>NC_090938.1:679633206-680833206 GCF_040938575.1 Ambystoma mexicanum | reverse complement strand
CTGGTCCCTCTCCTGAGAGGGAGGGGGGAGGAGATGGTGCCATTGACTGCCACCCTTGCTGTTAGGCCATTGTATAGGGATGCAATCCATCCTCTGAACTTCTCTCCCAGTCCCATCCTCTGTTGGACTTTGCGCATGTAAAGCCATTTGACACGGTCAAATGCTTTTTCCGAGTCTATTGATACGAGGTGGGCTCCCAGTCCTCTCTGTGTTGCTTCGTGGAAGAGATTTATGGACTTCCTTATATTATCTGCTCCCTGCCTACCAGGAATAAACCCCACCTGATCCCTGTGCACTAGCAGGGGCAAATTCTGCGCTAGTCTATTGGCCAGGAGTTTTGCTAAGATTTTCACGTCGGTGCTCAAAAGCGAAATGGGCCTGTAGGAGGAGCCTTGAGCCGGGTCCTTACCCTCCTTGGGAATAACCACTATGAGGGCCACTAGCATTGGCTGGGGAAGGGTGCCCGATTCTAGAGCTCCATTGAACAACCCGGCCATGAAAGGAGCGAGGGTGGAGCGGAATGCCTTGTTAAATGCCACCGTAAACCTATCATTACCCGGGGTGGTCCCCCCTTTCATTCCCTTGATGGTGTCTATTATTTCCTGGGGGGTGATGGGAGCCTCCATTGGATCCGCCTTTCCGGGGGGGGGGAGGCATGGAATCGGGAGGGAATCGAGGAAACTGTCGGCATCCGACCCATCTGCATCATATTCCGAGCTGTAAAGTGTGTCGTTTTACTGATGGAATTCCTCCGCTATTTGGGGGTCTTCAAGGATCTTTCGGCCATCAGAGGGGCACAGAGCATCTACTCTATGACTATTCCTGAGTTCTCTCAGCATCCACGCTAGGATCTTATCAGCCTTTTCTCCCTTCTCCATGTATTTCTGTTTCAGGAACGCCAACTTCCATTCCGTTTGGCCAGCCATCAGCGCCCTCAGTTTTTCTTTGAGTAGTTGGAGCTCCTCCCATCTCCCGGGGAACATTTGGGACTTCAATTTACCCCCTGGTTGGATATTCTCCCTAAGCAGCTTCTCCTCATTCTCTCTCTCCCTCTTTCTCCTGGCACCCATTCCAATGAGAATCCCCCTCATCGTGTACTTGAAGGCCTCCCAGACCAACAACAAACCAACTTCCCCATTATCATTAAGTTCAAAGTATTCTTTTATCGCGGTGAGTAGGTCCTGGGACAGCACTTTGTCGCACAGTAGGAGGTCATTGCATGACCACCTCGTTTTGTCTTTGACACGGGGGGATCCCTATCAACACTCTCACCAGGTCGTGGTCCGACCATGGGATCGTCTCCACCGAGAACTTGGCTACCCTCTCTTGTAGTGAGGACTCTACCAGGATATGATTGATTCTAGAGAATGTAGCATGAACTTTAGAAAAATATGTGAATAGGGGTACTCGTCCCTGGTCCCTCTTGTGTGTGTCCGCAAGCCCCAGTTCATCGTTAACCTTCTGGAAGTGGGCGGCTAACCATCGTTGCTGAGGGGTGTCTGAGTAGGTACCTTCACTTTTTCTGTCTTCCTCGGGGTGCAGGACCATATTAAAATCTCCCTCTATAATCAGGGCCTCCTCAGCAAATGACATGAGTTTAGGCCCAAGTCCTTCCCAGTAATGGTCCTGAGCCTCGTTACGGCAGTAGATGGAGATTACCATGACCATGGCACCCCTGATTTCCCCTTTAACCATCAAGTAGCGGCCATCTGGGTCCTTACGAACCACTCGGTGTTTAAAGTGTGCCTCTCTAGATATCACAATGGTGACACCCTTTTTTACGGACCTGCAGTGTTGAATACCTCCTGTATTGATCTTGCCCTTAGGGACGGCTCCCCTCCCCTCACCCAGTGGGTCTCCTGAAGAAACATGAAGTGTAACTTTAGGCGATTAAATTCCCTTACTACTAGGGAGCGTTTGTGGGGAGAGTTTAAGCCCCGTATGTTAAGTGAGCCCAGTGCCAGTGTCTACTTTGTGTCAACCATCCGGAAAGCGAAACAGAGCCTCAAACACTTCTATGTGACGTAAATCGTGTTTTCCCCTCCCAGGGTTTGGAACAGTCAGGCTTGTTGAGCCCATGTCCGTCTTCCCGTGGGCCAGTGTTGAGCCTGGTAGCTTGTCAAAAGTGAACAACAATGAAAGTAGAAACAAACCCCAAACCAAACCCCCCCCCGAGCACCTGGTTTACCCATGACATAGGAATAGCCGCTGGGCCAAGCCACCAGTCCCTGCCCCACCAGAATTTCACGTGTGATGACACAAGTCATCTGAGCCCCCCTATATTGGTCAGACAAAGAAAATGTCAACTCATGAAACCCCCCCGACTCCACCCAACAGAGCACCAATGTGTCACCTCTTCGAGTGAACCCAACAGGACACGGAACCGGGGGCATCACCAGCGAATTGTCTGCTACTGAGGCCGGGAGGCCACACCTCCAAGCCTGGCCACGAAGCAATGTTCCTTTGGGATGTCATGTGGTCTCTGGCCCGATCTAGGGTCTGACTCAAGCCATGTTTTCTTTCAAAGGGACTTGCGGTAAACTGAAAGATTAGGTGTGCCATCAGAAACAGGTCCATTCATTGGGAGCTGATGGGGAGGCCAGGGCCACTCTTCTGAGTTTCCTGTTGCCTCAGACCCAACGCCTCACAGTAAAACTCTCCTCCATCTGTGAGAATCCGCCCCAGGATCCAATGACCCAGAAAAGCCTGGCAGGTAGTTGGATCCTGGGGCAGATTCTCCTAGTAGTTCCTGCGTGATACGGCGGATGTCATCTTCTGTGACTAGGGAGTATTTGTATCCCTCTTATTTGAAGGAGAGCGAGAAGTAGAAGCCCCACCTGTAGCGAGACCCTTTTGATTGCATCCATTTTGTTAAGGGGGCACATAGCTGTCGTCTGGCTAGGGTGAAAGATGAAATATCCTGATAGATGGTAATACGGGTGTCTCCCCATTCAATCAGGCCCCTCCTTCTCACCAGCTCTAGGATCTTTGTCTTCTCGGGAAAGTAATTAAACCGTGCCAGCACTGATTTTGGCCCTATGGAACTTACACCCACTCTGTGAGCTCTGTCAATCGTCGGTTCGCTTGTATTTCCCTCATCGACTAGCTTACTGACGACTGCATTGATGGATTTCAAAATGTCCATCTGGGTCTCTCCCGGTTTCCCCAGTCATCCATCTTGAGGGTGCACTTTTCTTCCCACCTTTCCAGCTCAGAAAGTCTCATGTCGAACTGGGTTTCGAGGAGGTCCACCGATGTTTGGTTAGCTTCCAGGCCTTGGATGCGTTCATCCATACTGTTGACTTTCTTGTCCAGGCCTTCCAGTCTCTTACCAATGTCGGCCCTGAGACCCCTAATTTCCGCCAATAGGGCCGCCACACCCGACTCACTGACTGCGCCTCGTCCGGGTCCGCTGCCGTCAAACTAGTATTCATTGCGTGCGTTGCTTGCGGGGCTTAGTCGCGTCAAAATTGCTGTAATGCGTCAGAACAACTCATGGGCGGGTGCCGCTGCGGAGGTTCACACGGCTTGAGATGGCGTTTGGGCGTGTGATGAAGGGGGGCCCTTTTGCACCCTCGGGGGGCAATCTTCAGCTTTACTCACAGCGAAGGGGGCAGGAGGTGGGAGGGTCAGCAGTCACTTTGGTGGCGTTGGGTAGTCAAAATTCAGGGCTAGCTCCTGGTGCGCCAGGGGAAGGAAGCCTCTCAATGTTGTGGATGTGTCAGGCTGGTTGGAATAGTATAACGGTAATCCGCGGCCTGGCAGTTGTGCGTAGCTGTTTGCGTGTCCGACCGCCTTGGCCTGAGTCCTGCATTTGGGATGTGGACTCCTGGCGTTATTGCAGACAGGGGTGCAATGAGAGGCGAGAAGGAGGCCCAGAGTCGTGATGGGGGTAGGAGGCCAGTGCTTTGGGTTGCTTCTTGGGGTTCCAAACAGTAGTGTCACCGCAGAAGATCAGTGGTGCCAGGCCGCTCCCGATTCAGTGCCTCGACAAGCCCCCATTTTCCAGCCACGAGGAACCAAACTCTCGTGTTTAGGTGGGCTGTCACCCCTAGATGCAAGCCCCTGTGAGCTCTGCAGAGTGGGAGGGCGCAAGGCCCAGTGATGGTTGTTGGCTTAGGGGGGTCTGCCCAGGGGAGAAAAGCTATTCTTTGGTCCTTCGGGCAGATCTGTCGTTCCGGGTTCCACTCTCCTGTGGCTGGTGCCGCTGCTGCGCGCCTTCCTGGGCCAGTGCAAGCTCTTTGGGTATTCAGGGGGTCACCTTGGTTGTAGGGACCCTGGGGTGTCCAGGGCAGGCCGAGGGCCCTCAGCGGGTGTACTCAGGGTTGTTTGGGCCCTTATTTCGTTGTGAAGGGTGTGGTGGGCCCATGGGGCAGGGGGAGGGTGGTCAGTGCGAAATGGGGGAACCCCTCTCTGAGGTCTGCAGGGCGCTCCCCCGTTGTCCTGCTCTCCACCTCCTCACCCTAAGGGTCCCTCACAGGGAACTGCTGTGTCTCCCCTCTTCCGGAGCTCAGCTGGTCTCCAATTGGGTGCAGTGGCAGTTCCAGCACACCATACCCAGCTTCAGCAGGCCCTCATATGGATCGGGAGAGTCAATGCTGCTCTGTTCGGAGGGCTGGGGTGGGGAGCTCGACAGTTCGCTCACCACCCCTCGGCGTTCCTCTGTCATGGGTGGACACTTCCCGTGTATCTCAGAGCAGTTGGGCCGCCGTGTGCTTGGCTTCCGTTCTGCCGGGCGGCCTCGGTGGAGAGTCATATCCCCTTCCCGGGGGATTCTATGGGAGGAGGGGTCCATAGAAAAACACCAGAGTGGTCTGGAATGCGGGGGCGGGCGGCCTCTCTGCGCGCTGTGCTCCTGATGCGGGTGCTCCGCTTGAATGTAGCTGCAGGACGTCTGCACCACGGCTCCTCTTTATCCCGCGTAGGGGGAGCAGGAAAGAGCCAGTGGCAAAGGAGTGATTACAGAAATCAGCCAAGGGAGGCAATGTTGTCCTTGAGAGTTCTGGAGGAGCAGAGGAGCACCTGTTTGGAGGAGACTGTCATATAGAGGACATGTCTAGAGACCTCATCCAGTACTATGGGCAAAAAGAGGGGAGTAGGAGGGAAAGGGAGGGAACAGGAGAGGGGGGTCAGGGGAGGCCTGATAGTGGGTGAGGGAGAGGGGAGGGGTGTAGAGGAGAGTGAGGACAGGATGTCCTGAGTTTTGGTTATGAAGTGGGAGGCCAGTGCAGCGCACAGGGTCAGGGATTGCAGAGGAGTAGTGGAGAATGCTGTAGGATTGGCGAGTTCCTTGCAGATGATTTTGAACAGTTCAGCCATGCTAGTGGCCCCAGAGATGCAGGCTTGGATATAGGCCTTCTTCCTCGAGTGGATGGAGAGTCTGTATTGCCTTTTGAGCAGGCGGCAGGCCAGTCTGTCCGAGGATGCGCTCGAAGCCTGACACTTCTGCTCAGTGGCTCTGCACTTGCATTTCAGAGACGCTAGGTCGGAGTCATACGAGGTGTTGTGGTTGGAGGCAGGCTTCATGTGGATCCTCATTTTAGGGGCAAGGATGTGAAGGGTGTTGGAGATGGAGAGCTGAAGGTTAGCAAGGACTGTGTCAGTGTGAGAGTCAGTGGCTGGAGTAGGAGCAGGAATGAAAGTGGCGGCAAAGGCGGCAACTGACACTCGCTTCATTGGTAGAATGTCTGAGAAGGAGAGTGGCAGTGCGGGCAGAGGCTTAGCCGGGGGACCCAGGAGATCCAGGTGAGAGGACAGGAGAGCATGGTCAGACCAGGAGAGAGGTGTAGTGAGAGGGTTGGAGATGGGGATGAGTGCTGAGATGAGCGCATCCCAGGTGTGTCCGGCTGAGTGCATCGGACCGGAGGGAAGAATGGTGAGGGAAAGAGAGTCACATAGGCTGCGCAAGAGACCATAGGCTGCATCACGAGAGTCAAGGTGAATATTGAAGTTTCGTAGGAAGAGGAGCTTGTAGGTGGAGGCCAGACAAGAAGAGGTGAGGTCAGACTACTCCAAAAGGAAGAGGGAGACCAGACCAGAGGTCCTATAGATGGTGGCAAGAGTCAGTGAGAGGATCGTGTAGCCCGCTGGGAGGAATGTGGCAAAAACAGTGACACAGAGCTAGCAGTGAACCATGTCTTGTGAGAGCGAGGACGTCATGGTCTAAGTCTTCAAGGAGGTGACAGACATCAGAGATGTGTTTGCCGTGCAGAGTGAGTTGAGGGTAGCAAATTGAAGCTAGTTGCCACATTTGAAGGTCTTCCGAGGAGGGTTACAGGAATGTGGTACGCCCAACGGTGGTGGTGAAGGGGCCAGAGGGGAGGCCGAAGGAGGAGTGAAAGGAGAAGGGAGGGAGTTCATGAGAGATGGAAGACACCTATCAAGAAGGAGGAGGTTGGGCCGAGAGTTCTAGGGCATGACAGTGCCATTCATAGAGACATTAATGATGTCCCTAGAGGCTGGGGAGAATGGCAAGAGTACTTTCCATCAGGTTCCACCATTAATGGGGGAAGAAGAGAAAAGGGAGAGGCAGGGGTGGACTGGCCTATAGGGAACTCTGGAGATTTCCCAATGGGCCTCTGCACCCTGGGCCTCTTTTCTGTGGTATTTTTACATTTTTTCATAGGAAAAGCATTGGGTTTGCTGAAAATGTGTCATATGGGGCAACTTTGAACATTATTTCTAGGGCCTCTTTTAGTCCCCAGTAATTATTTGCAGGTCCTCTTTTAGTTCCCAGTCCACCCCTGGGGGGAGGACTGAGACCATATGCGGAATCCAAAGGTCCAGAGCGGGAACGACAAAGAGGATGTCAGTGATAGTCTGTCTGGAGGAAACGTTGACTTAGGTGTCAGGGATGTGCAGACCTGGATTGGAGACCAGGAGATCTTTCTTGAACTTTTCGTACTAGACTTAGAAAGAGAGATAGGATAAGTGATAGAGTAGCAGTTAGAGTAGATAGGGGTGATGGAAAGCACCATGGAGGCAGAGAGCAGAGAGATGGAAAGGGAGAGAGAGAGGAACGGAGACTCTGCACAATGCATGACAAACTCACCAGGCGGGCTAGTAGAAAGACAGGCGCAGACGAATCAGGTGCACGAGAGGGAAGTCCAGACCAATGAAGAGAGTCCAGCGGCAGGAGGAGTGCGTGCTTGGTGAGGATACTAAGAGACTTGATCCTTTGCCAGGTGATAGGGGTGGCCATTTAGGCCTCAATGTGAATAATCCAGCATGCCAATGCGAGCATCTCTAGCAGCAAGACAGATGGGCAAACCAGAAGCACAGAGATAATGGATGCACAGACGCCAGGTCGTAGTTCAAAGACCCGCCTTCTCCACACTGGCACAGCTACAGATCCAGAGAACCGGTGCACAGTAAAAGCACACACCAAATGCAGTCGGGAGCAACCTCCAATCAGCCACAAACAGGTGCCCAGTACAAGACCTCAGTTCAGCAACACAGCCCAACCAGGATGGACTCACAGGACCATGAACTGCACCAGACACAGGCTCAAGATGATTGTCCAGGCCACCCTTCAGACATGATGCAAACACTCAGCTCCAGTATTCAGCCCAGCACCGAGGCCCACCTGCCAGGCTGCTCCACCCTCTACCATAAGCCCAGGCTGCAAATTGACAACAACACAAAGCAGCCCAAACGCGCAGTGTGCGTCAGATGACCCAGCAATCCGTCCTCTGAAACAGCCCATCAACATGGCAATCCTTGCAGGCCAATGATGTTAAGGGGACAACCTAAAAACAGTGCAGTCCCAACCCCTGTGTCACAGATGGAGGGGAGAAAGCGTGCTGGGTGTAATGTCCCAGCAGGGAGGGATCTAACACTGGGCAAGGAAGGAAGTAATAAATGAGCAGATCTTGCACTCTGACGCCAGCATGATGAAATCGCGAGCTCCGTGCTCGCGTACTCTCTGGGAGCAACCAGCGGGACGGCAAACAAAGCAAAGCAGGCCTCACGGACCCTCACAATCCCCTGAAGCGGACCCAATAGCACCCTCACATGAGGGTCACAGAGTGCCCGCAGCCCAATGGCACACTCCCCCAAACCACGGGACGGGATCCACGCACAGACCAGCCTGAACTCCACCCTCAGCAGGGCTGTCACCGCCGGCCAGCAGATCCCTCCTTCAAGACCTGCCGAATCCAAACATGCAGTGCGGGGCCCCTGCGGCTCTGTGCACCCCAAGACTTACTCCGGGGGTGCCACGCAAGACGTGCTGCCAGAATCAGGCGCCCAAAGCAAAGATACACTATTGCCACAAGAAATACCAGTTTAAGAATACGTTTGCTAATTTTTCAATGATAACGTCCTGTTGAGATTCCAAATAATTGCAGTAAACATTTACTCATAAAAGATCTTGCCCTCTTGTTTTTGTAGACACTTGCATTGCAAAGATACTAGAAAAGATATCGTCCCATCTATTGATCTCAGAGGCCCAATTCGCTTTGACTACCACAGGCAAACCTCCTGTTGGTCTTACTTTTGTCCCCAAATGGCTTCTGGAAACCATCTATAATTGCACCATCAATCAGGGCGGTTTCTTGCAAAAAAAATTACTTTCATTTCCCTTAACTTTGCACAAATGTCTTCACTTCTTAAAAGATGCTGGAAGCCCTGTGAGTTCCAAGATGTCATTCTAAACATCTAGCCTCTTAACCACCCCCTCCTGGCAACCATGACCAGTCTTCCAATGGCAATTTAGGCTTTGCAAATGAATCGAACATTGTCACTTTTGTGATGAATCCTACAGAGTCATCACTGATCCCCAGCCTAAAGTCTCCTCCCATGTGGCCAGGGGAAGGCAGCCGCTACCTGATCCTGACCCTGGGGGCGGTATTATGAGGTAGGGTCACGTGAGAGGAGATGGCTGTCGTGGAGAAGGCATGAACTCTCTAAGAGAGACGCTGTCATCTTTTCTATGTGAAGAGGAAGACTCCATAATCCCTAAATACCTGATGGCATGTTGTCATTTTTCCAGTCCTTCCCATGTTAACACCCAAACCCTTCTGTATAGCAAACATCCCAGCGGAATAACAGTTACCCCTCAGGTTTGCATAAGTCACATTCAACATCCCTTGGTTATAAAGAGTCAGGATAGGAGTTCTGGTCCAAACATAACTACACATTGGGCCTCATTACGAGTTCGGAGGTAGCCATGCCATTTTTACCGGCATGGCTTCCCCCAAACTCGGGTCCGGGTCCCGCAAAATGGGAATAAATGGGCCATTCCAACCTTTGCGAGCCCGGTAATTCCCATTTGCGGGACCAGAACCTGGTACGTCCCCATTCCCATTTGAACCACCATAGGGCTCAATGGGAAGAGCGGACCCACTAGCAGAACTTGTAATGTGGCGGTAGAGTGATAACCGCGCCGGCAGCACTACTAGCGCCGTTATCATTCTACCGCCAGGGTCATAATGGGGCCCATAATGTTCACATAACTTCTCCTAACCCTAGCAATCACTATTCCAACAAGTGTTTAAAACCACATTGCCTGGAGAAGCCTAGAAAATATATGGACTCCCAGTCCCATAACCACTGTGGTACTGAGACGAAGAAGAAGAATAGAGAGTTAATGTGGAAGAAATGTGACCTAAAACGAGAAGTGCAGTTTTGTTCAAGGCAGGATCAGCTGCAGGGGCTATTTTAAAAAGAATACTGCTTGCAGCTGAGAGAGCAAGAAGGAGTCAATGAGAGAGGCCACAGAGTACGCGGAGTGGGAAGCGAGACCAGGAGCAGAGGCAGCCCCGAGAGGAGGAACCGTGTAGCGAGAGGTAAACACTCACCTGCCGCAAAGTAGTGGCGTACTGAACCGGAAAGGAGAGATGCCAGTCCAGGAATGGTAAGCAAATGCAGCAGAGGCAGGGCAGACAAAACCGTGCAGGTTCCATCGGCGAAGGAAGCATACTCTGCTCAGAGGGGAAAGCTGCCTCACAAATAGACTCTGGCAGAAGCAGCACGCCGTACCGGTGAGTCAGCCTGTAAGAGAGAGGGCCCCGGGATGTGCAAGATTGATGACTCAAATTTAAAGGACAATTTTGAAAACCGCCCTAACAGAACTAAAAGGCAAAAATGGTGCAATTCTCCTGACATGAGATGTCAGTTGGGGGAAACCTGGAACCAGCATTGCCAGAAGCCAGTATATATTGTGAGAGGAAGGCAAACATGGTGCAATTCTCCTTACATTAGATGTCAGTTTGAGGAAGCCTGCAACCAGCATTGCCAGAAGCCAGTAGACATTGTGAGAGGAAGGCAAACATGGTGCAATTCTCCTTAAATGAGATGTCAGTTGGGAAACCTGGAACCAGAATTTCCAGAAGCCGGTAGACATAGTGAGAAGAAGGCAAACATGGAGCAATTCTCCTGACATGAGATGTCAGTTGGGGGAAACCTAACCAGCACTGCCATAAGTCAAGAGACATTGTGAGAGAGAAATAAAAGTTGTACAGTTCGCCTGACTTGAGATGTCAGTTGGGGGAAATCTGAAACAAGCATAGCCAAGAGAAATTGAAAAGTTAGACAGAACTTGAACAATCCCTCATATTTTAGATGTCTGCATGGGGGAAGCTGGTGCCAGTAATCAGTGAAGTCAGCATGGTGTGTTATTTAAGAAATGTGGTTGCATGATAGCTAAGGTGGAAGGAAGTTTACAGTTGCAGAGATATTCCTGGCAGGAGAGTAAACCAGGATATCAAGAAGTTTTCTTTGATATGATATGATATAATTTGGTATGTATAACATGCCTGTACACAAGGGTTTCTAGCTGCCACAAGACAGGGCAGGGGAGACAGGGGGAAGACAAGACTAACAATCCTACTAGGCCTTGTGTCATTTGGATCATGCAAGTGCAGCAATGAGAAGTGCAGCGGTGAAAGGAGGGGGCAGTCCAGTCAGGGCAACATGGCTTTGAGCAAGTGCAGCCAGGGCAGCGCAGCTCTGGGTAAGTGCAAGGAGGCAGGGGGGCTGCAGGAGTTGCAGTTACAACCCCTAAGCGCGCAGTAGGCCAGGAGGCAGTGCAAGGTTGACTGGTCATGGAGGAGCCAGGTAACCAGTGAGGCTGTGAGGGTACCAAGCAACCAGTCGGGGCAGCAGACAGGTAGATTGGCAAGGAAGCGAGAGAGAGAAGGCAGAAGAAAAAAGGAAGATCTTGAGCAGCTTCCGGAATTTCAGGTGGTCCAGCTCAAGTCTGAGAGAGGAAGGGAGGCTGTTCCAGAGGGAGGCACCTGAGCTTTACCCCAACTCTCTTCTTGGAGAAGCGTCTGTCCCTCAGAGAGTTAGAGGCAGCTGAGCGAAGGGCTCTAGAGGAAAGGTATTTAGGCAGAGTTGGATATAGAGAGGACCCCGGCCCCAGAAAGCCTTGTGGATGATGCACAGCGTATTGAACTTGATCCTTGCAGCCACCGGGATCCAGTGGAGAGAATTCAGAGCTATAGAGATGGGATCCCTGGGCTTGAGGCCAAGGATAAGTGTTGCAGTCCTGTTCTGGATTAATTGCAGGGGGCGAAGAGTAGAGTTAGGCAGATTGAGAAAGAGGCTGCTGCAGTAGTCCAGTCTGGAGACAATCAGATCTCTGAGACAGAAAGCTTCTGGAGGAAGTTGAGAAAAGGTAGAATGCCTCTGAGGGGGTGCTACTGGAAGTGGGCCTTCTTGGCAAGGTCTGTGATATGAGGGGAGAAGGAGAGGGTGGAGTTAAAGATGACGCCAAGGTTTTTTGCCTCACCAGAAGGTGAGGGTAGAGAGCCCAAGGAGGGAGGCCTGAGCGAGAGAGGGAAAGCGGGAGCAGGGGTCCCAGTGAGAGGGATCTCACTCTTACTGCCATTGAGGCAGAGATCGTTGCAGGCGCACCATTCCTGAATCACGGATAGACAAGAATGAGCGAGGAAGGAGAGGAGTCTGAGGGAAGCCTGAAGGAGAGCTGAGTGTCACCCGTATAACATTGGAAATTAGAAGAGAAGGTGGAGCTCAGGTGGACCAAAGGGGCCAGATAGATATTGAAGAGCCAGGGTGAGAGAATAGAGCCCTGGGGGACACCACATTTGGAGAGAGTGGTGGTGAAGAGAAAGAACCCAAGTTGGACCTGGGAGGGTCGGCATACGAGGAAGGAGGTCAGCCACATCAGAGCCTGATCCGTGATGCCCAGGTTCTCACTGAGTCGATTGATCAGGATGCCATGATTGACTGTGTCAAAAGCAGAGGATAGGTCAAGGAGGATGAGGACAGAGTGAGAGCTGGAATCATGATTAGAGAGAAACAATGATATCAAGAAGTTTTCTTTGTGCAGCTAAAGAGGTATTCCTGGCAGGAGAGTAAACCAGGACATCAAAGGATCGAGTTGAAAGCTGTAGTAAAAGACATTTAGTTTTTTTCCATTCTGAAGCAGTGGTCTAATGGAAGAGACATTTGAATTTAGCAATTCTGAAAAAAGGAGAGATTTGAGTTTTGCAATTCTGAAAGCAGTGGTCTAACAAAAAACATTTTTGGTTTTGCCATTATGAAGCAGTGGTCTAATGAAAGAGACATTTGGGTTTTTTGCAATTTTGAAAGCAGTGTTCTACAAAAGAGACCTTTGGTTTTGCCATGCTGAGTAAGGTGTTGTATGAGAGAGACATGTGGTTGTGCCAGCTTAAGAAAAGTGTTCTGAGGAAGAGATATAAGCTATTGCTATCCTGACAACAATATTGTATGGACAATATATTCTTGCTTTGACAAACCAAGGAAGACATATTCTTATATATGTGAAAAGAAAAATGTTCTCATTTGGACAAACATTGTTGGAATTACGTATATCCAAGAGACATCCTGGATTGGTTCAGGGGAAGGGAGCCATATCCTGAACATAATGATTGCCTTATTGAAATTATTTATTTGAACTGTCACACCCCTTATTTAACACATTGGTACCAGAACAATGTGTCCTGCACATTTCTTTGTACATGTTAGTGTGAGGGTCAGACATAGTTTGGACAGGTCACCATGCTTTAGCTTTAGTTTCGTAGGTAGGGACTTTCTCATTAGGATGGGGACAGATAGGCATGTATCCCACCGCTCTTTGCTTTAATAAATATGGATAATGTTGAGAGCCTTACACCTTTGTGTCCGTCTGTCCTTCCTGGCAGGGTTTTGTCCTACAGTGCATGAAATCGACATCAGTTGACATGATGTGAAACCATCCCTGTACAGACATAAATCGAAAACCCCTTAGCCTAAGATCGTCTAATGAGGCCATAATGTGATTTTGAACCAACTTAGAGGACACTTCCATAGCCACAATATCAGTTCTATTCTCCACATAGAAATCACCCAAATCTATATCCTGTGTTGTAATAATACAGAGTGCTGCGATATCCTGGAAAATGGGCAGAATGTTACTTCTGTTCAATATGACCTTATCCTCTCCTGGAAACATTGATTCTAAAGTTATTCTTGAATTATTGAAAATGCCCCTGCTATTCTCCTTTTCACTAAATGTTGGCTGTTGTAATCCCATCACGGGGCATCTCACTATTCTCACACAGCTCACTTTATCATCACCCCACGTCGTAATATTGCTAAGTTCCCCTGACAGAAGCCCTTTGCTCCAGTCAAAACATCTCTCCCCCTACTATGGACCGATGGGGTTACAGACCCTTCCGTATTTTCTCCAAGTCAATTTGACATTTTCTTCACACTTAGGACAGGTGACCCCACCCTCCTCCACCCCAAATTTGGCATTATTCCCATGTTATATCAGGGATGTAATATTGTTGAATACCAATCTTTGTTATACTATTTATTTTATTTATTTATTGAATATGTATAAGGCGCCAATACAGCAAAAGGTATTTCCAGGCGCCACAAGACAAACGGGGGGGGGGGGCAAGGGAGATAAGTAACAGTAACGATCCTACTGGACCTTGTGACATTCCAACCATGGAAGTGTAGTTACAAAGGTGCCGTTTGGGAGGGGAGATGCAAGGGGGGCAGAGGCTAGGCAACTGCTGATGGGAGCCTGGGGGGGGGTAAGGGCTAGGGGCTGCCGGTGGAAAGTGCCACCTTCTAAGTGCGAGGCCCAGACTCAGGAGGAATGCCCAGCCCAACCGGACTAGTAAGAGTGGGGTGCCTGGGAGGGCGCTGCTGGTATGAAGCGGTGCTGGTAAGACTGGTCAGGGGGTCTGGTACCCTGTAAGACTCATAAGGGACCAGGCCGCCAGTCGCAGTGGCAGATGGGGGCATTAGCAAGGAAGGGGCGAGAGGGAAGGAAGTAGAGAATAGCAGGGTCTTGAGAAGTTTCCAGAACTTAAGGAGATCCGGCTCAAGTCTGAGAGGGGCAGGGAGCCCATTCCAGAGGGAGGCACCGGACGAAGGGAGAGACCTACCCCTCACTCGCTGCTTGGAGAAACTTGCAATTTGCTGAGTGTTTGAGCAAGAGGACCAAAGGGCTCTAGAAAGAAGGGATTTAGGAAGAGAGAGTTGGATGTAGCGGGGTCCAAAGCCCCAGAAAGCCTTGTGGATGATGAAAAGGGTTTTGAATTCGATCCTTCCAATCACTGGGAGCCGGTGAGGGGATTCTAGGGCTGTTGCAAGAGAGATGTGGTCCCTGGGCTTGAGGCCAAGGATAAGTCCTGCAGCCTTATACTAGGTATGTGATGTTACTGAATAGCAATCCTTGTTTTACCAGGGGTGTGATATTATTGAATAGCAATCATTGTTATACTAGGGATGTGATATTACTGAATCTCAATCCTTGTTATATCAGGGATGTGATATTACTGAATGGTAATCCTTGTTATACTAGGGGTGTGATATTACTGAATAGCAATCCTTGTTATACTAGGGATGTGATATTACTGAATAGCAATCCTTGTTATACTAGGGATGTGATGTAACTGAATAGCAATCCTTGTTATATCCTGGCTGTGATATTACTGAACATTGGTCCTTGTTATATTAGGGGTGTGATATTACTGAATAGAAATCCTTGTTATGTAAGTGATGTGAAATTCATGAATAGCAATCCTTATTGTACTAGGGATGTGATATTACTGAATAGCAAAACTTGTTATACTCGGGTGTGATAGTACTGAAAAGCAATCCTTGTTATATTATGGATGTGATGTTACTGAATAGCAATCCTTTTTGTAGTAGGGATGTGATATTACTGAACACAAATCCTTATTATACTAGGGGTGTGATATCACTGAATAGCAATCTTTGTTATACAAGGGTGTTGTAAAGGAGGAGACAAGTACCTCCATTCCACCTGCCCTGCCTACATTACCTGAGACATATGAGCCAAAATATGTGACATATACTGAGCAGTTAAACCAGCAAACAGAAGAGTATGGACTCTGTGCAGTACCTACACCTAAGAGAATATGGGAAGTAAAGTACCCATTGAGGAAACCATACTTGCATCCAAGACAATATGATGGCCATCATTTGAACGAGATTCCTGATGAAACAAAGAAACTGAATGACCAGGATAAATGGTGACGTCATACAAAGCTGAATCGACACCCATATAGAAAGGTAAACAGACCAGAGAGGCAGGCGATTTATAAAGAACAGAGAAATACCAAAGATAAGGGACATCTTGGGATTAAGGTGAAGAGACTTATGCCACAAACCTGATGAAGAAACTTACTTAGTTTAAATGTGTACAGATGCAATGTAACACAAGCAGCAAAGCAATCATGAAGCTAGCCACATGCTTAAATAGATTAGACAGCGGCAAGCACCAACATATACCTATATACCTCATAGATATATATGGATTAAGTAAAGAATGAATGTTTCCACTACGTATAAAGCAATACTGAACAACCAGGAAGGACTAATTTCAGTATCGCAGTTAAGTAAAGGCATTGAATTAAACAGAATAAACGTGCAGCTAAGGAGTTCACTGAGCCAAGAAAGCCAAGGTCTTATCAAACTGGAATTGGCTGAAATTTGATACAATTAACGTGAAAGAACAGAAGCTCCTGTTCAAGAAGGTCAAGCAAAAACAAAAGACGTCTATTGAAGAATAACATCAAATACAAAAAAAGGCTCAATTCATGGTGTCCAGTCACATGATGGAAGAAAGTTGGACCGATGAGAAGATCACACCTACGCACGGAAGCCGGATAATACCCATACTCCTTAATAATTCTCAGAGAACAGTGCAAACTCAAGGCCAACTTCAAAGAACTAATTGACACTGGACCATCGAGGTGATTATGGATCACATTTTAATTGGCGGGAAACTGGTATCAAGACAAGCTCACCCGCACCTGGTTGTTCGGTCTGCGTGCTGCTCACGTAGGTGGAAATTACTGATCGGGGTTAGTAGCCAACCAATTGTAAGGGACCACATAGTTTGGGGTCCTATAGTGGGGTTAGCCAATGGGATGTCGTACATTTAGTGATGTTCATAGTGCCCATTTTTAAGGGAGGGCTTAGTTGCCTCACCTGATGTTAACTATCCTATTACCTCTCTGTGTTACTCCATACAGATATAGAACCTATGCTTAGTTATTCACTTAGAACCAATCCCGCTTCCCGATAAGTTTCTGTAGTTTGCTACGTAGGATGACGTTGGTAATGATGCAGGTCAACACTTCAGCTATGACCAATTATGGGTATAAAAACCCATCTTTTTTATGAAGTAGTTAGAGTCAGAGTATCGAGCGATTGCTGATGTTCGTTGTACTCCCTGTTTTAAATACCTGCATTAAAACAGACAAACTTTTGCCAAACTATTTGTGTTGTCTTGATTATCGATGTTTGATTAAAATCTGCATCCCCATCTATCTCAAGGGTACCGCTACTCACCTTAAAGGGCTGGCAGCCTCTCGTTGAGTGTGATATTATTGAATAGCAACCCTTCTTATGCCAGGGAGGTGATATCATTAAATAGCAATCCTTTTTATACTAAGGGTGTGATATTACTGAATATTAATCCTTGTTATACTAGGGATGTGATATTACTGAACAGCAATCCTTGTTATACCAGGGGTGTGACATTACTGAATAGCAATCCTTTTTATACCAGGGGTGTGATATTATTGAATAGTAATCCATGTTATACCAGGGGTGTGATATTACTGAATAGCAATCCTTGTTCTACCAGTGATGTGATATTACTGAATAGCAATCCTTTTTTTACTAGTGGTGTGATGTTACTGAACAGCAATCCTTGTTATACTAGTGGTGTGATATTACTGAATAACAATCCTTTTTATACCAGAGATGTGATATTACTGAATACTTGGGATGTTTGTATTTGTATTTTCTTTTTCTTTTTGAATTTTTAGTGCGCACAGAATGGACCAAAACCGTATAATGGCGCAGATGGAACATCATCTGAAAAGAACATAGCTAAACCCAAATACAAGACAGTAAAGTTTAGGGGAAACCTATTTAAGCAGAAAGGTGTTTTAGTGCTCTGCAGAATTGATAGAGAGAGGTAAGAGTCCTCAATTCTAAAGGTAGAGAATTCCATAGTTTTGAACCAAATACTGAAAATCGTCTATCTCCCTGGGACTTGTACACTGGGTGGGTTACAGATAGAAGATGAAGGTCACTAGAGCGCAGCTGTCTGACAGGACGATATGGGTGGATCAGGTTTTTCAAATATTGAGGGGTGATGCCATTGACACATTTGAAAACAAAGCAAGCTGCCTTGAATCTTATGCGATCCTCCATCGACAACGAATGCAAATCACGGCGGAATGATGACACATGAATAGCAATCCTTTTTATAGCAGGAATATGATATTACTGAATAACAATCTTTGTGATATTAGAGGTGTGATACTACTGAATACAGGCCTACAGGGTACAGGAGATGTATTATTGTGGGTAAACAAGGTATAGCAAAAGTATTATCAGGGGCCAATTGCATGCACAGTGCAAAGGATGTCATATGATAGCGGCCCTCATGATACAAGGCATGTAATAATATTAATACATGTAATAACATATCATCTTTTGTACATTACAAAGATGTTGAAAGTCCCTGAGGACTTACTTACCAAAGAGAGGAACAAGGCCAAAGACAGATGTTCCTTATAAGGCCACAGACCTCTCAGATGGCTTGCACTATCCCTATGATATACAACCGAGGGTACTTTATTCCATATAATACACGGTCATATCACCATCATCTTTAATTCTTGATCTCCTTTTTCCTCTGATGCCAAAGATCTTCCAGTTGTTGAAAGGTAGAATACATGCAGAATCTCTTTGGTTGGGAAAAATAAAACACAAAGATATACAGCTGTAATTTGTTGAAAATGTTTGAAGCTATTTAATAATAATGCTTTTACTAACCGACATTGTGGTTTGGAGCTAGTGGCAAAAACCATGCAACTCCTGCTCTACTGCGCTAAATCGAAGTAATACACTAAATAAACCTTCTTCGAGAAATGTCTCGGTACTTATCTACTCATAGCTGTGCCTTGAAACAGCAAATTGGGTTCATTAAGGTAAATGACCAGCTAGTCATTGATTTAATTAAGTGTATTAGGGGCATTTGGAATTCTGCTGAGGGAGCTGCCTTCCACACAGTGTGCAGACGCCGGAGGAGGCATTAAGACATCATTAATCAACAGTAGCGTAATAAGGGTCAAGGTGCCATTTTCTTATTCCTTTACAATATTATGTTACAGTTCAGCTATAATAATAACAGTACAGAGTGCGACTAGGGGTGTAACATTACATAGCCCAGGCAAGCATGGGACAGGACTTGACATTACCTAACAAATACACGTGTTGTACAAGGGATGGCATACTACTAAATGAACACCCACGTGGAGCCAGGGATGTGATCATACAGAATACGGCCCTGCGTGGTTAGAGGGATCTGATATTGCACAATGCAGATACATGTAACATTATAGAAGAAAATGTAAGCGTGCTGTACATAAGGGGTGAATTAATCCGCTGTGCTCCACACCACAGACATTGCAGAAAGCCACAACACGCACAACCTTCCAGGCTCCGCCCACCTCTCTGCGGATCCTTCAGGACCTCATTCCCCTGGGACACAGCATGCAAAATATAGGCCGCAACTTGAGCAAGCATTGGCAAAGCCAACAGTTCACATGGCAGTGTGGACATAGAATGCATGGGCTGACTAGGAGTGCGGTGGGGGGCTCTTGGGTGGTACTCTGAGTGTATGCAGTATTTTGGAGCGGTCATAGCTTGCTCTCGAAGTGAAATGGAAGGCAGACCGAAGAGAACATGGCGCCTGAACACACCATGGGCCTCATTACGACCCAGGCGGTAAGGGGTTTACGGCAGCGTAAACAGCGCCGACCGTTACCGCCTGATTCCGAGGTCCCTTAGCGCCATGGAGGATTTAACACCTGCTTTTAGCAGGTGTTAAAATCCATGGCGCTAAGGGACCTTGTTGTTAATTACGCCACCGTAATTTACGGTGGCGTAATTAACGCCTTCCCCACTCCCATTATGCCCTATGGGGCAAAAATGGGAATGGGGAAGGGTAAATGGGTTAATGGGGACTTACCTCCCCGCCAACCTCGGAATGGGGCGGTAACTCCGCCAACCACCATGGCGTAAACGTAGTTTACGCCATGGTGGTAAAGGTACGACCCAGGCGGTAACTTACCGCCTGGGTCGTAATGAGGCCCCATGTCTTGCTGACAGGGAGGCAGAGATAATAATGAGGGGTTGGTGGTGGCGAATTGGGAGCTGTAGTTGGAGCTGGTAGTGCTGTGCAGGCCTAATTGGGGTCTTATACAAACATTTAGGGGCTAACATGGTTTCTTAACAGGGCATAGCCTGGGATAAATGTAAGTAAAGGATGCCCAAACATGTGGAAATAGACTGTTGAGGAATGGTACACAAGTCACACACAGGATGCGGAGCGTGGTAGCCACAGAGTTAGTACAACATTAAGACAGTATACAGGTCTCAGGCCAGGAGCACAGGCAGAGGGTTTGTGATTAACCCAGCAGGGGGTCCCTGTTAGGGATCAGCACTGGCAGGAGGCTTCGCTCATGTAAGAAGTTGAGGCAGTGGTTGGCAGAGGTGGGAATTTGGATAGGGGGTGTGCAGAGGGAGGGGGCTCACGCTCCTGTCATTTTAACAGGTGGGGGCTTCCACAGCTAACACAGACAGCCGGCTCCAGCTGGAGACAGCAGGGGGTGCATGTAGGTGGCATAACACAAGGGACCCCCCCATGTAACCGGAGCACTCCATTCTAAAAGCTGCCACGATCCAATAGCTGGGTCTTGCAGAAGAGGACCCTATTGACTAGGGCACAGAGGAGAGTCCATCCATAGCTGGGTCTTGCAGAAGTGGACCCTATTGACTAGGGCACGGAGGAGAGTCCATCCATCACTGGGTTTGCAGAAGAGGACCCTATTGACTAGGGCACAGAGGAGAGTCCATCCATCGCTGGGTTTTGCAGAAGAGGACCCTATTGACTAGGGCACAGAGAAGAATCCATCCATATCTGGGTCTTGCAGAAGTGGACCCTATAGACTAGGGCATGGAGGAGAGTCCCTCCATCGCTGGGTCTTGCAGAAGAGGACCCTATTGACTAGGACACATAGAAGAATCCATCCATAACTGGGTCTTGCAGAAGAGGACCCTATTGACTAGGACACAGAGAATAATCCATCCATATCTGGGTCTTGCAGAAGTGGACCATATAGACTAGGGCATGGAGGAGAGTCCATCCATCACTGGGTCTTGCAGAAGAGGACCCTATTGACTAAGGCACAGAGAATAATCTATCCATAACTGGGTCTTGCAGAAGAGGACCCTATTGACTAAGGCACAGAGAAGAATCCATCCATAACTGGGTCTTGCAGAAGTGGACCCTATAGACTGGGGCATGGAGGAGAGTCCATCCATCACTGAGTCTTGCAGAAGAGGACCCTATTGACTAAGGCACAGAGAATAATCTATCCATAACTGGGTCTTGTAGAAGAGGACCCTATTGACTAGGGCATGGGGGAGAGTCAGTCCATCACTGGGTCTTGCAGAAGAGGACCCTATTGACTAGGGCACAGAGGAGAGTCCATCCATAGCTGGGTCTTGCAGAAGTGGACCCTATTGACTAGGGCACAGAGAAGAATTCATCCATAGCTGGGCCTTTCAGAGGCAGACCCTATTGACTAGGGCACGGAGGAGAGTCCATCCATCGCTGGGTCTTGCAGAAGAGGACCCTATTGACTTAGGCACAGAGAAGAATCCATCCATAGATGGGTCTTGCAGAAAAGGACCCTATTGACTAGAACATGGAGCAGAGTCCATCCATCACTGGGTCTTGCATAGGAGGACCCTATTGACTAGGGCACAGAGGAGAGTCCATCCATCGCTGGGTCTTGCACAAGAGTTCCCTATTGACTACGGCTGTCAGTGGTTGCACAGGCTACCCGGGTAGGTTTGGGGTGGCTGTGCTGATGTAAGAGGGCAGGCAAGCGCATAAACAAGAAGGAAGAATAGACAAGGTCATTCTGAACAATGGAACTCGAAGAAATGGCAGACCCTGATGGTGAACAAGAAGGGATGGGAACCATGCACTGGACAAACAATGGGGAGTCCCACTAGGGGTGTATACACAAGTTGGACTAGATACTACCCACAGATATAAGGGAAGCTCAATGCCTCTGTGTAAGTTAATTTTACAGGCACCACACCCTGCAAGCCCATGGAAGGGGGCAGCAAGAGTGGCTTCTGTGTCTGGACCTTAAGACACAAACAAGGAGTGTACTTACACGAGACAAGTCGGTATGGGTCCAGCCGAAACATACAGCGGGGCCCTCTGAGGAAACAGACCACAACACAATGTTACATTAAATTCACTATAGACTACTAGTAAAACGAGACAAAGGAAGGGGCAGAGATTGCCTGCTGGGAAACCTAGCAGCCAAACGCTGAACAAAGGAATAACAGAAGCACAAGTGAGGACAAGAACAGTAACAGAAATATCCCAGGAAGAATAGCAAGTCAAAGTAAGCAAGGTTCCGGACAAAGACCAGGAATGAAAGGGGAAAAGCAACAAGAAAAGAATCTAAGTGCAATGGTACAGAAGACTGGAACTGCATAGTAGAATCTGAGGACTGGAGTCAAGGAACAGCGGACTGAACTGTAGACCAGGAGCAAGAAAAACTCAGGACTGAAACTCTGGACTAGGATAACAGGACTGGACTGTAGCATGTAACAGGAATAGAAGGGACTGAAACTCTGGACTAGAATAAGAAGGGTGGAACTGTAGCCAGAGAACAATGAAACTCAGGACTGGAATCTAGCAAGCTAAAGCCAGTAAGCATGGGTTATGGCACAGAGCAAGGAACTGCAGGCATGGAACAAGAAAATTGGTGGTAGTGTACTGAGAGACCCCCGGCTGGCCCATAGAGTCAGGGTTTGCTCTTCAGCACTTTAAGATGAGATAGCTGCACCTCGAGATGCATGGGGGCAGGGTCTCTTACTCCAAAACCAATCAATAAGGACAACTCAATGGTTTGGCAAAGGGGAGTCCGTTTAATGACAAGTACAAAAATGGGGAAACTTGGAAATCGACAGCAGTGCGACAGCCCGTCTCGCTTCAACTCCCTCGAATTTCATACAAAACATAACTTTTATACTCAAAACGCATCATAATCTGACGTGCAACACTCAAAAGTTAACATGCTATTGGTTGGAAAAAGGTAACTTTAATATAGGTGCTATATCTGTATATGGTAACAGAGTGAGGGGATTGGGTAAATACTGTCAGGTGGGCATCGAAACCCTTCCTTCATAAATGACTACTGTAAACGTCACTAAAAATACGACGTCTCATTGGTTCTACTAACTATAGGACCCTAGATTATTTGGTCTACTGTGATTGGCTTGGCATCAACCCCATGCATAACTCTCCACGCAGAATGGTCAATCAGGTGCATGGTGCCCCTCAGCTACCAGGCCTTCCTCCAATTAAGGTTATAAGCAATCATTGTTTCAACAATTATGTGTCAATTATGTTACTGTGGTTGGCCTCGAAACTGCATCTTCTGTCTGGTTCGTTTTGATATCTCTGTCTGGGCCGGTGCCAAGCGTAGGTGTGAATTCGTACCTCCCCTCGCTCGGCTGGTCACATGCTAGTACACCATGGATTTGCCTCATTTCTCTTCATTTGTGCATTTATTTTCGTTTCACCCTGCCACCTGCCTTTGCTTTCTTATCTCTATTCTTCAGAGGCAGGATATTCTGTTCTTTGCTTTAATTAAAGTAGCTACTGTCTACAGCTTCTGTCTATGTGATCTCGGCTTCCCTGGCACGAGCTGCTTCTACTGAGTTTCGATTCAGCCTTTTTCTCTTGATGCTAGAATATGAGACTTCTTGCGTTTGGCCTTTAATAACCTGAGTTGGTACTGCTTTTTATGCAAAGTGGACCTGCACTTATAATATTGTGCTTAATTTTGAGATAGATTATATACAATGGCGCTTGCCGCTCTATTCTTCTACTTAGCATGGCAAGCCGCACTGTTCTCTTTAGCTTCTTGCGGTTCCAAGCATATGTACAGGCGTAAACTGATCGACTGTCTTAATTTTGTTTACATCTCAACTCTCTTACGCTTTGATAGCTTTCTATCACTTTAAGCCCACAATCTCTTTTCTCAGGGCGTTTCGTCTCTTTATGTCATTCTTGGTTTATCATTTGTTCTATCTGTGAGTCCATCCGGGCTCTCATGACGTTACCATTCACCCTCCATTTAGAATTGTCTGGTCTCTTCCTGTACAGTACTTAAACAATCTTCATTTTGTTTCATTTGCTGATAGGGTTTTCTCAATGGGTACCTTACTGCCCATGGCTGTCTGGTTATTGGTACTTCACTAGGTATTGTTCTTCTAATAGGTACTGGGCACAGCCCCACTGCGGCTCTCTGCTGGTTTATTTGCTCATCATACGTCACATGTCTCGGTGTGAACGTTCCTGGTACTTCACAATGGGCGACTGGGGGTGCAGGCTATATTTGGGACCTCCTCTACACTCCCCCCTGTGGTTGATTCATCGACCACTTCCTCCTTTGGATTCATCTTACTTGATTCTTCTGTATTCATCTTCATTTAATCTTCTGGGCTCATTCCCTCTTCATCTTCTGGTTCTGTACATGATGGCGTGAAGTAGTGTCTTTTTGGCGTCCACATCTTTATCACTCCTCTTAGATTTCCTGCTGTCTTTACAAGTTCGTCTTTGTTCCATGTCATCAGCTGACATTGTCCATTTGGGTTGTAATCAATCCATCTTCCCACATAATTTCTGCACTTCCTGGGATAGAGAAACTTTGTACCTTCTGGTGCGTGCTTGCTCGCCTTCACAAAGTCTCTTATTTCTTCATCAGTTACGTCTCTGGGCTTCCATCCTGGTTTGACATCAATCATAATCTTTATCCCTATGGCTTTCTTCGCAGTTTTCTGGCATTGTGAGATTATTATCTTGATAACACAAAATCCTAGTAATATCATCACTAGTAGGGCTCCCAAGAACTTGAATGCATCTGCCATCTATTTTGGAACCCATGAAAACAGTGATCCAAACCAGCTGTCATCATCAACTTCGTCGGTTTCATTGATCATCTGGTTCTGCAGGTTTGTCAGCATACCTATAGCTTCTGTTAAAGTTCCAATTTCTTCATCGTGAGAAGGTATAAATGTGCAACATGATTCTCCCATTTTTGCTCAAATTCCATCATCCATAGCTGTGATCATGTCAAGTACATATCTGTTCTGGAGAGTCATCAGTCGGATGGCTCTTAGCTCTTCCTTGATTGCTTTGAATCCTTTTATGGTCGTGTTCATTGTCTGCAGTAACTCCCGTCTGGTTATCTGCAACCATTTAGTATTTGCTCCAACTTGAAATCTTGGCATGAAGATTGTCGTGAACACTGATGAGGTGAGGCTGAACAGCCTGTGTTCATATGGGATTGCATGGAATGCTTCTTCTGATTTAGCAGAGAAGTAATTCTCTCTCTTCAGTCGAGTTATCAGTTCCACAGATCTCTTCTTCCTCAAGTGTGCATCTGCTTTCAGGAAACTATCAATGTTCAGGTCACTTTTCAGGGTTACTAAGCTGGAACGTGGACATTCACAATCGTACATGTGCCTCTCCAGTCTCTAGGCAGTCTGATGTATGCTTTGGATCTGCATGCCCAATAATGATCCATAATTACTGCAGTTCCGTGAACCATTCCTGGAGCATCAAAAACTTGTCCACAGTTCTGATTCTCTCCCATCTTTCTTGTACCATTGTTTCTGAAGCAGAATTTTGGGCTTTCCAGTGGTACTATCTGCAAGGGTCCTCCTCTGTCTTCGACCCATGTCAGTATTTTTGCCTATAATGGCTTGCAGCCATTTTGCACAATATCAACAGTTTCTTTATAGAGTCCAGTGATCACCCATCCTCGGCAAATCACCACTCCCTTTTCCCATCCATCTGGTGAAAGCATCGTTCCCCAAATCTGCATCTGAGCTTCCACTTTTGAGCATCCTCTGGAGTTTTTCCTTGGACATTTAGTCTCAGATTTACTTCCCATCTTATTCCTGCTCCTTTAACTCCAGGCATCTCGAACCTGATCACCTGATTCCTGTTTGAGCTCTTTTTCTTGTGTAGAGGAGGTCCCAAATATGGCCTGCACTCCAGCTACCCATTTCGAGATGCCAGAAGCATACTCGCCAAGATATGTGACGTATAAGGAGCAAATAAACCAACAGAGAGCAACGGTAGGGCTCTGTCCAGTACCTATCAGAAGGACATGTATACCTATTGAAGCGCCAATAACCCGACAACCGGGGGCTGCAAGGTACCCATTGAGACAACCATACCAGCAGTTAACACGAAATGAAGTCTACTTGCAAACTGTCCCCGAAGAGACCCAAAGAGCCTTAATGGAAGGCGAGTGGTGATGACCTAAGTGCCCGGACAGACGTACAGATGAACATAAACGACAATCGAAAGATGACACATAAGGGCAAAATGTGAAGAGTAATGATGTAATGGGCCTGTAAGAAGAAACAATGTTGATGTATAAAGAAACGTAACCATGAAGTGAGATGAAATATGCAACTAACTAACGCCTGTAAATAGGCTTGTAACGAAAGAAGCTAAGAAAACAGTACGCCTTGTAATGCTGAGTAGAAGAATAGAGCGACAAGCGCCAATTATATGTCGACCTCAATGAAGCACATTATACAAGTGCAACTCCATTTTGTAAAAGCAGAATTAAGCCCAGGCTACAAGGGGCCAACCGAGCCGAGATTCATATTCCAGCTAAAGCCAGAAGGAAAGAGCGGGAATCGAAACTGAGCGCAAGGCTGCTCATGCCTGGAATTCGAGGTAAACTCAAGGAAGAGAGGAGAGCGGCAACTTCGAAGAAACGAAACTTAAGAGCATAGCAGCCAGCCAGTGAAGGTCGAGATAAGGAGGCCCCAGGCAGGTGGCAAGGCTAAGGAAGAATTAAATACACAAAAAGATGGAAAATGAAGGAGATTCACGGTGAACAGATACGTGACCAGCTGAGCGCGAAGAGGTACCCACGTCTGATGTCACCCAGAACCCGAGGATGCCATAACTTTTCCTGATAAGAAGCTACAGTTTCGAGGCCATCCTCAGCCAACTAATTGACACATAGCCCTAAAGTACTGATTGATGGAAGGGAGGCAGGGTGAATCTTGGGGCATGTCGCATTTGGGTGTTCATTCTGCAATGCTGCTAATTAAAGTGGAGATTTATGCCTAGGGGTCTAACCCACCCAATCACAATGGACCAAATAATCTAGGGTCCTATAGCTAGTAGAACCAATAAGACGTTGTACTTGTAGTGACGTCTATCACGAGTGATGTAGAGGGTTGGGCGTAGATGCCCACCCGATAAGAGTTATCCAATCCTCACGCTCTGTTACCATATACAGATATAGTACCTATACTTAAGTTACCTTTCCCAACCAATAGAATTGCATGACAATTTTGGAGTGTAACACGTCAGTGATGACGAGAATGTACTATAACTATTGCTGTCTGAATGAAGAATTTGGGAGTTGAAGCAAGACAAGCGATCACAGCTCTGATGATTTCCATTTGTTTCCCCGTTTTTTGTACTTGTCATTAAATGGACTTCCTTTTGCCAAACCATTGACTTGTCCTTATTGATTGGTGTTGGAGTAAGAGAATCCTGCACCCCATCCTCCTCAAGGTGCAGCTATCTCATTTTAAGGTGCCAGAGGGTGAGCTCTGAATCTCATGGGCCCATTCAGAGATCGCTCCGCCCTCCAGTACACTTGTCTTAATGTCTTGGACATAATCATCTTTATTGGGATAGGCTGTTTCAGTTGCCCATATTAGGGAAGCGTCACTTCCCATAAATTGGCCTCTAGTTTTGCACATGGCTACGTGTGAAACAGAGTGTGCTGTCTGGACATCCATTTCTACAGCTACGAAGATCTTGGACTTTCCCATGCTGTATGGTAGGAGAGAACAAATATAGCATTCCCCTTCGGAATTTCATCTCCCAACTTCCTTCATGTGCTGGTACCAGATGTTGTTACCTAAGTGTGATGTGCTATCCAGGTAATCGTTCAGTTCATTGTCGTCTTCATGCATGCTTCTCTTAATTATTAGTGTTTTCATGTAGTTTGCTATTACTACATCTCTGAATGCGTCCGTATGGCTCTTTCTTGATGGAGGGTTCTCAGGTATCCTGGTCCAAGGTGCAGGCCTTTTCATCTGCACCATTTGAGTGTACAGGAGTCGGGCATCTCTTCCTTTTTCTTCATGCATTTTTTCTCTGCTGCGTGCAAATGCCCATGCCAACCAGCCTGACACTGGTCTGGTATATGGCTGTACTGTGGAACTGGCAAGTGTCCCCCGTGTTGGAACATATGTGCTTAGTGATACAGTCTCTACTGTTTTATTTTTCAGTTCCTCATGCAGTTTCCTTGCTCTGGCTATGTGCGGGAATAGCAAGTCTACTAACATTTGCTTCCTTGCGGATACTTTTTACTAGGCCGTTTCTGTTTTCTTAAGGGTTTCTGACATGACTGCTTCTGTTGGTCTTTCTGAGGATTTTGTGGTAGGAAGTCTCTTTCTTTCTGCTGCTTTAGTTTGTGATTCTGCAGACGTAGATGCTAGGCCTGTTTCGTGTACATTCAGTGTTTGTGTACGTGTAGTTGTCAGTAATTTTTCTTTATTTAGTTCGTGCCAACCCTGTCTCTGGCTTTCCTGCTCATTCGTTACCGCAAGAGTGTGTGTATCATCGCTAGTCACATCCATTTCAAGTTCACTCACTCCATCATCAGATCTTCTGGGAACTGGAATGACTATGTATGGTCTGGGTGCCTTTGTGGGTTTCATGCGTATATCATCAGGTGAGTGTACTGAATTAGGAATGCTTTGTGCACCAATATAGAATGCAGTTCTGATCGTTAATGACAGTAAAATGATGATAAATACAATGCATAAGTAAGTTATAGTTCGATATGTAAGGCGACAGCATTTCCTTCCAGAGAAGCTGGGTGCCTCTCTTCTTGTGGGAGGACCAGGTTGCTGCTCTGGGCCCCCATCTTGATCATTAGACGACTGTCGATGTTATTGTTTCCTTATCTAATATCGTTTTTCAAGTCCTGAGTCTATGAGTTTCTGTTGTTTAAAGGTGCTCCCCTTCTCCTTCTTGCAAGTGGCAATTGTCTTTTAATTCAGGATACAGTTCCTTTGCTAGACTATGGAAAAGAAATCAAATTAAGTAACACTTCAGTGTGTCCTTTTACTGTGCATGTTCAAAGTAGGTGAGTTCCCGATCCACCCCCAAATCTGCTTCAGTCCTGAGGACATGCTGGACACTGACTGGTATGATGAAATAGGGAAAAATAACAACAAATGTAACAAATGGAGTTTTGGACTCTGCTTCTTCGATCTGTCCCTCGGCAGAAGGTTTCACGATCTTCTTCTAAGGACTCGATGGAGATTGCAAGTTTTCATTTAAGCTACAATAGCATGCAAGAGCATGTTTAGCTGAGTGCACTTTACTGGATTTCCGAAGTACGTCAATATTGGTTGGCCTTCCCACTAGCTCTGGAAAGTTCCCAATGAGGTGAAAGAAGACGTTGTATGCAAATCTTCTGTCTTCTGGTGACAGGGACATCTGTCCGGATTTTCGTTGAGACTCAGGATCATATGTTTTTTCCTTTATGTAAACAATGTCTGCACTGTCCGTTTGCGTGAAGTGCAACCAAAATTCTGGTTTTATCTAGAAGATGGTTTAAATGCTCAGTGTTCGCTGCGTCTCGTAGAAATGTACGTGTGTCAGTTGCTCTTCCGACAATAGTTGGACAGTCTTCAATTATACGAAATAACACTGTGAGGATAAATTCATTTATTTTTTCTTGTGTTGGGAACATTTGCTTCCTTCTCACTGTACTCAGGGAGTATAATGAATTGTTTTGCAGTGCCAGTAAGCAGTTGCCTTATTATTGTTTCGTTTTCAGGATCTTGGAGAAAGTCTGCAACACTTGTGATCCTTCCTACTAATGACGGGTATGATCTTAGCACTAGGTTGAAGTAGGTAACTATGTCCTTTGTGATGTCCCTACTGTGGGACACCATAAGTGTCTTCAAATAGGGTTCCGGTGTGGAACGAATCAGGATACTGTATTTGCTTTCAATGTAAACATCCTCGGTCAAAATTTGTCATAGTCTTTTTCTCATCAAGGCTTAAGTGTGCCTCAGTTCCAAGTTCAAATCAACAGTGTATGTTGTGGCTTATGCGCGCAATTTTCTTCTTCACTTTGCAACTAGGATGCACAGAGTGTCCGTAGTTATGTCCTTATCCCCTTTTTTGCTTATAGGAATGTCCAAAATGAAGCCACAACTTGCAAAAAGTTCTTTGTGTTTACTTTGCTGGTCATGCGTCCTTCTTCCTCGTCATGGATCTCGTCTGCACGTGCTGTGGTTCTTCCCCGTTGCTCGTCGATTCCTCTCGTTGGGGTGCAGACAGGGGGCTTTCTCCGATGTAAGGTTTAATGTCACCGAGAAAAATCCAAGCTCTCCTGCCCTATAGCTTCACCGCGGACGGAGTGCAGTCCTCTATGATAAAAGGACTGTTGAATCTTGGTTCTTCCCACTTTTTCCTTGTATGATTCCTCACCAAGACGGCATCACCAGGGAAGGCGAGTGGAACACGTAGACCTTGAACTGAGTCTGATGCAGTGTCTCCTTCTGTGTTCTGTGCTGCTCTGCCCCCTGTTTGTCGTCGCTGCAGCTGGTCTGAAATTACAGTAAGGCAAGATGTCATACAGTTCAGATAGTTTTGCATTTCGGATCCTAAAACCTCTCCTGTTGACTGGGCATCACAACTAGCTCTGTCTCATGGTGTGAGGGGAGTTCTCATTCTTCTTCCTGTGGCTATGTCGTGTAGTGTAAGATGATGGTCGGAGCCAGGTTGGTTCCGAAGAGCATACAATGCCAGTGGAAGGCAGTGCAACCATCCCTTTCTTAGAGTAAGCTTCAACTTGGCTATCCTTTCCTTTAACAAGCCATTGAGCCTCTGAAAGATCCCATTACCTTCTGGATGATACGCCGACGAGAAACTTGTGCTTTATACCAAGCAGCAAGCTAATCTGCTCAAACACTGTATTGACAAAGTGAGACCCATTATCTGATCTCATGACTTCACACACCCCCCACCTGGGGAACACTTCCCTCACTAGAAATTTGGCCACACGGTTAGAGTCAGGGTATGTACATGGACCTGTTCTATCCATCTAGAGAATGGACAAACCACATTAATTAAGAGGGTAATTCATAGAATTCAGCGCACAAGAGGCGCACGCGGCTGGCGCTTAGTGTGCGTGTGCGAATTTCTGCGCCAGCCGTGTGCGCTGAAATCCATTTCCGCGCACAGCGTATTCATGGATTTTAGTTTCCAAAACCAGCCGTGGCGCAGAGTGGCGCAACGACCTTGCAGCAGCACCAGTTACGCCCCCAACCCCTCCCCATGCGCCATGCACAGTGCAAAAATCCTATACATGTCACACGCGATTGGAGCGGGGTACGTGTATAACAGGGGTTCGCGGGAAGTTTCACACGTGAAATTCCCTGTGCGAGTGGGGTACGTGCATTCCTGGGGTACCCGGGAAGTTTCACACGCGATAGGCCCTGTGCCAGTGGGGTACGTGTATTCCTGGGGTGCGCGGGAAGTTTCACACACGAAATGCCCTGTGCGAGTGGGGTACGTGTATTCTTGGGGTGCGCGGGAAGTTTCACACGCGATTGGAGCGGGGAACATGTATAACAGGGGTTCGCGGGAAGTTTCACACGCAAAATGCCCTGTGCGAGTGGGGTACGTGTATTCCTGGGGTGCGCGGGAAGTTTCACACGCGATTGGAGCGGGGAACGTGTATAACAGGGGTTCGCGGGAAGTTTCACATGCGAAATGCCCTGTGCGAGTGGGGTACGTGTATTCCCGGGGTGCGTGGGAAGTTTCACACGCGATAGGCCTTGTGCCAGTGGGGTACGTGTATTCCTGGGGTGCACGGGAAGTTTCACACGCGATAGGCCCTCTGCCAGTGGGGTACGTGTATTCCTGGGGTGCGCAGAAAGTTTCACACATGAAATGCCCTGTGCGAGTGTGGTACGTGTATTCCTGTGGTGCGCGGGACGTTTCACACGCGATAGGCCCTGTGCCAGTGGGGTACGTGTATTCCTGGGGTGCGCGGGAAGTTTCACACGCGATTTTGCTGTAAGAGCGGGGTACGGGATTTTCGGGGGTTCGCGGGGAGTCCTACACGTGAATTGGCAGTGTGGGTCCTCCCAGGTGTTCCCTCTACACCCTCCATGGCCCCTGCAGGCAGCCCACACAACAGGGGACTACCCTGCACCCCTGGTCATGTCCCGCAGGCAGCCCATCCACCATGGGCATGCCCCCCAGCCAAGCCACATGTCACCTTGCACTAGTGATCACCAACTCATGATCCCCAGCACCCTCAGCCCCCCCAGCAGTCAGGGGCACCTGCCAGCAGGCCCCTACTCATGTCCCCCAGCACCCCCACCACCCAGCAGTCAGGGGCACCTGCCAGCAGGCCCCCACTCATGTCCCCCAGCACCCCCACCACCCACCAGCAGTCAGGGGCACCTGCCAGGAGGCCCCCACTCATGTCCCACACATGTCCCCCAGCACCCCCACCACCCAGCAGTCAGGGGCACCTGCCAGCAGGCCCCCACACATGTTCCCCAGCACCCCCACCCCCCAGCAGTCAGGGGCACCTGCCAACAGGCCCCCACTCATGTCCCACACATGTCCCCCAGCACCCCCACCCCCAGCAGTCAGGGGCACCTGCCAGAAGGCCCCCACACATGTCCCACACATGTCCCCCAGCGCCCCACCCCCCAGTAGTCAGGGCCCCTGCCAGCAGGCCCCCACTCATGTGCCCTAGCACCCCCACTCCCCAGCAGTCAGGGGCACCTGCCAGCAGGCCCCCACTCATGTCCCACACATGTCCCCCAGCACCCTCAACCCCTAGCAGTCAGGGGCACCTGCCAGCAGGCCCCCACTCATGTCCCCCAGCACCCCCACCCCCCAGCAGTCAGGGGCACCTGCCAGCAGGCCCCCACACATGTTCCCCAGCACCCCCACCCCCTAGCAGTCAGGGGCACCTGCCAGCAGCCCCCCACTCATGTCCCCCAGCACCCACGTCATGATGATCCTCAATCATGGGCCTCATGGCCACCCACATCACACCCCACGCCACCCCAGCCCAAAGACCCAAACAAGTATTGCATCCACCCACAGAGAAATGGTCATTGCATGAGAATGGCAAGTATGTACATGAACACATGTCCGTCACACACACACAATGGGTGCAAGTGAATGTGAAAACCCATATCATGACATGCATGAAAAAATGTATTGAACACAACATGAATGTAATGAAAAAAAAAATTCAATAATGGGAATAAGAAATAAAATGCAGCATGTCAAGAAAAAAATTTAAAATATGAAATCAGAATCCAAAGAACTCCAAATGAAAATGTGTCCAAAGTCTCAGTCCAACAAAGCAAATCCAAGGGGAAAAAAATATATGAAATCCATTGCACCATAGTGAAATAAAAATAAAAACGAGAAACATCCACTGTTCAACTATATACAAATCAGCAATCCAGGGTCCATGAGCCCAACAAATGAAATGAAACCTATAAAAAAGACCTACCTAATAATGAACTATATACAAAAATGTGGTGCATTGTCCAAGCGGCCCAAAATAAAAAAAAACAGAAAGGAAACCTAACACTATCTAAATATTTACAATGGCAGCGGGCTAGTCCGACGGCTCACTTATTGATGTCCCGGGCCAGGGCATCATCGAACTCCCGCTCAATGTCCTGGAGGCGGTCCTCTTCCATGGCCCAGAGGGTTCGCAGGGACGACGACATGTTCACCTGCAACTCCCTGCGAATTGCCTCGAGGCACTCGGCCCGCCTCAGGGCCCTCCGCATGGAGTTCTCTGCCCTGACCATTGTGAACCGTGCCTCTTCCACCTGCTGCCGCTCCGCATCTATGGCATGGCCCAACTGCTGCCACACGGAAGACACTTGAAATCCGGGGTCCTCCCGCCTTATGGCCGATGCCTGCCTCTCCGATGTTGAAGGCCCCGAGCCATCATTGCTCCCACCATGTTGCTGCTGCTGTGCCTGTGCCTGTGCTTGCTCCCTGGCTCTTGCTGCCTGCACGTCCTCCTCCGGCTGGGATGCAGTTGTCGTGGTGGCCACCCCTGTTGGACGTCCGACTGCCGATTGTGGCAGGGATGTGTCCTCCATCAGCCTGGCCGCTGGGTCAGGGGCAGCTCCACAGGGTACCCAGGTGACACATGGGTGGGAAGATGGCATGGAGGACGACTGGCGCGTAGGGGGTTCAGGTGAGGAGGGGGTCGCAAGAAGGTCCAGCACACGGAGGAATCCAGCACCGGTGACCCGTCCCAGTAGGTCAACGTGGTCAAAGAGGCATGCGAGACGACGTGCAGTCTCTCCACGAAAAGACTGCAGGTCACCTCGCATGCCCCGTTGACGCAACACTATCCCACTCAGGACAGGCTCAACACGGTCCCGGATAGCCACGTCCGCAGGGAGAGGAAGGCCAGTTGTCGTGCACTCATCCCCTCCCTGATAACGGGTCTGGACGTAGGCATCCCTGCTGGTGCCAGATGATGCAGTGACAGGATCAGGGACAGGATTACACACAGGCACCTCTGCGGCGGCCTGTGCTGCCTCCTGTCCCTGCCCCTGCACTGCACCACTAGCACCAGTGGAATCCCCACCTCCTGACCCCGTGTGTGTCCCTTCTGTGGCCTCCTCCTCCACCAAACCCCCCACCAACCTGGATGACTCCGTGCCATCTTCCTCCGTTGGACCCTGTGGGGTCTCAGCTGCCCCTTCTGCTGCCTGGGACGCGGCACCAGCCTCCTCACTCCCCGACGAGATGACAATCTGGGAGGGGACCCGGGCCTTGCGTCTCTGGCTGGTGGTGCGATCCCTGCCGCTGTGCTCCACAGCACCCTCTCCGCCCTCTTCATCAGTTGACGCTGCAGACAGGGAGAGATAAAACACAGACATCAGGGCACTGTACAATGAACTGATACACACATGACAGTTGCACATGAATGGCAGTGTCAAACTTCAGACATGGCATCACACTCCACGACACACATGTCATTTCAACTCACACACATGAGCATTTCCACAGCAATAGTGCACCATGCAGCAACATCCATACACATACAACAGCATGAACAGCCGAAGGTGAGCCTGACATCACATGAAACACAGGGAGTGCACTAGACACGCACACACACCACCACACTTACATGCATGTCTACATCTCCTCCAACTGTCGCAGTGATGCGATCACCATACATGTCACATCTGGCATTCAGCCTTCTACATATCAGTGTCACGTGCATCCATGTTGCATCACAGTTGCACACTTGTCAAATACACACACATGCACATGTACACAGTGCAGATACATGCAGCAGGAATCACCATCCATGTGTGACACCACAACCATGCCAACGTACATACACAGAAATTCAAACATGTGTGCTACCACACCTGCATTTGCACAGCATGCTTACCAACACATACACCATCGATGTGTCTCACACCTAAAAGGACTCACATATGGCAGCCTCACGCCCCTGTTCATACACATCCCTACATGGCCCTATGAAAACACATGTGCAACCTGCACACTAGTGGCACACCACCACACACACAGCGTCCAATCAGTATGCATGTACACTTACCGCTCGACTCCAGACGGGTCTGCCTCTCAAGGACCTGGACGTGGAGCGCTGGGTATATGTGTTCCAGGACCCTCATCTGGTGGTCAGACAGGTGGCCCCGGCGCCCCTTGGCATCCGCTGCCTTCAAGAGGTGCCGGGCCTTGTTGAGGGTCCTGGACCTGAAGTCCTCCCAGCGCTTTTTGAAATGTTGTAAGTCGCGGACTGCCACCCCTTCCACGTTGATGGCAGTCACGATGTCCATCCAGATCCTGGTCCGTCCTTCATTGTCGGCGCGCAAACTTCCAAAGAGAGCATCATACTGCCCCAGGACTTGCTCCACCAGGACACCAACTTCCCTGGCACTGAAGCTGGTGGCCCTCTGCCTCTCTGGCTGGGGGTTGCCAGTGGTGTCAGATGGTGTTGTGCCTGACATGGCAACCCCAGAGGCAGGAGTGGGTGGGCAACTGGGTCCTGGGCCTGGGTTGTGGAGGGATAGTATCCCAGTTGGGAGTGTTCGATTCCAGCAGGGGTGGTCACAGCAACTGCACCCCTTGCTGACGTGCAGGCAGCAAATAGCAGGGCACGTGGGCAGCAGGCAGTCAGGCAGCAGCAGATGGCAGGTGGGCAGGAGCGTGGTCTTCCGTGTGTTGTTGAGTGGCCAGCTTGATATGTAGTGATTTGGCACGTGAAAATCTTGCACGTCAGCGTGTAATTCGAGGAAAGGCCCTTCGCGCGTAAGCGCGTCAGCACACGTACGTGGTTTCATTGGACCAAAGGCCTTTAGCGCGTAAGCGCTTCTGTGAGGTGACTCACGTGGGCGTTTCCCTCGTGACGTGGGCATAGTGGTTCAGCGCGAGTGGAAAAACTGCACGTCTGCGTGTGGAATGCGTGTAAACCGAGGAAAGGGCCTATGTGTAAGTGACATGACATGTGCGGGCGTTTCCATCAACACAGGTGCTTGTTCATCGTACACGTCCAAAAACTGCATGTCCGAGTGTCAACTCGTGTAATTGGAAGAAAGGGCCTTAGCGCATACACGCGTAAGTGACGCTGTACGTGTGGGCCGCTTTAAAAGGTACGTGTAGGACCCCAAACCCTTGTACGTACTTTTCGTGGAGAGCGAGTGGCTGAATTCTGTACTTCTTGTCGGTTCACACACGATTACTTCACAGCGTTTCAAGTTCGTACTCCCTGTTACCTCTGACAGCGTTCTTTATTTTTTTTGGGCCTGTTTCCTCAAACAGCGTTCACTTCTTCTTTTGTCCTGTCTCCTCAGACTGCGTACAGTTCTTCTTTTGGCGGGGGTGTTGCCTACGCGCACCCGCGCATTTTTTTCACGTTATTTTTCCAGGCAGACGGTGAGTCGCACACGCATTTACCAACTGCGCTTGCCCCATGTGTCGCGTACCCCTTCAGAGGTCATTGTAGGCTGCGTGTAACACGCGTATGCTTGTTTTTGTGTTTCTGGGTGCCACAGCGTAGTGCGGGTTCATTTTTCCACGCACGTGGTCTAAGAGGGGTTGCGTGCACGTTACTTTTTGTTTTTGGGGTGCCTGTGCTTTGCGTGACCCGTCATCTTCCCCCAAGGGTCACAGACAGCCTTGCTAGAGCACTAGGGTACAAATTCCATCTAGTACCCTACCCCTTTCACCCCCAATTGCCCAGGACAATTGTTTACTGCAACTCCCATACGCACAACAACATCAGTGCCATGGTTGGGAGGCGACCTAGCGGTAAGAGAGGCAAAGGTGGCCGACCTCCAAAAGGTGGGCGCGGTAGGGGATGTGGCCAGGATTTGCAGGGTACCCCTAGACGCCCATGTGTGGAGGACCAATCAGGGACACCCATGCCCCCCCCCCCTTGTTGAGGGAAACGTGGCTGACACCATCCCAGCTCAGCCCTTGTTGGACCAGCCCATTGTGGCACCTGAGCCAGCACAGGATGACTCCCAGGCTGACTTCCAGGTCAGCAAGTCAAAGCCACGTGTGTCGGTGCAAGTTGTTGTCACCAGGACACGTGGATCTGGGGCAGCAATGTCATCTGCTGCCCCAAGTAGGCAGGGTGGGGAGGCTGCAGGGGCAGCTGCAGCTCTATACACCCCAGCTCTGAGTCTCCCAGCCGGGACAGTGTCGGTCCTGGTCCATCAAACTGACGTTGCCCCTGCCAACATCACACTTCAGCCAATGCCTGCACCAAGACCTATGGTCATTGTGCCTTCGCACACTCCCAGTACCCAGTCCACCTGCGCTTCTGCCCCTACTGACCAGAGCGGCGCAAGCCACTCAGGCTCAGCTCCACCTTTGAAGAAGAGGAAGAAGGGTGCTCTGGCACTACAGGCTGAGACCCCAGACACGGCTACACAGTCCGGCACGTCAAGGAAACCTAGCTTTAATGACCCTGAACTTGATGCACTTGTGACCTATGTGTCGGCACATAGCTGCAAAATGTTGGTGACTGCATGGTGCAAGACCACACCTGGTCAACGTAGGGCACACTGGCAGACCATCGCAGACCGCATAAGTGCCCTTGGATTTGTGAGGCGCACAGCTGATGATTGCTACAAGCGGTGGAATGACCTGAAATGCAGAGCAAAGAACAAGCTGGCCTCAAATCATGCCGCTACTCTGGTGACTAGTGGTGGGTCTCCACAAGAGGACAACGAACTCACTGAACATTAATCTGTTGCTGGGACCTTCGTCACAGAGGAACAGATACAAGGTGTGGGAGATGTACCTGATTACGATGCATTGTCCGGTGAGTGCCCATGCGTGTGTGAATCCATGTGTATGTTGTTTGGGTGATGGGTTCTGATTGAGTGCCAGGTGAGGGTGTGTACTCCTGAGTGTTATGGGTCACCCATTTGCTTCCTCCCATACATTCACGTGCCTTGGATTTGGGTATGACTGTATCCCTTCTGCCCACAGTTGCCAATTAGGCCCACATTAGTGCACTTTACCTCAAATTGTCATCTTGCAACTACAGTGGTCAGATTTTGTAAGTGTTCATTCAGGCAGATTGTTTCCACTCTCCCATTTTTGCTACGCATTATTATGCCCTATTGCAACATATGTGATATGCTTCGGTCATTGTTTACAGCCCACACTGGGCCACTATTTTTACCTGGTTATGTTAATGATTACACCATTCAGGCCGATGGAGTATTGGGCTGCAGACATTTTTTGTGGGACATGCATATTTTGCAACACTATTCAGCATCAATCTTTGCATCATGTGGATGTGACATGGATGTGTGACAGTAATCATTCACTGACATATTGCTGTCGTTTTGTAATTTACTGTGGCTATGCTACATGACATCTGTGTGGTGGCATGTGTCATGTATGTGTATTGGACATGCCACTCACAGCCTGATGTGTGATGCCAGTGCTACCCAACATGCTGAAAATGTGTTGCTTTTCCATCTTGCTCTCCCCAGTGTCTTCCTTTTTGACTCCACTTCCAACTCTTTGACAGTGCATGCATGGCAGGGTTATAGTCATGTGGGACATGTGTAAATCATGTACTGGATCTCTAGCTTGTCACGGCCTATGTGTGTGCTATGGTGCTCATGCCTGTTTCCATTTGTTGTCTTTCATGTTTTTGCAGGGGATGACGCACTTGATGCTGTTGAGGTTGAGAAGATGGTGCACACCCAGGAGGAATCTCAGGCACGACCGGGCACCAGTGGGGGACGTGGTGTGGTGGTGGGTGTTACTGTAGACCATACTGTCCAGGGGTGTCTCTGGGTGCACCTCCCCAGACCTCTATTCAGGTGCTGAATCGGATGATGAGACATATGTGCAGTCGCAGGTAAATGTTTAGCGCACATTTCAGCGCACATTAATTCCATGAATCGGCCTCCAAGTATCTGTACCCATTGCATAATTGAATCATGTCGACATAATCGACATGCAAGTGCTGAAAAGGCCCATTTGGCATGGGGATGACTCCTCTCATTACTTTTACTGTGTGTCCAGCGGGTGAATTGCTGATAGATTATGCAGTTCACCATAAAAAATGCAACATGCTCAGCTAAATTCAGTATGAACCAGTCTTCCGCGAGCGTTGCTGCTAGATTCTCCTTTGTCATATGCGCCGGATAATGTAACTGCTCCAGCGCTATTTTTAATAGGGCTACAGGCATTACCAGTTTACCAGTGCTGTCTTGTCGCTACAAGTTATCAGAGGGGTTTAAAGAACACCCTCCACGTTTCCACAAGTTCTTCTCTTCATGTGGTGCCTCCCACTGGAGCTCCATCAACTGTGTTTGCCCAAGATCGTTATAGGCTTCCGATGTCTCCCGTGCAACCATCATCCTTTCATTTGTGCACGCCACTTCCATAATCGTCTCACTTTTGGATTCCATACGTTTGGCTTCTGCGTCCACTGCTTGGTTCCCGCGTGAGACAAAATCTGTCCAATTGGTGAGGTTGGTGCATTTCACGACCGCTATGCCCACTGGGAGCTGTAGTGCCTTAATCACCCTGTCCAATAAGTCTGCATGCTACACTGGCGTGCCGTCTGCTCGGAGGTAGCCCCTCCTTTTCCAGCACGCTAAGCCAGCGTGCACTGTTGACGTCACATAGGCAGAGTCACTGTACACCGTTACTTCCTGGTCTGCGTGATTCTCAATGGAGAGTATCAACGCCAATAATTCTGCAGCCTGTGCTGAACAGTGAGATAGTATTTGTCCACTAAGAAGTACTTGAAACTCTCAATTTGCTGTGTGCTTTATCACAGTAATGCCTGTGTATCTCTGCCCATCACTTTGTTCAATTCTCAATGACCCATCAATAAAGACGATCTCTCCTCCTGCCAAGGCCTTTTCTTTCACCCTGGGAATTTCATCATAGAATTCTTCATAATTCGCGCAGTCATGTGTTGGCTCTCCTTCAGTGACTGGCTCTGCAATGAACATGGCTGGGTTTACTATTTTACATAGGACTATCTTAATCGATGGGTTCGATATGATCACTTCATAAGCAGAAGCTCTCTGAGATGTCAATGTGCCCTTTGGTTTCTCTAGAAGGGCAAATAGTGAGTGCTCGACATACAACGCCATGGAGCATCCCATCACAATGGTTGTTGCTTTCTCTATGGTGAACGCTGCGGCCGCTAAACTTTGTTTGCATGGGAAGTTGCCTCTCATTACTGGGTCCAGATTCCCACTGTAGTATGCTAGGGGTTTGTACCCCAAGGAGGTTCTTCGAGCGAGTACTGCCGTCATAATGCTGCAATTCGTGTGTGAAAACAGAGAAAATTGCTCAGCATAATTGGGAATTCAGAGAACTGGAGCTGTACAAATTGCTCTCTTGAGTTCAGTAAACCCTTCCTCCATGGTTTCAGACCATTCAATCCTTTCTTTTGTCACTTGGGCCTTCTTTAGGGCCTGAAGTAAAGGCTTAGTATAAGAGCTGTAGTCGCAAACCCATGCTCTAACTTAATTGCATAGGCCTAGAAAGCTCTGCATTTGTTTTATCGTGTGTGGCTTAGCTGTGTTCAGTATGGCATCAGCCCTTTCTGGGGTCACTTTCTTCCCTTCATGTGAGATCAACTGGCTTCTGTACAGCACTTCTTGTTGACAATATTGTAACTTTTCCTTGTCAACTTTATATCCTTTCTCAGCCAATATAGTCAATAGCTGAACAGAATCGTGCCTGCATTGTTCTTCTGTGGTGCTGCAAATCAGGATATCATCCACATATTGTAAGACAACACTTTCTAGTGCAATGTTGCTTACATCCATTTGCATATTGTAAGACAACACTTTCTAGTGCAATGTTGCTTACATCCATTTGCAGGACTCTGTTAAAGATAGATGGAGACTCACAGTACCCATGTGGCAGCCTTGTGCGCATTTGTCTGAATATGAATGACGTCAGATCTTGTGAGTCACGGTGCAACGGGATTGAGAAAAATGCATATTTCAAGTCAATCACCGTGAAATATTTTGCCTCAACAGGTATATTACATAGAATTGTAGACGGATTAGGGACTAAAGGGAACTCGGCCTCAACAATATCTTTTCATTGTCTAAGATCTTGAATTAGCCTCTAAGACCCCCCTTTTGATTTCTTGACAGGATAAACTGACGTATTACATGGTGACTCTGACGTCACTAAGATGCCCTGGTCCATCATGGCAGAAATTGTCTTAGAAATCCCTTCCTCTGCCTCTCTGGACATGGGATATTGTCAGGCTCTTGGTAGGGTTGCTCCTGGTTGTTTCAATTTGATTCTTACTTCTCCCACCCCTTTCAGGAGACCCACGTCATAGGGTCCTGTAGTCCACACTGAGACAGGCACTTTAGCTATATCGTCATCAAAATATTCAGGACGTTTTAGTGCCAACAACATTTTCTGAGGTACTTCTCTTTTAATCATCTTTACCCAAAAGGTGAGACTCACTTCCACTATTGTTTCTCCACTATCCGGTTGTTCTTCAAACAGATCATCATCAGTGATGCCAGTCACTCGATATCCCTCTTTGATGGTGATAATCGCGCACCATTGTCAGCCCTCCTCATCGTAACCGTCAACCAAAACCACTTTCTCTCACACTGCAGCTGCGTGTATCATCAAGGGAAATACTTGTCCCTCCTCCTCATGCATAGGTATTCTTGGTCTGACTAAAAACTCATCAGGGGTTCTCATGATTGTGTCTGCAAGGCCTGGTGATCCTGCCATAAGCACACGCATGCCATATGCGAACATTTCTGGCTCTAATGGTATGGCCCTCATGGCTATGTGTCCTGAGTATACTCTAATCATTTCATATATATTTGTCATATCATGTTCAATTTTGTCATTAGGTCTCGACCCAAAATGTTTACTGGGGTCTGACGTGAATACAATAAAGGTACATTCATTTTGCACTCTCCTATGGAGACTGGGAATGCGTTTGTAAAGGGTACTCGACTGTGAGCTCCTATAAAACTCTGAGTATATATGGCCTTGCCGGACAAGGAAAACTTGCCTTCACGTATGCACAAGCGTGTTGCACCTGTGTCCACTAGGAAGGAATAATCCTTGCTCCCTATAACGACATCCACCCTAGGTTCCATATGAGGGTCTGGTGTCACTTATAGGAAAGAGCACATCAGGGTTCCCAGTGAGCTGTCCTAGTTCATCTACAATTCTGGCCCACCGTGCACTTGTATATTTTCCCCATTCCAATTGTTGCTTCCCCTTCCAGGGTTCTGGGTCTGCCCTGTGCTCATTGCCTGTGACACTTGCAACGGTGCCTGTTGGATTTGTCCTTGCGGAAAACTGCCTATGCTCTGAGGTTGCACTTCGTGCTGCACTCCTGGCGCTTGTTGTTGCACCGTGTGATTCTGTGCATTGCCCTGTTGTACACTGCAGGTGGATTCGCCATACCTGCTCCCATCCCCTGGTCGTTCCTCATCATGCCTTGATTTCTGCATGTGCGCGCCAAGTGCCCTGTCATTCCACACAGCCAACACACTGGTGGTGGTCGGATTATTTGCCCATTTGACATATGTGGGTTTCCATTTGGCACGTTTTGAAAGCCTCCCTGATTATTTTGGAAGCCTCCCTGAGTGCTCTGCCATCCTCTTCCCCTAAATCCTCTCCCCCGTGGGTAAAATCCTACGTTATCCTAATTATTCTGTTGTGGACTAGCCACCTGCTGCATGCTTTGTTCAGCTGCATTAGTTAGCATGGCTACTTCAAGAGCGTACTTTGAAACTTTGTTCTGCACCACCTTCGCTTCCTCACCCTTTCGAGTTGCCTCCTTTTTGCGATTCTTTTCTTGCAACAGTCTACAGTAATGTGCGATAGTCAACTGTATTTCAGCCCAAGATTTAGCCTCAACTCCTACCAATTTCTTGAGTTGTTTCTGTACTGCTTCTAGCAATCCTTGGCACAATATATGGTCAAACTCAGGTATGGATTTTGTCCAAGATTCATGTGCTTCGAGCACCCATGCGTCTTGGAAATTCTGTATATAAATTAACAAATCTTCAGAATCCTTCATTTTTCGAGTCATTATAGCTCCCATATCAGAAGTGTCTGGGTAAAGTACTCATAGCGCTTTCCATACTGCTGCTCTGCAATTGTTAAATGGCGCTCCGTCATGTGCGGTATTGAGTGTGGTTACACCAGGGTACCCTGCCCGTGCCCATATGTCGTCTGCTCTCTCACCAAGTATGGCGATTAGGATACCCTTAATGTCCCCTATGGCTAACGTATTTTCCCCTGTCATTTTTTCTAACTCATGTATCTATTTTCAGGCTCCCGATGTCAGCATTGGAAGCTTGTTTTTCAAGTTTTCCCGATCCATGTGTGGCCATGGAATATATTGTGGTCTTACTCCCCCCTTCTCTAGGAGCGGAAACTGGAATGCGTATCCCTCTTTATCTTCTCTCATTGTTCTCCTGTCTATTGCAGGGGTAATATTCCTGCATCGCCGTCTACCTGGCAATATCCTTAGTCTGTCCACATAAGGTGGTGAAGACACCCCCCTCTGACCGTGAGACACTACTTCTTGTTGGTCAGACCGCATGGCTGACTCTGATGCCCTCGGTGCGGACTCGCTTGTATCTGACCATCGTAACCCTTTTTCTCTTGGGAGAAGTCCTTTTTTCTGTCTCCCTCCTTCTCTGTCCTCGCACTCCACTCCTTCGGAGTCAGACATTGTGTGTTCTCAATTTATGCAACTTTTTGTATCTTCTTTATTCCTACTTATTTCTAGTCTATCCAGGGATAGGTCTTTATTCCCGCTACTCTGGGTGATATCCTCAGTGTCATACAGTTGAGTGCTCTCCAGGTGCTCGTCTTCCCCCTCTCCTTGGGGTATTTGTTCTAACCCCATTTCATCATATATTCTATCAATCGTTTCTCCAATGCTTCTGGTGTCGAAGTCATCATCATTATTCGCCCTAGACATGCCTGGTGCCGAATCGTACGCAGGAAAAAATTCTTCAATGTCTTCCCAGTCTACAACTGGATCGGGTTTTTTAACCTCCCTTTCCAAATATTCAATATCGCATGCTCTCTGTCTTCGCTTACGTTCAATATCGTCATCAAATTCCTTGCGCTTCCTCGCCTCTTCTTTGACCCTATCTTCTTCCTTTCTCTTTTAATTTCTACGTTCATCTGCCATTCGTATTTCCACATCTCTTTATCTTTTTATTCTTTTTTCACGTATTCTTTGCTCTTCTTCTAACCTTTGCTGTTCCTGTCTGTCTCGATCGTATGCTGCTCTTGGGTTGCGATCGAGCTGTTTTTCTTTCTCCTCGCGATATAGCTGTTCTCGCCTTTGTCTGTCTTTCCTTCTTATCCTTTCGTCTCTTAATTCCTTATCTTTCCCCTTTCTCTCTGTTTCATCTAACCTCTCTTTTTGTTTTGCGTCATCAATTCCTTTACCATCGAATTTCAATAAAATGTGTCCTCCCATCCATTCATCCTTTGCGAATGCTATCTCATCAGTTCTGTCTTCGCTCCCTTTCCATTTCTTCCCTTCTCTCTCCTTGCCGAGTGATGCACTTGTCTGTGCCTGGTCTTTCCTTTCATCATCGCGCCTCCCCTTGTCCCTTGGGACTGTGGAGGTGATATTCTTGTCCTTATCCTGCCCTGGATTTTCGTCACTACTATGTGTAGGTGACTCATATGCGGGGTTGCTGTACCCCGTGGCTTCTTTAAGTTCCCTCAACGAGTACAATCCCTCAACCTTACTTCCTTCATCTTTCGTTTTGGGTGGGGCAGGTGGCGCGGTAGGCGTCTCACCCCCCTCAGGGTATACATTAAGTATCCAATCTGTTGGCGGCTCTTCCTACTTTACCTGTTCGTACATTTTCCACAATTCAAGAATAGCAAGGCGTTTTTCTAACTTCTCGTCTGTATATGTGGCATGCAAATATGTTGTCATATGTTGTAAAACGGCTTTAGATAAAGACCCATTTTGTGGCCGTGGCATAAACATTTTATGGCTGGTACCTTTGACCCACTTGGTGCTATACTTCTTTAGCTTGGGTGAGTGTTTTAGCAATTGCTTGCATAAGTGTGCTAATGGAGTTATGTCTTCCATGATTAAATCTGTTTCCTTTCCTCTTATATAACACTTGCCAATGCTTTTGTGTGGCTTAAACAACTCATGACAATATGAGCGAGCACCAAACACTGCAGGCTCCAATCCAAATTTTCACCCAAAAAATGTTATATTACCAATTTGCTCAAAAACCATCCATTCATATGCGATTGTGCCTCAGCTATTGAATCGCGCAAACATTTTTAATCAGTTTTCTTAAAAAGTTTCACATGTGACGTCACGACAGAAAACATGTAACACAGACGCTTTACAGACTAGACAGACACCAGCTGGACACAGATATCTCAGCATCTAATCATTATCCCTTCATGGAGTGTAAACAAACCCCTTTCACAACGTCTTCTGGTAGTCTATTTGTTCCCCATTATGTGGGACTCTGGGTACACGTTTCTTCTAGCCGCTATATTTAAGCGCAGGAATAAGGCGAATCCTCTCACTTCTCAGGTGTCCGCCCTGGTAACCTCTCTCTTCTCAGGTGTCTACCCCGGTAACCTTTATTTATTTATTTATTCTAGAGCCATTGTCCCTTTATATATATATATACAGTCTTCTCTACTTCTAACTATATTTTGTTGTTTCCCTCCTCCTTCCATTACCTTTTTCCCTTTACTTGTTCTAAGGCATGCACTGTTTGCCAAAGTACTAGATTTTTGTTTCACTCACCGTTCGCATTGTTCGTCTCTGGACCTTTGGGATCACCGCCTTCGTTACCGCCTTCTTCAGCTTTTTGCCCGATCAGCTGCCCGTAGGAATGGAAAGGGATGTGTTGGGAAAATGGGTCCCTTCATGCCCTGACTGCAGTCTATTTACACTACCATTGTCTACGGGGAGCTTCATGGTCTACTCGGCCGAATGGCAAAGGACTTGTGATATTGCTGAAGACCTAGTGTTACTTTATGTCGATGGTCAATAGGTGTCTTACTTCAATCAATAATCGATAGTCGATAAACCATCCGATCTTTGCTACCAGGTGTACTGAGAGACCCCCGGCTGGACCATAGAGTCGGGGTTTGCTCTTCAGCACTTTAAGACGAGATAGCTGCACCTCGAGATGGATGGGGATGCAGGGTCTCTTACTCCAACACCAATCAATAAGGACAACTCAATGGTTTGGCAAAGGGGAGTCCGTTTAATGACAAGTACAAAAAATGGGAACACATGGAAAGCGACACCAGTGTGACAGCCCGTCTCGCTTCAACTCCCTCGAATTTCATACAAAACATAACTTTTATACTCAAAACGCGTCATAATCTGACGTGTAACACTCAAAAGTTAACATGCGATTCTATTGGTTGGAAAAAGATAACTTTAATATAGGTGCTATATCTGTATATGGTAATGGAGTGGGGGGATTGGGTAAATACTGTCAGGTCGGCATCTAAGCCCTTCCTTCATAAATGACTACTGTAAACGTCACTAAAAGTACGACGTCTCATTGTTTCTACTAACTATAGGACCCTAGATTATTTGGTCCACTGTGATTGGGTTGGCATCAACTCCATGCATAACTCTCCACTTTGCCTAGCAGCACGCAGAATGGTCAACCAGGTGCATGGTGCCCCCTCAGCTAACCGGCCTTCCTCCAATTAAGTTCACAATCAATCATCACTTCAACAACTATGTGTCAATTATGTTACTGTGGTTGGCCTTGAAACTGAATCTTCGGTCTGGAAAGTTTTGATATCTCTGTCTGGGCCGGTGCCAAGCGTAGATGTGGACTCATTCTTCCTCTGAGTCGGCTGGTCACATGCTAGTACACCATGGATTTGCCTCGTTTCCCTCATTTGTGCATTTGATTTTCGTTTCACCCTGCCACCTGCCTTCGCTTTCTTATCTTGATTCTTCAGATGCAGGATATTCTGTTCTTTGCTTTAATTAAAGTAGCTACTGTCTACAGCTTCTGTCTATGTGACCTCGGCTTCCCTTGCACAAGCTGCCTCTGCCGAGTTTCTATTCAGCCTTTTTCTCTTGATGCTAGAATATGAGACTTATTGCGTTTGGCCTGTGATAACCTGACTTGGTTCTGCTTTTTATGCAAAGTGGACCCGTACTTATAATATTGTGCTTCATTTTGAAGTGGATTATATACAATGGCGCTTGCCGCTCTATTCTTCTACTTAGCATAGCAAGCCGCACTGTTCACTTTAGCTTGTTGCGGTTCCAAGCATATGTACAGGCGTAAACTGATCGACTGTCTTAATTTTGCTTACAGCTCAACTCTCTTACGCTTTGATAGCTTTCTATCACTTCAAGCTCACAATCTCTTTTCTCAGGGCATTTCTTCTCTTTGTGTCATTCTTGGTTCATCTTTTGTTCTATCTGTGAGTCCGTCCGGGCTCTCATGACATCACCATTCACCCTCCATTAAGGATTTTCTGGTTTCCTCCTGTACAGTACTTAAACAATCTTAATTTCATTTCATTTGCTGGTAGGGTTTTCTCAATGGGTACCTTAGTGCTGGTTATTTGTGCTTTCTTCTAATAGGTACTGGGCAGAGCCCCACTGCAGCTCTCTGCTGGTTTATTTGCTCATCATACATCACATATCTCGGTGTGAACGTTCCTGGTACTTCAAAATGGGCGACTGGAGTGCAGGCTATATTTGGGACCTCCTCTACAGTAGGGAGCAAGGGGCTGCAGACAGGGAACAGGAGACTGCAAGCAGGGCAGCATGGCTGCAGTACAGGAAGGTTGAGGGAGAGTGTTACAATATGTCATCAGGGCAGGAGAAAGGGAGGTAATATCCCTAAAAGGGAATGGGGGATATGTGACTTCATCCGATGATGTCGTGTCATCCCCATGAGGGTCGCCTCCCTCCATGCGATCCTCCCTCATATAAGCACTCCCAGGGTCAGGATCAGGTGTCGGCTGCTGTCCCCTGGCCACACAAGGAGAGGCTACGTCTGGGAAAGGAGTGATGACGTAATCAGATTCAACACACCACACACAGCTGGATGTGAAACTGCAGGACACAGGTGCACACACAGGTGGATGAGGTAATTTAGGACACACGCAAACAGGGAATTGTGACACTTCAGGACACGTGTGCACACACAGGTGCATGCAATATTTTAGGGCTCACACACATGGGTAGATGCAACACTAAACGGCACAGATGCACACACAGGTGGATGCAATAGTTCAGAGCTCATACACAGGAGGATGTGACACTGGAGGAAACAGGTGCACACACAGGTGAATGTGATATTTTAGAGCTCACATACCGGTAGATGGGGCACTGCAGGGCAGAGGTGCACACACTGGTGGATGCTGTATTTTTGGACTCACCTACAGGGGAATGTGATATTGCAGGGCATAGGTGCACATACAAGTGGATGCACTATTTTAGTGCTCACACATGTGGATTTGACACTGCAGGGCACAGGTGCACACACAGGTGAATGTGATATATAAGGGCTCACACACAGGTGGGTCTGGTACTACAGCACACAGATTCACACACAGATTGATGTGATGGTTTAGCACTCACACACAAGTGGATGTGACACTGCAGGGCACAGGTGCACACACAGGTGAAAGTGATATTTTAGGGCTCACACAGAGGTGGATGTGAAACTGCAGGACACAGGTGCACACACAGGTGAATGTGATATTTTAGGGCCCACACACAAGTGGATGTGACACTGCAGGGCACAGGTGCACGCACACGTGAATGTGATATTTTAGGGCTCACACACAAGTGGATGTGACACTGCAGGGCACAGGTGCACGCACAGGTGAATGTGATATTTTAGGGCTCACACAGAGGTGGATGTGACACTGCAGGGCACAGGTGAACACACAGGTGAATGTGATCTTTTAAGGCTTAGATACAGGTAGATGTGAAACTGCAGGGCACAGGTGCACACACTAGTGGATGCGTTATTTGAGGGCTCACACAGAGGTGGGTATGACACTGCAGGGCACAGGTGCACACCCAGGTGGATGCAATATTTTAGGGCTCACACACAGGTGCATGTGACACTGCAGGGCACAGGTGCACACACAGGTGGATGCAATATTTTAGGGCTCACACACAGGTGCATGTGACACTGGAGGAAACAGGTGCACAAAGAGGTGAATGTGATATTTTAGGGATAACACACAAGTGGATGTGACACTGAAGGACACAAGTGCACACACAGGTGAATGCGATATTTTAGGGCTCACACACACAGGTAGATGCAACACTAAATGGCACAGGTGCACACACAGGTGGATGCAATAGTTTAGAGCACACACACAGGTGGATGTGACAAATCAGGACACGTGTGCACACATAGGTGAATGTGATATTTTAGGGCTCATACATACAGGTAGATGCAACACTAAGCGGCACAGGTGCACAGACAGGTGGATGCAATAGTTTTGAGCTCACACAGGTGGATGTGACACTGGAGGAAACAGGTGCACAAAGAGGTGAATGTGATATTTTAGGGATAACACACAGGTGGATGTGACACCTCAGGACACGTGTGCACACATAGGTGAATGTGATATTTTAGGGCTCATACATACAGGTAGATGCAACACTAAGCGGCACAGGTGCACACACAGGTGGATGCAATAGTTTTGAGCTCACACAGGTGGATGTGACACTTCAGGACACGTGCACACACACAGGTGCATGCAATATTTTAGGGATCACACACAGGTGGATGTGACACTGAAGGACACAAGTGCACACACAGGTGAATGCAATATTTTAGGGTTCATACTACAGGTAGATGCAACACTAAGCGGCACAGGTGCAAACACAGGTGGGTGCAATAATTTTGAGCTCACACAGGTGGATGTGACACTTCAGGACACGTGCGCACACGCAGGTGCATTCAATATTTTAGGGATCACACAGAGGTGAATGTATCACTGAAGGACAGAAGTGCACACACAGCTGAATGCGATATTTTAGGGCTCTCTCTCTCTCTCACACACACACACACGTAGATGGCAACACTAAATGGCACAGGTGCACACACAGTTGGGTGCAATAGTTTAGAGCTCACACACAGGTGGAAGTGACACTGGAGGAATCAGGTGCCCACACAGGTGAATGTGATATTTTAGGGCTCACATACGGGTAGATTTGACACTGCAGGGCACAGGTGCACATACGCGTGAATATGATATTTTAGGGCTTACATACAGGTAGATGTGACAATTCAGGGCTCTGGTGCACATGCCGGTGGATGTGATATTTTAGGGCTCACACACAGGTGGATGTGACACTGCAAGGCACAGGTGCACACACAGGTGAATGTGATATTTTAGGGCTTAGATACAGGTAGATGTGACAATTCAGGGCTCTGGTGCACATGCCGGTGGATGTGATATTTTAGGGCTCACACACAGGTGGATGTGACACTGCAAGGCACAGGTGCACACACAGTTGGTTGCGTTATTTGAGGGCTCACACAGAGGTGGATTATGACACTGGGGGACACAAGTGCATGCACAAGTGAATGCGATATTTGAGGGCTCTAATACAGGTGGATGTGACACTGCGGGGCACAGGTGCACACACAGGGGAATGTGATATTTTAGGGCTTAGATTCAGGTAGTTGTGGCACTGGAGGACACAGGTGCACACACAGGTGGATGCGATATTTTAGCGATCACACACAGGTAGATGTGACACTGCGGGGCACAGGTGCACACACAGGTGGATGCAATAGTTTTGAGCTCACACAGGTGGATGTGACACTTCAGGACACGTGTGCACACACAGGTGCATGCAATATTTTAGGGATCACACAGAGGTGGATGTGACACTGAAGGACACAAGTGCACACACAGCTGAATGCGATATTTTAGGGCTCTCTCTCTCTCTCACACACACACACGTAGATGGCAACACTAAATGGCACAGCTGCACACACAGTTGGGTGCAATAGTTTAGAGCTCACACACAGGTGGAAGTGACACTGGAGGAATCAGGTGCCCACACAGGTGAATGTGATATTTTAGAGCTCATATACAGGTAGATGTGGCACTGCAGGGCACAGGTGAACATACACGTGGGTGCTGAATTTTAGGGCTCACCTACAGGTGAAGTGACACTGCAGGACACAGGTGCACACACAGGTGGATGACGAGATGGTTTAGGACACACACACACAGGTGGATGTGACACTACAGGACATGGTTGCCCACACAGGTGCATGCAATATTTTACAGAATCACACACAGGTGGATGTATCACTGAAGGACACAAGTGCACTCACAGGTGAATGCGATATGTTAGGGCTCACGAAGAGGTGACTGTGACACTGCAGAGCATGGGTGAACATAAACATGGATGCAAGATTTTAATGCTCACACACACGTGGATTTGACACTGCGGGGCACAGGTGCACACAAAGGTGAATGTGATATTTTAGAGCTCACATACACGTGGATGTCACACTGCAGGGCACAGGTGTACACAGAGGTGAATGTGATATTTTAGGGCTCACACATAGGTGGATGTGACACTGCAAGGCACAGGTGCACACACAGGTGAATGTGATATTTTAGGGCTTACATACAGGTAGATGTGACAATTCAGGGCTCTGGTGCACATGCCGGTGGATGTGATATTTTAGGGCTCACACACAGGTGGATGTGACACTGCAAGGCACAGGTGCACACACAGTTGGTTGCGTTATTTGAGGGCTCACACAGAGGTGGATTATGACACTGGGGGACACAAGTGCATGCACAAGTGAATGCGATATTTGAGGGCTCTCATACAGGTGGATGTGACACTGCGGGGCACAGGTGCACACACAGGGGAATGTGATATTTTAGGGCTTAGATTCAGGTAGTTGTGGCACTGGAGGACACAGGTGCACACACAGGTGGATGCGATATTTTAGCGATAACACACAGGTGGATGTGACACTGCGGGGCACAGGTGCACACACAGGTGGGTGCTGAATTTTAGGGCTCACCTACAGGTGAATGTGACACTGCAGGACACAGGTGCACACACAGGTGGATGACGAGGTGGTTTAGGACACACACACACAGGTGGATGTGACACTACAGGACATGGTTGCCCACACAGGTGCATGCAATATTTTACAGAATCACACACAGGTGGATGTATCACTGAAGGACACAAGTGCACTCACAGGTGAATGCGATATTTTAGGGCTCACATACGGGTAGATTTGACACTGCGGGGCACAGGTGCACACACGCGTGAATATGATATTTTAGAGCTCATATATAGGAAGATGTGGCACTGCAGGACACAGGTGAACATACACGTGGGTGCTGAATTTTAGGGCTCACCTACAGGTGAATGTGACACTGCAGGACACAGGTGCACACACAGGTGGATGACGAGGTGGTTTAGGACACACACACACAGGTGGATGTGACACTACAGGACATGGTTGCCCACACAGGTGAATGCAACATTTTAGGGCTCACGAAGAGGTGACTGTGACACTGCAGAGCATGGGTGAACATAAACATGGATGCAAGATTTTAATGCTCACACACACGTGGATTTGACACTGCGGGGCACAGGTGCACACAAAGGTGAATGTGATATTTTAGGGCTCACATACAGGTGGAAGTGACTCTGCAGGGCACAGGTGCACACACAGGTGGATGCGATATTTTAGGGCTCACACAGAGGTGGGTGTGACACTGCAGGGCACAGGTGCACACACAGGCGAATGTGATATTTTAGGGCTCACACAGAGGTGGGTGTGACACTGCAGGGCACAGGTGCACACACAGGCGAATGTGATATTTTAGGGCTCACACAGAGGTGGGTGTGACACTGCAGGGCACAGGTGCACACACAGGTGGATGCAATATTTTAGTGCTCACACACACACGTGGATTTTACACTGCATGGCACAGGTGCACACACAGGCGGGTATGACACTGCGGGGCACAGGTGCACACACAGGCGAATGTGATATTTTAGGGCTCACACAGAGGTGGGTGGGACACTGCAGGGCACAGGTGCACACACAGGTGGATGCGATATTTTAGGGCTCACATACAGGTGGATGTGACTCTGCAGGGCACAGGTGCACACACAGGCGAATTTGATATTTTAGGGCTCACACAGAGGTGGGTGTGACACTGCAGGGCACAGGTGCACATGCCGGTGGATGCGATATTTTAGTGCTCACACACACGTGGATTTTACACTGCAGGGCACAGGTGCACACACAGGCGGGTATGACACTGCAGGGCACAGGTGCACACAAAGGTGAATGTGATATTTTAGGGCTCACACAGAGGTGGGTGTGACACTGCAGGGCACAGGTGCACACACAGGCGAATTTGATATTTTAGGGCTCACACAGAGGTGGGTGTGACACTGCAGGGCACAGGTGCACACACAGGCGAATGTGATATTTTAGGGCTCACACAGAGGTGGGTGTGACACTGCAGGGCACAGGTGCACACACAGGTGGATGCGATATTTTAGTGCTCACACACACGTGGATTTTACACTGCAGGGCACAGGTGCACACACAGGCGGGTATGACACTGCAGGGCACAGGTGCACACAAAGGTGAATGTGATATTTTAGGGCTCACACAGAGGTGGGTGTGACACTGCAGGGCACAGGTGCACACACAGGCGAATGTGATATTTTAGGGCTCACACGGAGGTGGGTGTGACACTGCAGGGCACAGGTGCACACACAGTTGAATGTGATAGTTTAGGGCTTAGATACAGGTGGATGTGACACTGCGGGGCACAGGTGCACACACAGTTGAATGTGATAGTTTAGGGCTTAGATACAGGTAGATGTGGCAATCGAGGACACAGGTGCACACACAGGCGGGTATGACACTGCGGGGCACAGGTGCACACACAGGTGGATGCGACATTTGAGGACACGCGCCCCTCCTGGAACCCTTTGTGGTGGAATCCGATCCGTGCTTGTGGCAGATGCCGATCCGGTGGGAACCGGCCCGGAGAGGTCGGTGCCGGAGCCGGCAGACGCCCTGGACACGGCGGCCGCTCGGCACAGACTCGAATCTGCAGAGAACCCTCCTCTCGCCAGTTATCGGCACTTGTGGAGGGTTAGATCTGAGCGGAGATGGCATTGCGGGAAGCGATAATGGCCATTGGCAGGCCGTGGTAGGCATTCCTCCCTCCACTGAGCTGTGGATGCCCACGGGGAGGCGAGGGCCATCGAGCAAGGGGCGCCCAGGCGGGACAGGAGCGCTGCCAAGGCCGGGGTCAATGGCGCAGGCACGTGCTGCCGTCTGATCGTCAGATTAATCGCGCGGTCATCACAACAACAATCGTTTTGATCGCTGTCTGTCAGGCGTGAAGCGCGCAGCTGTGCGCGAGTGACAAGGCTGGAGTTTGCAGCGACGCATCAGCCCTGGGAGGAGGTGCATCCGCGGAGCTGTGCGCAAGTGACAAGGCTGGAGTTTCCAGTGGCGCAGCAGCCAGGGGAGGAGGTGCATGCGCAGAGCTGTGCGCGAGTGACAAGGCTGGAGTTTGCAGCGACGCAGCAGCCCTGGGAGGAGGTGCATCCGCGGAGCTGTGCGCAAGTGACAAGGCTGGAGTTTCCAGTGGCGCAGCAGCCAGGGGAGGAGGTGCATCCGTGGAGCTGTGCGCAAGTGACAAGGCTGAGTTTCCAGCGGAGCAGCAGCCAGGGGAGGAGGTGCATCCGCGGAGCTGTGCGCGAGTGACAAGGTTGGAGTTTGCAGCGACGCAGCAGCCCTGGGAGGAGGTGCATCAGCGGAGCTGTGCGCAAGTGACAAGGCTGGAGTTTCCAGCTGCGCAGCAGCCCGGGGAGGAGGTGCATCTACGGAACTGTGCGCAAGTGACAAGGCTGGAGTTTCCAGCGGCGCAGCAGCCAGGGGAGGGGGTGCATCCGCGGAGCTGTGCGCAAGTGACAAGGCTGGAGCTTCCAGCGGCGCAGCAGCCCGGGGAGGAGGTGTATCCGCGGAGCTGTGCGCAAGTGACAAGGCTGGAGTTTCCAGCGGCGCAGCATCCCGGGGAGGAGGTGCATCCGCGGAGCTATGCGCAATTCAGCGGCGCAGCAGCCCGGTGAGAAGGTGCATCCGCGGAGCTGTGCGTAAGTGACAAGGCTGGAGTTTCCAGCAGCACAGCAGCCCGGGGAAGAGGTGCATCTGCGGAGCTATGCGCAATTCCAGCTGTGCAGCAGCCCGGATAGGAGGTGCATCCTTGGAGCTGTGCGCAAGTGACAAGGCTGGTGCTTCCAGTGGTGCAGCAGCCAGGGGAGGAGGTGCATCCACGGAGATGTGCGCAAGTGACAAGGGTGGAGTTTCCAGCGGCGCAGCAGCCCGGGGAGGAGGTGCATCCGCGGAGCTGTGCGCAAGTGACAAGGCTGGAGTTTCCAGCGGCGAAGCAGCCCGGGGAGGAGGTGCATCCGCGGAGCTGTGTGCAATTCCAGAGGTGCAGCAGCCAGGGGAGAAGGTGCATCCGCGGAGCTGTGCGCAAGTGACAGGCTGGAGTTTCCAGCGGGCAGCAGCCCGGGGAGGAGGTGCAACCGCGGAGCTGTGTGCAATTCCAGCGGCACAGCAGCCCGGGGAGGAGGTGCATCTGCGGAGCTGTGCGCAAGTGACACAGCTGGAGTTTCCAGCTGCACAGCAGCCTGGGGATGAGCTGCATCAGCGGAACTGTGCGCAAGTTACAAGGCTGGAGGAGCGTCAGCGTATCAGGCTGAGGTGCTCTGATAGAGCTGCGATTGGGCAATGCTGAGGGTGTATGAGATGTCCAGTGGGTGGGGTGGACTGCTAGAGCAGGGGCCTGCAACCATTGGCTCTCCAGAGGATCTGGAGTACAGTTACTACCAGCCCTAGTCAGCATAGTTAATGCAGAGGGATCATGGGACTCAGAGTCCAAAACCTATGGAGAGCTGCAGGTTGCAGACCTATGTGTAGAGCCAGCACTGGCTCAAGCTACGCTCAGACGGTGCGGCTGCGCAGGAGCGCCCACAATGCGCAACAAATAAAGGGCGCATTGTCTCCAGCTCAGTGTCATTTAAATAGTGCCTACTCTTTAATAGGCACTATTTAAATGACACTGAGCTGGAGGCAAGGCGACCTTAAACACGCTTTATAAGAACAGCAGGAGGCTCAGTTCTGACACTGTCTGGAGCTAGGGTCATAAGCTACGCGTGGGCAACAGACTGAATGTTCAGGGTGGCATCAAATCAAGGGGTGCAGATAATAAGCCTTGCGCAGGGGACAGGCCCAGCCCTGGAATATCGCCATGCCCAGCACTGCATTACCAACAGTGCAGTTGTAGCCCTTATGCGTGCTCTCACACTTCTCTAAATGTACTATGCACTTTCTGTAACTAGCGCCTAGACTCCTCAGGGTTTTGTGCGCTGAAATAAGTGCCAAATCCACAAATATAAAGAGAGTTTCATCTCCAGCCACACTGACACTGGACGCAGATTCATTTAGGACGTGCAGTCAGAAAAAAAAAACCTGTAAACATCTCTACGATGGTCAACTGATGTTTTCTCCCCCCCCACCTCCTCCCGAAGTTGCCACTTTCTCCCCCTGTAGTCAGTGCCGTGTGTGATATCTCTCCTATTGAATGAATTGACTTTGATGACATATTATTTCAAGCTGAGGATGATGTCTGTTTTAATGTAAAACACACTTGGCCTCATTAGGACCCTGGCGGCAGCCGTGCCCTTATTAAGGGCACGGCTGCCGCCAGTAATGTTTTTTTTCCATGGCCTAGAAAAGGGCAATAATCGGGTCATGCCGACCTTGGCGGAGCCGGTTATTGCCCTTTTCTGGGCTCCGGAAAAAACCATTCCCCATTCCCATTCGAGCCCCATGGGGCTCAATGGGAATGGGGAGGGAGCTAACAATGGGCCCGTTAATGACGGGCCCGTTGTCAGCATCCTGGACTGCTAGCGGGACCCGCTAAGGACTCCGGGAGCCTCATTACGGGTTTGGCGGTAGCCATGCCGCTATTGGCGGCATGGCTGCCACCAAAACCGGGTCCGGGTTCCCTGAATGGGGAATTACCGGGCCATTCCGAGGTCAGAGGGCCCGGTAATTCCTCCCTCTGGGAACCCAGGCCCGGACCTTCCCCATTCCCATTTGAGCCCCCAATGGGAATGGGAATGGGAGAGGGAGCCAACAACGGGCCGATTACGGCCGGCCCGTTGCTAGCTCCTTGGTCCCTTCGCGGGACCCGGTAACGACGCCTGGTTTTACCAGGCATCCTTAGCGGGTCCCGCAAGGGGACTTTGTAATCAGGTGGAATGAGAATAACGGGTCTGCACCCATTAGCGGACCCCGTTAACCCATTCCGCCTGACTTATAATGAGGCCCCTGGTCTGACCAGGTGTTCCTTAGCGTGTCCCGCAGCCGTCCTCGTAATAGGGCAGCCCGTAATTAACGGTGCCGGTCCTGTACCGGCACCGTTCATTACATGGCCACCTGCCTCCTAATGAGGCCCACTGTCTCTTGCTGAAAGCATGCTGTTACGAGGCTGAACAATACATGATGTCTTCTCAAAAGAGGCATTGCTGGGGGGGCGGAGCAGGGGGTTAGAGGGCTATAGCCCCAGATCTTTCCCAGACCTAGCAACACCCCCGCTTCTCAATAAATGTATGCTGTATCTTGCTTGTATGTACATCATACATAACAAGCTGCATGTCCACATCAAACAACGACTATGAGCAGGTAGCTATCACACATGTATATAACTCAGTGGGAGGATTCTGAGATTAGCCCATGTCAGGCTGATTTGCTAAAGCAGCTCTTCTCATCACATTGCATTGAATTGAATTGAATTGATATTTTATTTATATTGCGCTCGTACACAGGTGTTTCAGAGCGTGACCAGGCAAAGGGAGGAGAACAAGGGAGAGCAAAAACAAGCATCTTACTAGGCCCAGTGGCATTGAGAACGCGCAAGGGCATGAGAGAGGGAAAAAGGGCAAACGTGCATGGAAGGGGGAGAAGTGGAAAGTGCAGAGTAAAGGACTACAGATAAATAATACATAAATAAATAATTAATACCAAGCAAACAACAGTGGTAGTACAGCCATCAGGTGGCAAGTGCTCGGCGTGAGGCAACAGACAGACATTCTGGTGCTTATACACCTGGCTCCATAATCTGAAACTAAAACTATAATTACTGTGCGTAAAGCAAATAGTAACAACACGTTTATTCGGATGATTAAAATCCATTCAATACCCAACATAGAAACAACCAATACTACACAAAGAATGGAAACACCTTGAAAACTCATACTGTCAAAAAACATTCTGTGAAAATGTCATGCGAATAAAAACGCATTGTGTTACATACAAAGTTTTAAACTACATGCCCAGAGTACCATACACGCTCTAACGCATGTGAGGAAATAGAAACTACATGGCAGGAAGTTTCAATCTGCGGTGCCAAGCACCAGTCAGATGGCTTCGAAGAGCAGCCCCAACATCAGGAACTGACAGCAACATCATGAATGCTGGTCTCCACTGACGGAAACCAGATTCTGTCAGAAATATTCAAAAGAACACTTTTGCGAATGTCAATGGGCCTCATTACGAGTCTGCCGGTGCGGAATCTGGTGATTCTGTGACGACCGTGACACCGTTACCGCGACCGCAAAGTTGTGGAATGAACGGCTTATTACGGCTTGTTGGTTGCGCGCACCAAACCAACGCAGAAACGGTGTCACAGCCGCCCCGTAAACACCCACGGACACAGACGTACCGCACCAAAAAGCAGTGGAAAACCCGTGTCCGCCCCTGCCGTCACGGAAACGGAATCACCGGAAGCGGAAATACCGTGACCGCGAAAACCGGAAACAGAGAGGCGGCCATTACTTAAACCACAATACTCTACCATCCTCATACACCACATACCAGATCTCCTCCCTGAGCACTGAAAATCATCAAGCAGTATGGCATCCCGGATTCCAGCAAGGAGACAGCGCAAGCAGAGGTTCAGTGAGACAGAGCTCACAGTGCTTGTGGAGCATATAGTGGACCATGCCGAAATGCTTTTCAGCGCAGCCCAGCGGCACGCCACCCAGCAATGCCGTAAGGAGGTGTGGGCTGAAGCAGCACGCAAGTGCACAGCAGTAGGGGTGACCACACGCACCGTAAAGGACTGCCACAAGAGGTGGGATGACCTCCGGCTCAGAGTGCGCAACCTCATCTCTGCACACCGCCAGCACAGCACTGGTACCGGTGGAGGCCCAGCATCCCCACTGAAACTGCAGTCGTGGGAGGAGTGGTGCAGCACTGTCCTGCACCTTGAGGGCATACAGGGCATTGGCAACACAGAGGCAGGAGTGAGCCCACCTGTTGATGTCAGTAAGTGCACAAAGTACAAAGGCATGAGTGCGAATGGACCCCATGAGTGACCCAATGGACCGACTGATAACCCCCCCCAGCTATGGCAGGAGTGACCCAATGGACCCACTGATAACCCACCCCCAGCCAGGGTAGGAGTGACCCAATGGACCCACTGATAACCCCCCCACCCAGGGCAGGAGTGACCCAATGGACCCACTGACCACCCCCCAGCCAGGGCAGGAGTGACCTAATGGACCCACTGATAACCCCCCCTCCCACCCCCAGCCAGGGCAGGAGTGGCCCAATGGACCCACTGATACCCCCCCCCCCCCAGCCAGGGCAGGAGTGACCCAATGGACCCACTGATAACCCCCCACCAGCCAGGGCAGGAGTGACCCAATGGACCCACTGACCACCCCCCAGCCAGGGCAGGAGTGACCTAATGGACCCACTGATAACCCCCCCTCCCACCCCCAGCCAGGGCAGGAGTGGCCCAATGGACCCACTGATAACCCCCCCCCCACCAGCCAGGGCAGGTGTGACCCAATGGACCCACTGATAACTCCCCACCAGCCAGGGCAGGAGTGACCCAATGGCCCCACTGATAACCCCCCTCCCTCCCCAGCCAGGGCAGGAGTGACCCAATGGACCCACTGACAACCCCCCACCCCAGCCAGGGCAGGAGTGACCCAATGGACCCACTGATAACCCCCCCCCCCAGCCAGGGCAGGATTGACCCAATGGACCCACCAATCACCCAGATGACAAGCACCACACCCCCAATACATGGCCCCTACATGGCCCCTGGACATGCACACAGTGCGTGACTGAGTACAAGCAGACGCACACACACCTGAGTGCATCAACAGTCATATGTGTGTACATGCAAGTGGTCACAGATCGTTCAGTTTGATGCATGTGATGGACTCATCAAGTACCACAACACAACTAACAGCATACCCTCTGTATCCCCACAGGCATGTCAAGTGACAGCGACAATGCCCAAAAGGCGATGCAACGTCCACCTGCACATGGCGAATGCAGCCATCCTGCCCGGGAGGACAACTCAAGCTGCTTTGGGACACAGACACCAGCACCAGCTGCATCTGGCACAGATACACCAGCGAAGTCTCCATCCCCATGCAGGCTGCCGCCACACAAGTGACACACACTCCCACCATGGCCACAGATTCCATCCTGCAGGCCATCTGCACTGTGGAGGAGGCTGCATCCAGTGATGACAGTGCCCCAGCCATGCAGTCTGAAGTCAGAGGACAGGGGGAGGGGGACAACATGGATGACCTGTCATCTCTCCAAAACCTACAGTTCAACCCCCCCCCCTCAATGCACAGCCCCATGAGGTCACCAACGCCCTCATAGCAGAGCTAAGTGCCCGCATGCAGCGGATGGAGGAACAGCAGGCCACCCTAATGCAGCTTGTGGAAAGGCAGCTGGAGGAGGCTAGTCTGCAGCGGTAGGAGCCGATGCAGCAGCAGGCAGAGGCGAGGCTGCAGCGAGAGAGCAATGTGACATCAGTGCGTCGGCTCTCCAGGGCCATTGGACATTTCACCACGAGCATTGTCACCTTGGCACGCCATGTCTGGGAGGGCACAGTGTGACATCCACCATTGCCGAGTCCATGTTGGTTGCCCACCAGTGCCGTCCACCAGCACCACCCCATCAAGCTCCGCCACTGCCAGCCCACAGAGGCGCTCCGTCGGCTGACTGGACCGTCTGGCAAGGATGCTCATGCGCATAAGCGCCCTAGGAAATGATGCCACGTGGGAATGGCTGTCCACAAGACATTCTGGGACACAATGGGTGTATGGGGGTGGGTACGTTTGGGTGGTGGGGAGGTCCATTATGGGGTTAGTGGTTTGGGACCTGGTTGGGGTGGGTATTTTTGGGTGGTGCGGTAGGTCCATTATGGGGTTAGTGGTTTGGGGCCTGGTTGGGGGTGGGTACCTTTGGGTGGTGGGGGAGGTCCATTATGGGGTTAGTGGTTTGGGGCCTGGTTGGGGGTGGGTACATTTGGGTGGTGGGGGAGGTCCATTTTGGGGTTAATGGTTTGGGGCCTGGTTGGTAGTGGGTACGTTTGGGTGGTGGGGGAGGTCCATTATGGGGTTAGTGGTTTGGAGCCTGGTTGGGGGTGGGTACGTTTGGGTGGTGGGTGGGCACTGTTGTACAGTTTTTCTATCCAATACACCTTCTTTCCTGCTTTGTTTACAATAAATCACCTTTGAAAACTCTTTCACGAGTGGACATCCGTGATTTCATTTGCAATCAATCCATTTATTAACGTGCATCATCATATTCATGCAATGTGTTCATGTGCAGTCTCTCAAAAGTAAAAGGCGAATTAGTTTATCCCGTGCATGTTGACCATTTTGTGCCCCCTCTGCAAGGGAGTGGAGCCATCCCATTCCCATGACCATCCTCATCATCAACTCCATCATCATTCTCTGTGTCTGGGGGCAGCGGAATGTTCCTGCACATGCCCAGATTGTGCAGCATGGCACACACAAGCACTATTTTACCCGTCTTCACTGGGTTGTACAGCAGTCATCCGCCAGATCTACTCAAGCGGCGAAACCTGGCCTTCAGTATGCCAAATGTCCTCTCCATCATGCCACGTCTGCGGACGTGTGCCCAGGGTACTAATTAATCGAATTGACTGCAGTGCGAACAAGTCCGTTAGATCGGCCATACATAGCTCTGCTTGGAAAATGCATGAAGATGCTTAGGGAGATAACCCATGAAGACATGCAAGAAAGAGATTTTTGGCACTCTTTAAGGACTCTATATCCCCACAGGCTCAAGGTTCACTGCCGTAAGACCCAGCGGCCTATGCCCGGCCCCCATAACACCTCCAGCATGTGCTCTACTGAGTATTGCCTCATGATTTTAGCAAATCTAAAAAGCCCTCCACAATGAACTGGTTCATCATAGACCTCTGCGCTTCTACATGTATCTTCCAAGTAAGTCAGTAGTTAAAGCGAATCCCCTGGTAAGAGAAGTGCGTGCATTCCGACGTACGATGTCCATTCAGTAATATTTGCAGAAACTTTCATTTTCAGGTAAAGAAAGTAATTAAGCATCTCAGCCCTTACCCCCCACTCAGGGGCTTTGTTTCTACATACTATGAAAACATAGTGCAAATAAGCAAAGTGGGTTAGTCCTATTGTGAAAACAAAAAGAGGATATCGAGGCTGAGTACCTCAAAAGGAAATACACCAAACGTGGGTTACAAAGGAACATACAAAGATCTTTATTTTATACTGAACACTTTCAACGGACAAAGCAACAGATAGCTATCAGCCCTCAGTACAACACAGTGAACTCCAGCTCGGTTCGGTGTGCTCAGTGAGTGGGACTGTACATTAGAATAGTCGCACTTTTTCATACTCTCAAAATCATGATGTTCAACCCACCTACGAGTTAATATAAGTTAATACATCACGGATCTAGGGTTCATGCCGACTTCATACATCTATACATTTAGGTTTTACCTTTAATACATTCACTAACAAATTACAATAGCAACAGTTTGTCTTAGGATTTCTCGTAGAGCCTTCTCAAACAGTTTTATACAATGCAGTCAAACAAGTGTTCACATTTCGATATTTGAATGCATTGTGTTTAACATATGCTTGCGAATTAGCTTCATTGGCGCAGGTAATCCTCTATACACAGGTCAGCGAAGGGCAAGGTCTCAGTTCATGACCCTAACATGTGGCCTGCAGGCAAGATACGTGTTAGCTTGTACACAGAGGTCAAGACGGCCATGTTACATTCGGAATGGCACTGTCCACCATCTTAGAACACAGGGTGACTTTTAAGAGGAGAACCTAAAATGGCAGATAGACCTAAAATGGCAGCTTACACTAATCTAAGGTCAAGACCTTGCCACGCGGATTTCCTTGCAAGTGGCTTATAATCAGCTTGGCGTAGGCCAATATACATATATTCATACAGTATAGGAGGCACAATATGATTTTCTGTTCGACACTATTTCCCCATAACCATTACTCCAGACCTTTTGGATACTTCCAGGGCTAGAATACGACTGGACAAAAGGTGTCTCAGTGGCAGGTAGTTATCTGGTCACTCTAGCTGATTCACCTTCCCTTCAACTGTGACACAGACATAAGTCAGGACATCCTGTCCTCACTCTCCTCTCCCCTTCCCTCCTACTCTCCTCCTTCTCACCCACATCACGTGATGAGGTCTTCAGACAAGTCCTCTCTATGAAAGTCTCATCCAAACAGGTGCTCCCCTGCTCCTCCAGAATGATCAAGGACAACATTGCCTCGCTTGCTCTAGCCATGGCTGATTTCTGCAATCACTTCTTTGCCACTGGCTCCCTCCCGCTACTCCTCAAGTACCCCCCTGTGCACTATCTCCTCAAAAAGCCTTCTGCTAACCCCTCCTGCTCAGCTAACAATGCCCTATCTCCATCACCCCCATCCTGGGCAAACTATTGGAGAAGCTGCTTATCTCGCAGCTGATCCTCCACACTGAATCTGTTTGTTGTCTCCACGACCACCAGTCTGACTTCAGAACAGCAAGAGGCACAGAAACGGCTCTCCTGAACACCTGTGAAGACTTGCTCGCTAATCTTGATTCCAATGCTCCTTCTGTTCTCATCCTTCTTGACCTTTCCTCTGCCTTTGTTACAGTCAATCATGCCACCCTGATAAATCGGCTCTGTGATACCCTTGGCATCACAGTGCTGGCACTGGACTGGTTCATCTCCTTTCTCTCTGAACGACCATCCCAGGTTCAACTGTGCCCTTTTCTCTCCTCCATCTCACTCTCCACATTCGGCGTCCCTCAGGGCTCTATCCTCTCGCTGTGGATCTTCAACAACTACCTTGCCTCTCTGGCCCATTTGATCTCTGGCTTCTCTCCTCACCTCCAGTGTTAATGCGGACGACACGCAGCTCTCCTTCAAACTTCCTTCTACTGCCTCCTCTTCGTCCTCTCTCATTCCTGACTGTCTGACTGCCATTTAGGTATGATATGCAGCTAGCGATCTCTGTCTTAATACCAGTAAGACTGAGATCCCTCCTTGCCTCTTACTCTCTGGCCGCCTTCCATGGGCTCCTTTTCTCACCCTCTTGTGAAGCAAAAAACCTTGGTGTCATCTTCGACTCCTCTCTCTCCTTTTCTCCTCACATCACAGACCGTGCCAAGAAGGCCCACTTCCAGCTGCACCACCTCAGAGGCATTCTCCCTTTCCTCACCTTTGCCCAGACATTCAATTTCTCAAGAGCGTTGGTCCTCTCTAGGCTGGACTACTGCAACAGCCTTTTTCTCATTCTGCCTAAATCCTACCTTTGCTCCCTTCAACTAATCCAGAATTGGACTGCAAGACTAATCGTTGGGCTCAAGCCCAGGGACCGCATCTCTCCAGCCCTAACATCCCTCCACTGGCTCTGGGTTGCTGCAGGGATCAGGCTGAAGACCCTCTGCATCATGCAGAAGGCTTTCTGGGGCCTGGGATCCCGCTACATCCAAATCTCTCTCACTAAATACCTCCCTGCTAGAGCCTTTCGTCTTTTAGCTCCAACACTCTGCAGGTCAGTCGCTTCTCCAAGCAGAAAGTGAGGGGCAGTTCTCTCCTCTGCAGGTGCCTCCCTCTGGAATGGCCTCCCACCCCCTCTTAGACTTGAGCCGGATCTCCTTAAGTTCCGGAACCTTTTTAAGACCCTCCTTTTCCCTTCTTCCTTCCCTCTCCCTGGTTAATGTCCCCGTCTGCCGCATTTGATTGGCAGCCTGATTCCTTCTGATTCTTACAGGCTCCCTCCCCCTGCACTAGCCTGGCTGGGACTGCACCCCTTCAGCCCATCGGCCCCATCCTTGCACTTAAAATGTGGACCCTCATTCCCCTGCACTCTCTCCATTCCTCTGGCACTTGTCCACATGGCCTCTCCTTATCACTCGCCTTAGCCCAGGGCCATCCTCATCCTCCTTCTCCCCCCAGAACTTGCACGCTCTCCACTCCGGCCTGCACTTCCTTTCCCTCCTTAGTATCAGCGCACTCCGCTCTGACCGGCACTTTTCCCCCTCCCCTGCACTTCATGTTACTGCACTTGCACAATCCGAATAACACAAGACCTAGTAGGACCATGTTTTGTTATTTCATCTGGTGCCCCCCCCCCTTCTCTTGAAACACCTTTGCTGTGTAATAGACGAATTATAAATAACCAATAAATAAAATAAATCATACTACCACAAGCAATGTGCGCATGAGAAGAGAGCTTAACCCTTTAAGGGTAGCGGGAGGATGGAAGGGCCTGGATACAAAAAAGTAAGGTGCATTGCTGAAAAGGCAGGTTTATTACAAGTAACACCTCCCCAACCCCTCCTTCACTGACACCCAAAAAGAGGTCAGGTGCTGCACATGCACACGGGTGCACAGGGAGCAGACGCAAAAGCTTCTCTCACTCGGAATACTTGCAGACATTCCAAAATACCCCAAACCTCTGTCTCACATTCTCTCCCTTTCTCTCCCCTCTCCCCACTAGCCTCACTCCACTCACTCACCTCTAATGGAATTTGAATGACTGGCACTTCCATGCGGCTAACCCACCTACTGGTTGTGGTTTCCGTCGGTATTTGGGCCCCGAGCGCAGTATTGTATGTGAGTGAGTCAAGCTCAAGGTTTAAAAGCTGGCCCTCTCTTGCAGGAGCCGGGCTCCGGCTCCTGCATGCAGTAGTAACTCGAGCAGACATCTTCTAACTCTGGCTGCAGGACAGAGGCGTAGACGGGGTAGGGCCTGAGCGGGCAAGGACCACCCAAACTCTTTTAATGCCTACCCAGCAGCGCTGTGGGGCATTTACAGATGTTTATGTCACTGGCAGCAATCGGGCCCTACTACATTAGCTTCAGGACCCACTTGTTAGACAATCATGGCTACGCCTCTGCTGCAGGATTTCTGCCTGAGCGTTTGCCTCTGAGATGTGTGTGCTGGGTGCGCTCACATGTGCTTTCTGACTGGGTGGACTGGTCTCGTTTTGTTTCAGAGGTGCATGTAGCCAATCAGTCCCTTGAAAATCCCTCTTCCCCATCGGCTGCGCCTCGGAGCTCACTGCCCACGTCACTCCTCACAGAGGAGCACCCCCTAGTATTTGGGGACATCTGGCTGCTCCCTAGACCACAAAACAGGCAAACCGCAGTGTCACCTGCCAGAGATCACACCAATCGCAGCTTTCAGCCTCTAGCCATCCCAGCCTGTCAGACTCACCCGAAGCACTCAAGCCAGCCACAGGCTCAGACTGGCCTATAAGGCAGTGTCGAAACAAAAATGCTAGTGTGGGACCATTTTTTTTGGATCAAAGTGGGCCTTTTTTTGGCATGTACGGGACAGTTTATTAAGTTACTTCACCACGCGTCTAGTAGTTTTCACCAGTGTTACATATTCTTTAAAATACACAATTTGCATCACAGTTTATCAAAAACCTCCCCCTTGGGTACTACTCAGTCTGCCACAAAAGGATGGTATTGCCATTTACAACTGTGGGCCACTTTTTCATTGGTGCCCGAGACTATTGTATGCGCCAGTCCGACCCTGGCGGGCCAGAATGGTCCGGCAACACCCAAAGGATTGACAATTCAGGTTTGTACATAACAGCCATCACTAGTCTGGACACACAGACCGGTCAGAGAACTAACCTCTAAAGCTAGGATAACATAGGGACTGGCTCATTGGGGCCTGCCTCACTTCCGTGCAATACGTCTGTGCACAACACTTACACGAAGAACACCTTGGAGATCGGGAACCAGAGGGGTCAGTCTCTGCAATGGTCCTCCCATCAGGTACAACACAGACACCTCTGCACAATCATAGAATGGGATCCAGGGAGTAGCAATGCCACAACTCCATAGAGAGCAACATGACTTGAGCTCTTCCGCTTGAGTCTAGTCCTAAACTCCAATAATAGGACTGACCAGGCGCCTCTGACGACCTCCACCTTCCCCCGTGGATTTATTTATTTATATTGCGCCGAAGCCCGCGGGCATCAGGGCGCATACATTTAAACGAGGACAACAAATTCTTAAGACAAGACACCTCACTGTGAATTACCTAACCTATTGACTCAACTTTCACTCTACTAGCACCCTCAACCTATTCACACTCACCAAAACACACATGGCTGATTTAGGCCTGCTAACACCACCCCAGCCAGAGGAATTATGGGGGGGAGCAGGCAGCTCAGAGCTCACCTCACAGCCTGCTGCATCTTTGCCTCTGTCCCGTACAATGTCCTGCCAAGTGTACCCCCAATGTCCCAGCGCCCACCTCTGATGGATTGTGTGCTTTTTTCCTATCTGGATACAACCCATACCCAAGCATCCATGCCACTAACCACATAGAACCCGTCGGGCCCTCAGGACTCTTACGGTGCGGCGTGCTCACCAACGTCAACAACGCCACATGTTTCCCCCCACTCTTCTCGTTTATGACCATGCCCTTCTTTTTGCATGGCCACAAGGAGACCACACATTTCAGAGATGCTCTAACCAGTACCACCTCACAATACATTACATTACCATTAAGGCTTGTAAGTTGGGTAGTGATAACACTTATTACAGCTCTCAGACAAGGGAGGAAGCCGCCACGAAGCGCTAGATATAAACGTGACATTAATATTATTCTTACACTTGAAATAATGGAGAATTGTTGGATGGAGCGTTGTCATGGGTTAACTGTTTAAAGCACTGAGTCAGCACTCTTATGAAGACTGCAGAACTCTTATGTTGGTTGGAGTGGCGAGGTGTAAGTGTGGCGAGGTGTAAGTGTGGCCAGGTATGGGTGTGGCGGGGTGTACGTGTGGCAAGGTGTAAGTGTGGCAGGTGTAAGTGTGGTTAGGTGTAAGAGTGGCAAAGTGTAGGTGTGGCGAGGTGTAATTGTGGCGAGGTGTAGGTGTGACGGGGTGTAAATGTGGCGAGGTGTAAGTGTGGCAGGGTGTAAGTGTGGCGAGTTGTAGGTGTGGCGAGGTGTAGGTGTGGTGCGTGACAGGGTGTAAGTGTGATGAGGTGTAAGTGTGGCAGGGTGTAAGTGTGGTGAGGTGTAGGTGTGGTGAGGTGTAAGTGTGGGAGGGTGTAAGTGTGGCAGGGTGTAAGTGTGGCAGGGTGTAGGTGTGGTGAGGTGTAAGTGTGGTGAGGTGTAAGTGTGGTGAGGTGTAAGAGTGGTGAGGTGTAAGTGTGGTGAGGTGTAAGTGTGGCAGGTGTAAGTGTGATGAGGTGTAAGAGTGGCAAAGTGTAGGTGTGGCGAGGTGTAATCATGGAAAGGTGTAGGCATGATGGGGTGTAAGTGTGGCAGGGTGTAAGTGTGGTGAGATGTAGGTGTGGCAAGGTGTAAGTGTGGGAGGCTTTAAGTGTGGCGAGGTGTAAGTGTGGCAGGTGTAAGTGTGATGAGGTGTAAGAGTGGCAAAGTGTAGGTGTGGCGAGGTGTAATCATGGAGAGATGTAGGTATGATGGGGTGTAAGTGTGGCGAGGTGTAAGTGTGGCAGGGTGTAAGTGTGGTGAGATGTAGGTGTGGCAAGGTGTAAGTGTGGGAGGGTGTAAGTGTGGTGGGGTGTAGGTGTGGCGGGGTGTAGGTGTGGCGAGGTGCAAGTGTGGCAGGGTGTAAGTGTGGCAGGGTGTAAGTGTGACAGGGTGTAAGTGTAGCAAAGTGTACGTTTGGTGAGGTGTAAGTGTGGCAAGGTGTAAGAGTGGCGAGGTGTAAGTGTGGCGAGGTGTAAGTGTGGCAAGATGTAAGTGTGGGAGGTGTAAGTGTGGTGATGTGTAAGTGTGGCGAGGTGTAGGTGTGGCGAGGTGTAAGTGTGGCGAGGTGTAAGTGTGGGAGGTGTAAGTGTGGTGAGGTGTAAGTGTGGTGAGGTGTAAGTGTTGTGAGGTGTAGGTGTGGCGATGTGTAATTGTAGTGACGTGTAAGTGTTGCGAGGTGTAGGTGTGGTGAGGTGTAAGTGTTGCAAGGTGTAGGTGTGGTGAGGTGTAAGTGTGGGAGGTGTAAGTGTGGCAAGGTGTAGGTGTGGTGTGGTGTAAGTGTGGCAGGGTGTAAGTGTGGCGAGGTGTAAGTGTAGTGAGGTGTAAGAGTGGCAAAGTGTAGGTGTGGTGAGGTGTAATCGTGGCGAGGTGTAGGTGTGATGCGGTGTAAGTGTGGTGGGGTGTAAGTGTGGTGAGGTGTAAGTGTGGTAGGGTGTAAGTGTGGTGAGATGTAGGTGTGGAGAGGTGTAAGTGTGGGAGGCTGTAAGTATGGCGGGGTGTAGGTGTGGCAGGGTGTAGGTGTGGCAAGGTGCAAGTGTGGCGGGGTGTAAGTGTGACAGGGTGTAAGTGTAGCGAGGTGTAAGTGTGGTGAGGTGTAAGTGTGGCAAGGTGTAAGAGTGGTGAGGTGTAAGTGTGGCGAGGTGTAAGTGTGGTGAGGTGTAAGTGTGGTGCGGTGTAGGTGTGGCGACGTGTAAGTGTGGCGACGTGTAAGTGTGGCGAGGTGTAGTTGTGGTGAGGTGTACGTTTGGCGGGGTGTAAGTGTGGCGAGGTGTAAGTATGGGAGGTGTAAGTGTGGCAAGGTGTAGGTGTAGCGTGGTGTAAGTGTGGCAACGTGTAAGTGTGGCGAGGTGTAGTTGTGGTGAGGTGTACGTTTGGCGGGGTGTAAGTGTGGCGAGGTGTAAGTGTGGCGAGGTGTAGTTGTGGTGAGGTGTACGGTTGGCGGAGTGTAAGTGTGGCGAGGTGTAAGTGTGGGAGGTGTAAGTGTGGCAAGGTGTAGGTGTAGCATGGTGTAAGTGTGGCAACGTGTAAGTGTGGCGAGGTGTAGGTGTGGTGAGGTGTACGTTTGGCGGGGTGTAAGTGTGGCAAGGTGTAGGTGTAGCGTGGTGTAAGTGTGGCGAGGTGTAGATGTGGCGAGGTGTAGGTGTGGGAGGTGTAAGTGTGGCAGGGTGTAAGGGTGACAGGGTGTAGGTGTGGTGGGGTGTAAGTCTGGTGGGGTGTAAGTGTGGTGAGGTGTAAGTGTGGCAGGGTGTTAGTGTGACAGGGTGTAGGTGTGGCAGGGTGTAAGTCTGGTGGGGTGCAAGTGTGGCGAGGTGTAGGTGTGGCGAGGTGTAAGAGTGACGAGGTGTAAGTGTTGTGAGGTGTAGGTGTGGCGAGATGTAGGTGTGGGAGGTGTAAGTGGGGCGAGGTGTAGGTGTGGCAAGATGTGGGTGTGGGAGGTGTAAGTGTGGCAGGGTGTAAGTGTGACAGGGTGTAGGTGTGGTGGGGTGTAAATGTGGAGATGTGTAAGTGTGGCGATGTGTAAATGTGGCAAGGTGTAGGTGTGGCGAGGTGTAAGAGTGGCGAGGTGTAAGAGTGGCAAGGTGTAGGTGTGGTGAGGTGTAGGTGTGGTGAGGTGTAGGTGTGGCGAGGTGTAGGTGTGGCGAGGTGTAAGTGTGGTGAGGTGTAAGTGTGGTGAGGTGTAAGTGTGGTGAGGTGTAGGTGTGGCGATGTGTAAGTGTGGCGATGTGTAAGTGTGGCAAGGTGTAGTTGTGGTGAGGTGTACGTTTGGCGGGGTGTAAGTGTGGCAAGGTGTAAGTGTGGGAGGTGTAAGTGTGGCAAGGTGTAGGTGTAGCATGGTGTAAGTGTGGCAACGTGTAAGTGTGGCGAAGTGTAGTTGTGGTGAGGTGTACGTTTGGCGGGGTGTAAGTGTAGTGAGGTGTAAGTGTGGGAGGTGTAAGTGTGGCAAGGTGCAGGTGTAGCGTGGTGTAGGTGTGGCAAGGTGTAGGTGTGGCGAGGTGTAGGTGTGGGAGGTGTAAGTGTGGCAGGGTGTAAGGGTGACAGGGTGTAGGTGTGGCGGGGTGTAAGTCTGGTGGGGTGTAAGTGTGGTGAGGTGTAAGTGTGGTGAGGTGTAGGTGTGGCGAGGTGTAGGTGTGTTGAGGTGTAAGAGTGACGAGGTGTAAGTGTGGCGAGGTGTAGGTGTGGCGAGATGTAGGTGTGGGAGGTGTAAGTGTGGCGAGGTGTAGGTGTGGCGAGGTGTAGGTTTGGGAGGTGTAAGTGTGACAGGGTGTAGGTGTGGTGGGGTGTAAATGTGGCGATGTGTAAGTGTGGCAAGGTGTAGGTGTGGCGAGGTGTAAGAGTGGCGAGGTGTAAGAGTGGCGAGGTGTAGGTGTGGCGAGGTGTAGGTGTGGCAAGGTGTAGGTGTGGTGAGGTGTAAGTGTGGCGAGGTGTAGGTGTGGCGAGTTGTAAGTGTGGTGAGGTGTAAGTGTGGTGAGGTGTAAGTGTGGAAACGTGTAAGTGTGGCGAGGTGTAGTTGTGGTGAGGTGTACGTTTGGTGGGGTGTTAGTGTGGCGAGGTGTAGGTGTGGCGAGTTGTAAGTGTGGTGAGGTGTAAGTGTGGCGAGGTGTAAGTGTGGTGAGGTGTAGGTGTGGTGACGTGTAAGTGTGGCAATGAGTAAGTGTGGCAAGGTGTAGTTGTGGTGAGGTGTACGTTTGGCGGGGTGTAAGTGTGGCGAGGTGTAAGTGTGGGAGGTGTAAGTGTGGCAAGGTGTAGGTGTAGCGTGGTGTAAATGTGGCAATGTGTAAGTGTGGCGAGGTGTAGGTGTGGTGAGGTGTACGTTTGGCGGGGTGTAAGTGTGGTGAGGTGTAAGTGTGGGAGGTGTAAGTGTGGCAAGGTGTAGGTGTAGCGTGGTGTAGGTGTGGCGAGGTGAACGTGTGGCGAGGTGTAGGTGTGGGAGGTGTAAGTGTGGCATGGTGTAAGGGTGACAGGGTGTAGGTGTGGCGGGGTGTAAGTCTGGTGGGGTGTAAGTGTGGTGAGGTGTAAGTGTGGCGAGGTGTAGGTGTGGCGAGGTGTAAGTGTGGGAGGTGTAAGTGTGGCAAGGTGTAGGTGTAGCGTGGTGTAAGTGTGGCAACGTGTAAGTGTGGCGAGGTGTAGGTGTGGTGAGGTGTACGTTTGGCGGGGTGTAAATGTGGCGAGGTGTAAGTGTGGGAGGTGTAAGTGTGGCTAGGTGTAGCGTGGTGTAGGTGTGGTGAGGTGTAGGTGTGGGAGGTGTAAGTGTGGCAGGGTGTAAGGGTGACAGGGTGTAGGTGTGGCGGGGTGTAAGTCTAGTGGGGTGTACGTTTGGCGGGGTGTAAGTGTGGCGAGGTGTAAGTGTGGGAGGTGTAAGTGTGGCAAGGTGTAGGTGTAGCGTGGTGTAAGTGTGGCGAGGTGTAGATGTGGCGAGGTGTAGGTGTGGGAGGTGTAAGTGTGGCAGGGTGTAAGGGTGACAGGGTGTAGATGTGGCGGGGTGTAAGTGTGGTGGGGTGTAAGTGTGGTGAGGTGTAAGTGTGGCAGGGTGTAAGTGTGACGGGGTCTAGGTGTGGTGGGGTGTAAGTGTGGCGAGGTGTAGGTGTGGCAAGGTGTAAGAGTGACGAGGTGTAAGTGTGGTGAGGTGTAGGTGTGCCAAGATGTAGGTGTGGGAGGTGTAAGTGTGGCGAGGTGTAGGTGTGGTGAGGTGTGGGTGTGGGAGGTTTAAATGTGGCAGGGTGTAAGTGTGACAGTGTGTAGGTGTGACGGGGTGTAAATGTGGTGACGTGTAAGTGTGGCAAGGTGTAGGTGTGGCGAGGTGTAAGAGTGGCGAGGTGTAAGTGTGGCGAGGTGTAGGTGTGGCGAGGTGTAAGTGTGGGAGGTGTGGCGAGGTGTAAGTGTGGCGAGGTGTAAGTGTGGCGAGATGTAGGTGTGGCGAGATGTAGGTGTGGGAGGTGTAAGTGTGGCAGGGTGTAGGTGTGGCGGGGTGTAAGTGTGGCGACGTGTAAGTGTGGCAAGGTGTAGGTGTGGCGAGGTGTAAGAGTGGCGAGGTGTAAGAGTAGCGAGGTGTAAGTGTGGTGAGGTGTATGTGTGGCAAGGTGTAGGTGTGGCGAGGTGTAAGTGTGGCGAGATGTAGGTGTGGCGAGGTGTAGGTGTGGCGAGGTGTACGTGTGGCGAGATGTAGGTGTGGGAGGTGTAAGTGTGGCGGGGTGTAGGTGTGGCGGGGTGTAAGTGTGGCGAGGTGTAGGTGTGGCGAGGTGTAAGTGTGGCGAAGTGTAAGTGTGGCGAGGTGTAGGTGGGGCAGGGTGTAAGTGTGGCGCTGTTCAATTCTAGGTGCTCTGGGTTGGACCTTGAATGTACTTGATGAGGGGGAAGAGTGTGGGGTGATGGCAGACTGTTGATTTCGTTTTGTTGTATTTTTTTCATTCATTGATTGAAATGAAGGACAGTGAAATGTGAGCAAAGATTAATCGCATGCCTTCTAAAAAACGTTTAAGACCAATTGCCTTTGGCCTTTTTTTCAGGGATTTTTGCAACCGTTAGACATGCTTCTTTTGTGGGTGTCCATGTATATTATCTTACGCCTACTCTGAACTTGCATAAGTTCTCCTTTTTAAAGCTTGGAAAATATAGGTTTTCTGAACCCAGTTTGCCTGTTAACCCTTATTTGTCTGTGCCCCCACCTGTGCCTCCCTGGTCCCATTTGCCCCCCGCCATTTGCCCCTCTCCCGCAATAGTGAGCTTTGGAGATGCTCGATGGCGAGGTGCAAGTGTGGCGGGGTGTAAGTGTGACAGGGTGTAAGCGTAGCGTCCGCTGGAGCTGTGCTAGAGGCCAAATCACAGCCGTGGTCGTCTCAAAGCGCCTTGGCGTGTTCGGATAAATGGTGCATTGTGACGCTCCCAAACCAGGGTGTGGGCAACAGCGATGGAATCGCAGGAGTGCTATAGGTCAGCGGTGAGGTGCGGTGTACATAGAAGGGGGGCTGTGGCCCATGATTGGCAGGGCTCTGTGTGAGAATAGTGGGAGGTGCTGCGCCTGTGGTTCAGATGCATTAGCACCTCCGTGGCGGGCGGGGGGCGCAGTGTTGGCTTTGGTGGGGGGTGGGGGGCTGAAATGACGAAAGGGTCCTTGTTAGTACTGAGGTGACTTGGCCGAGCTGTGTGTGCTCTCGTTTATGGAACCGCGGTGATGCTATAGGCCAGGCTTGCCTGGCGTGCATGGGCAGGGGAGCTTGAGGGAACTTGAGGTGCATGGGCAGAAGAGCTTGACGGAACTTGAGGTGCATGGGCAGGGGAGCTTGAGAGAGCTTGAGGTGCATGGGCAGGGGAGCTTGAGGGAGCTTAAGGTGCTTGGGCAGGGGAGCTTGAGGTGCACTGGCAGAGCAGTGTGTGGATGGAAATGAAAGGATGTCATTGACGATATGCAAGTCGATACTGGCAGGGGAGTTGCTAGGTCTGGAAAAGACCAGGGGCTAGGCTGATGTTTGTATTGTTGGGAATGGGGGCTAGCTAGTCTTTTGGCTTTAGCTCCTGAGATTCTATCCGGGGCTTTAACCAAAAGATCAGGGGCTATAGCCCCCTTAGCCCCCCCCCCTAGCAACGCCCCTGGATACTGGGATATACTGGTCCATTTCCGCCTAGATCCCAGTACTACAATAGCAATGCGCACTGTAGGCCAGGAGGTGTGATGTCCAGTCTGTGCCTCCCTCTAGGTAGGGGGTGGGGGCAGGGGTAGGGGGTGGGGGCAGGGGTGCTGTAGGCCAGGAGGTGTGCTGTCCAGTCTGTGCCTCCCTCTAGGTAGGGGGTGGGGGCAGGGGTGCTGTAGGCCAGGAGGTGTGATGTCCAGTCTGTGCCTCCCTCTAGGTAGGGGGTGGGGGCAGGGGTAGGGGGTGGGGGCAGGGGTGCTGTAGGCCAGGAGGTGTGCTGTCCAGTCTTTGCCTCCCTCTAGGTAGGGGGTGGGGGCAGGGGTAGGGGGTGGGGGCAGGGGTGCTGTAAGCCAGGAGGTGTGCTGACCAGGCTGTGCCTCCCTCTCGGTAGGGGGTGGGGGCAGGGGTGCTGTAGGCCAGAGGTGTGCTGTCCAGTCTGTGCCTCCCTCTAGGTAGGGGGTGGGGGCAGGGGTGCTGTACGCCAGGAGGTGTGCTGTCCAGCCTGTGCCTCCCTCTAAGTAGGGGGTGGGGGCAGGGGTGCTGTAGACTAGGAGGTGTGCTGTCCAGTCTGTGCCTCCCTCTAGGTAGGGGGTGGGGGCAGGGGTAGGGGTGGGGTAGGGGTGCTGTAGGGCTGGGCCTCGCTCTCGGTAAGGAGTGGGGGCAGGGGTGCTGTAGGCCAGGAGGTATGCTAGCCTACTGTGCCTCCCTCTCGGTAGGGATAGAGGCAGGGGTGCTGGCCAGGCTTTGCCTCCCTCTCGGTAGGGGGTGGGGGCTGGGGTGCTGTAGGCCAGGAGGTGTGCTGGCCAGGCTGTGCCTCCCTCTCGGTAGGGGGTGGGGGCAGGGGTGCTGTAGGCCAGGAGGTGTGCTGGCCAGGCTGTACCTCCCTCTCGGTAGGGGGTGGGGGCAGGGGTGCTGTAGGCCAGGAGGTGTGCTGCCCAGGCTGTGTCTCCCTCTCGGTAGGGGGTGGGGGCAGGGGTGCTGTAGGCCAGGAGGTGTGCTGGCCAGGCTGTGCCTCCCTCTCGGTAGGGGGCGGGGCAGGGGTGTTGTAGGGCAGGAGGTGTGCTGGCCAGGCTGTGTCTCCCTCTCGGTAGGGGGTGGGGGCAGGGGTGCTGTAGGCCAGGAGGTTTGCTGGTCAGGCTGTGCCTCCCTCTCGGTAGGGGTGGAGGCAGGGGTGCTGACCAGACTGTGCCTCCCTCTCGGTAGGGGTGCTGGCCAGGCTGTGGAGGCATGGGTGCTGGCCAGGCTGTGCCTCCCTCTCGGTAGGGGGCGGGGCCAGTGGTGCTGTAGGTCAGGAGGTGTGCTGGCCAGGCTGTGCCTCCCTCTCGGTAGGGGACGGGGCAGGGGTGTTGTAGGGCAGGAGGTGTGCTGGCCAGGCTGTGTCTCCCTCTCGGTAGGGGGTGGGGGCAGGGGTGCTGTAGGCCAGGAGGTTTGCTGGTCAGGCTGTGCCTCCCTCTCGGTAGGGGTGGAGCCAGGGGTGCTGACCAGACTGTGCCTCCCTCTCGGTAGGGGTGCTGGCCAGGCTGTGGAGGCATGGGTGCTGGCCAGGCTGTGCCTCCCTCTCGGTAGGGGGCGGGGCCAGTGGTGCTGTAGGTCAGGAGGTGTGCTGGCCAGGCTGTGCCTCCCTCTCGGTAGGGGGTGGGGGCAGGGGTGTTGTAGGCCAGGAGGTGTGCTGGCCAGGCTGTGCCTCCCTCTCGGTAGGGGGTGGGGGCAGGCGTGCTGTAGACCAGGAGGTTTGCTAGTCAGGCTGTGCCTCCCTCTCGGTAGGGGTGGAGGCAGGGGTGCTGGGCAGGCTGTGCCTCCCTCCTGGTAGGGGGTGGAGGCAGGGGTGCTGGCCAGGCTGTGCCTCCCTCTCGGTAGGGGTGCTGGCCAGGCTGTGGAGGCATGGGTGCTGGCCAGGCTGTGCCTCCTTCTCGGTAGGGGGAGGGTTCTGTAGGCCAGGAATTAGTTGCTCCGGCGGCGGTCGCTGTGGGTGCCACACCGGTGTAACTCTGTACTGCAGCTGCCACGGGTATAGGCTCCATGACAGAGCGTGGGGGGCATTACTGAAATAATGATGTGCCCCCACTCTGCAGCCCCCGGCACCTCACCCAGGGATGGGCGCAGGGAGTGGGAGGCCTGGCCCTGTCCCCAGAGTGCTGTGCACCGGGGCAGGCCTTCCTGTTCCTTCTGTTTGTGTACAAACAGCGCCAGTGTGCAGCCTCCCTGTTCCCTCTGAAGCGTGGCCGGCACCCGGGCTTGCCCCGTGTGTACACTGTACACAGGCCGCTGCTGCCTCCGCTTCTCCCCTCACTGCACGGGCGCGTGTGGACACTATACACAGCTCCGACACACATAGCAGCCCTGCCAGCACATGCAGGACACGCAGCCTGTTTGATGTGAAAACACGCAGGCCGGGGGCCACGCTTGTCTATTAAGGCACGTATTATAGCGCCAAGGCCCGCGGGGGTCCAGGCACTTGTACAGCTCTGGGCGGGGAACTGTACACGTTGCACCCGCACTCCGGCGTGGAGACATAGGCTGTGTAGTGTGGGCTTCTCCTTGCTCTTGTTTCCTACCTCCTATACTATGGAATGACTTACAGACAGATTTGTTGTGGAAAAATGATTGGCCGTAGGCATTTATTTTCTACAGAAAATAACACAAACAAGAATCATGATAACAACATGTGTCTGTGCTTTTGGGCACACCGTGTCCAGGGTTAGCGATGCCAGCCTTCTCCTTGGTCAGACTCGGTTACCCTCGGGCATCCGTTCCTGGACACGTGCCGCCTACGACTTTCTTCTACAGTGTACTGAAGAAAGTACTCGGCGTTCCTGCTCCTCTCTCCGCTCGTTTCCTTCTTCCTGAAGTTTTGCAGGGTGGGTTGGGTGGCAAAACGCTTCCTTCTCCTTTGCCCAGGTCCCAAGACGCCTACCCGTACGAGGTGAGCGTCTTGCCTGGTTTTTTTACTCCCTTGTCCTTTGGCCCTACTTATACCCCCTCTGTCCTTTTGTTATTCCCCTGGGGGCCGGGCCCTGCCCAGCCCCCCTGCAGGTTTCCCCTCACACCTTGCCTGTTGTTAGGGGCTGTTGCCTGGCAACGCTGGGGCAGTGGCGCCAACTGGCTGCCCCTCCCCATGTTGCTTCATGCCATCTCGCCCCCACCCCCGCGCCTAACCCCCCAGGCCCTCTATCGGCCCTACTTTGCACGGCCCGGGGCCTGGGGCAGAGGGTGGGAGCATGACAGCTGCATCGTGCGTCTGCCTGTGCCCCCCACCAGAAAGCAAGTTTCCACTCACTAACACCTTGGGGGTAGGGGGCCAGGTCAGGGGGTTCAAGAGATGGGTGGGTGCTTTAATGGGCAATGCAGCTTTTCACACTTCATGTTGGGTGGGCTAGTAACATTGTATTGTACTTGTCATTTATATAGCGCTTTTATACCATTATTTCAGTCTCGATGCGCTGTAATATGTAGGGGCAGGGCACCGCTATAAGCACCCCTATAGACGGCTCTCCTGATCGTATGTTCGACGAGTAGCTTTCGCTTCCATTCTGAGACGGAATGCAAGCCATTCTTTGTAGCAACAACCATGCCCCCCCCCCCCCACCCTCTCGGCTGCCCGCCTCTCCCCCGCACCTGCGTCCCGCTTCTGAAGTGCCACGACACTAGACTCTGGACCGCAGTACGCACATGGTTCTCTGTAGTAGGTGCATTAACCCCATGAGCTGTTTCATTTGGACCGTAACAAGTGGCCCCAATGTTACACACAATATCCGCAGCAGGTACTTTGGCCTAGTGAGCTGGACCCAGACATTGCAGGCAGACGGCTGCAGCAGGCGCATCCCCCCGCCGGGCTATGTTAATGCACTGGAACCTGTAACGTGTATGTGACATGTTATGCCGCAGGTGCTTTGCCCCCCTGAGCGGTCTTGCCGCTGTGGCCACCGATAGGTGTGCTTCCCGTCCCCGCCCGCGCAGCGGGCAGCACCCCAAGTCTCTGTTTATCCTGTACACAGAGGCGGGCGGGCGGTCGACTGCTATAAACAATCACTTTCGCCATCAGCGCTCATCCCTGGCCCTGGGCAGCCCCCCAGCACTGCCGCGGCGGGGGGACTCCCAACTTCCATGAGAGGTCAGAGAAGAGGTCAGGCAGGGCCCTTCTACCCCGAGCCTCATGCGAACGCCTTCTGTCCCTTGTCATCATTTGCGCCCAGCCATCCATTGCACCACGAGTTCACTGCCCTCTGACACTGCACCCTGCCGACCACTGCCCTCTGCCACTGCATCCTGCCATCCATGGCACCCTGACATTCACTGCACCCTGCTACCTCAGTCTGTATTCCAGTGTCCTCTGCCGCTAAACCCTGCCACCCACTGCCCTCTGCTACTGCACTCTGCCACTCACTGCCCTCCGCCATGGTGCCCTGCTGTCCACTGCCCTCTGCCACTCACAGCTCTCTGCCACTGCGCCCTGCCATCCACTGCCCTCTACCACTGTACCCTGCATCCACTGCCCTCTGCTACTGCACCCCGCCGTCCACTGCCCTCTGCCACTGCATCCTGCCGTCCACTGCCCTCTGTCACTATACCCTGCATCCATTGCGCTCTGCCACTGCATCCTGCCATCCACTGCCTCTGCCACTACACCTCGCTGTCCACTGCCCTCTGCTACTGCACCCTGCCACCCACTGCCTTCTGCTACTCCACTCTGCCATTCACCGCCCTCTGCCACTGCATCCTGCATCCGCTGCCCTCTGCCACTGCACCCTGCCGTCCACTGCCCTCTGCCACTGCATCCTGCCATCCATTGCACATTGACATTCACTGCACCTTGCCACCTCAGTCTGTATTCCAGTGTCCTCTGCCGCTAAACCCTGCCACCCACTGCCCTCTACTACTGCACTCTGCTACTCACTGCCCTCTGCCACTGCACCCTGCATTCCACTGCCCTCTACCACTGTAACCTGCATCCACTGCACTCTGCCACTGCACGCTGCATCCACGGCCTCTGCCACTACACCCGCTGTCCACTGCCCTCTGCCACTGCATCCTGCCATTGACTGCTCTTTTCCACTGCACCCGCCATCCATTGAACCCTGACATTCAATGCACCTTGCCACCTCAGTCTGTAATCCAGAGTCCTCTGCCGCCTAACCCTGCCACTCACTGCCCTCTGCTCCTGCACTCTGCCACTCACTGCCCTCTGTCCTGCACCCTGCCATCCACTGCCCTCTACCACTGTGCCCTGCATCCACTGCCCTCTGCCACTGCACACTGACGTCCACTGCCCTCTGACGCTGCACCCTGCATCAACTGCCCTCTACCACTGTACCCTGCATCCACTGCCCTCTTCCACTGCACCCTGCCGTCCACTTCTCTCTGACGCTGCACCCTGCTGTCCACTGCCCTCTTCCACTGCATCCGGCCATCCAATGCCCCCTGCCATTGACCCCCACAATCCAGTGACCTCTGCCACTACGCCCTGGATCTACTTCCCACTTCCACTGCACCCTGCCATTCACTGCCCTCTGCTACTGCACTCTGCCATTCACTGCCCTCTGTCGCTGCACCCTGCCATCCACTGTCCTCTGCCACTCACAGCCCTCTTCCACTCCACCCGCCATCCACTGCCCTCTACTACCGCACCCTGCCGTCCACTGCCCTCTGCCACTACACATTGCCACTCACTGCCCTCTGCAACTGCAGCCTGCAATCCACTGCCCTCTGTCACTGTACCCTGCCATCCGATGCCCTCTGCCTCTGACCCCTGCAATCCAGTGTCCTCTGCCACTACGCCCTGGATCCACTTCCCACTTCCACTGCAGTATGCCACCCACTGCCCTCTGCTACTGCACTCTGCCACCCACTGCCCTCTGCTACTGCACTCTGCCATTCACTGCCCTTTGCCACTGTGCCCTGCATCCACTTCCCTCTACCACTGTACCCTGCATCCACTGCCCTCTGTCACTGTACCCTGCCATCCAATGCCCTCTGCCACTGCCCCCTGCAATCCAGTGTCCTCTTCCACTATACCCTGGATCCACTTCCTACTTCCACTGCAGCATGCCACCCACTGCCCTCTTCTACTGCACTCTGCCACCCACTGCCCTCTGCTACTGCACTCTACCATTCACTGCCCTCTGCTACTGTGCCCTGCATCCACTTCCCTCTACCACTGTACCCTGCATCCACTGCCCTCTGTCACTGTACCCTGGCATCCAATGCCCTCTGCCACTGCCCCCTGCAATCCAGTGTCCTCTGCCACTACGCCCTGGATCCACTTCCCACTTCCACTGCAGCATGCCACCCACTGCCCTCTGCTACTGCACTCTGCCACCCACTGCCCTCTGCTACAGCACCCTGCCACCCACTGCCCTCTGCTTCTGCACTCTGCCATTCACTGCCCTCTGCCACTGTGCCCTGCATCCACTGCCCTCTGTCACTGTACCCTGCCATCCAATGCTCTCGGCCTCTGACCCCTGCAATCCAATGTCCTCTTCCACTATACCCTGGATCCACTTCCTACTTCCACTGCAGCATGCCACCCACTGCCCTCTTCTACTGCACTCTGCCACCCACTGCCCTCTGCTACTGCACTCTACCATTCACTGCCCTCTGCTACTGTGCCCTGCATCCACTTCCCTCTACCACTGTACCCTGCATCCACTGCCCTCTGTCACTGTACCCTGGCATCCAATGCCCTCTGCCACTGCCCCCTGCAATCCAGTGTCCTCTGCCACTACGCCCTGGATCCACTTCCCACTTCTACTGCAGCATGCCACCCAATGCCCTCTGCTACTGCACTCTGCCACCCACTGCCCTCTGCTACAGCACCCTGCCACCCACTTGTGGAATCAGAAAAAAATACAATATTACAGCTGTTACACCAAGCAAAGGAAAATACACCGACACAGGCTTGTAAAGATTCCCAGAATCTTTATTACAAAACTGAACAGTATTCAACAAAGTACACAAATAGCTATTTGGCTGTCAATACATCACAGAGACCACCAGCAGGGTTCAATGTGAGCAGTGAACAGAATTTCCTAGCTGGACATCGACGTATTTATACAATTTGTAAAAATGATGTCCAGCCTCTTACAAGTTAATAATACAATGGGCTAGGGTCGTGCCAGGTTCACTTTCCTAATTTACATATCTCGTGCATGCGGTTTACTTTTGAATACAATTACTAACACACTTCATTATTCTTTAATTTAACGTTACACTCTTTACATATTGTTTTAATACAGATCAAACAAATGTTTCACATATCATATTTGGATAGCTTTACTGTTCTTGTATATTTGTAGTTTAACATAGCTGATTCAAGTAATCCCCTGCTCCCGAGGTCAACATGTATTCTACATGACCCTAACATGTAGCCTGAAGGCAGGTTGGACTTTAACTCTCCTACAGAGGTTGAAGAGGTTAAGGCAAGAACAAGAGCACACGAGACAGCCATTTTAGATTAGAGGGTGACTTTGTACGAAACCCCTAAAATGGCGGTTCTAACCTAAAATGGAGGTTTGATTCAAGATGGCGGCTTACATCAATTTCTAAGGTCAAGACCTTGCCGTAGAGAGTTATTTGCATACAATTTTAAGCAACTTGGCGTAGGCCAATATACGTACAATCGTTACAATAGGAGGCATAATTTAATATTCCAGTTTGACAAACCCTCCTTTTGGCCTATGCCAAGTGCTAGCACTACTTCTGATCTCCATGCAAGTAACTCCATATGTCATCGTCCATACACCCTGAATCATTGTCTGACATATCTATTGCCATTAGGTCTGACACCAGAGTTTCTTTTAACACATACTCTTTGGAAACCTTCTCTGGGGCGTATATTTTATGCCCTAGTACACTTGTTGCTTGCGCGCAACATCCCCCTAATACTGAGCATATACCAGGGAGACACTGTATACAACAGCAAAGAAACAGAAAACTTCCCAAGATAATCAGCAGGGCCGAGAACAACTTCCATCCCCATGACCGTAGGAGGTCCCAAAACCATGTACTAAGTTCCCAGTTTCCCTCAGGAACATGTAAATCTGAACTGAGAACATGTCGATTTTGGATAGCCCTAAAGATCGTCGGAGAGGAGTCTGGAACGTAAACGCAGCAAGCGGACCCCACTAATTTACATACTCCTCCACGCTCGGGCAGAATGACATCTAATGCCATCCGGTTCTGAAGAGCCACTAATCTTATCGCTCTCTGCTCTAACGTCATATTATAGAGTATGTCAGTGGTTCGGTTGATGGTTCTCTCCAATACTCTCGCTAGTCCCCTGATATATTCTGAATTCGTAATTTGGCCCAAAAATGGCACAAAGGATTTCATAATATCTCCTAGAGTTTGCGCTGGAGTATCCCCTTTCACACCTCGTCGTGGACGAGTCTTCGAAATTTCTACAGTACTGGCAATAAATACCCCAGGTAATAGAATCCCTAAGTAACAGGTTCCTTGCCAATCCCTGGGCAACCATGGAAATGCCACATTACCGCAAACAAAATAGACCGGTTCGCCTACGTACAGAGGTCTGTTTTCACTAGTCAAATTCGCAACGTTTGCGCACTTTCTAAAATTACCCATTGACCGTGTTCCATTCCTCTGTATGCAGAAGGATACTGAATCGGGGCTATGATTAACAGAATAAGATGGAGGCGTGGCATCCTTATTGCCTATAGGAGCCATTTTGAAAGAGATTAAATACTGAAAGGGATGAGACAATCTATCAGAGGGCCTAACAGAAGCAACGTTTGGCTTACTTCTATTTGCAAAAAGCGAGCATCCCAGGGGCATCAAAACATTCTTTTCAAAACTATTTTAATTTGTACCATCAAAGTTCCCTGAGATGCTGTCATTCCATCGACCAAAAAATAGTGCTCTAAGAGAAGCGTAGCAGGCAGTTGTCAAAGGTAAGTGATAAATATACCAACCTAGCCCCTTATCCCCATGTTGCGGTAGATGTGAGCAGATCCAGCAATTGGTCTTATTAAAAATTACATGAGTGGCATTCATTATTAACAAAAGAGTGTTATTCTGATAGTTCCGTCTATGCAAAGAATCTCTAGGCGATAAAGTATGCAATTGCACGGAAGGAGTGGGAATAACAGCTACATTTTCAATAGGTAAAAAGTCCTCTAACGGATATGCTTCCTTCAGATACCATAACCCAAACCCAACAGTTACTAAAAATCCAGTAATTATCACAAAAAGGCAACAATACACTTTGGGGGTCCCCTTACATGCTTGATCATTGTCTCTGCTAGTCAAATGTTTATCTAAAAGTTCGGTACGAGCGGTAGCAGGTGCAGGCATTGTGGTCTTCAACCGAAAAAACACCAATTGTTCGTTTGCTGGTGACTCCAGTCGCGCGTCTTTTTAATGTCTTTTCTACAACCCTTAGCCAACAGAATCTTCCTATACAGTCGGGCCAAAAGGCAAGCCCTCAAATTATTTTCTCAATCGCACAGTCAGACCATGCTGTACGTTTACTTCCTTGGGCGCAAATTATATTTTGCAGTTTCTGGTGAGGACAAAGTGTTGTCACTTCCTCCTGGAAGTGGCGAAATGGGATCAGAAAAGGATTGATCTGGAAGTTCCACTGTTGGGGAGTACGGAGACAAGATGGTCGTTTTGTCCGGCCTTGCGGATTCTGAAGCGGTCTCCGATTCTCCCTTGTTGGTTGTTGCTGTTTCAGGTACACTAGTTACAACAGTGGGAAGGGATTCTGTGTCTTCTGTATCGTATGGCAGGGGCTGTGGGATCCGTTTGGTGTGCGTCGCATGAATCCAGTTTTTACGGCCCGCTACCCGCACAGCAGTCTGGGTGACTAGCAGAACTTGGTAGGGACCCCTCCACCGAGGTGCAAGGCAAGATGACCTCTCAAAAACCTTCGTGAGGATCCAGTCCCCCGGTTGTAGACTGTGACCAGGACCCTCGTAGCGCACAGGTAATGCCTCTCACACCTGGTGATAAATTGAAAACAGATTTTTAGTCAACTGGTTACAGTAATCTCAAAGAAGCACATTTTCTATGTCCCGCAATGAGCGACTTTTTGGCATACCCCAAATATTAGCAGGTCTCCCCATTACCACCTCAAAGGGAGAGAGCCCAGTCTTAGTTTGAGGGGTTGTTCTCATCGACAGTAACACGATCGGTAAGGCGTCTGGCCATTTTAGCTTGGTGCCAGCACACATCTTAGCGAGTTTGTTCTTTATAATGCTGTTGTGCTTTTCCACTAATCCGGCACTTTGGGCATGTCTGGCTGAATGGAACCGCTTGTCAATCTGTAATCCTTTGCAAATTTGTAGGATTATAGTGCCAATAAAGTGTGGCCCATTATCTTACCAGATGACTCTCGGCAGCCCGAACCTAGGAAAAAACTCTTTCAACAGAGTTTTTGCCGTGGTTATGGCCGTTGTATCTGTAACCGGGAAGGCCTCGACCCATTTACTAAAGGCACAAATGACAACCAACACATATTTCAGATTGTTACAACGTTCCATTTCAATAAAATCAAAATGAATAACCTCAAACGGAACAGAAGGTGGAGCGAAACGTCCTCTAGGAGTCGAGGTACCTTTTCCTACATTGTGCTGCAAGCAGACCATGCAGCTTTGGACAAAACGCTCCACAGTTTTGAAAATCTTATCATTGGCCCATACACTCTGTAGCATTTTAGTCAATTTTCGCGCACAAACATGTGTCGGACCATGAGCCATAATAACCATAATTGTAATGTAGGCGTCAGGGAGTAACCATTTCCCTTCAATATTGTCTACCCAACACCCATCGTCATCCAATCTTCCTGCACCCTCGATCCATCTCTTAGTTTCCTCTATGGTAGCATCCGCTTGAATATCTTTTACAGCATCGATACTTTCACCCAAAGTGCAAACGTTTACAATTTCTTTTACAGCATACATTTCTGAACTGAAATCAGTGGCAGTTTGTTTAGCTATCTGATCGGCGAAAGCATTCCCTTTTCCTACATCATCTGTAACCTTTTGATGTGCTGAACATTTTATGATAGCTAACTGAACAGGGAGTGCGAGTGCTGAAATTAATCGCACTATTAAAGTGCCGTGCTGGATTTTCGTTCCGTGCGAGGTCAAGAAACCTCGTTCTTTCCAAAGTCTACCGAAATTGTGGGCCACCCCAAAGCATACTGACTATCGGTATATATATTCACTGTAAGCCCTCCAGAAAGTTCACAAGCTCGAGTTTACGCTATAATTTCTGCGGCCTGCGCAGAGTTATGCATAATTCTTTTAGTTTCCACAATTGTGCTTGGAGTGGTGACAGCATAAGCAGCCGTGGATGCACCGTCTGGAAGTTTAAAACAAGAGCCATCACAAAATAGCTCTCCTTGTGGGTTATTCAAAGGCGTGTCTTTCAGATCAATTCTGCCTTTAGTCTCCTGTTCTGTCATATAAAGGCAATCGTGTGACGTATCGTCACCATCAACAGTATCTTGTGAGACAGGTAAAAGTTCAGCCAGATTTAATACACAACACCTCTGAATTTGAATGTGGGGGGCTGTCAGACTTCGGCTCCACCTCCCCCTTCTCCTCACCTGAATCTTCTGATATTGAGTCCTTTACCGTAGTCCGGATCCGGGGTCGTTCCTTCTTCTTGTTAGAGATAAGATCCTTAGGTGATCTAACCTTCTTATCGTGCAAGTAAGGTCTGGCCCCTCCGGAGGCCACCGTGGCAGAAGTGGATACCTGCCGTGGGGGGCTCCCAGTGGGCCAGCCTCGGTGCCCAAGGGAAAAAGCCGGAATGGCAGAAAAAACCCTTGAACGAAGATCTGCAGGCCAGGTGAGGAGTGGTTCCAGGCCAGGTATAAGGCAGGTTCTCCCAGGCGGAGATGAAGAAGGTTCAGTTATGATGGATTGAAAGGTGAGAGCTTTCTCCCAAGTCAGGACACTTCAGAATGCCGGGAGTGTCAGATGCTTCGGACACCGAAGCAGATAGAGGCCGCAAGCAGTTTAATGTACAGGAAGGCAGAGCGAAGAGCTGAGTGCGAAGGGATTCGCAAGTGGAGAAAAGTAAACAGAAGGTAAGCCAGAAGCGGAACGCGAAAGGGATCGCGAGCGGAGAAAAAGGATTCAGAAAGGCAGAGCGAGGAGCTGAGTGCGAAGGGATTCGCAAGTGGAGAAAAGTAAACAGAAGGTAAGCCAGAAGCGGAACGCGAAAGGGATCGCGAGCGGAGAAAAAGGATTCAGAAAGGCAGAGCGAGGAGCTGAGTGCGAAGGGATTCGCAAGTGGAGAAAAGTAAACAGAAGGTAAGCCAGATGCGGAACGCGAAAGGGATCGCGAGTGGAGAAAAAGGATTCAGAAAGGCAGAGCGAGGAGCTGAGTGCGAAGGGATTCGCAAGTGGAGAAAAGTAAACAGAAGATAAGCCAGAAGCGGAACGCGAAAGGGATCGCGAGCGAGAAAGGCTGAACACAGATAGTCGGTTACGAGAAACCACATATAACTAGAACACAGAGCGGACAGAAAGGGTAGAGGGACACAGAAGAAAATAACAAGCTCACGCCGAAAACGAGAGCTAGGAGGAATACTCGGAAAAAAGTTACGAGCTACTCGGAGCGCTGGTAGAAGTGTAAGCAATACACAGATACAACGCGCCGAGCTGGAGGTGGGGCCTAAATTTATAGTGAAGGCAGCCATGTTGGGTGAGGACTAGAGCGTCCATCGATCCCACAGCTTCCACCCTCGATTCCTGACAGTATACCCCCTCTTCCTTGGGGGTCCCCCCGGTTTGCCTGGCTGAAAACGATGGAACCTCTTTACAAGATGAGGAGCATGTATGTGGTAGTCAGGCTCCCAGGTTCTCTCCTCCTTAGGATAGCCCTTCCAATGTACCAGGTACTGTAACCTGCCCTTACGATATCTGGAATCGATCAAACAAGCCACCTCGTACTCGTCCGGGGCAGGATCAACCTTAGGGCGTCCCTTATGAACAGGTCTCTGAAATGGGTCTTCCTTGTAGACCTTGAGAAGAGAAGTGTGAAAGACAGGATGAATCCTCTTGAGGGAATCCGGGAGTTTAAGTTTGAAAGCCACCGGATTGATCTGTTGAACAATGGGAAAGGGTCCTAGAAATCGAGAAGAAAACGTCCCCTTGTGAACCCATCTGGGAAGAAATCTGGTTGACAGCCATTCCAATTCTCCCACCTTCCAGTCGGGGTTTGAGCGTCTGCTCCTGTCTGCCCACTTCTTCTGGGCATCCTGGCTGGCTAGATGAGCTTTCTTGGCTGTCTCCTGTACCTCGTGCAGATCTCTGAGAGCCTCATCTAAGGCCGGAACCTTGGTCGGTCGTGTGTTAACCCAGGGTAGATATTGTGGGTTGAAACCGTATGTACAAAAGAACGGACTCATCTGTATGGTGGTGTGAATTGCATTATTATAAGCAAACTCTGCCTGGGGGAGAAATTCAAACCACCTTTCTTGCTGTGGACTACAGAAGCACCTAAGGTACTGTCCCAAGCTGGCATTAAGTCTTTCCGTTTGGCCGTTGCTTTGGGGGTGATAACCCGAGGAGAGAGCCCTATGGATTCCCAGAACCCGACAGAGAGTGGCCCAGAATCTTGAGGTGAATTGGGAACCACGATCAGAGACTATAGTCCTAGGCAAACCATGCAGGCGGACTACGTCACGGAGAAAGACGGCTGCTGTCTCAGAAGCTGAAGGCAGTCGCTGAAAGGCTGAAAAGTGTGCCAACTTGCTGTAGGAGTCACAAGTGACCATAATTACAGTCATACCAGAAGACACCGGAAGATCCACAATGTAATCCATGGAAATATGTTCCCAGGGACGATTTGCTAGAGGAGGCTGTTGCAACAACCCTATTGGCCTACCTGTCTGATACTTGTTTGCAGCACAAACAGAGCAGGTAGATACGTATTGACTCACGTCCTTTCTTAGCCTTGGCCACCAGAAGCCCCTACTTATTAAGTCGTATGTCTTTCTGATGCTAGGATGACCTGTCAAGGGCGAGTCATGGCACCAGGAAAGAACCATTCTTTGAAGCTTCTGGGTGGGTACATAGAGCGCCTCCCCATGGTAATACAATCCATCCTTCTCCTTGGTGGTAATGTGCGCGAGCTCTGGGCAACTCTGATACAAGGGTATAAGCTCCTTGAGAAAAGTGGTCGTGGAAGCCAAAATCCTGAGCTTGGGGAGAACAAAGTCATGTCCTTGATATAATCCTGATACTTCCCCCTTACTTCGGGATAAGGCATCAGCCTTCCTGTTCTCCGTCCCAGGAATGTAAGTTATCATAAAGTCATACTGTAGAAAGAAATAGGCCCATCGGGCATGACGGGCATTGGTGCATTCCATCTGCTGGAGTACCCTGAGATTTCTGTGATCAGTGCGAATCAAGAAGCTATGAGCAGCTCCCTGTAGGAGATGACGCCATTCCTGACAAGCTAGCTTGATGGCTAGTAGCTCTCTTTCCAATACTGAATAGTTCCGTTCGCTACATGTTAAGGTCTTGGAAAAATACGCTACAGGATGCTCAAGACCGTCCTCCGACTCTTGGAGGAGAATGGCTCCCACTGCTCCAATGGAGGCGTCAGTCTCCAAGATGAATCGTCTTGTCTGGTCAGGTTGGATCAGGATGGGAGCCATGGAGAATCTTTCTTTAAGGAGTCGGAAAGCCTTCTGAGGTTCTCCTTCAAAAGAATATCGTACTCCCTTCTTAAGTAGAGAGGTCAAGGGGAGCACAGTTTGTGAGAAGTTGGGGATGAAACGCCGATAAAAATTGGCTAAACCCAGAAAACTCTGTAGCTCCTTTATGTTTCCGGGTTCCTTCCAATCGTGAATGGCCTTAACCTTTCTTGGGTCCATTTCGATCCCTTCATGAGAAAGGATGAACCCAAGGTAGGACACAGCAGTGGCTTCAAACTGACATTTTTCTGGCTTGACCAACAACTTATGGATAAGGAGTCTTCTCAACACCTCCTTGACCTGTGCTCTGTGTTCATCAAGAGATTTGGAGTAGACGAGGATATCGTCTAGGTATACCACCACGGATAGATATAACATGTCAGCAAACACCTTGTCCATATACCTCTGGAAAACTGCCGGAGCATTGACAAGACCGAACGGCATGACTCTATACTCGTACAAGCCGAACGGAGTGCGAAAGGCGGTCTTCCATTCGTCCCCCTCCTTGACCCTAAGGAGGTGATAGGCCCCTCTTAGATCTAGCTTGGTGAAATACCTAGCCCCTTGAACCGCCTCCAGGATGTCTCGTATAAGGGGCATGGGGTACCTATCCCTTATAGTGATCTTATTAAGTCCTCTGAAGTCTATGCATGGTCGCAACTCCTCCGAATCCCTCTTGGGGATAAAAAACAATGATGCACCGCAGGATGACTTGGATTCCTGAATAAGCCCGTTCTGTAGATTAGCGTCCAGATATTCTCTGAGGGCCCTTCGTTCCGGAAGGGACAGGGGATACATCCTTCCGAAATGAACGATAGAATCAGGCACTAGGTCGATTGAGCAGTCCTCTGCCCGGTGTGGGGGTAGCTGCTTTGGTAGAGTATCCAGAAAGACTTCGGTGTATTCATGGTATTGGGGTGGAACTGTTGCTACAATTAAGGAGCCTGGAGCCTTGGAACCTTCTCCAGTCACCACCATGGCCGCAGTAGTATTCAGACAGTTTGATTTGCAGAATTGGGAGTCGAAGCACACCTTGTTGGCAGCCCAATCTATAAGAGGATTATGTTTCCTCAGCCAAGGTATTCCCAGAACTAAAGGAAAATGAGCTGCACGTATCTGGTCAAATACTAGGAGTTCTTGGTGATTGCCTACTCTAATCTGCAATGGAATCGACTCCCACAGGATAGGACCCGAAGAAAGAGGAACACCATCCACACCCTCAACAGGTATGGGTCTGGGCTTGGGTCTGGTAGCGACTAGGTTCTCCTTAGCCCAATTAATGTCCATGAAGTTACCCGCGGCACCACAATCCAACATTGCCAATACCTCCACTGATGTCGCTTCAGATAACTTCACATGGACCTTGAAAACCATTAAACTACTGTCTTCGCCCTCTGCCAGGGTTCTTGAGTGGTTGCAAGGGTAACTGGCAGGTCCCCCGAGACTTCCCTTGCAACAGCCCGGGGGTGGAAGTTTTCCTTCTTCCTAGAAGGAACTTCTGGACAGTTTCTCAGCAGGTGTTTTGAGGATCCACAATACATGCACAATCCCGCCTCTCGGCGCCGTCTCGTTTCTTCAGGAGTCAGAGGTCCACGAGCTGCTCCTATCTGCATTGACTCTTCGGAGGATGATATCGGTCTCTGGATGGGAGTCTGGGAGGGCAGGCCTATCGTCTGTGAGGTTCCCCGTGGACGTCTCCTTTCTTGTCTGCGTTCATGCAGCCTAAACTCGATCTGGAGGGACAAGGTCATCAAGTCACGAAATGACTGTGGTCTGGCTATCCTCGCTAGCTCATCCTTGATCTCATCCTGAAGTCCTCTTCTGAAGATCGTCTGTTGAGCCGAGTCCGGCCAGTCCGCCTTTGCAGCCAGTCTGAGGAAGCGTGAGATATATGTTTGCACGTCTGTATTTCCTTGACGGACATCAAGAATGGCTTCTAATGAGGAGTATAGAACTTCAGGTCTATCAAATCTATCCTTAAAGGCTGTCACAAACTGATCGTAGACATTTAGGGAAGGATCATCATTGGAGACCAGTGGAGTTGCCCATGATAAGGCATTCCCAGAGAGATTGGCAATTATGAATCCGACCTTGGCACGGCTAGACTCATATGCATGAGGCCTGAATGTGAAGTATACTTTATAGGCGTCCAGGAAATCCTTGAGACCTCCTGGATGACCATCATACTTGCCGAATGAGAGAGGCATCGTGGGTAGGTCTCCGTGGTCATCTCGACGCAACACTACTTGTTGGCGAAGGACTATGTTTTCAGCCCTTAGGGATTGTACTTCAGCTGTCAGGTTCTGTATAGCTGCTACGAGTTCCTGGTATTGTTCCAAAGATGCCATGTTTGTAGTTGGGCGTTGTATGCTGTCAGACTTTGGCTCCACCTCCCCCTTCTCCTCACCTGAATCTTCTGATATTGAGTCCTTTACCGTAGTCCGGATCCGGGGTCGTTCCTTCTTCTTGTTAGAGATAAGATCCTTAGGTGATCTAACCTTCTTATCGTGCAAGTAAGGTGTGGCCCCTCCGGAGGCCACCGTGGCAGAAGTGGATACCTGCCGTGGGGGGCTCCCAGTGGGCCAGCCTCGGTGCCCAAGGGAAAAAGCCGGAATGGCAGAAAAAACCCTTGAACGAAGATCTGCAGGCCAGGTGAGGAGTGGTTCCAGGCCAGGTATAAGGCAGGTTCTCCCAGGCGGAGATGAAGAAGGTTCAGTTATGATGGATTGAAAGGTGAGAGCTTTCTCCCAAGTCAGGACACTTCAGAATGCCGGGAGTGTCAGATGCTTTGGACACCGAAGCAGATAGAGGCCGTAAGCAGTTTAATGTACAGGAAGGCAGAGCGAAGAGCTGAGTGCGAAGGGATTCGCAAGTGGAGAAAAGTAAACAGAAGGTAAGCCAGAAGCGGAACGCGAAAGGGATCGCGAGCGGAGAAAAAGGATTCAGAAAGGCAGAGCGAGGAGCTGAGTGCGAAGGGATTCGCAAGTGGAGAAAAGTAAACAGAAGGTAAGCCAGAAGCGGAACGCGAAAGGGATCGCGAGCGGAGAAAAAGGATTCAGAAAGGCAGAGCGAGGAGCTGAGTGCGAAGGGATTCGCAAGTGGAGAAAAGTAAACAGAAGGTAAGCCAGATGCGGAACGCGAAAGGGATCGCGAGCGGAGAAAAAGGATTCAGAAAGGCAGAGCGAGGAGCTGAGTGCGAAGGGATTCGCAAGTGGAGAAAAGTAAACAGAAGGTAAGCCAGAAGCGGAACGCGAAAGGGATCGCGAGCGAGAAAGGCTGAACACAGATAGTCGGTTACGAGAAACCACATATAACTAGAACACAGAGCGGACAGAAAGGGTAGAGGGACACAGAAGAAAATAACAAGCTCACGCCGAAAACGAGAGCTAGGAGGAATACTCGGAAAAAAGTTACGAGCTACTCGGAGCGCTGGTAGAAGTGTAAGCAATACACAGATACAACGCGCCGAGCTGGAGGCCTAAATTTATAGTGAAGGCAGCCATGTTGGGTGAGGACTAGAGCGTCCATCGATCCCACAGCTTCCACCCTCGATTCCTGACAGGGGCAAACCAGATTAGTTCATATCTTGTCAATCGTGCACAAGTGAGGTGTTGCGTTTGAGTTCTATTCAATAAAATACCTACAGAGTGAGGTACCATTAGGGTTAACGCATGACCCAGGACCATTCCCTCACTCTGTTTTACAGACGCAGCAGCAGCAGCAACAGTGCGCAAACATCTTGGCAAAGCGCATGCTACAGGATCAAGGGCGGAGGAATAGTAACCGCACAGCCTATTCTTCCCTCCATGCTCCTGCGTTAATACAGCCAAAGCACATCCATCACGTTCATGCACAAACAATACAAAGGCCTTGTCATAATTCGGAGTTCCTAAAACCGGCGCTGAACACAGCGCGGATTTGAGCAAATCAAATGCTGTCTGGTGTTCCAAAGTCCATGGCAATGGCAAAGAAATGCCCTTCTTTGTCAAAGCCAGCATTGGTTTAATCGTTAACAAAAAGTTAGGGATCCACAATCTACAATAAGAAGCCATACCTATCAAGGCTCTAACTTCCTTCTGCGTATTTGGGACAGACATGCCAGAAATAGTCTTTATTCGTTCAGGTGTCAACCGTCTTCCCTCCTTTGACAGAAGGTAGCCTAAATAGGCGACCTCCTGACAACAATATTGGAATTTTTTAAGTGAAGCTTTGTGGCCATGTTTTGCTAAATGACAAAGCAACAACACGGTGCCTTCTTTACAGGCGCTCTCAGAATCAGCAGCCAAGAGGAGGTCATCTACATACTGCAGTAATTTGCAAGTAGTAAGCAACTCGAGAGTATCGAGCTGCTCTGTCAATGCCCTACTATAAATACTTGGACTCTCAGTGTACCCTTGTGGTGCACGAGTGAATGTAAACGAGCGTCCACCTAGGGTAAACGCAAACAAATACCTGCTATCCTTGTGTATGGGAATACTGAAAAACGGTTTTTAAGATCAACAACGCTAAAATGAGTGGCAGAAGCCGGAATCATGGTTAGTATCATTGTAACATCAGGTACAATAGGAAATTGAGGAGCCACAATTTTGTTAATAGCGCATAAATCAATTATAAAACAAAAGGGAATCACATTATCACCTTTTTTGTATACTGGCAAAATGGGGGCTGCGACATATGCTACCCGTAATCTCCTCAATTACTCCACGATGTACAAAATCAGAAACTATACATTTCAAAGCCTGTTCGCCTTCAACTGAGATCTTATATTGCGGGATGCGAGGCAATTTTACTCCATGTTTCAAAATAATTTTAACAGGTTCAATTTGAAGAATGCCCACATCATTATCATCAATTGCCAATAAGCATTCTGGAACATTACTAAATTCTGGCGGTAAAGGTCGAGCCAAAAACTGAGAGGCGAGTGATTGCTGAGGTGAAATTGTTAACCGAACTCCTTCCGGAGAACAATGTATTACTGCATGCAATGCCTTCAACAAATTTAGCCCCAGCAAGTTCTCCCCACAGTTTGTGGTAAGTAGAAATGGACACTGTTCCGTGAAGGGACCCAGTGTTATTGGTACCGGCAAAGAGACCGGACAAACTACAGGTGTGCCTGAAAACCCTACGGAAACGTTGGACTGCCCTGTCAGGGGAATATTTGAAACCCGTGAATGATCAATGGAACATTTCTGTGCTCCCGTATCTACTAAAAATAGATGCTTCCTATTTCCCACCGCCATCTCAACGTAGGGGCCCTTCTGATGAACGGGAATAGACGTAGGTTCCAAATCCTGCTTCGGGCAATCCTAGTGAAACAGAATATTATCAAAAGGAAGCTCTTCAGAGAGGTACACGGCAGAAGGGTGATCAAAAATGTTTCTATTATCCACATTCGAAACTTGCTTATCTTGTGAAGGAGGTTGCTGTGATTCTGGTGCAAACTGACCTCTGCCAGGGCCCCCTGCACCTGGGCGACCTCTGGATCGTCTACCCATGTTCCCAAATGACCTTTGCTGCAAGGTCGGACATTGTGCGCGCCAGTGGCCTTCCTGCCGGCAATAGGCACACTGGTTAATGGTTACCGGAGCCAAGGGCGCACTTCCCTGTGGAATGTACTGACCTCTAAATTGATTACCCCCTCTAGGGCTTCTAACAATCTGCTGTAATAAAACTTTAGTTTTCAGGTCACCCTTCTTTTTCTCAAGTTTTTCCTTTTCAGTATTTACACAATTTTCATAGTACTGAGCCATATGCAGTACTTCTGATTGAGACTTCGCCTGCCAATCGCTTTTAGAAGACATACGTTAGGCGGTAAGGGTTTACCGGTACCAGTATTTTACCGGTACCAGTAAATCCTTACCGCCTTACTACGAGGTCCCCTTGCGGGTTGGGGATTTTAACGCCTGCTTTTTGCAGGCGTTAAAAACCAACCCGCAAAGGGACCCAGGGAGCTAATTACAGTACCACAATTTGCGGTGCCGTAATTAGCGCCTTCCCCATTCCCATTATGCCCTATGGGGCAAAAAATGGGAATGGGGAAGGGCAATGGTGGAAGGGGGAATTACCGCCCCTCCAACCTTGGAATGGGGCGGTAATTCCCCTTTCCACCAAGGCGGTGCCGGTATTTTACAGGCATGAACCATGGCGCTAATTGCGCCATGGTTCACCGCCTACCGTGTAATGAGGCCCATAATCTGTAACTGGATGTCAGGCAGCAATCCACGTACAAATTTGTCGACAAACAGCCTTTTCCCTGACTCTGTGCCTAAGTCTTGTCCACTGAAATCTGAGAATACCTGCTCGAACCGATTGAAGAAATCGGTAGCACCCTCAGACTTTCCTTGGATACAGGCCGTAAGCTTGCCCCAAATTATTCTTTTTTCAGGAACCATAGTTTTCAATTTTACAATAATTCTATCAGGCAAGGTTAATATAACTTGAGGTGGTCGTTCGCCAGCTGGTCTTTCTCTATCTAGCCTAACCATGTTATCCCATGTATCTCCCAAACCAGGCATGTCATCTATAGTCCTAATCTGTTTCCACAAATCAACTGGCAGGAGTACGGGAAATAATAGGTCAATATCACTTAAGGTGAATACCGACGACTGTAAGACCGACTCTATTTCTTTATAGAATCCGGTCGGATTCTTTCTTATATCGGGAATAGATTGCTTTACGGTGTTCACTTCATGTCTTGAAAACGGGACGTGAACAAACTGTGATACATAATGTGCGGGAATGTTCTCAGCGAGTATACCCTGTGCAGCATCGGCCGCAACCTCAACCTTTGGGACAAATGTCGGAGGGACCTCTCTCATAGGCAACTGAGAAGTAGACAGCTCCGAACGCTTACTAAGCAACAGAGCCAAATCAAGCGCTAAGGCAGTCGAGGAAGTATCAATCGAAAAGGCTCTTTTATAAACACTCAGCAATTTTGCGGGACAACAAATCTTTCTTCTTACACACTCATTCTGCAGGTGCTCTACCATCACCTGTATCACTTTCTTTTACATTTCTAACGTATACTGACTATATGTGTCATATACTTCATCTGGAGTTATCGACATTTCCGAAATCCATCTTATCGCATCCTTTATACAAATTCGCGCTTCCTCTCCTTTTAATTCTCGGCGAGGAGAAAACCGTTTCTGTAAGTACATAATACCTAAACTATCACCATCTGCTTCCTCATTCTGTAACTCTTCCAACTCCTTCCTATACTCAAAAATCCTCTCAACATGCTCATATACATTCTCCGCAGTATCTCTGGACAACGCTAAGGCGTTCAAATCCCGTAACCCTTGTGGGAAATCTACATCATTTAGTCTATTCCACATTATACTCAAATGAGTCCCTAATCCTTCAATAAAAACATTTTTCTCAGGAATACTTTTTAAATTTTCGAGTGTGGAAAAAACATTGGCTTGTTCACCCTTCTCCATACAACGTTTAGCCCAAGCAATCAATTCACTCTTTTTGTCTGGGGACACAGTATTACGAGTCACAACCCTTGGTCTCGCTCCCTGGTCTACTATGAGCAATGCAGAATCACTTGGAAGAAGAAGACTAGGCACATGCTGAATATCAACAGGTGAAGGCAAGGGGGCAGGCAAAGGAACGACGGCTGGAAGAACAACAGGAGGAACAGCAGGGAGGACTGGAGGAACTATAGGAGGGGGAACAACAATGGGAAGGGGCAAAGCGCCAGGAGGAGGGACGTACGGAGGTGGCGCAGAGGCATCAGGCCTTCGTTCATGCAAAAGTTTATTAATCAATTAATCTGACGTATGAAAATCTTTTGAAGGATAGATTTTCTGAATGCCTAATTGAAACGCCCTGTCCGTGTTCCTAACTGACTCCAATTGTTTATTTTGATCATATAACTGTGCCTTTTCAACACTTGTCATATGTCTACGCATATATTTCTCTCTACTCTTTTGTTGCTGCAGAGCTTCTGTTTTCCAACTGTGCAATGCATCAAATGCTGCAGGTCTAGCCTTTTTCTTTACTAATACAGACTCTAAATATTCTATACGAGGGATTTCAAAACTACCATTGGTTTGCCACCGAAGAATAGAATTATGTCTGGTCTGTCTGTGCCAAATGTCATTAAATGCTATACTACCAAAGCCTTTCTTACAGTACATAGTACATGCCGGTGACCCCTCCTGTAGTGGGGGATGGCTATCTTCCAAAGATTGTCTGTCGCTGCAGAATAATTCCCTAAAGCAGGCAGACAATTTCCCAGGCATATCAAAGTTCTGGTGTTACCTGGTTAAATAATTGTGCTCGCGAGTACAATGCTCCAAATTCAAATTGTCAGGGTTAGATTAAGAATCGGGACACGATTCACCTGACCAAAGGACTGGGAGGCCCGATCGGGTTACTAAGGACAATGCTAAGGACCCACGTGTCTGGTGATTTTCGGCAAATTTACCCACCTCACATATATGGACCCTCGTCAAGACGTCATCTCGGGCTACAGCTCACCGTTCAGGGATCGGATCGTGCAGTTTCGTCGAGGAATTCGCTTCTCGTCTAGAGTGGCCGTTTCTGTTGGCACCGTCCGATCCCGGTCCGATAGCCGAGCCAACCTTCAACGAGGCGAAGTCAATCTTGAGGGTCCCTATTCGGGCGTCATCTGTGGAATCAGAAAAAAATACAATATTACGGCTGTTACACCAAGCAAAGAAAAATACACTGGCACGGGCTTGTAAAGATTCCCAGAATCTTTATTACAAAACTGAACAGTATTCAACAAAGTGCACAAATAGCTATTTGGCTGTCAATACATCGCAGAGACCACCATCAGGGTTCAATGTGAGCAGTGAACAGAATTTCCTAGCTGGACATCGACGTATTTATACAATTTGTAAAAATGATATCCAGCCTCTTACAAGTTAATAATACATTGGGCTAGGGTCGCGCCAGGTTCACTTTCCTAATTTACATATCTCGTGCATGCGGTTTACTTTTGAATACATTTACTAACACACTGCATTATTCTTTAATTTAACGTTACACTCTTTACGTATCAATTTAATACAGATCAAACAATGTTTCACATTTCGTATTTGGATAGCTTTACTGTTCTTGTATACTTGTAGTTTAACATTGCTGATTCAAGTAATCCCCTGCTCCCGAGGTCAACAAAGGACAAGGTCTACATGACCCTAACATGTAGCCTGAAGGCAGGTTGGACATTAACTCTCCTACAGAGGTTGAAGAGGTTAAGGCAAGAACAAGAGCACACGAGACGGCCATTTTAGATTACAGGGTGACTTTGTACGAAACCCCTAAAATGGCGGTTCTAACCTAAAATGGAGGTTTGATTCAAGATGGCGGCTTACATCAATTTCTAAGGTCAAGACCTTGCCGTAGAGAGTTATTCGCGTACAATTTTAAGCAACTTGGTGTAGGCCAATATACGTACAATCGTTACTATAGGAGGCATAATTTAATATTCCTGTTTGACACACTGCCCTCTGCTACTGCACTCTGCCATTCACTGCCCTCTGCCACTGTGCCCTGCATCCACTGCCCTCTGCCATTGCACCCTGCATTTGCTGCCCTCTGCAAACTGCCACTCACTGTCTCTCACTGTACCTCATATGTACAATTGCAATGGGATATCTTCTGCCATTGTCTGCTCCCCTGGTCATTATCTTCCCTCTGCCCCTGTTCATTATATTTAACCCTTCATTATATTTATCCTGGCATATTGGCCCCCTGACTTCAGCTGTCCTCAGGATTTACTCTCACAAATTCTTATACATGTGTAGTATTATCTGACATAGGTAAGGAGGCAGCCAATGGCATTCAAGTTCATTTTCTCTGGTGATGTCACCAATTTAAACCCACCAATTGAAGGAAAGTCCATCCTCAGATTCATGTTTTGAGATAGGTCACATGATCGGTAGCACCAATCACATTACAGTGCGTACTCCAGACTCAAACCATAACTGCTCGTAGCCTTAGAGGGAGGAACGTTATGAGGTTTCTCGAGCATTATGGTATGTGCAAAGCATTATGGGATAACTGCCGAGAGGGAGGAGCAGCTGAGTTAGTTGCACTGAAGTCCTCTGTGATGTACAGTGAGGGCCACATTCTGAAAGGGGACCCACCCATCCATACCCTGCCACAAGCACGCCATCGGGCATCAAGGCCCTTCCAAGAGGCCCCACATTTGCTCTCTGTGCCGGGTGAAGTATGAAGGGTGTTGCTGGTGGTGTGTGAACCTCCCAAGTGTGTTGCCCTTTGAGTGGGATGTGTCCCTCCTGTGTCATGGCCCAAGCTAATAAAAGGAGGCCCTGCAGGCACGTGCAGCAGAACAGCTGCAGTCTCCCAAAGAGGAATGACTGAGTCCGCCTCCCATTTAGGCCTGCAGGCCCCCACCGCCTGAGCACAGGCTTGCAGGCCATGATGCCTTCAAGCCAGCAATGTGGCAAGGTTCCGCATGGTCAGGGTATGGCCTGCCCAGCCCCCACTTAAGACCGGGTGTCTCCCGGCAACCCCCTGAGGCACTGGGTCTCCAGGGTGCTGGTGTCCCATAGCACCCATGGGGGCCAGCTTGATGCCAATAGCCGGCCCCCACAACACTGCATGTGTGGTGGGACGCTTGTGCACTGGGATGGGCTTACACTTTCTGAAAGAGTAAAGCAGCCGAGACCACACAGGAGTGGCCTCTCAGTGGATGGTAGTGTTCTCTCTGTGAGACCCAAAGCTCTAATCAGGCGCTCTCGCGCACCCCTGCATTTCCGGTTTCTCGCTGCTTGGTCTGTGTCCGGTCGCTGAGAGTTTATCAATTTCAGGGAGTACTGCTGTCACAGGTTTCCCCCCTTCTCACCTGTCTATGTTGCCTGGTGTCCTCTTTAGGTGGAGTCTTCTTTCGTATGGTTCGGGACTTAAATAAGCCCGCTCCGCCGTCCTCGGCTTCCAGATTACGTTCAGCTTCGATGTCCAAGATCACGGGAAACTCCGGGATTATTCAAGAAGGAGTAGGGGGGCAAGCGGAAGCGACGCCGGGATTCTGGGAAGTTAGGAAAGAGGGAAGAAGTTGGGAGAAGGGAATCCAGGGGCCAGGGGATAGCAAGTAGCACTAGAGAAGGTTCGGAGCACACGTCTGATCACAGCTAGTAGCAGCGTTGAGACGCGCGGGGCAGCGTGGGTGTGGGTTCTTTATAGAGGACGCTGCGTAGAACGTGAAGACTGGCGAGCAGCGCTCTGATCTTGCCGCCATGTTGGTAGTATTATGGAGTGTAAGGCCCAACGTGTCAGGGACCAGGAGGTCCAGAAGGGGCGAGTTCGATGGTTCATGACAACCGCCACATTTTGCTCTAGAAATGACCCTGCCAGCCACCTCTGCAGACTGGAGGCGAGGAAAATTCCTGCAGGAGTCTGCCACTCTCCAAGACCCTCCTGACGGTGAGCAACACCCGATCCTGGTGAGAACTGCCCTCCCGTCTATAAAGCAGGGTAACCATGCCGGTGCCCGGTCCCTTTGACTTGGCGGGACAAGCCTGATGCCTCCAGAACCCTTAGCCGACTTGCTCTCTCCACTGATGAAGAGGCCAGAGCGCATGCACGGAGAGTCCCCATAACTGAATCAAGAGTCTGAGGCCTGCAGGTGCAAGGCCTGTTGAGAGCAGTGGACAGGCAAGATCAAGTGATCTCGGCAGGCTCGGGACCCACGGCTCGGCATACCCGTCCCACTCGCTGCGACTTAAGCAAAACAGAAAGGTGATGGCTGGAAGATTTGGAATGAATCCTAACCACAGGCCGAAACATGCCTGGGCATGCTTGTGGTCTCGTGCAGAAGAGATGTGACCTAGCAGTTCGGGCGGGATTGCCCCTTTTGGTGTAGGACCAATCCTGATTGCATATGGTTTCTCCCCTTCTGTAATGGCTTGGCAGGCTGAAAAATGATGTTCTGGAGGGTTGCCCACAGCTGTGCCCGTGATTATGATTCATTCCAACCCTTCCAGCGATCACTTCTTTTATTTTGCTATAGTCACCCTCCCGAGTGGGACGGGAATGTACAGACGTGGGTCCCGAGCCTGCTGGGCCTAGAGACCCAAGCTACTTCTCACTGATGACACCCAACGAGGCCGAAACATGTGTGGGGATGCTTGTGGTTTTGTGCAGAAGAGACGTGACCCAGCAGTTCGGGCTGCACTGCCCCTTTTGGAGTGCGACCAAGCCTGATTTGCATATGGCCTTTACCCTTCTGCAATGGTTTGGCAGGCTGAAAAATGACAGTCTGGAGGATTGCCCAGAGCTGTGCCCGTGGTTATGTTTAATTCAAAACCTTCCTGCCATCTCCTTTTTGTTTTGCCTAACACTGCCTTGCACCTGCACAATGCATAAGCACACACATATCCTGTAAACCTCTGTGCCGCAGCGGTGGTGCCCTGACTGGGCCAAGTGCAACCACATAATATGCCCTCTTTGCTGGGACTGCCTGCAATGCATCCATTGTCAGCGCGGAGGCTGTGCCATACTAGAAAGACGTCCATCTCACCTCAACACAGGCTCAGACTGGCCTCTAGGGCAATGCTGAAATGATAGCCCATGGTTCTAGTCTGAGCCCGTTTTTTGGCCAGAATGGGCCACTTTTTAGCAACAGTGGGCCAGTTTCATAAATGACTACAATAGTTTTAACCAATGTTGCTAAGCAAATATTCTTCAAATGCACTATTTTAAATAGTTGCTTCATTTTTATTTTTTACATTTGTGAAGAGCACATAATCCTGCGGCAGCTAGGCGCTGGTTACAGAACATAAAACAGGTGGGGGAGAGAGGGAAGGGGGAAGGGGGACGAGACAGTTCAGGTTAGTTGAAGAGCCAGGTTTTCACAAGTGATGGAAATGCAGATGATGACCGGGTGCAGGTGATGGCAATGTAGACGATGCATGGCTCAAAGACCAGGTGATGGAAATGCAGATGATGCACGGGCTCAAGGGACAAGTGATGGAAATGCAGATGATGCCCGGATGCAGGTGATGGCAATGCAGATGATGCATGGCTCAAGGGACAGGTGATGGCAATGCAGACGATGCATGAGCTCAAGGGACAGGCAATGCAGACGATGCATGGCTCAAGGGACAGGTGATGGCAATGCAGACGATGCCCGGTGCAGGTGATGGCAATGTGATGATGCAGAGGCTCAAGGGACAGGTGATGGAAATGCAGATGATGCACGGGCTCAAGGGACAAGTGATGGAAATGCAGATGATGCCCGGATGCAGGTGATGGCAATGCAGATGATGCATGGCTCAAGGGACAAGTGATGGAAATGCAGATGATGCACGGGCTCAAGGGACAAGTGATGGAAATGCAGATGATGCACAGGTGCAGGTGATGGCAATACAGATGATGCATGGCTCAATGGACAGGTGATGGCAATGTGATGATGCAGAGGCTCAAGGGACAGGTGATGGAAATGCAGATGATGCACGGGCTCAAGCGACAAGTGATGGAAATGCAGATGATGCCCCGATGCAGGTGATGGCAATGCAGATGATGCATGGCTCAAGGGACAAGTGATGGAAATGCAGATGATGCCCGGGTGCAGGTGATGGCAATGCAGACGATGCATGGCTCAAAGGCCAGGTGATGGAAATGCAGATGATGCACGGGCTCAAGGGACAAGTGATGGAAATGCAGATGATGCACAGGTGCAGGTGATGGCAATGCAGATGATGCATGGCTCAAGGGACAGGTGATGGCAATGTGATGATGCAGAGGCTCAAGGGACAGGTGATGGAAATGCAGATGATGCACGGGTTCAAGGGACAAGTGATGGAAATGCAGATGATGCACAGGTGCAGGTGATGGCAATGCAGACGATGCACAGCACAAGGGGCTGTCAATGCAGATGATTCCACCTCCTCATCCCCCCTCGGCCCTTGCTATCATCTACCCCTGCCATTAATTGCCCCTGTCATCTGCCCCAGCCATCACCTGCCACCTAGACCTGGCATCATATGCCAATGTAATCATCTGCCCCTGACATCAGACTACCCGTTAGAATCTGCCTCTGAACCTGGGCATCATCTATCATTTACCCACACCTCCCTAATCAAGTATCTCCCCCTAACAACACCTGACCCCTGCACCTGAGTATCATCTTCCCCAATAAGCACCTATCTCCTGCTTTTCCAATGTACTGCTGGTCAACAACATGTTTCTGTCCCCTATATTTATTGGAAAATTCTTCAGGATACCTTCCTTTAAAAGCCTCATTCATCACTTAAGTTTAAACATCTCGTATTTATTCAAGAACAGGATGTCATTTTTAACAGAAATGACTCCCAAAGTAGGCAATAACAGAGAGCAGACGCAGCCCTAGGATAAGGTGTCTTTACATAAGAGCATTTTTGTATTAAATGACTTATGCTGGGAGGTGAAGGGGTGAGAATGTACCATTAAGAACTTGGAGAGAGGGCGGGACTGGACAACAGCAGCCCACTAGCCTGAGCCTATGCCTGCAAGAGCATAGGACCTTGAGCGGCCAAACTTGCACTCCCTCCCAGGTGCTTAATGCTATTAACATCCCAGGCTCCCTTTCGGGTCCTAATAGTGGTTGATTTTGCCAGTGAATCGGGTGTGCGATGCAAGTGCAAGCCCGATTCCCTGTGAAAAAAAGAGAAACCAAGAAGGCTGCCACACATTGTAGAAAGGGGAGTATGCCCCTCTTCTATGTTTCTGGCAGCCATCGGGTTGGTGAGGAGCGGCAGCAAGTGCCCGGAGCAGGTAAATAGGGCACGAAGAGGTGGGGAGCAGCAGGGAAAGTGCCAGTTGGGCTCTAAAAAAACCAAAAGATCAGCGCCAAGGGTGTGGTGCAGGAGGTTGCCAAGGAACATGGGCTTACACCATAACTGCAAGTACACATCCATAGCCTCCTGATTGGCTGGTGCCACTCCCCCGAGTGCTAATATGAACATACACCAGGGACAAAGACTGGAGCACATGAAAACATTTTTAAGGCTAGGAGCCTGAGGCAAGTATTTACATATTAATAGATGACATTGAGTACTCTGAGGACAGAATACAGGAGGGATGGGACGGCAGTTACTTTGGACAGGAAGTGGAAGGGGACTGAGGAATCTCCTTCCGTTGCTAGAAGATGGAGTTTGATCCTTGTTTTAAAGGGTTCCCCTGATGGAATGGCTTTGCTGGCCGGCAGGGGAGCAGGGGTGAGTATTCCAGTGGAGTGAGGAAGTGCATAAAAGGAGCAAAAGTGGGGGTGCAGGGAACTGATGGGTTTTGAAGAGCCGAGGAGTGATACGTTTGAGAGGGAGAGAATAGCGTTACTCGTTCAGTGAGGTAGTGGGTAGCCATTTAGCCTGGTCTTGTAGGTAGGGATGGGGGGACGATCTGGGTAGGGTGAACAGGGTGCGTGTTGCAATGCTGAGGACTTTGTTGAGGGGAGCAAAAGAGTAGAGGGATAGACCAAGGAGTAGGCTTGCATAGTAGTCCAGTTTGCTGAGCAAAGTGGTAGAGATGAGGGTTTTAGTTGAGTGGTAGGTGAGGTGTGGGCTGAGTTTTCTAACGTTTAGGAGGTTGAGTCTGGCTGCAGTGGCAGTGGCGATGGTAGAGCTTCTGGTAGCTGTTAAAGGGAACCCTAAGGATGGAAGGCTCCAGTGGTGCATAACATGCGGCCCGTGGGTCAACTGCTGCCCCTTAGGACATGATGTAGGGCTCTCCAAGTCACATGAATTTAATGAAGTGTTGCCTGGCCTGAAGTCGGTCAGTTGCTAATTCTGTCAGGGCAGATGTGGAAGCCTCTTTGGTCCAGTGTTTGTCTTTGCATCATGATATGTGATATTTTAAAAGGGCTAGCTATAATGTCTTATAGTAAACAAGCAGTGGCTATGCCAACCGTTTGGGTTTTTGCTTAGGCACAGGAAAGGCACTTGCCTTATATACACAAGCCAAAACAGTTAGCTTTGCCAATGCTTGTATTTAGTAGGACTTCAACAAAGGAAATGCATGGTGCATGTACATCGAGTAGCTAAAGGGAGATGTGGTTAAGACATTTTTATTACACCAGTAGTGCATTTACAGCTCAAATTAAGTCATTAACTCTCAAAAGACTGCTTTGAAAAAACACTGGCAGGCACTTTGAGCCCAAAGTTTGATGGTACAGCTTGTTTAAAGTGAGCTCAAAGAGATCCCAGGAGGAGGTGTTTTGGGTGGCGAGGGACAGGAACTAGGTGGGAATCCCATAGGGATTAGCATGGCTATCGGCAGTCAATGGGTGGGAAAATAACCAATCAACACCTACAAGCTTTGTGTCCTTCCTCATATGTCATTTCGTCCTATCATGGGTTGCCTCCATTTTGGCTGGTAGTGGCCCTGGCACGTCGCCGCCATGCCCCGAAGCGTCCCTTGCTTGCGGCTCCCCTTCCCTCCCTCCTCCCGCCTCCCTGCCCACCCCCTCACCCCTATTTGTCTTTCAAGGCTCTTAAGCCACCTTCCCAGGGCAGCCCCCTGCCCGGCAGCCCCTACGGCTAAGGACCCCGAGGTGAAGGACGGCTACGCGAAGTGTCTGTACGTGTCCGCAGGGGGAGCAAAAGAAGCCAACAGACACCAACTAAACTGTAAGTGTGGGATGGGTGGGGAGTAGAGCAATTCTCTACTCCAGAAAGCCCTTGTCACTCTACCTTATATCTCCTAAACGCATACTGCCATATAATCACACCATGCATACCTAGAGAGATTTGTCATCTCCAGCCTAACTCCATTCTTGGCCTGACTGTAAATGTTGTACTGCATTACACACTAACACACTAGCCAATGTTAATCAGCGCCACATCTATAGAGAAATGTCAAGTTTAGCCTGCATCACCTTTAGACAGGTGTAACAATGTTAGCATGTACCGCACCTGGATGGAATTCTCAATTTTAGCCTGCGCCGCATCTAGATAGAAATGTGAATGTTAGCATGTACCACACTTAGCTGGAATTCTCAATTTTAGCTTGCGTCACATCTAGACAGGATTATGAAAGTTAGCATGTACCGCACCTGGATGGAATTCTCAATTTTGGCTTGCGTCACATCTACACAGGATTATGAATGTTAGCATGCACCACACTTAGATTGAATTCACAATTTTGCTTGCGCCGCATCTGGATAGGGGTGTGAGTGCTAGCTTGTACCACACTTAGATTGAATTCTCATTCTTAGCTTGCGTCACATCTAGACAGGACTATGAATGTTAGCATGTACCACTCTTAGCTGGATTTCTCAATTTTAGCCTGCGCCACATCTAGATTGAAATGTGAATGTTAGCATGTACCACACTTAGCTGGAATTCTCAATTTTAGCTGGTGTCACATCTAGACAGGATTATGAATGTTAGCATTTACTACACTTAGCTGGATTTCTCAATTTTAGCCTGCGCCGCATCTAGATAGAAATGTGAATGTTAGCATGTACCACACTTAGCTGGATTTCTCAACTTTAGCCTGCGCTGCATCTAGATAGAAATGTGAATGTTAGCATGTACCACACTTAGATTGAATTCTCAATTTTGGCTTGCGTCACATCTACACAGGATTATGAATGTTAGCATGCACCACCCTTAGATTGAATTCGCAATTTTGATTGTGCCGCATCTGGATAGGGGTGTGAGTGTTAGCTTGTACCACACTTAGATTGAATTCTCATTCTTAGCTTGCGTCACATCTAGACAGGACTATGAATGTTAGCATGTACCACACTTAGCTGGATCTCTCAATTCTAGCCTGCGCCGCATCTAGATAGAAATGTGAATGTTAGCATGTACACACTTAGTTTGAATTCTCAATTTTGGCTTGCGTCACATCTACACAGGATTATGAATGTTAGTATGCACCACACTTAGATTGAATTTGCAATTTTGCTTGCGCCGCATCTGGATAGGGGTGTGAGTGTTAGCTCGTACCACACTTAGATTGAATTCTCATTCTTAGCTTGCGTCACATCTAGACAGGACTATGAATGTTAGCATGTACCACACTTAGCTGGATTTCTCCATTTTAGCCTGCGCCGCATCTAGATCGAAATGTGAATGTTAGCATGTACCACACTTAGCTGGATTTCTCAACTTTAGCCTGCGCTGCATCTTGATAGAAATGTGAATGTTAGCATGTACCACACTTAGCTGGATTTCTCAATTCTAGCCTGCGCCGCATCTAGATAGAAATGTGAATGTTAGCATGTACCACACTTAGCTGGATTTCTCAACTTTAGCCTGCGCTGCATCTAGATAGAAATGTGAATGTTAGCATGTACCACACTTAGATTGAATTCTCAATTTTGGCTTGCGTCACATCTACACAGGATTATGAATGTTAGCCTGCACCACCCTTAGATTGAATTCGCAATTTTGCTTGCGCCGCATCTGGATAGGGGTGTGAGTGTTAGCTTGTACCACACTTAGATTGAATTCTCATTCTTAGCTTGCGTCACATCTAGACAGGACTATGAATGTTAGCATGTACCACACTTAGCTGGTTCTCTCAATTCTAGCCTTGCGCCGCATCTAGATAGAAATGTGAATGTTAGCATGTACCACACTTAGCTGGATTTCTCAACTTTAGCCTGCGCCACATCTAGATAGAAATGTGAATGTTAGCATGTACCACACTTAGATTGAATTCTCATTCTTAGCTTGCGTCACATCTAGACAGGACTATGAATGTTAGCATGTACCACACTTAGCTGGATTTCTCAATTTTAGCTTGCGCCGCATCTAGATCGAAATGTGAATGGTAGCATGTACCACACTTAGATGGAATTCTCAATTTTAGCCTGTGCCACATCTAGATAGAAATGTGAATGTTAGCATGTACCACACTTAGATTGAATTCTCATTTTTAGCTTGCGTCACATCTAGACAGGATTATGAATGTTAGCACACGCCACACTTAGATGAAACCGTAATGATGACAAGGGCAACACCCGGATGGAATCATGATCACTAGCCTTCCTCACATATAGACAGAATTTTGAAATTAGCAAGCACCACACACTCAGATGGAATAGTGAATGATAGCAAGCATCACACCTAGACATAATTGCAAGGGCAGAAAGGCCAACTAACCAATCCACTAACAATTTCACCCCTCTGCATACACAGCTCAAACTCTAACCAAACACAACCACAAGCCTAAAATGTAGCAATCCGCACAAACTTCAGTACACTGCAACAACAAAACAAACTGCACATAGACTTGCACAACAGCACACAACGACTACCGATCGTAAAACACCCCAAGCCCAGCCAACGGACCCACCGGGCTGAGGCTGCCAACAGCAAATCACTGCTCTCTTTTCCAGCCTATTCCCACTAACTCAACCCCCCCCCCCCTCCCTCTTTCAGGGAGCCGCCAGAGCGCCAGGGGACCACTCCGGTGGTGATAGTGCACTGTACAAATATCCTTTAACATTAACATTAACATCTGTATCGGAAATAGTTTTGGTCTTTAGATGGCGTTAAAGCGCAACCTAATAAGCCAAACTAAAAAGTAATACAAATGACACCTTAAACATGGTTTTTAACCCAAATTTGTGAACCAATACCCCTGCCCTCCGCCCCTTCACTTTGGTAGTTCAACCCCACTGTATGGGCACTTGTGTGGTACATTTGGCCCTCCAGCAAAACAGGTTGTGCGCCCCTGGTGTAAGCCAGGGGTGAGGAGGTCAACTGGGAAACAAATGGGAGAGGGGAGGGCGGTGTTGGCATTGGAGTCATGGAGAAAGATAACTGCTACCTTTGAAACTTTTAGCATGAGGTCACGCTGAGCCATGTAGTGGAAGATGGCAGTTAAGCAGTTGGTTATGTGTCGGGAGATCGCAGGCGTTAAGGAGCGGAAGGAGACGAATATCTGAGTATCGTCACCAAAGAGGTGATAGTTAAAGCCAAAGGTGGAAATCAGTTTGCCAAGGGAGGAGGGGTGAAGAGGAGTGGCTCCAGGACTGATCCACTCGAGGGGGTGTTAGGGAGAGGTGCTGGAGTCCCATAAGATGGAGAAGGAGTAGCCGGAGATATAGGAGGACCACCCAGTCAAGTACTAGGTGCTTGAAGCCAAGGAGGGGAAGCGTTTGAAGGAGGGAGGGATGATTCACAGTGTCAAAGTCAACAGAAAGATCTAGAAGATGAAAATGTAGGAGAGGTGACAGGGTTGTAGAATGATGGGTTTTTGGGGTCTGCAGTTTGCCAGAGAGGCCTAGAGAAACTGAACATCCTGCAAGAAATGATGTATTATGTATAGTGTCTTAAGGAGATAGGCCTGGGAATGTAAATGATAACCACTGGCAATGACATTACATGTCCTGAACTGGAGACAGCCCAAGCACCTGATCTACAGAAAGGAAACACACATGCACTTTATAAGGTGTGGAAAGAATTTGCTTGAAATAGCAGAAACCCGAAATAACATGTTTGTAAAAACGTTGGGGCATTTGGAAATAAACGGAGATATGTTTTTCATAAGGAGGTGAGATAAGGTTTTCTCGTGCGGCGGATATAACATATAAGAACTGCAGGCGTCGAACCTGTGCGATAGATATATTTACCGTGGATAGTTTGACACCCCAACAACCTAGACATGCTCCTTTTTTTCTTAAAATCATCTACCTCCTGCAACTGTCAGCCCCCCAAATATCAGGCTCTGTCACTGTCAGCCCCCTGCCATCACCCACCCCCACTGCTATCAGCTTCCCACCCTCATCCTTCCCCTGCCACCCTCACCCCTGCCAGCATCCTTCCCCTGCCACCCTCAACCCTGCCATCACCCCCCTGACACCCTCACCCCTGCCATCACCCCCCTGCCACCCTCACCCCATGCCATCATCCATCCCCTGCAATCACACATCCCTGCCATCACCCATCCCTGCCATCATCTATCCCCTGTCAGCATCCCACCCCGAACGCCCCCATCACTTCCCATCGCCACCCCCTTCCATTATCAACCACCTGCTATCAAAATCCCCCTTCCAACACCCCCCGTACCATAAACCACCCTTCCATCACCCCCCCCTCTGCCATCATATAACTCCTTCTGCCTTCAACTCTCCCTGCATCTTAAGACTCCCTGCTGCCATACAACTACCCGGCATCACCCACCACCTACCATCATCCACCTCCTTCTGTCATCAGCTCCCCAGCATCATGAGCCCCCCTGCTGTCCTCCGTCCCCTGCCATCACCCACCCAACAATCATCAGCCCCACCATCATCATCTCTTGCCAACTTCTACTTCCCACCATCGGCCATGAATGGTCCCCTGCCACCACCTATCTCTTGCCATCATCTGGGCATTATGTTTCCTATTGTATTGACTTTTCCTATGCCATCGCCTGTTCCTGGAGCCCGTGCATCATCACATTTCCATCATCTGCATCCTGGCATCGTCTGCATTGCCATCACCTGTCCCTGGAGCTCGTGCATCATCTCATTGCCATCATCTGCACCTGTGCATCATCTGCATTGACATCACCTGTCCCTGGAGACTGCATCATCTCATTGCCATCACCAGTCCCTGCGCCTGTGGATCATCACATTGCCATCACCTGCACTCGGGCATCATCTGCATTGCCATCACCTGTCCCGTGAGCCTGTGCATCATCACATTGCCATCCCTTGCACCGGGCATAATCTGCATTGCCATCACCTGTCCCTAGAGCCGTGCATCGTCTGCATTTCCCAAAAAGCTATGCACTCTAATTCCTGGTTTACCGAAGAACTATCCACACTTTGCATCAGGAAGCGTCAAGCTCTAGCCAAATGGCAATCCTCACCAAACCAATCCTCTCTAAATGAATTCAAAGAGATCTCATCCATGTACAAAAAAGCCATATTCCTAGCCAAATCAGAATCTTTCAACCAAAGAATCTCCAAAGCCAACTCTAAATCCAGAGAAATGTTCTCTATATTCAAGGAGCTCACCGCCCCCACCATTACTCAGGAGGAAATCATCAAACACTTGGTGCTCCAGCATTCAAGACGCTCTCATCAACAAAGTCAAAATGCTCCAAGAAAAAATATTAGCTCAGCGCAAAGCTCTCCCCGATCAGGATATCACACATGCGAACCCACCACCTAAAACCTCCCTCGTAAATACCCCTCTTCGTCTTCAGAGACGCCACAGAGTCAGAAGTTACTGACCTTCTCAAAACATATCAAACCATCCACTTGTAAAGGGGACATCTGTCCCCCTACCATCATCAAAGAATGGGCAGACACTCTTACCCCCAACATTACAGCTTTCATGAATGCGTACTTCTCCTCTGGTATCGTACCACAAAGCCTAAAAGAAGCTTGGGTCCGCCCACTCATAAAAAAGACCCCACTAGACCCCGCTTGTCCCAACAACTATCGTCCCATCACTACCGTTCCCTTCCTCCTCAAAATTCTGGACAAAGCTGCCCACATTCAAATCCAACAATACCTGGAATCCAACGCCATCGTAGGCAGAAGACCATTAGGTTTCCGCAAAGGACATGGCACAGAAACCGCCCTCTTAGATCTGAAGAACCAAATCATCAAAATAATGGACACTGGCAAACCTGCTCTCCTCCTCCTACTCAATCTCTCCGCTGCTTTTGATCTTGTTGACCACGACATCCTCACCTCCCACCTGTCCAACGCAGCCCACTTTTCACACAAAGTCACTGCATGGATAACCTCCTTCCTAGAAGGAAGGGCTATGAAGGTGTACTCTGACCATGCCAACGCAGCCCCTACCACCATAAACTGTGAAGTCCACCAGGGCTCTTGCAATGCACCCACCCTCTATAACCTGTTCACCAAACCGCTCTTTGACCTGTTGGACACGCTCGGCATAACATGTAAAAAAGAGGGGGGGTACCTTTCTAGTGGACAAGCTCAAGGCTATAGTATTTCACAGGTACAGAGGGGTGGTCCTGCCCACAGATTGATATGTAGGTTGGTCTATTAAGTGATAGATCCAAACCTAGGGTCAAAGGTGTATTGCCTTCTCACTGAGCTAAAACAAACCAGAGAGTAGCAAACTAAGGTTTTATTTGCTAGTTATATAGATAAGTATTCAATACATCAAAGTTGAGAACAAATGTTGAAAAAAGTGCAACATACGTAAATGAAAAGTTAAGACAACATATAATACCATCAATAAAAATTCATAACAAGAAACAAAAGTATAGTATTAACAACAAAGTGAACAAGGAGTACTGTATTATCAATATACAGGTCAATCTTAAGCAGAGGTTTCTTTTCTATTTTCTTGCATACTAGTGAACCAATTGAAGTGGACACACAGGTCCTTTGTGAAAAAATTCAAGGTTAGAAATTCACGCTCGGCATAGCATACCCGAACTATGCTGAAGACAACTAAGTCCTCCTCCCCCTCACTGGTGAATATGACCGTGATGCAGAAGCTCCAGATATATGCCACCATCCAAACCTGGATGGCTATCAATGGTCTCTGCTTAAATGGGGATAAAACGAAGATCATCATCCTAGGCCCTAAGGAAATCCTCGCCAAACTCAACACTAAATACACTCACTTCACCATCACCCACACTAACATATCAGTCTCTACATCAGTAAAGACCCTTGAAGTCTACTTAGATTCCACTCTATCTATGAGAAGACAGGTTAGCACCATCTCCTCAGCCTCTGCTCTCACCACAAAACCTATAACGGCCATAAAAGCCTTTCTAACCACTCAAAACTGCTTATCCATCGCCAGAGCCACAATAGGAGCTAGACTTGATTATTGCAAAGCCCTTCTAGCAGGCACAGCTACTAAAAACATCAAAAGGCTCCAAATAGTAGAAAATAACGCACTCCGTGCAGCTTTACACATACCTAAAAGTGACCATATTTCACAGGCCAGACGCGAAGCCCATTGGTTCCCAGTTAAGGAAAGGATCAACTTCAAAATTCTCACCCTTACGCACAAAAGCATTAATCTCTCTGCCCCAGCCTACCTATCAGAAACTATAGCCAAAAACATCTCGGCCCGCCCCACAAGGAGCCACCACGCAAGCCAACTCTGTGTACGTCCCATAAGAAAAGCCAACGCCGGAGGCATAGGTTTCCCCCACATAGCACCAAAGCTCTGGAACGCCCTCACCAACGCACTCAGAGCAGAACCTTCATTGCTCGCCTTTTCGCAAATCTCTCAAAAACACGCTATTCATATAACCCATACCACTCCCCATCACCCTAGCTCTCTTCACCAGCTGATCTCACAAGCTGCAGTGTATATGCCATCCCCTATGTACTATGGAACCCGTAAACTTACGTAATTGCTAATGTCAATGTAAACATTAGCGTGCAATCTAACATAATCTAACATAAATGCAAATGTTCAATGTAACCACTATGCCTTCCCTTGTAACCAGCAATGTACATCTGTAACAGCGCCACGCTGCCCTTGGGCTGTTGTGTGCTTTAGAAATGCGAATAAATAAAAAATAAAATAAAATAAAAATAAATAAATCACATGCACCCGGGCATCGTCTGCATTGCCATCACCTGTCCCTTGAGCCATGCATCGTCTGCATTGCCATCACCTGAACCGGGCATCATCTGCATTTCCTTCACTTGTCCTTTGAGCCTGTGCATCATCTGCATTGCCATCACCTGCCCTTTGAGCCATGCATCGTCTGCATTGCCATCACCTGCACACGGGCATCATCTGCCCCTTGAGCCTGTGCATCATCTGCATTGCAATCACCTGTCCCTTGATCTGTGCATCGTCTGCATTGTCTGTCCCTTGAGCTCATTCATCGTCTGCATTGCAATCACCTGTCCCTTGATCTGTGCATCGTCTGCATTGTCTGTCCCTTGAGCTCATTCATCGTCTGCATTGCCATCACCTGTCCCTTGAGCCATGCATCATCTGCATTGCCATCACCTGCACCCGGGCATCCTCTGCATTTCCATCACTTTTCCCTTGAGCCCGTGCATCATCTGCATTGCATTCACCTGCACCCAGGCATCATCTGCATTTCCACCACCCTTGAGATGTGCATCATCTGCATTGCCATCACCTGCACCTGCGCATCATCTGCATTTCCATCACTTGCCCCTTAAGCCCGTGCATCATCTGCATTTCCATCACCTGGCCTTTGAGCCATGCATCGTCTGCATTGCCATCACCTGTCCCTTGAGCCATGCATCATCTGCATTGCCATCACCTGTCCCTTGAGCCATGCATCGTCTGCATTGCCATCACCTGCCCTTTGAGCCATGCATCATCTGCATTTCCATCACCTGGCCTTTGAGCCATGCATCGTCTGCATTGCCATCACCTGTCCCTTGAGCCATGCATCGTCTGCATTGCCTGTCCCTTGAGCCCATGCATCGTCTGCATTACCATCACCTGCCCTTTGAGCCATGCATCATCTGGATTGCCATCACCTGCACCCGGGCATCATCTGCATTTCCATCACTTGTCCCTTGAGCCCGGCATCATCTGCATTGCCATCACCTGTGCCTTGAACCCATGTGCATCGTCTGCTTTGCGTCAACATCAGACCCACCCCCTCGCTTTTACAATTCAGGATAGAGCTCAAGACCCTCCTCTTCAAGGAATGGCTCCTCCCTAACACCTAGGTCCACGCGCCCTCCACTCCCTGCCCTACCTGAGACTGGGTGATCTGCTCCCCACTGTTTCCTCCCCTGGTGGCTTGTAGATCCCTTGCTGACAAATTGCCCGCCCTCCCCGCCCCGTGTTGTTAGCTCCTCACTTACTTGTTTCTCTGCTTCCCTCGCTGTGTTCTTCCCCCTAGGATTGTAAAGCGCTGCGTTAATAATAATTGCCCTCATCGCCACCTGGTCATCATCTGCCGCTTGCCCTCATCGATACCTGGGTGAGTTTCATCTGCCACCTTCCCTCATTTACACGGGTCAATATCTACCACATGCCGCCTTCCACACCTGGGCATCATCTGCCCCTTGAGCCTGTGCATCATCTGCATTGCAATCACCTGTCCCTTGATCTGTGCATCGTCTGCATTGTCTGTCCCTTGAGCTCATTCATCGTCTGCATTGCAATCACCTGTCCCTTGATCTGTGCATCGTCTGCATTGTCTGTCCCTTGAGCTCATTCATCGTCTGCATTGCCATCACCTGTCCCTTGAGCCATGCATCATCTGCATTGCCATCACCTGCACCCGGGCATCCTCTGCATTTCCATCACTTTTCCCTTGAGCCCGTGCATCATCTGCATTGCATTCACCTGCACCCAGGCATCATCTGCATTTCCACCACCCTTGAGATGTGCATCATCTGCATTGCCATCACCTGCACCTGCGCATCATCTGCATTTCCATCACTTGCCCCTTAAGCCTGTGCATCATCTGCATTTCCATCACCTGGCCTTTGAGCCATGCATCGTCTGCATTGCCATCACCTGTCCCTTGAGCCATGCATCATCTGCATTGCCATCACCTGTCCCTTGAGCCATGCATCGTCTGCATTGCCATCACCTGCCCTTTGAGCCATGCATCATCTGCATTTCCATCACCTGGCCTTTGAGCCATGCATCGTCTGCATTGCCATCACCTGTCCCTTGAGCCATGCATCGTCTGCATTGCCTGTCCCTTGAGCTCATGCATCGTCTGCATTACCATCACCTGCCCTTTGAGCCATGCATCATCTGCATTGCCATCACCTGCACCCGGGCATCATCTGCATTTCCATCACTTGTCCCTTGAGCCCGGCATCATCTGCATTGCCATCAACTGTGCCTTGAACCCATGTGCATCGTCTGCTTTGCCGTCAACATCAGACCCACCCCCTCGCTTTTACAATTCAGGATAGAGCTCAAGACCCTCCTATTCAAGGAATGGCTCCTCCCTAACACCTAGGTCCACGCGCCCTCCACTCCCTGCCCTACCTGAGACTGGGTGATCTGCTCCCCACTGTTTCCTCCCCTGGTGGCTTGTAGATCCCTTGCTGACAAATTGCCCGCCCTCCCCGCCCCGTGTTGTTAGCTCCTCACTTACTTGTTTCTCTGCTTCCCTCGCTGTGTTCTTCCCCCTAGGATTGTAAAGCGCTGCGTTAATAATAATTGCCCTCATCGCCACCTGGTCATCATCTGCCGCTTGCCCTCATCGATACCTGGGTGAGTTTCATCTGCCACCTTCCCTCATTTACACGGGTCAATATCTACCACATGCCGCCTTCCACACCTGGGCTTCATCTGCCAAGTGCCCTCATCTATAGCTTAGTATCCTCTGACACCTGCCCTCTTCTGCACCTGGGTTCCATCTGCCATGTGCCCTCATCTATAGCTTAATATCCTCTGACACCTGCTCTCTTCTGCACCTGGGCTTCATCGGCCAGGTGCCCTCATCTGTAGCTTAGTGTCCTCTGATACCTGCCCTCTTCTGCACCTGGGAGTCATCTGCCAAGTGCCCTCATCTATAGCTTAGTATCCTCTGATACCTGCCCTCTTCTGCACCTGGGCTTCGTCTGCCAGGTGCCCTCATCTATAGCTTAGTACCCTATGATACCTGTCCCATAACATGATCTGCCCTTTGCCAGTAACAGAGGGGGCTGCCAGGTTAATCTGGGATGGGCATGCTTTCAATGGGAAGAGCTAAACAGTGGCACACTAAACTTCCTTGAAAACTTTTGTAATGTTTGCTTTACCTGTGATTGTCTAAATGCAGTACCTGGAGACAAAGCTGATATTTTTGAGACCCAACCAAAGGGGTGAGATGCCCAGGGTACCTTTCAGGCTCTGTTGGCTCGAGATATAGTTGATATCTCTTTCTTCAGATGTTCTGGACTGCAACCCCACCAGTCCTAGCCATCATAGTCAATGGTGAGGGGTTATGGGAGTGGTAGTCCAAAACTACTAGAGAGCCACATCTAAGCACTACAGGGAGACAAGGTCCATGGTCTCTGTGCTCAAGAGTATATGAGCGTATATATCTTTTGTCTCAAGCTTGCAAAAACTCCCTGCTGTCCAGCAGAGCAGTGCCAAGAATTTCCCGGAGCCCTACAAGGTCTGACGTAGACCCAACCACGGACACGGCTCTGGGCAATCCTCCAGACCGTCATTTTTCAGCCTGCCAAGCCATATGCAAATCAGGCTTGGTCGCACTCCAGAAGGGGCAGTGCAGCACGAACTGCTAGGTCACATCCCTTCTGCACAAAACCACAAGCATCCCCAGACATGTTTCGGCCTCGTTGGGTGTCATCAGTGAGAAGTAGCTTGGGTCTCTAGGCCCAGCAGGCTCTGGACCCACGTCTGGACATACCCGTCCCATTTGGGTGGGTGGGGGGTGACTATAGCAAAATAAAAGATTTGATGGCTGGAAGGGTTGGAATGAATCATAATCACGGGCACAGCTGTGGGCAACCCTCCAGACCATCATTGTTCAGCCTGCCAAGCCAGGACAGAAGGGGAAAGACCATATGCAAATGAGGCTTGGTCCTACCCTTAAAGGGGCAATTCCGCCCAAACTGCTAGGTCACGTCTCTTCTGCACGAGACCACAAGCATCCCCAGGCATGTTTCGGCCTGTGGTTAGGATTCATTCCAAATCTTCCAGCCATCACCTTTTTGTTTTGCTTAAGTCGCCGCGAGTGGGACGGGTATGCCGAGCCATGGGTCCCGAGCCTGCCGAGATCACTTGATCTTGCCTGTCCACTGCTCTCATCAGGCCTTGCACCTGCAGGCCTCAGACTCTTGATTCAGTTCTGGGGAGTTTCCGTGCATGTGCTCTGGCCTCTTCATCAGTGGAGAGAGCAAGTCGGCTAAGGGTTCCGGAGGCATCAGGCTTGTCCCGCCAGGTCAAAGGGACCGGGCACCGGCATGGTTACCCTGCTTTATAGACGGGAGGGCAGTTCTCGCCAAGATCGGGTGTTGCTCACTGTCAGGAGGGTCTTGGAGAGTGGCAGACTCCTGCAGGAATTTTCCTCGCCTCCAGTCTGCAGAGGTGGCTGCGAGGGTCATTTCTGGAGCACAATGCGGTGGTGCTCCCTGAAATTGATAAACTCTCAGCGACCAGACACAGACCAAGCAGCGAGAAACCGGAAATGCAGGGGTGCGCGAGAGCGACTGATTAGAGCTTTGGGTCTCACAGAGAGAACACTACCATCCATTGAGAGGCCACTCCTGTGAGGTCCCGGCTGCTTTACTCTTTCAGAAAGTGTGAGCCTGCCCTAGTGCACAAGCGTCCCACCACACATGCAGTGTTGTGAGGGACGGCTATTGGCATCAAGCTGGCCCCCATGGGTGCTATGGGAAACCAGCACCCTGGAGACCCTGTCCCTTAGGGGGTTTCCGGGAGACACCCGGTCTTAAGTGGGGGCAGGGCAGGCCATACCCTGACCATGTGGAACCTTGCCACCTTGCTGGCTCGAGGTCATCACGGCATCTTGGCCTGCAAGCCCATGCTCACGCGGTGTGGGCCTGCAGGCCTAAATGGGAGGCGGACTCAGTCATTCCTCTTTGGGAGTCTGCAGCCGTTCTGCTGCACGTGCCTGCAGGGGCTCCTTTTATTAGCTTGGGCCATGACACAGGAGGGACACATCCCACTCAAAGGGCAACACACTTGGGAGGGTCACACGCCACATGCAACACCCTTTATGCTTCACCCAGGAGGGAGAGCAAATGTGGGGCCTTTAGGAAGGGCCGTAATACCCGACGGGTGGGTGGGGGTCCCCGGGTGGGTGGGTGGGTCCCCTTTCAGAATGGGTGGGTGGGTCCCTTTCAGAATGTGGCCCTCACTGTACATCAGAGAGGGCTTCCGTGCAACTAACTCAGCTGCTCCTCCCTCTCTGCAGTTATCCCATAATGCTTTGCACATACCATAATGCTCGAGGAACTTCATAACGTTCAACCTCCTAAGGCTACAAGCAGTAATGGTTTGAGTCTGGAGTACGTACTGTAATGTGATTGGTGCTTTTGAACATGTGACCTATCTCAAAACTTGAATCCGCGGATGGACTTTCCTTCAATTGGTGGGTTTGAATTGGTGATATCACCAGATAAACTGAACTTGAATGCCATTGGCTGCCTCCTCTCCTTCTCTATGTCAGATAATATTACACAGGGATCCACGTCTGGGCCTACTGCTTACTGATTGGATGAGCAACATTACATGCAGCTAAATGGCGTTACCACTGCCTGCCATCAGGAGGCGTATAACTGGATTTCAATTCTCCAAGGCTGTATTTAATTGCAATTTATTTTAATTGCTTCATGTAAACAACTGTTGACATTTGATTATAAGATGTTCACATTTAAAATATATTAGTCTGAAATCCTTGCTTTTTTTTAGGGATTTGCGAAAATGTCAGCTCATCTAAAGAAGACCGGCTTCAATTGGATCCCAGGCAACATAAATAAAAGGTTTTTTTTAGACCAATGTTACCATAATTCCATGTCCACTAAATCACATTTTCTTTGTATGAATTGGTGAGAATAAATGTCACTTAGATGCATTATCTGCACATAGTCTGGCCGATACGCAAAGATTTGCACTGGAGCAAATTTGGGCAGTCCATGAGCATCTGATTTGCACCTGCTTTCCTTACACCTGACTCACAAAGCCTGAAACTGGAGCAAATCCGTATAGCTCTGCTGCTTCTTAGAGATGCTCCTGTGCAAATGCAGATGAGAAAGATTTGCATTGGGGCAAACGAGGGGCTGTCCATGAACATCTCAGTTTTGCACTTTGCACTTTGCACTTGCTTTTTTATATCGGATTCACAAAGCCTGAAACTGGAGCAAACTAAAAACTGGAGAAAACCTGGTGTAAACCTGGTGCTTCTTGGAGATGCTCCTGTGCAAATGTGATTCACATAGGTTTGCACTGGAGCAAAGGCGGGCAGCCCGTGAGCATCTCAGACCTGCACCTGCTTCCTTACACCTGACTCACAAAACCTGAAACGGGAGCAAACCAGAAACCGGAGTAAAACTGGTGCTTCTTAGAGATGCTCATGGGCAAATGCGATTCACAAAGATGTTCTCAGAGATGCTGCAGATGCTGCAGGAATCCCCAGATTTGCTCCAGTTCTAGGCTTTATGCATCTGTGGCAACGAGCACGTGCACGCCTTAGTTGCGGACTCGCTGAAGCACTAATAATCGTGAATCACGACCAGGATCTTTTCCTGAAAGAGCACTTTTAGGTGGAGGGATTCTGTAGCGAACGACTCAATGCTGGGCCAGGGCACAGCACGTAGTTAGAAGTCCCTCCAGAAATCTCCAATCTTCTGCAACTTCTTTCGAGCGGACCATGACATTTCCAGATGTGAGCCAAGGCCTTGACCAGGAAACATTACCAAGTGGCCCAGAAGAACTGAGGACTCTGTGCTTTGCCAGCCTTCTTGCTCGCCAAGGATGGGCGTGGGGAGAACCCTATGCCACCGCCTCCCTGCTTTTCCGAACCAATAACTACTTCTTTCATCCATCTATCTGCAGTAATTCCATCACCAGCATTTTTCTAACGGTACTGCCATAACCATAAGGAGGCCTATCACCGAAGAAGGTGTCTTTCTAGTATTGTGCCATGCCTTCACGTTCTCCATCCAAGGACCAGCGCAAGACCCTGTTAAAACCCTGTGGCTCTAAACTAGGCGAAGAGTGTGTTATTATATGCTGACGTATAGTCCTGACTCACCCCAGAAAAATACAATATGACTACAAGTCCCAGAATGCAAAGTAAAATCAGGACTGGACTAGCATCTCCCTAGTGGAATGGTCCCAAGTGGAATGGGCCCTATGGGCATGCATGAGTCAGTCAGGCAAACACATTAACTCAATTGCGGACATTTTGGATATGATTTAAGACTAGAGCCTCCAGCAGAATCTGCTAACAAACTCGGAAGAGAAAAGTAGTAAGTACAAGCAGGACACATGGTGTTCTAAGTATGCTACCAAGCAAATGTGTACACAGGGCTTTAAGTGGGCTGGGGCTGGAAAGGCCTCAGCCCCAGCAGTTGCCAAATATTGACATTCAGCCATGGCTCCCCAAACTGACTTCCCTGGCCAATTTATTCCCTGCAACAATGCAAATAAGTGAATGAAATGCGTCTGTTTTCAAACACTGAATGGACATTTTACCAGAATGCATAAAACATTTTTTACAGTGAGTATTAAAAAATTGTCATTATGATTTTAATTTGTAAGAATCTTGGATTTCTTTCAAAACAACTGCAGGATTGTATGGCACGCTAACCCATTTTGAGTTGATGTTCGATTGTGTACTTGATTATATTTATTTTGGTCAATATTCCTACACACATTCATCATACTTTCATACATTTTTTAAAGTAAAATGTACTCCTTTTCATTGCACGTATGAACACTTGATTGGCCCTGTTGGGTTACACCTTAAGTTACATGGGTCCTCTTTTAAAGGTTTATTATCTACTTGGGAAGTGATGCTGCGTGACACCCTTTTTAGGAACCGCCCCCAAATATTGCATCATGATGCGTTAGAACCCACCCTCGATGTCTCATCCCACTTAAAGCACTGGGTGCACATCCCAGGCCAGGGGAGCGTGTTCTGCAGGGACAGACATTGCTAGCTATTTCCCCAGCCTGCAGAGTCCAAGGGAAGCCTGGGGCCTTCACATCCCAATTGTGTTGAAGAATGTCTGCTCTGTTTACAGATGGTGCTTCAGGTCCATGCCAGTTTAAACAGGAAAGCAAGTTCCAGGGCTCAAGAGCGTGCGGCTATTTTTGGGAGTGCATGAATGACATGTTTCATTGTTGTAAGGCAACTCCGCACAGTGGGGGTGACTTGGTCAATTGGCTGCGAAGCCACAGTGTTAGGTTGGATTATGCTCCGCCAGTGCTTCATTTGTAAGAAAGTAAGTGCCAGTGACCAAATATCTTCTAGCACGTTTGTGACACCGCAAGCGGGCAGTACCCCACCATTGCTGCCGCCACCCACAGCTGCTCCCCCCAGTTTCGACATGCTTGGGGTTAGACTACAGCTCTCATCTGCTCTTTGGGGTTGATGGATGCTCTGGCCATCATCGCTTCAATATGAATCTGAGACTATAAGTGCCTGGGCTGAGAAATAAGTGCCAGGGCTCAGCCCTGGCAAACACCCCTACAAATTAAGCACTGGCTCCACTCAAATTGCCCCCATTGCAGAGAGCCGGCTTTGCCGCTTGGCCTCGCTACCAAAGGTGGACAGAGGAAGCTGTAAGGAGCCCATATCAGTGATAGGGGAATGAACAAGTGATGGCGAGTAGATGAACACCACCTTTCCCTCTATCAGTGGCACAACAGCCATTGGGCAAATGGGGCTTTAGCCCCCCTGCAACATTTTGGATTATGTTGAGCTGGCCTGACTCACCTACAGGGCTGTCGGCAGATCGGACAGGACACATGCAACAAATGGTGCTATGCGCTGCACTGTTAACAAAGGCCCGGTAATTGCCAATGTAAAGCATTCGTATGCATGCACTGAAATGGTGATGGGGTGTTAGCACTGGCATGTCAGGGGAGTGATTGGGCGGGTACGTTAATTGCTTTCAACATGCAACCTTCACCAGAAGAGTATCTTTAGAATCTGTCCAAAAGTAAGATTCGTGGGATTCAGCAATGTGATTGGTTGCTCCCGTCACACCAGGTGCTAATTGATAAGGAGCTGTTAATGGTACTATTTTATGTTTTTTGCATTTAACTCGAGTTTAGCAAAGGAGAGCAGTAACTTATGTGCAAGTCATCAGATATTTTAAACTGCACAAAGTTTTTTAAAATTCATTGTGTTGAATTTCTGAAATATTTTTGTAACACATTTCGGAAGATCTCTTGCAGCAGAGTAAGCAGGAGGCCAAGTATGCAGTGGGATGACGGTGCAGCCATGCACAATAAGGAATACAATACTCCCCTGCGGGTTTATAAAGCAACTCCACCTTTGACCTCATTCCTCTAGTTGGCCATGTAACTCTTTGAGGACTTGTATTAGCCTTATAATTAAGGGGTAATTGTTATCCTATATATATATATATATATATATATATATATTGGAAATTATTCAACCCCTGACATCATCGGCTCCCTGTTCCTCCATTTAAGTCTGCGGTCTGATTATAGTGCTGGGCACTCACTGAAGTCCATGGTTTTACTGGCACTGCTGAGTGATGTGTGCTCTAGCACCTTGAAGTGTCTCTTGTGCTAGATGGAATTACCAATTAAGATCTCAAACCAAATAATCGGACAGACTCCGAAAATATGGCAAAATACTACTTTATTCTCAGTTTAATAAAGCAGGGCAAACTGGCGAATAACGGACTGATGCTCGCACACTTGCACACAAACTTGATTATAAAGAGGTTATATACCACAATATGCGGCATCTAAAACATCATGCTAGGTGGCAAACTGCAAAACCTATTGATGGGAAGGATTGGTTAGGGGAACATGTGTACCTATGATATTCATATGGGTTAGTACTTCATTGGCTGCCCCTTCTCTGTGAGGCACGCCTCAAACTACCTCTGAATACATATAATACTCATGATAGCAAAGAAAATAGCAGCAAATTGGTCTATGCAACATTGTATACCATGTTGCCCATAGACCCTCTAATTGGTTGGCATTCTCACCTAACCTTGGACATGTGGCTTGTTAGCAGCACGTAAGCAAACCAAAACCCATGTACTTGAGTCACGTCAGATTACTCCCCGCTTTCCCAATTCATCCATCATCTCTCATCAGTCCGGCCATAAGCCAAAGTTCCCTGTCTGTAGTTGACCTTGTAGTCTTCTCTCTGTTCTGGGATATTTGAGGGAGTGTAAGCACATCACTATCTTCATCCGAAGCTTAATGAATAGCCCATGTTTTCGACTTCTGAATCACGTGTGACGAGACTGCAAATTTGTCCATTTCGACCACCTATTCACTGCTATATGATTTACTTATATTGGGTGTTCTTGCTCCTCTTGGCCTCTAGAGACTTGCTCACTCCATCTTTTATAGACCTTATCCATTGCTAATTGCCCAATACTTGGATCTTGCAAATGTTTTCTTCTTCTTTAACATAGTGTATCCGTCTGCCTCCCGTTGTGTCTTGCAATTATTCCTTAAAATAGCATCCTTGAGATCAGGCCAAAACAGACACCTCTTTATTTTGCACACAAAGCCATTTCTCAAACGTCTCCTGACTCTGCATCCCTGGTCTGTCTCTGAGGTAGCGGAATTGAGTCTTCACACATGCCGACGTCCATCTTCCTATTATGGCCGCCTTAGCCACATTTTATTTTACTCTATGGCAAGCTTTTATATGTCTCACCTACCTTGCGCTGCTGCGTATTTACACTTATTGGTCGGCGAGTTACCTCATCTTCTTTGTACTTTATCATTTTGTGCATGTTTCTCTTGTCACTTCAATTACATTGCTGTCTTGCCGATCTGTTTCCCTACTTAAGGAGCCCTCCAGCCTCTTTTCCTTTGCAGATGGGGAGCAGGTGCAAGTGGATCTAGGTCACCTGGCCTAAGCCCCGCCCACCTGGTGCCTTCCTGCCTGCCGCTATTTTTCACCACTTAGCAAGCCACGCCCACCTGGTGCCTTCCTGCTTGCCGCTCTGTTTCCCTACTTAAGGAGCCCTCCAGCCTCTTTTCCTTTGCAGATGGGGAGCAGGTGCAAGTGGATCTAGGTCACCTGGCCTAAGCCCCGCCCACCTGGTGCCTTCCTGCCTGCCGCTATTTTTCACCACTTAGCAAGCCACGCCCACCTGGTGCCTTCCTGCTTGCCGCTCTGTTTCCCTACTTAAGGAGCCCTCCAGCCTCTTTTCCTTTGCAGATGGGGAGCAGGTGCAAGTGGATCTAGGTCACCTGGCCTAAGCCCTGCCCACCTGGTGCCTTCCTGCTTGCCGCTCTGTTTCCCTACTTAAGGAGCCCTCCAGCCTCTTTTCCTTTGCAGATGGGGAGCAGGTGCAAGTGGATCTAGGTCACCTGGCCTAAGCCCCGCCCACCTGGTGCCTTCCTGCCTGCCGCTATTTTTCACCACTTAGCAAGCCACGCCCACCTGGTGCCTTCCTGCTTGCCGCTCTGTTTCCCTACTTAAGGAGCCCTCCAGCCTCTTTTCCTTTGCAGATGGGGAGCAGGTGCAAGTGGATCTAGGTCACCTGGCCTAAGCCCCGCCCACCTGGTGCCTTCCTGCCTGCCGCTATTTTTCACCACTTAGCAAGCCACGCCCACCTGGTGCCTTCCTGCTTGCCGCTCTGTTTCCCTACTTAAGGAGCCCTCCAGCCTCTTTTCCTTTGCAGATGGGGAGCAGGTGCAAGTGGATCTAGGTCACCTGGCCTAAGCCCTGCCCACCTGGTGCCTTCCTGCTTGCCGCTCTGTTTCCCTACTTAAGGAGCCCTCCAGCCTCTTTTCCTTTGCAGATGGGGAGCAGGTGCAAGTGGATCTAGGTCACCTGGCCTAAGCCCCGCCCACCTGGTGCCTTCCTGCCTGCCGCTATTTTTCACCACTTAGCAAGCCACGCCCACCTGGTGCCTTCCTGCTTGCCGCTCTGTTTCCCTACTTAAGGAGCCCTCCAGCCTCTTTTCCTTTGCAGATGGGGAGCAGGTGCAAGTGGATCTAGGTCACCTGGCCTAAGCCCTGCCCACCTGGTGCCTTCCTGCTTGCCGCTCTGTTTCCCTACTTAAGGAGCCCTCCAGCCTCTTTTCCTTTGCAGATGGTGAGCAGGTGCAAGTGGATCTAGGTCACCTGGCCTAAGCCCTGCCCACCTGGTGCCTTCCTGCCTGCCGCTATTTTTCACCACTTAGCAAGCCACGCCCACCTGGTGCCTTCCTGCTTGCCGCTCTGTTTCCCTACTTAAGGAGCCCTCCAGCCTCTTTTCCTTTGCAGATGGGGAGCAGGTGCAAGTGGATCTAGGTCACCTGGCCTAAGCCCTGCCCACCTGGTGCCTTCCTGCTTGCCGCTCTGTTTCCCTACTTAAGGAGCCCTCCAGCCTCTTTTCCTTTGCAGATGGGGAGCAGGTGCAAGTGGATCTAGGTCACCTGGCCTAAGCCCCGCCCACCTGGTGCCTTCCTGCCTGCCGCTATTTTTCACCACTTAGCAAGCCACGCCCACCTGGTGCCTTCCTGCTTGCCGCTCTGTTTCCCTACTTAAGGAGCCCTCCAGCCTCTTTTCCTTTGCAGATGGGGAGCAGGTGCAAGTGGATCTAGGTCACCTGGCCTAAGCCCCGCTCACCTGGTGCCTTCCTTCCTGCCGTTCTTTTTCACCACTTAGCAAGCCCCGCTAGCAAGCCCCGCCCACCTGGTGCCTTCCTGCTTGCCGCTCTTTTTCACCACTTAGCAAGCCCCGCCCACCTGGTGCCTTCCTGCTTGCCGCTCTGTTTCCCTACTTAAGGAGCCCTCCAGCCTCTTTTCCTTTGCAGATGGTGAGCAGGTGCAAGTGGATCTAGGTCACCTGGCCTAAGCCCTGCCCACCTGGTGCCTTCCTGCCTGCCGCTATTTTTCACCACTTAGCAAGCCACGCCCACCTGGTGCCTTCCTGCTTGCCGCTCTGTTTCCCTACTTAAGGAGCCCTCCAGCCTCTTTTCCTTTGCAGATGGGGAGCAGGTGCAAGTGGATCTAGGTCACCTGGCCTAAGCCCTGCCCACCTGGTGCCTTCCTGCCTGCCGCTATTTTTCACCACTTAGCAAGCCACGCCCACCTGGTGCCTTCCTGCTTGCCGCTCTGTTTCCCTACTTAAGGAGCCCTCCAGCCTCTTTTCCTTTGCAGATGGGGAGCAGGTGCAAGTGGATCTAGGTCACCTGGCCTAAGCTCTGCCCACCTGGTGCCTTCCTGCTTGCCGCTCTGTTTCCCTACTTAAGGAGCCCTCCAGCCTCTTTTCCTTTGCAGATGGTGAGCAGGTGCAAGTGGATCTAGGTCACCTGGCCTAAGCCCTGCCCACCTGGTGCCTTCCTGCCTGCCGCTATTTTTCACCACTTAGCAAGCCACGCCCACCTGGTGCCTTCCTGCTTGCCGCTCTGTTTCCCTACTTAAGGAGCCCTCCAGCCTCTTTTCCTTTGCAGATGGGGAGCAGGTGCAAGTGGATCTAGGTCACCTGGCCTAAGCCCCGCCCACCTGGTGCCTTCCTGCTTGCCGCCCTGTTTCCCTACTTAAGGAGCCCTCCAGCCTCTTTTCCTTTGCAGATGGGGAGCAGGTGCAAGTGGATCTAGGTCACCTGGCCTAAACCCCGCCCACCTGGTGCCTTCCTGCTTGCCGCTCTGTTTCCCTACTTAAGGAGCCCTCCAGCCTCTTTTCCTTTGCAGATGGGGAGCAGGTGCAAGTGGATCTAGGTCACCTGGCCTAAGCCCTGCCCACCTGGTGCCTTCCTGCCTGCCGCTATTTTTCACCACTTAGCAAGCCCCGCCCACCTGGTGCCTTCCTGCTTGCTGCTCTGTTTCCCTACTTAAGGAGCCCTCCAGCCTCTTTTCCTTTGCAGATGGGGAGCAGGTGCAAGTGGATCTAGGTCACCTGGCCTAAGCCCTGCCCACCTGGTGCCTTCCTGCTTGCCGCTATTTTTCACCACTTAGCAAGCCCCGCCCACCTGGTGCCTTCCTTCGCCATCACTGTCTTGTGGCCAATGCTGGATTTGACTTTTATGGACTTCATTCATTCACTGTGCGTCACCCTTTCTCATGGTGGCCCTGAATCATGCTGTTCTATGTTCATCTTGTATCCTGGCTAGCAACATTATGTGTTACTACTGACATCTGCAATTGTATTCGCTCTCCAATCTTGCTTCTCCACTCTTTTTGACTGCTCACTCTCCTCCTCCTTCTCTCCTCCTTTCCCTTCTCCCTTTTCCTATCTCCTCCCCTTACGTTCTTCTATGCACTTACTCTATCAGAATTGTCCCTGGACCTAGTATGTTAGCAACCTTGTCTGTCTCCTCCCCCCTCCCCTTACTGTTTTTTTCCTCCCCACACCCCCCCCCCCCAGCACAATCTGAAATGTCGTCAGGCCTAGTATGATAGTCGCTTGTTTTGTTCCTCCCCCTACCTTTCTGCACCCCTCTCCTTCACTTCTTGTTTTTCTCCGGCTCTACCAGAAATGTCGTCAGGCCTAGTACGGTAGTCGCCTGTCTGTTTCCATTTCCTTCCCACTCTCCCCGTCCCTTCCTTGTCTATGTTTTAGCTCTTGCACTATCTGAAATGTCGTCAGGCCGAGTAGGATAGTTAATTTCACATCCTTACTGTTCATGGCCTGTAAGAATGCCATTGTATTTTTCCTTGTTCCCTCCCTTGCCTTGAAGCGCTTTGAAACACATTGTGTATAGGCGCTATATAAATTATCATATCATATCATATCATAAGTATTTTCAATTTGTTTCAGTATGTCCTCGTATATCTTCTTCATGACATTACTCTGCCCTCGTCAGACTTCACTGAGCGCTACATGATGTCCAAAGGTGCACGCTGACATCCTTCCACTCTTTCAGAATGGGGTTACATTCGGTAGGGTTTCCTGAGTGCATATCCTCTCTCATTCACTTGATGTGGTATTGGCACAACACATCGGGTCCCACATATATCTCTTCCCCTGCTGTTCCAATATGGCGGGGGTGAGGGGGCGGGAGAAAGGGAAACACACCAACCTGCTCCTCCACGACGCTCCACTGAAGACTGAGCACTTAGATCAGGACTACATCTGATTCCACCACTTAACCGCTGGAGTGGGAGGAGCCTACGATGATTTCCTATGGGAATTCAGAACAAACATAGACGCCCAAAGCATGGGCAAGACTGAGGTTCTACTCACAGTCATGAGTGTGAGTTCAGCAGTGAGTGAGACCCAATTGAAGCCTGTGGTCCGGAGGAGGGCAAAAAGCGAGACTACTGAAGCCTGCCCTTTGAATGCAGTAAGGAGCGAGACACTCCTGGATTCTGAAGCCAGCAGCCAATGATTGAGGCGGCACTGCAATGCCTTGCTCTGAATAAACCCATGCTTTTAGATAGAACTCCATGGCGGATTCCTCCCGCTTCCACAAATAGGCCAACATGCCCCATTCCATTAGGGAGCTGCTAGCCCAGTCCTGATATGTATTTCCTTGGCATTCTGGGATTTGTAGTCCTGGGTTTGCAATGAGGAAACCCATGACTACAAATCCCAGAATGCAAATGGACAAAACAGGACTGAAGTAGCAGCCTCTGAATGGTATGGGGCACGTTGGCATACATGCTTTTCCATTCCACAACACCGTTTGTTGACATGCAATTGAATGATACAAATGGGCTTCCCTATAAGCAGAGGTCAAGACCTAAAAATAGTGGGGGGACTCTTTAACATTTGCAGTTGGGTGTGATGTCAGCAGAAATGAGCATATCCCACCTGTATCAACGTGACATATGCACACTTCATTCAATTGGCTTTCCATAACCATACAAATTGCACAGAATGAACGGCATTTGCCTTTCATAAAATCAACACCCAACAAAAACGAAGAGAGGATAGTTTCTTCTAACTGTCTTTGAAAATGTTAAAAGGTGTGAATTTTTTTTAACTCCAAGAATCAATACCAATGTTTGCCCTGGAACATGCAGTCCCAAAATATGTCATTTCAATTTTAGTTGTATTGTTCTTTTCATCAGGCTATATGGTGCAATAGTGAAGTGCCTGTGACTGCTGACTGTGGTTCAAATCCCCAGGTCGGCATAAATTCAAAAAAGTCAGTTAAATGTTTTCATTTTACACACAACCTATAAAATACCCAGGGGGCAGGCACTGCATCCACCCTCTGAAAAAAGTGGGTGGACTCCGTCCACCTGCGTGTACCCTCGACTTCATCCCTGCCTCTAAGGGGCCCAGTCGGCCATGTTAGGACCTGCATGAGGTGAGCAGATGCTTAAGCGGCCGGACGGCATGTCAGCCTCAACGAGTTGACACTCAATGAGTGATGTCTTTCGAGGTGTGTGGCTTTGCTGTTGCTGAGATGCCAACCGCCGTCTGCCGCAAGCCTTGGTTCCGGCCAGACCTGTCCGTGTGCTTTTGCCCCCAGAGTGCGCGGTATTTTCTGTAAATACGGGGACACCATACCTCCCAGCAGGGGGCAGGAGCGATGATTACATCACGTTCTTTATTTGCCATTTAGTGTTTAGACAATACCTTGTCATTCAATAATCATCACAGACATTCCAACGAAGTTTTCGGTTACAGAATTTTATTTCAAATATCTACCATCAAAAACGTCACATGCTTTCATGGCTAATTGACAGCACTATCTAAGCGCACTCCATAAAACTTATCAGTGCGAGAGCATTTTCACATCAAACGCCATTAAAAGTTTATGAGTTTCAACATCTGCACGCAGGCCTTGCGAGTCGGCTCTTCATTGGGTTACCTAGGGAACGGTGGCGCAATATCAAAGCTGACGTCATCAAACCAAGGGACCTTGTGTAATTCTATTGTGGGCGATGCGGGACTGGGCAAAGCGGACTGGCAGAGTTTCTTTTCACAACATGCCCTAATTATAGCGGCAGATCTAGTGAATGACGTCACAGTAGGTCTAACTTGCCAAGCAGACATCATTAAACAAAGGGACATTATAATATTGGAATATGGGCGCGCTACTGCAGCCACTGTTGCAGGGTCTGTGTACAGTGGTGGAAATTGACTTTTTTTTACTGGGGGGTCCCTTCTAGCGTGGGGTGTAGGTGGGGCGGAGTCCAACCGGGGAAGATTGGAGGGTGTAGGGAGGGTATTTTAGCCACCCTAATAAACGTTTGTCTCTCGGCCCCTCAGAAGATGAGCCGTGAACACCTGGAACATTTCTTATAATGTTGTCAGCAAAGTACAAAATGTGCACATCTTTTAAACCCCCAAAACTGCACATCACTTTTTCCTGTACAGTGCAACATTGACAAGGGGTTTCAGAGGGAGCCTTCTTAGACCCTCAAGTGGTCTTGTGGGGGAAGTGTCTCTCCTCTGAACCTAGCGAGCACGGTTCCAAGCGTGGGCGCAGCTTTCGAAAATAAATGTAGAGTGCACATGGATTTCCCGGACCAGATTGCATACGGGGAGACATTCTTTGCCAGATCCTTGTTTCGAAATGACGGCTGCTCCGCAAGAGTACCGGGATACATTTTCTATGTTATTGTTTAAAGCGCGGACCTCGCTCGAGAACAGCAGAACGCTGTACAGAGTGTGGGTGGCCGTCATTTGGGCGCTCATCTTTTAACAGTAGCGCAGTAGTGTGACGTCTGTGCGTCAGTTTGTGCATCTATTGGAATTAGTCCTTGGTCAAGGGTTGTTGAAAGAGCAATGTTTTGAGAGCTTTGCGAAATTCGAGAATTGTGGGGGCATTCCTAACTGACACCGGGATCGAGTTCCAGAGGGTGGTTGCATGACAAGAGGATTGTTTGCAGGTCCTCTTTTATGACAAGAGGATTGTTTGCGGGTCCTCTTTTTGCAGACAGGTTGTGATTCAAGCTGGTTGGTCGATTTGCTGCGCCAAGAGCGTGTGCCACTAGATATGTATAGCTTAGCCGCCAGGTACGCTGGTGTGCTACACGTGACAGCTTTGTAGATGATACATGCAGTCTTAAGTAGTGGATAAAACTCCTTCTCAGCCCCACACTACCACCAAACTAACAGGGATTTCAATCATGAAGACAAAACTGGTAGAGCCTGACAGGTGCAACTCGTCCGCCTCTCATGATATCGTGTGTCAAGGGCATTCTACACACTTTAGGAGGGATGTGAGCTAGCATAGAAGCAGAGCAAACAATAGCACTGTAGTACCAAAATAAAAGAATGCCCAACCAAGGTTATATCAACATAGTAGACTTTAATTAAACAAAAAATACCAATGCACGAATCAAAAACAATATAGCCCACCCCTGTAGCAGAAAACAGAATATGCAGACTTTGGAATGAAAGGAGGCACTCTGGGTCTGAAGACAGGGGTGCACAGGTAATCATTTCATCAGCAAAGTCAAGTTCAATGAAGATGTTCTTTAAATGATAAGGGGTGGGACCCCTCGGATGCCACTATGGTCAGTTAAGGCAGGCCACGGGGACACAACCGCTTCACATACCTCTGCAGCTTGTTTTCAGATCTCAAAAGCAATGAGACAGGCTTTTAAATGCTTTTCTGCAGTTCGAGTCAGCGTTGAGAAGGGTCAGGCCAATCGCTTCCACTTGGTCAAGTCGGATCGAGACAATCGCTTCCACTTGGTGAAGTTGTTGTAGAGACAGATGGAATATGATTGCTTCTAGTGGGTCGAGTCGCTGTTCGAGACGGGTTGAGTCGATGGTGTCCACTGGGTCAAGTCGGCATAGAGATGGACCGAAGAGTGTATAAAAAGTGGTGCGTGTCAAAGGCAACTCTGGTTGCTTTCCGTGACTCAAAGGGATCGGGCTGGCTTGAAAAAGTGGATTGGATCAGGCAAACCGTGCACAGAGCTGGTTCTTGACTTCTGCTTGGTGAGGGACCCTGTTCAGGGTCTCCATGGGCAAGGTGGGTCCTTGTTCTGCACTTCCCAGACATTACGGTTTCCAGAGGGCACTGGCAGTGGATGTGCCTCCAGTCAGCAGGTTCCAGGGTACGAGTGGTCTCAGCCTGCAGCAGTCCTTGCCCGTCAGCAGATCACCCCCTTGTTCCCAGGCGTTGTTGGGGGAATGGGCTTGCTCCTTTCTCTGGAAGAGTTTGTCTTTGCCTCTATGGAAGAGGACTTTGGGGCACAGTCTCACCCCATTAAACAGGCAATCTGACACACTGAACGTCTATTTCCCCACCCCTTTTTTCAATTTGTTCTATTTTTAAGCTTTTTAAATAAAAGTGGAAAAATAAAGCTTTGAAATGTTACCTATATGTTTCTGCAACGACATGCGGTTAAATTTGCGTCAATGTCGAGATAGGTCAGCATGTGAATCTATTCGAGTCGGCCGGTGCACTGATCCCAGGAGTGGATATACCAGCAGCGGCATTGACATTTTCTTTCATACACAGGTGGCCCACCCCTGTACACCACCCTTCCCCACCATCTGACACCCTTCCTTTACCCCATCCAAATGGGGGTAAACAGGAATGTTGCAGTGCCATTTTTCACCAACCATCTTTTGCCAGAATGAAGACCATGAAAAATGTCTGTGTGACTATGGGGTTCTTGTACATGGCCCAATTAAAAAGGCATTCTCGTGGACAATGTCACAATAGGTCTGATGCAAGCAAAACAAAAGAGGTGATGGTTCTAAGGTTTAGAATTAATCTTAACCTCTGGCATTGCTCTGGGCAGCCCTCCAGACCATCGTTCTTTGCCTGCCAAGCCATTACAAAAGGGGAAAGACCATATGCAAATCAGGCTTAGGCCCACCCCAAAAGGGGCAGTCCAGCTCGATCTGCTTGGTCGCATCCCTTCTGCACAAGACCCAAGCATCCCCAAGCATATTAATGCCTCGTTGTGCCTCATAAGTGAGGAGTAGCTTGGGTCTCTAGGCTCAGCAGGCACGGGAGCCACGTCTGGGCACACCCGACACACTTGGAAGGAGTATAGCAAAACAAAAGGGGTGATGGCTGGAAGGTTTAGAATTAATCGTAACCTCTAGCATTGCTCTGGGCAACCCTCCAGACCATCGTTCTTCACCTGCCAAGCCATTACAAAAAGGAAAAGACCATATGCAAATCAGGCTTAGGCCCACCCCCAAAAGGGGCAGTCTAGCCCAATCTGCTTGGTCACATCCCTTCTGCACAAGACCACATGCATCACCAAAAATGTTTCAGCTTCGTTGGGTCTCATCAGTGAGGAGTATCTTCGGTCTCTAAGCCCAGCAGGCACGGGACCCACGTCTGGACATACCAGACACACTCGGGGTGACTATAGCAAAACAAAAGGGGTGATAGCTGGAAGGTTTCGAATTAATCGTAACCTCTAGCATTGCTCTGGGCAACCCTCCAGACCATCGTTCTTCACCTGCCAAGCCATTACAAAAGGGGGAAGACCATATTTATTTATTTATTTTTACATTTATAAAGCGTGCTAAGTCCTTGGGCATCACAGCGCTGTTACATAACCAGTTACTCAAGCCTACAGTATAAAGAAATAGAGCATTAATTGCATTTAGTGTTCGTCAGACATCCTGGGATTCTGGACATGCCCCCACAGAGGAGGGCGCCATAGTAGGTAGAGTTTGGTGAACATAAAGGTTTTTAGTGCTTTCCTGAAGGTCCAATAAGACCGTTTGGCCTGCAGTGTAGGCGGGAGTAAGTTCCATTGTTTGGTCGCGATTACTAGGAAGCTGGATCCTCCAGCTTTAGCTTGCTTACATTTAGGCTGAGTGATACGTGGGCATAGGCTGCTCTGCTTGGTCTGCAGGAGGATGTTTTGGTGAGTTTATGGGATAAGTAAGGTGGGGCATCTTTGGATAGGCATCTATGCGTGGTGGAGAGTGTTTTAAAAAGGATCCACTCACGAATCGGGAGCCAGTGGGCATTTGTTCTTGCCGCAGTGATATGATCAGCTTTGGAGATATTAAGGGCGGCTCTAAGTGCGTTATACTGAATAACCTGCATTTTCCGAATATTTATATCAGTAGTGCCTGCGAAGAGGGAATTGCAATAGTCGAGCCTGGATCGTATGGTGACTCTCGCTATAGTCAAGCAGCTATCAGGGGAGAGGAAAGATCTGGAGGTGTTGATTAGTTTGGTAATATATGTGGCAGAGGAGGCAATGGCGTTAACTTGCCGGGATAGCAAAAGTGAAGCATCCAGAAACACGCCAAGTGTTTTCACTAAGGGTGAGACAGGTATTGGGGTCCTATCAATGTTGAAGGATGAGTATAGGGGCTTCAACGTTTTGATTTCAGTGGTAGGGCCCACTATGAGAAGCACTGTCTTCTCATTGTTTAGCTATAAATGTTGTGTGGCCATCCAGGCCTGGATGGTCATGTAGACAGAGTTGAGAGAGGTGGAGTCCTCATGGTAGTTTCCGGAGAGGGGGCATAGGGTTTGCATGTCATCTGCATAATTTATATAAGATATGCCAATAGAATCCATGAGGGTGAATAATGGTTTCGTGAATATGTTATACAAAGTAGGGGACACGCAAGACCCTTGCGGAACACCGCAGATGATGGGTTCTGGTGGGCCAATGGCATTCTCTGGAAATACTCAAATGAATCTGTCCCCTAGTAAGGATGCGATCCTGGCTGAGGCCTCCGGGGAGAAGTTGGCAGAGGTAGATAGGTGCTGACCTAGGATTTTGTGGTCAACCAGGTTAAACACTGCTGAGAGGTCAAGGAGAAGTAGCAGGACAGACTTGCCTTCATCCCTGATTTCATTGATCTGGATCATTAGGTTAAGTAGAGCTGTTTCTGTTCCATGGCCTGGGTGGAATCAAGATTGGCGCATGCCCAAGATGTGGTTGGCTTCGAGGTATCGCTGGATTTGCAGATGAGATGCTCTGTTGAGTATTTTAAGTAAGAAGGGGATAGTTGTAATTGGGCGGTAGTTGGCAGGGATTGAGGGGTCTAGTGTGGGCTTTTTGATGTGGGGAAGAACCCGAGCTTCTTTGAGGCTGGTAGGGACAATCCCATTAGAGAAGGATGCATTGATGAAGGAGGTAACGAGGGGGGCTAGAATGCTTGAACAGTCTTTTATAAGGCCCTCAGGGCAAAAGTCGCTGTTACAGTGAGATGGTTTAAGGCTTTTTAGGATGGTTTTGAGTTCTTCCAAGACATTAGTGAAGTGAAACATGGCAGGGTCAAGAAGGCTGGCTGAGGGGATGGTTGGTCTCAATTTTCTTTTGCAAGGTGAACCCAGGGAGGTCCTTAATTCAGTAACATATCATGCATGGATGGGATGCAGAATAACTCTTACTCCAAATAAGACTGACTCAGGAAGTTGGCAAAACTGTGTTTGACTGTTTTATTATCAATTGTTTAAAACTGGGAGTTACAACGAACATCAACAGACGTTCACTCGTGTTCTCTCCTAACATTTCATAAAAAACAACATATAGCAAAAATTCATCATACGTGACATCATACTACGTGGCAATTAAGAGAAACCTATGGGGGTTGTGATACGCTCAAAGGGAACATCTAAGTATACTTTCTATATAGGGACGAGTTGTGATTGGGTCTCTACAGTCAGGTGTACAATGTATGCCCACCCCTAGTGCAAGTCATCCTCATCAGTTATTAGGTACACGGTATATTATTGGCTCTCAAAATATACAGCCTTTCATTATATGGTCCTCTATTATTGGTTGGCATGCTTGTACCCTTCTGGAACATTTGGCTCACTAGCAGCATGTAAGCTGGTACCCCAGGTGCCAGTGAGTGGACTTTGACCATGTCTCCCCACCCAATTAGCTCAACCTTCTGCCATTCAGATTTTCTTTGAACTTGGCCTTGCAAAGTATCCTTGCACCTGGGAATAAAGGGAGTATAGGCACACGCTATGTCAAGTTCAGAGCAGCATGTCTACCTTCTATTTTCATCCTTAGCCCACCTGATAGGAGACCGTATTTTGGCCTGTTTTGCAGCATTTAATTGTCTTTAATTAACAAACTTGGCACTCATGGTATTCTTTCTTTGTACCTTAACATGAGACGATTCAGCATCACACAGTCACTGTTCTTCAAATAGGAAACCAGTTCTTGGCTACATCATCCTTTGACACCAGGCCAGGCAGTTCTTCCAGGACTTTCCATGCTTTTAGCTTCATGTTGCTGTGACACAGCTTATCCGATCCTTCCTTCTTCGTGGGTCCGAGCTTACTAAACATGTGACACCGATGTCCAGTTTCTATATAATGGCGGCACCACCTGCACCCTATTCACTACATATAGCCACCCTTTAACATTACTTAGTCTACTCGCGTTGCTGCATCTGTACAGTTATTGAATGGCTTGTATTTTCTGTAGTGCTCTTCATACGTGAAATCTGAATTCAGAATATGAACTTTTACTCAATTCTTTATTTCGTCATCAGATTCCATAAAGTCTATACATCTTCTTCTTTAGCCACTCTTCTCAGTGTGTCACGCTTGCTTCTTGTGATGTCACCAATGTCTCTTTCTTTCATTTTCATATTCCTTCAGGGATTTCTTTTCTCGAAGACTCTCTGTGGAATAGGCACAATCACTGGTCTCATGCATGTTGCAATTTCTGGCTCCCAACATATAGGATGGATGGGGGCGGGACTTCCTGCAGAGGCATTCAGCTGCTTCTTTACACTCCTCCTATGGTTGATTCATTGACCACTCCTTCATCAATCTTCACATCTTGGTATCCTCTCTTGAAGAAGTGCTTCTTTGGAGTCCAGATCTTCATTACTCCCTTCAAGGACCCTGCTGATTTTACGTTTCCAGGTCATGTAGCTGCACTGTTGATTCGGGCTACAATAGATCCATTGTCCCACATATTTATTATGGTTCTTTGGATATAGGAACTTCGTTCCCTCAGGTGCTACAATGCAGGCCCTCTATGCATTCTCTGATTTCTTCATCAGTCAACTCCTTGGGCCCAAATCCTGATTCAACATCGATCATTATCTTCATTCCTACTGCTTTGTTGGCGGTTTTCTTGCACTGTGGGTTGATTATCCTGATCACACAGAATCCAAACATTTCATCATCAATACTGCTCCAAGAAGCTTAAAGATGTTCACCATCCACTGAGGAACCCATGAGAATATGGATGCAAACCAACTGTCATCTATAATGTCCTCTGTCTCGTCTTCCATTTTGTTGTGCAGGTTCGTCAACAACGTTTGGGCCTCTATCAAGGTCCCATTCTCGTCATCATGAGAAGGTATGAACGTGCAACATGATGGCCAAATTTTGGAGCAAACTCCTCCATCCATTGCTAGCTGCCCCATCTTTGAATACCACCCAGGCATCGAAGATGCACCTAGTAGCTAACTGCCCTGCCATCTCACTGCCACACCCTACCTACACCTACAGAATGTACCTCCCAGGCATCTACTCAGCATTGCTGAGAGTAATTCTCCACCTCATCCATTTATCCGGCCAGCCTAGCCCTACCTTTAGCGCAACATTCCCCCACTCATTATGTATCTCACTACACCATGCATCCTCACTGCTAGAAACGCCAAACTACGGGCCAGATTACCCAAACTATATGAACCTCGAGCCAGGGATTCCATCGAGTATAAATTGACCAACCGGACCCCACCTTTGTACACAGTCACCCCTACCAACCGCCCCATGGACACACCCAAGCATAGCCTAACTAATACTATGACCAAGCATAAGGCTCACAACTTAAGCACTATACCCACCTGTACCAAAACTATCTCCACGCCCATAAGAGGTGCCTTAATTAATGCATGATCTGTAGTAGCCCATGCCACAGATATAGCAGACCTTATTCTTGCAGATGGACTAGATTTCTTAGCCATCACTGAGTCCTGGCTCCATGCAGCCTCTGGCCCAGCTCTCTCACTAGCCATCCCTGATGACTATACTATCCTCCGAGCGGACAGAGCAGAATCCAGAGGCAGAGGCCTCGCCATAATTGCCAAAACACACCTAAACATTAGACTTGACACCACAAACCTCCTCACTTCGTGTGCATCTCTCACAGCTAAGCTTCCCACTGCCAACTCCCAAACCATCAACATCCACCTATTCTACAGACCTCCTGGTTCTTTAGGTTCCTTCGAGGAAGAACTTACCACCATCCTCACCAACAACCTAAAAAATACTTCTCAGAGTCTCCTAGGAGATTTCAACCTAGGCCTCAAAGATCCCAAAGATCTCCAGGGTACCCTCATTAACAATACCCTGTCAGAATTAGGCTTTACCCAAAGAGTATCCACCCCTACCCACAACAAAGGGAGAACCCTTGACTGGGTAGCAGACTACAACTGTGTGGCCTCCATCACTGCTAATGCCCCTCAATCATGGTCTGACCACCACCTCCTCACTTTCAACCTCGAAGCCTCAAGCCGCATCACTAATAATTTACTTGCCACAGCTATCCCTACGAGAAGCAAGAAAAATAATTGAATCCCTTTATGGTAGTGTTGTTTGTCTGCAGTAGCTCCCAGAAAGTGATTTGCAACCACTTTGCATTGGCCATTGTCCGGATCCCAGACATAAAGATAGTCGTGAAGATTAAAGCAGTCTTGCTGAACAGTCTGTGCTCGTATGGAATGTCATCAAAGGTTTTTGTTGATTTAGCTGAGAAATAGTTCTCCCTCTTTGCTCGATTGAGGAATTCAAGTGATCTTCTCCTCCTCAAATGGGCATATGCTTTTGGAAATTCTCCAAAATGTTCAAGTCACTCTTAGAAATCACTAATGCTTGAACATGGATAAGCACAAGGGAGCCCATTCCTCCCCAATCCCTGGGCAGCTTCATAGAGGCTCTGGACTCACAAGCCCAATAATGATCCATTAAGACTGTCCCTTCCTTCATGCCTGGTACATCAAAAGTTCAACCACACTGGTGATTCTCTCCAACCTTCCTCGTATCATTGTTTCTGAAACACAAGGATGCAGTCTTTAGAGGTAGTATTTGTAATGGTCCTCCTTTGTCGTTGACCCATGTTAACTATTTAGTAATCTTTGACCAATGATTCTTGCATTTGTTCTCTGCAGTGTCTATAACTGGTTCGTATATCCATTTAATGCTGCTGCTTTAGACATAATCAGGCCATCAGCCCATCCGTCTGGAGTCTGCACTGTTCCTTTGATTTGTAATTAACCTCTTTCCCAGCATCTCCGGATCTCCTCTTTATTCTCGCCTTGACAATTTAGCATTTTATTTTCTTCCATCCTGATTCGAGCTCCATTTGTTCCAGAATGTTCATATCTGATTACCCGATGCCTTGTTTCTGGATTCCCTCTTGATTTTAAATCTTGCACAAAATTATCTTCTGAGGACAGCTCATGGGCAACATGCTCCCCTTGTAAGTATGACAACACGGAGCAACACAGATTTGATCCACGGGTCAGCGCTTATAAACCTCTGGGTATTAAGCACGTTATAAATGACCTATCATATAATATGATATATTCTCTTTGAGATGTCTCTTTAGTTATCCATAACAGGGATGCTGTTCTGCCTTGGAACTGTCCTCTTGTCTGGCAGAGTGCGAGATGCATCAGGCAATGAGCTCTTTGCACTGGTGCTTCTGTAGCTGTGAATATCTTGGAGGTTCCCATAGCATATGGTATCAGGGAACACTCATAGCAACTCTCCTTAGATGTTCCCTCTCCTAACTTTCTCATGTGCTGATACCATATGTTATTACCCACGTGTACTGTGTCTAAATATGTGTTGATCTCATCATTGTCTTCTTCAGCACTTCTCCTCTATCTCTCTCTCAAAATGTTAGCAGCCCATGGAAACAACTCTAAAGCAGCCTTATGATGAGGTGAGAACACAAAGGGTTTTGGATAATTTGTAATGGGCGAATCAACAAGAATTCCTGGAGTGGGGAGGTTTAAAGGGACTTCTGCCTTATTTGGATCAATGAGACAGAAAAGGCGGATCAAAAGAAACAGAAAAGCACAAAGCATAATGGTGTATATGTATATCACAAACCAGCATATTAATCCCCACCACTTATGCCACTCTGGAACTTCCTGAGCTTGCTCATTCCCTGAAATCGTGTTAACTTCAACATTTCTAATTTTTTCTGCAATTTAAGGAAGGAAAAAACACTTTACTCCGGCAACTGTAATGAATTTGGTAGCTACAAGAATTCTTCTACTATTGCTACCAGTAGCCTTCTGATTACAGGGCCATTCTTAGGATCCTGTCTAAAAGTGTGGATGTCCACATCCCTTCTGATAAAAGCAGGATAAGCTTGAAGGATAAACACAAAAACAGAAAGTTTGAGTCGATGCACATCTCAGTCTGACAAGACCATAGATTGAGCCAAACAGATGTTCAGTGAGAAACGAGGCGGAGTACTGCTCACGTTTCCAGTTATTGAACTTGAAATCCAAGTTAGGCATATTCGTGAAACATCAATGTTTTTCTAAAGTTCATTTTTCAGAATTCCTGTGACTCCTGGCAAAGATCTGCATGCCTGCTATAATATCTATAAAGCGTGTCCACTGGGAGTCACAGTCCAAATGCAAATATGCATTTGTCCATTCATAGTTTTATTGTCCTTCTTCTTTGTCATCGATCAAGACTGCACATGCTGAAATCCTTCTTCTTGTCTTGCTTCTGGACTGATGACTGGGGGTGCTGCGGTCTCACCGGTGTGTGGCTTTACGTCATTTAGATGCATCCACGCTCGCCTGCCTTGGACCTTTACTGCTTAAGAAGTAACACTCTCTACAACAAAGGGCCTGTTAAATCTTGGCTCATGCCACTTCCTAGTGAAGTTTCTGTTTAGTACAGCATCACCAACAAATAGTCTTGGTACCGATAAAGGTTTACTTGATCTGGTTGCTGGATGGTTTTCATCTGTGTTCTGAGACGGCGCCCCCTGGCACTTGAGTTGATTTGAAAGGAGAGAGGTACTAGGGGTCATCCATGTCAAATATGCACATAGCTAATTTCTTAACATTTCTGCTGTACTCTGGGTCACGTCTACTCCTCGATGGAGGAGTTAAAGGCGTTCTCATTCACCGTCCTGTCACTAGTACATGGGGTGTGAGGTGATGGTCCGAACCAGCAGATTTCTTAGGGCATATAAAGCCAAGGGCAGGCAATGTAGCCACCCCTTTTTCAACATCAGCTTGAGCTTAGCAATCCTCTCCTTAAGGAGGCAGTTGAGTCACTCACATATTCTGTTTGCTTGCGGGTGATAAGCAGAAGAAAAAAATGTGTGCTTAATATTCAATAATAATGCTATTTGTTCAAATATTTCATTAACAAAATGTGCCCCATTATTGGATCTCAGCACTTCCCACACTCCCCATTTAGGAAAGACTTCACGTACTAGAAACTTTGCTGCAAAAGTGGCACCTGGGTGTGTACACAGACCTGCTTCGATCCACCTGGAGAAGGCACACACCACCACTATCAGATACAAGTATCCACTACATACCTGCAGCATATCAAGATAGTCAATATGTAAATGCTGAAATGGGCCATTCAGTCAAGGAATAACTCCTCTAATCATTCGTAGTGTATGCCTAGCCATACACCTTTGACATACGATACAGTTTACTACATAAAATGCACCATGTTCTAACAGGTTTGGAACCAGCCAGTCTTCTGCAATGAGTGCAGCAAGAATTTCCCTAGTTACATGTGCAGGGTATTGCAGCTGTTCAAGCACTACCTTTAACAATGCTACTGGCATCACTGGTTTTCCAGTGCTATCCTGTCGCCATAATGCTTCAGTGTGGGATAAAGAACACCCCCTTTGCTTCCACAATTCCTGCTGTTCATGTTGTGCTCTTGACTCTCCATTAATTGGGTTCTTGGCAAATGATTAAATCCTTCTTTTACTACCATAATCATGACTATTGTTTCCTTAACATCCGGAGTATCAAAAATGGAAATATCTGGAGAATATGCAACCCTCTTGGCTCCTGCGGCTGCGGCTTCGTTCTCTCAAGAAATAAAGTCTGTTCGCCTAGTATGAGCGGCGCATTTAACGACTGCTATGGCTTTTGGGAGTTGTAGTGCCTTAATAAGCCTGTCCAATAAGGATGCATGCTGCACTGGAGTACCGTCTGCTTGGAGGTAGCCCCTCCTTTTCCAACGTGCTAGCCCTGCGTGCACGGTTGACGTCACATAGGCGGAGTCACTGTACACCATCACTTCCTGCCCTTTGTGTTTTTGAAGCGCGACAGTAAGCGCTACCAACTCTGCCGCTTGCGCCAAAAAGTGAGATGATAGTCTTGCACTTGCTACAACTTTGAACTCGCCGTTTGCTCTGTGCCTCACTGCAGCTGCACCAGAATGCCCTTTTCCACTGATTTGTCTATTGTACTGATCAATTTTCAAAGAGCCATCAATAAAAAGGATTTCCCCTCCCGACAACATGTTTTCTTTCACGTGTGATATCTCATCATAGAATTCTATATAATTAGCACAATCAGGTACCTGGTCACTTTCTGTCACTTGCTCAGCTATAAAAGTAGCAGGATTCACTATTTTACATCAAACAATTTTAATCGCTGGGTTTGAAATGATCACTTCATAAGCAGAAGCTCTCTGAGACATCAAGGTACTCTTGGGCTTCTCTAAAATAGCAAACAAGGCATGTTCCACAAAAAGCGTCATAGAGAAGCCCATCACAATACTTGTAGACTTGTCAATTGCAAACACAGCAGCTGCAAATGACAGTTCACAAGGAAAGTGTCCCTTCATAACTGGGACTAGAAACCCATTGTAATACGCTAGTAGTTTGTAGCCGAATGTGGTCCTCTGTGTAAGCAATGCTGTCATAACTGTCCCATTTGTGTGCAAAAATAGGAAAAACTCCTCAGCATAATTGGGAATTCCTAAATTGCTTTTTTCAACTCTTCAAATCCCTCCTCCATTTCCTCAGTCCATTCTATTGTGTCTTTGTCTACCTGTGCTTTCTTTAAAGCCTGCAAAAGGGGTCTTGTATACGAACTATAGTCAAACACCCAGGCTCTTACATAATTACATAGTCCCAAAAATTGTTGCATCTGTTTTACTGTATGCGGTTTTCATAACCGCCACAGCCCTTTCAGGTGTCACCTTCTTTCCATCATGTGAGATCAGTTGTCCTATGTAGAACACTTCTTCTTGGCAATACTGTAATTCTCTTTGTCTGCCTTGTATCCCTTGTCTGCTAGAACAGTCATTAATTGAATTGAGCCTTGCCTGCATTCATCTTCTGTTGTGCTACAAATTAAAATGTCATCTACATACTGTGTCACAGCACTTTTCAAATCAATATTACCTCAGTCCATCTGGAGGACTCTGTTAATGATCGATGAAGACTCATAGTACCCTTGGGGCAGCCTAGTGTGTTTCAGACGAGTCTGGCGGAACGTAAATGAAGTCAAGTCTTGTGAGTCTTTGTGCAATGGGATTAAGAAAAACACATTTTTCAAATCAATCACTGTGAAATGTCGTGCTTCTACTGGGGTACTGCATAGTATCGTCGCCGGGTTAGGAACTAAAGGAAACTCTGCATCTATAATCTGGTTAATCGGTCTCATGTCCTGTATGAATCTCCACAACCCTTCCTTTGATTTTCTTCACAGGATACACTGTGGTATTACACAATGATTCTGACGGTACAAGAATACCTTGTTCCATTAGTGCTGAAATAGTCTTAAAAATACCCTCATCAGCCTCTCGAGACATGGGGCACTGCCGTGTTTGAGGTAAAATTGCTCCTGGTTTCAACTTTATTTTGACTTCCTCTACCCCCTTTAACAGACCTACGTCATAAGGGCCCATAGTCCATAGGACACTTGGCAACTTATCCACATCTTCGGCTAATAAAAATTGCTGGACACTGCCGTATTATCCCCCTTCGGCTGTGGGATCTCTCTTTTCTCTGTTCTAATCCAGTAAGTGATGCTCATGTGAAACACTACTTCATCGTCTGTGGGGTCATCCCTAAAAATGTCATCATCAGTAGTGTCAGTCAATCTGCACTCCTCTTCAATAGCTATTACTGTTCTCCATGGTCTACCCTCATCATCTGTTTGTTCGAGCATTACCATTTCCCTTCGTACTGTGGCTGCTTCTAATTCTATAGGGATAGTCTGTCCCCCCTATTCGTCCATGAGTATCTGTGGTCTAAACAATAATTTGTTAGGTTTTCTTGTAGTCTTTCCCACTAAGCCAGGTAACCATGTTAATAGACTGCTCACCCCATAAAGGAAAACCCCTGGCTCTACTGGAACACCTCACAGAGCCACTTGCCATGTGAATGCCAATATGAATTCACCCACATTCATATAGTGTATTCCAGGACTGGAGCACACAATACCTTTGCCAGTAAATGAAATCGTCATGTTAAATATTGTCAACAAATCTGTTCCCAAAATGTTAACTGGTGTCTGTCGAGAATACAACAATGAAACAGACATGTCACACTCTCCTAAAGAGACTGGTAATTCGTCGGTAAAAGGAACTGGAGTTGTAGCTCCAGAGTACCCTTGAGCATTCATGGCATTTCCCAACATTGGATATTTTCCCTCTCATATACATGAGCGTGTAGTCCCAGTGTCTACTAAATAAGAAAAAGATTTGCCTCCTATCATCACATCGGCCCTTGGTTCCTCTTGGGGGAATGGTGTCACAGATAGTACTGAACACATCAAGTCGCCCTGTGAGCTGTCCTATTGTGGGTGCATGCATATCCCTGTACCCGTGAAAGGATTCCCTGCCACTACAGTGACACCCCCTATTCTAGGTGTCAGCAAGTGTCCCGTGTTTGCATAGTGCTGTGTTTGCATAGGGCCATGCTCTGACTGCCCTTGCAGTGGATTCATTTGCGCTTTCTGTGGTTGCTGTGCCTATTGCATTTGCGGCATCTGTGTTTGATACGCTGTCTGATCTTGGGCAAATCCTTCCCTAGCTTGTGAGCTATATGCTGGAGGACAAACTGTCCCCCCTCTTGAGAATTGGCCATTCTATACATTCCCTTGGCTCCCGCATACTTGCGCAATGTGCCCTGTCATCCCACAAGTCCAACATTTTCGCGCTCTGAAACAATTGTGTACGAGCGCGATAGAAATAAAATATCAATCAATCAATAAAGGAGGAGCCCTTCTGATTAGTCCCCCTTGGTTAAATCCTCCTTGCACATTCTGATTCTCATTCTGCATGTTCTGAAACCCACTTTGATTGTTTTAGAATACACCCCTTCCTTTATAGCACATGCCTCTACCTGGTGGCATAAATCCATTCCCTTCTTGGTCCGTCAGATGCTGATTAATTGCATGCGTTGTACCCACTGCTTGATGTACTCCCAGCCATTCTCCGCTTGTCAATACCGCCCCTTTATGGTGTACTTTGAATTTTTTTTATTTGGAACTAATTATTTGGCTTCCTGAATTTTCCTAGTCTCATCCTTCTTCTTGTTTTTCTCTTGCAAGAGCCGACAGTGATGCACTATTGTCAGCTGTATCTCAGCCCAAGGTTTTGATTCCATTCCCACTTGTTTCTTCACATTTGACATTAAAATGTGGTAAAATAGTGCCACTGTTTTTTCCCACGGCTCTTTCGTTTCAAGAGTCCATAGATAGATATAGCATCTCTGACCTCATCTCCTTTGACAATCCCAACATAGACTTTATCACAGAAATCTGGTTCTCCGACGACTTTGCCACTGTTGCTCATGAACCCCCCCCCGAATACTCCCTCATCCCACTCAACAGACCCTCTAGAGGAGGCGGAGTGGCAATCGTTTTCAAATCTCACTTCTCTGTTTCACTCGTCGACTCCCAGACATACACTCCTTTCTGTGAATCCCTGCTCGTTAAACTCTCACTGCCCCCAATGGTCTCCCACAGCTTCCTAATCATCTACAGACCCCCAGGCTATGACAGACATTTCACAACCAACCTCTGTGACTCCATAGCCACCGTACAAGTAAACCACCCCTCTCTAACCCTTCTTGGAGATTTCAATATCTGGCTAGACATTCTGACCAACCCTATGACCCACTCACTGGTGGACTGCCTTGATGCGCTTACCCTCTCCCTTCACATGAACGGCCCGACTCATTCTAAAGGACACACCCTTGATGCCATTTTCAGCTCCCACAACCAGATACATCTAGCCACCGCCCTCATCTGGTCAGACCACTTCATCGTCCCTTTCTCCATCCACTCCCCGGCCCCCGCGCCCAACCCTACACCAGCCGCTCCCTCCTCCGCAAATGCTGGAAGAAACTAAAGATCCTCCCTGACCTAGCCGAAGCACTGCTTCACAGTCCGCCCACAACCATCCCGTGGGATGAACCCTTAACCATCGACTGCTTCGACTCATGGCTCAATAACTCACTAATCCCGCTCACCCCCTCTTGCCGCTCCTCCTCACGCCTTGGTCCTTATCCCAAATGGTTTACTCCTGAACTAAAGACTGCAAAACAACTAAATAAATCCCTAGAACGCAAATGGCAAAAAAAAACAACCTATCTGATTAGATCCACCTACGCCTTGCACCATCGCTATAATAAAGCTGAAATTCGGAAAGCCAAAAAAACCCCACTACAACAAACAAATTCTTAACTGTGGAAACCCCAGCAAGGAACTCCACAAAATCATCTCCGAGTTCGTCAAACCTTCCGGTACCTCAGCCCAATCTACCCCATCTCAATCACTCTGCGACTCGCTCTCGCTCCACTTCTACTCCACCGCTCTTGACAGAACGACTTCTCTTAACAACAAACTGCCCTCTTCTCACCGCCACAAAATCCGTCCATCCTACCAAACACCCCCCTGCCTGCCGCCGCAACAACAACTCCACCCATTTTTTAATCCTTCAATCCAATCTCCAGATTTCTCGACCTGCTCTCTGATCGGAAACCCTCTGGGTCCCCCCTCGACCCCTGCCCGGCCTCAGTCCTCAAAGAAATATTCTCATCCACCTGTGCGGGAGAATACACAAGAACCATCCTAAATGAATCCCTCAGCTCGGGAATCTTTCCGGATGCCTTCAAAATCGCACATGTCAAACCTCCTCTAGAAAAAACATCCCTCGACTCCAGAAACTACTGCCCAATCTCAAACACCAGATTCCTTGCAAAACACACCAATCAGCTTACTCCCAACTAAACGCCTTAGTTGAATCCAACAACCTCCTGGAGCCCACCCAGTCTGGCCTCAATCTGGGATGATCTTAAAATCACTGCCGACTCTGCAGGATGCGCTGCACTAATCCTTCTAGACCTCTCTGCTGCGTTCGACACAATTAGCCACTCAATCCTACTTGACCGCCTTCACTCCCTAGGAATCTGTGGAACCGCTCTTAAATGGATCGCCTCCTTCCTCAACAACAGGAAACAAATAACCCTCCTCTCCACTTTTGCCTCGACCGCTCACCCAGTCAATACTGGAGTACCACAAGGAGCATGTCTATCAGCCCTCCTATTCAATCTCTATATGTCCATCCTCCCTGGTATCATCCGCCCGCACAATATCCTGTGCTATAACAATGCCGACGATGCTCAAATCATCCTGAAACTCCTCAACCCAGAACCCAACTCCCAGCCCAACCTCGCAGCTTGCCTCCTTGACATTGACCGCTGGATGACTACAAACCACCTCCTCCTAAACCCCACTAAAACTGAAATCATATGTGTGTGGCAACACTGAATTTCTCCCACACCCTCTAACCTGGCCCCCATCCATGGGCCAACCACCCACCCCCTCTCCCACCGTAATAAACCTTGGATGAACCCTGGACTCTGACCTTTCACTTTCTCTGCAAATCAACGTCTCCAAGTCCTGTCATTTCCATCTCAAAATTCTCAGATGCATTTTCCCCTACCTCTCATTTCCTAATAGAGTTGCTGCTGTTACGTCTATTGTAATGTCAAGACTGGACTATGCAAAATCCCTTTACCTTGGAGTCCGGGCATACCACCTTAATAAATTACAAAGAGCACAAAACTCTGCCACCAAATTGTTACTAACACTGGGCCCAAGAGACCACTCTTCTCCAGCTCTCAGAAAGCTTCACTGGCTCCCAGTTGGATGAAGGGCCACCTTCAAGGCCCTGTGCATCACTCACAGAGCAGTGCACAAGACTGGCCCTCTAAACCTGCAAGACAAACTTAAACCTTAACTCCCATCCCACCCTAAGGTCAAGCTCTGCCCTCCTTCTAGTGATCCTAACCATCAACACGGTCAGGATCGGAGGAACCTCGTTCTCAGCCTTGGCCACCACTCTGTGGAACTCGCTTCCACCTCACATCCAGCACACTGAAGACTATTTGTCATTCTGCAAATTACTAAAAACATGGCTCGTCCCATAATTCCAATGATCACCCTAAAGATACATCCGAATTCTCCAGCAACCCAATGAAAAATCATACAATCAGACTAATAAAACAAAACCGCTCCTACCGACATGATAGGATGGAGTGGAGGGAGTAGATGAATGAGATGGAGGGATGGAGCGGATGGAGTCACGCAGCTGGTGGAGCGGAGGAATAGAAGAGTAATAAGAGTTGACTGAGCGAAGTTGGACTGGATGAAATATGTATCGAATATTTGGAGCGAACCGAATGAATAGATGAAAATGCGTCGAGTCGATTGATTCGGATGAGTGGAAGGAGTTGGCGGAATCGGAGTGTATCTATAGTGTATAGATCGGGTAGAATGAAATGAGTGGAATGACTGGAATGAGTGCAATAAATGGAGTAAAGTGGATAGACTACAAAGAATAAGTTAGCAGAGGAGTGGGTGGAGTCGACGGAATGGTTGGAGGTAGTGGAACGGATGGAGCTGGTGAAACCGATGGAATGGGTAGAACGGATGAAAATGATTGAACGCATAGAGTGGGTGAAGCGGATGAGTAGGTAGAACGGATGAGTGGGTGGAACAGATGGAGTGGGTGGAAGGGATGAGGTGGGTGGAACAGGCGGAGTGGGTGGGATGGAACGGATGGAGTGGGTGGAACGGATGGAGTGGGTGGAACGGATGGAATGGACAGAGTGGATGGAACGGATGGAGTGGAGGGAATGGACGAGTGGAGGGAATGGACGGAGTGGCGGGAACAGATGGAGTGGAGGGAATGGACAGAATGGACGGAACGTACAGAGCGGACGGAGCGGACAGAATGGATGGAGCGGATGAAGCAGATGGAGCGGATGGAGCGACTGGATCTATAGAACATCATTCAACTAGAACACAGCTATACCCCGGATAATTCAGCCTAGCTGTTCACATACAAACACAACCCCACGAACATCTCATCACCCTAATAAAACACAGCTAGCTGAAGCACATTTCAGCTAGCATAAGCGTTCCTCAGTCCTAACACAGCCAGAACCCAGTCTGGGTGTCCACCCACCAGACTGTACACATCCAACTGATTTCCTCAGAACACCTATCGCTAAGAAGCAGCTATCATCTAACAACTACACCAGCTGCACACATATCTGGTGCTCCCACGCACCATACGACACTCTCTCTCTACTGACTTGAACTGCGGTTCCCGAGGGCATTCAACCTACCAGCGCTTTGAGATCATACCAATGATATATAAGGCGCTGTATAAATGCCTATAACATAACATAACATAACAAGTAACATATAGGAAGGATGGGGGCGGGATTCCTTCAGAGGCATTGAGCTGCTCCTCTACAAAGGTGTAAGCATGGCATTTTGGATAATGGAACACCATGTGACCTTTTGGTTATGGTGGTAGGAGGGATGGTGGGGGTCTCTAATTCCCTGAGAATGGTGAAAATCTCACAGGTGTTAGAATTGGCATTTTCAATGCGGTCATTGTAGGTGGAGGATTTGGCAGAGATAATGGCCTTTTGTAGAATTTGGAGGCTGTCGTGTACAGTGATTTGTGAGCCTCAGATGGAGTTTTCTTCCAGTTGGATTCAGCTACCCATTTGTTGATATGGAGTGTTTGAAGTTCTGGAGTGAACCACACATTTCTATGTGCCGATCGTTTAAGTTTACGTGGCTTTAGCGGGTCTATGGTGTCGATGGCCAGAGTTAAGGTTTTCATCTACTAGTTTGTGAGAATGTTAGGGTCTTTGGCAAAGTGGGGCTTGGGTAGGAGTGAGCTAAGCGTGGGAGCTAGGTGTTCCATTGTAAAGTTTTTAAAGGTGCAGGCCAAGCTGGGGTGCAAATGGATGGGGGTGGGAGTAGAGTGGTCGCAGGCGAGATGGAGAACTGCACGATGTTGTGGTCTGACCAGGGGCAAGCACTGTTGGTCAGGGCAGATACCTGAGAGTTAAGGTCAGCAATCCATTCAAGGATCCAACCCTTGTTGTGTCTGGGGGTACTGACACAATGCAGGAAGCAAAGGGTGTTGAGTGAATTGGAGAGCGATGAGGCTGCTGGCTCATTGGGGTCATTAAGACCTAAATTGAAGTCTCCCAGAAGAATGGTTTTAGAGGTCGGCTTGATGTGGGCACCACGGTGTGTAGGAGATTCTCTTCAAAGGACATGGAAGGACCTGGGGGTGGTAAATGGTGTGAAGGGTAATGGTGATAGAGTCAGAAAGCGCCAGTTTAGTTGACAGGATGTCGTAGTTGTGAGACAGGGAGGAGTTGAGCTCTCTAATGGGGAGAGTTTCCCTTGCAATGAGAGCCACTCCCCCACCTCGTTGGCTCTATCAGTACGGAAGATAGTGTATCCAGATGGAAGGGCAATGGATAGGGCAGGTCCGGGTGCTGCATGTAACCAAGTTTCTGTGGTTGTTAGGCTATCAAGATTAAGGGTGGTGAGGATATTGTGGGTGTCGAGGGCGTGTGCAGGGATAGATCTAGCATTGATTAGTGCATATTGTAAAGGTATGGAGGGGGCATGTCCCTTCTGTTGGCTAATTGCTGTCTTGATTATAGCTTTCTGCAGGGTTACGGGATTTAAAGGCTTGTGGGAGGTATATACAGCTGTTGTATGCTTGGTTCTGATTTTGGTGCGGGTAGCCATCCGGTCCCCTAAATGAGAGTTCCTTTTGGAAGTGTTTTGCAGGCGTGGGTTGAGGCAATGAGGGGTAGATCTCGGACTGGTGGTGCACCGATCACCAATGAGAATGTTCCTTGTGGAGGTATTTTCTGGGCGTGAGTTGAGGCAATGGGGGGTAGATTCCTGTGGTTACATGTGATTATACCTAATTAAATAAAAATTAATGAAATAATAACTTTAGCAAGACAGTTGGAAAAAATGGGGGCTCGTTTAATAGGATCTCCTTTCCCGATAGCATTACATGAGATTAGCGTACCACAATGTGGTCTTTTCCTAAAGATTAACAGTGCAAACTCCATAGGTCCCACAGCGTCATTTTGCCCACCCTCTTTGTGGCACCAGCCATCGGGTAAATGTGGCATTGCTGGGATACAAGAACGTCGATATTGAGCTACTTGGAGATGCTAAAGTTCTAGGAAAGTGGGACATCTTCTTTGGGCTTGCGGAGCAGCTGGAGCTGATAAATAGACTTCGGTCAGCTCCAGAAGGTCACGGCTTGCTTCAACGGCGGAAGGAATGCCATCCCAAGGTGCAGTTGTTCCTCTGTCAACAAGGATCCAGGATTCCTCTGCAAGGGCATGGCAAAATCACTGGAAGATCGCTGGGGTGGTCCCATTGTGGCACATTTGTCAGGCTGTCCAACAGAGGTCCCTAATATGTTAAGCAAATTTGTTAAGCACATTTCTAAAGCACACGGTCACCCTAAGGTACCTTGGCGCTAGAAGGCAGTGCACAAAGCCAGAACCAGAGCATAACTCAGCCTAGAATAAAAATGTTTTAACAGCTTTTCTAAAGGCCAGATATTTTCTTTTTCAAACACTTTTATTGATTTTACCATAAACAAACACAAAACAAAACCTTACAGTGCATGTCACAATATTTCGCATTTTACATATATCATCTTATCCCTTTCCCACCCTCCAACTCGAGCCTACTCTGTTTCGCGATCCACATCTACTTCTTCTAGGGAGGTTCCCTTTTCTCTGTCCTCTGCTGAGTCCTGGTCACTTGACTGGTCCTCAGGGGGAATTTGTAATGTGGCCACTAAGTGTTTCCAAGCCATCAGGGTTTCCGCTTCCTCCTCCCCTCCTTTATTACCCGCTTCCTGCCACACTGCTGTTTCAGCTTCAGTTAATTTCTGAAGATCTCTCCACCAGACTTCTACCCTTGGTCTGTTACATGCTTTCCATCCCATGGCAATTCTACGCTTGGCGAGTATATATGCCAAGCCCTTTAATTTACTCACATGTTTGAATTGACGTGGTCTGGGGAACCCTCCTATCATACATGCCCACACTGATTCAATATCTATCTTAATTCCTTTATCATCTAGTCGGCAGGCTATTTCTTCCCAGAACTTCCCAATCTGTGGACATGCCCAAAACATATGTGTCATCCCCGCAATTTCTTTACCGCATTTGGGGCATGTTTGTCGTTCTGCGCTCTTAAATCTGGCTATTCTCTGGGGAGTCATATATGCTCTGTGGGTTACATATAGTTGTATTTGCTGCAACCTCGCGTTCCTCAATACTTTTTTATGGTATCCTTGGGCCCTCTCCCACATCCTGTCACTCATGGGTTCACCGACATCTTCTTCCCAGTCCTGTCTTAATTGGGTCACTTCCTTCCCCACTCTGGACATCATCAGTTCATATAATCTCGAAATCCCATGCCCTCCTTTTGCTATATCATATATCGCTTCTATGGCTGCGTCTGGCTGTTCTGCTAGTATTATTTGTGACCATGTCACCCTCATCGGCCGTATCATTCTGTTATATGTAATATGCTGCCCCACATGTAATCCTGTTTCCTCCATCAATGCCCTGAATTCTTTTATCTCTCCCTCTTGCCATATGTCTCCCACTGTTGCAATCCCCACGGTTCCCAGTATCTTCGAATGTTTTTTATTAGTTGCTCTTCTCCTCCTGCCAGTGCCACTAACGGCACTTGCGGAGAACACGGGTTGGGTTTTCTAAGACCTGACAGGCTTTGCGCCATAGTTTCCATCCCAACATCATCATTTTTGGGCGTTTTCTCAGTTCTAATATGGGCAGCCATATCACTTCTTTCAGGAAAAATGGGTTCCAGTCTTCTGATAACCACTTGGCCACATATTGTAGTTGACTAGCTAGGTAATAGATCTCATATTTTGGCAGTTTTATACCCTCTTTATCATGCATATTTTGCAGCTTCCAAAGAGCAATTCTGTTCCTAGTCCCCTGCCAAAGGAATTCCCTGCATATGCTCTGTAGCTTGGTGAAGAATCGCCTTGGTATCAGATATTGTATGTTCCCGAAGAAATGTAGTAATGTAGTAATCTCAGCAACACCACCATCTTCAGCAGTGCCCCTCTTCCCATCATTGCCAAAGGGAGCTTGGTCCAGAACCTCATGCTATTTTCAATGTTTTTTACTGCTTTCTCTGTGTTATGCTGGTGTTCTGCTTCCACCGTGTGATATATGTCTATCCCCAGGTATCTGAACATGTTTATTTCCCTTGGTATTTGTAAGACTAGTAGTTGGTCCTGTGGGACCCCTATATACCTCCCCAATGGGAATATATTTGATTTTTGGGTATTCACTGCTATGCCCGACAGCGACGCATATCGCTCCATCACCTCCAGGATATATTGGAGATTTTCCTCAGGGTATCGTACAGCAACATGCCGACTTTGTATAGCGAAACCAGATGCGGTTCACCTTTTATACTTATCCCTATTTCTTTATACTGTTGTCTCAGGTATATTTCCAGGGGCTCTAATGCTAGAATATACAACATTGGAGACCACGGCATCCCTGTCTCGTGCCCCTACTAAGTTGCCACTTCTCTGAAATGATCGCTCCCGTCCTGACTCTAGCTAGTGGTGCACTATACAATAGTTTGACCCATTTTAGGTATCCAGGCCCCATCCCATAGCTAGTCAGGGCTGCACTCAACCAGGGCTATTTGACGGAGTCAAAAGCTTTTATCGCATCAAGCGATACAATCGCAATCTCCCCCGAGTCTCCTTTAGTGTGCTCTATAACCCGGTGAAGTCATCTAAGGTTGTCAGATATGTTCCTATGCGGGACATATCCGGTCTGATCAGGGTGTATTAGTTTACTTATGAGTCGTTTCATTCTATTTGCCAACACCGCTGTGAGCATTTTACTATCTTGGTTCAGCATCGACAGTGGTCTATACGATCCACAGTCACTGCTGTCTTATTGAGTTTGGGGAGCGGGATGATAATCGCTTCTCTTAGAGATTCTGGTAGCCTCTCTTTTTTGTATGCCTCATTTAACATTGCTAGCAGTGGGGGAAGCACCTCATTCCTATATGACTTGTAGAACTCGCTAGGGAGTTCGTCAGCCCCCGGGGTCTTACTGGTGGGTAGCTGCACTACAACCTCTTCTACTTCTTCTAGCGTGATTGGGGTATGTAACTCATCTCGCTCCTCCATGGTAATTTGTGGGGTGCCTATGTCTTCCAGTGTGTCCATTATCTCCCTGCTATCGCTCCCTCCTTCATCCCCATATAATGTTTTATAATATTTGAGGAACTCGCGGTTTATACCCTCTTGAGTGTCCACTGGTTGCCCATTCTCCCCGATTATTACTCTGATCGGTGTTCTGGGGGTCTCACTCTTGTACAGCTATGCCAGAATCCTCCCCGGTTTGTATCCATCTGCATGCTGCCTCTCTACATATTTTTTTATAGTTCAGATTACATAGTCTCTCCCAGTGTTATTGCACACTCCTGTTGCAGTTGGCTTATAGTTTCAGCTTCCTCTTTGGTGCTGCCTCCACTGCTGAGCTTAGTCTCTGCCTTCTGTAGTTCTCTTAATATGCCTCCCTGTAGCCCTTTGGACTTGGCTATGGCTATCCCTCTCACTACCACTTCGAAAGCTTCCCACAATGTGCCAGCCGACTCAACACTCCCAGTATTATCTTCAAAATAATTTACAATTTCTTCTCTCAGATCCTCCCTAAACATTGTATCTTTCAGTGCGTCAGCTCTCCGTCGCCATGTTGGGATCCTTGCCCTTTAGGGTTGGTATTGCCATATGATAGCCAATGGCGATAGGGCAATACCGATAGGACCCTCGCCTTGTATTCTGTCTGCCCTATCTCCACCATCATCTCCTGTGTTGTAAACATGTAGTCTAGCCTAGTGTGCAGGGCGGAATAATGTGAATACTGTTTATCCTGTGGGTGATGTACCCTCCACATGTCCTCTAGCCGGAAATCTGTCAACAGCGTCTGTAGGGCCCTAGCATTGGGGCAGGTCTGTCTAACTTCTTGTCTGACCTATCTACCTTTGGGTCTAGTGTACAGTTAAAATCCCCACCCCAGATGACCGCCCCCCCAGTTGAGGGTTTATTTTATTGTATAGGGTCTTGAAGTATGCCACAGTATCCTGATTCCGGCGTATGTGTTTATGATACATACTTCTTTATTTTCCACAAGCCCACATATTGCCACCATCATGCCATACTCGTTGACTGTAGACTGTAGTAATTGGAATGGGACATGCAGTGCTACCTAGGTAACTACCCCTCTGGCATAAGCCGAATATGTCACACCGATTACAGTCCCCTTCGACTTTTTCTGGATCACCTCTAGCTTCTCTTTTGTAAGATGAGTCTCCTGTATTAGGACAATATCTATTTTGTGCCTCCTTAGATACATCATGACCTTGTTCCTTTTTTGGTAGTTGTTGAGCCCCCTGATGTTCCAAGAAATTATTTTAAGGTCCCCCATTTTCAAGCCTTGTCCCTCCTCCCTTTTGTATGTCTCTATCCTCTGCCTGAAGCACCAACGCTCGCATGTGTAAGCTCGTTCCCCAATCTAAACTACCCCTAACCAATAACACTGCAACTCTTCCAACTCCCTTCCCTCCCCCCACCCTTCCCAACCCGAACTCAATACTCAACTCCAGATATTCCACCCCCCCATCCCAACTGATGCCCAGCTCCATCCCTGGATCTCAGGCACCCCTGCATCTAGCCCTTTTCTTGGTTATCAGCCAGTACTCGGGACACAGCAGGGAGATATCGCCCTACTGGCGCTTCAACTATTCTGTCTTCTGGGGTTAGGTCGCATATATCCTTTGTCTCCTGTATTAAGCTAAAGATCGCCACGCACGCACAGCTCATGTCTAGCTTGCACATGTCTATATTCGAGTCCAACAAGTCCACCTGGTGAATGTATAAGTAATAAATATCCGCCCCTTTTCTGACTTTCTTTTTAACCCTCTTTAAGTATCCCTGCTATGGTTTCACCCGCCCCCAGCAATCACAAGGATGGCGCTATGTCACTTATCCTGTCCATCTCACTCCTGACCATCTTCAGACTCTGGGCAGCCCTGGGCGTCCAGCAAGCGTGTCGCCTTCTCCGGAGATGCAAAGAAATGCACTTTGCCTTTGTGTAAGACCTTGAGTTTCGCGGGGTACAAAAGCATATATTTAAATCCGGCTATTCACAATCTTCTTTTCACTGCCACATAGCTATAGCGTTGTCTTTGCACCAGCATGGTGTAATCCAGGTAAGCGGTGATTGTGGCAGATGCCCGAGTTATTGTTCCGCCTTTCCGAAAGAATTCTAGGATCTTTTCCCTGTCTCTGTTGTTCAATATCTTTGCAATTATTGCACGGAAGGGAGCCCCGGGTTGAGGCCTCCTCGTCTGTGCTCTGTGCGCCCGTTCAATCGCAATCCCCTGGGAGAGCTTGCTAGCTCCTATTTCCTGAATTATCATATTCTCCATGTAGTCCATAGGACCAGAGCCTTCTTCCCCCTCCGGTAGGCCCACCATGCGTATATTATTGCACCTTGCTTGCCCCTCTGCCTCCTCCGCTCGGTTTTCCAGGTTGGACACTTGTTGCTTCAATATGTGGACCTCTTCGGCGTTGGAGGTGCTTATGTCCATGTTAGTTTTCACAGCTTTCTCTAGACCTATCGTAAGTTCTGCCAACGCTCTCGCATCTTGTCTCAATAGGTTGACATCCACCCCCACTGTGTCTATCTTGGTTTCCAGTGCCGCCTTCAGGTCCACCAACGCAGTCTCCCAGGAGGATTTGTGTTCTGTTATGGCTGAAAGGATCAGGTGGTCATCCCTTGGCGTGGTCGTGTCCTCTGGTGTTGTACCCATGGCTTGTGCAGGCGTTTTTGGGGACTGCTGCGGTTGATGGCTGCTTTCCTTTGACTTTGCCACCCTTGAGGGCCTTTGCTCTTGACGTCGCTGACACCCCCTGTCTGCTGCACAAGGTGTCAATTCCTCTGTCGGTCTGCAGCCATGACCTCACAGAAGCAGGGCTCCCAGTGGTGCCCCCCCAGTTTACTCATGCTCCTTAGTGTGTGGGTCCACAGCGTGCAGCGTCTGCATCTCTCGCCCACTGTCCTCTCAGGCCCGCACAGTCATGATTCACCAGTGGGGGCCCCTGTTTTTCAGTAGTCCGGTGCTCAAGCCTGGCACCATGCCCGTGGATCGCCGCTCCTTCTTGCTCCTTGTGTGCCACCACTCCCTGGGCTGCGGTGCGCGCTAGCAGTTAGTGCGCACCCCTTCCTTACTCCAGTATTAGGGTACTGGCTCGCCAGCGCAGGATGTGTCAGATGGTAGTTCTGCTGACAGGATGGCCACCCGTACCACTCAGTTATCCGGCACCTTTTCTGGGCAGATGCTCACTTACTTGTGGTTAATGAAAGCCCATTTAGCTTTCTCATCTGCTAACACTTTGTAAAAACACTACAGAATTCTTGTATGATATGATATGGCATTTATAACGTGCATGTACATAAGTGTTTCTTGCAGCTTGTCAGACTTCATGTGCCATTGGCACAGGTGTCGAGGGCATGGCACCCACTAAAAGAACTTTGAATTCTGTCTTCAGATGCTTTTCTCAGACTACTTACTGGTAATCTTCATTGCTCCTAGTCCTACTCTTCCCCATCATACTTGCAACCCATCTTTCCTGCCCTTGAAGTGTGGAGGGGCCAAGAACTGGATTAAGGAAATGTTAACCAAAGTATTGTTGGATATAGGGGGTACATATACCGCCTATGGAGAAGAGAGACAGGACAAAAATAGTTGGAAAATTGTGCTAACGATGGGGATGGGTAGCTCAAATATAGGTACTGTGATGAGGAAGAAGGGGACTAGGAGTAATGAAGATTACAGGTAAGTAATTAGAGCGAAATTAAACACTGATTTCAACAATGGAGAACTGTGCATTTGTATATGGGCCAGTTAGAGAAAAGAAAGAATTTCAGTTCTCTTATGTAATCCTGCATCACCTCAATCACCGACAGCAGCCATTGCAGAATGTCCCTTTGTTTAATGACATCAGACCTATTGTAAAACAAAAGGGGTGATGGCTGGAAGGCTTAGAATGAATCTTAAACTCTGGCATTGCTCTGGGCAATCCTCCAGACCTTTTTTATTCGCCTGCCAAGCCATTACAAAAGGGGAAAGACCATATGCAAATCAGGCTAGGTCCCACCCCAAAAGGAGTAGTACAGCCCGAACCACTAGGCTACATCCCTTCTGTATGAGACCACAAGCATCCCCAAACATGTTTCGGCCTTGTTGAGCCTCATCAATGAGGAGTAGCTTGGGTCTCTAGGCCCAGTGGGCACAGGACCCAAGTCTGAGCATACCAGTCCCACTCAGGGTGACTACAGCAAAACAAAAGTGGTGATGGCTAGACAAACTATCTCTTGTCTGCTGATGCAAAGAGTAGTGGCGTGTTTTCTCTTGTCATACAATTACTGCGTAACTCTGCATCCACACCCAGAAGCCCTGAAGGGCTCCGAAAACAGCTTCCGTTCCTATCAGTTGGAGGAGACAAGTACTACCGCCAGATCCCACATACGTGATGACCTGCCAGTTCCAGAGAGGAATCTATTGTCGGCATAATTTGCAACTGACTGTTGAAAGGGAAGATTTTCCTTCTGTAACCACCATTTAACATCCCTCTGCAGGACCTCAACTAGCCTGTGATTGCCTCGAATAACTGAGAGGCTGCAATCCCGTGCATCTGGGAGTGGCTCTGATCCACCACTTGCCACCGAAGGAGAAGGTTGGAATTCCCTCTAGGTGTAGGGCTTGCACGACCGGTGCGTGCATGCATGTGCACATCTTCGGGTCCATCTTGCGTCCACGTGGGAATGCTGAGGCCTAGAAAGGGTGGATGACCCTGCCAACCTAAGATATTTCTGGATGGCCCTTTGTATGGAAATGGAGACCTACATATCCTGGAGGCCCAAAGGCCACAGGTTATCACCTTGAAATGATCAGGATTATACTAACGTGTTGAGTGAGGAGTGTCGGTTCTCAAATGAGTCTGTACCTTCCTAACTCTTTGCATGAGGAATATAGAAGAAACACTATCCTTTGATCGCTCTTGAGCTGCCAAGAAGACTCAGCCAATCCTTCTGTTCCCCATCACCTGTAAGAGATGCCCCCTCTTGGTCTGTCTCGGTGAAAAAGGTAAACATGGCCATGGATGGTTAAGGGGGGGAAGCAGGACTTCCATTCTGTATCCCAATTTCAGAGCCAGTACTGCCCACTAAACCTTGGACATCATTTTCCAGTTTCTGGAAAATAGGTATTCAGTCAATTCCTGGTTTCTGAGGAAACCTCTTCCTGGAAAGGAAAGAAGCTTTTTTGTGGGAGGTATTTACTCAACAGATGGGACATTTCTCATAAGGGAGGTATTTACTTCATAACATATAGGACATTTTTATGGTATTGCCTCAAAATGACGAAAGAAATGGCGAATGCTGGGACAAAAAAAATGGAATCCCATAATGCTGAACATGGGGAGCGGGGGTTGTGGGCTATTGTCCCCCGCTTCCATGACATTGAAAGTGGGGGACTATAAATGTGTGGGGATCTATGTATAGATGAAATTGAAACTAAAATAGTTTGACAAGTCACCCACGAGTTACTACCATCACTTTTACTCTGTGCCCTAATCTACCATAGACGGAAATAACTTTGTTTTTTCTCTCTACACAATAGCACCTTTGAGTTATGATCACACATGAAACGTATTATTGATTTTCTTTGATTGTTTACATGTCTGTCTATTAATTCCCATGACTAAATAGTCCGAGGTTTTTTTTACCATGTTTTTTGATTAAATTTCATACTTTTCTATACATCCAACCTCATTCATCTTTTGATATATGTTTATAAAGATGACATTTCATTTTGTTTGTTTCACTACAAGTCCCTAACAGTTGTAACATCGAAGGGTAGCCACTTCGGTTCCGTTTGTTAGTTTATAGGGAAAGAGGGGAGTTGGCTGCCCACACTTAAGTGTGCCGCCGAAAAGTTAAGTAGGGGCGGAAGGGGTTATGGGGATGCGGTGTGCCAGGGAAAGTGATCTATGTTATCACTGTGGGCACAATTTTTGAATTCAATATTTTCGGATTAGCAACTTCGCGCTGCACCGTAATCACGTAGATCCCATTTGTATATAGGAGGTATTTATACCTTTAATAGGGAAAGGGGTGGGATAACTAAATGTTGGAAAATAGTTCATTTGGTGGAGGTGGGTACTGGGCAAGAAAAAGGGATGTGGAGGGAATGTACTACTTGCATATCAGTAGGCTTCTTTGATCCACTTCCTCAAATTAAAGCTTGGCTCCAAGTGCTGTTTTTGATTCTAGCCCACCTGAGTGTGTATCCTTTGAAGGTATTTTCATAAACAAACATGTTCATTGAGGATGCAGCCTTTTTGGAATTCTAAATGTGTTGCTCTACTTACAATCACACCTCTGTTTAGAGCACATCATTGTAAAGATCTATAGTATTCGTCTCCTTGTTACGCGCACGCGCAGCTGCATACACGTGGACAGTTAAAACCATTGCAGCCACCATAGCAGTCTACACGTGGACAGTTAAAACCACTGCAGCCACCATAGCAGTCTTCAGCCACACAAAGGATTATGGTGCAAGCCCACGGTCAGATTGCAGCAGCAGAAGAGAATTGTGATCTGTTCCTGGAGGAGGCGCAGTGTTCTCTCTGCGCCCCACATATCTCTTTATATTCCAGGTGCCACTGCCTCTTTTGCTTTATGTTTCAACTATATTTATAAGTCAAAAGCTGTGTGTGGGTTTGTGGGGCAAAGACTTGTTCCTTATATAATTCCACATCGTTTCACCAATCTGCACCAAATTTTCCATAGTTACCTGTTAGGACCCTCTGGACATTACTGGCTAAATGACATTTGGACACTCCACACCTTTCCCTGGATTTCAGCAAAAGTTTACATTTTTTGTGGCCTGCTGAAGAAGACGAAAACCATGTTCACCATAAGGGAAGCAAAAAGAATATGAGATGCAAATGGACCTGTGAGGAGAAGGTGAAGGCAGGTGGCATTCCAGAAGTTTCCACATTTTTGCTGCATCCGGTGAAATTACTTTTGCAGAGGATTTCTGAGAGATTGTGTCTGCCAACAAAGCCTTAGACCATGTTCACTGGGAAGGGAAACAAAGAAATGTTCTAACCGAGCTTTACACTGCCATACAGCATGTTCACTGGGAACGGAAACATAAAGGTTTGCTGCCTCAGGTGAAATTGCTTTTCCAGAGGATTTTTGTGATGAAGCCGTGAACCATCTTCACTGGGAAGTGAAAGAAAAAATCTTGTTTCTCAACCGGTCCCGATACAAGGAACAAAACTCCTCGAAAAACACATTGCAAGGCCCTAGAATGCACGATTTCTGAGATATTTGCACCGCAATGCACCGCAACAAACTGCACCATGCCAGGATAAGGCGGAACAGCGACCTACAGGATCATTCATTTTCAAAAATTAATGAGAGTATTTTCATGTCTGTTTACAGAACTCGTTCGGAGAACGGGTACTTTTGCTAGTATTCAATGAAAGTACTTAAAAACAATGTGTTTATTTGTGATAGTTGTAATTGCAACTTTTCAAATATAAAATATAGTTCGCATGAAAAGATTAATATTTTCACATGATTTAAAATATACATTTTTACATAAGATTGCATTCAATTATGTAAATCAAGTTGGTATACTTCCTTCACACACAATTGAATACATAATTCATCTTTGTTGAAATATCAGCATTGGTACAACCAATCTTGAGTGACAGAATAGAATATTTCTGATCATTTGTTTGTCTTTTGTCCGTTCATATGTCTTGGTGAGCACATCCTTCATTTTTCACAATTGCAATTTTAAGAGAAAGTTAATAGTAGCTATCCTTAAGGATACATACTGAGCTTCCAAAATCATGGACCACATTGTCTCAGGCGTTAAAGTGCAATAAATATGGAAAAACAGGTGGAAATGTTCTTGCCTTAATTTCGAGAGTGCTCGGCCCTGTACTGGTAGAAGTTCAAGAGTTTCTGCGTGGTCTTCTAAGTTGCAAAACCTGCATGCAATTGCAATATTGTATACTTTGGATCTTGATGCTGTGGCTGCTCTGATCAGCCAGAGTTTGAATCGTAGTCTCATTATTTGTGATCAATATGCAGCATTCGGAAATCTTTGCAGGTATTTGGGGATCTGATTGATCATTTTGGGGATAAAAATCCTGTGTTTATAGATTTTGTATTTTTTACATGTGGCTTCAGTGTTGGCCCAGTCATTATACCACATTTTGCGCTTGGCTCATTCTGGATTCAATATCAGTGTAGAGTCATCTATATTTGCTTTTTCCATATTCTCCCTGCATTGGTTTTTCCAGGTGCTTATCTTGTCTTTTGGGCAATTTTCGAGGGCTTGCGATAAGAGCTGTATAACAGTTGTTTTAAATTATTACTTCATTATGCACTTCCGGTAAAGTGACAGGGAGTTCCAATCAACAACAGCCTTCAAAGAGATTAGCCACAGCTCATATCCTATGACTGAGATTGGAAAACATTTAGGACTGGTAATATTCTGTTCCAAAATAATCCTTCTAGATAGTCCCAATTTGGCTGGTTTTTCAAAAATGTAGATTGTGCACCATATGTTAGTGCATGAATACATTTATGTTTGTAGAATGTTAGAATGGGCAGGCAGGCGTATTTGCCATATTTATGATGGACCAGAGTTACTTGGGAGCATAAAGTTATCATTTTGAGTTTCATTTCAGCTTTGTATGGAGCATCCTTTTTTTATCATTTACATTTAGACATAGGTATTCATTTTTGTTGGTTTTGTTGGATATCTCAATCTTCAAAAAATTGGATTTGAGGATGTTTATCTTTAATTCGTTCTCTAGGGCATACGAGACCAAAGCACCTAGTAGTCTTTGTAGGCAAATAGGAGTTTGGTCCACCAAAATAAGATCATCAGCGTAAAAGCAGCCAAGCTATTGAGTGTTTACTCAACTTAGGTGGAACATTTCTGACCGCAGCAAGGTTTTTCCCAATGTCTTTTATGTAGAAATTAAACAGAGTGGACGCAAGAGTGCATCCTTGTTTGAGTCCGCGGTATGTACTGATGGCACGAGAGAGAAGCCCCTTGTTTTTTATTTTTACACAAATAGATGTTTCACTGTAGCATTGTTTTAACAGGTTCAGTATATAAGGTGGGCATCCTGCTGATTTGAACTTCTCCCATAGTAATGTGCGTGATATCAAATCAAACGCTTGCCTGAAGTCGATGAAAGTGAGATATAATGGTTGCTTTTTAGCTAATGCTTCTTTTTTTCAGTGTTGATATAATAAGTAAATTAGGAGCCGTGCCTATTCCGCTAACAAAACCAATTGATGGGGATCTAGCATACTCTTTGCCTTTAGCCAATTGGTCAAATCTCTAAGAAGCAGTCTAGCGTATATTTTCCCAGCCGTGTCTAATAATGCTAGGGGTCTATAGTTGGTTGGTATGGATCGATCTCCCTTTTTAAAAATAGGTATAAGTATGGCTTGTTTCCAAGATGAGGGTATGAGACCTATGCAAGCTATATTTCTGTAGATTGCAAGCAAGGCTTCTGACCATAGTTCTGAATGGGCCTTGATGGTCGCATTGGATATACCGTTTCGTCCCGGCGCTTTGGATGTGCTTAATTTTTTGATTTGTATCCGAATGTCTGTGATGTCAATTGATAATTAAGCTGCATGATTTTTGTATATCCTCTAGTATTACAAACCACCATTCTCAATGCGTAAGGAGCGGATATAGTTCAACATTATTCATTCTTAGAGTGATTTGTTTCTTTGATTGCCTGCTGTTGCCATGACCATTTAGTTTCTTTAGGTTGTTTCGTTTCTCCTTCATAATAAACTGCTCTTTCAAGACGTCCACTAGATCCTTGACAGTTGGCAAGTACAGTTTAGTAGTCTTGAGGGATAAGTGAGGGGGTGTTTTCATATATTCGTTCTCTGGTGTGGGCTTTGGTCATCATTTCTCGTTCTTTTTTGACTGAAACAGTGAATCCCTGTGTTGCAAGCCTATCTTTCTCTTTCCATATTATTTGTTTCATAATTAATGATGGAATTGACAAGGTTGCTGTATCCATCCTTTTGTTTTTAGTTATATATACCACCTCAATGTCCTGTGTTTGTATTTGTTTCAGATTAAGGTTTGGTTAGGGTAGGGATCACTTGTGCCTCTGTTGCTCATAGTTATGGCTAGTATGTCCGTTCCTTTTAGATTGAACTCTCCACCCTTTTGTATAGATTGGTGTAAACGTGTATCAAGGTTTGTGTTGTTACCAACCCCCTTCTTGCATTCTTTGGTGCGATCATTTCTAATTTTGCAGGTTTTTTGCTGGGTGTCTTCCTCTTTGGTCTGGAGGTTCATGTGAAGTAGCGCTCGCCTTTGTTCTAGTGTTAGATAAGCAGTATTTTCACTGCTTCAATCTTATGATAGAGCTTTCGTTGTATCTGTAGAGATGTCCCGTTTAGACATGTGATTGTCATTCATTACAGGTAGTGAAGTAATGTCGTTCATCTAGTCAGTTGTCTCCTCTTCCTGTGAGCCCAAAATCTTATTAGGTTGTGCATGATTGTTCAAAGATGATTTTGTTGCTATGTTCATGTCATCCTCTATGGTTGTTGTTGTAAGGGGTGCTTTATTGCAGGTATTGATAATCTTTGAAGGAGGAGGGGTAGTCAATCCCTTGATGAATTATTTGGCTCCATTGACGCTGGATTTTCTTTTTGCTGTTAGGTTTTTAGTTTTATTTTGGTTTTTATTATTGTCAATGCTCACTTTGGATCATTTAGTTTTTCTTTTACTTTTTGAATTTAAGAATTTAAGAATACTTCAAATATCAGTTCTTGGAAGTCAGGAGGTTCAGTCAGTGATATTACTATCCCAGAGGTGTTTTCTTCACTGTTGCATTCAATTCCCTCTTCAGCATTTTCTTCATGTGCAGCAGGGATTACAGCAGCCGGGGAATGGGGCATTATTGCCTGAGCGTAGTCAATAACGTCAGTGTTCAATGATGAAAACTGTTCTGCTCTGCTGGTCATTGTAGGTATTGTGTGGGAGTGAGGGGTCATTTGGTCCCCCCTCACACATTCAGCACGAAATGGACCACTTGCTCACGCATTAGCGGGGGATGCCTCCATTGCCCGTGTGCTAACATTAGCATAAGTGGGGCTATTGCGGGAGACACTTGGCTTCCATTTTGTGTGCACTCAACTCCATCTTTGGGCCAGGCCTCACTTCGATAATACGAAAAGGCTTCTCTCCTCTCTGCAGCGCCGCGCACAGCATGCTCATGGCCCCCACGTTTTCTCACCCTGTCTGAAAGCTTCACAGATCCCTTTCTCAGGGATGCGCCGGGGATAATTGAAACAAATGATACACTGTATCATCTCACTCTTCCTCTGTGGTCACTGTCCTGTGTGTGAACCGGCCTGAATCATGCCTTGTAGCTCATCCACCTCCACAAACCCGCCCATGCCCTCTTACCCCCGCTGTTGGAAAATGACTGCCAATGTAACCCTGTGCCCTCCTAAGGTATTCTCTTGATGTACCAGAAGTGTGACCCTGCTGCGCAGCCCACCCCAGCGTGCCCCCTACGAAAACCAGACCTCTGTCGCCGTATATTGCACCCTAGAACTAACAAATGTCAGGGTGCCACATAATTGCTTTGATTACCCCAGCGCGCCCCATGACCAAGGTTATCACGCCAACCAAGACGCCTAAGCCCGGTACCCCATATAAGTCCTAATGAATGATGATATAATTATCTGCATGCAATTTATAGGTTTGTAAAGATTTACTCAAAGGTATACTAATGATCACTGTTTATTGTAAGTCTAGTGGTAGTTTTTCATGCTAGCTCAGTTAGTGTCCGCCACATCTCACCACAACCTAACCCTCACCCCGCCCGGACACAGGCAGATGGACCTCGTGACACTCACCCTCCCGCCAACTGAGCAGCCAATCCGGAGAAAGCAGCACCTAAGGATACATATGTTGCCCTGCTCACCACCAATCCTGAACTATTGTAATCCCTTATGTAATGATGTCACTGATGATGCTTTTTCCCCTTATGAGTTCATGGGCCTCATTACACGGATGGCGGTAAGGGTTTACCGGTACCGGTAAATCCTTACCGCCTTACTATGAGGTCCCTTTGCGGTTTGGGGAATTTAACGCCTGCTTTTTGCAGGCGTTAAAAACCAACCCGCAAAGGGACCCAGGGAGCTAATTACGGTACCGCAATTTGCGGTACCGTAATTAGCGCCTTCCCCATTCCCATTATGCCCTATGGGGCAAAAATGGGAATGGGGAAGGGCAATGGGGGAAGGGGGAATTACCGCCCCGCCAATCTTGGAATGGGGTGGTAATTCCCCTTTCCGCCAAGGCGGTGCCAGTATTTTACCGGCAAGAACCATGGCGCTAATAGCGCCATGGTTCTCCGCCATCCGTGTAATGAGGCCCCATGTAATTGTATTCTTTGCCAGAGTGCTCTCGAGGCAGCAGAGTCCTCTGGATGCCAACTCTATATAAAGCAACTAAACCTTGCAACCTGTTCTCTTAGTCTCATTCCCCATTGGGGTATTTCATGTTGGGTGGATATGCATGTGTACGTCGGGGAGTGTGCCTTTACATTATTGAAGTTTTAGCAATGGAGATTTCCGTTGCTTTTTGAGCAGAGGATAGATCACACATTTCTTGTAGCCCTACATTCTGTTGATTCCGTTTGGCAGATATATGGTCACATTGGGAGGTAATGGTATTTAACAGTTCAGTGTTCTGGGCAATATTTGTTTCCATGTGCAAGTATAGTTTAGTGAGAGTAAATCTCCCATTATTCCTGGCCGCCAGTGTGATCTCATAATCTGCTATGGGTAAATGCTGTAAGCGTAATGATGGCCTCGGGGTTGGCCTTATACATGACATAGCATTTGATAGCGTTGAGTTTAATGCTGGGGTAGGAGATGTAGAATGCATTATCAGTGAGTGAGATAGATTGAAGTCTCGGTTATCACTTGGCACAAATTGTATTTGCATAACTATGTTCGTTTGATATTGGTTTTGCGATTCTTTTTCGGGTGATCCGTTGCAGGCAATACCTGATTTGGGCGTCTTGCATGGATGGATGTTCTTTGTCGGTCCATTCAGAAAGTGTTTCAGTTGCAGGTTGACTTCTAGTATTTTTTAATGTTTCAGAGTACAGTCTTGGAATGGCTGTGTGATGTACAGCATGTATCATGGTATCGATTTTTATCGATGAAGCCGTCGTTGCTGGATCAAACGGATGAGGACAAGTATCTTTTTTGATATTTGTGAAGTGGCTCATTTTCAATGATGGCAGTAGCAGGTTTAGGAGTCTGAATCAATGCCGGTTGAGGGTCTTTTTCCTGGGCATAGATAACGCATTTATGTGCTGCAGGGGTCGGCTGACTTGCCATTAGTGGAGACTGATCCTTATTTGTGATGGGCCAGAAGTATCTTATGTTGGAGCCCATCGACTTAGAGCGTGCGATCTTAAATGCTTAATTAGCGTTGTTATAGCGTATCTCACCTCCTTCGACGTGAGCACGCGCTCCTTCAATGAGTTTGTCCACATTCAGGGGCATGGTCGTTTTTAACGTATAAGTTGACATTGCTTAAATGGCAATGAAAAAGCAATGCAATGTGGTGAAGAGGGAAGCTATTAACAACTCGCCCAATATGGAGTGCCGGCAAGAGCTCTCCTCTGCCCGGCTGAACAGCAGAACAGCACTCTCCAGAAGCACTCACCCAGATGCGCACTAATTAATATTCCTCAAGTCAGCGTACTGATCATAGTAGCAGTAGAGTCAACGGAGCAATGCTTTACAGCAAAGTGATGGGTGCTGTGCAAAGCAATAGTAAGAGTCCATTATGGCAGAACAGCACAAGCCAGAAGCACTCACCCAGGTGCGCCAAAAGTACATTCAGACACTCTCCCAGAGTGATCTCATAGCTGATGTTTGTTGTCACTTTGCAGCAGAGTCGCTGGCACACCCTGATCTCTCCTGGAGGGGGATTTCCACAGTGGCAATGAGGTGGGGTTTGCAACACACGCCTTTTAACTCTGCCAACTTCATCAGGGAAGTGTTTGCCGAGGCACTGGAGGCATCTCAAGAAGATTGAATTCATTCCCGATGCTCTGGCCATCCGGCGTTCAGCCATGCAAGGAGCGGCCTCTCATCCATCTTTCCCCCCATTCTCCAGGCACTCCAACACTACCAATGGACTCAATGGTTAGGGGCATAGGAAAATTACATCAATGTTTTACACCGAAACGATTTCACTCCCTAGACCCAAAAGGCTGCGCTCTACACCGCTCTGGGCACACCAGGAGAAAGACCCTTTCTACTAAAGGAATGGTCACCTCTCACACTGTTCCTGCATAAAACCTCTGCACACCCGCTCCGCACCTGATAGCAATGTATTATAATGATGTTTTCTATGAAGCATCACTTACTTTTCCATGCCCTTTGCAAATGTGACACAGACCTATTCAGCGCAGCCATCTTGTGGTAACAGACAGTCAGGCGTGGGCGAGTTAACGTAGACTGTTCTTGTGGCACAGACCATAGCACATGCCCCTGCGTTTACAAATTCAGCCGCTAGAGTAAAACATTGGGCCTCATTACGACCCTGGCAGTAGGGGGTTAAAGGCGCCGGTAGAGCTGCTGGCGCCGTTAACCCCCTACTGCCTCATTACGAGGTCTGCTCGCAGGTCCCGCTAGGGACGCCTGGTAAAATCATTAACGGGCCCGTTGTTAGCATCCTCCCCATTCCGATTGAGCCCTATAGGGACTCAATGGGAATGGGGATGTACCGGGTCCGGGTTCCCTGAATGGGGAAATACGGGGCCCTCCAAGGTCAGAATGGCCGGTATTTCCCCATTCTTGGAACCCAGACCCGGTACCCCGTATGGGGGGTAGCCATGCCGCTAGAAGCGGCATGGCTACCTCCATAGTCGTAATGAGGCCCATTGTCTCAACGCCTTTACACAATCACCTGTGGCGGCGGAGCGGCGCAAGACTCTCTCGTCTCCAATGCATATCAACACAGCCTTGCTCAGTTCCTTGTTGGCATTACTCAAAGAAATCAAGATAGAAGTTGACAGCGTAATTTTAGTATTTGTATTAACATTTAATTGTAGCAATAACACTCAGTTATTAAATAGCCTGGATTAAATACTAGTATAACTCAGCACAGGGAAAAACAGGACATACACTTTCTACCAACTTTTTCAGTGTCCAGTGTGAGTTAAGGCAGCAACTTGGGCAGCTGACCCTGTTCAAGTCAACTGACATCCTCTTGTGGCTTTTCTGAGTGATCACTGAAGCCCGTGGAAAACAATATCAGTTGTTGTTAGGGAGAGAATGCGTCAAAATCCTTCAACCTCCAAATGAGGCTTAACTTTGAGGTATGGTTCAATAAATTGATGACAATTCAGTACAAGCCTGTCAGCGCCCCAGAGACGATCAGATGCAGGGCTAAGCTATTGTGACTCACAAGGTGGGTGGATGTTGTACTCCCCGGGGATAGAGGTGGTGCTGAAAAGGCTTTTGTGCACGGTTATTAGGAGATGTCTATTTCAGTGTTGGCTGAGCGTAGTACGTTTTGTTATTTTCCTTAACCAGCGTGTACATCAGGGGAGGTGGGCCTCTCCCATTCCAAGATGGAGGTTAACAACCTAAAAGCTGATTGGCTCATCCTCTGCTGCCTGGCAGTATAGAACCTGGATGAATATTCTATAACTGCCTTTCATCAGAAAATCTGAACCAAAATGGCTCTTTCCGCACGGCTTGGTTTTAGAGCCTTTTGAGCTGGCCTTCAATAAAGTTTTGAATCAGAAGCCAGAAAACTCTTTGTAGCATATCTTTGCTGAGTAACTGGTGGTGGGAGGGTTTATTTATTATGAACTCCTGCCTGAGAACATTTATTGGAAGTAGTGAGCCCTCCAGCCACCTGGAGAGTTCTCACCATGCTGGGAACTCCCAGCTTATTGTCAGGGTGGTGTTTAACAGGGCCTGTGCCCCCTGGTTCTCTCAGGTCGGCACATAAGGGTTTCAGTGTTGGGACCTAGACATCATTCTGTAAAGCCTTGTGAGTCTACTGTGCAGTTCTCAAGTGCGCATGCTCGCCTTATTGCAACTCAGCACTAGAGTAAGGCACCTGTTGGGCTTGCAACACGCAGGTCCACACACAACTACAGCACATGTCCCTGGCAACGGTAACTCTTACTAGCAGAAGGCACCTGTAAACCCGCAGGCGTGTGCCTTTTCGAGTTGCTGCTGCTCTTTTTGTTGCTGCCCTCTCGGCTGCGCGCAGATAGTTTCTTTGCTCATTGAGAAGGTGGTTCAGACCATGTTACGTCTATTGTTCCATGGGATTCTTCAACCTCAGAAGACGCCATCCTCCATCTCTGGACAATCAGCAGAGATGACCTAGCATTGTGAAATTCCTGAGGGGGTGGGGAAAGGTGGAGGGGAAAAGCTAAGTGGAAAAAACAAGAGTTTACGCATATTGAGCAATCTGTCGTCTATGTTTTGCCCAATTCCTCTATCCCAGTGGTGTCGTGATTGCAAATGGGAAAGGAGGCGGTTGCAGGTGGGATAGTCATGGGAGTCTGTAGGGGCCAGCAGCTCCTGTGGGATTCGACTCGATGGGACCTGACAAGTTGAAAGATTCCTGCCTGAGCTGAAACGGATTCCGCAGTCGCTACTTTGAGCTCCTTGAGGAGTATCCTAGAAGGGCTGAGGGAATGAGTAAAGGCTACCCGCGATGAGGCCCTAACTCTTAGTAGAAAGGTGAAGGATTAGAGTCTGAGGGATAGTGGTTTGCAGGCCTGGGAAACACACCAACGGAGCAAGCTGCTTCTCCAGAACCCCAGGAACTTTACCCAGAGGTAGTGTCAGAGGTCATTAGGAAAAAAGAAAATACGGGCTTTAGGGCTACTCAGCCTAGGTGCCCTGGCTCTTCCCCTATACCAATTTTGTTGGCCCCTTCAGAATGCTTCAGGGAGAGTAAAGAAAAGTTGAACATTTTCTTCACCAAGTGTTAGCTGTATTTCTTTTGTAGGCCGGAAGTGTTTCCCAAAGCAGCGTCTGAGGCGGCCTTCATTTTGTTGTATCTCAATGGGGAGGTTGCAACACGCTCTAGACTTCTGGCCACCAAAGGTGGTTCCATACTGGATGACTTGACCTGGCTTGCATCTGAATTTAGCAAGATGTTTGACTGCAACTGGTTTCCCCAAGTGTGGATGGAGAATTGTTAGAGTTAAGACAAGGGAGTCAAGACCTGTCCGGCTACAACATATATATATTGTCAACTTCGGGATATCATTGAAACAAACCAACCCCTGAAAGAGGCACACCAGGGTTTTAGACTTAAGAGTACAGAATCAGCCCTGTGCTCATCTGTAACATACTTAAAAACAATTGGGATGAAAACTCAGAGAGTGCACTCATCTCAGCTGCTTTTGACACCATCAGACACAAGATCCTCCTGAAAAGACTGGAATATGTTGGTATCAAATAATCAATTCTACACTGGATTAACCCCTTCCTCATGGGTAGAACAGAAACCACAATCTTTGGCTCCTACAATTCAAGGCCTTGCCCACTTACCTGCAGAGTACCCGAAGGACTACACTCTCACCTCTACTTTTCAACATCTACATGACACCCCTACTTGACATCATCAATAAATCTGGTATCTCCTGCTACAACTATGTGGATGAAACACAAATAATCTACACATTTCTGAACCACGCATCACCAAAAGCTGCAGACATGAAAAACTGCCTAGCACAGGTGGACGCATGGATCACAGGACGCAGACTAAAACTTAACCCTAGCAAAAGAGAATGGATGCTCTGCAATCCTGCAGGTTCTATCTCCATCACAATCCTTTGTCCTGATGAGATGGGACCCTGCCCAAACCTGTCAACCATGATAAGAATGCTGAAGCGAAAATTGACACCACCTTCTCTCTTGATCCACAGGTCAAAGCCATTGTCAGAAGCTGTTTCTCCCATGCTACTCCGCTTCTTACCTAACTTAAGATTCACCCACAGGGCCATGTACATGATTTCCCTATTACTATACAGGTTAGACTATGCAAACAGCCTCTATCTCGGACTCCCAGATTACGTAATGAGGAAACCTCAAAGAGTTCAAAATGCAGCGGCAAAACTATTTCTCAGAATGAAGCGATTTGAACATATCACGCTAGCATTACATACTCTCTACTGGCTATCCTTCAAAAAAGGGGTACATTTCAAAACCTTGGGCACAGCCCATCGTTCATACCCTGGAATGGGCCCTTTCAGCTTTAGAAGGCAGCTTCAGCACTACACTCCCTCCAAAACACTTAGGTCCAGCAATACTGTACTAGTCCCCAACTTCAAAAAAGAAATGGCAAGGAGGATCCTCTTTTTCAGTTCTAGACATGAAACTGTGCAACACTCTACCCAAACCTCTCCTACTGGAGAACAACCACCCGACCTTCAGGAAACAGCTCAGTACTTGGCTTTACAACCAACCAACTGTACTGATTTGGTGTCCACTCTTTTTTAAGCTAAGCAAACTCGTATTGTACTAATTTAGTTACCGCTGCTTTTGAATTTAGCCACACCAGAATTGTACTGAGTTGGTAAATGCTTATTTTGAATGTATCCACACTATAATTGTACTGAGTTAGTTAATGCTGATTTTGAATTTAGCAACACTAGAAGTGTAACCCGGTGCTTTTTAATGTAACCACTCTAGATCTGTCCGCTGCTTTCAATTGAACCACACTGGAACTGTGACCCGCTGCTTTTGAATTGAGCCACACCAGAATTGTACTGATTTAGTCAATGCTGCTTTTGAATTTAGCCACATGAGAACTATACTGATTTGGCATATGCTGTTTTTGAAGCTAACCACACTAATAGTGTACTAACTTGGTTAACAACACTTTGAATTTAGCCACAATAGAACTGTAACAACATGATCCCTGCTCCTTTTGAATTTAGCCACACTAGAATGGTACAGCTTTAGTTAACGCCGCTTTTGGATCTTGCCACACTAGAATCTGTACTAACTTGATTTCCCGCTGCTTTTAATTTAGCTACACTAAAGTTGTACTGACTTAGCACTGCTTTTGAACTTAGCCACACTAGAACTGTACTGATTTGGCACCCACTGCTTTTGAATTTAGCCACACTTTAATTGTACTGATTTAGCTAACGCTGCGTTTGAATTTACCCACACTAGAACCATACTGATTTGACGTCTGCTCCTTTTGAATTTAGCCACACTTTAATTGTACTGATTTAGCTAACGCTGCGTTTGAATTTACCCACACTAGAAGCATACTGATTTGACGTCCGCTCCTTTTGAATTTAGCCACACTCGAATTGTACTGATTTATTTGTTTAGATTTAGTTTAGACGCGCGACTCTGCAAACCACACACCAGGACCAAAGCAAACAGTGGACAATACAGAATGAAAAACCAACAATAAAATTACTCAACACCCAGAGATCACCTGAAACCAACTACCCACCCCTTCTCTTCTCCAGACCCTCACACCTCTCACGTACCCCAGAGGGCTAGTGAAACAACCCACCAAAACACCTGCAAACTGCACACCCCTCTCTAATCACACTACAAACCCAATACCTGTAAACAACAGGCAACTCAGATGCTGGATGCCACCCTTCCGGACACAACAGGCTCAGTGCACATAACAAAGCGCAGCCAGAAAGTTCACACGCACATATGCCAGTTCCTCCTGATTCTGCACGCATCAACAGGTACGCACAAATGCTATCCTATCCCTCTCTCCCTCACTAACTAACCCACCTGACTTTACCTTACAGAGCCACAAGAGTGCCTGGAGACCATGGAAATGGCAGCGGTGCACGGTATAAATCAACATAACATAACATTACTACTAACATCTTGCATCCTTACATCTCCCACGCTTCTTCAGATGGCCTCCCGGTCTAGTGTACTTAACAGATTCAGACCATATCCATCTTCTATCAGCACCCATGCTGTTACTTTTTGCACCCCACAATCTGGGGACTGCCCATATGGCTAACCTACCCAGTCAGTACCAACCAGAAACAAGAGAGAGATTTTCATATCGACACACACATGCAACTGCTACTTCTGACATGCATCTACCAACACCAACGTTTTCTGCATCTGCCTTCCCGCTAATGGACAAACACACCCTTCTCTCCTTTCGTATAGAGCCATGGGCAGCGTGGCCAACATTATTGACAGAAGGGCGCTATATAAGACCACTTTACATTACACCCAATTTAGGTAATTGGTGTTAGAAAATGGTTGAAAGGAGGGGGAAAAGGACCTCACTGTAAATATTGGCCCCCAAGTGCCACCGATAAGGAGAGCACAAGCGGTTCCCTTTTGCCTCTTTCCGAGTGCCAGTGAGTTAGAGTGGAGGAGCGTGACTGGGGGAAGGGCACAGAGCCATGGAAATGATAGCAGAAATAGCAGGAAAGCTGTGGGCCAAATCTGTGAGGGGCGGCGCGGTGCTGCAAAGAGGTGTGGGCCCGGCGCATTGAATCCCAAGTCACATGAGTGAGGAGGCCTGGGGTGAGGAGCATTTGGCAAGGTTCCGGAGCTGCACCCAATCACCCAGTTGAGCAGGTGGACAGGGGAAGGCAGATTAAGAGCGGTGCATATGGCCTCTGCGTAGTGACGGGGAAGCGGCTTTGCCTGCCCCGAGCCCATATGACGTGGCAAAGGATGATCATCGGCACACAGGCACCAAGCACAAAACACTAGGCTAGGCAATGTTGAGCCCCCACTGGGGAATCGGGGCATGGCCAGGACTCCCCAGTAGTGGGCCCGCCGTCATAGGTGCTGCTCAGGCGTGTAGTGAAGACGGGGAGGACCTTGCCAGGAGCTGTGAAGTTAAATCTCTCACATGTGGCCCGTGTCTTATTGGTCGCTACTCAGCCTTAGCTTTATGACAGCAGCCACTCATTCCCACTGAATACTCATGTCATGCAGTTTTCATAATCGGAGCATATGGAAGCAGCCAGTGAAATGGCTTAATGAAACAACCCACAAATGCATCACCTCTTACAGGCTGCTGCTATTCTCTGCCATCAGTCAGTCTGTAAGAATCCATTCAAACTGCCTTACAATCTCCATCACTACATATATGAAGCAGAAAATCTGCTAGTTTGTTGCTTATACAATTCCACACCGTTCCACCAATCTGCACCAAATTTGGAAGTCACCTGTTAGGACCCTCCGGACATTACTGGCTGCATGACATTGGACACCCCACCCCTTTCCCTGGATTTTAGTCCCTTCAGAAATGAGATGGTTGCCTGAAATTGGTGAAACATCAATGTGGTCGTAGAAGGACCGGACAAAGCTCAAGGTTTAAGCGTCTGGACGCGAGGAACACAACTCAACCACATTTCAAGGTCCTAGGATGCGCCGTTTCTGGGATATTTGCACTGCACTGCACAAGATACATTTTAATTTTTGTGCCATTTCTATGCTTTTCTCCTTCCAGGTGCCACCCAAAAAAGCAAACATATATTGGACGAATGAATCCAAAATCAAAGACAGTGAGATTATTAAGGACCTGTCTACAGGACCCCTGAGGAGCATGGCCACATTTTTGCTAGTCAGTGGATAGAGCTCAGCTGGGGCCTATCCTCACACTAGTATTGAAGCGTTTCCCCATTGATGAGCCGTTCTGATTGCGGAAAAAGCCACGCAGAGACCATATTTTACATTATTTGCTTTTGTATTTAAGGGAGCTCTCACCTCATATCTAGGATGTAGAATGCAAAACGCCTAGTCCAGGGCCTTTTTTTTAAATGACACCCGCTTACCACAGCACCTTTTCCTTCACCCTTCTCCTTCCACACAGAATCAGATTCGTGTGGGACCAAACTATGAAAATGGTTTATTCCGTAACCATTCATATGAGGCATTAACTGCCATTTGTAGACGCACTTGGCATATCATGTCAACCCCTGAACACGTGAGCCTGCACCGTTGAAAATAAAATTACATACTGACAACCAAATTGGTTCACACAAAAGCCCAAACTACTGTCAATGCTTCTTGTTCTTATCCTTTATGTCTAGAACAGAGCTTGCCCCCCCCTCACCCTCGCCAGTTAACCACGTTAACCTAATGCCCCGCCTTAATTTCACCATCCATTAACCTCTGTGTTTTTGACGTTTTCCCTTGCTTTCTGAGCCCTCCCACGCGCCCCCTTGAGTCCTATGGGCGGGCAGAGACATTGCTTTTGTAACGAGACAGCCGGATGAAGTGGGGAAGAGGTGTCTATAAGTCAGAGGTGTTTCCTGCACAGAGTGCAGCTCAGATCCTTTGTTTATTTCACGTTCCAGGAGTGGGTCCCACTGGTGGACTTGTGGGTTTTTCAGCCTCTTTGAGTGAGAGGAATAGCCAAAGGGCCGGGACAGCCTGTGTTTTCCATAGATTTTTAATCGAAAGTCCAAGAAATCTGCAATTCCTAACATGTTACCAAGCAGAAAGTACTTTGGCAGACGGTTACATATAGGACTTGTGATCAGAAATATGTATTCTCCTGTCCACAAGAAGTGAAACCTTAATATGAGAAATAACTCACACTACTTATGTACTTCCACACGGTGGCAGTGTTTCATTACACTCTTGTCTGCTTCTCCCCCCCCCCCCGTTCAGCCATCGTTCTATATATACTTTATCTGCAGAAGCGCTGTAATGGCTCGAATGGAATGTGAGAGCAATCGTCTGTTTCGGTCTGTTCTCTGAGTAGTAGTTATTTCCGGGGCGGCAGCGTTCACGCGGCCGGTCTCACAGGTGCTGGGCGGCCCAGCTCCATGTTGGTTTGCCGGGGTCACCTGGACTTACAGGTGGTTGCAGGGCGGGACCCTGATATACGGTGAGGACCCGGGCCAGGGGCACCATGGATGCCGGGATCATCCAGATGGACGATGCCTGGGCTGGACCCAGGACACCAGGCAGGTGTGGGGGGGGGGGGGCAGACCAGCAGGGACCTGCAGGACTGTGATCACACAGTGTGGGCCAGGCTGCAGGACCATGATCACACGGTGTAGGCCTGCATGCCCAAAGTGAGAGGCAGAGACAACAGCACTTCCATTGTTGGAGTCTGCATCCATTCTGTCGCACTTCTTTTGCCTGCAGTTGCTCCTTTTGTTAGGTCGCCATGGCCCATCTTAAAAGGGCAATACACTTGGGAGGGACACACATCTTAAAAGGGCAATACATTTGGCAGACTCACACATAACTGTAGTGGGTTTTTTACAACATCAGCACTGACAGAAAGCGAGTATTGAACGACAAACGTGTTTAACGCGGTTTTCTGCACCTAGATCTGCTGCAGACAGCCGTTTTCTGCACCAGCGACTTGCGTTTGGCCCGGATGGGTGTTATTGCAACTTGAATCCCCTGTGAATGAATATATGTAACACGTGATCTATACTAATATTGTGTTCCTTATACTTTTCATAGGTCCGTTGTTACTTGCATAGTAGAGTCTTGGCTGATGGCTGATTGATCCCAAAGGACCAGATTCTATATGGGATAAAGTACCCCCTACCGCACGCTATAAGGATATTGCACGTCACCAAGAAGCTTTATGACCAATTGGCTCCCTGTAAGGGGGGAGTCAGCCAATCAGATGGCTAGGAACTATAAGGATATTGCACGTCACCAAGAAGCTTCATGACCAATTAGCACCCTGTAAGGAGGGATTCAGCCAATCAGATGGCTAGGAACGTGGGTCTGAACCGCGGATGCAAGCCCACACTCCATGCCGCCTGACGGCCGCTCCCCCCACTTCCATCTTCCCCCACCCTCTTTTCCCCTTTTTCCCCCTCCACTCCCCTACTTACCTTATTTTGGCAGCGGTGGGTGCCACATCTGCTTCTTCCCCTTGCTTCCCGTGGGCTGTCATAGAAAGGGAAGACGGGCTCTGTACAGAGCCCCGTCTTCCCTTTCCATGGTGGCCATCTCGGAAAATATTTTTCCTTTGTACAATGGGACGCTGCTCGTGTCCCGTTGCACGAATTAAAATCCAATGGCTGGAACGGGGGATAACGACCCGGGGCCCTCATTATGCGAGCTTACTTTGCTCGGGCTGGAAACTTAGGCTGCCGGGCCATTGGAACGGGGATTAACGCCATAATAGAGGAACAAGGCCAAAGGTGGAGTTCCTTTATAAGGTTGCAGAACTCCTTTTTACGTATGGTAGTGGGTATTTTATTCCTTATAATACATGACCATACCTCAGCTCTTGCATAATATAATGGAAGAGATCTTCCATTTGCCGATCCATATCATCAATATAGAATTTCAATTTAAAAAAGCAAAATTGCAGCTCCTGTGTTGAAGAAAAATTGTCAAGCAGTTTAATAAAATGTATCAAAAAAAGTTTTCATTTTGTGCTTTAAAGCAAGTAATAATGTGAATATTCTTGCTCGCGTGTTAATCTCCAGCAGTGCACAAATTAAACATTGTACCATAAACAGTTCTGTTTCAGTTAATAGCTGTAAAGTGGAAACTATTCTGCCAGAAAGGAATTTTGAAAGGTTTTTATGACTTTAATTAAAGGGATGGTCTAGTAAAAATGTTTATTTAAAAAATAGATAGGCCACATAAAAAAAAATACTAGCATCCTCCGTTTTAAAACTTCCTATGTAAAATTTTGAGCTATTCAAGCTCAAAATTCGAAAAAGCAAGCACAGGGGCGCAGCCATTTTGTGAAATGGAAGCCCTCCTGTGCTGGCTTTTGCTTTAGCGGCACTAATGAAGGAAAAGCCATCCAGCTGTAGTAAACAAAGTCTACCGCTGGGTGGCTTTCCCTTCATTAGTGCCGGGACTCGGAGGACGCGGACCGGAGACCAGAGCAGGAAAGCTGCAGCTGAATCTCAGTAAGTGCTATTTATTTTTTTTACAAAAAATAAGCACTAGCTGCATTTTTTTTTCAAAGTTTTCCGGGCTGGAGGAGCCCGGAAAACTTAGAATTAAAACCGCAGCTTTAAAAACGTTGTATTTATGTTTGCGGTCGCTTTTGAAGCGACCGCAAACATAAATACAACGTTATTGTGTCGGAAAACGCTGCGGTTTTTCTTTCCAAGTTTCTCAGGCTCCTCCGGCTCGGAGGAGCCTGAGAAACTCGGTAAGAAAAACTGCAGCGTTTTCCAACACAACCGCGTTGTGTCTGCCTGAATCTGCTTTTCCATTTGGGGCTCTCGGGCTCCCCGTGGAGCCAGAGAGCCCCAAATGGAAAAGCAGATTCAGGCAGACACAACGCGGCATTGCGGAAAACAACCGCGTTGTGTCTGCCTGAATCTGCTTTTCCAAATGGGAAAGCAGATTTAGGCAGACAACGTAGCATTTACCATTTGGGGCTCTCGGGCTCCCCACGGGGAGCCCGAGAGCCCCAAATGGGAAATCAGCTGCAGGTAGAAACACTACGCGGCATGTAAACATAACCGTGTGTGTTTCTGCCTGCTGTGGCTTTCACTTTGGGTCTCCGGTGCTCCCCTGGGAGCTAGTTGTTCAGGGGGGATGAATCTCGAGGCCGTTAAATTATTCCCCTCAATCTTTTGATTGTACATGTGTAGGCCTGTTAACACAGCCAGCTGGGGATGTTGGGGGAGGTCAGGACAGGGTGAATTGCACATTTGTTTATGTTGCTTCTATGACCAGTGCTGGTCATTGGGATGGCTCTCGTCAGATCCGAGATCCGGCACCAGAAATGGAGCCGGATCTCGGGATCCGGCCAGAGTCAGCCGCCCAAGACCATGAACCGCGCTACATGTACAACTGATTCCTTTCAGTTGTACATGTAACAAGCATTGTGCATTACACACCAGTGCCAAAGCCGGCGGTAAAAGGCAATTCTGAAGTCGTTTTTTTTTTTTTTAACGTATTCCAGCATTGCTGGATGCACACTACGAGCCCCGCCCCCTCTTGGCCACGCCCCCAATGTACCACCCCCCCAAACTCCTCCCCCACCACAGTTTTTTCATTTCCAGCACTGTCTATGACTTAACCTGCTGCATCATTTTATGGCCACATGTTCGTGAAGAAGTGCACGTTTTATGATAGAAAATCAGTTTTGCTTATTATGCCGCCCATCCAATATTATTTGCACTGTCAAATCCCTTCCTGTGGGGTGTCATTTAAAGGGCGCCATTTCTGTTTCTCCCTAAGAACCACTGCTATAAGCAGGTGTTAAGAGCGATATCACGGGAGTGCTGCGTACCTGTTTGTCTTGCAGAAGATCTTGGATTGGAAGCCAGACTGTTTGTATTTCACCGAGGTAAGTGTGACGTGGGAAATCAGGCCAGACCTCAACCCAAGATTAAACTGGGCGGAGGGTGAACCGACTCCCAACGTCACGGTGTGCTCACCCCTGATTTTCGTGACGTCAGGACAGTGCAAGCACTGGCAGGGGGAGCGTAGAGATGTCAGTCCTTCAGCAGCTGTAGATAGTCCCAAGGCAAATCCGACAGTGATGGGAAGCTGAAGGGTCTTGTCCACGGTGGGAAGCAAATCTGGCAGAGTAGGAAGCTGAAGGGAAGGTTCCACAAGGAAACCTAGCAGGCTGTAGAGGAGAGGGTGGCAGAACCCAGAAGGCAGGCAGGAGAGGTGGAACACGATCAGAAGGCAGGAGGAACCAGAGAGGCCAGGCAGGAAGGGAACCAAGGGCAGGCAGGACTGGAGACCACCCCGGGAGCAAAACAGGAACCAGGCTGGAAACCAAGGGACAAGGAACCAAAGATCCCAGGGAAAGGACCATGGGCAGGGAAGGCAACAGGCAGAAAAACAGGAAGCAAATTACGGAGCGGGAACACGATCAGGAACTAACCACGTTGAGACGCAATCAGCTACTGCTCATCGCTCTTCTTATAGCGCCGCCAGCATCAGAGAGGCCTGGAACGCAAGCCGCCTCGTTCCCAGGCGCTGGCGAGCCCAAAACGAGGCCTGAGAAGCAAGCTCTCGTAACTCCGAGTGCCCAATCCAACGGTGAGTGACACATATGCGTGACTTGTACCTTTGAAGTTGGAAGGTTACTCTCCACACAATCTCTCACACAATCTCTCACACAATCTCTCATCCATCCATCCATCCATGATATGATATGATATGGCATTTGTAACGCGCCTATACACAAGTGTTTCAATCCATCCATCCATCCATCCATCCATCCATCCATCCATCCATCTATCCATCTCATTCACCCAAATCTCCCTCACCCTCGCTCATCAACCCATACATCTGTCCAACAATCACCCTGTCACCAAGCCTCCAGAATGCACGCTTTCACTCTCGCACTCACCAGTGCATCCACGCAACACACTCACTCACGCGTCCAACCAGAGATGGAAGTGTAATATAAATTATTGGTATGCCGTACCACAAGTTCGTTTGCTTTTTACAGAGAGTACCTTTAGTTCAAAGTCTCCAGAAATCTGCCCTTGATGCTTTTTCTTTCTCCCGAGCAGGGGTGGCTCGTCCATAATGGGCGAGGGGGCGTCGACCGACCAGGTCTTGACCCCCTCTCACTCATCATGGAGGAGCCAGCCCACTCCCTCAGATGAGGGAGTGCTCTTAACTGTGCAAGTGAAACCTTGTTTCCCTTTCACAGTTAGATTTCCCCAGCCGTGCAAGCTCCATGAGCCATGCAAAGCTGGGGGCATTTGCTTCCCCACCCTTGTATGGCTCATTGGAAATGCTGGCTGGGGAACTGCACATCTGTATGTGCAAGGGGGGGCTCCTGCGCATCCTTGCACATACAGACAGAGCAGGCTGGAGTGGGGCATCCCCGGACCCACGCTCTGGCCGCTTGTACACATGTGCAGGGACCAGGAAACTTCCTGATTCCTGTTCATGCTTGCAGGGGGCTGGAGCACTGGAACCTCCAGACCCGCGGCAGAAGGTACGTTTGTTTAGGTTCATTTTTTTAAATTTAAATGATGTGCATGGATGCGTGCATGCTTGTGTTGTTAGGTGAATGTATGATGGTGGATGATGGTGTAAATGCCCACGCCCGGATGCCTGTGGGCTCTGGCGCCATATAAACTGACAAATAAATAAATAAACATATAATTGCTTTCTGTGTGTATTTTGTGTAAATGTGTGTGTTTGTATGTTCATTTATTTAGTATTCAAATATGTGTATGGATGCCTGTATGCTTGTGTTATGAGTGAGTGCACGATGGATGCTTGTGTGAAGGAAACAGAGCGTTAGTTGCGTATGTGTTCTCTAATGTGTGTTTGTATGCTCATTGTTAAGATGGATTTCTAAACCCTGACCTGATGGGCAGAAGTTTAGGAGGCCACCCTCGGTTTAGTGAAACAGGGGAACCTTCTGGACAAGCCAGACCAATCTTGGTAGCTTGGCAGGTGGTCAAGACTAAATCTCAGGAGGGGTGAGAGTGATCGGAAGCCCACAATGAGCGCACACAGCAACTAACCACAAATTACTCTTAGACAAATGTATATGAAAAATATCTCTACATTTATTGTTGGCTGGACCAAATAGACACAAGCAACTTTTGCAATGAGAAAACAGTTATCACACAAATCCCTAAACTATACAATATATGTATACATTGCATTTCCTGATGCAATTTAGTGATAAAATACAACCACAACCTGCAAAAAGAGGGTTCAGTTAACATACAAAGGGCATTAGGACATTCATCAGTGTTCGTTCCCTAACTTTCGTGTCCAACCCTAAGAAGAGTGGAGCCTGGTGTTCAACAGTACAGTTGTGCATAAAAACGCACAATCGCTCAGGTGAACAAAAAACGGGTTTTCTTGGAAGGGCTTTAGCAAGTCAGGAAGGGGCTTAAGCGATGAAGAATTGGTTCCCACTATTTGAGGAGGCCCTACCCTTGGCGGCAAAGCAGTGTTCAAATGGCGAGAATAGCTAGGGAGCTCAGGCTAACCCAGCCAAGTTTGAATACCTTTAGGGGATACCCGTGCATAAAAGTGATTGCTCGTGCCAGGGGGCCACCGGCAAGTGATGCAAGTACTCACCGACCTTCGGCACAGTCCAGACCAAACTTTGTCAGTTTTAGTCGAGGTCGCTAGTAGGTTAGAGTCCTGCAGTTTTGCGGGGCTCTGTCTCTCAGCGGCTGCGGTGGAGAACAGTCCAGTGCAGCTGACTTCAGGGCACAGGAGTGCAGAACAGCAGGGATCTATAGTGACCGTCACCACCAGGTAGTGACGTGGGAATCATGGATGAGGGCAGCGTTAGACACTCTTCTAATTTAGGACACAGAGGAGCTAGGCCTGTGAAATTTGGCGGGAGAATGCACAGGACCACAAGCAAGCGATGTCCCAAGTCTCGGGTCTGCACTCGAGACAGCGACGGTGCTGCGGGTTACTATGAGGTAGAGCTGGACAGTCCTCTGGATGGCCCAGGAACAATTCTGAAGGGGCTTGTTTGGTGGTACACAGTTGTTCCCACTACTCCAAAGGGTCGAAGCGCCTTGGCAGGCCTTCTTGATCTAAGAAGAAAGCAGGGGCCTGAAAGGACAGCAGAGGACGAACCTTCCAAAGCGTCTCTGGCAGTTTCACAAGTCTGTTTCGTCATGTAGGGGACTTGGCTCCTTCTGTTGTTCGATGAGAACACAGGTGATCGACCTGCAATGGCTGCAGAGCCCCTTCTCTTATCCAAGATTAGCTTTGCGCCCAATTTGAGGACTTCCAATAGATCTGCTCTCTTGCAGGCATCCCAGACGTGGACCAATCACGGCCCACTGTGGTCTCAGTCATTCAGGCACTCCAGACATCCTGGCACCAGTGGTGTGGATTGGGACGAGACAGTCCCAACCCACTTCCTGGGCACACATACATGACATGCAGAAGCCTGCGAAAGAGATCAGTTTTCACGGGAGGCTGCATGCCCAAATAAGGAAAACCCAGGTTACTCGACCTGGGTGAAGGCAAGGGACAAAATGGCCATGGGCCAGAACAAAAGAATTTGGCTCGGCCATTTTCGGACCTGGCCACAGTCTTCAGCCAAACGCAGTAACACACAGTTTAACTCAGTAAAAAGAATAAAAACATTGTGAAACGTAACTGCTGCCACCAGTTCGTCCCAGGCACACTCGTACAATCACCAAAAATCCTTTGAGGGTGTTTAGGGCCACAAAACCAAAAGGGACCCCAACGCACGGTACTGGAAGGTACATTGTGCACTGTTAAAAAGTTACCAAGAAATGGCAACATAGTCAAAGACAGCTTCCCAGTACTGACAGTCTGAAGGACGTGTCAATTTTCCCATAACAAGTGAGCAAAAGCCCAGGAGAGTTCAGCTGAAGGCTCGGCTCCACTGGAAAAAGTCAGGTTAGCATAGTCAAACAAAAACAAAAAGTTTGGGGGGTCTATTAATGGAGGGAAAATTGCACATAAATGAAATCTTTCCTAACACTCATTTATTTATTATTTAAGTATGTGTATGGATGCATGTATGCTTGTGTTATGAGAGTGCATGATGGGTGCTCGTGTGAATGAAAGAGTGCTTGCAGTATGTATGTTGTCTAAATGTGTGCATTTGTATGTTCATTTATTTAATTAAATACATGTATGGATGTGTGCATGCTTGTGTTTTGAGTGAGTGCATGATGAATGTTCGTGTGAATGAAAGAGTGCTTGCTGTGTGTAGGTTGTGTGCGTATGTTGTGTGAATGTGTGGCATTTGTATGTTTATTTATCATTTAAATATGTGTAATGATGCATGTATGCTTGTGTTAAGAGTGACTGCATGAGAGGTGCTCGTGACTGTGAATGAGACAGTGAGTGCTTGCTGTGTGTATGTTGTGAAAGTTTGTGTTTGTGTGTATATGTGTGTTAGTGCTGGTCTGAGATGATTTTGGCGAGTCCAGGTAGGTTTGTACAACAGAGACATTTTAAAAATGCCTTTATTGTACAAACCCCCTCCCCATCAGCCAAAATCAGCTCTCCGCCTGAGGTGCTAGGGGGCCCAAGTGGCAGGCATGGCATTATTTTACTGGACATCTATCATAGATGTCCAATAAAAATATACCATACCTGTCCCCCGGGCCCCTAGCACTTTGCATACACACATAATCACTTTGATTGCGTGTGTGTGTGTTTGGCGCTGTAATGCCCAGGGGACAGGCATGGTAATATTTTACTGGACAGATGTCTAGTAAAACATACCACACCTGCCCCCTTTGCTCCCCTCTGCCTTGCATACACACATAATCACTTTGATTGTGTGTGTGTGTATGTGTGTGTGTGTGTGTGTGTGTGTGTGTTTGGTGCTGTAAGGCCCAGGGGACAGGCATGGTATTGTTTTACTGGACAGATGTCTAGTAAAATATACCATACCTGCCCCCTTTGCCCCCAATTGTCTTGTATACACACATAATCACTTTGATTGTGTGTGTGTGTGTGTGTGTGTGTGTGTGTGTGTGTGTGTTTGGTGCTGTAAGGCCCAGGGGACAGGCATGGTATTGTTTTACTGGACGGATGTCTAGTAAAAGATACCATACCTGCCCCTTTTGCCCCCAATAGTCTTGTATACACACATAATCACTTTGATTGTGTGTGTGTGTGTGTGTGTGTTTGGTGCTGTAAGGCCCAGGGGACAGGCATGGTATTGTTTTACTGGACGGATGTCTAGTAAAAGATACCATACCTGCCCCCTTTGCCCCCAATCGTCTTGTATACACACATAATCACTTTGATTGTGTGTGTGTGTTTGGTGCTGTGAAGCCCAGGGGACAGGCATGGTATTTCTTTACAGGACGGATGTCTAGTAAAAAATACCATACCTGCTTCCGTGCCGCCTCAGCGCCTTGCATACACACATAATCACTTTGACTGTGTGTGTGTGTGTTTGTCGCTGTGAAGTCCGGGGGACAGGCATGGTATTTTTTTTACTGGACATCTATGATAGATGTCTAGTAAAAAATACCATACCCGCCCTCCTCTGCCCCCGAGCACTTTGCATACGCACATAATCACTTTTATTGTGTGTGTACAGGGGACAGGCATGGTATTTTCTTTACTGGGCATCTATGATAGATGTCTAGTAAAGAATACCATACCTGCCCACCTGACCCCAGCTCCTTGCATACACACATAATCACTTGAATTGTGAGTGTGCATGTTTGGCGTTGTGAGGCCCAGGGGACAGGCAGGGTATTTTCTTACTGGACATCTATGATAGATGTCCAGTAAAAAATACCATCCCCGCCCCCTGGTCCCACAGTGCCTGGCATACACACATAACCACATTGATTGTGTTCATGTTTGAGGAGCTCAGGACTCAGGGGGACAGGCGTGCCATTTTCTTACTGGACATCTATGAAAGATGGGCAGTAAAAAAACATGCCTTACCCCAGTGCCCCCCAGCGCCTCACAATCACACATAATAAAATTCATCATTATTGTGATTATGTCTGACTGCAAGGCCCTGGCACACCACGGAGCAGGAATGGCATTTTTTACTGTGCATTGTTGATAAAGCAAGTATTATAAGTGTTATTATGTAGCTCTACTGGCATTTTAGTACGGCCAGTATGGACATGTTTTCATACTGTGGGATGCATTTTTAATGGTAACGCTAACTGGAGTATGTTCTTACGTGGGGATGCTGCCATATATGGGCAGAACAAACATGGATATGTTTTCTTATACTATCATTACTGGCATTATGCGCAGAGCAAACATGAGTATGTTCTTATATGGGAATAATAGGGTATAATGTTGCAGTCAACATGGAAATGTACGGGCACAGCCAGTGTGAAAATGTTTTATACGGGAACATATTGTGGGAAAAGGCATCATGAACATGTGTTGGAGAAATTTGCACTGTTGTTGACTTTCATCTATTGGATTGTTTTCATGAGTTACCCTACAAACGCCTTTTGCAAACTGTTTGGCTTTATCCCCAATTTTTCCAAAAAAGTGTGCTCTAAAATGGAATCGGTTCAGGCCGGACATTCAAGCATTGTGAGTTGCCCGTTGCCAGTTTCCCAAGTCTTAGCGAGGCAGAGACACACACAGCGCGTCCCTGGCTCTGCAGGTCCTCAAGGTACTCAGGTTGCAAACATATTTCTTTTATCAGTGGCCGGGCCTTTCATATGCATAATGGAACATTTGCAACTCACAGAGCTTACAAAGCACGAGTTACCTGTGACAGTTAAAGTGAGCAACACAAAGCGCCCATTTAAAGATGTCATTATATCCATAATGTCTACTGTCTTGACAAGCAATAAAATAAAGTTGCTTTAAGTCACTAATCAACTGTTTTCAACATCATGAATGACAGCGAGCTGGAAGTGTGTGACAAGGAATCTGCATATCGGCCTTGGTTTATTCTACAACTTCTTTTATTACATGTCTTACTTCGCTGAAAGTACCGTGGCTTTTAACTGGATTTTTCAGGTTGAGATTATCTTGCATTCTGGGATTTATAGTTTACCATTCAGGAGCTGAAAATTAAAGCCACAATGATATTATTTTGGCTTAACATGTTGCTATAAGGATTTACTTGTTGTCATGTGGCTTTAGTATGCAATTTTTGTTTTTTGCAAGTAAACTCTATAAGACATTATTACTGTAGACCTTCAAATCCAACAATTTGAGCCAAAGTTTGTGATCCTGGGCACCCCTACCCCACTCGGCACCCACCCCTCCCCCCACTCCTTCATCTGCATGACCATCCCACTCCCTCCTTTTTGGATGCATCCAGAATACCACAAGTTCCTTTTTTCCACTTCCACCACTGAGTCCATCCAACACTCACACTTAATCTTGTGCACTAATCTGGCAAAACATTCACCTTCTCACTCAAAAATGCACCCATCACACTCCCTATCGTCCATTTATGCATCCCATGGGGAGGAATTGAGCCGGTATAAGACAGAGCTGCGCTCTGACAAAGCTGGTTACGTCGCTGCGCCGTTCAGTGGAAGCCTAAGGACCCACACCGGGTTAGCCTAGACACTAGGCCTCATAGCCGTGCTGCTAAAACCGGCAGGCTGCCGCCGGACTCATGATTTTTTCCGGCTCCTGGCTTCACGGAAACCCCGGGGGATTACGACCCCGGTGTTCCTGGAAGTCAGGCGCCGGAACAATGTTAATCCCCATCACCATTTGAGTCCAGCAGGACTCAATGGGAATGGGGATGACGGTAGCACCGGCACCGTTAACATCGGTGCCGGTGCTACCGTGAAAGTCTGCGAGCGGGACGGCAGCGGCAATGAGGCCCACTGTTTCTAAGACCTGCTCCCGAACTCAGGCTCCCTCTGCCACCCGATAAGCAGCACTTTGGAAGACATGTGTAAGGGAGACTGAGTAATCATTGCACGAGCTCTGCGCGAAAAGAGCGCAGGCCTCATATCCAATCCGAGGCTGTCCAAATAAGTATATGGGCCCGATTCATGGAATTTTAAGCACGGTGCAAAGCGACTTTGCACTGACTTTGCACTGGGGCAACGTGACTTTGCACTGAATTTGCTCTGGGACAAAGTCACTTTGCACTGCAACAATACACTTTTGTACCGCTCTCGGAATCAGGGTGTTTATTCGCAGTGCAAAGTCACTTTGCACCGCGCTACAAACTCCATGAATCGGGGCCTATGTGTGTTTTACAGACATGTTTCTGTTCGCGTGGGTGTTGTGACACATTAAAGCAGAGCGAATGGTTTGCATTTCTGCCTCATCGGGTGAATATTGGCCATTTCGAGCACTTGCCATCACTCGCTCTCTCCCTCACCAATCCATTGGACAGTCGCCCTGCCTCACCACTCCCCACGCACGGCACAGAATTCCTTAACAGATGTAATCACGCAAGACGCGGTTCTAGTGCTCTACCCCTCACGCACGTGCGCACACAGAAACGCCGCAGCAATGCATTCTGGGAGTGTACTGGGCCCAAACGTGGCCTGATTTTGACAGCTCTTCAACAGCCTTCACTGTTCTTAAAATCCCAATTAAATAAAGAGCGCAGCTGCTGTACGAAAACAATATGGCGCAGGCGCGCGTCTCGGAGCTGCCTGGTTCTCTGCCTGGCTGCAGGGGGTCTCCGAGGCAGGCCGTGCAGCGCGCTCCCTGCAGCTGCCAGAGGGGCCCAGGAGAGCGGCTTCGGCTCGGCATAATTGGGCCTGCGAGAGCCGGATGACGTCAGTCAAGACTTTCCTAGCACTTAGGGCCGAGACACGCTGCGGGGCATCAAAGGTGCGTCACGCTGGCTGCCGCTTCTGTGGCCGGGAACCAACCAGTAGGCCAGTCCACTTTTGGAACTTGCTTGCCTGCTCTATACCCCACTGTAGCAGTCTCCAAGTCCGATTCTCGAAAAAAAAATGAAATACTTTCTGAGTACATGAATCTGGGAGTTATTTGGAAGGCCAGTGGCGTTCCTAAACAAGCATTGGCAATGCCAACAGTTTGGGCTTTTGTGTAATCATTGGAAATACACTTGCCAGGCACTGCCATAGTGGCATTAACTGGCCATTGATGGTAGCAGGTGGAAAAGGCTGAGTACCCGGGCATCTAATAGCAGTGTCTTGTAAATGCCTAATAATGCCCAAAGCTGTTGGCTTTGCCAATGCTTGTTTTTAACAGGACTACAGTGGAGGACATGCATAGTGCTTATGAATCGACTGGCTGAAGGCAGACCTGGATGAGACATTTTTATCACACCAGTAGCACACTTACAGCTTATTAACTCTCAGAAGACACCTTTGATAAAACACTGGCAGGCACTTCTAGTCCAACGTTTGATGGTAAGGCATGATTAAAGCGAGCTCAAAGAGTTCCCATGAGGAGGGGTTTTGGGTAGGGAGGCGCAGGAACTGAGTGGGAATGGCCATAGGGATTAGCATGGCCAGTCATGGGTGGGAAAATAACCAAACAACACCTTCAAGCTGTCTGTCCCTACTCATAGGACACGTCTCCCTCTCTGTACTCTAATGCAAGAGTTTCGGCTTATAGGTGGCGTATTCGCCGTGGCCTATACTCTGCATATTTTCACATTCAGGTATTTTTTTTTAATAGCCTGTCCTACCCCGCAAGCCTTTTTGTCTGCAATCAATGAACTGTGGGACCGTAAACTCCGCCCCTGGTGGCCATTTTAGTAAGTTGAGTGTTCTTTGTGCGAAAGAGCCCTTAATCAAGCTCCTAGCCATTTCAAAATATTTCTCCTGAAATGGTCACATTTAGAACAAGATTCCATGCTGGGAAAGATTTTCACGCGCCTCTTCTCTCACTGAACCAGTGAGGGTGAATTATTTACAGATGATTTATTAAGACTGCCAGGTGCCCGATTCTACAACCTACAATTTGAATGATGGCAGCCTAATTGAGGCCCTCCTGCACCAAACTCACACAATGAAATACATGAAAAAAATATATATACATATATATGAAAACACTTTTAAAACGGGTTTAAAGGTAAAAAAGTTATATACATATATATATATATATATAGTTACTATCTGTATAACGGGTCTACCAAACAGTGAATTTACTATTCAGCCGAATACGAATAGTTCGGCCAGTTATTCGGCTGGAGCCGAAGAGTGAGCCGAATAGTTTTTAACTAAACAATCAGTAGAACATAATGAACAACACTCCGTTGAGTACAATTAGGAGATTGGGCCTCATTAGGAGTATGGCGGTAAGGCAACAACGGCGCCGGTATCGCTACCAGCACCGTTGCTACCATACCGCTATACTATGACTTCTGCTCGCGGGTGCCCTTGCAGCCACCTGGTCTGACCCGCGAGCAGAATATGATGGTAGCAACGGTACGATTATGAACAGTACCGCTGCTACCATCCTCCCCATTTCCATTGAGCCGTAGGGCTACATACCGGCTCCGGCACCCGCACAAGGGGAGTTACCGGGTCCGCTGAGGTCGGAATGGGCCAGTGATTCCCTTTTCGTGGGTGCCAGAGCCGGATGCGAGTTTGGGCGTAGTTATTCCGGTAAAACCGGCAAGGCTACCTACAACCTCGCAATGAGGCCCGTTCTATTGCATGAGTATTCATGTTTATTAACTGGACACATATCTCACTAAGCTTATTAAAACCATTGCTGGTGTCAGCACAAAGTGCAACGGATGAGCCTCACCCTGAGAGATCTGCCGTTCTGATCACAGGTTCTCCCCTGCCAGGTAAGTATGATTTGGGAGCATAAGGGCCTGTTCTGGGTCTCTTCTGGAAGCACCTCTAAGTGGGGGTGAAAAGGCATGCAAGCAGGCATTGGCCACAGCCTTTCTGGATGCCCCGAGCCTTTGCGGCCTAAGGTGATTCTGTGATTATGCCCCCCCACGCATGGTGAGTTCGCTCCACGGCAGTCTCGCCATCGATGCACCCCCAACGCATGAGGGGTGGGGGTGCGGGTTGGAGGAACTGCAAGCTCGGCAGAGCGCAAAGTTCCCAGCAGCCTCACCTTGTGTTTATTCCCGACCCTCACTTGCTATTTCAAGCAGGCCCTGCTGCTTCCTATAGTCAGGATGCAGCAGCCAATAAGCGAACAGCTTATTTGGCTTCTGCAGCCTACAGCGTCTGCAGCAGTGCCCTACTTTCTATGACTGGCTGTCTCCCAAATAGGGAGAAGACAGCTAATCACAGAAGTGGACATCGCTTTGAGTCACTTTTGCAGGAAGTATTCGGCAGAAGCCGAATAGCTGGTTTACAGCCGAACTTTGGCCGAATAGTGACTCAAAGCCGAGGTTTGGTACACACCTAATCTGTATAAATGGGAAGTCTGTAAATGTTGGGCATGCAAGCGTTAAGGCTTAAGCTTTTAAAAAAACGCTAAACATAACAGCAGAAAAATACAGAAACACTAAACACAGCATAAAATAAAGAACATTGCTTACACCTTAATTCACCCTCTTTCTTTAGATTGTTGCTGATGTGTGAATTGGTTGATGTGTTATTAGTATTTTGTATTTAGTTTGTATGCTGATGTTGAATGTGTGTCTGTTTGTACTTGCCATATTAATGTTAATTGTTTGTTATGTAGTGTGGTATGGCGATGCTAGTAAGAATATATGTTGGTCTAAGCTACTAACTTTAATTATTGTGGTTGTGTGTGTTGAGGTCGTTTAATATAAGGTCTGATCGTGATTGTATGTTTTGAGGTCATTTACTAGAACATGTATATTTTTCTTTATTTAAATTGTATAGTGGTGTGTTTTTTCCCCTGAATGTATTGTATATCTGTGATGCATGTTTGTGGTGTGCATTTTAAATACATACCTAGGTGCAGATGTACATTTTTTAATTTAGTATTTTGTGCTTTTAGCTAAACAGCTTTTTGCACCTCACGAAACAATACAAAAAAGATACGTAAAAACCATCACAATTAAACATATACACCTATTATACAATATCATTTAAAAACAGGCACTCAATTATTACTTCAATGGTCCCTACTAAAAATAATTTCCAATATTTTCCATTTAGTTGTTAGCATCCATGGTAACCCAGCAGTGCATTAACCAGATATGATATGCTGCGGCAGTGATGACCAATGACTCTGCAGTATATATTGCTGACCATAATTGATCAGTTTCCAAACCATTTCCAAGTGCACAGAGGTCACCCGACCCCCTCCAGTAATGTTTCCTTAACTCAGAACAGCCTGTCAGGATATGTCTTGATGTCCTCAGCTCTTACCTACAAAGGCGATATTTACGTCTTTCAAGTTCCGATTCCTGCCGTGCCCCAGTATATTCAACGATCTGCATTTTGTCCTTGCCATTTGTGAGAGCGAGCTAAGGTTGCTGATCGCACATAGACCCCACAGAGGAATCGTACAAAAATGTCGACCTGGGAACTGCGACGGCCGAATATGCTGACTTTCTTTTTCTTTTTAACCCCTCCCTTACACCATATATATATATATATGTGGGGGGTGGGGGTTAAGTGTATAATATTAATATCTAGGGGGCTACGGGGGCCTCCCCCCACACATATATGCGGTGTAAAAGGTTTAAAAAAGTCGGCATTTTCGGCCGACGCAGTGATCACATAGATCCTTACACAGATGCTTAGTTTGCTTTATATTGTGTGCAGTATTGTTGGTTTTATTTTATATTATGTTACTAGTCATTCGTAAGGTAAATCTTAATGTTGGCATTCCCAAAGTATAGAGGCTGCAAATTTGTATAGGTAGTAACCTTTTTTGAAAGTTTTCATTTCCCGCTTCTTTATTTCTTTTAAGGGAATATTGTATGATTTGTATGTGAGTTCTGTTGACAGATTTGTGTAGGGTGGGGCAGGTCATCTTGTGAATTTTATAGTACACATTTCATTTTGGGGCATGTTTTATATTTGATTGTGTTCCTGCCACAGCACTGCTCATGTAGGGCAGACATACTTTGCTAGTTGCAGCCAAGTATCCTGTAACATTTCTCATTTCACGCTTTGTTTTCTCTTATTGTTTGTTTCACCTACCCTCCCATGCTTGCTCAGTGCTGCCAATCATCTTTTGAGTTTCTGTTTGGCATGGGGTAGCTTTCATTTCACTGAATATTTAGAATGTTGCTGTTTGTCCTTCATTTTGTTTTGCCAAAACTGAATAGAGGGGTGTGTGCGCTGAGTGGTACAGATGTTTCTGTAGATTTTCTTGCATATGTTTTCTTTCTGTTTTGTTCCTCTGTAGCTACTGTACATTTAGGGCAGCTCGTGCATTTCCCCAGATTATTTCTCAGGTCTCAGTATATTTTACACTCAGCTTTGTTCCTCCAAACCTTCTGGTGCAGCAGATCACAGTGCACGTTTTGTTGAATGTTCTGCTTATGTACGGTGTCCCAGATGATCTGGATCATTCTGCTGAATATTTTAAATTTTGCATTATATTTAGTAATTTGTTCTTTCCATTCAAGCCCTCTCCACATTCTTGGCAGCCCTACCATGTGTTGTGTACGTCAATCATCTTGTGCATTCCCCAGAAGATTTTTCTTTTCACAGTGCATTTTCTTTTTAGTTTTAGTTTTGTCCCATGTGCCCTGCTGGTGTGGCTGATCATCTTGTGTGTTTTGCTGAATATGTGTCATTTTGCAGTATATTACTCCTTTTATTTCGTCCATCAGACCATACGCTACACAGATGAGTCAACAGGCATTTGTTGGGGCTGCTGATGTTTTTGTGTGTTTTGCAGTATATTTTTAATTCCACTATGGCCACTAGGCCTAATGCACATGTACAGAAACATTGACACTTATTTTGGCTTAGAGAAGTTTTTAGGTGCGTTGGGGGCTGCATATTTTGTTGCGTTTTTTTGTATGGAATATTTTTCATTTTAAAGTATTAGTTAATTTTGGGCCGTCTGACCCTGGTGCATATGACTGTACAAGGTGTAAGTGTGTGTGTTGGGGCAGTGGACAGTTTTGAACATTTTGCAAACTATTTTTCATTTGACTATATATTCATTTTGTCCCTCCACCCCTTCTGCACATGTACAGTTGCCCTACAGTGTTTTTAGTGTGGCAGACCATCTTGTGGGTTTTGTAGAATGCATTTAATTTCCTTTTATATTTGTGATTCCGTTTGTCCCTCCAAGTTTAGTGCATATGTCTGGAAAAATTTGTTTGGGCTTAAAAAGTGAATCCCTCTCAAATTTGGCTGATCGGAGTTTCGAAAATGTATATGGCATACTATACTTCAGCCGTAGGGCTAGATGTGTGCAGCTGGTATTAGCATACTTGATCGAAAAACACTTGACCTTCTCAATTTGACTGAATTCTTTTGATTGTTTTCTTGGTCGAAATTCGGTCAAATTTAATTAAATATATATATGGGGCGGGGTAAGGGAATAGGAGGGATTGCGGGGCCCCTCCGCATTTTTTTTTACCAAAAAAGCAACCAAAAAAGAAACTGGCAAATATGAAAAGTTGAAATATTTTTGACCAAGTAGACTTAAACTGTGTGCAATATATCTCAAAACTGAAGCAGACATGTTTGAGATATGTACAGCTAAATAGTGCATGTTGAGCCTCCATGGACAGCCTTATGTAAAGACAGTTATTAGCTATCATTTCAGAAATTAAAAGCTTAATTACATTTATCCAAATTTAGCATGATCGTTCAGATTTGATCAGATCAATTATGTGTTAACACTGCTGAACTATGCAACGTGTTATGCTAATAGCCATGATACTGCAGAAAATCAGTACCATGGTATGTTTGTAATGATTTTATTTGGAGCTTAGCATGATCCATAAAACACAAAATGTAAGCATACATAAAAAAGAGTAAGCACGATAGATAACACGTCACGAGAATCCATTCACAATTCATAAAACCAACATTAGATTGAAAAAACACAGACGGATATAAAACATTCATTTAATTTAAAATCATCAAAAACTGTCCTGTGCAACAAGCAATACATATTTACAAACATCCAAAAGCAAACAGTAAACTAGGTCATATATTAAGAAGACCCCTCCTCCTCGTTCCGACCTTGAGAGGCCTGGGTACAACAAAAGCCAGTGTGTTCATTCATTACAGAACCACTGGCAAAACATACCCACAGCAAAGGTGCAGGACTAGCAAAAGGGAAAGATACAAATTAGAGTCACATATCCGAGACACATTAGGGTCATGACTCCTTTAATTGAACCATTTCACTACGTAACAAACTTGTTATGTGCCAACACACGCATACTGACTACACCATGCAATCCTACCTTGCTAATAGGAAACCATAACTGTGTTAGTAGAAAACCTTAATTGTATTAGTAAAACACTTTAACTATCTTAGTTAACTAGAGTTTGTAAGAACTGAACAAAGTATTAGTATGGGCATGAGTAAAAGAAAACAAGCAACATTTATGTGAGTCTCAGTTTGCTTACAGCCTTGAGTACCCCATGCCCTTGAGTTTCCTTTGAGTCATCATCCTCAGTGGATTGTTAATCTGGTAAGTAGAACTGGTTACTTACATATTATGACAGGGTGCACTGAGTGGGTAACACAGACAAGACTTGCTTGTAATGCATTTTGTACAAGGATGAACGTGAGTTTAGGTATATTATGTAAAAGGGGTGCTTCAAAAGGGAAAAAACAGCAATAAGTGAACTCTAGTTCAGTTTGCTTCAGCGTGATCCCCTCTTCTTCTCTCTGAGCCCTCTGAGCCCTCTCAGCTGTTTGTAACTGTCTTTCAAGTAAAGTCAAAGTATAAACAGAGTTTATTTCAAAGTCCCAATTGTTTTCTTTGTTCTGGTTCTTCTGCAGGGTCCAATCAAGGGCCCTGATCTTTGCCTTTGGTTCGCAGGTTTAGTTGGGTTCCCAAACCCTGCTACATTTTGTACAATGCTCAGGATTCTGTGGCCAACACATCTCCATCTTGTGGAACAGCCGGCAGTGTTTTCCAGAATGTCTTGATGGTGGTGGGACCCCTTGGGCTCTGTGCTTGTTACCGCTGGTCTCAGAATTGGGCTCTGACGATTCCCTGACATGAAAGGCAACTTCCTGTTCTGGGATCTTGGACCCAGGTACCTACTCTTTGGCCTCTCCTGTCTGACACTTCCTGGCCCAAGGTGAGATTGCATAATCTTGTACCTCTTCCCCCAGTTCGAGATTTTGTCCTGGACCTACCTAGTCCACTGGGACCTCCTTATTTCTCTTTGTAGCTGGGGTACCTGATCTCATTCTGCCTCTTCAAATAGTGTGGTGATATCACACCCTCCAGTCCTCCCCCCTCTACCACAGATTTTAAGGGCCTTTTCTTATTCTAGAAGCTTGGGTCTGGTCAAGGTGCTGGAGTTCCTCTCGGGACATGCCTACTTTATGGAAAATAGCCTCTTTAAGGGCTAGAGTGGAGGTCAGTGGTAGGGTTGTGGTTGGTAGAGGTTTGAGAGTGGATGTGACCAAGTCTGTTAAAATACTAAGAGCAAAGTCAGGAGTGGAGTGATGGTACGTGGGAACACACCCTTGGTGGTGAGTGGCGCAGTGGTTTGCCTCTTGTGGTTGGGTGTCCCCATGATTATCCTTAAGGGGTCTCTTTGTCTCCAAAGGAGCAGTGGGCGTGTCTACATTATCGGGAGTGTCCTGCAGGCGACTGTGGGTGTCTTAGGCGCTGAGATGGATACCGAAACTCCTTAGTGCGGTACCCAGCTGCCAAAGTCTGGGGGTTCCACATTTAACTCCTCCAGGTCCAGCAACTACTAACTCTGGGAGATTCCCGGCCCCGTTGATCACTCCACTGTCACTTCCCTAAGTTAGGCAGGGCTCTACATCACAATGTAATGCACAACACAAAGCAAATACACATAGCAGAGACTAAAACACATCCCCCCACTTCATGCCTTGCAGGTATACCTACACGTAAACCTCACCAAGTCCACACTCACAACACCCCAACCCACCCACATTCATGACGAAACACAGATTCTATGTCATGCACAACACACTCATGCACACACACACACGCACATGCATGCACACACACACCACCACAATGCCAACGATAAGCAATACCATGACAACTGACATAACACCCTCTGTTGGGTGCACAAACTCACTATGAAATGATGTCTCAAACCCACTTGCACCCCTTTATCACAAAACAACTCCATCTCAATTGACAGGCACACATACTCAAACTATTGATATACACACCATCACCAGAGTCACAGCCATCGCAACACACATGTTGCTGTGCATGATTAGAGGTCTCAACCGGGCTGTAACTGTGCAGAACCTGTGCTCTTGGTTGTGGGAATATTTAAAGGTTCCACACTGCCAAGATATACAAATGGCTACTTCCATATGCCTGATCCATTTACAAAAAGAAAATCCCCATAAGAAACAGACACGGGTACGTCTCTCATGCTCACGTGCACCAAAAAAACACAAGATTTGGACTGCACAGGCACTGAAAGACTACACTAATCACTCCATCTCTTTGCTTGGCGTAACATGCTCCCAAAATGGAATACATGTATGGCATCATTACACACATGAGAAGAATTTAATAAAAGGATAAAACGTTTAATACGGAAATCCATCATTCCAGAATAAAGAGGGAGGCATCAAGTAATTGGCCCTAAGACAAGGCAACGCCATTAACAGGAGGATTGACCAGTGCCTGGAGATCTCAAGTGCCTCAAAGCTTACAGTAACTTTGTATCATTGATGCACAATGAACACGTGTTACTATTGCGAACTGTAAAAAACCTGTTGCTGCCTTGAAAGAGTCCAGTTAGGCGAAACACGTGTTTACAGGCAACTAAGGACTAAGACATTTTTTGCAAAATCTATATATGTACATGTATTTGATGTTAAACATTTAACACGAAATGTCATTCCAAATGAAGATATTACACCGATATGAGCTAATATCAATTATTGAATTGATTAATAGATTTCATATTTATGTTGTGATCAAAGAAGTATCAATGAAGTATTGCATTGTGCATTCCTTGAGTAATCAATAATATGCGGGATAAGTGCTGAATGCATGAAATGTTATTTTGCGCTCCCTAACAAGGCCACAATTCCAAATCGGCAAAGATTATTTGAATTTAGGCCTATATTGCCTGGAGTGCATGGATACCATTGCTGAAGTGAACGCAGACATGCAAAAATATAAAAAATGCAAAAGCGAAGAAGATATAACATAGATCTCATGTCGGATAACTCTATATAGTTAATGGAAATAAACGAAGTGAGAATTGGGTATGATGGAACATAGAACTTCCTATTATTAAAAAGATGTTTAGGAACCATTCAAGAAATGTCCATTAGGAAATGGAGTAAACAGGAACAGCATGTGCAATTGCAATCTGTGTACTGCGCTGGCAAGTAAGCCACACTTCTCAGTGGCCATGTCGCATGGAGTTCTACAGGCAATGTTCTGATATAAAAACCATAAAAGAAATCCACCCAGGAACACTGCATCGAAATCACAATTCTCCAAAAATCAAACAATCTTCCAATACCAAATCCAGCGAGATTTACAACATTGTACTTAAGACATGCAGCAAAATACAACTAAAACCCACTCTGCCTGCTCTGGTGAACACTGTTCAATCATGTCCCACTGGTCTCGGGAGGATAGCTCAGGGTCAACGTGCTCGGCTTGGAAGCAAGACGACACGGTCCGCACTTAGAAACCTCTGGGTATTAAGCGTGTTATGAATAATCCATCATATCATACCAAGAAAGAAGGCTTCACATCTGCAATACAGATTATGTAATTAATTCTGAATTCCTTCTTGTAACCCCCCCAAAATCATTATTGAAAATTAACCCACAATTGTAAATGTACTTGCAAAAACAAGCGCTTACAATTGTTGAAATCATTCTGAAGTACAAAAACACATAACAGAACATAACATAACATAATATTAAGGACATCCTTTGGGGTGGGCCTTGTGGTAAGTGGCCCTCCACTCACCTTGCACGTGCCAATTTCACATAAATAAAAACTACAAAACAAAATGGCCGACCAGGAACCAGTAATGGAACTTTGTCCCACTACTGTTTCCGTAGCTGGAACGCAGAACCAAGCTAGAGCAGGAGGAATTCAGGTTAGCGCCATGGACTGGGAGTTAGGTCAGGGTCATGGGTTGGAGTGGGGATACGTGGGTAGGTAGCTGGGGGTAGAGGGAAAGCAGTGTTGTGAGAAAAGATAGTGGCTCTGGAGACAGGCGTGAAATGCGGCTTATATCTGCAATTCAAGTCCAGGTTTTCAGCCTCCAGATTGGGTGGCGCCGCTCAAACATCCCACCGACCCAATCACCAACATTATTATCAAAACAGGAAGCATCAGCTATCTTCATCAGATATAAAATGTACCAATACTATATCAATACGGCACAAGAAGTCCTCCCATTAATTAATTCACACACTATTAAAAAACACAAAAATTTGAGCAAAACAATATGCACCCAATGAAAGGCTCGGATCTCCAAACAAATCTGTAAAAACAATTATACAAATCTTCCCTTAAAAAACAGGGAAATTAGCCTGGAAAAATCATTTAAAAATGTTCTGGTGAGTATGTATAAAAAGGTAACATCTACAAACATTGGGAATGGCAGTGCCATTGTTTAGTGTATTATTAAACAGCGACCACAGCATACAGTACAACTAAGATGAACTATCCTCACAAATGTCAAGTAAAGCACATATTCCTATCTTTAGTCCATACAACAACAACAAACTAACATATATTGCAAGCATACAATACATTCAATACCAGGGGTTGCCAGCCTATCACCCTCCCTCCAACCCCCAGATGTTATGGACTGCAAACCCAATGATCCGGCACCGCTACGCTGACTGGGTCTGCTAAGAATAGCTCTTGAGTGTGACAGTTTGGCTGCCTCTGTACTAAATATGTGAACGATTTGCCATTTAAAGAATTACCAATAACATACACCTTACATTAAGTTACCTCAAAACATGCACCCAGTCTGGGAGGCCAAGGATGACCCTGAGGTGTCTTCTTGAGGTAAATACCTGCGTTGTAGGCTGTTGAGTACATGGGGAGACAAGCCTGGTAAGAGCGGAGGAACCGGGCATCCTCACGCAGCAGAGATGGACAGCAACTGTGCCCAACTGTAAGACCTACAACTCTGCCGGAAGACCTCCACACAGCGGTCGCTCACCCCGGGTTCAATTCAGCGGACCTCGATCATGACAGGATGCGGCAGTTACTTCCTGGACTGTGGATATTTATGAAGAGTTCATTTTGGTCTTTAGGGGTGTGGTGTCCGAGTGGAGTCCTGGGAACACTTGTTGAGCGGTCCTATTTTCTCATTTCAATCACTTATTTTCGAAGCTTGTACAACAGTGTGCAGAAGCTCCGCTCGGACTGAACCCCAGGACTGCAGGAGCTCAGAGAAGGGCTGGGCACCTTCTAGGGATTTATGGTAGAGGCTCCTTATATAGCGTTATTGTGGATTTCATCTTGATAACCCGTAATTAGGGTGACCAGACGTCCTGGTTTTGCCGGGACTGTCCGGGTATTTGTGCCTCCGTCCTGAGGTCCAGAGACTTTTTAAAGTTTAAAAACCCATCCTGGGATTTGAGGATCGGGTGGATACCATCCCGGTTTTTGGCCCGATGTCATGATATTTCCATAGGTTTGGTCAAAAATTGTGATGATATCCACCAGATTCGCAAATCACAGATTTGGTTTTTTAAAACTCTCGGGACCCCGGGCGCTCTCCTCACTCAATAAACATGACACGGGACAGGCCACCCACATAGAAGTAGGGCTAGTTTCACAGCTGAAGCTATAGTCCTACTTCCATGTCAGTGGCCTGTCCCAGTTTTTTATTTTCAAAATCTGGTCACCCTACCCATAATGGTATCACTGTCACAAGGATTGGAACCCCAAAAACGGCATCATTGATGATGAGTGTAACTGCTTGAAGGTAACCCCGTATAGAGTGGGACATCATTTTGATGGGGGCGGATTCGCGGCTCAACTGCGGGTGGGCATGAGCTTTGGCAGGAAAAGGTGTGGTTAGGGGTGGGACTAGCCGTCAAGGGCGTGGCCACCGGTCGTTTGTGAGTTTGACGAGAGATGGCCATTTAATCTACGCTAGAGTGGATCTTCTTGCCATCTGTAGGAGACGCAGGAAGTAGCACGGGGACCTTTCTCCTGCCCCCTACAGCGTTTGCTGTGCTGTCCATATTTGCTCTGTTCTCTTAATTTGCTACACATTCTCTGCACAAGGGAAAGCTGCCTTAAACTACAGTTAGTGAAAGCTATCAGAATGACAAATGCAACTCTAAAGCATTTACCTCAAGGAAATAGTCGAACTTGTAATTATAAGGTGGCTAATTGCACTAACGAACATGGTAAAGGTCAGGGTAATGGGCACGCTGGTACCCTGGGGCTTCCTGGCACTGCCCAGCACAGTTAGCTCTTTCCAAATCATAGCTTTATCATGAAAATGTCAGTGTTCAGAGCTTTCTGAATTACTAGAGGACTTTATAGCGAAGGGATTGCTAGCGGCGCAGCATTCCAAAGGGGCTGAGGCCAGAAGATTAAAGCGTCTTTTATCCTCGAGGAGAAGGAACAGCCGGTAAAACAGGCAGTTGCGTAACCGGGCTATCATCGCTTGTCCAAAAAGAAGAAGAGGCCCATGCGATAGAAGCCCTGCCGGGAGATGCGCAAGAAGCTGACATTTGCTCAACGCTCCAACAGCAACCAATGAAGTTCCCCTTGCTTTGGAGAAATTGACTTCCTTGAAGAAGCTCCTGTGAGCAATCGTTCAATTACATTTGATACAAGTTGCAGCATTCAGGGCGTTGCCATGGTTTCTGGGTGATGAATTGTCCCGGGCGGGACACTGTGGGGGAGGAAGGTGCGCTCCTTGGAGCTCAATTGCATGTTGATATTTTTGCATTTGTATTGTATTTTGTGAGTAAAGAAAATCATTTGGCTCAGAAGCGGAGGGCAAGAGGATGACAACGGTATGCTTGACAGTCTCAGTCCAGGATGCTTTACAAAATGTCAGTGGTACTCGAGCAGTGGTACTCGAGCAGTTTAAGTACGTATTAGATCGGGTGACGGAGGAAGATCTGTCTGGAATCATTAATTAGGGGCAGCACAATTTGGTGGAAAACTCAAATATCTACAATATGAAACGATATACATCCTGAATGAAGGATATATTTAATGGACAGTGACGGAGAACAACGGAACAAGGCGAGAGGGGATGATGTGATGGGAAAGGCCAAGGGATCCTTGAAAGAAGAGGCAGTGGAGTTTGAGGGCTTCCTTGAAATCTTGTAGAGTGGCAATATTGTGTTGGTGATGTTCAGAGGGAGGAATTCTGAGTGATGGACCAGAGGTGGAGGGGGAGGAGTGATGGAGGCTGTAGAAGATGTGATTTGCAAAGTTGAGATTTGTCTTACGTTGGGAAAAGGTACAGAGAGAAAGGCTTAAAAGGAAGCTGGAGCAATAGTTTAGACCGGTGTACGGGTGGAGGTGAATGTTTTGGTGGAGTGGTATGTAAGGTTGGGTCAGATTTTCCCAGGATTGAGCAGGTTAAGCCAAGCAGTGCTTGCATTAGAGCTGATGAATCAGTGAAATGTAAGATGGCTGCCAAAGAGAGTGCTGACGTTGCGAGCCTTAGGGGACTGTGTGAGCAGGTTGAGAGGAAAGGACGTAAGGGGTGGAGCCTAATGCGCAGGGAGATAGATGACTTCAGTGTTGTCCAGGTTTATCATGAGCCACTGATATGCCATCTAGTGCTGGATGGCAGAGAATCAATTTGGGGTGCTGGTGATGAAGTCTGGGGTGAAGGTGGGGAAACAGAAGGTGTTCTGGACTTCATCAGCAAAAAGCTGATTGGAGAAGCTGAAGATGAGATGTGCTTTCCAAGTGAGGATGTAGAGTAGGGGTGCCAGCACTGAGCCTTGGGGGACTCCTGCTGGGGGTGGGAGCCGCAGAGGTGAGAGAGTTGCATGAAATAGAGAAGGAGCGGGCAGAGGGGTAGGAGCTATCCTTACGAGTGATGTGTCCTGGATGCTGGGATGCCTAAGGGTCCCAAGGACAGAGGAGTGGTCAACCGTGTCACAGGCCGCCAAGAGATCCAGAAGAATGGACATTAAAGAGAGACTGAGAAGCAGTGGTGAGCAAGTTGGAGACATATGGGAGAACTGTCTTCATGGAGTGTCATCAGAGGAATTTAGAGTGAATAGGATTGGTGAGGCTGTTGGCTGCAAAGTAGTTGGTGATCCGATTATCCACTAGGCTCAGCACTTGTGAGTATTCAGTTGGCCAAGTTATTTCGGTTAACTGAGGGTTTTTTCAGATGGGTAAAACGATGGCAATTTACTTACCTGTGGGCGGCACACCTCCTTGTGTGCTGCCGGGTCCTGCATCCCTTTGCAACGCTGGTTCCCTTCACTTGCATGGATGGGAACCGGCGCTGCAGGGTCCTCTTTTTCTTTTTTAAACTTTATTCTGACAGGTGCGGGGGACTCCCCCACTGACATTACAGTGAACAAGGGTGCAGGGAACAACCCCACAGCCCCCGCTGCCCTTGTTCACTGTAATGCCACCGAATGGGGGACTTGGTCGACATTTTCAGCCGTGCGTAATTTTCACTTGGCCGAAAATAGGTCAAAACTCCCATTCGTTTTGTTTTCAGTTTTTATGTACGGATTCCTCAAGGAAGGCTTGATCTATGGAGGAGGCTACGGGAAGAGACAGAGCAAATAGAGTGAGTTCCTGACCTTGGAAATGCAGGGTTCCATGGGTGTCAGGTTTAAAGTTACATTTGGACAGTGGGGGCAGGAGCGGAGAGAGGGTGACGGAGGGATTGCCGCATAGAAATGCATTAAGGAGTGATCTAATGGTGAGGGAGCAATGGTGAGGAAGGATGAGAGCAAGAGTGTTGTCAAGAGGAAGTAATGGAGGGTCGGAGAGTAGTGGCACAAGTTCAAGTGGGCAGGTATTGGAGACAGTAGGAATGTTAATGCAGTCTAATATGGTGATAGAGCCCCCGTAGGTGCAGGTCAGAGAGGGAGCCTAGTGGGTCATCAGAAGTCGATAAGGCAGGAAGGTGTGATGAATCGTGCGGATCCCTCACTAAAGCCCTGCCTAAAGTCTCCTCCCAGGTGGCCAGGGAAAGGCAGACCCTTCCTGATGCTGACCATGCGGGTGGTGGTCTGCAGGAGGGTCACCTGGGAGGAGACGAGGCCCAGGGGGGTGAGGAGATCCTGTGGCATGAGATGCAGTATTTGCCAAAGTGTGTCATTGCGTGTTGTAATAACCACCTTGCTTTTCCACAAGATACTCATGTAAATAGGGGTGAAAACAATCACAAACCCCTAGGCCTTGGGAGAAATAGAAACCCTTCCAAAATTCTAGAGACTTGTAAAGTTAAAGACCTCCTTAACGGCCAAAGGTACAGTAAAAGCAAATCTATGAATAATAACGTCTTAAAAGAATTGCCTTCCCCTTTTCTATCAAGTCTGGTGATTAATCCTCATGATATTCCTTTAAGGAATATTATAAGGAACAAAGTTTGGTTTAAAAGTAAAAATCAAACTCAAAAACCTAACTTTGCCATTAGGGACTTCAAGTCTGTTAATTCCCTAAGTACTAGGATGAAAAGGAGGTCTAAAAAGGTACAATGTTGCAGGAGTTGTCAGATCGTTAATTCAGATGACTCTCACCTGATGGAGACAGAGGGGCTTAAAAGGCCCCCTCACGTGCAGGCCACAGGCAGGAGTAGAGGAAGCAAGAAGCAGAAGCAGCGTAGTTCATGCATGCAGCCCAGGCAGAAGCTGGAGGAGAGAGAAGACACCGAGACCACTGTTCAACAGCTATCAGCTGCCAGCCCTGAGAGGGTCTGTGTCTCCTGAAACCTGAAGTGCAGAGGTTGTGCTGCAGAAAGTGTGCAAGAGGGAAGCTTGCCTCCTGGGGACCTGTTCTGCAGATGCGGTGCAGCGGGAAGTGAAAGCGAGGGAAGCTTTCCTTCCCAGGATGCTTTCTCCGGTGGCTGGCGTGCACCAGAGGGCCTCAGGACCAAGAGAAGGGCCTATTGCAGGTGGCGCGGGTGATGGCAGACTAAGAGAAGCGGTTTGCCGGGACGCGAGGAGCCAGAAGCAGAAGTTCTGCGAGCGGCGAGGGGAATGGAAGCGCACGCCTTATCCGGTGAGTTCACAAGCTCGCGTGTCCAAGGCAGGCCTTTCGGCAAGGAAGCAACACTTGTGTATGAGTGAAAGTGGTTTTCAAAGTAATTTTGAATACCGAACTAGTGAAAAGCAGTGAAAGCCTTCTGTAACAAAGCCAAATTACTTTAACTTAAAATGTGTTAGTGTGTGGAAAAACCCAGCAACTCGATCAGGTGACATTGTCAAGAATTAATACCTACAAGTATTGCCCAAGCCAAAAGAGACTAAAATCAAGGCAAATACAATCCAGCAGATATTGCCACCAGCAGAAGGGGGCTAATGAAAGGTCCATAAATTGTCAAACTGGTTGCCCATACTTTGTACAACATATGGTAAAAGCTGGTATAAACTCACATTTCCAAAGTCAAGGGAGAAGCATAAAAATACCCTATCCCTGTCAGTCTTTGGTTACTTGTGTAGTGGGGAAATGAGAGTGGAAAAAAGGCTGCCCGTCTGGAAAAGGATATCCAGAAGGAGATGAGCATTATTTACAGAAGGGTATTAAAGTGCACCAATGAGAATCTTGTTTTCCCTGAAGAGTTGTTGAATGTTTTGAAGCTGCAATCTGTTGAATACTCTGAAGCTGGGGTGAACCTCTCGTCAGTTGATCTTAACCACAAAAGCACTTGTTGTGAAACGTTGTTCGGGCAGGGCAGTATACCAGGATGGCAAACCTTTGGAGGATTAGGCCTGGCATGGGAGTAAACCAGATGTGAACTGAGGTAGTAGGCCTGGCATGGGAGTAAAGCAGGTGGAAGTTGAAGACGTACTATAAAAGTGGTCCTGACAGAGACAATTTATGTTGTTTGTGGTGCTAAAAGAAGAGCAGTGTAAAGCTGTTACAAAGAAGTTATATTTCATTAGAATGTATCAGTTGTGGCAAATCATCCTGACCAAGACAATTATTGTTGCTATTGATGAAGTGAGAACCTGTTCAAGGAATAGCAAGAGCTTTCTAGTTTATGTGTTGGAACTTTCTGTTGACCAGTTGAAGTTGCACGGAACTGTGCTGGAACTTTGTTGCATAGCAGGATTTCCTTATTTTCTTTTCTTGAACTGTGAAGCAGAATCTCGTTTAAACCTGGGCAAGGGGAATTCACCCAGTGTATAAAGAGAGAATGGGTTTACATTACGAATTCAATCACGATTGTTTTCTGGCCGGTCGGCATGTTGGGGCGCAGCAGACATGGGGTAGCAGGACGTCAGAAACATGTGGGGAGGATGGGGTAAACCATGTTTCAGTGATGAACAGAGCATCAAGGTTGTTGTACGAGATGAGGTCCGCAATCTCTGCAGTGTGAGCGACTGCTGAGTGAGGATCGATCAGCATGCGTGAGCCTGTGCATGTGGTCCGTAGGTGTTGGATGGGGCACAGGCAATAGTTTTGAGGTTCACTAGGGTAGCTTGCTGGGGCTGCCCTGGGCACTTGGCCATTCGAACCCTAGTGAGAGTGGGGATGGGCTGTAGAGGAAGAATGTCTTTTGGTGAGTAGCAGTAGTAGGGATTAGTTTGAATGTGAAATGCAGGGTGACAGGTCAGGCCCTTGACCCTATCGGGCCCAAACAGGCCCAAACAGGTGAGGTCCTTGTCTTTGCACATCCTTTGCTGAGGATGCTGGCAATGAGGACATGTAGAAAAACTGATTCAATAGGTGGTGGGCAGGGCAACCAAGTGGCAGGGCCGAGCAACCGAGTGGCAGGGACTGGTCACGTGACCAGCAGCCTACACAATGCTGTCTGCCGGGAGCTGGCCTACAGTCCATCAATAGAGGCTTGGAAGGCGCAAAAAACTGGAGGTGGGTGGAGAAACAGAGAGACAGGGCCTGGTCACGTGACCAGCAGCCTACTCAATGCTGTCTGCCTGGAGCTGGCCTACAGTCCTTAAGTAGAGGCTTAGGGTCCAGATGTTCAGGTTTTCTGGGTAAGTCCATCCTTTTTGCCCAAACCCCTCTCTCCTTTTAATGTGAATCAGGAGACGTGTGTGCCATTGTTTTTTCTGTCTCCCTCATTTGCTGAAAAGGTCCTGTTGCATTTGCTGCATTTAAGCAAGGTGGTCCTCATTTATCTAGGTGGGATATCGAGTTCAGACCGCCTGATTCCCTTCTGCTTACTTTTGGAGCAGCTGGTCGAGTCTCTAGTCCCTCCACAGTTACTCTAGGTGAATGGAGAGAGATGAAATTGTGGGGGGCTTATACTCGCTTGGGTGTTTCTTTGTCAGGGACGATCCACAAGGGAAAGAGTGTGCTTAGGGGCTGGAGCTAGGGGCATCCCTTTACCAAATCTATGAAGAGTTGCTATCTGTGCACCTTTCCACGCATGTATTGCCCATTATGAGGTGACGGCATGAGTTGAGTGTGGCCCACATTTTGAGGACAAAGTTTTCTTGCAGCTGAAGCTGTTTCACAATTTGAGTTTTGCATGCTCCCTCTTCTTCTCTCTTGATGGTAGATTTTGAAACAAAGACCGGTAGGAATGGAGCAGAGTCAGTCACATGACAAGGTCTGTGATCCGACTCACTCTTCCCCACCCTTATCAGACTATCGGAAGCACATGCCTCCTTTCAAATCTACCAACGTCCGCGTAGGCCGGTGCGATCTTACTTATACATTTATCTATTTCTTTGTGATTTCTACCTCACAACCTGCAAACAAGGTGCTTCCAGGTGTATGGTTAAAAAAAGAATGTACAGTGGTTCCTCTGTTTTTTCCAGGTCCATTTCAGAGTGGCTTAGGCTATTTTACTGACAATCCTCATGGGTCGGCATGTTCACCAATTTTCTTGAGCCGTTACGCTCGCCCTCTGCCACCCACACCCCGCCACCTTACTCATTCTTCCAATTTTGACATTTGGCAGTGTGGTGACAGAGCCGCACGTTTGCAACCAATTTTCATGTTCGAGAGGCACTCAACTGGACTAATTGCCTCATTGCAAGTTTGGCGGTAGTCCAATGGCAAATCCACGAGAAAACCACCAAATGGATTTACCCTTGCTACCACCTGGTCTGGCTGATTTACCGCCCGATGACAAGTGGTGATAGGCGGTGTAAATCCCCAATTCTTTTAGTCCATAGGACTCCACAGGGATTTAGGCAGAATTACCACCAGCGGTAATTCCATCAATTTAGCAGATTTGTGGCTGTAAGGTCTTTGCTGGAGGAAAATCCTTCACCTCACTGCCAAACCTGTGGTACGACAGTGCGGTAATGCAGCCCTAATGCAGTGGTATTACCACCATTTTTTCCCACACTGCCGTACTCGTAATGAGGCCCTGCATTCCAAACATTCTGTGCTGTGTCTATCCTTCTCCATGTAAAATAGGGCAATTCAAATGAATGCTGTGAGTGCATGTTCCAATGTGGCAAGGGCCCTCCAAAAGGCAGCATGGAGGCCATGCAGAGTCCCCCTGTGGAAAGCAGGAGAAGAGGGCAACCATGTCCCATCTGTCCCGCATTTGGCATATGGCCAAAATTTAGAGTGCACTTCTTCTTTTATACTCCAATGGGCCCCAGAGGACCATGGCTGGAAATGCCTATACAATGGCTAATGGAAAGTGGCAATGCTTGTTTTACTGATGCAGGTGATACTCAGATCATCTTCTCTCTTGATCAAGATCCGGGTATAATGTCCCTTTCCTTGCTTTCAACAAAGCCTGAAAGATGCCAGTGACTGGATGAGTTCAGACTTTCTCAAAGAGACCCCAGACCAAAAGTAAGGCAATGTCAGTAGGTAGTCAGGGAAACTAGAGACACGCATTCCTCTTGTTGGCGTCTTTCAGTTAGGGAACGCTCTTACTGCATCTTGTTTTCAAAGAACCTAGGCATTAAATTGGACAATGACGACTTATTGGGATACAGGCAGGGACGGTAGCCAAGGCATGTTTTTTACTACCAAACAGGATATGTGTACCTCACACTATGGCAGTTCAAAACAATAGTGATTGAATTTGTAATGTAAACACACTCTCTCTTTATACACTGGGTGAATTCCCCTTGCCCAGGTTTAAACGAGATTCTGCTTCACAGTTCAAGAAAAGAAAATAAGGAAATCCTCAGGAGCGATTGGCCATGCTTCAACATCCCCTCTCCCAGAACAACGTCATTTGAATCACTCGGCTGCCGGTTCCCTCTATTGCACAAGGAATCCATCACCTTCCACCTCACAGGAGGAACTCTTTCATTGCAGACATCCCCACTTTACTCTCCTCTGCAAATTAGCACATTCAAATAATGTCTTTCTCAGAGATTTTAACGTCCCAGAGTCAAAGGCTGACAACCACACTCGAACCAGGCTTTTTGTTCTGACCGCTTCCATGGACCTTAAGCAAATTGTGCTCCCCCCACGCACAACAAAGGCAACACCATAGACTTAGTCTTCACATCATCCCCCTGCATCACCTGTGCAGACCCTATCCCACCTGATGACTGGTCTAACCACGCCACCATCCCACTATCAATCACCCACTCAACTATGGCTCACAAAAGGCAGGCTAAACGCCCCCTCAATTAGCCACAAGCAAACTTTGCAAACTTCCCCACCACAGGGAATGCTTCGGGCCTCCTGGAATTGTTCAGCAACTCTACTATGAAACTGGTGGACACTCATGCCCCCCCAAAATCCAGCCGGGCTAAGACCTCACCATCCACCCCATGGTACACCTCCAAGCTAGCCTCCAACCAACGCTCAATCAGAGCCCTAGAGCAATGGTGGCACACAGACCATAACTTGAGAGACCTCACCAATCTCACATCTCTGCACATAAACCGCAAGATTCTGATTATTGAGGCTAAAGCTGCTTAGAACTCCACCACCATTGCAGGAGCCTCTAACAGGAGCAAAGCCCTCTTTGAAATAGTAAAGCCTACCTGAATGAGAGGTACCACCAACTGAGGAAAAATGGAACAGTATCAACAAATGTTTTATTGTAAAAATACACAAAATCTGAGAGACCATCTAATCAACCTCTGACAGCATTAGCATCCCCTGCACCCCAGCACGCACACTGCCCTCTAAACCAAATTCTCACCTCTCTTTCCCCCAAATCTCCTAAAAATTATTGGCTCCCTCAAACCTACTTCTTACTCTGGAAATATAATTGTGGCCTCCATCATTAAACAATTAACCAATTAACGGGCCCGGCGCTCAATGTGCTTCTCAGCATCATCAAGGCCTTCCTCACAGAAGGATAATTCCCGGACACCCTCAAGACTGGTCTCATACAACCTTTTTGAAAAAATCAACCTTAGATCCAGACAACCTTGCCATCTATAGGTCCATTATGAACCTCCCGTTTCTTGGTAAAATCTTGGAAAAAGTAGTTGCTACACAGCTACTCTTCAGAATCAAACAACTCCACCTCCTAAATGACTATCAGTCAGGGTTCTGCCCAAAGTGTAGCATCAAGACAGCCACCATCCAGGTGGTAGATGATACTCTCCAAATCATGGAATCATGGACAAGGGCGACTCATGCCTCCTCGTCCTCCTTGACCTCTTGGCTGCATTCGACACAGTCGACCACCACAGCTTTCGCTCCCTCTTTGCTGACAGGATGGGATTCTCTGGCACTGTTCTGAATTGGTTTACCTCCTACCTCTCAAGCAGGCACCAGGCTTGTAGTGTGCTGGCAAGGACACAGTTAACGGAGCCTTGGAGCTCTGATGGATGGGCTAATGAGCATGCTTGAGGTTTGCGTATGCGTGGTAGAAAGCCCGGGAAGCTGCAGTTCGCTGCAGGAGTTGAATAAATATGGTTCATCCTGCTGAAGGCTCTTGGCTTCATTACAGGCCTGGGTCTGTTGTATGCGCATGTGTGCTGCATCAATAAATCCATAGCGCCGGTGACTCAGCACCCGAGGAGAATACCAGTTCACTTGCAACCTCTTGCTGAAGAAGAAATACAGTGGGTGCTGAAGGAAGGAATAATTGAACCGGCTGATGGTCCAACCCCCTGTGTCCCGTACCCAAGTGAGGATCCTCTGACAAGGCACGCATATGTGTGGACAAGCGACAAGCGAACAAAGCCATTGGGCGTGAGAGGCATCCCGGAATGCAACTGGATGACATGATCAGCCTGCTGAACAGGGCAAAAGTGTTCTCGCAGCTTGATTTGAACAAAGGCTATCATCAGATCATGATAGACCAACAATAACGCTACATCACTACGTTCACCACACCAATTGGGCTCTTCAGATACAAGAGACTCAGTTTTGGCATCTACTCAGCAGCTGAAATATTGGTAGGTTCAGAGAGTGATTAGGCATGTTGGCAACTATTCCAACAACAGTGATACAGCAAAATGAGGGGTTGGAGAGGTGCACTTAAAATTATTTCAATAAAATGATTCTTGAAGCAATAATTCTAGAAATTTTAAGGTGCGACTGCCAAATATATTCCTGGCTAAAGGGTATAAAATAGAAAACAGGAACAAAAAATTAATCAGACAAAAAGCAGTGCACACAATGGAGGGGGAAAAATGAAGAATCCCTCGATGAATATTAGAGAACATAATTCAACAATAGTTTATGAATCTTAATAAACAATTAATAAACAAAATATAAAGTGTAGTAATCAGTGTGATTAATTTAATTGATAAACGTAAACTTCAAAAAGATACTGAAATAGTTTTAGTTTGTTACAAAACCCTAATTGTTGTGTATACTTAACATAATGTAAATGCAAGTCTCAACTGTTCATTTGATAGATTAGTAAAGTTTATGTTGTATTCACATACTGTAACAGATGTGCATAAAACCAACTCAAAACAATTGGCTCAATTAAAGGTCAAAATCCGAATGATAAATTTGAGTTCAGTTGAGCAAAGTCTTCCAAAGATGATCGTGAACTCTGTGGGGTTCTGTTGAAAACTGTGCTGACACTATGCGTTTCGAGTCTATGGGACTCATTATAAGTTTGCCAGTCCGGTAGTAACGGCGCCGGTAAGCTACCGGCATTGTTTCTACTGGACCGGCAAACTACGAGTTGTGCTCGTGGGTGCCTTTCTGCCCGCCAGGTCTGACCTGGCTGGCAGAGCGGCACCCGAAAGCACAACTCGTCGGATGCACCGGCACCATTCATGCATGGTGCCGGTGCATCCAACCTCCCCATTGCCATTGAGACCTATAGGGCTCAATGGGAATGGGGACTAATGAATACCATCATCCGGCAATGGGGACGGACCGGGTCTGCCGGGGTCGGAATGCCCCGGTGCGTCCCCATTGCTGGGTGGCAGTAATTTTACGTGTTTGGCAGCAGCCGTGCTGGTTTTACCGGCATGGCTACCGCCATACTCGTAATGAGGCCCTATGATTCTTCTTCTGGTGTTGGGGACTCAAATGAGTTTCTAAAAGTGAAGGACCACAGTTCTTAATTTGTTGGAGTTTTGATTTAGTATTTATAAGCAACAGTTTCAATGACAGCTATGAAAAAACACAAGTGACTCCAGGAGTCGGCGCCAAAGAAAAAGATTGTTTAATAGCATAAACTATATGAGTCGTAGCTACATCTGAGAACAGTAGCCCTCTGCTTGATTACGCGTTTCGGCTACCACGAGCCTTTGTCAAATCAGGGCCAATATTATTGCAAAAAAGTCCATATGACTGTTGTCCGAAATATATATAAAGGGACAAATCCCAAAGGCTGAAAGTTCTGCCGCTCGGGCTTCTATTCGCGTTGGCTGCACAATAGCTGAAGCTATGTCATTGAGTCGTTGATTTGCATGTCCCAGCTGTGCGGCTAGGTGGGAGATCGCTACTGACCTTGTGATCATATGAAAAAAGGTCCACTTCAGTTGAAGTAAAAGTATCACTGGCTGTAGGAGAAGCTCATGTGGGCTGTATATTCTAAACCGTTCCCCGGTGCTTCCTGTCAAAGTGAAATTATTAAGTGAATGCAAATGTATTCACATTAACCACTCGCAGTAAAGAGGAGCATGTCAAAATTATGTTCCAACTCTTACTCAATTCAATACCACTTACTTGAGATGAGAAAAATTCGAAGACTTTAGTAATGTCTAGATGGGTGTGTTGTAAGGGGAACAGTAAATATCACTTACTAAGTTCTAAAGAAGCACTGATAGAATGAACTATCACGTCTCCATCAACTTCGCAAACATACCTTTGTCTCGATCGGAACAGATTCACTAGGCAAATCGTGTGTGGCAGAGCAAGCAATCAAGCGGCCTCCAGGCCCGCGATTGCCATATATTGTGTGTCATGTGACTTCCGTGCGCGGTGACGTGGACCGCTCGAGTCACGTGATCGTAATTTCATATGGATGTCAATAGCCTTTACTAAAGTGAAACTACTTTAGTTTACTAATGGTAACGTTGTCATTGTTCGATAGCGAGTATATGTATATAATCAATGCGACATATCACACCATTCTCTAAAGTTAACTCGCCTAATGGATCAGGTAGTTATGTGTTCGTTATTCCAGTTATAATTGGACAGTGCCAAATACACAAAGGTCAGCACCAAGTATATGTGTATGATTAATTAAGCTTGATATTGCGTGCCTTGTAGGTTTCAAAGGGAAAAATAATACATTTAAATCGCTTTGTACCAAGACTGTATAAGTGATCAAGTTACTCTTGGTTAGATTACTTACATTGTGATTTAACAATGCCGGATGCACTAAAATACAACATCCTGTACAGTTATTACATAAATCGATCTCAACCAATCGTTCCTTATAGATTTCAAGAAGAACACCTGTTCCATTAAATCAATGAATACACAATTGTGTCAATTGACATCACACAGGTCATGCATATTCAAGTACATATTTAACAGTCAGTTCTGGTTCATGGAATTGAGTACAACATTTATGAAAATTAACATATTCTCTACAGCTAACATCATGACATTGTTTATCGTTATCATCAAAGTTCACCTTATTGCTATGGCCATAAGGTAGGGGTAGAGATCAATTAATGAACCTTAATGTTTTTGGAGTAAACTGATTTATTGTATATATCTCTAATGTGGTGAAGATCATATTGATCAACCCCAAGTACATTCTGAAGAGATATCAGGTCAGTCTAATCACGGGCATCGTGAACTAAAGAAAACAGGATAGATAGGTCTGTGTTCATTCCTCTCGGTCTCAGAGCTTCCAGACGATCAATCCAAGTAATAATTTGACTAAATCGCCTCCCCTACATGGTTTGTTTTAATTGTTCCAACATCACAAATTGCATTTGTGATACTGTGTGGCGAAACTCGTTACAATGTTGTACTACTGGAGATCTTTCTGAGAGGGTATGGATGTTGGACATGTGTTCGGTCCACCGGCTTTTAGCTTTCCTTGTCATGATTCCCACGTAATAGATGCCACACAGGTATCTGATTCCATATACCAGTGTTGGCAGTTCATGCATGGTAATGCCCCCCTATACGATTGTGATTTGGTTCTAATCGCGCGGGTGTCTGCTGTTACCACTGAGTCTCTCAATGATTGACTTTTCTTATAGGCAAATGCAGGCACTGAGGGAAATACCGTTCCTAATGTTGGATCAAGATGTAGAATATTCCAATTCGATTTAAGGATGCACTTAATTTGTGGACTTTGGTGTGAGTAAGTAGTCACATATAGGAGTTTGGGAGAGGTGACTTTTTCTTTTTGTAATAAGCTCTATGTCCTTGGAATGTTATTAACTTTCTGCATCTCTTTCTGAATAGTCTGCTTAGTGTAACCGCTCTCCCGGAAAGTGTTGGATAGTTCACAGGATGTTTCAGCAAACTGCTGATTGTCAGAGAATCTGTCGATATCTTGAAAATTGACTAAACTGAATGCTTTTGATAGTAGTTTTTGGATGAAAGCTAGAGGCTAACAATATGCTGTTCTTGTCTGTCAGTTTAGAGTAGATTGTAGTCTTGAGATTACCATTTTAAACATAGATATCCACATCAAGAAATTCTAATCTTGAAAAGCTTTCTTTTTTAGTGAATTTGGTCCTAGGAGTTATTTAAGTAAATAATTCCTCAAGTTCTTGTCTAGTACCTGACCAAATGCCAAAAATATAATCTATGTAATGATAATAGCATTTTAAATGTTTCTTCCAAGTATCATTTGTAAGAATGTGTTCATGTTCTAAATGTACCATATAATTGTTGGCATTACTTGGTCCCATTGCTACACCGATCGACATTCCCGCTATTTGAATGTAATAGCGATCTTCAAATCTGAAGAAATTATTATTCAGTACAATTATTAAAAATTTCAAGACAAAGATCTTGTCTGCAAGACATTCTGAGGGTGACAGTAGTAAAGATTCTACTGCATCGATTTCATATTGGTGATGAATGTTTGTATATAGAGTGGTGACGTCTATTGTAAATAGAATATCATTATCCGCTTGAAATTGAAGTTCATCAATTTTCAACAAGAAATCGTTGGTTTCTTTCAGGTAAGACAGGTTTTTCTGAACCAGTGGTTGTACTATTAAATCAATATATTTGGCTAAAGGTTCAAGCAAACTATTGGTAGCTGCGATTATTGGGCTGGTCGAGTTCTGTTGAATTTTAGGTAAAATGTATAAAACTGGCATTATAGGGTGATTGTTAGTCAAATAAGCCTTAGTGTTAGAATTAATGAACTCGTTATTCTCAGCTTCATCAAGTACTCGCTGAACCAGTGCTTTCACTTGATCAGTAGGATCACAATCGACTTGCATGCAGGTGTTTGTATCGCCAAGTTGATTTTCCATTTCATGTTTATATTGTTCAAGGTCCATTATTACTAACGCTCCACCTTTGTCGACTGGTTTCAGTATGATGTCTGGGTTAGTCCATAGTTGGTTCAGTGGTTCAGAACCTGCTGTTCTCGGTGTGTGAAGTTGCCTCTACGATTTATCTTGAAGTAGATTTTTATAAAGTTGTTAAGTACATATCCATGAAAGAGTTGAGTTCTGTAATGGTGCATACATTTATTTTTCAGACATAATTCCAAGTATTCTGTGTCTTCTGTATGTTCTTCTTGTTCCAATGTCTCAAAAAATAACTTGAGCTTCATCTTCCTAAACAGACAAAAGAAGTCAATTATTTCCTTAAATAGAGAGCTGTTGTAATGTGGAACAAACAAGAGTCCTTTCTGTAGTGTTTTCCTCTGAAATTTGGTTAAGCAAAGATATGAAATATTGATAACTAAGTCCTCTTCGGAGGGAGTTGTACCTCCCTTAGCAGATTCTTTCTTCTTGCTTTTTCTTGTGATTTGTCTCTTCCTAAAAATGAAGCTCCAATGGCAATTTCTTTCAGTGTTTCAGTGGTGCCACTTGCCAATGATGGCCCTGATCTCTCTTCCTGTTTGTTGTCTGGATTAATGGAAAGTTGTTCTACTTCCACTTCTGCACTGGAACGTCTGAAGAGGATGTACCTGAATTAGGTTTCTGAGGTTATTTGACAAAGCTGGGATTGGAAGATCTTGATTGATTGTCTCTTTCGTAATAATATGGTTTCCAAGAGTACACAATATCCAATTTGTAGTCAAAGGTGTCTCTTCTGAATTTTCTTATTTTTTTCGACTCGATCTCTCACATGTTGTTGTCCAATTTTTGGTTTATATCTTCTAGTATCGATGTTAATTCGTCTTTTGATAAAATAGGTATAATCGAGGACATAATTTGTTCTATATCTGCTTCAATTAAATGTAAGGATTTCTTCTAAAGTTAATACAATTAAATCAAGGGGATATTTATTCAAAATCAGTGTCCATCTTTTCATGAATTTCGGGTTTTCTTTGCAAAGGGTAGGCTCCAGATTGATTCTCAAGCCTCTAGGTATCCGCTGGGCACGATGGTAAGTTGCAAATGTTGTAGCATGTAGGTGTTGGCTAATTTCCTCAGGTTTATTTTTTTGTTGTAATTCTTCTCCTGCTGTCTTAATCAGATTTCAGATTCACACTACCTCATCTTCAGAGAAGGCTAACGTGTCTGCTCTATTTATAGTCAGTACTTCAATGTGCGAGAAGGACATTCTATAATGTGTTAGATCAAGTAGTTTGGTGTGCTGTCCCTCCGGGTTTAGCAAAAAGTGATACAGCTAAGTGATGACATCCTGCTGTTTGGAGCCACCAGAGGCTAGACTGACACTGAACAAGGATAACTGTGTGTTTCATAAGTCTCACCTTAAATTCTGTGGACACATCTTCTCACACAAAGGCATGAGCCCTGATCCAGGCAAAGTGGCCACCATCTCCAAGATTTCAACTCCCCAGGATGTCAGTGAGGTGAGGTCTTTTCTAGGGATGACCAGCTACTGCAGCCGACACCTTTGAGACTTTGTGACCACCAGTGCCCTGCTTAGGGAGCTCGCCAAGCAGGGCAGGGCAGGGTATTCCGATGGTCTCAGCAATGTGAGGAGGCATTTACACAAATAAAGAAAGACATTGCCTCGGCTGAACGCATGGCCTACTTCAACCCAAACATGTGCACAGAAGTGACTGTAGTTGCTAGTCCAGTAGGCCTGCGACCATCCTGGCGCAACACCAACCCAGGCGAGAATCCCCCAGAGCAGTGATCACCTATGCCAGCAAGAGCCTGTCAAAGGTAGAAACAAGATATTTGCAACCTGAAAAGGAGGGTCTGGCTGTCGACGGGCTTGAAGGCATTTTCAGATGTTTCTCCTCTGCAAGCCCTTCAAGATTGTGACGGATCACCAAGCCCTAGTGACCATCTATGGCAGTTCCAAATGTAAGATGCCGCCACAAATACAGAGATGTGGCCTGCAACTGCAGGATTTTGACTTCACAAATGTTCACAAGCCGGGGAAGGAGTACAACCCGGCATATTTCATGTCTCAGCATCCCCCCTCAGATACGTACACCAATAACTCAGTGGCAGAGGAGTATGTGAACTTCCTCCTCCATTAGGGGCCCCCAAGGGCCATCACACCAGCAGGGATCCTGGAGCACACGGAACAGGACGCTATGCAGTTGCGAGTTTAGGACCTGATTAGGTCTGGAAGGTGAAGAGATACAGACTTCATAAACAGACAGGTGGTTGATTCTGGTTTGATGGAACTTCAAGCCTTCAGGAATGTAAGAGAGGAATTAACAGTATTGGCAGAAGGGTTTGTCATGCAAGGACACCGAATAGTGATCCCCATGGATTTGTGGCAGCAGGTCATAGACCTAGCTCATGAAGGACACAGGAGTGATGGCCACGAAGACAGGTGAGATATACCATGAGGCTCCCAGGACTTGATCAGATGGTGTATTTTATTTTTAAATGTTTTTATTGGCATTTATAAGTGTGCATACATAAGAAGAAGAAAGCTGTTAAGCAACTCCTCTGGGTTGTATCATCTGATGCATACATTGTGTGCCAATTAGTCTTATAAAAATGCAACAACAAATAAACAAACAGAATAACAACAGTGACTGTCCCACCGTGTACTAGGGCCTTGTATTCCTCGTTTCTAGGTTAGGGGCATGGGTCCGGAGCCAGTTCTCTGCATTTGTCCACTCAGAGCGGCGACAAGGTTGAGTACTTAGGTTTGATGGGCTGTTCTTTGCTGCCTGTTGTCTTCTGGGGTTCGGGGGGGGACAGGGTCAGGGAGGTTTATAGGTCGTTGAAAAGATCATGTTTCTCAGGAGGGCCCTCCAAGCCTCTAACGTGTTGTTCACGTCGTCGCCTCCCCGTCTGTTCCCCTCCTCCCAGGCTCTAGTTTCAGCCGTGGTCCACCTCTCCATCTCTTTGATCCAGGGCTCATACCTGGGGCCTGCTGGGGATTTCCAGGCCATGGCAATTGTCCTCTTGATTAACACGCAGGCCATATCCATAATCTTCGTTAGGTGCTTGATTTTGGTTAGTCTTGGGTAAGTGCCCAATAGGCACTCCTTGGGTGTCCACTCGTATGTCTCTAGGCCAGCGTTCCTGCAGGTTTGTTGGGCGGCCTGCCATAGTTTCTGAGCTTTGGGGCAGGTCCAGAACATGTGGATCATGTCTGCCAGGTCTGAGGAGCACCAGGGACATTTTGGGTCGGCTGTGTTGTTGAACGTGGATATCCTGTGCGGGGTCATATATGTTCTGTAGAGTATGTTCAGTTGGATCAGTTTAAACCTGGCATTCCTAGATACCTCCTTTGGATATATCAGGGCACTTGACCACTCGCTCTCTGTGATTTCGGTCCCCAGGTCTGACTCCCATTTTTCTTTCAGTCTTGCGCTCTTTGGATTGGATCTGTTGTTTATTTGGGTGTACAGCCTAGACGTCGGTCTCCATCCGTCGCTGAGTTCGTATATTTCCCTCAGGAGGGGATGTGTCTCTGGCTCCTCGGGCCATTCGGCCCAGTTCTCTTTGGCTGCATGTTTCACTCTTTGGTACCAGAGGAATTGGCCTGGTGGGAGTCCATCCGTTTCTTGGAGTGAGTCAAAGTCCCTGAAGAGTCCCTCGTAGAACATGTCCCCCCATGTGTAAAGGCCGTAACTCTCCCATCTCCTCGTCGTTGATAGGTCGCTGGGGGTTTTGCAGATGTCCGCCAGCATGGGAATGTCGGGTGCGTATGAGTGTTGCAGTCCGACTATGGATCTCACCCTGCTCCATACCTGTCTCCCGACCTCCAGTATCATGGGTGGGTTGGATGGGCCTGCTCGAGTGTTCCAAATTAACTCTTTGGGGTGTAGTGGTGAGGAGGATTGGGATAGCAGATTAAGCTCCGCTGTAGGTTCATCTAATAACCATTTTGCTAGGTGCGTCGATTGAGCCGCCAAGAAGTACCTTTGGAAATCGGGGAGTTGAATACCGCCTTCGGCGTAGGGGAGTGTGAGGACGTTTAGCGTGAGTCTGTGCCTAGCTCGTCCCCAAAGAAAGTCTCTCATCATGGATTCTAGCTTCTTGAAGAAGGATGAGGGGATGTAGTATGTCACGTTGGTGAAGTGGTAGAGGAACCTGGGGAGAATTATCATTTTGGATATTGCAGCTCTGCCCATCATGGAGAGCGGAAGCTTCGACCAGAATTGTATGGATCTACGCACTCCACTCATTGCCGCCTCCGTGTTGTGCTTGTGGGTGGATATTGGTGTGTGTGTGATGTCCAGGCCTAGGTATCGAAAGGTGTCCACCTGCCAACGGATCCCGATCTCTGGAAGTTCCTCCACAGGTTTACCCTTTAGTCTTGCAAGTGGGAACGAGCATGACTTCTGTCTACTGAATCTTATCCCCGAATATTTCGCGAAGTTGTCCAAGACATCCAGTACAATCGGGGCGTTTTCCAGGGGGTCGCGCAGGTATAGAAGGACGTCATCTGCGTATAGGGAGATAATGTTGTCCGACCCACCAATGCTAATGCCAGCGTCGAAGAACTGTTTCCTAAAGTATATTGCCACTGGTTCCAGTCCTAGGATATATAGCATTGGTGAGAGCGGGCATCCCTGCCTGGTGCCCCTCTGGATGGGCCAGGCCCTTGATACCATAGCGCCCATTTTTACTCTTGCTACTGGGTCGCTATAAAGGACCTTGATCCAGCGGATGAAGTGCTCTCCGAGCCCAAATTCCCTCAGGGTCTCTATCAGCCATTCCCAATAGATAGAATCGAAGGCTTTTATGGCATCCAGTGAAAGTACTGCTAGGTCCTCCTCGCTTTCGGTCGTGTGTGCTATTATGTGTTGGAGCCTCCTGAGGTTGGCAGTGGTGTTTCGTCCTGGAACAAAGCCATTCTGGTCCTCATGCACCAGAGATCCGATCACCTTCGAAAGCCTCTTAGCCAATATGGTTGTTAGTATTTTGCCGTCATAGTTTAGGAGCGCCAATGGGCGATACGAATCACATCTGTCTGCTGGTTTGCCTGGCTTGAGCATTGGGGCGATGAGGGTTTCTCTCATGGTATTGGGAAGAGTGCCCGACTCATATGCCTCCATGTATACTGCATGTAGTATAGGGGACAAGGTCTCCTCGTAGGCTTTGTAGAATTCTGGGATGAGGCCATCTGTCCCGGGGGACTTGCCTGTGGATAGGGATCTAATCGCATCCGTGATGTCTTCAATCGTGATGGCTTCTCCCAGTTTGTCCTGTTGTTCTTGATTCAGCCTGGGTAGTCCTACTTCGGCCAGGGTGTCTCTTATGTCTGCCGCAGGGATCTCGTTCTTATGTGCGTATAGGTCGTTATAGAAATCCGTAAAGGTGTCGTTGATCTCTTGTTGTGTCCTGCGGGTCGTATCCTTGCTGTCTTTAATCTCCTTGAGGGCTTGTCTCGAGTGTTCCTTTCTACATAACCATGCGAGTATTCTGCCCGGCTTATCTGCTTCCCTGTGGGCCTTCAGGGTGCGGACAGAAAAGTCGAACTTTGAGAGTCTCTCCCATGCCGCCCTGCAGTCTTCCCTGATCGGTTTCAATTCTGATTCCTTTTCGGTGGTCAATGGACGTCACTTTGCGCCACATCGGGATGGGTGGGCGAGGGCCCTTGAAACAGAGCTGCAGCAGTAGAGGGGAGTGGTCCGATATTGATCTGCCCATGTATTCTGCCGATTCTACTTGTGGGGTTAGCTCATTGGCGATGAAGAAATAGTCTAGCCTGGTGTGGAGGTTATGGGGAGCCGAATAGAATGAGTATGATCTGTCGTTGGGGTGGAGGTCTCTCCAAATGTCGGTTAAGTGTAGGTCAGCCACCATCTTGGGGAGGGGCCCTGGGGAAGGGCTGTTAGGTATGCGTGGGGTCACTGATCTGTCTAGTTCAGCATTCATGACGGAGTTGAAGTCCCCCCCCCCATATGAACGTGTATTCTCTGTAGTGCAGCAATCTGGCACATAGTTCCTTGATGTGAGAGGATATGTTGTGATGAGGAAAGTATGAGTTTACTATGCATAGAGGAGAGTTCTCGAGCATGCCCCACACTATTACATACCTTCACTCTTTGTCCAGTTCGACCCCCATTTGTTGAAACAGTGTTTCCGGACTGACCCACGTGTAGACTCCTCTTGCATACTTTGAGAAGGATGCGCCGTTGCCCTGGCCCCCCCAGTAGTTCACCATCTTGTCTGTGGCCTCCTTGGTTAGGTGCATTTCTTGAAGAAGGGCCAGCGATATTCTTTTTCTCTTCAGGTATGAATGTATTCGGTTTCTCCGTATGTATGTTCCCATCCCTCTAACGTTCCATGTGATTAGCTTGAATTTTGCTGCCATTGCGTGAGTGGGTTCTTCGTTGTGGGGAGCGCCTCCCCTTCCTCCTTTGTCAAATGTGTTGCATCGTGAGATGCATGATGTTTCGCTTGTGTGGGGTGGGCAGACCTAGCCTTTGGTTCGGGGTCTAGACCCGGCCAGTCATTGTTCATCTGAGGTAGGACAGTCGAAACGATAACAACTTGAAAAAAGTAACTGTAACTGACGCGCCCAGCTTCTGTCACCGGAGTGCAGTGCTCGGGCGCTCTCGCGCTGTCTGACCTAATCCGGGTCTCTGGTGCGAGTGGGTGCGTGCAGGCAACTGGCCTGCACTGGGCATCGGTGGGTCCGTGGTCTGTGTCCATGGGCAGGAGGTCAGGCAAGCCCCGCAGTCGTTTAGCATTCTCACTTGGTAGTTTTGCTTCAGTGATAGTGTAGCTTCATTCTGGTTTAGGGTGCGATGCAAGGGGCTTGGGTCCCCCGGCCGTGGTAGTAAGCGATCAACCTTGGTTGCTTTCTTTGTGTTTCTCAGATGTGGATTCTGTGGGGACCTCAGCCAGGCTGTTGTGTTCCATCCACATGATGGCTGCCTCTGGTGATTCTAGGAATATCGCGCGCCCTTTATGGATTACTTTTAATCGTGAGGGGTATAGGAGCATGTATTTCAGGTTTAGTTTCCTCAGCCTGGCCTTGATCGGAACGAAGGAATTCCTTGCTCTCTGTACCGATTGGGTATAGTCAGGGTATATGGTGATCTTTGAAATGCCCCGTTCTATTTCTCCTCCATCTCTTGAGAATTTCAAAATCACCTCACGATCACGAAAGTTGAGAACCTTAGCGATGATGGGGCGGGGATAGGATCCGGGAGGAGGCCTCTTCTGAAGAGATCTGTGGGCTCTCTCTATGGCAAAGCCCTGTGAGAGGTTCGATGCCCCTATTTCCTGCTGTATTAGGGATTCTACGTATAGGGATCCATGGTCTCCGTTTCCTCCGGTATGCCCAGGATCCTGATATTATTTCGTCTGGCCCGCCCTTCTGCTTCTTCGGACCTCGCCTCTAGGAAGCTCACTTTGCGTTTTAAGTCTGCAACCTCTTTCTGCAGCGACGATGTCCCGTCTGAAATGTCTTTCTGGGAGGATTCAATGATGGTTACGCGCTCCGTTAAGTTGCGGGCGTCTTGCCTTATGAGTTGGTTATGCCTGGCCTCTTCTTCCGGGCCATCGTGATTTGCTGGGTTCTTCGGGGTGGATTGGGCAGTGGGGTGAGGCTTGGGTGTTATGAAGGGGTCTAGGGTAGCGTTCTTGGCTTTGTTCCTGGCGGCGGCCATCTCTCTTTTGCCTGGTCTCACCTGGTGATGCAGCGTATCTGTAGTTCCCCTTTGGGGAAGTGTCTTGTGTGGGCTCTCAGAGGTTGTTTCAGTCCAGTGTGAGGCTGTGTGGTTCTGCCGCTCACCTTGATGGTCTGGGCCTCAAGGCGTGATTGCGTCTCTAGGGACCGTGGGCATGTCCCCCTGGGGTGGTCTATGATGTTGAAGGGCCTCTGAAGGGACTCTTGAGATGGCGACCGTTCAAGTGGTATGATATGTGGTTGAAGCGGTGGGGGGAGCTCCCCAGCGCGAATTACCAGAGTCCGGTTGTTTAATTCGTCCACTATGGAGTAGCCGTAGACCTTGACGGATGTGGTCTCCCTTGGTAGGTGGAGGAGGTTGGTGCGCCGGCCCCAGGGGGGGGCTGTCCGTGAGTGCCGCGGATGGGCTGCAATGTTCTGGTGCTGTGGGGTCATGGGGCTGGGTGGTTGAGTGATGACCCGGCCCCCGTCGGTGAAGCAGGATCTCCCTCGGGGAGCGGACGCTCGGGTCCCCTGTGTGGAGGTGGTCGTCCGGGAATCCGGAATTTTGATGTCGCGGGTTGAGGGAGCTGGGCAGCGGTCGCCGGCACTGCCGATGGAGGGGGCCCCGCCCCGGGGAAGCGGCCCCCTGATGTTGGGGTGTCTTTCGGGTGGTGGGGTGAGCGGTCCCGGCGGGGTCCGTCAGCGTGTCACTCCTGAGCAGAGTGGCGTCTCCCTCCGGCAGGCACACCGGGCTCCCGGGTCGTTGATCAGGGGGGACACTCACCAGATGCGTTGGTGGGGTGCAGCTCCCCCCGGCGCGGGTCAGCGCTGCCCCCCGGCGTGCAGCTCCTCCAAGATGGGCTCCAGCCGCACAGTGATCCTGCGTGGCGCCGGCCCTCGGCGGCTGTCCGGGGCGCTCAGGCCGTGGGGGGAGGGGCCACCTCCGGTCCTTGATGGGGTCCTAGCAGGCTCTGGCTGTCGGCCCGTGGGTTCGTGCCGTGCCCCCAGGGAGGGACATCAGCAGGGGGGCACTCGTGAACAGCCTGGGTCTGCCTGGGTCTGTGGTTGCTGGTCCCCGGCCCCGATGTGCGCCGCGGGTCCGTCAGCGCGAGTCGGCCGCCATCTTGTGCGCCTCGCATGGGGAGGAGGGGGAGCCGGGCCGGATCGCGGCAGAGGCTTCTCGGGCTCCGATTTTTGTCGGAGTAGGGCGGAAAGCACAGTTCTTCGCCTCGATCGTTGGTGGATCCCAATGGCACCCAGAAAAGGATCGGACTGCTGTGGGTTAGCCGGAGCTCAGGGAGCCTGCGTCCTCACTCCTCGGACATCAGGCCACGCCCCTCTTGATCAGATGGTGTAATGCACAATTGTCGCCTGCCACCTCTGCCAGTACACATCCAGGCCTAATGACCTAGAAACCCTAAAGATGTCGGATATGCCAGAACTCCCATATACTCACCTGGCAATTGATGTCTTTATCCTGTTCGGGGAGAGCAAGTACTGGCTGGTCATCATGGATGAGTATTCGTGATTCCTTCTAGTACACATGGTATCATCCACAACCTCTAGTGCTGTTATACCAGTGTTGGATAGCATCTTCTCTGTGTGGGGCATTTCCGGAAGTTCTCAAGTTGGACAACGGCCTGCCATTCAACGGGAGTTTGCAAAATTCATGGAATACATGGACACCCACACAGGAAGATTACTCCCCTTTGGCCACAGGCAAATGGCATGGTGGAACGATTCATGGGCAGCCTCGAAAAGTGTCCGCCAACAGAATGAGTTAAGATCTATATCACTCAAACCAGCCCTTTGCAAAATGTTGCACGACTACAGGAACTCTCCTCATGGCACGATGGGAAAGTGTCCCTCTGAGTTGTTATTCGGCAGGAGAATTAGAACCAGGATTCCTTACCTGGCAGGTGATTCGAAAGAAGATGCAGAACAGGCTCGAGAGACGGGCGCATGCAAGAAGCAGGACATGAAGGCCTATGCTGATAGCCGGATATGAGGTAAGAGCTCCAACCTGCAGATAGGAGAAGGTGCTTGTCTGTAGAAGGCACTAAAGGGAACCAGACTCGATATTTGATCCAGACTACCTAACAGTGTCCCATGTCAAAGGAACAATGGTGACTGCTCAATCCCCTACCAAAGTAGTCACTTGAAATGTCTCCCACTTCAAGCTGTACAAGGTAGAGGGTCAAGAACATGGTGAGAAGACAATTCAGTGACCTCAGGTAGTGAGTCAGCGAGAGAAGAAACTGAGGAAGAGCCAGAAGGATGTCGAGCAAGGCCGGCCAGATGTATCAGAAGAACGGTGCATCTAATGGAAGAAATGTAAAGACCGAACTGTAAGTGACATTGTTTTGCTCGACAGGGGGAGATGTAGTGTCCTGTCAATCACACAGTTATCGGAGCCTTGAAGCTCTGATGGATGGGCTAATGTGCATGCACGAGGTTCGTGAATGCGCGGTAGAAAGCCCTGGAAGTGGCAGTTTGCCTCAGGAGTTGAATAAAGATGGTTCATCCTGCTGAAGGCTCCTGGCTTCATTACAGACCTGGGCCTGTTGTATGTGCATGTGTGCTGCGTGTTCCCACTGCATGATGTCCTCCCTCGAGAACCAAAGCCAAATTAACCCACAGAAACTAGACAAGGCTGTCTTGATGAACTTGTTGCGTTCCAATTGGCTCCAGGTCTCCTGTGAAGTCCCCCAAGGCTCCATCCGCACACCAATCCTTTTTAACCTTTACATGGACACTCTCCTTTCAGATCCCAATGTAGCCATCCACCAATACGCAGACGATACTCAGTTGTACTTGAGAGCAAATAGCTCACAGAAGATCATTCATCTCAGCGATTACCTAGCTATTATCTAGCCCTGAATGTTGACTGCCTACCTCATCACCCTCGAGAACCAAAGCCAAATGAACCCACAGAAACTAGACAAGGCTGTCCTGATGAACTTGTTGCATTCCAACTGGCTCCAGGTCTCCTGTGAAGTCCCCCAAGGCTCCATCCGCACACCAATCCTTTTAAACCTTTATATGGACACTCTCCTTTCAGATCCCAATGTAGCCATCCACCAATACGCAGACGATACTCAGTTGTACTTGAGAGCAAATAGCTCACAGAAGATCATTCATCTCAGCGATTACCTAGCTATTATCTAGCCCTGAATGTTGACTGCCTACCTCAAACTAAACCCATCCAAGACTGACTTCGTCCTCATCGGTCCGCCCACTAAAAAATAACTTGTGCAACAATGGATCGATGATATGCGCATAGATGGGTTTGATCCACAACTTTCAGAGTCAGCAAAATCATTTGCAAAAATCAAACCCCTCATCCCGCCGCAGGACATCTGGACCGTAGGGCATGCCCTTGTGGTCTCGTACACTGATGGGGGAAATGCTTTCCTGACAGGGCTCTATGCTGCTCACTTGGCTCCCCTAAAAGCAGTTGACCACGCTGCAGCACGTCCTAATACGGGAGCACAGAAATTTTACGGAATTACCCCAATCCTACGCAAACTACATTGGCTTCCACTCCAAGCCAGGATACTGTTCAACACTGCATGTATCATCTACAAAGCAGTCACAAGTAGCACACCGGCGTATCTAGAGGCTATGCTCCGCATTTCTGGTGGCACACACTCCTCGTGCAGCAAATCAACCAACCGGCTTGAACCACAACTCGTTCGCAAAGAGAGGACCCGCAAACAATCCTTCTCTTGTCATTCACCCAGACTCTGGAACTCGATCCCGGTGCCGGCTTGGAATGCCCCCACAATTCTCCAATTTTGCAAATATCTCAAAACACAGCTCTTTCAACAACACCTGACCAAGGACTAAACCCAATGGACGCACATACCGATGCACAGAACTCACAGTACTGCGCTACTAAAAGATGCCGGCCCAAATGCCGGGTACCCACACTCTGTATATCGCTCCGCTGCTCTCGCGCTAGGTCCACGCTTTAAACAATAAAATAAAATTAAAATCATGAATGCCAACTTCCCAAGTGTATTGTTGGGGCCCAGACAGTGATGTTGAATCACAAAAATGGATGGGCGTGCCGGGTGAGATATGTTGTAGGCACCCTGGAATCCGTCGCCAGCCAATAAGCTTTGTATCTACTCAGGACTTATACACACATGAAAGCCTGCGTTCAAAGCTGTTAGCCAATGCATCATCCCCCAGAGCTATAGTGGGCCATCTGCTCCCGGACCCCAATACCCCTTCCCCATTCCGTCCCTCTGGTCATTCTCTCCTGACTTCTTCATAACTTCTCCCAACGCTACACACTCTTCAAGCCGAGTCTGCAATGTTCGGCCTCTTGCCGGCAACTTGATGCTCATGCCATGGACATGGAAGAGGGGCTTCACTCAAGAGGGGAACCATGCAAATAGAAGCCACTTCTGTCTCTCATTTGCATAGTGCCTATGTTTCTTTTGGTACACAGTGTTAATAACGAAAATAAAATAATGACAAACTTTTTCAATGACACATAAATAACGAAAACATTTAAAATATTTTTGTAAAAGTATATATGGGGGTGGCTGGTGCAAGGGATTAAAAAGGGTGGGATTATTTTGCGGGGGTAAAAAAGCTGTAGAAACAGGTGGGTTTGGGGATGACCCCTCCCAAATTAAATTCGAATTGTTTTCGTTATTTAGGTGTCGCTGAAAAAGTTGTCGTTGTTTTTGTTGTCGTTATAAACACATGGAACCGTTTCTTTTTTTCCCCACACAGAATCAATGAGTCGCAAGCTCGCTATGTCCTGTGTTTTCCCCTGGTTACCTCAATCTTAGCAAACCCGACACGTGCCACAGGATTCTGATTGGCCCTAATGCCCCATTGTTCAGGTTTTCCTAGATGGGATTGGCTTGCATTAAAAGATCCTTGCATTGCAGGCCATTATCACCTGGTACGGCCCCGGAACGTGGAATAGTTGCCTAAATAGAACACTCTGGCCCTTTTATAAAAAGAAGTTCAACAAAAGGAGTAGGATTGCCGCTTTGCTGACTCCACTCATAAATGAATGGAGGCCAGGTAAAGTCAGGGCTTGGGGCTGGGGCAGGTAGGCAGGTGCACTCGCTGATCTCTGGAGCAAGATATCAGGGGAGCTGCAATCATGATTCTTCTTCTGTAGGCCACCATGGTGCCAAGATTTTGCTTGTGCCAGGGGGCATCACTTCCGCAAGCGTGTGGATGCCTGATGGTGTGTAGCGCAGGGCTCAGTACTAGAAAACATTATAAATAGCAAAAAAAACACTTTGCACAGTTGCATGAATCAGGGTTTGTTTTGGCAGTGCAAAGTCACTTTTTAGCAGTGCAAAGTCACTTTGAACCGGGCAAATTTTCCATGAACCGGACCCTAAGTCTTCAAGATTCCTGCTTAAGAAAGTTTTGTCTTTGGGTACAGGCATACATATTTCCTTTTCCTCATTACTTTGGAAACTCTCCTTTGTGTTGGCCCTCCCTGGCCTTCTCTCTAGCCATATGTCAGAGATCGAAGTGAGCGGGAACGATTGGGAGTGGAGTTCCACTACTTCTCTTGGTACACTTTTAGCACTACTGCCTTTACACCACGACTTCTGGGCAGGCGCTGCTCCTGGGGACCTACAAAGAGGGCCTTTCCACCAGACCTTTAAAAATACTAAATCCCACTAAAGCTAGTAATGCAGACAAGTCATCAAACACTTTCTCAGATAACAATTGTTTCAGTCACTCTCTCATTACTCAAAAATATGCAAAAACAGTGGTCTTGTGTCATGCACTGCAAGTCCTATTTTTTTTAGTGCATGTCATTTTGCATTCCTGTATATTAGTAGTTTTTCACAAGGTCTTGCTTACAAGTACCAGGATGCAATCTAAAGTGAGACGGAAACCCAGGACTGACTCACATGAGACAACCACAGAAGTCTTTAGTCACTGTTTCATAATGGCATGCATCTTGTTGTGCAGAAATGCGCTATCCTGCAAAAATGGGGAACATGCTGTTTTTATGTTGATATGATATGATATGGCATTTGTAACGCGCCTATACACAAGTGTTTCAAGGCGCGACGAGGCGGGGTGGGGGGAACAAGGGGAGACAGACAACGATCCTACTAGGCCAGGTGTCATTCAGATCGCGCAAGTGCAAGGGTAGAGGGGAAGGGAAAGTGCAAGGGGGAAGTGGAGAGGGGAGAGTGCAGTACATGGTTAATAGCATACAGGATAAATAACAAGGGCCAGCTAGTGGCAAGTGCGAGATAAGTGCAGACAAGTGCTGGGAAGGGGAGCTGTAGGGATACAGACCCAGTCCCGCAGTGCAGGGGGAAGCCAGGGAGGCACTGCAGGGGAGAGTGGCTGGGCCAAGGACCGGGAACGGTGAGTGGCCCAGTTGCAGATTCAGTGCAGTTTCAGAAGTTTAGCAGGGGGGAGGGGGGAGAAAGCGGAGGCAAAGAGGAAGGTTTTGAGGTGCTTCCGGAACCAGAGATGGTTCTCCTCAAGTTTCAGGGAGGCAGGAAGGCTGTTCCGGAGGGAGGCCCCTGCAGCGGAGAGAGATCTACCCCCAACTCCTTGTTTGGAAAAGCGGCTGACCCTGAGGGAGTTGGAGGCGGATGAGCGAAGACCTCGAGAAGGAAGATATTTAGGAAGAGAAAGTTGAAGGTATTTTGGCCCAAGGCCCCAGAAGGCCTTGTGGACGATGCAGAGGGTTTTGAACTTGATCCTCGCAGTCACTGGGAGCTAGTGTAGTGATTTCAGTCCTGGAGAGATACTGGGCTTGAGGCCAAGGACAAGTCTCGCAGTCCTGTTCTGGATGAGTTGCAAAGGGCGGAGAGTAGAGGCAGGCAGATTTAGATAGAGGCTGTTACAGTAGTCCAGCTTCGAAAGAACCAGGGCTCTAGAGACAGTGAGCTTCTGGGGGAAGGAGAGGAAAGGAAGGAAACCTCAGAGGAGGTGGAGCTGGTAGTGTGACTTCTTAGAGACGTCGGATATGTGAGGAGAGAAGGAGAGTGTGGAGTCGAAGATGACCCCGAGGTTTTTTGCCTTGCAGGTAGGAGCAGGAAGAGGGCCAAGAGAGGCCGGCCAGAGAGCTGCAGGGAAGGAGGGAGTGGGTGTGCCGATGAGTAGAATCTCAGTCTTACTGGCATTAAGGCAGAGGTTGTTGGCGGCACACCATTCCTGGATAGCAGAAAGACAGTCAGAGATGAGGGAAGGAGAAGAGGAGGCCGAGGGTAGCCTGAAAATGAGCTGGGTATCATCCGCATAGCACTGAAAGTTGGGGCAGAGAGCAGCGATGCGGTGGGCAAGGAGTGCCAGATACTGGTTAAACAGCCAAGGAGAGATTTTAGATCCCTGGGGGACACCACAGGTAGAGAAAAAGATGTCAGAGAGGAAAGACCCCAGTTGGACCTGGGAGGGTCGATTGGAGAGGAAAGAGGACAGCCACGCCAGAGCCTGACCAGTGATACCCAGGTTATCACGGAGACGGTTGAGCAGGATGGTATGGTTGACGGTGTCAAAGGCAGAAGAGAGATCAAGCAAAATGAGAACACATGGAGTGTTAGAGTCAAGATTCGAGAGCAGGTCCTCAAGGATGTTCAGGAGAGCAGTTGCCGTGCTTCTGGCAGCTCTGAAGCCAGACTGATGGTCATGAAGACTACCAACAGATTCAGCATGGAAATTAAGCTTGGAGATGACCAGTTTCTCCAGGAGTTTGCCCAGGAAGGGAGTGATAGATTGGGCGATAGTTAGCAGGGCAGGAGGGGTCGGAAGAAGGTTTCTTAAGAAGGGGGTGCACAAGGGAGTGCTTGAGAGGGGATGGGAAGACTTCAGAGGCGAAGGAGTGATTGCAGAAGTCAGCAAGGGCAGGAGCCAAGGAGTCGATGTGGTCTTTGATAGTTTTGGAGGAACAGGGGTGGACCTGTTTTGACGAGACTTTCATAGATCGGACTTGTCTCGAAACCTCGTCAGCAGAAAACAGGGGAAAGGCAGAGAAGGAGAGAGGAGGGGTGGCTGCAGAAGGGCCAGAGGTAGAGCAGGGAATAGAGCGGGGGAGGTGATAAGAGGAGAGTGAGGACAGGATGTCCTGAGTTTTTTAAATGAAGTGAGAGGCCAGTGCCGTGCAGAGGGCCTGGTAGGGGACAGGAGCGGTAGAGACTGCAGCAGGGTTGGCCAGCTCCTTGCAGATTTTAAAGAGTTCAGCCGAATTGTTAGATGCCGCAGAGATGCAGGATTGGATAAGGGCTCTCTTCTTGGTGAGAACGGAGAGCCGGTATTGCCTTTGGAGCAGGCGACAGGCCAGTTTGTCAGAGGATGAACATGAGGCACGCCATTTCCTCTCTGCCACCCTGCACTTGCGTTTAAGGGTGACGAGATCCGAGTCATACCAGGAGTTACATTTGGCTTTGGGCTTCAGGCGGATTCTCATGACAGGGGCAAGGATATCAAGAGTATCAGATATAGCAGAGTGGAGAGTAGAGAGGGCTGTGTCAGGGTGGGAGTCAGCCGAAGGGGAGGAGGATTATGACAACCAAGCAGGCACCAGGGGTGGCTCGCCCATAAAAGGCGAGGGCGCACTGACCCACCAGAACCATCACCCATTATGGAGGAGCTGCGCCAGGCCAGTAGCGCTCCCTCGGCTGCTTGTTGAGGTTTCCCTTTCACAGTTCAGTTCCCCAACCGTACATGCTCCATGCAACGTCTGTGGTGTTTTGCTTTCCCAGCCTTGCATGGCCCATTGGGAATGATGGCTGGGGAACTGCATGCTTGTATGTGTGAGGGGGCCCTCCTGTGCACATACAAACTGAGCGAGGCGCCGTGTCAGAGGCACTCCGGTTCCTTCTTGCGCATGAGCAGGAACCTGGAAGTACTTTGCTTCCTGGTTCCATTTATGCGCTAGCAGGAGCTGGGAGAGCAGCCCGTGGCAGAGTTGACTCCAGATCGGGCCGCGTGCAGGTAAGATTTTTATATTTTTGTCTTATGTTAATGTGTGCTTGAATGAGTGAGTATATGGTGTATGGATGTATGTATGAATGAATGAGTGAATGCTCTGTGTGAATGTGTTGTGTGAATATGTCTGTACATGTGTGTTTGTGCTGGGCCGGGGAGTGGTTGAGGGGTAGGAATCAGGGTGAAGTGCACAACAATGCATTGTTTACTGGGCATCTATCATAGATGCCCAGTAAAAAAAATCATCATCCTTTCTTACATCATCCGGTGTTTGATGAAAGAAAGGATGATGTGTTATTGTTCGGCTAGGCTGGAATTCTGGGGCAGCCAATCTAGCCATTTCTTACTGTGGCATGAGTTTTTTTAATTGGGGATCTATAATAAACCAAGCATGATATGTGTTACTTGGCTAGACTGGCATTTGGGGGCAACCAGTCTAGACCTTTCTTACTGTGGCATGAGTTTTTCTAATTGGGCATCTATGATAAACCAAGCTTGATATGTGTACTTGGCTAGACTGGCATGTTGGGCAAGCCTGTTTAGCCCTTTCTTACTATGGTATGGCTTTTTATTCTGGTCATCCATGATAAAGCAAACATGTTAAGTGGTATTACGTGTCTAGGTTGGACTACATTGTGTAGCCAGTTAGGACATGGTTTCTTATGCAAAGCCAATCAGGGTATTTTCTTTCGTGGGGATACTGCCATATCTTGGCAGAGCTGGTGCAGCCATGTTTTCTTAGAGTATCAATACTGCCATTATGTGCAAAGCAAACACCAGTATGTTCTTATACAGTAATTATGGCATACAAAGGCACTGCCAACATGGAAATGTATGGGCGCAGCCAGTGTGAGAATGTTTTTATACTGGCATATATTGTGGGTGAAAATGCGTTGGGACATTTCATTTTATTGTATTGTAGTTGTCATTTATATAGCGCCTTTTACCATTCTTATAGTCTCAATGTGCTTGTGGTGGGAATGCCCTCGGGGACCGTTGCCCAGAGTGTTTGAGGTCACAGAGTAGAATTAGAATGTGTGTGTGCATTTGGCCAAATAAGGCTTAGCAGGGCTGGCCAGCTTCCGGTAGAAATGCTCCTGTGCACTGTTGGTCACTTGCAGCTAATGCATTTTTTGGATTGGAGTTACACTACAAAACCAATTGCAAACTGTAGTACAATGTGCATGGGTGCACTTGTTATGTGTGCAGCTAGAGTGCAATAGGTAATGTGTAGGTGCATACTAGCGCTAGCTGTGGTGCAGTGGCTGTGTAAGGGCAGTAGAATGTTTGCAGTAAGACCAATGGACTATGGTATCTGCATTCTGGTGGCGCTGGTGCTTGAGGGTAACGTTATGTGTGCAACTAGGTCGAATTAGACGGGTATAGCTGCGTTCTAAAGACTGTTGAGGTGATCTTGGAGGTGCGTACGTATGTGAGCAGCTAGGCCAAATTATTCGAGGGGTGCAGCTGCGTACTAATTGTTTGTTGGTGCAGAGGCAAGAGTTGGCATAGTGGTGTGTTTGAATGTGTGTGTGTTTTCTGGGGGGACCTTGTTTGTGTTCAACTTCCATTGCCTGTCAAAGGCATGGAATCTTCTTGTATCTTGATGGGTCAAATTGTTTGGTGAAGACTGATGGGTGGTGACAGGGAGATCATTCCCAAAACGTATGTTCTTACTGCACAGCTGCTACCGCTATCATCGGTCGGAAGTTTGTTAAATCGGATCCCTGATAGGTGTTTCTGCTTGGCCATACCCAGATACTCGGGATTAGCAACAGATAAGTGCTAGAACGTTCGTTGCTGTAGTTCTTCGTAGGGAATTCCAGATGTGTAGGATGTGCAAGTAATGGTAGACACTGATTTGATAGCATAGTGTGTATGACTATTCTCCATAATTCAATCTAAGTGTGACACATGGTTAATCTTCTCAATTCTATCTAAATGTAACCCATGGCTAAACTTTACAATTCTAAGTGTGACGCATGGTCAGTCATCACAATTATGTCTCAATGTGAGGCATGGTCAATCTTCACATTTCACTCTTAGTGTGACAAATGGCTAAACTTAGCTATATCTAAGTGCGACACATGGTTAATCTTCATTCATAAGTCTGACGCATGGTTAATCTTCACATTTCACTCCAAGTTTGATGCATACTAAATTCCACAATTCTGTCTAAGTGTGACACATGCCTCAACTTTGCAATTCTATCTAAGTGTGGCGCATGACTAATTTTCATATTTCACTCTAAGTGTGACCCATACTAAACTTCACAATTCTGTCTAAGTGTGGCGCATGGCTAGACTTCACATTTCACTTTAAGTGTGACACATAGCTAAGTGATGCATGGTTAATCTTCACATTTCAATCCAAGTGTGATGCATGGCTAAACTTCACAATTCTATCTAAGTGTGACGCATGGCTAATCTTCACATTTCACTCTAAGTGTGACGAATGGCTAAACTTCACAATTCTATATAAGTGCGATGCATAGTTAATCTTCACATTTCACTCTAAGTGTGACGCATGGCTAAACTTTACAATTCTAAGTGTGACGCATGGTCAGTCTTCACAATTATGTCTCAATGTGACGCATGGTCAGTCTTCACATTTCACTCTAAGTGTGACGCATGGCTAAACGTAGCTCTATCCAAGTGCGACACATGGTTAATCTTCACAATTCTATCTAAGTCTGACGCATGGTTAATCTTCATATTTCACTTCAAGTTTGATGCATACTAAATTCCACAATTCTGTCTAAGTGTAATGCATGGCTCAACTTTGCAATTCTATCTAAGTGTGGCGTATGGCTAGACTTCACATTTCCCTCTAAGCGTGACACATGGCTCAACTTCACAATTCTATCTAAATGTGACGCATGGTTAATCTTCACATTTCACCGCATACTAAACTCTGCAATTCTGTCAAAGTGTGGCGCATGGCTAAACTTCACAATACTATCTAAGTGTGGCGCATGGCTAAACTTCACAATACTATCTAAGTGTGACGCATGGTTAATCTTCACCTTTCACTCCAAATGTGATGCATGCTAAACCTCCCAATTATATCTAAATGTGATGCGTGGCTTCACATTTCACTCTAAGTGTGACGCATGGCTAAAGTTCACAATTCTATCTGATTGTGATGGATGGCTAAAGTTCACAATTCTATCAAAATGTGACACATGACTAATCTTCACATTTCACTCTAAGTGTGATGCATGGCTAAGCTTCACAATTCTAAGTGTGACGCATGGTTAATATTCACATTTCACTCTAAGTGTGCTGCATGGCTAAACTTCACAATTCTATCTAAGTGTGACACATGGCTAAACGTCACAATTCTATCTGAGTGTGACGCATGGCTACATTTCAAAATTCTATCTAAGTGTGATGCATGGCTAAGCTTCACAATTCTAAATGAGACACATGGCTAATCTTCACCTTTCACTCAAAGTGTGACGCATACTAAACTCCACAATTCAGTCTAAGTGTGACGCATGGCTAAACATCACAATTCTATCTGAGTGTGATGCATGGCTAATCTTCGCATTTCACTCTAAGTGTGATGCATGCTAAGCTTCACCTTTCACTCCAAGTATGATGCATACTAAACTTCACAATTCAGTCCAAGCGTGATGCATGGTTAACCTTCACCTTTCACACTAAGTTTGATGCATGACAAAAATTCACAATTTTATTTGAGTGTGACGCATGACTAAACTTCACAATTCTATCTAACTGTGATCCATGGATAAGCTTCACAATTCTAAGTGAGACACATGGCTATTCTTCACCTTTCAGTACAAGTGTGTCACATTCTAAACTCCACAATTCAGTCTAAGTGTGACACATGGCTAAACATCACATTTCTATCTAAGAGTGATGCATGGCTAAACTTCACCATTATATCTAAGTGAGGCGCATGGTTAAACTTCACCTGCAGAGTGTGAACTCCTAAATTGGAGGTACAACAGAAAATGCAAAACACCTAGATTTGAGATATCTGGATAGAGGTAGAACACCTACGTCTGGGACACAATGGTAAAATAAAACCACCTAAAGGTTAGCACACAGAAGTGATAGAAATAATCTTTACTTTTAAGTTTGGTATGCTATGTTATGTAGCTAAGAGGAATTGCAGGGCTTTTGAAATACAGTGATTGCTGTACTCCCCACTCAGATCACACTTACCTTGTCAGTCGCTGCTGGTTGATGGCTGGCTACTGTCTTCCAAGGCGATCATGGGCAAACACGGACTGGAGCTGCTTCTTCGGGAGCTGCCCTTTGCCTTGGGGTCCGTATCCGAGGACTGCCTGGGCAGGGGCTGCCCTGGGGCGCACTGGTAAGAAGCACCTCCTTTTGAGGAGGACCCAATCAGGGGAAGTGGGGGCAGGAAAGAGGGCAGGGCAGCGGTCGCCTAAGATATCCAGGTATGGTAGAGGTCTGGAAGGTGAAAAAAGGAGGAAGAAAGGAGAGAAAGGAGAAGAGAAATGGCAGAAAGTGGCAAAAATGGAGGCAGAGGCATGGAAAGATGAAAAAAGGAGGAAGAAAGGAGAGGAAAGGGCAGACAAACTGCAGATAGGAGCAAAAATGAAGGTACAGGGCACAGAGAGCAAGAAGGGGGACACTCACCTTGCAGGGGCCAGGATGCAAGATAGACCACAGCGTCCTGGCCCCAGGAAGCAGGTTTCGGCATATTAAAAGAAAATTCTCTGGGATTTACTCCCGCATGCCCCCCATGGGTTGGTTTGTGCTCCCTCGCTATGTGCGGACAATCTGGCATATTTGTGGGGAATATTTACGCCCCTCCAATTAAAACATTCCCCAACCGCCACTGGCAGGCAAAGTATAGATGAGTCTGCAGTGTTTGGGTTAAAAGAAGAGGTTTATGTTATGTTGTGAAGGTATTTCCTCAGAGTAAGCACCGGTTGAGGGGCTTTGCAGTTCTTGTCGTCCTACCCCAGTGAGCTGGGACTTGACAGGAAAAGATTTTGTGTGATCTGATCGAAAAGTTATCATCAAATGTATTTTATTTTACTGGCCGATATTGCAGCAAATATATGCAGGGGAAAACCACAGCAACCCTCCCCTTCCTTATCACCCCAACATTAGTTATTCAACTAAACCCCCCCACATATATTTGGGGCAAAATCTGTTGTAAACAATTTGATGAATTCTTCTTCGATTAATTCTTCTGCGGCCTAAACTCCCTATCCCACAGAGAAATGGGCTATACTCGCTGTCTGTTTCACACTTGTGCCTACTGGAGCGTGCGATAACAGCCATGCCAAATGGGCTACTTAAAAGAAGCAAAGACACAGTGGGATAAATTACCTGTAGGTTGTTGAGCCCCACTGAGACCTTGCTGTAATATTTTGACAAAGCCCTTGATGAGTGGCTACCGGGCATGAATTCAAATGCTACCTTTAAATCGAAAAAATCACAGAGGCAGATCTCTGTGTTTTACACATTAAAAAGGCACCCTTTTTCTGCATGTTTTAGTTGTGTTGTGTGCCATACTGTAGTCAGTGGCACCACAGGGGCTTCCGGGCAAGCTGCCCCAGCCCCTCAAACCCAAGGGCTCATGCCCATATAATTTGGTGGCTATGTCGGCAGCACTCTTCGGTTTAGAGGAAAAGCGAATATACCTCTTAACTCCCCCAGCTGCCACACTGATGTAATTGCCACCAAGAATGTCACTTTCCAAGAAAAGAAACACAGGGGGAATTCCATTAAGGGTTCGTACAGAGGGGGTTGAAGAGGCTTGGGAACTAACAAGACGTCCAAGCAGTGGGAGTACATTTGGAACAAAAAGTCTTGCCTGCTCAACAATGTGTAGTAGGCAAGAAGTATAGGAGGCCATATTGGAGAGATCTTCCCCTGATTCTGTGACCACCTGACCTGCTCAGTGGAGGCAGACAAAGGAGATCTTGTGTATAATTATAGGGTGGACGGGCACCTAGATTCTTGAATTCCGACTGCTAAATCCCTGGTTAGCCATTCTGTTGTAAACCAGCACCACTTTTGTGAGAGGAGAACAATTCAATGGGCAAGAAGGCAGGTGGGTTCCAGTGCCATTTTCTCCAACCATGGATACAAGAACATCTTGCCCCAAAAGGGTTACCATGATAACATGACACGCCCCGCCCCACTTGAGCAGGGCTACTTGGATCATGGGAAATGGGGCAAGCCAACCACGAGGCTCTTGGGCAAAATATTGGCATGGTATTACCACTGCCCAGGCTTCTCGTTGGGGAGTATGGTAGCAAAGGATTTGAAACTACTTCACAACTCAATGCAAACAATTCTATCTTTGGATTTTCGACACATTGATATTTCGCTAAGAAAAATAAGAGGGGAAGAGAGAGAGAGTGTGAGAAGAATTAAAGATCCTGCTCAGGGAATCTACAATGCAGTTCTTGCTGCCTGGAATGTGGACAGCTTCTAGTGAGAAAGCATTCCCTACCTCCCACTCGCTCACTCTCAATGGCAGGAAATTCGAGGGGGAAGACTAAGTGCCCCACTGTGATTTATGGAGGACATTGCAACCCTGAGGTCAATCCACAGTTCCATTGGGTGCCCCTTCAAATTAGAAGCAAAGGTTAAATGAACCCTGAGTATTCACGTCAGCTGTTTCCATTTGGACAATCTGACCTTCTCTGATGATGTCCGCTGCCCTAGGCCATTGAGGGACCCAATGTAGCCTGGCAATGGTGCTGGCAATGTAGCCTGGCAATGTAGCTGGTATCTTTTGTGAAGGCATCATGTAGCAATACACAGACAACAGATTCCAAGTTCAAACAAGAATGTATTTATTAACTCAAATATCAGGATGGTTGAAGGCCTAACTTGCCCTATGCTAAGGTGGGATTTCCCTACCTAAAGAAACTAAGGAAAGTCTGAGTCAGAAAGTTCAACTTAAAAGTCTCTCTGTGTCCAAACCCTATACTTGCCCTCACAATTAAAGCTAAACAATGTGTAGGGATGTCAGCAATAAAAGAAACAGTGTTCCAAAGAAAGTTCTGAGCTTCTCCCAGCTCCTGGCTTACTCTTCAGCTCCCCTTCCCCAAGTTCAAGATAGTTCCACAAAAGTCTCGTAATTCCCTTTCCCAAGTTCAAGGTAGTTTCATAAAACCTCGGGGTTCCCTTCCCAAGTTCAAGAAAGTTCCAAAAAACCTTGGGGTTCCCTTCCCCATGTTCAAAACGGTTCCACTTGTACTTGTTCTCGCTCTCTCAATATTCAAAAGCAACTCCAGGCCTCCTTTATACTCTTTCTAGTTTCTTAACAGTTCAATCAGATGGCTTTATCCTATTTCACTTCAGCAACCTCTTTGGCTTTCACAAGTGGGGTTCTCTGGTCTGGGCGCAGTTGTCAGACCAGATGGTCCACCCATCATAGGTCACGCAACCAGGATCCCTAGGCTCTCTAGCCCACCCAGGTTCTTCTGTATGTTTACCTGTGTGATGGTTCACATTCACTTGTCTTCTATTAGCCACCCTCTTCACCTTGCCACAATGCGTTCTCTCATTTGCCAGACATTTGGCCTTGCCACAATGTATTGTCATACATATCTCACTTTGTGGTGGTTTTGTTCCTTCACTACTTTACATTAATGTTCGCTTGCAATCTTCCATACTTGCTTTCTTGTATGCTTCATATGACTCATGTTTTGCTTTCAATACGCCATATTTGAATTTCACACATACTTGCCATTTGGCATCTAATTGGGACTTTGGCACCTTTAGTTCGGTTTTCATGTGTTGTGATTTTTCACTCTGCTGCTTGCATATTATATTGTCCTTGTACTTCCCTATTACTTCGGGTTCATTTCAGCGGGCATAGCCTTTCCCCTCCATTCTGCATCTAATTTGGCTTTCTCACACAGCCCCAGGAGCGCCCGGTTCGAGTGCTCTTCCCACTACACTCACTGGTTCCTGGCATCTCCTCTGGGCCGCTGTGCTTTCGATTTCAGCTCTTCTTTCAACTGCGTTCACAGCTCCAGGTGCGGATATCCGACAAATGATGCTTCCCCGCCTGTGGCCTTCTTGCGGCCCACCTGGCCCTTGGCTCCACAGCTTCCTGGAATCATCTGACGGTGTCTTGGCTCTCCTACAGGACCCACTACGGCTGCCTCCTCGCACACAGGATTCACTGCTAATATCTTCACTCCGCCTCCATCCGCATCTATTTTCCGGTATCAGAAAGGACATTTCAAGACCTCAGTTCCCTCCAGGTTATGGCCATTAGATTCAATTGCCTTACCCTTGCTGCAGCACAACTCCCAATCCCTCTTCCTCCCCTCAGTATTCAGGGATCTCTTTGACTTGAAGTCCCAATTGAAAAACGTTTGTTCTTTTGGGTTTCTGCCTTATAATGATTCCTGAATATTTAAGGCATATTAGGATCTTTATTCTTGCTTCTCACTTCATTGGATTCTGCCCCCATTTGATCCGCCCCCACAATACTGTTGTAATGTAAAGAATATAGACTTCTTGGAATGTGGTGGGTGGAATATGGAAAGATAAAGGACTCTGAAGAGTCAGTTTATATAAGAGATTAAACGAAGAAGGAACTACATGGCGTCCTGGTCTTTCATTAATATGATAGCGAATATGTGTACAAAGTGATCCACAACATTTGGCGACGAGGAAAAATAACCCACACCAGCAACTAAAGGATAAAAAACGCAGCCTGTGGAGGTGGCTGATACAACGGCAAGGAAGGAAAGACAAATAAGCGAGCTAAGGAGGAGGTTGTGGCTGGGAATCGGAAAAAGTGAGGGAGAAAGACGCAGAGGGTGCAGAGGCTGCCGGAGGAAATCGTTAAAATGGTAAGAAGCGTATAGGGACCCGCAGTGCTACCGTCCCATATAAAAAGTGAAGCAATGATTTAATTGAGACAGATTATATTGCCATATATATGACCAGAAACAAAGGCAACAAGTGAATTGCTCCGCGAAAGACGAAAGCATTTTAAAAAGAAAAAATACGAAATCTGCGCTACTCACTAGGGCGTGAGCGCGAAGTCCACCAGATCCCAAAACCAGTGACGGAGCTGCAGCATAGCCTCACAGAATAGAGGAAAGGAGCCAGTGGCATAAGGAAACGTGCAGCCATATTAACTGAAATCATAGGGGTTGCTATAACAACGCAGCGAATGCAAGCAAAAACAAGTTTCTGACGCCGTATTACACACATTACGAATTAAAATAAACAAAGTTACAAAGTGAAGATATAAGATTGATATAATCTGAATATACGGCACAACTAGTGAGATGCTATAAACACTGTACTGTAATGGACAAATGTACACAGCAACCTTAAAGCTGGAAGACAACGGCGAAATGCAACATATGCATGACTAAAAGGAACTTCAACGTGTTGAATTCATTAATACAGTGTTCCTGCTGACCCAAAACTCAAACAAAGCAAAGTAATTAAATGTACAAGGCCAAAAAGGATTCTAATAAATAAAGGTCACACAAACCAAACATACAAGTGAAAGTAGAAACAAAATACAACAAATCAACAAACAAAAGCACAAGGAAAATACCTAGAAGACAATGGGCCTGATTCCGAGTACGGCGCTAACCAATGGCGCTATTAACGCCTTGGTTGACGCCGTACCCGGACCGGCAGCGCCTTGGTGGATGGCGGAATTACCGCCCCATTCCAAGGTTGGCGGGCGGTAATTCCCCATTCACCAAGGCTCTTCCCCATTCCCGAATGAGCCCCCATAGGGCTCAATGGGAATGGGGAAGATGCAAATAACGGTGACCGTTCATTACGGTCACCGTTATTGGCTTGGAGGCCCCTTTGCGCCCTCGACTTTAACACCTGCTCAAAGCAGGCGTTAAGGGCGAGGGTGCAGAGGGAACTCGGAGTATGGCGGTAAGGGATTACCGCCACCGGTCTCGTTACCGGTGGCCGCTATCCCTTACCGCCATACTCGGAATGAGGCCCAATTGCTTTTAAAACAATATTCCAACAAACAGTGACATACAGCATAAAACTTTCAGAACAGTGAAATCTAAGCAAGCAAGTCTCTTGACAATGCAAGTGGAGACATAAACCCATCTCAAGGCATGTCTGGAACATCTATATCCACAAACCCAGTGAGTTATCTAGGCCGCCCAAACCCATCCAGTCTTGAGCCACAATATAGTCAAGAACAACGCTGGCAGGAGTGGGTAGACGAGTTTGAAGAGTTTCTAAGGGCAGTAGGAAATCAGAAGGCCCCAAATACATTAGATATCTTCATAAACCTGGTAGGAAAAGAAATAAAAAGTATCATCAAGACTATACCACCTGAAGAGAAAACAACATACCAACTGCTAGTCACAGCTCTCAGTGGAAGATTAATAATTCCCCCTAACAGAGACAATGGGCCTCATTACACGGATGGCGCTAAGGGATTACGGGGACCGGTGCCGGTAATCCCTTAGTACCATACTACGAGGTCCCTCAGCGGGTCCCGTCCTTAACGTGTGGCCAGACCACACGTTAAGGAAGGGACCCGCTGAGGGACTTCAGGGCAAATAACGGTACTGCTAATAGCGGTAGCGTTATTTGCTCCTTCCCCATTCCCATTGAGCCCTATGGGGGCTCAAATGGGAATGGAGATGGGCCTTGGTGAATGGGGAATTACCGCCCTGCCAACCTTGGAATGGGGCAGTAATTCCCCCATTCACCAAGGCGGAATCGGTAAAATACCGGCAGCAACCATGGCGCTAATAGCGCCATGGTTACCGCCGTCCGTGTAATAAGGCCCTATGAACGTTATACATTTAATCAATGTACACAAGCTCCACATGAAACTATAGCAGAGTTGGTACTACGACTACAGAGGAAAGCAACATATTGCGAGTTTGTAAACTTTAGTGACAATGGGCCTCATTACGACCCAGGCGGTAAGTTACCGCCTGGGCCGTGACTTTACCACCATGGCGTAAACTACGTTTACGCCATGGTGGTAGGCGGACTTACCGCCCCATTCCGAGTTTGGCGGGGCGGTAAGTCCCCAATCCCCATTTACCCTTCCCCATTCCCTTTTTTGCCCCATAGGGCATAATGGGAGTGGGGAAGGCGTTAATTACGCCACCGTAAATTACGGTGGCGTAATTAACTCCATGGTCCCTTAGCGCCATGGATTTTAACACCTGCTAAAAGCAGGTGTTAAAAGCTCCATGGCGCTAAGGGACCTCGTACTCAGGCGGTAAGGGTCGGCGCTGTTTACGCTGCCGTAAACCCCTTACCGCCTGGGTCGTAATGAGGCCCAGTGATGCAATAAGACTAAGGGCCTCATTACGAATTTGGAGGTAGCCATGCCCTTATTAAGGGCATGGCTGCCTCCAAACTCAGGTCCGGGTTCCCTGAATGGGGAAATACCGGGCCATTCCGACCTTGAAGGGCCCGGTATTTCCCCATCCAGGGAACCCGGACCCGGTACATCTCCATTCCCATTCGAGCCCCCATAGGGCTCAATGGGAATGGGGAGCATGCTAACAACGGGCCCTTTAATGACGGGCCCGTTTTTAGCATGCTGGGCCGCTCGTGGGATCCGCAAAGGACGTCTGGTAAAACCAGGCGTCCAGAGCGGGTCGCCCGAGCGGACCTCGTAATAGAGGGGTGAGGGGTTAACGGTGCCGGCACCGTTACCGGTGCCATTAACCCCTTACCGCCAGGGTCCTAATGTGGCCCTAAGAGTCATTGAGGGATGCATATCGTTACAATTCCGGAAACACCTCCTGAAGAAACCGCTTCCCTTAAAGGATGTACTAGAACTGGCAAGATTGTATGATGAGTTGACACTCAAGCGGAAAACATTGAGGACCCAAAGAGACTAGATACCATCGCTGCCATAGGTCAGAATGTACAGGGGCAAACACGATACTCTGGCACAACACCTCGCCAAGAATGGTGGAATAATAGCTGTAGAAATGCATCAGAAAGACAATGGCCCTCATTCCGAGTTAGGACTACACCATGGAGTAAATAGCTCCATGGTTGGCAACGATGGAGCTATTTACTCCATGGAATACCGGCATGGTGAATGGAGTAATTACCGGTCCATTCCAAGGTTGGATGGACCGGTAATTCCCCATTCACCATAGCCCTTCCCCATCCCCATTTCTGCCCCCATAGGGCTCAATGGGAATGGGGAAGGAGGTAATTACGGCACCGTAAATTACGGTGCTGTAATTTACTCCAAGGTCACTTTGCGGGTCCCGTAATTTACTCCTGCTAAAAGCAGGAGGTAAAGAGGGACCCGCAAAGGGAACTCGGAATATGGAGGTAAGGGATTACCGCCATTGGTGCCCTTACAGGCGCCGGTAATCCATTTCCTCCAACCTCGGAATGACCCCCAATGAGGGTCATTCCGAGTCTGGAGGCACGGTACAAACCATGCCGGTATTGATTTACCGGCATGGTTTTCCGCTCCATGCCATTCCGACCCCTCAGACCGTAAATTACGGCACCGTAAACTACAATGCCGTAATTTACGGTCTTGGGTCGCGCGCGCGCACCACCATGGCGAAATTAACGCCATGGCGTAAACCGGAGCTGATTCCAAGTAAGGACCACATGTAAATTACGTCCTCCTCAAGGCCGTAAAGTACCTTACCGGCATGGAGTACATACAGGCATCTCAGAGAAGGAGTAAAGAACCCTGAGCAGTGGGACCCAGAGCCACAGGTGCACACATGCAACACAGACGGAGGCCAGGAGTCTGGCATAGTAGAAAAGGAATACACCCACACACCACCACCCTCCCACACCAAGATGACACCAATTGAACAATCAAGTCCACAACCACACAAACCCCTGCAACAACACCAGGCCCCCCCACTGAGGAGACACAGGGGTAGAAGGAGGGGGGAGACAGGCCCTGCATGGAGCACCAGTGCATCCTCTGTTACCACCCCTGCAGCCCCCATGCACACGTAGCATGACTTGACGCTCTAGGAGAAGGCCTACCAGATAGACACCCCTGACCACCTAGACTGTGACACCGTCACCACCATATTGCGGCACAGACACAAGACAAGCGAGCACCATACAAATGTACAGTGCCAACCCGGCACAAGTGATGGTGTTGCCTGTGCCCCACACCCATGCCAAAGGCACCCACCAGCACACAGTGGCATGTCACAACCGTCCATTATGCGGCCACATATCCAAGTGCCCTTACACCCCCCCCAAACACATCCCCAAACACACAAGGGTCCACCGATCCCCAACATGGACCACCCATGAGACACACAACAGTAAAGCTGGACCAAAAGCAAATGGAGGCATGCCAAATGACAATGGTGCCCCTGACAACACCCACAGGTCGTATGTGGACCAGCTTGGCATGCACGTTGCGGACATCAACTGCAAACAATACCACTCCCCCTACGTGCAGATGGAATGCAACACTACCAAGAACCGCACACATGGGTGGGCCCGTCACCAAACAACTATACATGACTCAAAGGGCCTGCTGATATGACATGATATGATATGGCATTTGGAACGCGCCTATACACAAGTGTTTCAAGGCGCGACGAGGCAGGGAGGGGGGAACAAGGGGAAGACAGACAACGATCCTACTAGGCCAGGTGTCACACAGACCGCGCAAGTGCAGGGGTAGTGAGAAGGGAAAAAGTGCAAGTGCAAGGGGAGGGCGGAAGTGCAGTACAAAGTAAGTCGAATATCCAAAAATAAATTAATAGGGCCAGCTGGTGGCAAGTGCAAGGTAAGTGCAGACAAGTGCTGGGAAGGGGGGGCTGTAGGGATACAGAGACAGTCCCGCAGTGCAGGGGTTGCCAGGGAGGCAGTGCAAGTGGAGAGTGGCTGGGCCCAGGACCGAGGTCGGAGAGAGTGGCCCAGATGCAGATCCTGTGCAGTTTCAGTGAAGAATTCAGCAGGGGAGAGGGAGAGAGAAAGCAGAAGCAAAGAGGAAGGTCATGAGGTGCTTCCGGAACTAGAGATGGTTCTCCTCAAATATCAGGGATGCAGGAAGGATGTTATAGAGGGAGGTCCCTGCCGCGGAGAGAGATCTACCCCCAGCTCGTTGCTCCGAGAAGCGGCTGACCCTGAGTGAGTCGGAGACGGATGAGCAAAGGTCTTGGGAAGGAAGACATTCAGGCCCCAGAAGGCCTTGTGGACAATGCATAGTGTTTTGAACTTAAGGGAAGGAGGGAGTGGGTGTGCCGATGAGGAGAATCTCAGTCTTACTAGCATTAAGGCAGTGTTCATTGGCTGCACACCATTCCTGGATATCAGACAGACAGTCAGAGATGAGGGAAGGAGAGGAGGATGCCGAGGGTAGCCTGAAAATTCGCCGGGTATCGTCCGCATAGCGCTGAAAGTTTGGGCAGAGGGTGACGATGCGGTGGCCAAAGAGTGCCAAATACTGGTTGAACAGCCAGGGAGGGAGATTAGATCCCTGGGGAACACCACAGGTGGAGAAAAAGATGTCAGAGAAGAGGGCCCCAAGTTGGACCTGGGAGGGTCGATTGAAAAGGAAAGAGGTCAGCACGCTACCGCGCCACATGGCCCAACATGCAGGATGACCTGTCTGGCTGGCTGTTGAGTCGTCTGACTGTGTCATGCAAGTGCACTGGTGCCACAGGGTGGGTGCCTGCATGAACCAACTGCGTAGAAACGATGGAGCCATTGTACGTTGTTCACCCTGACAACAAACCTGCCAAACAACCAGGGCAATGGCACATATGAACATATTTTCACTTTGCCAGAATAAGGCACCCACATCACACTACATCTACACCAACTGACAAGGGATAGGCACACTACACCAGCACCACTCATTGGCGGACACCACAACCGCAAGTGCATATCCGAGGGCACACTGCACATTCACATTGTGGCATCGCCCAGCCTGGCACCACATTGGAGACCCACCCCTGGAAGTGGAATTCACGGAGGACAGCAGGGGTACGATATCAAGTCACCGGCATGGCACCCCCATAGGAGTGTTGGGAATCACCATAGAATGGATCAGAGCTGGATGATGGACATGATCCACAGCCAAATGAGAATGTACACAGTACACAGCACCAGAATGATCCGACATCAGAACAGCAGCATGCGACAAAGGAACATGTACCCCAAGATGTCCACACCCCCGTTCACGGACCATCATGTAGACATGACACCCCACAGCATTACATTGCATCGGACACATATTTGTGTCCCTGATCGTGCCGAATATATCTATGTACATGTACATATGGCCATCATCGAAAGCCTGCCATGACAGCCAAGTACTGTTCACCACCATGACAGTCCACACACCCACCTCATTTTGCGACACATGCAGCTGTTGGTGGATGTACCCTAACAGCAAGCCACATGACCCCTATCATGAACCCCCTGAACAGACCCATGGGGCAACCAGACTATGGCCATACCCGTGCATGCGTGTAGATGCAGCAGTCACCAGGTTTGCGTGATGCACATATGTGCCGGCGAACCAGGACTGGTGGCTGACCCCTCCACTGATATCTGGTGTCGAATGGGCCCATGCCATATGTGCAGATGGACAAAAAGTGCAATGAAGAATGTCCACAACGGTTCAACTTTGCAACACCAATTGTGTATTGAGATAAAAAGAAATGAAAAAACAGTGCTTACATCAGCAAATGCCCATGCCCCCTCCCCCCTCCCCCCAACTCCAGAACACAACATCACCCCCCTCCCCCCAACCCCAGAACACAACATCACCCCCCTCCCCGCTCCCCCCAACTCCCGAGCAGTCGTCCCATGTAGGATCTGGGGACCACATGTGGCAGGAATGGCTAATGTCCCTTGGAGCCCTTGTCTGGGGGAGGCAAATCCCGTTTGCGTAAGGAACGCCGGAGGCGTCTCTCCGGGCTGCCTTGCGCGGCCTCACTTGTCGCGGACGTGTCCTCCTGCTGTGGCTCCGTATTTTGACTCCCTGCCTCAAGGGCATTTGCTATGCGGTTGAGGACATGGCATAGCCGGGTTGTATTGTCCGTCAGGGAGTCGCACAATCTGGTGGTGCAGTCGTTGAGGGACTGGCGCATTTGATCGAGTTCCTCATGCAGTCCAGCCCTGGTCTGGCGATTATCCTCAATATAGTTCTCTATGAGTACGCTCAATTGCTGAACTCTGAACTGGTCAGGTGAAGGGAGGCCATCGGAGGATCTACTTGCACCAGCATGCTGTGCAGGGGGTTGTATGGGTGGACTGGGGGGAAAGACGTCACACCCCAGCGGGTTAAGTTCAAGGCTGTGCACTGGTGATGGTGCATCCCCGGAGTCACTGCATGACGCCAGTGTCACGAGGCATGGTTCCAGCATTTGCATGCTCTCCTGGTCGTCCTCCGACATGGGCCCCTGGATGGGTGGCGGGCTGGGCTCCCACTCATCTGGTGCGGTAGCGGCAGCCTCCCCTGAGATGCTCGATTGTGCTGAGGTAGGGGTTTGCTCAGCTGCTGCCGCGGATGTTGTGTGGTATGCTGGTCTGCCAGTTTCAAGTGGCCTTTCCGTAGGCTGAGGGGTGGTTTTTTTGGCTGCTGGCTTCGGCCTGGCCCTGCCAGTACCCGCGGAGGTGCTTGGCTGGCTTCCTTGGGGCTCTGTGCTGTCATGGTCTGTGCCTGTGGGGGTAGGAGAGAGGGACAACATTAGTGTATGTGCTATGTCCTATTTGCATACATGGTTGCATGGACATTTCAGTCATTCACGGGTTGTTCAGTTTGGGGGGTAGCTATGGCAGTGGTACACGTGCATGGTGATGACATATACACATGTTTGGGAGTGATTCGTTGTGCCCTGTTCATGTACATTTCGGCAGGTACTATGCCTACCACGCTGGACGGTGTGCATGATGGGCTGTGCAAGTCAGTGCAGTATGGTTGATGTGCGTTATGTACTCGCACTTGGGCCAGCATTAGGCGGCACTTGCCTCAGCATTTGTTGGATGGGGGGATGCGTTGGATGGGGGGAGGGCAACACGAGAGGGCGCCTTCGATGGCCCCTGGGTCAGTTTACATGATGCAATGGACATTGCCAGTGTACACTGTCAACACTCACCTCCTTCTGCAGAAGTCGTTCCGCCGCACTCCATGGTCCCCACGCCCTCTATGGATTCCGTGCCAATGAGCTGCGCGCAGGTCTCCTCCCACGGCTCTAGTTGGACCTGTGTACTTAGCCCACCTCCCATCTGCAGGGCCTGGCTGTGGTTGCTGGAGAGGAGGCCCCGCACCCGCAGGTCGTCCCACTGCTTGCGGCAGTCCCTTAGGGTGCGGGGGGTGCTTCCAACAGCGCTCACCCTCTGTGCCAGTTCCGCCCAGATGGTCTTCTTGCGGAGGGTTGATTCCCTGTGCATGTCGCCGCTGAAGACTACATCAGCATGCTCTGCCAGGTAGTCTACCATGACCTGCAGTTCATCGGTGGAGAATTTCACCTTGCGGACGCGATCCGCCGCCCTTTTTGGTGCTTTCGGCATGTCCTGCGGTGCCTGATCCGATTCACGACTTTACTTTCCTCACAGGGCTGCTGGCAGCTGCGGATGGCAATGGATTGTGTTTTTAAAGATGGCCGCCGCTCTCCTTCCCGTTCCTGTGCGATGTCGTAATTTCCGGATCCGTTTTTTTGCGGAGACTGGAATTTACGGTTTTTGTAAATTACGGTCACCGTAATGCACTGTCGCTAATGCTTACAGGGCGGTGTAGTACTTTACGTGTCGATTGCATGCCGGTAGGGGTTTTTCGGGGGGTTTTCCGGCATGGCGGAAAGCGCGTGTCCGAGAGCTCGGAATGGGCCGTAATTTTCGGCCTTCAACCAGCACGGTGTCGTACTTTACGCCATGCCGGAAAATACCGATACTTACCGGCATGACTCGGAATGAGGCCCAATGTTATCGTTGTGGATTTGAATTCCCACATAAGGGTAAATGCCCGACTCTAGGCCAAATGTGTATACGATGTGGTCAAGAAAATCACTTTCAGACAATGGGCCTCATTCCGACCCAGGCGGTAAGGGGTTTACGGCAGCGTAAACAGCGCCGACCCTTACCGCCTGATTCCGAGGTCCCTTAGCGCCATGGAGGATTTAACACCTGCAGGTGTTAAAATCCATGGCGCTAAGGGACCTTGTTGTTAATTACGCCACCGTAATTTACGGTGGCGTAATTAACGCCTTCCCCACTCCCATTATGCCCTATGGGGCAAAAATGGGAATGGGGAAGGGTAAATGGGGATTGGGGACTTACCGCCCCGCCAACCTCGGAATGGGGCGGTAAGTCCGCCAACCACCATGGCGTAAACATAGTTTACGCCATGGTGGTAAAGGTACGACCCAGGCGGTAATTTACCGCCTGGGTCGGAATGAGGCCCAATGTGTAGGGAGAGAATGCCTTAATTACCTGTATACAGGTCCAACATGCAAATATCGCCAAACAGAAGACAGGATATGCAAAAGACATTCAACACAAAATCATATCAGGAAAAAGACTTTAGAAGGCCTAATGCAATTGACAGAACAACCTATGAAGCAACACGACCAGGATTCATCAGGGCAGTAGAAGATTTGCAAATAGAAGCAACCGAACAGGCCAGCCAAGAACAAGATCAGACTATACAGTTATACCAAACTCAAAATCAAGAAAGCAAAATGCAATTAGAAGATCCTTATGAAAATCCATCAATTGAAGGGGAACATCTGGATGCAGATCAGTATCAAGAATATGACAGATATAGCCAGGAATATGTTAGGCTGATCTATGATACATCTGATGACAGGGTTGCCATAAAAGTGACAGGGAACTTGTGTGGGCAACACATACCTTTTCTGGTTGATACAGGAGACACAGTAAACGTGATGAGTGAAAAAGCTTATGAAGGAATAGCAAATATATACCCTTTGCAACCATCAAAATCTCAAATATTTCAGTGGGGAGCAACACAACCATTGGCCTCTAAAGGGAAATTTAGGTGTGACCTAATTCACAAAAGTTCCTGTCCTTGTTTTATTCCTCAATGTGTATGGATGCTAAGGATTTATGGCAGCATGTTTATCACATTCATTCAAAATCCATTGGATATGCAACATCAAATTTTTTACCTGTATTGAATTTAGATACTGATGATCTTGATGATATAAACTTGCTCACGTTTAATGTCATTAATGGTCTGGAAGGGAATAGTTTAAATATGTGACTCATGTTTCTGTTTTCTTCTCAATTTTACTTTTTATTTTTTATTCTAATATTAATTGTAATGTATGTAGAAATAAGTTTCAATTGTAAAATGAATTGTATTATGTAAATTCTGTTGAAAGGTTGAAAATTTCAGCCGAATCAATAAAAATAAAATAAAAAAACTTCCTGTCTATCTGTCAACATACATGTCATAAGTAGTCCGGCAATAGGTAGGTGTCTCCTTCGCTATAAAACCGCAACTGAACTACAACTTATTGATGTCAAATATGATCAGTCTGAAATGGTACAAGGAATCCCTTCACAAAACTATGACTTGCAAACCTTGTCAAGGAAAGAACTGGCCAGTGAAGAGCTAAAGGGCACATTCCCGAAATTATTCTAAGGTGTGGGGAAGCTGAAAGACAATGTTATACATCTGCACATTGATCCTTCCGTCCGTCCTGTACCTCAACATCCCCGACGAATAGGATTTCATCTTCAGTCAAAAGTATTGCAGGAATTGCAACAGCTGCTTCATAATGAAATCATCAAGAAGGTTGACAGTCCCACACCTTGGGTGTCTCCTTTAGTGGTAGTGCCCAAGGTGGATGGTCATCTTCGTCTATGTTTGGACATGCACATTCCCAATACTGCAATACAAAGGGAAAGACATCCTGGGCCTAATATAGAAGATATGATAATTCAACTCAATCAAGCCACCAGATCTTCAAAGCTCGATTTAAATCAAGTTTACCATCAATTAGTGATCATTCCTTTATCCAGGCCTATCACTACTTTCACCACTCATGAAGGTCTGTTCCGGTATAAATGCCTTAATTTTGGTATTTCTTCAACTGCTGAAAATTCCAAGAGACGATTAGGCGGTTTATTGTACCTGTGGGAAACGCCTTCAATTACAGCGATGATATTCTGATATTTGGTATTACCCAAAATCAACATGACGATGCACTGAAACAAGTTTGCAAAATACTGCAAGACAATGGTATAACTTTGAATGGCCCAAAATGTACATTAATAGGCATAGCCTATGTTTCTTTGGTCACATATTCTCAGAAAAAGGAATCAAAGCAGACCCGGACAAAGTCAATGCAATTCTGGGTCTGGAGGCTCCGAAAGATGTGACGGAACTACAGTCTTTCTTAGGGATGACAGGTTATTGTGCTCGATATCTTCCTAGATATGCAATGTTAACCGATCCACTCAGGCAGTTGCTCAAGAAAGATGTGGCATTCGTTTGCAATGAGAACTGTAAGGCTGCTTTTCAAGAATGAGCTGACCAGTGATCGACAGCTTGCCTACTTTAATCCTGTCTGGGAAACTGAAATTACAGTTGGTGCTAGTCCGGTTGGCCTGGGTGTCATTCTAGCTCAGACAGACCCAAGGGGATAGCCTGAGAGTCATATTGTAGCATACGCTAGTAGGGCTTTATTCGCAGGCTGAGCGGGAGAGTCTTAATGCAGTGTGTGCATGTGAGAAATTCAACCATTTTGTCATAGGCAAGCCATTTATTCGAATCACAGATCATCAAGCTCTTCTGTCACTTTTGGGGCATCGTAGAGTCAAAATGCCCCCACACATAGAAAGGTAGGGTATACGTCTGCAAGAATATGACTATACTATAATTCACAAACCAGGAAAAGAGTCTAACCCTACAGACTATTTGTCTCGACATCCTGAAGGATCACTTGAGAATGAGATGCAGGAAGAGGCGGAGGCATACATATCGTAACTGTCCCTTAATGCTCTTCCCCCAGCCATCATGAAAGAGGTGTTTGTAGAAAAGAGTAAAGCTGATCCCACAATCCAGGCAGCGATTCAGCTTACCAAAACTAACAAGTGGAGATGTTTAGATGCGGAACAATTTGGAGAAGAAGGGGTGGATAGGAGAGATCTCCAGAGGTTGACAAGAATACACAGTGAGGTGACGGCAACTGATCAAGGAGTGCTACTTAGGGGAAATAGATTGGTAGCCCTAAAAAGTTTCCAGAAAGCTCTTGTGATACTAGCACACGAGGATCATCAGGGTATTGCAAAAACGAAAAAGATACTAAGGAACCAGGTGTGGTTTACGCACATGGATACAATTGTGGAAGATGCTTTGCAACATTGTTGGACTTGTCAAGTAACCGCAACCGATAAGACCTCCGGCCCACTTCAGATAGTGCCAATGCCCGACGGATACTGGCAGAGGGTGGCCATTGATTTCTATGGGAATTTGGAGGAAGGAGGTCATCTGTTAGTGGCGGTAGATGAATATTCACGGTTCCCATTAGTCAAACATGTGGCATCCACAGCCTTTTTATCATGTGGTGATAGTCCTGGATGATCTGTTCAGTGAATTGGGTGTCCCTAATGCAGTGAAGACTGACAATGGTCCACCTTTTCAGGGACAAGAGTTTGGAAGGTTTGCATCGCACCTGGGTTTCAGACATCAGAAAATCACCCCGTTGTGGCCACAGGCTAATGGTATGGTTGAAAGGTTTATGGCTACAATAAAACAAACTCGGCAGAAGGCTGTTGCAGATCTTATGTCTATGCCACAAGCGATCTCACAGATGTTGAGGAGTTATCGCAACACACCACATGAGTCGACTGGGCATTCGCCTGCAGAACTGTTGATAAAGTATAAACCAAGGACTATGCTTCCGCAACTTGAAGATAACAAATACCAACCCCAGGGACTGGATCAGGAGGTGTCTGCCAGACCCTGGCTGCATGAGAGGAGTCCTTGTCCAGGGATTTTGGGAGAATCAAAGCTGATTCTTCACACCTTTGTTACCATCAACGGTGGGAGGGAGACTGCAGAAGCTCCTTCCTGAGTTTGGCTCTGTCCAGACACCGTTGCAGAGCCGCACCTTCGTAGAAGCAGAGAGCAGCAGATGAGCATCCGGGGATGAATGCCTGGATCCCAGCACTTGAGGATTTGCAAGACCAGTGGCAGAAGATGAAGACATAACAAAGAAGGATGCTGCCATCCCACACTGATAGCTCAACCCCAATCTTGCTGAGGGCTGGGGAGGCTTCAAGCGCTCTGCTAGATTATTTTTATTGCTATATTATTGCTATTATTATCAGTGTATTTATAGAGTACAGACCTGTCTGCGGGATGCACCAGAGTGCTTTACAAGTCATGGAGGGGAAATACAAAGCAAAGAATATCGCAAGGGATAAATACAAGGGAACAAGGTGCTAAAAGCTGGGAATAGGGAGGTTTGCCAATTTGGCATCAAGGGATCTACAAGCAACCAGAGGAGTACACGGGTCAGGGGCTTATCTCCCAGTCTTGGGATGGGTAGGGAGTGGAGGCAGCATTGCCCTAGGTGTTAAGGTAGCGTAGCACCATTCCTTGAATAGGAGGAATTTAGAGCTCTTTCCTGAAATGTAGCAGGAAGGGGCAAAGTCTGGTGTTGACGGGAAGGAGCTTCCAAGTCCTGTCTAAGGGTTCGTTCCTTCCTGCACTGGCAGAGTTCAAGTCCCCAGATATCCTTGCTTCTGGTGGATCATAAGCCTCCGGAGATGCTGAGATTCCGAGTGAGGTCATTTGGGGCCTTGAGGGAGATGGCCTTTCAGCAGGCAGATGATTCTTTGACTTGACTATCCTGGGACCCCTGGAGGGTTTCCATTCTCTGGTGTGTCCTGAACCTGCCCTGTGTGAATTGGAATCCTGAGATGGTAGCCGCGAATGTTCCGTCACCTTCAGGAGTACACCGATCTCCTGCAAGGTGCTCACTACTGTTTTGAGTTCACTGGATGCTTCACTGAAGCTGGCATGATGATCCATCCAGTTGTTAAGGTAGGGCGGACACATCATGCTTTTTCCATGTACCAGTGCTAATATCTTCATGAACACCCTTATTGCTGATTTGAGACCAAACACAGATTTGAACTGGCACACTTTTGCCTCGAACGTCGATGTATTCATTTAATCACTTCAAGTGCTGGACATGCATCCTAGGGACAAGATGGGAAACAAACTGTTGTTCACATCCAAAGATGGCCCTCTTCTAGTGCATCTTTTGAAGCAGCAGAAGATGAGCATCTCCCATGGGCTGATGCTGAGTAAGTAGAGAATCTCAAATCCCCGGAAATAGAGTAATGGATTTAAATTCGACTTTATAGCCAATGAGTACCGCTGAAATTACTCAGGCATCTGTTCTGGAAGTCTTCCTTACTTCTACAAAGCACACAAGGCACCCTCTTACTGTGTCTGACATGGGTGTTACTGGCGCACATGCAAGTGAAAGAAGATGGAAGGCCTGAAGTGGGACAAATAAGGTTGCTGGAGAATTTGAGTGGCGTCATCAGTTTCCCAGGAAGACGAAAGGGGAGTTTCAGGCTGAGGATATGACTGAATGTGAAAGGTTAAAAAGCTTAGCTTTGGGAAGGAAGTTGCTTGTTGATGTCCTGCATATGTTTCTTTCATCGCCACAACTGTTTACAGCAGAAACAGACTCCAACTAGTCTAAGTCGCTGAGAGGCCTCGGGTTTCCAGTTAATCACTCAAATGTTCCATCTACCAAATACAGAACCCTCTGAGGACAATGCCATGCCTCTAACAAGATCCAAGCAAGATCCGAGACTCGCTCAACTTGTCTTTGTAGCAGCTTGCTTGCCCTCGAAGAACTACTGCATTTATCCAGGGCTTGCCAAAAAGATTCAACCCCTTTGAGTATGGCATTTGCTGAATGGGTAATGGAAGCAGCAGAGTAGGAAGCCAAAATGGATCCAGTATGTGATCAACAGCATTTCTCTGGGTGCCATCTTCTGCTGTTGAGATGGCCATGTACCCAACAGAATCAAGGCACAAAGTATCCACTTGACCGAGGTCAACAGAATTGGGGCACTGCCCTCCAAATCAAATCATAGGGCAGTGATGATATGGACAAGGATATTTCCTTGCCTGTTAGTTGGGTCTTTCGTGTCCTGTCGGAGGTTCAGAATATTGAGTAGGCAGTGGAGATCTTCCTTCATTGACTTGGTTACTGGGTTGTCTGGGATGTTGTATTCACCAACAAAGATGTTGGTGTGCTCAAATGTGGCCAAGTCCATGAAGTCGCTGATGATGGAAGTGTTGGGCTTGGGTGTTCTGTAGATTAGTTCCAAAGTGACTGTGTCTGTTGGGGAGAGTAGGAAGCATCAGGAAATGTTTTTGAAACAGCCAATGGAGGTGGCATCCAGTTGCGTGCATGGCAGTGGCAGGCGCTTATTTAGGGCATGTGGGTGCTACTCTCTACTCCCAGGGAGTGCAGAGAAAATTGTTTACTTCTGTCTGTGTCTGTATTTATTTTGTTAGACACAGCACAGCGGCAATGTGCAGTAAATAAATAATGATCTTGCATTGCGTTGTGGCTGGGCCTGACCATACACAGAGGGGTGCATCCCGTTTCACACAGTTTTCCTTGTGTATACATTGCATGGAACATGTACCTCTGTGCACTTTGGGTAATCATTTAATGTAGGAGGCTGGTGGGGCTCTAGGGTAGTGGCCCCACCAGCATTAATCTGTGTGCAAACAGTGCAGTATTGTATTCAGATGGGATCTGATCTTCTCTCTGCATACACTACAGCATAGTAAGAGAATGTATTGAATTTTCATTGGCTGTTTGCCAGCCAATTAAATGAATTAATTATGAGAGTGGGTGGGTGATGGGTGCATGCGCATGCCCGGCACCACCATTGACTTTACTTCGGTTGTTGTAGTTGTCCAGGGCGTGGTCAGCCGCAGAGGTGGCAGCAGCAGAGCCTAGGCAAGAGTCCCACATGTGAAATTTGGAATTTGCCGAAAGCCCCAAAGCCCTGGAAGGACGGCGAGCTACTTTAAACTGATAAAGAGTATCTCTATTTTATTTATTCTCAACGCGCTGGCACTCGGCCCAGGGGTTGGGGGGGTGAAGAGAGGCACGGGGCTGGACCACTTCATGTAGCGCAGACCGTTGACATTGGGCCAAGGGAGCCGTGGGGCATCCTTGTCCCCCCAGCCTGGCCAGTCCGAGAGAACCTGGAGAAGTGGAGGCAAGAGGCTGAACTCCACCCCGTCATACTGAAGGGTTGCTGTCACCTGCGAGCCGCCCTGCAAACAGGAGACAGGAAGAAGCCAGTGGTAGAAGTGCATCAAAGAAAGTAGTGGAGCTGTGAACCCAGCTGAGGACAGAGTAGGGAGGACGGCAGCAACGTGCAACACATTTTTCAAGGGTTGTATAACCCCTGCATTTGTCCATTTGTACCCATAGCCAATTAGCCATATTTCTCATTCTTCCGTTTTGCTTTATTTTCCCCTTTCTGAAAATTTGTTGGAATGCGACAGTTGTTCTTAAAATGGCAAACTTGGCTGCAGATTTATTTTCACAACAAAAGAATCACTGCACACATTTAGTGAAAATCAGTCTATAAGTGTGGCGCCTGCTCCGTGTCCAATCCGCCTGCTTCCCCCTATTCCTCTGCACCAAGTCCATAGTAGGACCAACTCTCCCCACCCTTTGTGCCTGAGCCCGGCCTGCCCTTGCAGGTGTCTGTGGGCGGGGAGGGCGCTGTTTCTTTTGGGGGAAGCTGAGACTTGTTGATACCACCAGACGCCCCTGCCATTAGGCTCCCAAGAGGCGCTGGTCTGAGAAGCGCGAAGACCCTTCTGGCTTCCTCGTGGCTCATTCGGAGTCTGTCTGTTGTGCTTGGTTGCCCAAACACCGCCATAACTCTACCTGGCCACCCTGCGACAGCAACGGCCAGGCCCTGTCCTCTTCATGTTCCTTCGTGGGGTGGGTGGGTTGAAACAAAATTCCTCTCTTCTCTGCGGCGGGCGTCCTACTGCAGGGGCTGGATGCTACCTGCCGTAGGACGCACGCCCGTTATAAAGGGGTTACCATGCCCCTTTCCATTGTTTGCCCTTGGCGGGCTTTGGTAAATTTTGGCGCTGTTTCTTATGTGACCTCCCCCTTACCGAGGGGCGAAGGGGAGGCAGAAGAGGACTCTGCACAGGTTACAGGGCCGCCTCCTCCATCTTTGTTTGGCTTTTCCGTCGGCAGCTTCAGCCATGGTGGTTGACAGCCAGTTGAGTTGAAACAGATCTAATATTAACTGGAGCTGCTATTGGGCGTTAAAGTGGAGAAGTGTGAAAAAATTGGAGGAACTGTTAACAGTAAAAAATAAAAGTAGTGGAATGCTGCTCCCAACCGTTCCCACTCACTTCAATCACTGGGAAAAGCAGGCGACCAAGAAGAAGTCCTGGCCGCTTCCATGATGGGGGGTGGGGGGATTAGGAGAGTAGGGGAGCCCTGCGGTTCTAGACCAGCAGGTCGTCCACCTGACCGGCCCACCTTAAAAGGTCACATTCAGTTGTGTCTACTGAACACACAACCCTCGGGTTGCTTAAAGAAGCAGGTTTGGCAGGGGGAAAACACCCGTTTCCAGCATCTAAGTAAGCTAATGAGATCGTCGACTGCTGAACTCTCTGAGAAACTGTAAACACGTCCTCCTGTGCAGCCACTCCTGCCACGGGGCACCGAGTTTGGGCAGAATCACTTGTCTGTTTGTATTTTATTTATTTCCTAGTACTTTAGTCACAAGTTGATTTGAGTATAACGACAATTGCTTCCCAGAATACACTAAGAACACACAACCAGGAAAGAAGTCCTGCTCTGACCTTTCCGAAAAAACCGGGAAGGGTTGCTTCTCATCGAAAGTGTTTTTTAATGTTAGTGCTGTGTCGCGCATAACAGGTGCCCCCGTTTTATAACAGTAAATTGCACAAGTGTATAGTGACGAGATGATTCCATGTCAGTCGCACGCTGTTTCCAGTCCCGGTTTTTCTTTTGACAATGTGACGCATTCTGAGGTGGTAGTCTTTCTTTCATGCCGATTGGCACTTAATCGCTTGATATCAGTGACTGGTGAAGGGGCAGCCGAGGGTTGGAAAGGGGATTCTGCTGTGACATGATGTGCTCCTGTAATGCAGCAACCAGTGCGGAATCAGGCAGGGCCGGCCTTAGGGGCAGCAGCGCCCTGGGCGAATTGGTATCCCCCCCGTGTGCCCCTGGTCAACGGGGGGCAGGGCGGAGGGGGTGGCGGGGCCAGGATGTGCCACTTTTATTTTTTTTACCAGGAGGTAATGATGTGAATAGGGCGCATCAGCACCCTATTGTTATTAAATGCGCTCTGCCGCAGCAGGCACATTTAATAACAAAGGGGCACCTGCCGCGCCTTCTGCCACTACGCCAGCTCGGGGGAGCCCTTAAAAGACTCCCCCGATCTGGCGTGGTTGGGGGTGAATGGTACCCTTTTGTTATTAAATGCGCCTGTGGCATTGGGGCGCTTTTAATTACAATAGGGTGCTGACAACAGCACCCTATTGTTTTTAAATGGGCCTGCATCGGTGGGTGCATTTAATAGCAAGAGGCTGCCTGCCGCGCCTTCTCCCACACCACTAGTTCGAGGGAGCCCTTGAAAGGGGGATAGTGCTCCTGCCCTTGGTGTTCCTTTTACAAATCATTATGATCGGGTAATTGAGTTTAATTGTTTCAAGTGATATGGGTATACACTACAACTCCCAGAATGCATTAGTATGTTAATCAAAATCATGAATATGGAGAAATGCGTTCTCTGGGAAATTATTCCGTCATTTAGCTCAAAAGAAGATTATAAATTAGGATAACTCCAGTTCGTTTTGAGTAGCTATTGCTAGCATGGCCCTATTTTGTTTTGTATTATGCTGCTTGTAGTCTTAAAGGTATATTTGAGACAGGAAAACTACAAGTACCAGAATGCAAGCAGAAAACACAGTAGTGGGCCCAATATACAGCCCCATAAGGGGACACTTCAGGTTTCTCTTCTCTACAATTGTTCGTTGCCTATCCTATGATGTGTCTTAAATGCAATAAAAGCATAATGGGCATAGAAACAAACAAAATACTTTCCCTCCCTCGTCAACAATATGAGCACACATTTCTGTAAGAATTTGGGGTTTGCTATGCATGGCCGGGGAATCGGGGAAACTTCATGTTCAAGGGGTTCTTGGGGTGTGGGTGACTCATTGCACATTAATTGACACTACGGCAGGCACTTCACAGAAGGATTTTTTTCAAAAACGCCTTAACATAACATTACATGCAGAATAGCTTAAAACGTCATCAGAATGTGCGTACCGGACGGGTTCATGCAGCCATCATGACATCTCGTCAGTTGCAATGTTCTTGGCTATGTCAGTTGCGAGTCCAACATGCGTATCTGTCTGTGCTGTAGCATTAACTCATGTGAGGGTGAGTGCCGTTTCGACTGGATTACCTGTGAGGTGTACGTGCACAGTCAGAAAGGAGGCTCCAATCAACTGCTGACAGTTTGCGAGCTTTGAGTTTGCACCCAGAGACAGTGTGACATGACACAGCATGAATAATATAGCTTAATAAGACATGCGAAAGTAGAGCATGGCATAACAGGCTCACAGAAATTCATGAAAAATAATCAAAAGACATAACAAGGAATATCTGGACATTACAATGCACAACATGACCCCCCACCACACCTCCAACATTGGCTTCTACACACATATCTCACTCTCATCGTTAGTACCTAAAACCTAAGGTCTTTGAGGTCATGTTTGTGTGGGTTTGGACAGTAAATTGTACATTTTGCAAGCCATTTTTCCAACATTTTCCCCTTTCGATGTGGGTCAGGCACGCTCGCTGCGCTCGATCGCTTTGACATTTGCTCCACTTAATTTATGCCCCACCACCTTTCAAAGTCACCAGCCGCCACTGGTGCATGGCCATGATGCCTGCCTTCTTTGGACGGTCTTGTAGAATTCAGTAGAAGTTGGGGGTGAGGAAGTCTGGGATGCGGTTGGAGGGGAATGTCATCCAGGTCTCTGTAATGAAGATGGCATCCAAGTCATGTGTGGCAATGAGGTTGGTGATCTCGGCTGCATGATTGATTGCTGGGCAGACATTGGCAAGCATCAGCTTTCGTGTAGTGGTGGGTGATGGAGTGCTGATGCGGTCTATGGTGATCCGGGTGAGGTTGCTGCGATGTGGTGTACATAATTGCTGGTGAGCGGCATGGTTGGCGATGAGTGGTGATGGTGGGATGGGCTATTGGGAGAGAGGGGTGAAACACATATTTCAGGGAGTTTACCTCATGTTACAGGAGCAGGGGTTCTGGTCCTTCCGGCCAACACAGGTCCAAACAGAAACGTGTCTTTCTTTCATCTGTCCTTCGCTTCAGACGCCCGGGAAAGAGATGCCCTTTGATCTAACATTTAAGAAAGTAAAGGAAGGGGCAAGTCTATGCAGGCGTGTGGGATTTGGGTTACATGGTCTAGAGCCACTTACACCAGCTCAACACCTGCAGAAAAAAAGAACCTGCAAGGCTGCTTCAGTAGCCATAAAGGGGGTCAAGAACAAGTAGGCACCAAACAGTTAGCAATGATTGTCGGGTGGCTGGAGGGAGCCTTAGGTCACGTGACCAAGATCCACTTGCACCAGCTCACCAACAGCAAAAGTAAAGAGGCTGGAGGGCTGCTTAAGTAGGGAAAAGGGTGGCAAATCAAGAAGGCACCAAAGGATTAGCAGTGATTGACAGGTGGGTGGTGTCTAAGTCACAGAACCAAGATCCACTTGTACCAGCACACCAACTGCAAAAGAAAAAAGTCTGGAGCAGAGCTAAAGAAGGAGGAAAAGGGTGGAAAAACAAGAAGGCACCAAAAGGTGCGCAGTGATTGAGAAGTGGGTGGGCTTTGGTCACATGGTCTAGATCCATTTGCACCAGCTCACCAATTGAAAATGAAAAGAGGATGGAGGGCAGATTAAGAAGGGGAATAAAGCCCCGGCTCGGGAGCAGATCCTGGACCCTGATCGGTTAGCTAGCCCCAAAGGTTTGGGTGTTGTCCTTCATGGAACAGCACTTTTCAAAGACAAACCTTTTGTGGAAGCACAACTCCATCTTGTTCTGCCCAATTCCTAAACTACCAAGTAATTCTCCCTGCATTGTCTCATTGTTTTAATTCTTGCTCCCACCTTATTTTTCTGTGATGATTCCCCGCGCCTTGAGAACATCTGAATTTCAGTTTAGCCGATTGCTTCTCTTCTACGCCATAAGAGAGTTGCAGCCCCGTCAGATATTCATTCATTCATCCAGGAAGAATGTAAATTCAAAATGAGGTTGCGTGGAATCCTTGCAGTTCCACGTGTGTCCTCTTAGAGGCAGTGCAGGACAATGGCTGGACCAACCAGTGCCACTGACAGCATTGTGGAGAATCCTCAGAAGTGATACCGCGAGATTTCAAGGTTAGGATCCTGCAGGGGCCGAGCCATATTGCCATTACTTTCACAATCACGCAGAATCCTCCAGGTGTCCCTAATTGTCCCTTTTTTGAGCACACATTGTGCATTCCCGCAGGGGACTCAGATGTTTCTGTATTCACCTTTTCAGATCCGCCCGAGGGCTTGGAGACCAGGCAAACGGCAGCAGCGTGGTATGAATCCAAGTAACATGACATATGCAAGAGCTCCACATCCATAGTGCGCTATGGTGATCTAAGGCATGGGGGTTTTGAAGTCACAAAGACTAAAGAACACTATGCAAAGGCATCTCTAGGAGTCACCACACAACCTTCCAGAACAATTGCTGGTCACAGGCCTTCATATAAATAAGCTTTGAGGCTTATTAGTAACAATAATATCAGGTTTCTATGTAGCACTTCACACAGGAGTATTACCAAATGTAATGGCATTCAATGTTTCGACCTTGCAAGGATCTGAGCCTGTGATTGCACACACACGCATCCGCGCGCGCGTGCGCACATGCACACGCACACACACACACACACACATGCGCACACACATACGCTCACACACAGACATGCACAGATGCACATGCGCAGGCACGCACACATGATCTTGTTGAAGTACAGGCAATCAATGGATTGCAAGCAATGCACATAAAAAACACACATTGGTAGTCAGAAGAAGGAATTCAATACTGCAATAAGAACACACACACATACATACATACATGGTGATTTTGGTTTATATTAGGAATACCAGTTAGGGATATTATGTTTTGCTAAAAAATGATATAAAAGAAGTTAGATTTTTTGAAGACTATAAATAGGAGCACTGGACTCTTGAAAGAAACACGCAAGCCGAGGGGAAAAACAGTGGCAGTATTTTACCACATTTTATGTCAGTTATCACAGAGGTAGAGAGGCAACTTAAGAAGCAAGTGGGAATGGAAGCAAAACAGTGGCATGAGATACAGTGGACTATACTGCGTCACTGTCGGCTGTTGCAGGAGAAGAATAAGAAGAAAGACGATGCTAGGAAAATTGAGGAAGCCAAGTTAGTTCAGAAAAACATTGTCAACATATGCCATAGAAGGGGCGGTATTCACGAGGTAGCGAAGGGCTACGAATACAGCAAACATTAGGTACATTACAGACAAATAATCCGCGCCCGATGGATCAAGGAGGAAATGGGTTTATACCACAAGGTAGAGGTATGGGTTATATAGGAAGGGGTGGATTTCAAAATAATCAAAGTAGGTTTCAGAATATATAGAATGAGAGGCAGAATATGCAAGCAGGGTTTAACCAAGAGGGACTAGTTAGATGGGGTCCTCCTGTTTATTGGACACGCGGGATGACAGGGCACATTGCGCGCACATGCGGGAGCCAAGGATATGTACAAAATGGTCAATTGTCAAGAGGGGGGGACAGCTTATCCTCCAGCATATAGCTCACAAGTTAGGGAAGGGTTCGGCCAGCATCAGACATTGTATCAGACGCAAACAATGAGAGTGCAACAGGTACAGCAGCTAGAGCAAGTGCAAATTAATTCACTACAGGGGCAGTTGCAACGAGCCCCAATGCAAATTTAGCGATATGCCAACACAGGACAGGTATTGACACCCAGAATAGGAGGTGCCACTGTGGTAGGAGGAAATCCTTTCACAGGAACAGGGGTATGCATGCACCCACAATAGGACAGTTCACAGGACGACTTGATGTATTCAGGATTATCAGTGATATTAGACCTCCAAGAGAAGCCGGGGGTTAATATGACGGTAGGAGGTGAAACCTTTGCTTTGTTTGTAGACACCAGGACTGCACGTCCATGTATACGGGAGGAAAACTATCCAATGGTGGGAATTGCCATAAATGATTAAGGCTTCTTTGGAGCTACAAGTTGAGTTATTTTTTACTGATTAATTACCGGTCTATATAGAGAGAGAGTGTGACATGACTGATCATTTGTTATATTTGTAACAGATACCAGTTAGCATTTTAGGAAGGGATTGGACGACAAAACTTAACATGATGATTTTATTTATTGAACAAGAAATAGTGTGTTCCATTCTTGGAATACGCTAATTAAACACGGCAAATTTATACTGGCACTCACAGGGCAAGTGGCTCTGCGAGATGTTCCAGTCGAGTTGGAGGTTTTTTTATTCATGGGGTGAACAGTCTATTAACATGGCTATCTGGCCTAGCAGAGAAGATGGTGAGAATACCTGATGAATTTGTGTTTGAAATCATGGATACCTATGGACGAAGAGGGGGGCAGACAATCCCTGAAGAATTTGATGCAGCCATAGTATGAAAGGAAAAGGCAATGCTCTAAGGAATGGATGATGAGGGTAGGCGATGGAGGACAGTGATAGTTCTCACAAAAGGGTCTAGGCCGACTGATATTACTGGTGATGACATGTTTAGATACGAATAAATAGATAATGAAGTGGGTATTTTTTTAGGAGCATCACATATTGGATAGAAATAGAGAAAAGGGGAAATCTCACAGAGAATGATAAAAATGCAGCAGAACCCAGCATATTTTCAGGAAGACTTGGAGAGAGTTCCCAGTGGCCTGTGGACCACAGGCCCTCAGGGCATGGGAGTATTGAAAGGAATAAGGGAACAAAATAAAAAGGTACACACATGTAAGGGATTATACATATGTAAAAAATGAGAGGTTTGTGTTACAGTTAGACCAACTAATGTAAGGTAATTAGAAGCAGTTGAAGCTACAAGCATTGTAGTAAGAAGTTTATAACCAAAAGATCGACGTCAATTCAGGGGAATAAATGAATAAATAAATAATGAATGGATGAATGAATATTAAAACATCAAAAGTTGATAGAAGGTGCAAATAAAGGAACAAAGAGTAACGTTGTGAGATAAGGGTAATGAAGGAAAGTCTGGATTAGATATCCAGATTCGAAACTATAAGCACAATTGATGGTGCTGTTTATAACTGATTAGTGTAGTGTAGTTTGATGAAAATAAAATGAGATTAATGAAAGGCCAAATGGTTCCATGTGTTAATATCGACGCAAAAATATCACCATACAAGAATATTGCCATATTTATGTGGCGATATTAAACCATGGAACCTGCGGGAGATACCCCCGCAACCTCCATCCTTTTTTTAATCGAGCGGGTGACACCCTGCAACCCCTGGCCCCATTAACACCATAAATTATCCCCACTAATAATATTGCCTATGGCCTTACCACACAACCATATATATGGGGATATTATTGGTGGGGATAATATAACCTGATACCAGGCCAAAGGGGTATGGATGGCCAAGATTGATCTGACAATAGAAGAGACATTTTTATAGAACTACACCAAAGAACATATGGGAGTAAGTAACAAAAACGTTGTTTGTATGTATATGAGGATGTCGATTTATGTTTTACAGATGAAAATTATTGTCATTTTTGAGCATGGGAAGAATGTCTATATGGCCTTAGCAGTGTATAGCAATATAATGGGAAGAAACATTATATCATGACAAAGGTAAGTATAAGTGGACAAGTAGAACATGAAAAGGTAAGTATCATTTGACACAGTAAGTGTGTGAACAAACTTTATTGATCATTATTAGGAGTGAGAGGATCCAGGTGAGTACAGAAAAAAGGCAGTAAGGGATACAGTCCTTTTGAATAGGTAGCATTTTCCCAAGAAAAGTGCAAACAGGTGTGAGCATAGACTAGCATAGATATATACGTATGGACATGTCTAACGACGAGAATGAAGAAGACTTTGGATAGAAGGTGGAGTAACTTTTTTGTAATTCTGGTGACAGAGAAATGCCACATAGGTGCATTTGGCAAATGCATAATATTTTAAGAATAGGCAAAACAATGTGTTGCTATGAGTTACACTCACATGCATTTAATAGGAATAGTGCTGGGTTCCCAATAACATGGGTAGGCAAGATTAGTGTAGGTAGGGCGATGGAAAATATTAATTATGTCTCAACAGAATAAATACAGCAAAGAAAGAAGAGACCGCAACCCCATGCCATCAGGAGGAGGAGTTCAAAAGTACAGAGAACATTTTTAGCATGATAGAAAAGACTAAACACAGGCCTGTTAGAACTCTAATGACAGGTTGACTAAAAAGTGCACCAACAATTCCTTTATTTTTTCAGAAACGCAAGCCTATAGTTGATTGTGCTGAGAGTGTCAAGAGATGACCTCAGTAAACATTTTTTTATCAAAAGGAAAGAGCAAAGGTCCACACCTTGAGGAAATAACTGATCGCTTTGCCAACATAAAAGAATGACTTTGCCTCTCTTTTGGTTTTCTACAGGGAGTAGGAACCCATACCAGCATCTTCTTCTTCAGCTACGGATGCACCAAGAAGAAAGAAAGGGAGCAACTGAAGAAAAAAAGTGTTTTGAATTTGTTATGTAGTCTGTTTTACTTTTATTATTGTATCATAAAGAAGGAGACTGTACATATCTGTGGGGAGAAGAGTGACAACCACAGAGACAATGCTTCCTTTGCTATTTAACATTGTTCGGAAGACAGAAGCCCCATGAAAAAAATAGAGCAATGCCAGGACAAAGAAAAGATAAATATATGCTTTATAGACTCATGTCATAGCCACACCATGGTATCAGCCAATAGGTATGGAATAAAGGTGACACTAAGATATGCCGAAAAGAAAGACGGAGAAGCCATCCTATTATATTAGAAAAAAAGAGAAAATGCAGTAGAAATTGTTTTAGGAGGTAGGAATGCTTAAAGGAGGGACACAAGTATTATAAGGTTTGGGTTTAAGGAGGCAGTGCTGACGATAAAGATACACTTATATTTCAAGAAACTCATTCAGTTTTATATTACAGATGGACGAGAGATACCTGCACACCAGGTGATTGACGGGAACCGATCTTGTGAGCAGGGAGAAAAGCCCAGTGTGAAAAGGATTTCGAGGGACCCAGCCAGATGCCCAGTTGCAACCACTTTTTGGAAAGTTTGTCTTGTGAGACAGCCCCATCGTTGTGTTCCCCAGAAACAATCAAATGCCCCCCACTGCCCATCTTATTCAAATCAGAAGATTGAGAGTTTGAGTACTCTATGGTTGCAAAGAACAATGAAATCAAAAATACTGACCTATGAAAAGGGGCCATTGAACTCGCTGGAAAGCAGCTCAAAGAGCAAATAAAACAAACGGACTAATCATAAAGAAAGTCTGTGGATGCAGCATAAGCTAAAACAAGATGAATCGGGTGGAAGATGTGTCAATGGAAGACAAATAAAAGGAAGACAAACATTAAAATGTGGATGGCGAGAGAGTGGGAAACAAGGAAATGTTGTCGGGTGGGAGAAAGGAAAAAGAGTAAATAACCTAAATGTTGCACATGGACAGAACAGGAGAAAATGGGCTGGTGGGTTCCCTCAAGTAATGATTTCTCCCGATTCTGGTTGCTGCCAAAAATTGCTTGGTGTGTATGTTATGTTTGCATTTGATTGGATAATTGGGGGGGGGGATCCAGACAGGAGCAAAGAAAGTTATCCTTTGAGGATACAAATATACAAAAGTTCAAAGAGGGTGAAACATTGCAATGGTCTTTTGGCAAAAGGAGACAGATATATGTTTTAGATTAAGAGAGTACAAATGATTGAAGACACTGTTGATTCTTTAGAAATGTTTTTTATGGTACCTCCCATGCTGAGATGAAACACCACATTGAGGGGGGTGACTGAGACAGGGATGCATAGGTACGCTGTATATAGGGGAGGGTTGACATTGGGTTTAGTGGTCGTGTATTGAACAAGTTGTTTAATACTGACCAGAGGGGGAGCGTATAGGGGCACCAGACCTCTGCCCCCCTCAAACTAAGTACAGATAACATGATAGGCTGATCAATGGTTCCAGTATTGCAGAAATTAGAATTATAGTGTTTTTAAAGTTTTAAAAAAGTGCATGTGGGCGATCCATATTTTTGGGACACAGGAAGTCAAGGGTGCCTCAAGTGTTAGATGCATATCATGAATATGTAAAAATATATTCTGGAAACTGAATAAAAAATGAGATATGCTTAAAAGTAAATATTGACTAACCATTTGGTAGTATAGCAGAACAGACTGAGATATGTTTTGAAATGGATGCCAAACATAAAATGGCATTGTGCGGACAGGTGTTAAAAAGGCCTCAATCATGCTTACAGAGGCTGGGAAAATCAGACATGATTGGTGGTAAATCAGATAAAGGCAAGAAAGTTACCAATTAGTACCGATCAGCTGAATTACTTGACAGCAAACAAATGAGCTTATTGGGTTTTCCACGGTATGAGACATTGACTGAATCTTGGCAGGACCTCGAGAAGCAGATAAGAATTGTTTCTGGCAGGAGTTAAAGGATGTGTAATTTTGTTTGGCTGGGTCCAAAATAAGCTTATCAGTCTATGTGTTAGTCAGCAAGTGGTTGCCAATAATGTGCTCATCTGGGCTTTATGAGTGACAGATAAGCCACCCAATCAAAGATAAGGAGGGCTTTTTTCTGGTTAAGAGGACCAATCAGATATGTATCCTGAATTTGCATATGGATATTGCATCATTGAAAAATCCTATATAAGCAAGTTGATTGCAGAGCTGTGTGTGCCTTTCCAGTGTATCTTATGAACTTGTATTAAAAATGACTGTGCATCACATCCAGGCGTCCGTTCCTTTGTTCTATCTTAGTACCATAGTTCACAGATGCCAGAGAGCTTGATGGGATGCATAAGGACCTTCTTTACAGCTTTCTGTGGCCAAGAGGATTACACTCAAAGCCCTCTGCCGGTGCACCAGGCTTTCTATCATCAGGGGGCAGAGTATTTGCAGGACACATTTTGCCCTATATCCCAGGCTGTACTCTGCTGTCTGGGATGGCCAATCTTGTGGTTATCCCTACATTTTGGCTGACACGGGTTGGGGTCGGGCTTTCGCTGTTGTGGCGGGAATCCTTTGGAATGAACTCCTAGCTGCTCTTCGGAGCATGGAGAACCACCTTCAATTTCATCGATGTCGCAAGACGATCCTCTTTTAAGCCAGAACAGTGGTGATGCCTTAGTATCCTAGTATCCTAGCACCAAGATACCCTTTGGTGCACGTGTGGCCTATAAGAATTGATAACATAATATACCATTTATCCACCTTCTGCCTACATGTGACATATTTTGGGGTTTTGGGATGCATCTTCTCTGCCGGCTGGAAAAAGTACCCACCTGTTTTTGTGTGATTCATTTTCCAACTTCCCTACTCCTCGCTCGACCCCAATCTTTTTTTCTTGGCACTCAGAATGAACATTGTATGCATGCAGTGAGTTACACATCTCCAAATAGATAATTGTGTCTGTGTGTGTACACACACAGAAACCATTTTCCTTTTACAATATACAAAAGCCAGAGCTATTGCCTATGTCATGCTTGTTGAAAAAGGCTGGGTAGCAAAAAGGATATCTTTCACACACATAGGATAAACAAATAGCGACAAAGGCAATAATTTGGGCTTTTGTAGTTGTTCATTTCAGTTTACATTTAAAGGTATGCATTTCTGTTGACTCCATAAAGATCCAGCTCAGATCAAAGAACATGCAATGTGAAGTTCTGGTCAGCATGTCACATTTATTGCATGCAGTGGCGGCTGGTGAATTTTTTAACTGGAGGGGCGTAAATATTTGTCCCTGATATGGCAGAGCGACCGAGCCTAGTGAGGTAGCCATCACGACTCAAGGGGGAGTTTGAGGTGGTTCCCCCAGACACTTTTTTAAATAATGGGTGAAAATTGTGCATTTTAGAGCACACTTTTTAGAAAAATTATGTAAAAAGCCAAACAGTTTGCAATTGGGTTTTGTAGGGTAAGCATTTCTACAAAACATTTTCATGATGCCTTTTCCCACAATATGTGCCAGTATAAACCATTTTCACACTCTCTGTGCCCATACATTTCCATGCTGACTGCAACATTATACCCTATTATTCCCATATAAGAACATACTCATGTTTGCTTTGTGCATAATGCCAGTAATGATACTGTAAGAAAACATGTCCATGTTTGTGCTGCCAATATATGGCAGGGCACCCACATAAGAACATACTCCAGTTGGCTTCACCATTAAAAATGCATGCCAAAATATGAAAACATGTCCAAACTGGCTGTACTAAAATGCCAATCGAGCTACATAATAACAATTATCATGCAAAGATGGCCAATACAAAATGCCATACCACAATATGAAATGACTGAACTGGATCCATTGAAATGCCAGTCTAGCTACATAATAACACTTATACTTGTTTACCACCGGCCAAAATCAACTCTCTGTCTGAGGTGCTATGGGGCCCAGGGGACAGGGGTGGTATTTGTTTACTGGACATCTATCAAATCAAAGTGATTATGTGTGTATGCAAGGCACTGGGGGATCAAGGGGCAGGTATGGTATTTTTCACTGGACGTCTTTGATAGATGTCCAGTAAACAAATACCATCCCTGTCTCCTGGGCCACATAGCACCTCAGACAGAGAGTTGATTTTGGCAGATGGGGAGGGGGTTTGTGCAACAAAGGCATTTTTAAAATGCCTTTATTCTACAAACCTCCTACCCCACTCGCCAAAATTATCTCAGACCAGCGCAAAAACACACACACACACACACACACACACACACACACACACACACACACACACACACACACACACACACACACACACACACACACACACACACACACACACACACCCCCCCCCCCCCCCCCCACTTACACAACATACACAGCAAGCACTAGCTGTCTCATTCACAGTCACAGGCACCCATCATGCACTACTGCATAACACAAGCATACATGCATCCTTACACATATTTAAATAATAAATAAACATACAAACACACAAATTTACACAACATACACACACAACCTACATACAGCAAGCACTCTTTCATTCACACGAACAACCATCATGCACTCACTCAAAACACAAGCATACACACATCCATACACATATTTAAATAAATAACTGAACATACAAACACACACATGTTGACAACATATGCACTGCAAGCACTCTTTCATTCACACACGGACCCATCATGCACTTTCATAACAGAAGCATACACGCATCCATACACATACTTAAATAATATATAAACGAGCATACAAACACACATTACACAACACATACGCAGTAAACACTGTTTCATTCACATGAGCATCCATCATGTACTCACTCATAAAACAAGCATTCACTCACCCACACACACACATTTTTAAATACTAAATAAACGATCATACAAACACACACTTATACATAAGATACACACAGAAAGCACTTACACCAGCATCCATTATCCTATATTCATCTAACAACACAAGCATCCACGCATCCATACACATCATTTAAATTTAAAAAAATGAACATACACAAACGTACCTTCTGCTGTGGGTCCGGAGGTTCCAGTGCTCTAGCCCTCTGCAAGCATGAACAGGAATCGGGATGTTTCCTGGCACCTGCACATGCGTGCAAGGGGCCTGAGCATGGGACCGGTGTTGCCCCACTCCAGCCTGCTCTGTATGTACGAGGTGGCGCGGGAGCGCCTCCGTGCACATACAGACGTGCAGTTCCCCAGCCAGCATTTCCATTGAGCCATGCGAGGCTGGGGAAGGAAACGCCCCCAGCCTTGCGGCGGTCAATGAGCTTGCACGGTTGGGGACATTTTACTGTGAAAGGGAAACAAGGTTTCCCTTACACTGTTAAGGTCACTCCCTCAGGTAAAAAACAGCTGAGAGAGTGCTTGTATTTTATTGGGCTGGCTCCTCCATAATGGGTGAGAGGGGGCCAAGACCCGGTGGGTCGACACCTCCTCGCCCATTATGGATGAGCCGCTCCTGATTGCGTGATCTGTAAACTCTGCAGGCTAATAAATATCTATGGTATATTTCGTCAGCAGCTAAGCATGAATACTGCACTTTACACAATTTGCTACAGAGGCCAATACAATTATTTTGATCCCTGTACCATCCAACATGGCTTCATTAATAAGGTTTGAGCGCACATTCAAGCCTCAATTACCAAGGACTGTGAATGATGTCAAACAGGATGGTATGTCCCCTAATAATCCATTTACAGGGCCAAAAAGTAGGATTGTTCCACCGTGAAACAGAATAGAGACATACATGATATACGAGACCATGTGAAGGACGCAATGTTCCACTGGCTAACTATTGTTTACAGCGAGATGAGAATATTGTGTTATACTGAGATCCAGAATCAGCTTAACAGCCATGTGCAGCCAATGTAGGCCCATTAGAACCCCTGCTTGCAGCGTGAATCCTCTCTTTGGGTAAGATTGTGTACTTTTTTGTATGGCTTCCCTGGGTTTTTCTTGCACAGTGTACTCACATGTCTAACCCCCCACCTCCCTCCACTCCCCCTGCCTGCCCATCCTGCTGGGGATTTCTCCAGGTCAGGGACACATAACCAGAAGAGCTCTATTTCAGAGGCTCCCCCAGGGCAGCTGGCTAAGGGCCATGGCAAACGGCATCCCCCTCACCTGTTTGCCGGTGCGCCCTGGGCACCCCAGCCAGGCCGCCAGAACTGTCTGCTACTACTTCCAAGTAAGAGTCGACGACTATCTAGCCGCATATTTGTATTTATTTATTGGGTATTTATAATGAGCCTATACAGCAAAAGGTTTTTCAATACACAAGACAAAAGAGGGGGCGGAGGGGGAGCAGGGATGAAGAAAAACAAAAACAAAAACCGTCCTACTGGGCCTTTTGTCATTCAGATCCTGCAAGTGCATAGCAAGTTCTGTTTTGGGATTTATCAGCACTGTCTTGCAACTACCTGATCTTTATGGTTGCTATGGCTTTAACTGCCTCTGCACTTTGATTACATTTGTTACTTTGTTGAATCTAGCTACTGGTTGAGTTTAGCCATTGTGTAATATTTTAGAGTATAGCCAGCCACTGTGTTACTTTTAACTGCCTTGAGTTTAGCAACTGCTATATTTAGCTGCATTTTGAATATAGCCGCCGTTTCACATCTTGCTGCATTATTTAGTGTAGCCACTGACGCATATTTTGCTCCATTGTTTAGTATGGCCACTGTCCCGTATTTAGCTGCATTTTTAGTATAGCCACTATTTCATATTTTGCTGCTTTCTTAGTATAGCCACAGTCGCATACTTAGCTGCATTTTTGAGTATAGCCACTCTTTCACATTTAGCTGCATTTTGAGTATAGCCACTGTCACATACTTAGCTGCTTTTTTTTAGTCTAGCCACTACTGCACATTTTAGTCTAGCCACTACTGCACATTTAGCTACTTTTTTGAGTATAGGTACTGCCTCTTATTTAGCTGCTTTGAGTATAGGTACTGTCTCTTATTTAGCTGCATTTTGAGTATAGGCACTGTCTCTTTTTTATCTGCATTGGTGTGTAGCCACTGGTTCATAATTAGGTGCCTTTGGAGTATAGCCACTGTTTCATATTCAGCTGCATCAATGAAAGCAAGAAACCATCCAGGACACACGAGTACGTATCACAATCCATGCCTATGGAAGATATCGGAAGGCACGGCCACCCACCCGCACGGATCTGCAATCATACACTACTCTAAGACACATTGTAGAACATACCTGCTACAAGAATGCAGCTATCCCTAATGAGAAAAATGTGGTCTAGCTGCACACATAATGAGTCTCCTGCTCTTGCATACTCTCCAGACTACCTCACAGCACCCATCCACATGCCAACTCAACATGGGTGGCTCGCAGGGACTTGGCTACCCCTACCTACCTTTGCATGGTCTCAAATGCATGCACACATTCTAAACTCCTCTGTTGAATTTCCCATACCTGGACTTCAGTCTCCCAAAGGCGTTCAACCTACAGCGCTTTGAGACCATGCTAATGGGATAAGGCGCTATACAAATGACAATGACATTACATTACATGCAAAGAGGGCATCAACATTCATTTAGCATGCTGGTTAATAGTGATCTTGTCAAAGATCCAATAGAGTAACGGTCCTATGCCCCTTTCTGCACTTGAAACATAGGAGTAGCATTCATGCCTTACCGTGTATCCCAGTAACAACACAGGTAGCTGCTCTATTCAGTCCACGCCTGTATGTTTCATGCTTAATACTGAGCTTAACATCCAAGAACACCTCTATCCCTCCAACCAAGCCTGGCCACCAGTTGAAAAATGGAGAAATAACCCCCATCGATTCAAATGTAGGTTTAGGGAGTGATCTTTGCAGCATAAACGAGTGAAATTCCAGGAGATGACTTCCCATTTCATGTGTTCAGTGTCCAGGCTCTTCCAGACATTCAACCTTAATAATGTTTCTTTTCTTGTGCCATTTCAACTCTGACCCACACCATCCTCCCCAGTAAGAAGAAAGAAAAAGAGAGAAAGAGAAAGCAAACCAGGTAGAAAGCAAGCCTGAGAGAAAGACAAAGGGGGACATTGAGTGGGAAACAAAAGAACGATACGGTGATAGGGGAGAGAGCTAGACACTGTGATTGGGACTGACTGAGAGACTGTCTGAGAGATTGTGACTAAGACTGGGACAGGGGACTTGATTAAAGATATGACTAGGATGGGTGAGTAGGACTAGTATGAGAGGCTAGGTCAAAGACACGATGCGTGGATGAGAGACTAGGATGAGGGACCAGGACTGCAGTGCAGGAACTTTAACGAGGGACTAGAATGAAGGCCAAGGATGAGAGTATAAAATGACAGACTAAGAGACAGGACTAGGACTATGGTGAGGAAAAAGGATGAGGGATGGCCATTAGGGACTCGGGTGAGGGACGATGAATAGTAAGAGAGACTGGAAGGAGAGACTACCACAAGGACGGATGTCTAGGGCAAGAGACTGGGGCAAGGCAATAGGGTTAAAAATAGGTACTAATATGGGAGCTTAGGAACAGAGACTCGGAATAGGGTGAGAGATTAGGAGGAGGCACTAGGACTATAATGAGTGACTAGGACTAAGACAAGGGACAAGGAGGAAACACTATGACTTGGACAAGAAACTAGGATCAGATGCTCAGACAAGGGAGGGAGATTAGAACTGGGATGAGGAGCTAGAGTAAGAGGCTAGGAGGATGGACTAGGACTAGGGAGTCAGCAGGAGACTAGTACTAGGCTGAGAGACTAGGACGAGGAACGGGGACAAGGATTTGGATGAAGGACTAGGATGAGGCACTAGGATGAATGACTGGACTGAGGGATTACAACTGAAATGAAGGATTAGGATGATAGACTAGGAATAGTACTAACAACTAGGATGGGGGGCTAGGGTGGGAGACCAGGACTAGAAGGATGGACAAGGATGATCGAGTAAGAGAAGGAAGAGGGACTATGATGATGGGGTACAACTAGAATGAGGGACTATTAAGAGAGACTAGGATGAGAAACTAGAAGTAGGAGGATGAAAGACATGGACTAAGAAAAGAGACTAGCACTAGAGACTAGGACAGGGAAATAGGATGAGGTTGAAAGACTAGAGTGAAGGAAGAGTGACGAGGATGATGGCTAGGAACTAGGATGAGGTACTATGATGAGAGACTAGGACAAGGGTCTAGGATGTGAGAAGAGGTCCTGGGACTCAAATTCGGATGAGGGATTAGGATGTGAGTTTAGATCTAGGATGAATGACAAGGGACTATGATGAGAAACTGGGAAATGGACTAGGAAGACAGACTAAAAGTAAAAAGGCAGACTGAGACAAAAGGCTGGTTTGAGTATCAAGAAATAGGATGAGTGACTATGGTGATATACTAGGACACGTGTCACAATCCTACCCACTTGCCACCGAAACACCGCTACCTGCACAGATTCAGAGACTCTGTTTATGGCATATTTGCAGAGTTAAAACCTACAAACAAACTGCCCCTTCATTAGTTTACTTGTTTTATCGCTGCAGTTTTGGACCAATCTACTTTCATGTCCCATTTCAGGTTAAACTGGCAGATGCATTTTGGTATATGTATGCTGTCCAAGAGGCAGAGGGCTGAAGGAGGCATGCAACGTAGTTTTGCAGCAAGCTACTAAGACCTGGAGAGGCCCTGATTACATTCACCTGTTCCAAGCTACTGTAGACTAGGCTGCTGACAGCTAGAGAGATCTTAATTACAATCGATTGATGGGGGCTACTGAAGCCAGAACTGGGATAGATTTAACACAGCTGCCTGAGACTGCAATCAGCTCCACCCTGTTGGGCTGTGGGATTGGAGGGCCTTTATAAGCTCATTTTGAACAGACGCAGTTGTTCAGTCAACTGCTTCCACTGGGAGTTTGTGCTTCTGTGCTCCTGTGACCAGTTTTGAACCTTTTCTGAATATTCTGATTTTGCCTTGTGAATCCTGTTTGTTGTTACTGCCTTGCAGCACCTTTCCAGTCTGCTTTTGGATCCTGCCTGTTATAGAATCTTTCCTTGAAATCCTGCTTATGACTTCTCAAACCTGCCTGCCTTAGTCTGTGTTATAACCCCTGTCCTGTTTTGCTGTTAAGGACATCCAGTTCTATACTGGTATCTATGTTGCCTTTCTGACTTTCTGTAAACACTCTGTTTTCTGTAAGCATTTCTGCATCACTGACCTGTCCTGTTTCTGCCTAAGCTGTTTTCTCCCTTTCATTCTGCTTGCTTTTCTGTCCTTCGCTCCTGTTATCCAATGCCACAAATGTGCTGCGTTAGTATCTTCCTCAAGTATTTAGCTTCCTCTTTGTTCCTTGCTTGACTAATTCCTGGACTTCAGTCCATAGTTCTAGTGCCTGTTCTTAGTGCTCTGAGTTTCCTGAACCCCTCATATTCGCTGTGTTGGCAGCGACCTGTCTTGTCCGAACCCATTGCTTTGTGTGTCCTGATATTCCAGTCTCGGCTTTGTACTTTGTTTCTCTACATGTTCTGTACATGGTTACTTCTTTCTATGCTGCTTTCCACCAGTATTACATCTTGGTCCACTGCTGTGCCTCCGCTCTGTATCCATTGACAGTGTGACCCCGAGTTGGTCTCTGTTCAGATCAGATAAGGGAAGGACTTATGTTGCCTTTGTCTATTCCGTTGGAGTCTTGCCTGCCTCAGTAAACGGTCTCCAGTTTCACCCTTACACTGAGTACAATAGTCTCTTCGGCACACCTAACTCATGCCGCTGCTGTATGACAGTTGTTAAAATTAATCTGCTGGTACTGATCCCAAGGGCTTTCCCTAATCTGTGGAGACCCCATATCATTTTCCAGTAAACTCTTTATTCTGATCGATCCGTGTTGCCCATTTTATTTGCTTGCCTTTGCTTTCTATATGTCTCTTTGCTTACAGCCAGCTCCCTTGTAGTTCCTGTGAATATCTGTTAAAACTCAGATCAGCTTGCCATGTACCTTGTTTATGTTATATGCAAGCATTACCTCATGCAACTCCCCTAATATACAGTGTGTACTCTGAGGTATAGTTTATGCCCTGTGCCCATTGGCCGCACTCGTGACAACAAGTGAGTAATACTATGTTGAGGGACTAGGATAAGAGATTAGGTTGAGGGACTAGAATGAGAACCTAGAATGAGAGTCTACACCAAGGGAGTAAAAGCAGGATAAGAGACCAAGACAAGGACTAGAATGTGTGACTCAGACAAGAGATTTAGATGAGGGACTAGGACAAGTGATTAGAACGAGGGACTAAAATTAGAGACTAGGATGTGAGATTCGAAGGAGGGACTAAAATAAGGGAGTAGGAGGAGACTAGGACTAAGATGAGAGACAAGGACAAGGGACTAAAATTAGTATCAGAGAATCAGATGAGACACTAGGACCAGGATGAAAATGGTGAATAGGGCCAGAGTCTAGGATGAGGGACTAGGATTGGGGACTGGAATGAAGGACTAGGTTGAGGGCAATGGACTAGGGGGAGAGAATAAAAAGGGGTAAGGGAGTAGGCTGTAGTACAGGTAAGAGATACCTGGACTAGGCACAAGGCAACTAGGATGATGGACTAGGACAGAAGGTATACTCATATAAATATGAAAAACTAAACAGAGAGACTTGAACTAAATTGAGGAGGTAGGACTAGAATGACACACCAGACGGGAGACTTGAACTGGAATGAGAGACTAGGATGAGAAACTAGGATAAAAGGCTAGAACGAGAACAAGGGACGTGGATGCAGGACTGATGCAACAGACTAAGACTAGGACAGTGGACTAGATCGAGAGATTTGGGCAAGAGACTAGGAATAGGATTAAATACTAGGCCAAGGGGCTATGATGGAAGACATGGACTTGGATGAAAGATTAGGATGAGGGACTATGATAAAGGACTAAGACTAGATGAGAGACTAGGATGAGGGACTAGGATTAGAACGAAGGACTAGGACTTTGGACAGGAATTAGGGACTAGGATGAGGGACTAGAAAAAGAGACTAGGACAGCGATGAGGAATAATGATGAGGGTCTGTGCCTTTGTTGAGGACTCAGAATGACATACATGTGTGGGGCTTTGCACCCTACCACCACCCGACTGCAGAGAGGGGGGTACAGGCTCCACAGGCCATGCCCTCATATCCTTTCCGGCTTGGACAGACGCCTTGGTAGTTCTACCTCCTAACCTGACCTGATGGGCACCAATTTATTTAAACAACCCCTAATTGGGTGATATGGTGGCAATACAATAAACAACAATCCGTGATGCATTCCACAAGCATTGCCAGTTACCACGCCAACCAAATTTCCTGCCTCTCAACACCCTTTCCCTTCACTCTTCTAGTGTGTTACATGGTTTTGGCTACAAGGTGGCGCTAAAGCACCACCAAACGTCCAAAAACAAAAATGGGCCTGACCAACTGCTAGAAAGCTTATTATTATTATTGTTATTATTATTATTATTATTATTATTATTATTATTATTATATTACAACATTTGAAATTGGAATAATTTGTAATTAAAATTCAGATAGATCTATTGGACCTTGGTATTATGAGGTGTAAGAATACTGCTATTTCTCATTCTTTTTGAATAGATGATCTTTCGTCTGGATCCAGGACTCTAGTATAATGCCAGATGCAGGGCTTTTGCAAGCCACTATTCTGTCTCGTGCAAAAGGATATTTTATCCCCAGTCGCTTGTAACGGGGCCCGAACTGAGGATTTAGGGGGGGCTCTAGAATTGCTTTTAACTTGGAACCGTCCCTTTGGACACATCACCTCTCATAGTTTTGAGATATTCTGCTTTGGTCTACCTTGCACTGCCAACACAGCGGCCCTCATTACGACCCTGGCGGAAATCGAAAAACGATGGCGGAAATGCAATACCGCCATCGAATAGCGCTCGGTGCGATTATGACCCGTCACCGTAAAGTACGATGTCATTAGCGACACCGTAGTGAACGCCAACGCTAACTGCACCAAGTACGCGCACGCGCGCCATGCGAAACCGTAATTACCACCATGGCGCAACGGTACGCGAATTCTGACCCTAGCGGACATTTACCTAACGCCATCAAGCATGGCGGAAAGTACCATTCCGCCATGGTGAGAAGTACGGCAACGCGAACCAACCATAAATGGCCCTACTGAGTGCCTGTACACCACTCCCTGGCCACATTGCACAACTCCTCGTAGGTGCAATGAAGTCACACAATGCAAGCAGTGAAATGTACAAGTCACCCATGCATGCCAACGAACAAATGAATGTAGGGGCTCCAAGTGCCTTGTGAGTGGCCATCCATATTTGCCATGTCACCATTGCCGTACTGATGCAGCACAGGCATGTGAAGGTTCAAGTACAGCAATATGAACTGAAATATGAGACAAAACAACAACAGGCCCCCATCGCTTGACACCAGTGTAAGGCAACATTCAAAGCAGTAACCTGAGGGAGACTGCACCAGCCCTGTACTCTTGCCAGTAAACAAACCAACCATCAGCATAAGCATGTACCACACAAGTTGGCAGAGTGACTGAGCAGCCAGGCCCATCTCAAGAGGGGCCAATGGGAGCTGCAGGGCACAGATGGCACGAATACAGAAGCTATTCCAATGGACATGACCTCAGTCTCCCTCCAAGAAACGCACGCAAACACAGGCACCTGTGACCAGCCATATTCTGATAATCACATCATTCCACCAATCCACCTGGCTGACCGGCATCTGTTACACAAAAGCTAATCCCCCGCCCCTGAGCATGACATCATTAAAACAGTCATAATGGCAGCCCCTATCCCTGACCTCAGTGGGCTTCGTAGGCAAACGCGCCAAGTACAGTACCACGCAACTATACTCAGAAGCCGGAACCCAATGCAGATCTTCTCACAATACATCGCTCCACAAATAGGAATATGCTACATTACTTGCAAAGAATAACGCTACACGGTTAATATCATAATAGAAATTTAATGCACAACAAAATCACCAAGCCCATACAGCTATTAGGTCATGAACTCCAAAATATATTTCATTATTGTGGGCTGCATCCGCAATAAATGAACAGCTTCTTCTTGTGTGACGCCCTGTTCCTTCATGGTACACAGGGGCTACATTCACGTTCAAAAAGGCAACATGGAAGCACCTAGAACCGCAGGGCCGTCCCATTAGGTAGGCACTAGTCCAGCTGAAAGGTCGATATGTTGCTCCTAGCCACTAGCACTGCGTAAGGGCATGTGGCCCATTGGCGATCGTCCCATAAGATCGTAATGGTGCTCCACTGATTAACACGAAGCAGCAGGTGTTGGGAGTAAAAGCCATCTGCAGGAGTGGCATACAGATGGCAGCGGCAAAAGGGGAGGAGATACCTGTCACCCAAATGAAATGAAAAAGAATGGTATGGGCATCAGAACTTAATTTGAATTACTCACTTCAATGATCACACTAAATCTACAGCCATATGCATGTTAGCCCACTCAAAAGGATTATTCCCACCCAAAAATCACTTGCGAATCATAACTATATAAATCGAGGTGAAAACACTATTACAAACGAGTCTTTGTGTGCATGCGTCTGTTAAAACAGAATCCATTAGATGGGATTATTAACGTGCATAGACACAAGTGTTTGAAGGCGCGTCGAGACAGGGAGGGTTCAACAAGGGCAGATAGACGATGGTCCCACTATGGCAGCTCTGCATCACATAGCGCAGGGGAAGTGGATAGATTCCAAAAAGCCATGTACATGGTAAACTCTCAATTAAATCATCTGTCCATGCATCCATACATCATTCCCTCATCCCGGTATGAAAACGCCTGATTATTTACTCACATAACATGTGAAATTTCCATTGAGTCTGTGCGTAATGCAGTCTGCAAAATCCACTGTGCTCCAGCCCGGAATTCTAGTGTTGTGAAGTAACATGTATTTGGGAACGTCCTGCCTTATCGTCCACTACGCTATTGCGCATCCCATACTATTCATATCAATCATTGCATTCTCGCCATGGCCCCTGTCCGAAGGACATTAAACAATAGAACTTTATATCTGCAGTCAGACCTGTGGGCGTCTCCTCGCCGCTAGCTGAAAACCGAAAGCGCTGTCCTTCGAATTCCTCATTTGCAACATCACGTCGAAAAGGCATCTGTGACCGCTTGAAATCACAAATTCATCCATGTAGTGCGGCAGTGTGTGCAAATGGCAACTGCCTTCACTCACAAATGGGACGCCCCGCCCGTCGGTGAACCTCGGTACAGTGCTGCATGAGGGTCCACCGTTAATCGAGTACTACATTCCACTGACCCTTCACAAGTTTGTTCGCGACTGTAAAGATAGTATGTGAAACAATAGGACCATAGCAGAATGAACATATGAACCAATATTCCACTGCCATTGGGATTAAATACATGATTGTAATAGCAAGATGCCATGCGTCGAATTGCAGCGTTGTGTGCGGGACGTGCTCGCCCAAAGGGGATTGCAGCTTGCACAGGTGGAATGAATCACCACAGGTGGAGGCTATACTGCCTGAAAACACATAAATTGCACACCCAACCCCCTCCCACAACCAACCCCACTCCAAAATGCTACCGGCAGGACTAGCGATGTTGGCCCTGGGGGACCTGATAGCACTGCAAGTACTCCAACTTCAAGAAGAAGACGAACACCAACTACTACAACAACCGGCCGCACAGAGGAGACGCAGGAGGAGGAGGAGGGCAAGGCAGGGCCAGCAAGGCCCACCAGCACAGCCACTACCACCACGCAGGCAGCCCGCAATCCCACGCCTCCGAGCTCATCCGTTCAACCTCACTGATGAGCAGATCCACACCCTCTACCGTTTGGACCGGGACACCATAACCTCCTTTGTGGACATGACACACGCTGACCTTGCCAGCATGATAGATAGCCCAACCGCCATCCCACCCCTACTGAAGGTGGTGTCTGTACTACACTTCCTGGCCACAGGCACCTACCAGCACACAGTCGGACAGTTGCATGGCATTTCACAGCCACTGTTGTCACGGACACTATTGCAAGTGCTCGATGCCCTCCTGAAGCACGCAGACGACTACATCTCTCTACCACGCTCGGAGCAGGAAATTACGAACACAAAAGTGGGATTCCATGCACTTGCCGGCATACCGGGTTGCATTGGTGCCATCGACTGCACCCATGTGGAATTGGTTGTCCCACATGCCATGGAGGCCCAGTACCGCAACCGAAAACAATATCATTCTCTTAATGTACAAATGGTGTGTGACTCCAACAGGATCATTACACATTGTTGTGCCCGATTTCCTGGATCAACCCATGATTCTATGGTCTTGAGGAACTCTACAATACCACGCTACATGGAGCGACACGCAGGGAACAGATCCTGGCTACTCGGTGAGTCTCATTTCATGCATGATAATGTGGGGTATGTGATGCGGCAATGACCTGGCAGGAAGGGGGGGGATGCGTAAGTAGCTATGTCATTCCACAAACATCCTTTATTGTCCACATACAGGTGATGCCGGGTATCCACTGAAGAGATGGCTCCTTACACCACTCCGGAACCCACAGAACCAGCATGAGGAGGACTACAACCATGCCCACTCACGTACCCGTGTAGTCATAGAACAGGCATTCGGCCTACTGAAGGCTCATTTCCGCTGCCTCAGCAGGTCTGGCGGGGCACTCCTGTACCGCCATGAGAAGGTTGCAAAGATGGTCATGGCATGTGTCATGCTACACAACATGTGCGTACGTAGAAATGTGCCCATGCCCCCTGACGCAGAACTGCAAGCACCTGAAGATGGTCATGATGAGGGTGGGGATGTGGCAGCACCTCAAGGAGTCCGCGAGGCACAGGAGGGCCGTGAAATTCGTCAGATTATCATAGATTCATGCTTCTAGCACTCACGCCTGGTAGCTGATACATGGACACGGGACTTGTGGCACTGTGTGTGTCTGGAACATGCACAATATGGACTGTACACCTATAAAGGCCTCGTACACAAAGATCAATGTCCACACATCTCATTGGATGATTGTGAAATGTTTATAGCATATGTGAAATTATGTTACACACCCCATCGACCCGCCACCCAAGAAAGCCCAACACACCCCCTCCACCCTCCTACCTCCCCCCCGAACACCAGTGTCCAAAGATGCTCATTGTCAGTGGGCAGACGCTATTGCAAGCCCCCTCTCCGGGTATCAGGGGCACCCCTGCCTGTGGAGCGCAGGTTCATCCCAGATCTACGTTGGGGGCTGCCCTGGACGGAACTTGCAACGGATGATGTCTCTGCCTGCTCACGTCCATGCATGTCCCTAAGGGTTTGTGAGAGCTCAGTGAGCACACGGCGCACAGCGGCAAGTTCAGCACATACGTCTTTGGACGTCGCATGCAGTTCCCCCCTCAGGCTCTCTGTGCTTCTCTCCATTTGTACCCTCAGGCTCTCGGTGATTCTCTCCATTTGTGCCCTTAGTGTCTCTGTACTTCTCTCCATTTCTGACCTAAGTGTCTCAGTTGATGTTTCTATGGCTGCCTTAGTACCCCCACATTCATCAGCATGCTCCTTGAGGAGCGTGGCCAGTTGCTGCTGTTGCACGATCACCTGGTCGAGGGACTGTTGACTCTGCTGGGCCATGCCCATTTGCGGTGGTGTCACAGAGGGGCTGATCACCTCATGTTGCCTTGCCACAGGGCTTGTGGGGGATGGCCAGTCGTCGTCTTGTGGGTGCCCCTGCGTGGTATCCTCATGGTGTACGGGATGAAACAAACAGGGGGATTGAGACAGGTCATGGATGGATCCTACATCGACAGCACCGTTTTCTGTGTCGGAGCATGCTGCCATTAATGCAGTGTCACCTATGGTGCTGCTGCCACCAGAAGCAGTGCCTTCTGTGGCATCCATTGGGGGGACCTGTGGTGCTGCTGTTGTGGGCATGCTGGCTGCTGGGGTGCCTGTTGAAGTCCCCTCCTGTGTGCTGCCACTTGATTTGTGCTGCTGCCGTGTCTTGATCTGTGCAGCTGAGGTGGAGGGTCTTTGGCCGTTGGTCTTGGCCCTCTTTGCAGGTGTGCTGGTAGGGGTGTCCTGAAGCTCGTCGTTTGAATCGGACCCTGTGTTGGAGTAAAGGAGGGCGAGCGTTATTTATGGGTATGTGGAAATTGGAATGGCAATGTATCACATGCATCGGGGTGGTACCTGAGGGTGATTTGGGTCAGGGCCTTGGAGGTGGTTTCATTTTTGTGTGGATTGAGGATGCAGTTGTTTTGCAGCCTGCAGTTAGGGTGTGCATGCTGCACGTGTAGAGGGTGTTTTTAGGATTTTTAATTATTTATGTATTTAAAGTGACTTTTAAAGTGCGCTATCAGGCCAATGTATGTGGACGTTCTCCTGGACATGTGTTTCTGTTGCACTATGTGGACACATGGTACTTCACATGATTGGACATTGTGGATTTAGCATTGTTTTATTTGGCCCACCTACCTGATTCTTCGGATGTCTGCACTCCTTTCTCCATCCCTCCGACTCCCTCTATACTCTCCATTCCAATGGTGGAGGCACAGATTTCTTCCCAGGGGGTCAACTTGATGGGTGATTCCGATCCTCCCCCGGTAGCTGTGGCAATGTTACGGTTGGCTGATAGTATGCTCCGTACGCGTATCCGCAAGTCGTCCCATCGCTTTCTGCATTGCTGTGGGTTGCGGGGTGCGGTCCCCACCGCACTTACCCGCTGTGCCACCAGGGCCCATATGGCCTTCTTGTTCGCAAGTGACGTCCTGGTCATTTGCGTCGAGAAGACGACGGCAGCATTCTCCTGGAGGGTCTCTGTGAGCACGGTGAGTTCCTCATGGGAGAAGTGGACCTGCCGCTTGCGGTCGCACGCTTTTTTCGCAACTTTTCCCATTTTTATTGTTTTCACTAGGGTGGCTAACGGGTTGGGATGTGTCGCAGGGTAGGATTTTTGATGGTTGTTTTGGGATTCTGATTTTATAGGTGTACGGCGTGCTGTTTCCCGTTCCGGGCCCATGTTTTTACTTCCGTTTCCGTATATTTACGGTCACCGTATTTTGCGATTACCGCTCATTACGGTGACCGCTATGATGGGTGGCGGAATTGCACCTAGGGCGCCGTACGACGGCGGTGAGGGGCGTTTTGGGGACATTTCCGCCATCGCGGACTTTGCACTTCCGCCATGGCGTAGTGCTCGTGCCCGATGGGTCAGAATTAGCCGCACTTTACTCCGTCGTGCAATGGCGGAAACGCTATTTACGCTATGGCGGTCAGGTCAGTTACTTTCCGCCAGGGTCGTAATGAGGGCCAGCCTGTCTATTGAAATCAGGGAGACTATGCATGACCGTCGATGCATGCACTACCCACTAACTTAAAATGAATCCTGAACGCGACCCAGTATCAGAGCTCGCGTTCCCTGTTGAGAAGGACTTTTCCAACTATGGGCTGCATCCCCTGTACGAGTCGTTGGCAAGATGGCGGAAAAGGAGATTGTGTTCACATTCTGAAGTTTATTTACAAACCCGACTCACAACAGAACAACAGGGTCTGGAAAAGATCTGGGGGCTATGCTAATTTTGGGACTGCCGGGACTTGGGGCTAGCTAGTCGTTTTGGTTGTAACCCCTGAGCTTCTATCCGGGGACGCCTTTGAGAGTTCTGCCTCAAAATGAGGACCCACAGCAGACTTAAGGGGAAATGCAGGAGAGCTTTTTTGTTGTTGTAGCTCTCTGCAATGTATGATATAACAATCTGGGCAGTGTCACAGATGTCTGACTCTTTACCTAATATCACAGATAGCAAGTGATAGTGGGCTCCTACAACATGGCCAAAGGGAAGGCAGCATATGCAGTGCTGCAGGGGCTGCTCCTGTCATTCCTACTGTTTGGTATATACTTTAGCCCTCTGAGACAGGTGATACAACAGTGCAGCCCCTGTTCCTGTAGATGGTTCACACCAGACCCCCTGTGCTTGCAAGGATGATCTGGGTGCAGTTCCCATGCACTGGCGTAACGGGTGCCACCGCATCCCTGCGCTGCAAAGTGTGGCAAAGTCTGTTCGGTGTGGGACGGTCTTTTGGAGTGAGCAGACATGTCTGGGAACTATTGTCTACAACTCTGGAAATTGGTCCTGGCTCCTTTAAGGAACTTGACGTCTCACCGCGAAGCGCTGGGAGGCTTTTTCCCGCAATGCAGAGCTTGCTTTCGAGGGCCTGCACGCAGTGTCTTCCTCTACCTCGACGATCTATTGTGAAGCCTTCCCCTGTGTATACTCAACCGCAGTGAGTAGTCTTTTTGAACAGTTGGCTTTGATTTATTTTTAAAATTATAAAAACCAAACTGCGCAAAAACGTCCTATGCAGCTCAACGCAAAATGGTAGCAAGCGCATTCACAGTCCGTTGACAGCAACTGGGAGTGCTCTCGATTTACCGCGATCAAAAAAAGAGAAACTGATATTTCCGATGGGAACAACCTAAAATCTCAGATTTTCTTTCAATTGCCAAAACGGGAACAGCCAATTGCCCTAAATCGATTGATTTGCCACCTATTTTTTCCAGTGAAGCAGCCGTTACAGAAACCTCTTTCCTTGGATCCTCTGCTATTGATAATGACGATTGTTTTCTGAATCTGTGTCCGAGCCTGCAGATGGATTCCCTGGGTGGTGGGCTGCACCAATGGACACTACTAATGGTTTTGACTATATCATACATACAAATCTGCGAGCCTGGATCTTCAACAGTTGATATCATCATCGGACTCATCAGATTCGGCAAGCGACGACGAGAGCTCCTTGTCATCCCTCTTAGAGGCCACTAATGAGCCTCTGCCCTCCTCATCCGTCAACATGTTGGTGGCCAAACTGTAAGCATTACTAACATCATGCTCTGGTATTGCAGAAGACCAAAACAAGTTAAAGCATATCCTGGCCAAAGTAGTAGATGTGTTGCTTGACTGCCATTCGAATACCCAGAAGAACCCTATGGTGGCTGTGGCTGAAGAGAAGGCCAGTGAGGAGGATGTTGTCGTCAGCGTCCCTACATCGCCTCATCGAGCTCACAGTATTGCGGGCATTCAAATCTATCGACCATTCATGAAGGTCCTTCTGATGAAAGGTTACTCCTGTCATTCATCCTGTAGTAAGAAGGAAACGTCTGATTCCTGGTATCGCACTCGTAAGCCCCACAGTAGGAAGCGCATCAAGCAAAAGCAAACTAGCCCTGGGTCCCTGCTGGAGAGCTTTCTGCTGCTGTTAAATCTGTCACTCACCTACCCAAATGGCCACCAGCATGCAATCCTGAGAAAACTCTAATCATGAATGAACAAGGTGATGGTACGCTGCGGCACATCTTATTACTGGGCCCGTTGGACCAATGGTTGTTTCCAAGCAATAATCAACTTGGTGTGTACCAATCCGGGCATTCCACTGCAAGGATTTCATCAGTGACTAACATCACCACTGAACCCTCTAGGGCGGTTAAAGCTATTCTGAACATGTTTAGTCAAGATTTCATCCATCATAATCTGTCTATCCCAAACAATTCCGAGTTAACTTTGTCTTCTTCTGTAATGCCCACCAATAGTATTTCCTTGCCCACCATTCCATCAATGCAAACTAAAACGGGCACATCTAATCCTAAGGCATCTAGGGACATATTCCCTACTGGAAAATGGGGCAAATTGACCGAGCTCAACCCTCGTCCCGAAACCCCCTTTTAAAATCATACTTTTCTAATGGAATTGTGGCATACAATTCCCTGCCTAATTAACATTAGCACAAACGATATGCTTCACATTGACCTACCTTCCATTGATAGCCCTACCAACTGTGCCTTGATTGAATTCATTTCTCCTGCTGTTGTATCCCTTTTGTGTTCCTCCATCACTGAATTATACAGCCTAGGTTTTGATCTCACTGTTTGCAGGAAGCACATTACTAGTATGCCTAGAACCACTTGTTTTAAATCCTTGTCCCCCAAATCGGTCCCTGTTACTTGTTCCGATACACTTTCTACTGAAAGGTCTAGCTTACATGCGTTATTAGAGCACCCTAGGATGACTATTTCGGATAAACAAGAGATTGCACAGTGGATCCCAGACACGCCGAGTGTGGATCATTACTGACCTACTACCTACATGAACTGCATGAACTGGCTTTGTTGGAACAGTCGAGGTCATTGTTGATTCCAAGTACATCCTGATGGCCTTCCTCACATCTTCAATAGTGAGATCTTGCTATTACAAGAAACTTGGCTAACTAAACAATGTCATCTTGATGGCTTCCAGGTACTATGTCGCAATGCCACCCAGTCAAATGTCGTCCTAAGGGTGGGCTAGCTATAGGAGCTTGAACCCAATTTGAACTAAAAACGTTCCCTTCTGACCCTTTGTCTCCATATGTACTACCTGCTATTATTTCCTTTCTGAAAAATACCCATCTCCGTATTTTGATCGTAAATTTATGTATCCTGATTGCCGATGATAATATTGTAGACATTTTAATTTTCTTGATAGTTTACTAACGAGTTGGGCGCAAGTATGTCCTAATGGGAACATCATCGTGGCAGAAGATTTTAAAAAACCCTCTCCACACCCTCCCAGTAACTTTTGTTACACCTGACTCGGCCATGGCGGAATACGGAATTGAGGGCCGACATACTCCCCGCAGTTTGAAATGGGATGCCCTTATCTAGTCCCACGACCTACTATGTGTGAATCTTAAGGACCATTCTAATTTTCCATTTCGTACCACCTGGTCAAATGGAACCGCCTCCTCTTGTTCGGATGATGCATTAATTGATCATGAATTATGGGCACAAAGTAGAGCCCTAGACATTAGACATTCGGCATACTTGTATCAGTGATCATGCTATACTTAGTTGGCCATTAACAATGGTCAACCCCATTATTTTGGTATACTCAGAAACCAAGCTTACAACTAACACCCAAGGTATTCAAATTATTTGGACTGAGTTTAATATCAATAGGCTCTATAGTTTTATTCTTTCCCACAAAGCCTTTGGGCCTCATTACGACCCAGGCGGAGGACCATGGTGCTAATAGCACCATGGTCCATGCCGGTAACTTACCGACTTCGCCATGGAGAAAGGGGGAATTACCACCCCATTACAAGGTTGGCGGACGGTAATTGCCCCTTCCTCCATGGCCCTTCCCCATTCCCATTTTTGCCCCATAGGGCTCAATGGGAAAGGGGAAGGCGATAAGTACGGTACCGCAAATTGCGGTACCGTACTTAGCACCAAGGTCCCTTTGCGGGTCCCTACTTTAACGGCTGGTAAAACCAGCTGTTAAGGTCGGGTCCCGCAAAGGGACCTCGTAATCAGGCGCTAAGTGTTTAACGCGCCGCAGCCTTTTACGGCACCGTTAAACACTTAGCGCCAGGGTCGTAATGAGACCCTTTATCTTTAATTGGTTAGATATTCACGATTGGAATTTTCGGCTGATGATGAATATATTGGGGAAACAAATATGTCTGTACACCAGGTGTGTTGTGAAAATTTGTATTTGTGATAGCCCTCATGATGCGTTAATTCAAAGCAAGAAAAGGGACTATCACCAAACTAGACCATCCATACAAAAAGGGTTGACCTTGTTTGTTTGTTTATTTTATTTATATCGCGTACCTGACCCAGAGGTAATTGGGCGCTATAGGATAGTAGTGGTCACAAGGCATAGAATAGACAGTTATATGCATGAATACAGTTTGAACATTCAAGGTAAAGTTACAATGGTACAAATATACATATTAAACTTATACATATTATACATTGGGTCATAGCAGTAGTATGTGCCGATCACCTAACGGTTAGTGGTGTCAAGAGCTGTTGTTTTATGTTTTATTTAGTATCCAAATGATAGCATGGCTTCTGAAATTGTTAAAGGTTTGAATGGTTTGAATATTCTGAGGGAGAGTGTTCCAAAGCTCGGCGGCTAATACTGGAAAGCTAGAACCTCTGGCTCTATTTAGATTGTATCTGGGCACCACCAGACATGGTATGTTGGAAGATCTGGTGATCTTCCAGTGACCACTAGTGCAAGGGTTGTCAGATGGTATAATGCAGAATGGGAACATAGTTAAAGTTAGCAGTGCCTGCATTTTGTTTTGATAATGGTCAACTTTAGCGTGAGCTTGCTGATACTGGGTAGTTTACAAGGCACAAATATACTGTCCCTTGCAGAACAAAGAAAACAGTCAGCAAATCTTTCTACCTGGTATAAAAACTGGCTAAGAAGTCTAAAGCTTCTACCTCAAATACCGATTGGATGTTCTTGTTCAAGCTCCTGCGGAACAATGACAATAAAAAATGTTGGTCCCTTATAAGGAAATTTACTACAGGCCGTTATCAATGGGAAGAAAATTCAGTGTCGGAGGCCTCCTGGGTTAGAGCAATTACCGCTATTTATTTTGATACCACTTATCATGCTTTTTTCCTCCCTGCTGGGTCCCATGAATGGAGTGCAGCACTGGCTTTTGACATCCTTGATATCCAGCTTATTATTAAGGGTCTCAACAATTCCAGGGCCCCTGGCCCTGATGGGATTGCTAATGCTGTGATCTGGGCTAATCCCGATTTCTGGTCTCGCACTTTGGTACACCTTTTTTGTAATATCCTAAAGATATGCATTATTCCTTCTAGTGGGCGGTCATCCATGTAAAATGCTGTATTTAAAAAGGGAGGCAGAAGCAGGCACAACCACTATCGGCTACTTGCCATGTTAGAAAGTAGTTCAAAAATCTTCTTGATAATGCTATTATTTATTTATTTATGTATTTATTGTGCATTTGTAAGGCGACTATACATCAAGTAAATTGTGTTTCAAACCGCCCACAGGGCAACAGGGAAGGAACGTGGGAATGAAAACAAATATAACAATGAAAGATATTTTAAAAACCTAGTGCCTGGGCTGTGAGTAAACGTCTTGTACATAAGTTCCAAACTGGTTTTCGTAGGGCTCATGCTACATCACACAATATTTGCATCTTACAAAGCATCATATCGGTAGCTGTTAAAAAGGAGGGGAAGAATTTGCATTTATGTTTTGTTGACTTTTTCAAAGCATTCCACACTGTAAATCGTACCCGCCTCTTCAGGTGGCGGATTTAGTTGATTCCTCTAAAGCAGTTTGTTTATTGAAGAACAGAATTCCTGTTTGAGACACGGACACTACCCTATGTAGCCTTCACACTAAAATAAAATTACAGAATGTTTTCTGCTCAAGGGTTTTCCCCCAATATTCCTTGTTCGTATTTGGCTAAACCTCGTAGCATGCGGCTGAAAAGATTTAACATACTCCCTACCAAAGAACATACTGGTTGTTGGACTGGGACATTACACGAGGACAGAATTTGTCGTTTATGTCACTCTGTTACTGAAACTTCTCGTCACATTATTACCAGCTGTCCGATCTTATCTGATGCGTATCTGAAGGGATACTCCTCAATTTCGACTCATCTGGAATTTCTTCAAATTGATCAATTCTAGAATAATATTTACTGTGCCAATTCAATAGTGGTGACTGCCTCAGCTTTCTTCATCTGGAAAGAGGCGCTACGTTTGGTCACATAGAATAGGCACAATGTACATGATTGGAATATGTGATAATTTGTTTAATGCTTTTGTATGGTTTCTAGATTGTATTTTAGCATTTGAATTTAAGTGTATGAATTTTTTTAATTTATTTTTTGATGTGTTTTTTTCTTTCTTTGTACTTTTAATATATTATATAGCTAGGTAACATGTGCTGAAGGTTTTGATGTTTAACCATGGCACAATAAAAAAAAAATTAAAGAGCCAATAGCTACAGAGTCACCTGCTAAAGTAGAAGTGAAAGAGCCCGACTTGGCTGAGAAGGGCCTGATTTCCCTGTTCCAATATGGCCTCTGTTTCACTGGTGTAGGGGTTGTGGCTCTTAAATGGACCAGATCCCTAGTTGGCACTGCGTGACTGTCCCCTGCCCAGAGATGGGGACTAAGTGAGGGTGCCCAGTGAACCTCACCATTCAACCCGGCGGCCCATCATCCATTAGCTTGGGGAGGGGTCCAGCCCCTTTGGTTACCACATTTGAGATCCCCAGAGGGAGGCTGAGGATTTTGTTTTATTTAACAGGGCAATACTGGTATAAATTAGGCACACAGCATGCACATGTTCTTGAGGGTACACTTGGTTCCGCACACTAATTCAAGGGCAGTATCGACACCCCCCACTGTAAAAACTCACAAGTTGCCACTGATCTGCAATAATCAATAATGCACCGGTCCCCCCAGTGGCACTCTGCCCACCCTGGTACCCCAAGCCGCTTCAGCCAATGACTGGGACATCATCCTGGACTAGGTAGCCTTGAATACCTCCAGAGCTCTGAACTGTCAGAATGTACTTGCATTAACATGCAGTTCATTCTCCTTCTTTCCTCCAGCCGAGCTTAGTAGCAAGGAGCTATTCATTTATGCGTTTTATATGGTGAGAGGCAGCAGGTGACTGAATACAAGTGTTATCAGCATCCGCTTGGAGTGCAGATCCACATCGCACTCTTTATTTGTGGGATCCAATAAGTACATTATCGATAAAATACAAAGTCTCCAAAATAATGCCCCCAGAGCAGCCTTAAATATCCTGAACAGAGTCTCTTCAGAAGAGATGCCCATTGGCTCAAAATCAAGGACAGGATTTCCCTTACAACCCTCTCTCTCACGTCCAAATGTCTTAATAACATAGCGCCTCCCTAACTTGTAGAAAGAGTAAACAAGGGAACTTCTGACCAACCCACGAGAATGTCCAATGCCTTCACCTTAGAGGTTCCTAGATACAAACGGATCACAGCCGGCGGCTCTAGCTTTCCGGTTATAGCCGCTCAATCTTGGAATGGACTCCCCCTAGATCTTAGAAATGACCAACCCTACTCAGATTCAGACGGAAAGTCCTCACCTGGCTACGGACTAATGACGCCTAACCTGACCACCTCTCTTCCCAACTGACTCACTGCTTATAACTGTTTATTATTAATTGTATTTAACTACCTACTTCTGTAACTAAGCTTCCTAAGTATTCCTGTAATGCTTTGTAACTAAACTTCTTAAGTATTCTTGTAATGCTTACTCCCAGCTACCTGAGGGTTTTGGTTTGCGCTATATTAAATAAACAAACAAACAAACAAACAAACATCTTTCTCTGCTGGACGAATTGTGCAACATTAGCTGCACAGTAGTTAAGATTGCACAGCAATGCAAAAGGAAAATGAAAAAGGCCCTCTCCTGTGTACATTTTGACCGCATTCATGAGAGTTACCAAATGTGGCAAGAAACTGATTTAGCCGCTGCAGAATGCTCATGCTATATTTTGTCATCTTCTATGGACATTGTCATGTACACAAAAGAAAGTTAAAAATAGTTGTTTTTTTAGTTGGGATTGCCATAGATCCAAAAGAAGAAAAAAAAAACATTAGGGCGGATATCTCAAAATTACATTTCCACATTTTTCAGCACAAACCTAGCCTTCACTTGGAAGTGGCACACACCACACAAAGTTTGACAGTTTAATACATCACCCTTAAAACATACACTTTTGTACCAAAGATTATGTGCATTTATGGACGACCCATGCCATCCAAGCCCCACTACTCATGCACGCTCAATAGTCAGAGAATGCGAATGACCACAATAGGCACAGTCCGCACTCATGAATAAAATGCACAGACAACAGGCAAGGATCTTATGTGCGGAATGCGTAGGGGCAGAATGCAAGTGACCACAATGGGTACAAACATGAAGAAACAATATGTACAGACAGCACGTGTGGGCAAGGGACATGGAATGACTGTGTGAAATGACAGCACACACACACACACCAATAGTACAACACGCACAAACACACACTCTACGAGTCAAATCTCTCCCACGCACAACACTGGTACAACACACCCAAACACGTAGTCCACAAGTTCAATCTCCCCCCTTAGACCTCCAGAAACACACCCACACACCAGACACTAGTACAAAACACACCAACACACACTCCATGAGTCCAATCTATCCCTCACACACTCACGCACACACACATCACTAGTACAACACACTCAAACACACACTCCCCCAGTCCTATCTCCCCCCACACACACATCACTTAGTACGACACACTCAAAAACACACTCCACATGTCCAATCTCACACACACGCACACACACACCATTCTACATGTACACCTGCCCAAAAGCTATCTGGAGATCAGAGCTGTACTTGAAATTATTTACTGTATGATCCGAGGGATGGAGGGGGTTGTTCTCACCACCCCCACAAACATTTGACATTCAGAAGATTAAACATGAGAACCTGGAAAATACCCCAAGAGAGGAGGTTTCCTATAATGAAATACTACAATGAACAGCTCACGAAAGCCAACAACACTCAGAAAGAATTGTTCAACATCATAAACAAGATGAGAAATCCTCCCGTGTGCAATAACACATCAGTCCGCTCGCAAAAACTATGTTACAATCTCACAGATCACTTTAAGAGTAAAATCACCAAAATACAGTGGATCATACAAAGTAGGCCGCCCATCCGACTGTTCACCTCAGCCAACTAATCCCCGACCCACAGAACAGGCTGAACCTCTTTCTCAAAGAACTCTACCAGTGGATGAACACTAATAACCTTATAATTAACCTGGCAAAACGGAAATCATGATTTCGCCCAACAACTAAGGAAACAACCAGGATATCCCATGGCCCACATAACTGGGAACCCTACCTGAACCATCCAAAGTAGTCAAAGACTTTGGAATCCTAATGGATAACAAGCTAACACTAGAACCACAAGTCAACAAGATCATTAAGAAATGCTCCTTCTATCTGCACACTATCAAAAAGATACTATTCTTCCTTTCCTTCATGCACAAAACACTTATCATCATCTCCCCCATCATGTCCAGGATAGACTACGCCAACAGCCTATACCTCAGAATGCCAGAATGCTTGCTGAGGAAACTACAATGACTTCAGAATGCAGCTGCCAGACTTCCCCTCAAACTCTCCAGAAGAAACCAAATCACACCAGAGCTAAGGATGCTACATCGGCACCCAATCAAAAAACGAATCATCTTCAAAACAATGTGCATAACACACAAAGCCATCCACGCCCAGGGAGTAAAATTCACACAAAAGAAAATCACCATCTACAAACCAGCAAGAGCACTTAGATCCAGCAACAACATCCGCCTAGAACCTAAACACTATGCGAAAAAAAGAACCTGGCGGATCAGCCTTCTCTTGCATAGCCGTAAAACTCTGGAACTCTCTCCCAAAAGAAATACGAACTACAGAGCAGGATCTAAAATTCAGAAAGCTTTTGAAAACCTGGCTCTTCAGCTCCAAAGGCGATGAAAACGCCTGAACAACATCTACATACCACGATGTGAGCAAATACATGGAAAGGAACCCCATGGAACCAGGGACTAACCGAACACGACCAAGCAAAGGGACCTACTCCCATCAACACAACTCAATGCGCTAAACCATGCATAATCCAGCAAGAGCAACCTACCAGAAAAGCGTGGAGTACAACCATTAATGTACTCCAGAAAACCCTTCCATTCTAATTTTCTGATATCATATACCTACCTGTATTCAGCCAATTCATATAGGCTAGCCTAGCCGGCATGTAGCCTAAAAGTGTAAAATGGCCACTTCTACACTTAGCCTGTATGTGTAGGATAGCCACATTCTGCATCTGGTCTAATAGTATAGCTAAACCTTATGCTCCCTGCTGTGCTCAGGGACAGGCACTATGTAACATCTGCATCATGCTGGGTTAGGCTCCCTCAGACGGATTGTAGCGGTGAGAAATGAGTCGCACGTAGACGGATTGTTTGGGGGCAGAAACTGTGCTGCAGTTGGATGGAATGCTGGGGACAGGGAATGTATCTCACTTGAATTAATTGTTGGGGGTGGTGAATGCATCGCACTTGAATGAACTATTGGGAGTGGGAAATATATTGCATTTGGATAGATTGTTGGTTGTAGGAAATGTATTGCCACTAACTAACTGTACTAAATACTCACCTTTCTCCATATGCACCCTCAAACTTTGAACTAAACACAACCATACCTCTATCTCACCACAAACCTCACGCACTTCACAACACCCGACCCGAAAACAAACCACATACAACCACACCTCAACACCACATGACGGCTACCAACTGAAAATGCACCAACGCTCAGTGACCGGTTTCTCCGAAATGAAGTTGCCATCAGCACATCAAAGCTCTGTTGCTCTTCTCCCTCTCAACCCGACTACCAAACCCTGCAAACCTCCTTCCATTGCAGGCCCGCCAGAGTGCCAAACAGAGCCTATGGCCTAAGGCATAGGTAGTCTGTGCCGTCACCTCGGGACCCGTGCTCTTGGGGGCCCTGCAGCTACCTCCTGCCATGAGTATAAGTAACACGGAGTTGGTTGCTTCCAGCCACAGGGCTTTTCTTTGTGTCTGTTTTAGCGAGGCCGTGTTGTCAACTCCCAACCCCCTGTGATGCGCTTCAAGAAACAAATACCCCCACACCCACCTCCCAGCAGGCCATCAGACCCATGGGGCCTCACACCTAGGGCTTATCACACTCTTTGTTTAACCCCTTAACTGCTGAGGGTTTTCCCTCCCAGTGGTGAGCCCTTTTTTGGACATTTCGGTATGTCGGCATTCAATGCCTTGTAACTTTTATGTAGCAAGTGATATCCTGGCCACATATGCACCCTTTTCTTCCCACATGTAGGCGGTTATAGTTCTGAATTTGCCATTTTCCAAGCTTTCAAGAACATGTGGACTGGAAAGATATTTTATTTTTCATATGTGTACCTTCGGTTTTGTGGGAGGGAGGCGATTCCCCCCCCCCCCTTTTTATTATTGGACATGCTTGCACGGAATGGAAGAGGAGGGTAAGGAAGCTCAATGGGAACACAGAAAGGCATGCATTTCTGAAAAGTAGATAGAATTCCAAGTTCAGGAAGGGGTCATTTGCGCAGGCCATGCAACAACTATGTAACCATAATTCCAATAGTTTGGCATCATTTGGAAAAGTGACAGAAAACAAAGTATGTGCTGGACATGTTTGCACTAGTAAGGTAATGGCTTCCATGACTATTGAGAAAAGCAATTCACTGCTAAATTCCCTCAAATGTTCTAGTTAGGAAATCACACATTTTTCATACGGTTTCACAAAACAAGCAATACCAGGAGCCAAATACCAAGGCATGGCACACAGTATTTTTATGCTGATGACCTTAACTGACGTACTTAGCATTTGAACATAAGGAAAACCAATTTGGTAAAGAATGACAAGCATACATTGTTTAAAAGAGCTCAGGCAGACCTTTTGACGGATAGGTCATTTGTGCAGGTTACAAAAGAGTACAATGGCTAAAACAGTGACTAAATGTAGGGCACATTTTGGAAACGGAAGGGGTGTGTAAGTAACCGCAGTAGGAAATGTATCAAAACATTATCACAACGAAGAGAAAACAACACATGTCTGCCCTTCCCAAATTCCCACAGGTGCCCCGATGAAAATGGTACCTCACATGTGTGGTGCACTTACATGGGTGCAAAGGGAAAAGGCTAAACCACTGGTACACCAAACGGCCTTTGGAAGACTGGATTTAGCCTTGTGGACAACCCACACATTGGGGCTTTGGGCTTGTGGTATCCCAGCCACTAAGGAAAACAGGGAGCCCCATGTATTTTTGAAATGAAGACACTCATGCAAATTCAAAGAGGTCTCACTTGCGTGTGTCTCAGAAAGTGTCTCTCTGGTTAATTGAGCTCTCTTTAGCTCCTGATCAAAGCACAGGTCGCTTGCGCTACAATGTATTACCTAGAATGCCCAGCAAATTCCAAAATTTAGGGAAAAAACTCAATTTTGATACATTTGCCACCAGGAAACCACCGAATCATGCATGCAGCAGCCCATGTCCTACCATCCCACGTTCCCACAGGTGTCCCGATGAAAACGGGTCCTCATATGTGTGGGTGCACTGGCCTGGGTGCATAGGGAAAAGGCTAAACCATGGTATACCGAATGCCCAGGGGAAACAGTATTTAAAGTGTTTTTGGCCCTCTGGACAACACACAGATTGGGGCCTGGGGTGTTTACAGCCACCAAGGAAAACAGGGAACCCCGAATTTCTTTGTGAAAAGAAGACGCCCGGGGGAATCCAAAGAGGTCTTACTTGCATGTGTCACACTACAATTTATTACCCAGAATGCTCAGCAAAGTCCAAAATGTAGGGGGAAAAAACACAATTTTTAGACATTTGCCACCAGGAAACTACTGAAAAAATGCATGCAACAACACATGTCCTACCTTCCCATGTTCCCAGAGGTGTCCCGATGAAAACAATGATATAGATGTTTGGGTTAAAAGGTGCACACCTTTTATACTTTGCCAGTAGTGTTTTAGGAATTTCTCCTCCAGCTGTTTCATTCCTTCGGTTATTGATGATTCATTTTGTGAAAGACAATGTTCATTTCTATTTAGAATGTTCTTCTTTTAGGAAAGACCAGTTGAATTAAATGTGGTATTTCACTACAGGATACGTTCAGTCCCTGTACGTATGTTAATGATGCCCCACACTTTTTTCTGAACTTGATCCCTATTGATGACATTTGAAGACCTGCCGAATTGCTTACTCCGGCTACCTCAGAACCTTTCTGGTTAATAGGCTTTGTTACAGTTGCACTATCCTGCAGCAAAAGCACTTTGCCCTGTATGGCCCAGGACCAATCCCTGACCTTACATCCTTCGAACGAGCAGTCACATTAGGTATGTTTGGATTATTTACTGGCGATCTTCATTACCCTTTGTCCTGCTCTTCCTCATCGCAGTACTTTCTTTTGAGGTACCCATCTCCACAAATGATTCAGCTCACTCGGTTGGCATCTCCAAAATAAGCCTCACTCTTGATATTGCTATAACCATAATATTACGAGTTAAAATTCAGATATTGAAAGTCAGTTTTTGATCCCCACAGATATTGACTACATTTTGTGACATAATTTACTGCGATGCAAATAAAGGGGCCCCCCACATCTTTATCTGGCCAGGGCCTCGCAAATTCTAGTGCCCGCCCTGGCACCAAGCGATCACTCAAGTGGCAAAAGTGTGCAGTACAAGACCCATTAACATTAACACCCTGATTACTTACGGTAATCTTCATTACTCTGAGTCCAAGTTTTCCTTGTCACAGTCCTTGAATTCCATCCCTCTCGAGATCCATTGTGATTTTAAACCGCTTGGTAATCAAGCAGCAAGTCTTGGTTAGTCCGAGGTGGCTTGGGAAGAGCAAATGTTTTGGTGAAAAGCCTGTCTCCCGGGTGAAGACTCACCTAATACTCTACTTCACACGGCTCTACTTCACGCGGCTAACACCTTCTCTTCGCTTGATCGATCCCCTCACATCACTGCACGATCAGGCAATCCTCCCTATATGGCACCAGCATGCGTGGTTCTCCTTGTCTGAATGCCCCTGGCCCCACCGAATATGACTTATTGGAGTGCGCACTACATCCTATTCGTCTCCATGGCTATGACTGCTCCTCAATGATTCTGCACGCTCAACCTTCGTGACTCATTATGGGCCCAGGGTATATCATTTTGCTATTCCGTTATCCCCACTACTCATGTACCTAAATACAACTGTACTGCAATGCATTAATGTATGTCAGTTACCATCTTGACTTCTAACTACCACGAGACCCATGCTGTCTCCACTATCACTATCATGCATTCTACTGTGACCGTGCATATATGATGTAGCCCTCTGTACCCTTTGCGGCTGAGGCCCTGACTTAATGTGCAGCTTCAGGAATGTTGCTTACATGTGCTATGAGCATTAACTGTATACGAAACCTATCTCATCTGCAACCACTTGTCTTGCATATGCTTGTTTGCCTGCAGGATGTGATGTAGACCCCCACCATGAGGTGAGGCTTTGCCAGTCAATGTGCAAACACCTATTTTGTCTTATTTGCCTGTGTGCACACCTGATGTAGCCCCTAGACCACGAGGTGAGGCTTTGCCAGTCTGTACAAACACCCATTTTGTCTAGAACTCATATGAGTTTTCCTGCACTTCTGTAATGCACTACTCACTTTCGGTAACTAGCGCCTAGATGCCTCAGGGTTTTGCGTGCTGAAATAAATGTAAAAATAAAATACAAAAAATAAATAAAAAAATAAAGTAAGGCGTTTCACAAGGAAGACGGACGACAGGTAAATGATCCAAGCAAAATATAAAAGGTGAACACCTTTTAAACCAAAAAAGCTGTACTGAAATATTGTCTGCGCACTACAATCCTTACATGCGCTCTCACAAAGCTTCTGATCAGATGCTGAAAGTGTTTTTGTAAGCGTCTTACCTAACGAAGTGGGCTTGAATTCTGGGTTTGCCACTGATTAGCATGAAAGCAATCAAAAGGTGCATTTTCCTGATTCGAAAATCTGGGAAGCCCTTTTTTGCCGGATCTTAAGCTTGTCTGTCTCTCACACACTGGGACATCAGTTACGGTTTCTGTGTATAAAAAGGTGAAACACCACTGAGGTACAAAACAACCCCTCAGTGCCAATAAACTATTTCCCCAAGACAACGCAAGTTAACCACACAATAAGTTGAACCTTAACTCACACTATCCCAATACTTTACAACACAACAGCTCACATGCATGTCACAGGTAAAGCGAGCCTTGGGCCTTACAGGTTTGTTTGTGTGGTGGCTTTGTATTATGGACATAGTGCATTTGGACCAAGTGTGTGCATCTCCACGTTAGCATTCCCAAAGTGAGTGGACTTCAAATGTCCGCGTGCGTGTGCGTACGCAAAGTGCTGCAGCTGGCAGCGTGCTGGCGGCGTCCCCTTTAAGACCCGTGCGCGCGAGCTGCGCCGCGGGACCAGGGCTCCTTGCGGAGTGACGCAGCGTCAGCAGATTCCCGCCGCCCGTCGGCGCGCGCGCTGGCTGTTTATTCTATGGAGATATATGGAGACCGCCTGCTGAACGCGAGCTCGTTACTCATTCTGACAGCTATGGATGGTGCCCCCAGCTCCTGCCGCCGCGTGCTGCCTCTCCCCCTTCCGCCGAGAGACAAGCAGGGGGGTTATCCTTCAGGGTGACCCCAGGCTTCTGAAAGTTGGACCAAAGCTGCATGGCTACCTTGCAGAGCGAGTCCTTACGCTTTCTTCCTGATGAAGATAATTATGCCACAGCTACTTCTGAAGTCTCCACTGGAGGGCACTGCAGGCTTCATGCTTTGGGATGACCCCTGGCTTCTGAAAGTTGTTGTAGAACTGGATACCTTGTAGAGTTTGTTACTCTTTATGTCTGATGAGACTAATGCTCCTTATCTTGCAGTCCATGCTGCGTCTCCCCCAGCACACAGAATAATGCTCCTTATCTTGCAGTCCATGCTGCGTCTCCCCCAGCGCACAGAATAATGCTCCTTATCTTGCAGTCCATGCTGCGTCTCCCCCAACACACAGAATAATGCTCCTTATCTTGCAGTCCATGCTGCGTCTCCCCAGCGCACAGAATAATGCTCCTTATCTTTCAGTCCATGCTGCGTCTCCCCCAGCGCACAGAATAATGCTCCTTATCTTGCAGTCCATGCTCCGTCTCCCCAGCGCACAGAATAATGCTCCTTATCTTGCAGTCCATGCTGCGTCTCCCCAGCGCACAGAATAATGCTCCTTATCTTGCAGTCCATGCTGCGTCTCCCCCAGCGCACAGAATAATGCTCCTTATCTTGCAGTCCATGCTGCGTCTCCCCCAGCGCACAGAATAATGCTCCTTATCTTGCAGTCCATGCTGCGTCTCCCCCAGCGCACAGAATAATGCTCCTTATCTTGCAGTCCATGCTGCGTCTCCCCCCGCGCACAGAGGGCCAATCAGGGGCTTTATCCTTCAGGATGATCCCTGACTTCTGAAACTTGAGTAAAGCTGGAGACCTTGTTGAGCTCCTTACTCTTTCTATCTGATGAGGATAATGCTCCTTATCTTGCAGTGGACGTTGTTCTTCCCGGGAGGGCACCGAGGGACACGCATGGGCAGTGCCTGAAATGGGGAAAAAAGAAGTGCAGATACTCACCTGTGTAGGTTTGAGTGAGCTGGTGCTCAGTCCTGGCAAGGCCCAAAATATTGCACTTGGGCTATTGCTCTCCTGGTTCTCCCCGCCCCAGTTCTATAAAGCTTTCTCTACATCTCCATCTCTATTTGTGTAGAACTCAATTGGCCTCACTTTCTATGTGCTCCTGCCTCTTTGTGACTTTCGCAGTTTCTGTGCCTTGTTATTTGACTCTCTCCCCACTCAATCCCCCACATTTCAGTTATGTTCTCGCCCTCTCACTCTCTATGCAAGTCTCCTTTTTTCCCCGAGCTTGGGCCTTGGGAGCATGGCACGCGGAAACATCTCACTCACATACCTGAAACTATGAGCAGACTCGTGTATACATTGGCTTCAATCTTGCTCACCCTAAACCAGTTGCCCTTTGGATTTTGAACCCAAGAAAATCTTCTCAGCAAAGTGTTTTAACATACAGGTCTTATTGAAGGTGACCAGGGCGCAGTTCCCCCTACATAAACGTGCATTCCAGTCTGACAAGGCCTGCTCCAGACCTGCATCATCCTTGCGTGTAATTTCCTCCTTGCGCCTACTCTTTGTCCTTGAAAGTTCACAATAGCAAAAAGTGGCTTCCAGCAGAGTTACATTCCTTTACTATTTTCTCCTACTGTTTTGAACTGTTCCACATAAAACCTTAATTTAGCAGCTCTCCATGTTTTTGTACACATTTTATTGATTTTTAAATGTATTTTAAAGCTATTTTACAGAATTAATTTGGTTTAGTATCCATGTACTCACAGGTAATGTGGAAGCAGTGTGCCTTTTTCCGCAAATGTCTTCTAGGTTTAAAAAGGAACAGCATTCTAGAGGTGATATCTTAGCAGCTGATAAAATGTAGAAGTCGATTTGCGGTGAAGTGGCAAAATCATGTCCTAGATAATCTGGCTGTGGCTGATGTCTCGATAGAGCTACTGATATTAAACCCAGACAAGGCCAAATCTAAAATGTATCGCTGGGATTGGTCCGAGAACTTAGCGAGGTGCACCCAATATAAAGATTTCAATATATTCCTATTTGCAATGAAAAAATATGGAGTGATAGCGAGCTACTTACTGAATTGTCCATCGCAGAAAGTATGTACGGGCTACCTAAGGTTTAGATTGAACTTATGGGAAACCCGAGACGTACTTTGTAAAAGGAAAATGCTGTTACATGAATAAGGCTATTGTAGATACTGCTGTGTGCCACACCAAAGAGAGTCTGTACAACACTTAATAGTAGAGTGTGAAGCTCTAAGGGAAGTTCGGGCAAGATGCTTTGACCAAGTGATAATTTTTCAGAACTGTATCATGAGTGACCAAGTGTGGCAAATACTGTTCTCAAGTACGCGTTCGAGGGTACAGACAGCCATAGTGCAATTCCTACAGATGGTGTTACCATGATTTAAAGAAATTGATAGTGAAAAAAAGGCATCACTGGAGAATGTGGAGTACAGTGGTACTGCTAGTGGTGCACTAGTGAGATGCAGTGGTGTGCACTACGACGTGCTCTGTTCTTTTTTGTTTATATTCTATGAAATTGAGTGTAGTATGAATTCTGTATTGGTTTGTGTGAGATCAAAATTGGTATAGGGAAGTGTATGTATTTTAAGTATTTTTTCCTTTTTTTGGACCTGTTGTACTGTATTTTGGTGGTGATATTGGTATTATTAGATGAAAAAGGTGAAATTACGATGTAAATGTGTATTATAAAATTTGAAAAGTTGTTATGGCAACTAAATCCAATAAAATAAATGTATTTTTAAGAAACCTGATTCATGATATCCAACTAGGGTATGCAAATGACGTTTGGGTTTCTGTGTTTACTAAAGCATGGTAATGCTTCAATAATTACAAAGCCCTGGTATAATACTAACTACACACACGCACACACACTTATTGTTTTATGGCTAATAAAACAAAAATAATTAAAAAAATCAATTTCCTCAAATGTTATTCTCGGATAAAAATTACTAAGACTATACAAACCTTTTGAAAAAATTCACAAATGTTCATGAATTTTAAAACTTCACACAAGTTCATCAACAATGAGAAGACCCTCCAGATATCAGATATAAAACGTCTGATTCTACAGAGCTATGTTCCAATTACACCAGGTTTAAGATATTCTTCAAGCTTAAGAGATTTAAAAAAAAGAAGTACCTGCAACCATTGTTGAAGTTGTATGACCTGACAAACATGCAAACCAAACTTGCTCGCCCTCCCCCTTTCAAGGGCTCATTAGAATATTTTTAAATGGTTCCATCTCAACCCGTCAACAGCTGGACAAGCTAACATTAAATGCTCAAGGGTTGGACAACCTTGCAAAACCGACATCCCATCTGATCAGCTTCCAAATGGCCAAGTCTGATCATAATCTGTTTTGTTGGATACAAGTTCCAGAGAAACGTAAGAAAGCCAGCCTTACCGACTTCCCTGGATATATTGCTAAAAAGGGGGCCAGCATACTTTGTTCCTTGTAATACCATTTTAAATTACATAAAAAGGGATATCCATGCATTGTCTTGATTGTATCACGCCAATCACGTTCAAATAAGAGTTTCTTCACTCTACAAGAATTCTCTCTTAGCTCTACAAGAGAACTGTTGACCTGCAGTAAAAGGATGTTACAATAATCAAACACCTTGTTCAACCATCTAACTATCCCTGACTCGAGAATGATTTTCAAATCCACAAACAGGGAGCCTGACTCTAGGCATAAGATCTTTCTTACCAGTGACAATATCTTCCACTGCGCTCATGCTTGCAAGGAAATAGTACCCAGCTCATAACGAATTGCATGTATAGGACGTGAGTTGGGTACATGCAAAACACTTCGCCAGACCAAGGTTTCAAGAGATAACAGCTGTGAGGATTTCGACCATCCGCATAGGGAGCGTACACTCGCCTGGGCTTTTTTGAAGTTTTTGTAATGAAAATGAATGATGTGAGATCAACCTCAGAAAATGTGTGGGGCTAATTCGCACAAATTTTCCTCTGCTTTCTGCACAGTAAACACAAAGTCATATGTACTCTGGGGGGACACAGCCTACAGGTGCAGTCCTCCCTGTCAAATTTAGCTGGAATGTGACAGCTATGGGTACATCAAAGCATCTCAGGAAGGGGGAAGGCAACACCTTCCTCCGGCCATGGCTAACCTAATTAAAATATCAAAGGCTCCATTGATCTGCCCTCTCTATTGTCTAAGTTCTGCTGGTGGCAGCGCATACAGATGAGAGTTAATTGAAACAGGCCAGCGATCGGCCTGATCGCAGAACTGACAAAAGAGGACATGAAACCCAACACTGCTTTGATATGCAATGTGTCAACTTGAAGCTAGCTCCCACCCCTCTGTTTGAAGGGCAGTAAATGGCACGTCTGGGACAACTGTTTACAGTAGGCAACCCCTGCAGGGAGACGCCCTTTCAGAGGGAAGAAGTATGTGAATTGATGGAGACAGAAAGTCTGTTCTCGCCACAAACTTCCAAGGGCGACCTGTGCTTTGATCAGGAGCTAAAGAGAGCTCAATTAACCAGAGAGACACTTTGATCCACAACAGACAGGAAGATGGTTTGGACTTAGTATGTGTTGTCAACCCTTACCTTTCCTTTTGCAAAGCACTGTGGCTATGACCTCATGCATAACAGAAGATTGTTGATGGGGACCCAGGATTGGTTCATTAAGGTTGGCTTAGCCTACACCAATCACTGGGGTCCATTTGGCTTTAAAAGAGGGTTGAGCCCCTCACTTTGCAGATCATCCAATGACTCAGAAAGGAGTAAGAAGGGCTCATTTAGACCCTGGCTGAAGGTACAGTTTGCCTTACATCTTCAGCAAGTGGAGGATGGCCAGGATTTCCAAGAGGGAAGCAAGATCCCTTCCATAAACATCTACTAGGGAACAGAGGGAGACTCAGTACCCGTCACGCATCTCCAGAACAGTTACCCAGCTAGCACACAGCATGCCCTACTAGGTTCTGCCAGTAAGCTTCCTAGGTGGAAAGTGCCAGAGAGTATCTGAACAAATGACAAGACCGTTGCCTTAAAACACTCGCCTCAGCTTTGGGCTGTCCGCCTTAAAGGATGACACAAGCCCTGTGAAGAACTTGGAGTGCCAATGAGCATCAACCAGCATCCATCTTTTAAGGACATTTTGGAGACAGTCGAGCTCTCGAACTGCGACAGCTGCACCATTGACTGTTGTCATGTTGCAGTCACTAAAGCCATCCGAGACACCTCAGCCAGCATTCCAGCTCCGCCAACCAGTGCAGAGACAATGATTCTTGACCCAGAGTTGCCATGTAGGCCAGCCTGCAGCCATCCGTCCAGCCTCACTTGCTGAACTGCCTGCCGCCTGATACCCGCAGCTGTCTCCCGTCTTGAACTTTGTTGCAGGAGCTGCAAAGCGTCCTGCAATCGACTCGATGCTGTCGAGCATCAAGATCATCTCAACCACCAGGTACATTGTGGTTCTGTCCCCCTGGTCCTTCTCCGAAGGCCCTTAGTGACTTGTATGACTCCTTTCTCCCTTGGTGCTGAAACCCTCCTGTCAGTATCCAGAGTGCAACCCTTTTCTTCGTGAAACTGTCTGTCCTATGTGTTCCTTTACATGGTGGGCTGTATTTTGTAGTGTGCTAGAACTGTCTGTTGTAATAATAATAAATTAGATATTTGTATACAACCTTGACTGGACAGTCCCTTTTATCATTGGGTAATAATAGTATTTTCACAGAGTTGCAACTAACCAACGATCCACGACCTTACAGAGATAAGCTTGCCATTCCGTTCATGTTACCAAAATAGGACAAGGAGGTTTATCATTTACTTGTGTTTTCAATCTGTTCGGATCCCTTCTGGTGTACTAGAGGTTTGGGCCTGATTGATGGTTTAGAAACCGATATTCATCCTCGGACCACTGGTGCCTGGAAGTTGATTCGTCACAGCAGCGCTTTCAATAGTGATAAGGGGTATACGTCCAAACCATACAAAATCTTGGGAATTTTTTCCATGAAGTTGAAATAAGTACCATAAATCGTATGCTTTGGACCAGGTGGCATGAAAAAGATCTAGGGTTTCCACACTCTTAAACAAAATATTCAGAGTTACTGCCCAGGCCTCTGGGTTGGTTTTAAACAGGAAGTTTGATAATATATTCGGGTCTTAACTACACATATACATAAATAAGACAACAATAAATACAAAACAAACAATCACTATACAACGGTCCGCTCTCATAGATGCCCTGATGAATCAAAGTGCAATGTGCCCAAGAGGAAATAAGAATTACACGATTTGGGAATCTTAGAACAATGATACCCCAAATGCAATAGTTTCTAACTGATTTAGGAGACATTAGTACCTTTTTTATTTCCTTGAATTTCAAAGGCTTTGTGATTCCATAGATCTTTTCTGCACATGGCCAGGGCCACGGCCTACAGCTGTGCTCACTGTATATTTTAGAACACTACCAGACCACTGGCCATAGTCGGTGGGCAAGGCCACTCTATATTTTAAAATACTTGCAACCCATCGCTCAAGACGTTCATCAATCACAAACTGATTTTGACCTGTTTTGATAGTGGTATTGTTATGTATAAAAGATTGCAGGCTTTGAGAACTCACAATGGTTTTAGGTAATGTGCAGTGAGAGTAAATTATTTCCCATGGATCACACACTTTGGTTAAGCAGCGTGCTACAAGCCCCTTGTTTTATGGCCGGTCTCTTGGTGAATGCTCTGATACATTGCACAACCCCAACTCACTGCATTTAAGCAGCACCAAATAGGGAAAAAAATTCCCGGCTGCAAGAATAACATATTGTTACGCTCACCTGGACCCCAGAGGGGTGTCGATCGGACCCGGACAGCTGCGGTCTCCTTCAACGTGATGCGTAGTGCAGAGATGACTGTCTGGAATGGCCCGCCTAGTCTTGTCTGCTGGACCCGAAGAAGTGTTTTCCTGCAAGTGGAGACAGGGATTAACCACCTGTGGGTTTTAGTGATGGCCTCCCAACTGTTCTCACTCTCCCCCACTAATCACCTGCGATATCCCCTTAGTAACCTCACCTTATGTTCGTAAAAGATGAGCTCTCCATCCTGCGTGTCTTGCAGGGGCGCGTAGATACCAGTTACTTCACTGGTTTGAAGGCGTTGGGAGAGTTCTGGTAAGTATTGACTCTGAAGTCCCTGGCGGGATTGGTAAGTATCAAGTTCAAAGAGTTCAATGTGCCCGATGTTCACTCTTGTCCCCTTCCTTCCTTAAGTTGCAACTGAGTTCCTAAGAAGAAGGTCTCGTAGCTGCTGCTGGCGTTCAGGTAGTCTGTGTTACCCAACACTGTCCGGTAACTATTGCATGCATTAACGTGTTGTTTTTCTCCCTCTTTACAGATGCGGCATATGAAAATATGGAGAGTTATGGAATAATACCGCCGGTGGTAAGTCTATGGTGGTAAGAGGTTGTATTTGTTGATTCCCTTGGCTCACCTTGTTTTTTCTTGTGTCCCCTAGGTGCTGGATTACGGCGAAGAAATGATGGAGACAGTGCCGGATCGAAAGATGCTGTGAGAACCGGTGAGTATGGCGCCGTGCTGGAGCTGGCGAAGCGACGTGTGCAGGACTGATGTACTTTGCAGGTCCGGAGATGAAATGGTTCCAGAATTAGGTGAGGAATTTGAAATAAGTTTGTTTTCTAACCTTGTCCTTTTCTTCTTCTTTATTCTAGGAGCTCCGGATTCGAGGCGGGCGTGGCAGAAGACTGGATGCTGGCTGCAGGCACGCGGGCGTGGCAGAAAACTGGATGCTGGCTGCAGGCACGGTGAGTGTCACGCTGCTGGATGCAGAATAACGCAAAGCATGTGTTGCTGTTCGAGTGTGGTTTAAATAGCCTCCAAAGTAGTTCCAGGTAAGAAGTTCCCTAGAGCCACGCCCGAGTAAAAAATAGTCCCTGTAACAAAATAGTCCCATCCAGGCCTCATGCAGGCTTGGACTCTTTTGCAGCATGGTCTGCATCAGGTAAGTAAAGTCTATGAGCCTGGCGCCTATGGCGCCAGGACTGATTTCTATGATGAGCCTGGCGCCTAAGGCACCAGGACTGAACCCAGACAGCCCCTAGCCTGGGCTACTGAGGTTTAAACAAATGTCTGGATGCCTGCTCCCGGAGCTGAGGGCCTTGGTCCTGATGCCCGGGGGTAGGCATCATGACAGCACTCCCCCCCCAAGGCCCCTCCTAAAGTTGTTCTTCCCCCTGGCCCCGGTTTGTCTGGGAAGTTCCGATGGAATCTTTTCACCAACCGAGGTGCATGAACGTGGTCGCTAGGCTCCCATGATCTTTCTTGTGGTCCGTAGCCCTTCCAATCGATCAAATAAAACAGTTTTGATTTAATCATCTTGGAGTCCAGGATATTTTTTACCTCGAATTCAGGTTCTCCAACTATCAAGATGGGGTCAGGTGGTTTGGTTAATCTTGTCCTTGGTTGAACTGGTTTTAGAAGTGAAACATGAAAGACAGGATGAATTCGCATATTAGAGGGTAATTCCAATTTGACGGCCACCGGGTTGATAATGGCCTTAATGGTGTAAGGTCCCAAATATCTGGGATTAAAAGTCTGAGTTCCCTTCAGAGGTATATGTTTTGTAGCCAGCCAAACTTGATCCCCAATCTGGTATTGTGGAGTTTCACTTCTATGTTGATCAGCATTTTTCTTGTATTTCTCTTTTGCTTGTTTCAAATGTTCTGTGGCTTCCTTAAAGGCTTGTGTAATAGTAGAGTGCAAATGACAAACTGCGGGCATTTCTAAGTGCTGAGGGGAATCGAGTTCTGAGGTTCGAGGGTGATGTCCATATATGGTATAAAAAGGGCTTTGTCCGGTTCCTGAATGTACAGAGTTATTGTATGCGTACTCGGAAATCCATAAAATATCTTTCCAATTGCTTTCGGTCTGGTGTAGTATGCAGCGTAGGTACTATTCAAGGGTCTGGTTGGTCCTTTCCGTCTGACCATCGGTCTGGGGATGGTGACTTGTTGATAGTCTCACATCGATTTGTGCCAGTTGACAACATTTCTTCCAAAAATGCGAGATAAATTGACTACCTCGGTCAGAAACCAATACGGAAGGGAATCCGTGTAATCGAACAATGTTTTCGAGGAACTCCTTGGCCAGAATCGAAGCAGAAGGTAACCCCTTTAAAGGAATAAAGTGGGCCATCATGGAAAAAAGATCCACAATAACTAGGATGGTGTTAAATTCATTACATGGAGGTAGATCTGTAATAAAGTCTAAAGACAAGGTGTGCCATGGTGTAGGTGGAATATCCAAAGGTTGTAAAAGGCCAGCGGGTTTTTTCTTCTGGCTTTTGTTTTGGGCGCAAATGCCACAAGACATCACAAATGACTTTACATCTTTTCGCCAAGTGGGCCACCAGAACTGTCTCTTAATTTTTGCTTCAGTTTTTGCGATACCTGGGTGCCCTTCCATCAGGGTGTCATGGTAATTGGAGATGACTAGTTCTTGTATTTCCTTGTGTGGTAGAAATAGTCGTCCTTGATAGTAAGGTAGGTCATTGACGACTGAGTAGTCCGGCCCTTTCTTTACCCAGTCCTGCAGGGTTGCTGGATCGAAGAGTTGTTGGATTTTTGAATGAATATCTTCTAGTGTCTGTAGAGTAGTTATGCCAAGAATTCTTTGCTCGGGAATTATTGGCACCGGTTCCGGGTATTTATATGTTTCTCCCATCCCTATTCGGGATAAGGCATCTGCTTTGCCATTTTTGCAGCCTGGTCGATAAGTGATCACGAAATCGAATTCGGCAAAGAACAATGCCCATCGAAGTTGTCGCGATGCTTGGGCTTTGGCTACTGCAGGTTCCTGTGATCGGTGATTATGGTAATAGTATGCCTGGCACCAAGAAGATAGTGCCGCCAAGCCCTAAAGGTGGATTTGATGGCTATTAGCTCTTTATCGGTACCTCGTAGTTTAACTCAGGTGCTGAGAACTTTCTGGACCAAAACGCTACTGGGTGAAGTTGACCGGTTTCAGGATCCTTCTGGGACAGGACAGCTCCCATGGCTAAACTGGATGCATCAGTTTCTACTATGTATGGAAGCTCAGGGCATGGATGCTTTAAGACAGGTGCTGATGTGAAGTTCGCTTTCAGCTCTTCGAAGGCCTTTTCAACCTCTTCGATCTACAAGAAGCGTTTGTTTTTTCGCAAAAGTGCTGTGATGAGGTGTACAACATGGGAGAAGTCTGAAATGAATCTGCGGTAGAAATTAGCAAATCCGAGCATGCTTTGTACCCCTTTGACTGAACTGGGTGATGGCCACTTGAGAATTGCGTCCACCTTTCGAAAGTCCATTCGGACTCCTTTTGGAGTCAGGATAAATCCAAGAAATTCAACTTCCGTAGCATGAAAAACACATCTTTCCAATTTTGCATATAACTTGTGCTGGCGTAGTTTCTCAAGGACTGCACGCACATGCTTAACATGGTCTGATTCTGAGGAGGAGTACACTATAATATCATCTATGTATACGACACAGACGTCAATGAGTTCACGAAGGACATCGTTCATAAAATACTGGAAGGCTGCTGGTGCATTGCACAACCCGAAGTGCATCACCTGATATTCGAATAATCCGTACTTGGTGCGAAAGGCAGTCTTCCATTTGTCGCCTTTCTAAACACGTACCAGATGATATGCCCCTCGGAGATCTAACTTAGTGTAGATACAAGCATCCTTTACTTGGTCTAGTAATTCGGGGATCAGAGGTAATGGGTATCGTTTTTTTACCGTAATCTGATTTATTGCACGGTAATCTATGCACGTTCTAAGGTCACCTTCCTTTTTTGGCACGAAGAATAAAGCTGAGGATGCAGGAGACATGGAAGGACGAATAAAGCCATTAGCAAGGTATTGGTCCAAGTATTGCCGTAAGTGACGATTTTCAGGTTCTGTGAGGGCGTAGATGCTACTGCATGGGGGTTGTGCACCGTGTAGGAGTTCGATTTGACAATCGTATGATCTGTGAGGAGGTAATGTATTGGCCTGTTCTTTTTGAAAAACATCCTGAAATTCTTGGTATTCCTGAGGTAACTGCACGATTGGGTTAACGACTGTAGCCAGGCCTTTGTTCAAAGTTTTCTCCGGGTAACAGCTGTGTGCACAATCCGGGAAGGTTATTCTCTTCTCTCGCCAATCTATACAAGGATTATGTGTTTCCAACCATGGCATCCCCAGTATTATCTGGAACTGTGGGGCTTTGATTAGATCAAACACAATAGTCTCTCGATGCCCACCTTGACTCAACAGTGTCATCTCTGTAGAGGAATGAGTTACAGGCCCCGAGGCAATCTCAGTTCCATCAACTGTGGTGATGACACCCGAAGTGGTTTTTTTGCAAAGAGGTAGATTCATCCTTGACACCAATTCGTGGTCCATATAGTTTCCTACGGCCCTGCTATCTATGTGTGCCCTTACTGCGTGCATACGTGATGGCTGACTGGGATCAAGTAGGACCATTGGGATGATCAGATGCGAGGTCTGAGTGTCCTTCTTTAAACTCGGCAAGCGGACCTCTACGCTTGTCGGGCGTGGTTGTTTCCCGAATCAGGCTCTATGTGGCTTTTATCAGCAACTTCTACGACCTTTTTTGGTGGTTTTGTAGGGCAATCCCGTAGAAAATGTCCTGAGGTTCCACAGTACAGACACAACTGCATCAGTCGTCTTCTTTCTCTTTCCTTTTGAGTTAAGGGTCCTTTAACCCCCCCAATCTGCATAGGTTCAGATGCATCTGTTCCTTTGGGGGCAACGTTGGGTTTAACCAATACCCGGTTCTCGAACTTAGCTCAATCAGTCTTTCGTTTCTGAAGTCGGTGGTCTAGATGGACCACTAAGTCTATAAATTCTTTGCAATCCTGAGGTGGGTTCACAACTTGAGCCAAGACAACTTTGAGTTCTCCCCGAAGTCCACGATGAAACAATGTAATTCGTTTTTCCTCCGGCCACCCGGTTTCCACCACCAACCTATTGAAGGTTGCAATATAGGTTAGCAGATCCTGGTTACCTTGTCGTAAGGATAAAAGTTTGTTGTCCAGGGCTTGACCCTGTGAGTGTCTGGCGAATAGTTTTTCCATGCTCCTTTGAAAACCCTGAAAATCCCGGAGAAGAGGATCATCCTGGTTGACTAATGGAATGGACCAATCCGCTGCGCTGCCACTAAAATATGACAATACAAAGGCTACTTTGGCTTGGTCATTTGGAAATGCTCCCGGTCTGCATAAAAAGTGCAAGGGGCATTGGTTCATAAACACGGCGAACCTTTTGGGGTCCCCAGCAAAGCGTTCGGGTGGAGCTAACCGAATATTTCCTGGTAAAACCACTTGCACTGGATTGCTTGATGAAACGGGGGTTGGGTTTCCCCCATATCCAGGTAGGGGCGTTTGCCCAGCTTGGTTTTACAGTAGTTGCCTAGCCAGATCATCCGTGCGCTCCTTTGAGACAATCAGTTCTCTCCTGAGGGCATTAGTCTCTTGGCGAGCGGCATGTACTTCTGCCCTAAGTTCCCCCAATAATTGGGCCAGTTGGACTGTTTCCGAGGTTTCTATAACACCCGGGTGGGTATTTGTAGAGAGGCTCCGCATTCTGTTACGCTCACCTGGACCCCACAGGGGTGTCGATCGGACCCGGACAGCTGCGGTCTCCTTCAACGTGATGCGTAGTGCAGAGATGACTGTCTGGACTGGCCCGCCTAGTCTTGTCTGCTTGACCCGAAGAAGTATTTTCCTGCAAGTGGAGACAGGGATTAACTACCTGTGGGTTTTAGTGATGGCCTCCCAACTGTTCTCGCTCTCCCCCACTAATCATCTCCGATATCCCCTTAGTAACCTCACCTTATGTTCGTAAAAGATGAGCTCTCCATCCTGCGTGTCTTGCAGGGGCGTGTAGATACCAGTTACTTCACTGGTTTGAAGGCGTTGGGAGAGTTCCGGTAAGTATTGACTCTGAAGTCCCTGGTGGGATTGGTAAGTATCAAGTTCAAAGAGTTCAATGTGCCCGATGTTCACTCTTGTCCCCTTCCTTCCTTAAGTTGCAACTGAGTTTGTGAGAAGAAGGTCTCGTAGCTGCTGCTGGCGTTCAGGTAAGAGTCTGTGTTACCCAACGCTGTCCGGTAACTATTGCATGCGTTAACGTGTTGTTTTTCTCCCTCTTTACAGATGCGGCATATGAAAATGTGGAGAGTTATGGAATAATACCGCCGGTGGTAAGTCTATGGTGGTAAGAGGTTGTATTTGTTGATTCCCTTGGCTCACCTTGTTTTTTCTTGTGTCCCCTAGGTGCCGGATTACGGCGAAGAAATGATGGAGACAGTGCCGGATCGAAAGATGCTGTGAGAACTGGTGAGTATGGCGCCGCGCTGGTGCTGGCGAAGCGACGTGTGCAGGACTGATGTACTTTGCAGGTCCAGAGATGAAATGGTTCCGGAATTAGGTGAGGAATTTGAAATAAGTTTGTTTTCTAACCTTGTCCTTTTCTTCTTCTTTATTCTAGGAGCTCCGGATTCGAGGTGGGCGTGGCAGAAGACTGGATGCTGGCTGCAGGCACGCGGGCGTGGCAGAAGACTGGATGCTGGCTGCAGGCACGGTGAGCATCACGCTGCTGGATGCAGAATAACACGAAGCATGTGCTGCTGTTCGGGTGTGGTTTACATAGCCTCCAAAGTAGTTCCAGGTAAGAAGTTCCCTAGAGCCACGCCCGAGTAAAACATAGTCCCTGTAACAAAATAGTCCCATCCAGGCCTCATGCAGGCTTGGACTCTTTTGCAGCATGGTCTGCATCAGGTAGGTAAAGTCTATGAGCCTGGCACCTATGGCGCCAGGACTGAACCCAGACAGACCCTAGCCGGGGCTGCTGAGGTTTAAACAAATGTCTGGATGCCTGCTCCCGGAGCTGAGGGCCTTGGTCCTGATGCCCGGGGGTAGGCATCATGACACATATGCCAAGGCACATTTGCCCTTGTTGTCAAAATCAAAAGCTGGCACCCATGAATATACGCACAGTAAGTGAACATATATCTTAAAGTGAAATATACAAATGTAATTCAATTGACTTTCCCCCTAGAAGAAAGTGCACAAAACAAAATAGCACTAGACTTAAAAAAAAACAAATGAAAACCAGAAAAATACCCTGAGAGAGGAAATGTTCCAATAAATATGCTGGCAAAGTATAACAGGTGCTCACCTTCTAAACCCAGCAATGTGCTGTGAAATATTACTCTGGAAAACAACAACCCAATACGAAACAAGTGCTTGTGGTCTTGTGGGTACGCGTCTGCACTGTGAACATGACAACCTGAGTAATATCCTGGTACTGGTAGCCAAAAACTTGAGCAAGCTTGCCAACCTCAAAAAACCCAAGGGACTATGTCTGCCCTCTGAAAAATTACGCGTCCTCCCTCATGTGTCCTTTACTTGTGCCCTGAAAAGCAGCCACAACCAGGGGCAAATAACTGCACCAGTGTCCAGGATTGCAAACACTCTTGCCACATCGTGGGCAAATACACATGACTTAATTGCCCTATCATCATTTCCCCTCCTCACCCCCATGTCTGTCTTTCAACAATACTCTGCTTTATAAAGATAACTTGAAAAGTACATATAACGTAGTGCCACTCAAATATGTAAATCCTTATACAACTATAACAGGCAAAAAGTGTACAATTGTGGAGTTACCCCACCTCCCCCCATCTTGACTGGGAAACTACAAATACCAGAATACAATTGAGCAAAAGGCCCAAAAATGGTCTCTGTGTGCAATACGTTCAAGGACTGACAGTAGCAAGGTTTTTTTTAAATGTGTTTTTTAGTGTGTTATGAGATATTTTAAACTAAGAAAACACAGGCCATCCAAGCAGTAATCGGGACCGACCCTTCTTAGCTTCAAAGCGAGGATGGGGCCCATGTTGCTCTAAGTTGGCTTGTAACTTCTGCACATTCAATAGGCAACATGGCCTGAGAGTGCAGGCCACTACCTTGCTTTGAAACTGAGCAGGGTCAGTCCCGGATGCTGCATGGATGGGTGTCCCAAATGCCTATTGTGTCACTGGCCATGGCCATTGATTTTTCACCCCTGACGTCACTGTAGCTGTAAAAATATATATTTTTTAAATTACTATCTGTAGTCATTTTATGTACAGACTACAGATACATGGACCACTGGTAGCAATGCCTCTGCCCGTTTGCTTCTGGAAAAGGATCTGTGGACTTTACATGAATTTCGGAAACATGGGTGGAAAGAAAATGCATTCTTGCCCCTCTATGCCCTCACCAAGTGCCCCCACTCTCCAGATGGCCTCCCCACCTCTCCTGCCCTCTGCCATTCCCCTGACAACACACGCTGTTTCTGTGACGCTGTTTCCTTTGAGATGTATGCTATTGTGGATATAGCTGAGGTTACAGAAAAGTTAGTGTTGCAAACTTAGTTCCTAGACCCCCTCTAACTCCCAAATTTAACTTGGTGCCCATTAGCTACCCCCCAACCCCACCTATAGCCTTTTGGCATTTTCATGTTTTTTTACCTACAAATAGCCATTTTCATGCGTTTCATTTTCCGATAGCTGCGGCTATAGCTGCGATTATCTCTCACATCGAGAGAAAAACAAGATGGCAGCTGTTTCATTTCTAAAAACACCTTATTTTGGCAATTTACCAGAGAAATAGCTATCTATTTTGGAGAAGGGGCACCCCATTCTCCATCAAATATTTAAACAACTACTGCACGGAATAACCTCAAACCACAAAAAAGCCACCAGTAAACGCCTCATGCCCAAGTTGTCTCAGACCTGGTCCAAATATGTCCAGCGGATTGGGCTGTGTGGTCTGGCAAACATTGACCTTTGTTGTCTATGGGAAAAGGAAAGGGAAGTAGGCAGCAACTTTTGTTCATTTTGTTTTCTTAATACCCTTTTTATTTTTTAACAAATCTTTACCAAACTTTGCACTCTGGAGGAGCGGGGGGCCCACGTGTCCGTAATTGCCTTTAAAATGTCGGCCACATCCATCTCACAAATCAAAAGTTATTAGCAATAGAATGTTTTAGGTTCCTATGGGAGTCTGACTCCCCTTAACTATAGGGTGGCAACTGGCAGTCGTTTAGCTAAAGTTTAGTTTTGGTGCCCAAATTTATCACAGCAAAACCCCTGAAATTCAGCGCATTTGGGAAGTCATAACCAGCTTCATTCAGCATGTTCCCGTTGATGTCCCCCATAATGACTTGCCCCCGATAATGTCATTTTGAATGTCATTGTGAATCCCTTCTCTTATAATATATATATGTGTTCATGGGCTTTGCAACGGGAATGCGCAGAGTGAAGCTGATCATGACTTCCCAAATGTGCTGAATTTCAGGGGTTTTGTTGCTATATATTTGGCAACTTAACTTAACTTGAACTAAAGTTTTTTCAGTGAATTTCAAGGGGTTTGTTATACAACCATTTTTTTTCTGTGCCCATTTGAAACGGGCTTCGGATGTTCCCACTGTATATTTTACAACATTACCAAGCCACTAACCATGGCCTTCGGCCGTGCCCGCTATATGTTTTACAACATTCCATAACAAAGAAATGGGGCGCAGCCACAAAACTATTTCACCATGGACCTAGAGAAAGTGGCATCAAGGCACACATGCAAAAATGGGGGTTAATATGTCCAGAACTTGAACTGAAATGACTCCAAGCGATATTATAGAAAATGCAAATCAAACAGCAGTTATAGAAATTAAATAAACAATTTATTTGAATATTGAATGCAAGCAAAATTAAAAAAAACACAGCAATAACATGAAGCAGTTCCTAATGTTAAATACCTGTATATATAAAAAGGGCAAAAAGTAAACTGTTCAGTGCCCAACCCAAAGAACATCAAAGGTTTTGAAGAAAGCATCCACCACCATAAGAGACATGTGGCACAAAAGAGATACAATTGAAACAAAACAATATGCAGCACTTTTCAGCTTGGGACAAACACTTAACAAGAAGTACACCTTAAGCCACACGTGTGTGTTGGCTCAGCACCAAAGGGTCTCGCTAACTAATAACATTGCACCCAATGATCATCTAGCCTCAAATACTATAGACAAACTGCTAACTTCAGTTTCGGCTGAGTACGGCCAGGGTTATTTCCAGGGCCAAGCCTTCCTCATGGCAAACGTGGATGTAGGCAAAGTCTAGGTGGGCACTGTAGTCCTTTCTGGAAATATATGAATTAATTAAAGTTTACACTGTTGTCTATAGAGAAAAATATACAAAAATATTCAACGTTGTTTAACATGAAGGTCATGTTCATACCAGAATGGTCCTAAAGATACTAATGGCAAGTATTTAAATGACAAAGTATTGTCCCAGAGGCTTTAGCCCCTACGTCATATCATGGATGACCTGAAAGCACATCAAACGTACTAGTCACACACTACTGAACACGTACATAAACTGATAAACATTTTACATTGGGTGAAATTTGGTGAATCCGTTGCATAAAAGTAGGTCAACATTAGATCTTGAGACACAGTGAAATACAAATGCATGAGTGATACCAATGTGAACTCTGTAAAGGATTACAAGCTAACCTGTTGTGCATACTCCATAGTAAATTGCACAAGGGGAATTCAGCGAGGTGAACTCACTTCTAATGGAAAGAATCAACGTGCAACTGCACAAGGAACACTTGAAACATGCATTAGTTCCGAAATAAAAGGGATGTTAATATACTGTGTGCAAACGCGGTCCCCTGATCTAGACCCTACAATGCGGACAGTTGCTCGACTAAGTATTTCATATTCAATCCGACACAGTCCTGCATGCCGGTGAGGAAAAACAAGTCAGTATTTTACAACATTAATAGGCCACTAGCCATGGCTTTTGGCCATGGCCAGTGGCCACGCCCTTCGGCCATGCTCACTGTATATTTTACAACAGGGTTTGTTATACCATCGTTTTGTCTGCACCAAGGCCATGGCCCCTATATATTTTACAACATTACCAAGACACTAGGCATGAACTTTGGCGATGCCCACTGTATTTTACAACATTACCAGGCCTTTGGCCGTGTCCACTGTATATTTGGTTTCATCACCCAGGCAAAATGTGCCGCAAGTGTTATGTTGCACCTGAATTAATAAATATCAGTGCACAACTACATCTCAAGACTGATCTGTGAATAACTACCGACAGTACTGGAGCACCAACTCCCTGCCAGCGCCTGCAACCAACAGGGTTTTGTCAACCTTCACTGAACTTGTATATTTTACAACATTACTAAGTCACTAGCCATGGCCTTTGCCATTGGCCTGAGGCCACAACCTTCAGCCAGTCCCACTGCATATTTTACAACACTACCAGGCCACTAGCTATGGCCTTCATCCATGGCCAGTGGCCATGACCGTGGGCCATGGCCACTTTACATGTGTATCAGGACCACTCGCCAGGGCATTCAGCCATGGCCACTGGCCACGTTCTTTGCCTGTGTTCACTGCATATTTTATAACACTACCAGCCATCACTTGTGCCCACTCTATTGTTTAAAACACTACAATGCCACTTGCTAGTGATTTTTCACCCCCTACCTCACTGTAGCTGTAAAAATAATGTTTTTCTTTTTTAAAAAACGTTTTCCCCATAACCGCAGGTATAATCATAATGTACTTCTGATAGCCACAGTTTTTTGTAGTTGTTTGATACCCACGGTTATAATGAAAAATGACAAATTATATTGCTTCCGTGCCCTCCCAGGCATTTACCAAGTACCCCCCATATGTGCCTGCTCCTGCGACTCTCCTCAAGGCCTCTTCCCCACCCCAACCCTCTCCCATTGCCCCAACACTCGTTTCCGTGTGACACACTTTCATTCTCGCTCAGGTTTTCTTATGTAGCTGCGGTTATCCTTCCGTATAACTGCAGCTATGGAAATTGTTCGTACTCTTAACTTGGTCCCTAGCCCACCACCAACTCCCTAATTTCACATGGCAACCTCTCCACCCTCCTCCTCCCGCCTCTAGCCTGATAGCATTTCATTGTTTTTCATCCTCCCACTTCCACGTCAAATATTTAAAAAACTACTGAACAGATTAACCCCAAACCACAAAAGCATTGTGAGTCAACGCTTCGTGCCCAAGTTGTTTCGGACCTGGTCCAAAGCTATCAAGCGGTTTCACTGCGCGGGCGACCAACAATGTACCTTTTTTGTCTATGGGAAATGAACGGGGACTAGGTCTAAAGTGCTTTTTTTGGTTTACTTAATAACTTTTTATTTTTAATGGATGTTTCCCAAAATGTCCAGTCTGGTGGCGAGGTGGGGCATATCCAAAATCGTCCAAGTCAAAAGTTATTACCAATTCATTTTTTTTATTTCCTATGGTACCTAGTACTCACCTTAACTATAGTAGTGTGGCGACCTCCGCACTCTATATATATATATATATATATATTCACTCAAAAAAACTTTGTTACGGGGACATTATGGTTAAGTTGCACTACTAAAAACCTATGCAATTCACTAAAAACATCAGTGATGTCATCAATGACATTTGTGATGTCATCTTTGATGTCCTGGGTGTTAGTCTTAGCAATGCACTTAGGTGGCGCGAGTTATGGTTGCTTACCTTACCATAACTAGCGAATAGCAAGGGATTTCGGTTTTACTGTGAACCATAACGTCCATTTTACAAAGTTTTTTTACTGAAATATATATATATGTCAGTGAACAAAAACAAAGGGGCTACAGATGTGATATCATCAGTGATGTCATCAATGACATTTGTGATGCCATCTTTCATATCCTGGGTGTTACTGTTAGCAGTGCACAGGGGTGCGGGCAGGTATAGTTGCTTAGCCTACCATAACTGGCGAATTTCAGGGGTTTTTCGGTTTTACTTTGAACCATAATGGCACGTTTGTAAAGTGTGTTTAGTGAATTGTATAGGTTTTTAGTAGTGCAACTTAACCATAACGTCCCCTTAACAAAGTTTTTTTTAAGTGAATTTTATGGGTTTTTAGTAGGTCAATTTAAGTATAAGTCTTGTTAATTAAAAAAAATGTTGTACTCAATGTCACAGATTTTCATTAGGGCAACGTAACCATAACGTCCCTTTAGCAAGAGTCTTTTGCTAAACAGTATAGACCTTGCAAAGAATGCCTAATAACAATATGCGGGCGTACAGCACAGTGACATGTCCCAGAATCAGTACACACTTAACAGTAAGATCCATGCCTCGTTGACAGTGTGGAAATAGATTTTATATTGATGTAGGACCGTCCACCTTCAACATTTCCCTTACACACCGCCAACACGTATTGGTATGCAGCGATGTCCCAGAATCAGTACACACTTAACAGTAAGATCTATGCCTCGTGGACAGTGTGGAAATAGATTTCATATTGATGTAGGAACGTCCACCTTCAGCATTTCCCTTACACAACGCCAACACGTATTGGTATGCAGCGATTACCAATGCACTGCACATTACATATCTTTACCAAAAGTTGTACTTATCTGAAAATGGCATCAGCTAAAGGCATCCTTCCTCCCTAAGAAACAGCAGCATTGCTGTGATGAAGAAGCATCAGAAACAGTGCCACTACCTTGCAAATAACAAATGCACAAAATTTGTCACTGTACATCTACCGACCCATATTTGTTGCCTCTTTGCTCAATGCTGTTTGCAAATTGCCTTATTACCTGCCGTACCAAAAAATAAAACCACCCGTAAGCAAAGTTAATAATGCGTGAATAGCGACCTTTCACAGTGTAAATAACATTAAAAAAAAAATTGCATACACTCCAATTACTGCATATTTCTCAGTAAAATAGTAAAATACAAAGACGCAATAGTCTTTGCCAGTAATAGTCTACATTTGCAAAGCAGTAACGTGTGCTACTAAAAAGGAGGATTACTTGTTATAATCCGAGGCGGCTTTGGCGGGTCGGATTACAAAAAAAATAATTTTTCAAGATGGCCACCATAGAAATGGAAGGCGGTTATTTCATACATAATCCCTCTTCCCTTTCCATGGTAGGCTGCAAAAAGCACAACGTGACGCAGAACCTGTAAATAAACATACAGCAACGTACAACCTAATAACTTAAATTTCGAAATAATAGACTGGACTGTAAAAGAAAACGTGAACATTTTAGAGTTCGTAAAGTAGGTTTATTTAACATCAAACTGTCAGAGACCATCGGAGTAATCCCATTTTCAATGCAATGATAACAATGTTTCTAAGGGCGACATTGGAAATGGTAAAGATGAAGAACACGTTGGTTTTTTCCCATACAAAAATGTTGGGTTCTTGGTTAAAGCAGCCGCTTTGTTTACACAGTGATTTCCAAGAAGGTGCCATGACCTTGAGCCTACAGCACCATAAATGATGTGATGTTGCTCCGAATAGCGAGTTCAGCGTACGGACAAAGCGGGCTTAGGGTGTCATCCCACATAATTGTTATGGACAGGCAACCGCTCACGAGCAGTTGTATTTGCCGACCGAAAAAGCCCTCACTTGGCATCTGGAACCCATGGCATGGACAGTACGGCAAGATGTACCTAGGTGGGAAAAGTAACAGAAAATACATGTCAATAACCAACCTCGACCAAAACATTTCTAAAAAGTCACAAAAAATGTGCAAAGTAATACACAAATGTAAGTGGTCAAACATGACCTTTTACTAAAATGTTACAAATGACCATGTGTAACTATAGTAACAGGCTACAAACGCTGAGATTCTTCATGCACCATAAAAGAAAAAAAAATGCCAACTACACAGGAAGACGATAATGCAGTTATGAAAGCAAAATGAATGTACAATTAAAAAAATATTACGTCTCGTGATTTCAAACAACACCAAAAGAACGTGCAAACTGATACACAAAGTAATGTGGGCAAACATAACGTTTCAAACAAAAATATTAATGCTAAAAAAGGATGAGTGTACTCATACCCTACAAATGCGGAACCTGTGCACTCTGCAATTTCACAGGGAAAATGTAACATCACAGAAAGATAATACGTCAGTTATAATGGCACAAATAGTTTTTCGGTAATGTAAAAATAAAGCGCGCTTCGCTGTAGAGTGGGCAAAAGTAAACTTACACAAAATGTACTGCCTCCATTCTTTTTCTGCAAGTCAGACACCAATGCGTTTGCATCAAAGAATCTTCGTGGATTGATATTGCATGTCCCTTACAAAATTTTTGAAACATAACCTTATCAATTGCTATTTTTTTCGACCCTTTCATTCCGTGAATTTCTTCAAAGGTTTTTCTTTCGCTCAAGGTCAAAGAACAATTGCCCCTTATACATTCACTCGGATGCGCGGGCGTATTGAGTGTCCAACCAAAAAAGCAACTCATGTGACCTTCGCTCAGAAGACAAATACATTCTTACTTTGCATCAACATATTAAAATCCAATTATGAGAACCTCTACTCCCATACACATTCAGAATCGCTGTTTCCAGCAAAGAGTGCAGATGGTGGCCTTAGTTTTCAAAACTTAGAACGCCTGTCTGACGGCAATATTATTCCAAAAACATTTTAACCCACACACACTAATTGGTAGTGGTACAGTGAGCACGAACTTCAAATAGTATTACATAAGTGTGACATGTGCAATGCTGTCCTGTTTTGTAGGTGTTTCTGGCGATGTCCGCATACACCCAAACATGAATAAACGATAGCGGGGGCACCGAAGAAAGCTAACATACTTTACGCTGTTCCACAACCAATCAGGGAAAGCGCCACATGTTCACGGGCACAAACTTTTTCCCCCATTCAGTCTAAGGGGACAAGAGATGTTTTGAGAACCCCCCCATATAACTTCCCCCCCGCACCAAACATCACCAAACTTTGCAAAGAAATTCAGAGTGTCCGATATATTTTTTTTGCAAACTTTGGTGAGGATTCGTCCAAGGGGAGCACAGTTATAAGGCATCCAAAAAGTGCTCTTCTATGGAAACAGCAACTTCGCCATAACAACACAGTCACTAACGTGCCTGTCTAATATGCTGCAGTGGTTGTGGGCAGGACCTAGAGAGTTGGATATATGTCCATAGATATTTGAATGTATGGGTGTACATTGGCTTATAACTCCACTACTTATAAGGTCGTTCCTGGGTGCATGGCCTCCGGCCATGCACCCAATACTGTACACCCTCCCAGAACCATCTGACTGCTAAGCTATAGTACGGGTGTATGCATTGCTGTAATATGATGTGGTGGTTCTGGCCAGGGCCTAGAGTTTTAGGAATATGGCGTACGGCCTATGGCCTGCAGCCATGCACCCAAAACTCTACATCCTGCCCACAACCACCTGAGTGATGTGCGGACCATCTAATCGATAATCAATACTACAGGTGTATCCCTTGCTGTAAAATTCTGCGGTGGTTGTGGCCAGGGCTTAGAGTCTTGGCAGTATGGCCTTCGGCCTATGGCCTACGGCCATGCATCCAAGACTCTAGGCCCTGGCCACAACCACCATAGCATGTCACACCCATGGCAGCGTACTAATCAATAGCACACTCATAGGAAAAAATAATGTAATAACGGCTGCACCCAAAACTCTACATCCTGCCCACAACCACCTGAGTGATGTGCGGAAGTACGGTTGTATCGATAGGTGTGGTATGCTTCTCTTGTTCTGGCCAGAGGCTAGACTCCTAGCTGTATGTCCATAGATATTACAATGTGTGGGAGTGCAGTGGCTTATATCTCTAGTACTTATAACTTTGTTCTTGGGTGTATGGCGTTTAGCCATGCACCCAAGACTGTACACACTCCCCACAACCATCTAATCAATAATCAATACTACAGGTGTATCCATTGCTGTGAAATGCTGCGGTGGTTGTGGCCAGGGCCTACAGTCTTGGAAGTATGGCCTTCGGCCTACAGCCTACAACCATGCATCCAAGACTCTAGGCCCTGGCCACAACCACCGCAGCATGTCACACCCATGGCGGCGTACTAATCAATAGTACACTCATAGGAATAAATAATGTAATAATGGCATGTACTCAATTTCAATGGTTGCTAACACCACGCGTGTCCTTAGAACAGTTTCAAGGTGCCTGTACATAGCATGGACTGAAATACTACCCTTATTAGACCCCTCATTTTATGCACGTACAAACATCCCGAACAAGGTGGGCATAGACAGTACATCATTAACACCTGCCGGCCAAACAAGTACAGTATTTCACCCATCTTTTACTCTCTGAACCTCCCCAAGCACTGTAGGAGATCAAAATAGTTTCCTAAACAGCATTTGGCATGGAGAATACATCATTAACACCTGCTGCCAAAACAAGTACATTATTTAACCCATCTCTTACTCTGTGAACCTCCCCACGCACTGTAGGAGAGCAAAACTGTTTCCGAAACAACATTTCGCCTCTGGTGGAGACCGCGCTGTCTTCAGATCCAAGATGTCGGGCGCATCCACACATTCTGATGCACATCACGGCTCGCTGCAGCCAATCGGCGAAGACGTCACGTGTCTGCGGTCATGACGGCACCCCCTGGCCAATCTGTATCTTGTCCGCGGAGCGAACAGAGAAGTGTGACCGCAGAGCGGATATAGATATCACTAATTTTCTTAGACATATTTTTTGGTCATTTTAAAGGAAACTACTGGATGGATTGTCACCAAATTTACAAAAGCACGCTTTCAGGATGAAGCACCTGCCACTGCCATGAACCTGGTGAAAATCCATCCAACGGTTTGACCTGTAGGCATGCGCAAAGTTTTTCCCCCATTCAGTCTATGGGAAAAAAGACGTTTTGGGACCCCCCCCATAACTTTTGCCCCCCTGCACCAAACATCATCAAACTTTTCAAAACAATTCCGATTGGCCCATATACTATTTTTGCAAAGTTTGGTGAGGATTCGTCCAGGAGGAGCGAAGTTATAAGCCGCCCAAAAAGTGCTCTTCCTATGGAAACAGCAACTTAACCATAACTACACAGCCACTATATATATATATATATATATATATATATATATATATATATATATATATATATATATATATATATATATATATATATATAATTTTGTTTATTGTTTTTTTTTTCAAGGAAAAAACTTTAGTTGAAGTGCAGTTAAGGTGAGTAAACGTAATGCAACAACACCCTTGAAATTCAGCGCATTGGGAAACTCAGGACCAGCTTAACTTGCTGCGTTTCCGTTGATCTCCCCCATAATGCCATTTTGCATGTGCTCTTGGGCTTTGCAACGGGAACGCACAGAGGTAAGCTGGTCTTGAGTTTCCTAATGCGCTGAATTTCAAGGGTTTGTTGTGTTTATTTGAAGTGCAGTTAAGGTAAGTAAAGTTAGATTTTTCCTTGAATTTCAATGGTTTTGTTGTAAAATAGTTTTTGTTCATGTCCACTGTATGATTTTCAGCACCACTGTCCATGGCCGTTGGCTGTGCTCATTGTATATTTTTCGGCACCTTTGGCCATGGACAGTGGGAATGGCTTTCGGCCGTGCCCACTGTATAATTTTCACCGCCACTGTCCATGGCCTTCGTCCGTGCCCACGGTATAATTTTCACCGCCACTGTCCATGGCCTTTGGCCGTGCCTACTGTATAATTTTCAGCACCACTGTCCATCGCCTTTGGCCGTGCGCACTGTATATTTTTCGGCGTCTTTGGCCATGGACAGTGGGAATGGCCTTCAGCCGTGCCCACCGTATAATTTTCAGCATCACTGTCCATGTGCTTTGTCCCTGCCCACTGTATATTTTTCACCACCACTGGCCATGGCCTTCCGCAGTGCCTACTGGAAACTTTTTAGCACCACTGTTCATTGTTGTTGGCCCATTATATATTTTAAAACACTCTCCATTTTCTTTAACACTAACAGGCCACTGGCGAAGGCCACTTTATATTTTACAACACTACCAGGCCTACAGTCGTTTAAGGAAAAGCTATCAAGTCACTTGCAGTGATTTGCACCCCCCTCATCACTATTGCTGTAAAAATATATAATGTTTTAATATCTTTTTTTACTATAATTGCGCGTACATTACAATGAACTACAGATACCCTCGGTTATACCCTTGATTATTTGTAGTCATTATACCTGCGCTTATTGGGAAAAACAGCACAAAATAAAAGCTTCCCGTTCGTCCAACTGTTTCCCCACTTCCCCACCGTGCATTGAAGCACACGCACACGCGCGTCACTTTCGGCTCCATCCCCCCATAAGGAGGGCCCTCCGATACAACCCGTAATGCTCCTCTGATGTCTTCACCATTGCGTCCCAAGAAACCTGTTAGCAGCCTAGGCATATTAACATCCGCCTAAACCCTGCCACACAGACGACCTACACGGTACCTCCGGGCACTCGCCACAGACCCAAGCACCTCCCCATCTAGACGCGTGCTTATCTCTCAATGCCATACTAGACACATCACCCTGTTGGCTCACACTATTCACCACGGCGCCATTACTCGCTCAGGGGGCCCGCTTGCAAGTGGTGCACATCCTCGGCTCGCCCAGCTTTAACACAGCAGTCCTACCCGGGCTCACCCACAACAGCACACAACGCCCCATACTCACTAAAGGCTAGAGTAATCCCACACCCTTGACCCCACATTTTGTGAGCCCCACTATTCCAACTTACACAGCCTACCCAGGCATGCCTACTGAGAGTTGCATCATGTTATAATCTTGGAACCCTACTGCCTGGCTATCCACGGCTTAACATGCCCCCCACCTGTGGCCCCACCCACCCATTGCGGCACATCAGACTTCAGCACTCACTCATACACCACCCAGCTGTATACCAGCACCATCGAATTTGCTCCCTTAGGCCAATACGCTATTCATAGACACGATCCTCTTCTTACATCTTCTATTGGCTATCCAGCATCCCCATACAAGGGCAACATGCACAGCCTATCCAGACATCCCTACTTTGAGTTGCCCTATGTCACATCCTTGGTAGCCCACAACTAGGCTATCCTCGGCACAACATGTCCCCCAACCCGTGGTCAAACCCACCCACTGTGGCACCGCCGACCCCACCATTCACTCACATACCACCAGCTGTATACCAGCAGCATTTATTTTGCTTGTTTGGGCTACTATACTGTTCATAGACACGATCCACATTCTTCCTCTTTTTAGTGGCTATCCAGCATCCTTACTCCAGGACAACCACCATTATAATACTCTGGTAAGAATCCAAATCAATAAATATTCAGTTCACTGAAACTGAGTTCACCAAAGCTAATTAAACATTCTCTTCCTTTCTCCCATCCTTGGTGCAAACTCACTGTTGCTCCGATACGTGCCCATTGGGGCCTTTATATTATGACTTATTATCTGTGGCACATTTTAACATGTACATGTATTAAATTGTCACAAATCCACTCATGGCACTCAATCACATTGTATATATGAACTATGTATGCTATAATTTTTTTAATTTTTAATTTTCTAATATTTTTCTTCATGTTGCATTGTTACTACTCACCGAAACTCACCATGTCACCAACATACACCTTCACTTCACCACTCACAGCACAGCCTTGATAAAGACCTTTGGTCGAAACATGTGTTGGCTTTCCTCATGTGAACAAGCACAACACGTGCCTTGACAAAAACTGGCAATCTGTTGCCGATTAAATCAAGACTACACACTCAATCAAGTGTCATGACTTATCAATTACCTACGCCAACAGGATTTTAGTGAAGTCCTCACGGATCCAGCGCCAATACAAACTGGGTTTCATTTCCTTCTCTCAAGTTTAATGAAGAGTATGGTCTTAAATATCACTGGAACCCTTAAAGACAGGCCAGGGGCACAGATCCACTACAAATACCTTTTAGGCTTGCTGCTGAGGCACATCAGTGTCATGAGATTCTAGTCACTTTACAATGGGCCAGGTTAATGTCAAGACGATCGAGTCTGTGGTTCCCAATGAGTGCATTGAGACGGTCAAGTCACTTAGAGATGGTCCAGCGATCAACTCGAACTTGGTGAAGAACAGGCAGGTGTTGGTCGAGTCGGTGTCTCAAAGTGGTTGAGTTGGCTCAGCAAGGTCAAACGATTTGATGCGGTTTTCAGTGGTAATTGGCTCGAACACAGCTAGAGCCCAGGCAGGTAATGGTTGAGTCAGTGGCTTGTTTGGCGGCAGGATTCGGATTGAAAAGCGGTGAGTGTCAAAAGAAGCTCCACGGGCATGCAGTTGCTAACAAATAGTTCTTGAAAGTCATTGAATTAGCACAAAAGCAGATTAATGCGGAAAACAGAGCCCAGAGCTGTTCCTCGACTCCTGGGTTGCTGCAGAACTCCGTTTAGGGTATTCATGGATAAGGGGGAATCCTTGTTCTGCATTACTCAGTCAGGAAGGCTGCAAGAGAGCAGTTGTAGGGACTGTTGCCTCCAGTGAGCAGGACCCTGTACCTAAACTCCACATTCCAGTATTCAGGCAGCAGGTAGGCGTGCCCACACAATTCACCAGAAATCTTCCTCTTGGATGGGGCAGAGGAGGGTCTTTCTCCCTTCCTGGAGCCTGTATCTTCACCTCTTTGGCAGAGGACTCTGGGAAGATTATTTTCTGATAAGGGTCCAGGTGAAATCCTTCGTCTTCTGAAGTCCAAAGATGATTTAGTTGAATGGGTGCTCTTATAGTAAATCTTTCACAGTGGATCGGTCTGTTTCAAGCCGTCAGTAGGGGTCAAACCCTGGCTGCTGTGATCAGTGCCTTTTCTCAGTGATGTCAATCCATGAGTGCTTTGTAGGAAGGGGTTTGGGGCACTCTGAGATTCCGAGATGGTGGGACCCTTTCTGTGGACTGCAACGTCTGTCCTGCGCTACTGTAGTTCCACCCGCTCCCATATCTGCTACTTTAAAGATGCTCTAGTAATTACCACACTGGTGTGGCCTTTATCTTAGTGACAGATTCGGTCTTTGATAGCACAGGTCCACTCTCTGCACAGTGAGGGCACATCCAGCTCTCCCGGTAGCTGACATGTCCTTCCAGAGAGAACAAAGGCTTTTCTAGGGCTAGACCGATATAGTCTGTATTGGGTGAAACCTGCTTCCGGGCAGCTGATAACTCTGACAGGGGACATAGGTCACTAGAAACCAAGCTGGCAATAAAAGGACACCAAACGCTTTCAGCCTGTATTATGTAGATTCCCGGAGACCACCAAATGAACCCTGGCATCATTTATATTGATTAATCTGCCACCAAGCCCTGGGAACACACACTTACGTATTTTGGATCAGGGCTGGCCATGGTGCAAGCCAGTCTCTGTCTGTTAGTCCTTTTGGCTTCATCAGGCTGTTTGCAGGAAAGCACAGGCTACTCTGTAACTTCCGTGTTGCCAAAGCACAAGGTGGCTGTTGAGGGATGCCAGCAGAAAGGCTCAGCAGAGTTACATCTTTGAATTATACTTTTCATCATGGAGCATTTCGGAAGTGAAGTATGGGTGAGGGGTAGTTCTGCTCACTCTGCGCTAACCATAGATATAACGTGTTGGTGTGGACTTTTGCTGCCCCGGGTACTATAAGGTATACCCGAACCTCAGTCTGAATTGCATAAATTGGGTTGGGTAGCTGGGTATGGCTCTGGCCCCAAATGATGTACAACACAATGTTAAACGATGGGTGTGAAAAAGTGTCTTTATTGTAAGTGTGCCCCTTGGTTGACACGTGTTTTGACCAACTCTGGTCTTTATCTGTCACGCTCACCTGGTCTCCACGGGGGCGTACTCGTGTCCGAAGGATGATGTCTGCACTGGTGTTGCGCTGCTTAAAATGAGGGTGCTAGCCCGCGTCTTCCCTTCGTTCTCACCTCAGGGGACGTTCGCCTGCAAGTCAAAACAAGATATTAGCCAACTGAATGGAGCTGGTTTTGGTTTTACCTCATTCCGATTTCCCTCTCTTCCTCTGGCTCACCTTGGTGTTTTTATAGGTGAGCTCTCCGTCCTGCACTCTCTGGCAGGGGCGCGGATATACAGTCTTTCCAAGTTCAAGTTACTTCACTGATCTGATGGAGGTTGCTGAATTGGAAGAACCGGAATGAGCAGGTAAGTCTCAATCCCAAAAACTCCTTGGAATAGCTGCCTTAAGTCTTTCTCGCTCAAAAGTAACTAATGTTCGTTCTTGTCTTTCAGGTGTGGAGTTGAGCGGTTTTCAGATGATGGGTTGGCTCTCCTGACAATGATGAGCAGGATTCCTGCCGGTGAGTATAGCGCTGTGCGAGGCGTGCTAATTGTAAGTTTTAATTAGCTTTCCTTTGCCGTGTGCGACTAACCCACTTTGTCTTTTCTGTTCGGCAGGTGCGGCGCAATTCCAGGAAGAAGATGGAAGAACCGCTCGATGGAGTTACTAGACGGTGTCGAGGTGCGGCACAATTCAGGATGATGAAGAACTGCTTGATGGAGTTCCTGGAGGAGGCTGACCCCAGGTGAGTAGCTACCCGAGAGGGTACACTCTGTTCTGCAGATGCGGCAATCCGTGGATAAGCAGAAGGCGAGGCCAGGATGTTGACTGCAGGTAAGGCCTTTTTCGCTTTAATAACTCCTGTTCTTCTCTTTTCACAGGTCCTGATGGATAGAAGACTCTGGATGGGCGTGGCTGAAGGGAAGCAAGAGCTGAACTGACACGGTGAGCGTTACGCTGCAGGAGTGCAGAATAACGCAAAGCGTGTTCAGTTTGCAGGGTGCGGTTTAAATAGCCTTGGAAGTAGTTCCAGGCAAATAGACCCCTTAACCGTATCCCGCCTCTTCAGGTAAAGTAGTCCCAAGCCACACCCTGCACTGAATGGCTCCGCAGCTGAGTATATAGACCATGTAGTTATCACCTACCATGAGCCTGGCACCAGGTAAGCCTAGCTGGGGCCTAATAAGCCCCCAAGGATGCCAGAGTCAGGGATGGGCTCACCAGTTTCAGGGGTTTGGGAGCATGCACCATGACAGCACTCCCCCCCAAGACCCCCCTAATGGCGGGCTCACCCATTGGTCTTGGTTTGTTCGGGTGATTACGGTGGAACCTTCTTAAAAGCTGTGGAGCATGCACATTTTCGCTGGGTTCCCACGATCTTTCATGTGGTCCGTACCCTTTCCAGTCTATCAAGTAAAATAGTTTTGATTTGGTGATTTTTGAGTCAAGAATTTCTTTAACCTCAAACTCAGGTTCCCTGTTGACTGTGATCGGTTTCGGTGGTTTCACAACTCGTGTTCCAGGTTGCGCTGGTTTCAAAAGTGAGACATGAAACACAGGATGGATATTCATGTGTGGGGGTAAGTCCAATTTCATTGCCACCGGATTGATAATGGCCTTAATGGTATATGGACCTAAATATCTGGGGTTGAAGGTACAAGGTCCTTTCACTGTTATGTGCTTTGACCCCAACCAGACTTCATCCCCAACCTGATATCTTGGAGCTTCACTTCTATGCACGTCAGCTGCTTTCTTGTATCTTTCCTTAGCTTCTTTTAGATGATCCGTCACTTGTTTGAAGGCTTGAGTGATGGTAGAGTGCAAACTTCTCACAGCTGGCATTTCCAGAGGTTGTGGCGGGTCAAGATTGGAAGTTCGCGGGTGTAACCCGTAAATTGTATAGAAAGGACTTTGACCTGTACTGGAATGCAGGGAGTTCTTATAGGCATACTCGGTGATCCATAAAACATCCTTCCAGCTGCTTTCAGTTTGATGTAGCACGCACCTGAGATATTGCTCCAAGGTCTGGTTTGTCCTCTCAGTCTGACCATCAGGTTGGGGATCGTGACTGGTGGAAAGTCTTACATCGATTTGAGCTAACTCGCAAGATTTCCTCCAGAAGCGTGAGATGAACTGGCTGCCATGGTATGAGATCAGTATGGAAGGAAATCCGTGTATTCGGACAATCTGCTCCAGAAATTCTTTAGCCACGATTGAAGCTGAGGGTAATCCTTTTAGTGGGATGAAATGGACCATTTTCGAAAACAAATCCACCACCACTAAAATTGTGTTGAATCTGTTACAAGGAGGAAGGTCCGTTATAAAATCAAGCGATAGGGTATGCCAAGATGTAGGTGGATTGTAGGTGAAATGTCTAATGGCTGTAGCAAGCCTGGTGATTTTGTTTTTTGGGCCTTGTTTTGAGCGCAAACTCCACAGGATAGTACAAACTGCTTGATGTCTTTACGCCATGTCGGCCACCAAAAATGCCGTTTGATCTTGGCCTCAGTTTTTGCGATTCCAGGATGACCTTCTACTAATGATTCGTGGTAATTTGAAACAGCTTTTTCCTGAGGTTCTCTGCTGGGCAGGTAGAGACGTCCTCGAAAATAGGGTAATTGGTTAGAGACTGAATGGTGAGGACTTCTGGTCGACCAATTCTTTAGAGTGTTGGAATCCATGAGATGAGAGATTTCTTCTTAAATGTCATCTAACGTTAGAGACGTAGTAATTCCAAGAATCTTTTTCACCAGGAATGATGGGCACTGGGTCGGGATTGGCGTATTCCTCGTCTGCTCCTATACGGGACAATGCATCTTCCTTGCCATTTCGACAGCCAGGTCGGTAAGTAATTACAAAGTCAAATTCAGCAAAAAATAATGCCCATCAGAGTTGGCGAGATGATTGAGCTTTTGCCACCTTCAGGTACTGTAAATTGCGGTGATCGGTAATTACTGTTATGGTGTGCCTAGCTCCTAAGAGGTAATGCCGCCAAGCTTTGAAGGCCGCCTTGATAGCTAACAGTTCCTTGTCCGTAATAGCATAATTCAACTCGGGTGGCGTAAACGTCCTTGACCAAAAGGCTACCGGGTGCAGTTGACCAGTTTCGAGGTCTCTTTGTGAAAGGACCGCTCCCATTGCCAGACTGGAAGCATCCGTTTCCACCACGTACGGTAGGTCTGGACGAGGGTGTTTCAGGATCGGGGCTGATATGAATCTTTGTTTTAGCTCCTAGAAGGCATTCTCAGCCTCATCGGACCATTGAAAACGATTGTTTTTGCGCAGCAGCGAGGTGATGGGATGCACTAGTTGCGAAAATCCTGGAATGAAGCGACGATAGAAGTTTGCAAATCTGAGCATACTCTGAACTCCTTTAATCGAGGTTGGCGACGGCCAGTTGAGAATGGCATCAACCTTTCGTGAGTCCATGCATACACCATGAGGGGTTAGGACACATCCAAGGAACTCGACCTCAGTAACATGGAAAAAGCATTTTTCCAGCTTTGCAAATAGTTTGTGTTGTCGAAGTTTGTCTAAAACTGTGCGGATATGTTTCACGTGTTCTTGCTCTGAACGGGAGTGTACCAGAATCTCGTTGATGTATACTACGACACACACATCAATCAATTCTCGCAAAACATCGTTCATGAAATACTGGAACGCTGCTGGGGCATTTCAAAGGCCAAAAGGCATCACCTGGTACTCAAATAGCCATATTTGGAGCGGAAAGCGGTCTTCCATTCGTCCCCTTTCTTAATCCGTACCAGGTGGTATGCTCCGCGGAGGTCTAACTTGGTGTAAATCCGGGCATCTTTAACTTTATCCAGTAGGTCAGGAATCAGAGGCAACGGGTAACGTTTTTTAACAGTGACCTGATTCAATGCGCGGTAGTCGATGCAAGTCCTAAGGTCACCTTCCTTTTTTAGGCATGAAGAATAAGGGTGAAGCCGCCGGGGACTTGGACGGGCGAATGAAACCGTTAGCCAGGTGCTGGTCTAAATATTTTCTCAAATGCAGGTTCTCGGGTTCTGTGAGAGCATAGATTTGACCGCAAGGAATCTGTGCTCCTGGTACTAGGTCGATCTGGCAGTCATACGACCTATGAGAGGGCAGTGTGTTGGCTTGATCCTTTTGGAATACATCCAGATAGTCTCGATATACCAGAGGTAGGGGTTGGTTGGTCTCATGGTCGTTGTTGCTCCAGTGACCAAAGATCCTTTAGTTGGATAACAAGTTTGAGCACAGTCGACGGAGAAGGTCAGCCTCTTGCCACGCTAGTCTATGCAAGGATTGTGTGATTCTAACCATGACATTCCCAGAATTATTTGAAATTGTGGAGCCTTGATTATATCAAACACAATGGTTTCCCGATGGCCGTCTTGGCACAAAAGTGTCATCTCTGTCGTAGAGTGCGTTACCGGACCCGAAGCGATTTCAGTTCCGTCGACTGTGGTGACTAAGTCTGTTGTTGCCTTTTCGCAAAGGGAAAGGTTCATCCTTGAAGCCAATTCTTGATCCATATAATTTCCAGTGGCTCCGCTGTCGATGTATGCTCTGACTGCATGCATACGAGACGGTTGTTGGTGATTTTTAAGGACCATAGGCAAAACTAGGTGCAAGGTCTGGGAGTCCTTCTTTTCGCTCGGCAAGCAGACCTCTACGCTTGCCGGGCGGAGAAGTTTTCCGGCTCAGACTCTGTTTCTACCTTGCCAGCGACTCCTACTGCCTTTTTGGGTGCTTTCACTAGGCACTCTCGGAGGAAATGGCTGGCTGACCAGCAATACAAACACAGCTGTTGTTGTCTTCTCCTATCCCTTTCAGCCATGGATAACAGCCCTCGCACTCCTCCAATTTGCATGGGTTCTGATACGTCGGTGATCTTGGAGGCGTTTTCCTTGGGGCGTACAAATACCCTAGAGTCAATTCTAGCACGATCTGCCTTACAGTTCTGCAGTCTGTGATCTAGCTGGACCACCAAGTCTATGTATTCAGCACAGTCTCTGGGCGGGTTAACCACTTGAGCTAAAACGTCCTTTAACTCCCTTCTCAAACCGTGGTAAAACAGCGTTGTTCTCTTGTCATCCGGCCAATCAGTTTCCACAATCAATCTGTTGAAGGTCGCAATGTATGTTAACAGATCCTGCTTGCCTTGACGCAAAGACAAAAGCTCGTTGTCCAAAGCCTGACCTTGGCAACGCCGGGCAAACAGCTTCTCCATATCCAATTGGAATCTTTGGAAGTCTCTCAAGATGGGATCATCCCGACTGACCAGCAGTACCGAACAGTCAGCTGCACTGCCACTAAAATATGAAAGTACAAAAGCCACTTTGGACTGGTTGTTTGGAAAAGCTCCTGGCCTGCATAGGAAATGTAGACGGCACTGATTCATAAACACTGCATACCTTTTTGGATCCTCAGCAAATCATTCAGGGGGTGCCAAAGGTACAGCTCCTGGGAGGACCACCTGAACTGAATTGCTTGACGCAGTGGGTACCGCTGACCCCACTCCTGGTAGCAGCGTTTGCCCCGCCTGTGACTGGAGCAGCTGTCTGGCGAGATCGTCGGTGTGCTCCTTGGCTTCAATCAGTTCTCTTCGTAAGGCATTGGTTTCCTGTCTAGCTGAATGTACCTCGGCCCTGAGTTCCCCCAAAAGCTGGGCTAGCTGATCAGTTTACGAGGTTTCTATGACGCCCAGGTAGAGAATTTGTGTAAGGCTTCGCGTTCTGTCACGCTCATCTGGTCTCCACGGGGGCGTACTCGTGTCCGAAGGATGATGTCTGCAATGGTGTTGTGCTGCTTAAAATGAGGGTGCTAGCCCGCGTCTTCCCTTCGTTCTCACCTCAGGGGACATTCGCCTGCAAGTCAAAACAAGATATTAGCCAACTGAATGGAGCTGGTTTTGGTTTCACCTCCTTCCGATTTCCCTCTCTTCCTCTGAGAGGGTACCTTCTGTTCTGCTCTTCTGCAGATGCGGCGGTACGTGGATAAGCAGAAGGCGAGGCCAGGATGTTGACTGCAGGTAAGGCCTTCAACGCTTTAATAACTCCTGTTCTTCTCTTTTCACAGGTCCTGATGGATAGAAGACTCTGGACGGGCGTGGCTGAAGGGAAGCAAGAGCTGAACTGACACGGTGAGCATTAGGCTGCAGGAGTGTAGAATAACGCGAAGCGTGTTCAGTTTGCAGGGTGCGGTTTAAGTAGCCTTGGAAGTAGTTCCTGGCAAATAGGCCCCTTAACCGTATCCCGCCTCTTCAGGTAAAGTAGTCCCAAGCCACACCGTGCACTGAATGGCTCAGCCTCCCAGAGCTGAGTATATAGACCATGTAGTTATCACCTACCATGAGCCTGGCGCCAGCCTAGCTGGGGCCTGATAAGCCCCCAAGGATGCCAGAGTCAGGGATGGGCTCACCAGTTTCAGGGGTTTGGGAGCATGCACCATGACATTATCAAAACTGGGCACTGGTTCTGAACTTGTCTTTCCCCTCTGGAGGAATATGAACTCAGTATGTGCACAAACTTAAAGGGTGATTCCCTGGGTCCTGGTATTACACGGATCCCCGTGTCAAGGTGGGATCCTGCACCCGATGGCGTTCCACGTTCTGTTTAGATCTAAACAAAAGCTCAGAGACCAGAGTTGGTCGAAACACGTGTCAACCAAGGGGCACACTTACAAGAAAGGCCCTTTTGAGCACCCATCGTTTAACATTGTGTTGTAGATCACTTGGGACCAGCGCCATACTCGGGTACCCAACTGAATGTATGCTTTTGAAAAGTGAGTCTCATTAGCAGAGCTCAGGTACAGAAGCAGAATAACCAGAATTACCTTTGGTTATAAAAATCAAAAAGGTTCAGGCTAGTCTGGCCTCACAGATGTCATTTATTCCGTCGCGTGTATGTTCAATATGAACATATCGAGGAAACGAGTCCCTTCTCCCCAAGAGGCAGCCCCCCCCCCCTGTAAGATTAGGGAGGTTAGCCCACTTTGTAACACCCTCCCTAGGGTTAAAGGCAAGTGGAACCTCGCCAGAAGAGACTCTCCCTGTGGGGACAAGGACTCCCATTCCTGTGAGGAACTCCTCAAAGGATATCCCGAAATAACCTCCTTGAGAATCACTGGCATAGCTGGGGCCCCTGCAGCCCCTGTGGTATGGGGGTCCCCGCCGCCACATGTCCCAAGATGGGGCTCCCTTGGACTTCAGAAATAAATTGTTTCTTTTTTAAGTCACTCTGCCTTCATAAAGAAATTATTTCCGTTACAGGATAGCGGAAATAATATCTTTATGAAGAAAGAGTGACTTGAAAAAGAAACTATTTATTTTTCGAGTCCGAGGGTTCTCCCACACCCCATGACATGGAAGCCTCCAGGCTCGAGGCATCTATGTCGTGGGGGGAGGAGTCCTACAACTTAAAAAATACATTGTTTCTTTTTGAAGTCACTCTGCCTTCATAAAGAAATTATTTCCATTACGGTTTGCTCCTGTAACAGAAATAATGTGTTTATGGAGTCAGAGGGACTTCAAATAGAAACTATCTCTTTTTCAAGTCCTAGGGCTCCCCCACACCCCATGACACTGAAGCCTCCAGATCCTATGCACATGACGGGAACAAGCGTTCCTGGCTGCTCCTGCAGGGAGCTGAAGGCCTCGTTCCCTGGACCAATGGATTCAAAAAGGTAATAACATGTATTTTGTTGCAATGTGTGTGCGTGCATGTACGTGTGGGTGCATATGTATATACTGTAATGTGTGTGAATGAGTAAGTGCATGTTGTATGGGTGGCTGCCTGGGTGTGCATGTGTGAGTGTATGGTGAAAGGGTGCACATGTAAATGTATGGGTGGTTGGGTCTGTATGACTGTATGGTGAATGGTGTGTGTGCTTGTGTTTAATGCCTGGATTACTTATTGGTAATCTTCATTACTATCCCTACTCTTCCTCGTCCCAGTACTGTGCACTAAATTGTAATGGGCATCCATGTCCAGCTAAGCTGGCATGATATGTGTTATTAGTGGCTAGACATGCATTTTGGTGCAACCAGTCTAGGTATGTCTTACTGTGGCATGGAATACTTTAGTGTAATATTTTATTATGTGTCTAGACTGGTCTACATTGTGCAGCCAGTTGGACATCTTTTGATTGTGAAATGGCATTTTTAATGCAAAGCATTACATTCATTAAAGCATTAATGTTCTTGTCACTGTTGGTGACTTGCATGTATTGTATTTTGGATTGGCGTTACCTTACAAATAAATTGCAAATGCTCTGGCTTTTTAACCAATTTTTCTCAGAAAGTGTGCTGCATAATGCATCAAAACACATATTAATATCTTTCTCCTAAGGCACTGTGCATGATTGTGTGTATTGGGCAAGCCTGATAGTCTAGGCCGGTCCTCTACCTCTAACTTCCTCCGGGTCAATCATTTTTCAAAGAAACAAGCTGGGGGTAGATCTCTATCTTCGGCTGGGACCTCCCTCTGGAATAGCCTTCCTGCCAATCTAAAACTTGAGGAGAACCATCTCCGGTTCCGGAAGAACCTCAAGACCTTCTTCTTTGCTTCTGCCTTCGCTCCCCCTCTCCCCTGCTGATCTGCTCTCTCTTGGCACTGTGATCCTGGCCACCCTCTGTCCCCGGGCCCTGGTACCTGCTCACCCTACCACTCTCCTGCACTGCCCCCTGGCCACTCCTTGCACTGGGGACTGTATCTGTACCCATACAGCCCCCACCCCATTTTTCTCCTTTTTCTGCACTTATCAGACTTACCCAGTCTGCTGCCTTAAACACAGCACTTGCCACTTGCTGGCTGCATTACCACACCACTGTTTATTGCCTCAATTTTCTATTTATTTTTATTTATTATTTATCTGCTCTCCTCTGCTCAGCACTGTCCACTCTCCCCCTTCCATGCACTTTTTCCCTTTTCCCTTTCCCATGCACTTGCGCGTTCTCAATGTCACTGGGCCTAGTAAGATTGTTGTTGCTGTTGTGTTGTGTTCTCCCCTGTTCCCTCCCTTGCCTAGTCGCGCTCTGAAACACTTGTGTACGAGCGTGATGCAAATAAAATATCATATCATATCATATATAGCTTCCGTATAGCAGCATTCTTATTTTCATTTAAGACACTGCATGGCCAATTAAATTCTCCAGGATATAATATTCACCCCAGGAAATATGACATATTGCCATGGGAAATATGACATATTGCCATGCATCAGTTGTGTCAATCATAAACTATTTGTGTGCAGAATGTCTCTGATGTACCCACAAACACACACACTCATGGCTGTCCTGACAGTTTTGTTCCACTTAGCACTTCCATCACCTAAACCACAATAATAGAATTCTGAAGAACACTCTCTTACTTAACTAATGGCATAATCTCATTTGCCGAATGTCTGCAATTACTTGGAAACATCCACATTCCAATGTCTATTACATTTCTTCTTCGTTGTAGCGTGCTTGCCGTAGCACCACACATTTTCCAATTTGCATATATGGTGTGGGGTCAAACTACAAGCCAAAAATTCAGCAGCGCATTGTCAAAAGTAGCTTAGTGTTGGAGAAGAGGAGCCAATATAGTGAGTGAGTATCATCGTAGCTAGTTGACAAAAATTAGGATGTGATGGGTAAACCTCTGTCAATACAACTTTTTAGACCCTATATGTCTATGCAATATATAATATAATACGATTTATTTCTGTAGTATATTATTTTATATGTGTGAAGTTTATGATTAACTATAACACATTAAATAAAAATAGTATATATTTATTTGGATGTATGTTTTTAACATTGACGTTTTTTTTCAATTTTTTGTTACATTTAATTGTATTTGGTTTGAGAAATAAAATATGTTTGTATATTAGACACATTTTAAATATAGAGGCCTATTGTGCACAGTAATGAAGTGATGGTTAGCACAACCTTCAAATAATAGTTAAGTAACGATAACATTTTGAATGATCATGTATGAAAGAGATTGGTGTTATAAAATGGGGTGTCCCTTGTTTTATACAAGTTAACTGGAACTCTTATTTAGCTGAGGATATTTGTATAGCCCTCCTACAGTTTAATCTCCAGGTACTCGGACTATTTATAAGTAAATACTCATATTTTGACATATAAGGGGTGGCCCAAAATTCTTCAAAAGGGGATATAAGCAAAGTACTTGAAGTATTATCCCTATGGGGATTACTAAACACATAACGTAATACAAGTTACTTTTACATTTGTGAAAGTACAAATTAAATGACACATTAAATACAACAAGAAATAGACGTGAGGTTGTATTCATGGTTGAAAGGAATCTTTTAAATACATATTTTACTTCAAAAACGAAAGATTCTAACATTCATATTACATACGTACTACTCCATGCCAAAATAAGACATATTTAAGAGATTGTTCCAAAATATATACAACGCAGTCAAGGGGTTCAAGACCATTATTTGAACATTTACAAAAACCTACAAGCAAACTCTTTCCAAAGGAAGAGAAAGGGAAAGCACATTTCACTAAAAAGTACTAAACAGTTAAGGAAACACGTGGAACATAATGATTACATTTTAAATGGTCCTTAGAATTTGGCACAACTCTATTTTTTCAATCGCTACAAGTAGTGGAAGATGCCTGTTCTTCCTTTTTGTAAAATGTGCTGTTAACAGTTTCATTGTTTCAAATGATTGCCTTGCATCACTTGGTCTCTGACTGTGCTCTATGTATTTTGTATCAGTCGGTTGAACATACCTTATTTTGTTACCGAGTATATATGTCGAGCGAATGTTGGAATCTCTTGTTTACAAATTAAAACAGCTGTTTAAAAGATACATGTCTTCACTTAGTGGTACCTCTAAACTATTCCTTGTTATTTTTGAATGTGCACTTTTATTTATGTTGCTACCAGTCTTTAATTATTTTTGTAATGTGTTTATGAATTCCCACAGGGGTGCTACTATAAGGATAAGTAAATATTCAGCTTGTATAAGTGTGCTTTCCCTTGCCGGGGTGGCTGGTTAATGGTTGAATTAATACTTAGTATGGAGCGTCATTTTTGTAGAGATTTGCTTGGCAATCCATTTTATTTTTTAGTAATTACTGTGTTGTTGTTTTGCAGTTTCAGCTGCCGATCTACCGCTCTAGAGAGCATCGCCTGCCTACATCTCAAGCGACAGAGATGAAGGCTGTCTACTACCTACTTTTCTCTGTTTACCTGCATGACTGAAACACCTCTGAACCAAGTTGTGGTACAACTTTGCTCATAGCTCATGGAAGCCTTCGCTCCACCTTGTAAAGAGAACTGTGTCGCCTGAACGCTGCCCAGTAGCAGGAGAATTGAGGCTACATAACACCTACTGTTGTCCTATCAATTTGAAGTCCGACGTGCATCAGACCCTTCCCCCTGTCCGAGGGGCTTCTACTTTCCCCATTTTCCCGTTTTACTTGAGCCGCGAGGTTCTACAGCTTCATGTCTGTGTGTTACCCTTACAGCTTTGTGGGCAGCCTGTGCATTGCTTCTCTTTTCACACATCGCTTTGCCCTCATTGGCTAACCGGTTCGACTACCACTAGAAAGTCCCCAAAAGGCTTCAAGACCATGAAAAAGGAACCCCTGACCTTTCCGAAGGTCAGGGGTGTTGCTAGGTCTGGAAAAGATCCGGGGCTACGCTAATGTTGGAACTGTCAAGACTCGGGGCTAGCTAGCCTTTAGGTTGTAGCCCCTGAGGTTCTATCCGGGGCTACAACCAAAAGACCCAGGCTATAGCCCCCTCAGTCACACCCTAGCACTGCCTCTGCGGAAGGCACTCTTCCTTTTCTTAGCCTCTGCACTGTAAGCTCGCCCTTTCCTTCTGTGACACCAAGCAGACTTACTGTGACAACACCCAACACTGAACCTGGACTGCCTTGATGAATCGTGGTCTCCAGTTTAGCTGGAGTTAATTCAAGGGTTATCATTGACGCGCGCTTTCAGCTTCTCAACTGGGTATGCTTGAGCGGGACTCGGGAGCGAGATACCCGCCCTCTGTGTTCTGAACATAGTTATACGGTTATCGTAAGAACGGTTACAGCGCTTTGATTCTGTTGTCTTTTCCCTATCCAAAGAACTGATCAAGTGTAATTGTGTGATTTGTGTCTGGAACTAGAAGATGATATATTCAGGTTGACCTGCTGAAACCCTACCTGTTCATTGATATTGCCTCTATGTGCTGCGGTGTGCTGTATCCTGGCCTGCCCCATCAGCCTTCTACAGAGCACAGCCTCAACATTACCTTGCTACCACAAGGTGAATCCCCTTGCCTGACAAAAATATAACGATGCTACGTACATACTTGCACGCCATTCTTATGGTACGACGTCCTTTCATCGTCAGGCATTTCTACGCCTGCAATTTAAACGTGTACGAAATAACGAGAAAGTTCATCGAATCTTTTTTGGGGCGTGGTTCTTATAGCTACTTATAACATGCCATGTACATACCTCTACCATACACCTCACTTTTTAAATGCTTATAATAAAATGTCATTTGCACTGTATAAATATGTAACATACATTACCTATAGCTCATGCGGTGGATCAACAACTTGACATTTCAAGATTTAAATGGGATCTTCTTTTCAAGTGGGAGGGGATTGAAATAGCCTCATATGAGGAAAAAAGTTCTTTCCACAACAAAATAAAGAATAAGTCTTCCAAAAGCACATGGACGTCATTTGTTAGCTCTGGGACTGGCCTAAAGCAGTGGTCTTCCAACTGTGGGGCTGGCCCTCTGGGGAGTGGGGAGGCGATGTTCATGGGGGACACACGGCTCTTTAAAAAGGGATTATGGTGAATATGCCACAGTATCAAAATAGGTCAAGGAAACCCTTCCCATGGGGTTACTGGTCTCCAACAGGAACTAGAAAATACAACACAGTCTCCGGGATACAGCACCCAGATGCTTCCTGGTCCATAGGAATGAGGATATAGCACCTGGCCCTTTCTTCCCTCTCGTTCTAGTTCCAGGGGCGCCCGCTCTCAACTTCCCTCTCATTCTAGTTCCAGGGGCACCCGGCCCCATCTTCTCTCTCATTCTAGTTCAAGGGACACAGCACTCAGACGCTTTCTGGTCCACATGAATGAGGATATAGCACCTGAGCCCATCTTCCCTCTCGCTCCATGGGCACCCAGCCCCATCTTCCCTAAAGTTCTAGTTCCAGGGATATAGCATACAGATGCTTCTGGGTCCACAGGAATGAGGATATAGCAACCAGCCTCATCTTCCCTCTAGTTCTAGTTCCAGGGATACAGCACCCAGGTGCTTCCTGGTCCACAGCAATGAGGATATAGCACCTGACCCAATCTTCCCTCTCGTTCTAGTTCAAGGGATACAGCACTCAGACACTTCCTGGTCCACATGAATGAGGATATAGCACCCAGACTCATCTTCCCTCTAGTTCTAGTTCCAAGGATACAGCACCCAGACCCATCCTGGTCCACAGCAATGAGGATATAGCACCTGACCCCATCTTCCCTCTCGTTCTAGTTCCAGGGGCACCCGGCCCCATCTTCTCTCTCGTTCTAGTTCAAGGGATGCAGCACTGAGACGCTTCCTGGTCCACAGGAATTAGGATATATCACCCAGACTCATCTACCCTCTCATTCTAGTTCCAGGGTTACAGCACCAAGACGCTTCCTGGTCCACATGCATGAGGATATAGCACCCAGACTCATCTTCCCTCTCATTCTAGTTCCAGAGTTACAGCACCGAGACTCTTGCAGGTCCACAGGCTTGGGGATGTAGCACCCTCGCTCATCTTCCCTCTCATTGTAGTTCCAGGGATACAGCACCCAGATGCTTGCTGATCCACAGTAACTAGGATATAGCACCCGGACTAATCTTCCCTCTGGTTCTAGTTCCAGGAATACAGCACCCAGGGGCTTCCTGGTCCACAGTAATGAGGACATGGCACCCGGACTCATCTTCCCTCTGGTTCTAGCTCCAGGGCCTCTGAACCCACATGCTTCCTGGCCCACAGGAATGACAATATAACCCACAGACTCATCTTGCCTCCTGATTCTAATTCTAGGGATACTGCACCCAGAAGCTTCCTGGTCCACAGGCATGAGGATATAGCACCCAGACTCATCTTCCCTCTCATTCTAGTCCATGGTTACAGCACCCAGACTCTTCCAGGTCCACAGGCTTGAGGATGTAGCACCCTGGCTCACCTTCCCTCAGGTACTAGTTCCAGGGTTACAGCACCCAGACTCTTCCAGGACTACAGGCTTGAGGATGTAGCACCCAGGCTCATCTTCCCTCTGGTTCTAGTTCCAGGAATACAGCACCCAGAGGCTTCCTGGTCCACAGTAATGAGGATATAGCACCCGGACTGATCTTTCCTCTGGTTCTAGCTCCCAGGGATTCAGCACCCATACGCTTCCTGGTCCACAGGAACGATGATATAACACACAAACTCATCTTGCTTCTGATTCTCGTTCTAGGGATACAGCACCCAGATGCTTCCTGGTCCACAGTAAGGCGGATATAGCACCCATACTCATCTTCCCTCTTGTTCTAGCTCCAGGAATACAGCACCCAGAGGGTTCCTGGTCCACAGTAATGAGGATATAGCACCCAGACACATCTTGACTCTGGTTCTAGTTCCAGGAATACAGCACCCAGCTGTTTCCAGGTCCAGAATAACTAGGATATACCACCTAGACTCATCTTGCCTTTGGTTCTAGTTCCAGGAATACAGCACCCAGCTGCTTCCTTATCCACAGTAATTAGGATATAACACCCAGACTCATCTTGCCTCTGGTTCTAGTTCTAGGGATACAGCACCCAGATGCTTCATGGTCCACAGTAAGGGGGATATAGCACCCGGACTGATCTTCCCTCTGGTTCTTGTTTTAGGGATAGAGCACCCATACCCTTCCTGGTCCACAGGAACGACAATATAGCACAAAGACTCATCTTGCCTCTGGTTCTAGTTCCAGGGATACAGCACCCAGCCGCTTCCTGGTCCACAGTAACGAAGATATAGCACCCAGACTTATCTTGCCTCTGGTTCTAGTTCCATGATACAGCACCCAGACACGTTCTGGTGCACAGTAACAAGGATATAGCACCTGGACTAATCTTGCCTCTGGTTCTAGTTCCAGGGATACAGCACCCAGATGCTTCCTGGTTCACAGTAGCAAGCATATATTACCCAGACACATCCTGGTCCACAGTCCTGAGCATATAGCACCCTTCTCCCCCGTGCCTCTGCGGAATCTAACAACTCGGCTGTACTCTTTAAAATCTGCAAGGAGCTGGCCAATCCTGCTGCAGTCTCTACCTCTCCTGTCCCCTTCCAGGTCCTCTGCACGGCCATGGCTTCTCATTTCATATCTAAAACCCAGGACATCCTGTCCACTCTCTCTTCCTCTGCTCATCCTCCCTCTACTTTCTCCTCTACCTCCGGTTCCCCTGCGGCCACCTCTCCTCCATCTTTCCCTGCCTTTCCTCTGCTCTCCCCTGATGAGGTTTATAGACAAGTCTGATCGATGAAAGTCTCGTCAAAACAGGTTCTTCCCAAACCATCAAAGACCACATTGACACCCTCGCCCCTGCCTTGGCTGACATCTGCAACCACTCCTTTGCCACTGGAGCCTATCCTTCACCCCGGAAGCACTCTCTTGTGCACCCTCTTCTCAAGAAACCCTCAGCCGACCCCTCCTGCCCGGGTAACTATCGCCCAATCTCCATCACTCCTTTCCTGGGCAAACTCATGGAAAAGCTGTCCATCTCCCAGCTTAATCTTCACACTGAATCTGTTGGTTGTCTCCATGACCATCAGTCTGGCTTCAGAGCAGCCAGAAGCACAGAAACTGCTCTCCCAAACATCCGTGAAGAACTGCACTCTAACCTTGATTCTAATCTCCCCTCTGTCCTCATCTTAATCTCTCTTCTGCCTTTGTTACGGTCAACCATGCCATCCTGCTCAATCGTCTTTGTGATAACCTGGGTATCACTGATCATGCCTTGGCCTGGCTGACCTCTTTCCTTTCTGATCAACCCTCTCAGGTCCAACTCGGGTCCTTACTTTCCACTATCTCACTCTCTAACTGTGGTGTTCCCTAGGGGTCTAACCTCTCTCCCTGGCTGTTCAACCAATACCTGGCACCTCTTGCCCGCTGCATTGCTGCTCTCTGCTCCAATGACAGTGCTTTGCGGATGACACTCAACTCCTTCTCTCATCTCTAACTGTCTGCTATGCAGGAGTGGTCTGCCACCAATGATCTCTGCCTTAATGCCAGTAAGACGGAGATTCTCCTCATTGGCACACCTGCACCCTCCTTTCCTGTAACTTTCTGGCCAGCCTCCCTTGGCCCTCTTCCCGCTCCCATCTGTGAGGTTAAGAGCCTCGGGTTCATCTTCTACTCCACGCTCTCCTTTGCTCCTTACATCTCTGACATCTCTAAGAAGTCAAACTACCAACTGCACCTCATCCGAGGTATTCTTCCTTTCCTCTCCTTCCCCCAGAAGCTCACTGTCTCCAGAGCTCTGGTTCTCTCTAGGCTGGAATACTGCAACTTACTAAATCTGCCTGCTTCTACTCTCCGCCCTCTACAACTTATCCAGAACAGGACTGCAAGACTTGTCCTTGGCCTCAAGACCAGGGATCGTATCTCTCCAGGACTGAAATCTCTGCACTGGCTCCCAGTGCCTGCGAGGATTAAGTTCAAGACCCTCTGCATTGTCCACAAAGCCGTATGGGCCTGGGCCCTCAATACCTCCAACTCTCTCTTCGTAAATACCTTCCTACTCGAGCTCTTCACTCCTCCACCTCCAACTCCCTCAGAGTCAGTCGCTTCTCCAAGCAACGGGTTGGTGAAAGATCTCTTTCTTCAGCTGGGGCCTCCCTCTGGAACAGCTTCCCTGCCTCCCTGAATTTTGAGGAGAACCATCTCTGGTTCCGGAAGCACCTGAAGACCTTCCTCTTTGCCTCTGCCTTTTCTCTTGCTGTTCCCTGCTGATTTCCTGTCTGTTACTGCACTGGTCACCTGGCTACCCTCTGATTTCAGGCACAGGTCCCTGCACGCCAAACCTGCACTGCCTCCCGGCAACACTTGCACTTGGGTCTGTATCTGTAACCCAACAGTCTCCCTACCTGCACTTTTGGACACCTGCTGCCTGCACTTACCCTTGCACCTGCTGGGCGCACTTCTTGTTATTGTTTTTGATCCCATGTACAGCATTGCCTCCCTCCCCCTGGCACTTTTCCCCTCCCCCCTCACCTGCACTTGCGCGATCTCAATGTCACCTGGCCGAGTAAGATCGTTGTATCTGTTCTCCCTATGTTCCCCCTCCCTTGCCTCATCGCGCCTTGAAACACCTGTGTATAGGCGCATTATAAATGCCACATCATATCATATCATCTGCATCTTGCTCAAGGTTTCAGTCCCAGGGATATAGCACCCAGACTTTGCCTGGGTCACAGTAAGGAGCATATAGCACCCTGACGCTTCCTGGTTCACAGTGATGAGAATATATCACCCAGGTACTTCCTGGTTCACTATAATGAGTATATTGCACCCAGATGCTGCCTGGTTCATACGAATGAACACATAGCACCCATAGATTTCCTGGTTCAGTGGAATGAGCATATAGCACCCAGGCTCATCTTGCCTCAGGTTTCCGTCCCTGGGATATAGCACCAGCTGCTTCTTTGCCACGAGTGGTATTCACAGGGTTAAAGCAACCTCCCTTCTTTTTGAAACCCACGAAAGGAGGATAGTGCCTACCACGTACATGCTAGTCTGGGTTTTTAGTGCCCCACGTCACTATAATGGATATGGGGCCCTTCTCACCATATCTGTATTTTAGGGCATATGGCGCCCTTCTCACCAAATCTGTATTTTAGGGCACATGGTGCCCGTCTCACCCTATCTTTATTTTAGGGCATATGGTGTACATCTCACGATATCTGTATTTTAGGGCATATGGCGCCCTTCTGACCATATCTGTATTTTAGGGCATATGGCGCCCTTCTCACCAAATCTGTATTTTAGGGCATATGGCGCCCTTCTCACCAAATCTGTATTTTAGCGCATATGGTGCCTGTCTGTCTATATCTGTATTTTAGCGCATATGGCGCCCTTCTCACCATATCTGTATTTTAGGGCATATGACGCCCTTCTCACCAAATCTGTATTTTAGAGAAAATGGTGTCCATCTGACTAGATCTGTATTTTAGGGCATGTCGTGCCCTTCTGACCCGCAAGAGATATAGTGTCTTTGCCACTCTAGGCAACAGTCAGAGAACTTTTCTCTTGAGGGCCTGTTAGCCTTGTTCAGGATCCTCACTGATCTCCCAGTGCAGGGAGCTTCTTTGGGGTATCTCCACACAGCCTTGGTCCTCGCCACCAATCACCTCCAGCCCTCTTTGGCTCACTGGAAGCATTAATGCACAGGGCTTCTATGAAGGGATGCTACTTTTTGGGCTTCTCCAGCTTCTCCCAGTGTTCTCGCCTTCTTGCTCTTTCCATCCTTACTCCAAACTCCCTTCTGAATGGCCAGCTTTATATAGGCCTCCTTCAAGACCTGCAGTTGTGTCCTGGTTCCTCAAAGTTGAGATTCACTTTCTCTTCGATTGGGCCCATTTAATTGGTGGGGCTGTATGTCAATCTTTATTTGCTCCCTTCCTGTGGGACCGCACTACAGTGACATGATAAAAGCTCCAGTGGCCATGTTTGGGCCAGGCGGAAGTCCCACCCCTTCACCATGCCATTGTTTAGCTCCAAGCTTTTCTGAGCACTGTGCCCGAGTTGAGTCTGCTTTTGTGGGTGGTAGGCCAGGAACACCCTGACCCGCTTGGGTAGGCACCCGTGTGTGAGGGAGTGTCTCTCTTTCAGCTTGCGGAGGAACTACTCTGGACTACGCAGGAACAACTAACTGCATCCTATAATCTCAAGCTCCTTTGCCTTATTCGCCAATTTTTATCAAAAGAGACTTGCACACACGCGGTGCGTGTAGTGCTGTAATAGACTATGGTAGTATTCTTCTGTATGGTTCATTACAGGGGACCACGAGTACACTGCACACAGTGCTGTGCGAATTACCAACCAACTCAAGCACAGGGACCGTGTTAGCGAAGGTCGCGCCGCGCCTCACTGACTTCCTGTGAGGGAGCATATTGCCTTTCGGGTCATCCATAAGTGCTTGTATGGGAGGGCACCGGTTTTCCTGCAAAGATGACTAGCTCTGAAGTCCAGCACCCGTGCTCTACCGCTCGAAGTGTCTAGTGAAGCCATGTGCTAAACCTGGCTTTTGACTTTGCTGGGCCTTATTTCTGAAATGGCCTTCCTCTCCAGTTAAGCGATACATGCTCTCTTTGGCAATCTTTAAGAAAGCATTTACTTAATTTCTATCATGGATCGGCTGAAACATACAAAGGATCTGTATGAAATTTATGTGCGTTTTTATATAGCGCTTTACTCCAAAGAACATATTTACATACAATATCCCCCAACTGAAGTTGGTACTAATTTAGAGACCTCGGTAGGATGAAATTCTTAGTTGGTCTTGCCGGGATTCGAACCTGCGACCTGCAGATGACGCTTAGTTCGCAGCAGCGAGTACTCAACACGCTGAGCTATCTTACCTGCTACTTGCCTAATTGGTCTCTCCCACTTCGTGATTTGGGACCTTTGCCTGGATGCCTTGTTGTTTGTGCTCCTTCCTGCCCAAGGGCTTCTGGCGCCTTTCTAATGTGTTAAACATAAACTATCCTACAGACGCGGCCCTGTACGTCCTGGATACGCGGTGGGCATTCCCCCTGCTAGGGTAGCTTCCTCAGGGGGTTGGCAGCTCTGCTATCGGGTGCCATAGGTTCTAATCGCAGACAGGCTGGGTTGGGGGTCTCCAAGCCACCATTGCCAAAGCCAATGTTCAGTGTCCGTGGTCGTCAGTGTCTAAAGCCGGCACATATGCGCCAGAGAGTGGTGGGAGGGGCCCCTGGGACGGAGGTTTCACCTCCTGCTCCCGCCTTGTTCTGCTTCCGGGTTGCTAACCTCTCTGGCTTTCCGGAACCACAGAGGCCTGCCCAGGTCTGGTGGCGAGGACAGGCCTTTCACTTTGCCACGCTAGCTATCACATAACGAACCAGGTACTATATATATGATCACAAAGAACATGCCAGTGACTTAATGAATACTTAGCACTACAGAAATACATGTTACATACCGTATCTGGTGCTATAGAGCACTTATAATGTTCCTGGTGCTGTATTATTAGGTATACCACAATATACAGGGACCAGATTACAGAAAATGTGTACCAGTGCAAGTGTGCAAAGTTGCACAGTATTAGCACTAGGCCCTACTTCTAAAAACAATGGGAGGTTTTAGGAAACTATTGCACCATGACAAGTGCATTTTAGCAAGGTATTAGCAACAGGGGGAAACTTTGCCCTGGTGCAAAAATGCATCAATTACAGGGTCGGACTGGGTCATAAACTTGTCTCGGAGGCCAACGAAAAAGTGGCCCACAGTTGCAAATGGCTATTTATTCCTTCTGTGACACTGTTTTAAAAGGACCCGAGGGGGAGTTTTTTGATAAAATGTCATGCAAATGGTCCATTTTAAAGAATATTTATTCAGTAACACTGGTCAAAACTACTTTCTGGAGAGTGAAGTAACTCATCAAACTGGGCCACATTGGCCAAAGAAATGACCCAATTTGTGTGACAAATAAACTTCTGGGGCACTAGTGTTCCAGGGATGAATATCGGTTTCTTTTATTTTTTCTTTTATTTTATTTGTAAAGCGCAACCAGGACCTCGGGTAACCAGGCACATTTTCTTGAGATCAGTTACCATACGTACAATGTAGAAAATATTTACAACACAATACAGAAGATATATACACAGTTACAGTATATTACAAGACAGAGCTAAATCTTGGGTAGGTGTTTCATACATTCTGCAAGAACAGCCAGGATTTGTATTTGTTCTTAAAGGTTAGAAAAGAAGGCTCCATTCTGATAGGAGCGGGCAAGGAGTTCCAAAGCTTGGTGGCTAGGACAGGAAAACTCACCCACCAGCTTTTTGGAGTTTGAATCTGGGCATGATGAGTTATGGTGGGTCGCGTGGAAGTCTGGAGTGTGAGTCAAGAGGCTAGGTAAGGTGGTGCTTTGTTGTCCAGGCATTTGTGGGTCAAGTCTAGAGTTTTCAAAGCGATTCTATGTTTTACTGGGAGCCAACGGAAGTCGGAGTGGGTGTTAGAGATGTGGGATTGCCGAGGGATGTTGAGGGCGGCCCTGATAGCATTGTTCTGGACTGTTTGCAATTTGTTGAGGTTAGACTGACTAGTCCCCAGGTAGAGGGCACTGCAGTAATCGATTTTTGACATGATGAGTGTTCTTGCCAATGTAATACAATTGTGTGGGTTGAGAAAAGGTCTGCAGGTGGTGATAAGTTTACAGGTGTAGGCTGAGTCCGACCTAACTGCGTTCATTTGCCTGTTCAGCGAAAGGGTCGAGTCCAGGTAGACGCCTAGGGTTTTAGTGTCTACCGATACCTTGAGGTCATTGCCGTCAATATTGAATGACTTAAAGGCTTGGTCTAATTTGCTGAGACGTTGAGTCGAGCCTAGTAATAGTAGCTCTGTCTTTTCGTCATTAAGGCATAATTCATGTTGTGCCAGCCAGGCCTGTATGACCAGATAGACATCGTTCAGTGATTTGGAATCGGCTATGTGATCACCAGTGATGGGAATAAGTATCTGGGTGTCGACCGCATAGTTGGTGTAGGAGACACCCACATAGTCGAGCACATCGAAGAGGGGTTTAGTGAACACATTGTGGAGGGTGGGTGATACACAGGGCCCTTGAGGGACGCCGCAATGAATTGGTGAGGGGTCAGCAGATGCCAACGGTGAGAAGACCCGCATGGATCTATTGCTTAAGAAGCAGTGGATCCATGCATTGGGAGAGTCCGAGAAGTGGGCTGCTGATTTGAGATGTTGGCAAAATATTTGGTGATTGACCAGATCAAATGCCGCAGAGAGGTCTAGGAGAAGGAGTAGCGCTAGCTTCCCATTGTCTTTTAGAGTCTCCATTTGGGTTTTCAAGTCGATTAGGGCTGTTTCCGTCCCGTGTTTGGGGCGGAAACCGGATTGTCTTAATCCAAGAAGGTTGTTGGATTCAAGATAGTCTTGGATCTGCAGGTATGCTGCACGATCAAGGATCTTGAGGAGGAAGGGGACAGTGGTGATAGGTCTGAAATTGGTAGGTATATTGGGGTCGAGTGATGGCTTTTTGAGTAAAGGGATTACCCAGGCATCCTTGAGGTTGTCAGGGACAATGCCAGTTTTGAAGGAGGCATTTATGAAGGCCGTGATGAAGGGGGCTAATTCATGTGAGGCTTCCTTGATTATGGGAGCAGGGCAGGGGTCACCTTGGCAGTTGGAGGGTTTGAGATTTTTTATAATCCCTTCAACCTCTTGAGTAGTAAGAGGGGAGAATATAAAAGGTTTACAGAGTAGGTTAGTTTGGCAGGTGTTAGGCGTGGGAACGGTCAGGAGTTGACCAGACTGTGACGAGTTTTGTTTGTTTTTAATTTTGGATTGGAGGGTTGCAATTTTGCCCAAAAGTGCTGACTGTATGTTGGAGCACCAGGTGCTATCTTTAGTACAGGAGTCAGGGGGGGTGCTGCAGGAGTCTCAAGTTCCTTGAGGATTTTGCATAGTTCCTTAGTGTTAGATTGTGCTGTCAGGATGTGGTTATTATAAGAATCTTTTTTAACCTGAAAGATGGCTTCTTTATAGCTGAGAGTAGCAAGGAATAGACTGTCCTTGTGGGCCTCAGACGGGTGACTTTTCCACCGAGCCTCCGCAGTGCGTTTCTCTTTACGCAACGCTCTAAGCCGAGGTGTGAACCACGAGTTGTGGGGCGCATGCTGTTTAGGACTCCTTAGTTGAAGAGGGGGCGATGGAGTTTATGGCTGAAAGCACTGTCTGTTGTAGGTATCAGCCAGGGTGGTGGGGTCTGAACAGAGGTTAGTGATGTTGTTAAGTGTAGGAAGGATAAGGGGGAGAAGTTTTTCGGCAGTGATATTCTTTTTGTTTCTGGTGGGGATGGCAGGGGCAATGGGCGGCTTAGGCAAATGGTCTGATTCAATAATGAAGGTGATGATGTGGTGATCTGACCATGTGCACGGAACATTAGAGAGCAGGCTAATCTTGCAATTAGTGTCACTTAGCCAGTCTAGGGATCTCCCTTTAATGTGGGTAGGTTCATGTATATGATGGGAGAAGCCGAAATCGGTAAGGGTGTTAGCGAGGTCGGTGGCTGTGAGGTCGTTGGGGTCTTGGTAGCCTAGATTAAGATCTCCAAGGATGATTGTTTGAGAATTCGTTTTAGCTTTGTCAAGTACTAGGGACATGTCATCCACAAATGTTGTGGGAGGACTGGGTGGTCTGTATATTAGATGTAGAGTGGCTGTTTGATTGGCAGATTTGGGAAGTTTGACAGAGAGTAGCTTAGCCAATTCCAAGTTTGTACTTGGGAGGGTTCTAAGTCCAAGAGAATTTTTATGGATGAATGCAATCCCGCCACCTCTGGAGGTACGGTCGCATCTCGAGATGGTATAATTGTGGGGGATAGCCAGGGATAGTGCCGGGCCAGAGGCGGGGTGCAGCCAGGTTTCTGAGATGGCAAGGAGATCAAGCTCCTGAGTCTTGATGAGATCAGCTATGTCCAGTGCATGTGCTGCAAGGGATCTTGCATTGACCAGCGCAGCCTTGATCTGAGTGGTTTACTAGGTGGGGCTGAGACTGCCTGAGAGTGAACAGGAGTACATGAAATGGGAGATTGGTGGGACAGGCTAGGCATTAAGCGATTGGACAGGATGCAAGGGTGTATAGGATGGCCCATCCTGCCCAGGAATCTAGTTCCTAATCTTTTGTATCTTAAATGAGCAGAGCATGGTTGGTTGGGTGAAGTTTTTTGGTGAAGTGCTCTAGCCATAAAGCAGGGTCATTTAAGTAGATGTTAGGCAGCTCAACGCTTGAGAGTGCAGTTGAAGGTCTACATGTAGGGGTCATAATTACAGATCGCACAATGCTGAGTGCAGCTAGGCCGGCTAGTGCTAGAAGTAGTATATTGGTGGGAACCCCCAGCGCACAGTGCGTTGTCCTCAGTGAAGAGAGCAGTTGCCTTGGGGAAGGGTGTAGTAGCATGGTATCACTGCATAGGTGAGGTGAGGCGATTATCAAATGTTAGTGGTTCCTGGCTAGAATTTCATGCAGTCCAAGATTCTGAGGGTGGTAGAGCTGAGGCTATATAGCTCGTCTATCTGAGTGAGCCGAGGTGGGTAACAATCAGAAGTCTGAAAGCATGGGAAGGCTAAATAGAATTAGTACAAAGCAGATTGTGCACTTGCACATGGTAAGGCTATTACAATGCAGAACACTGAAGGCTAGGCCACACAGATGCAATACAGAGGCTAAGTGGAAATATTGGCTATAATGCTTCACAAGAGCTGGATGGTGCAATTGCAGTGATACCTTAGCAAGATAAAGACATGCAGTACAGACTAAATAAGGTTCTTACTACAATGTACACATGCGCTAGATATTGCATTTGCGATGGCACAGTGGCAAAATAAAGACATGCGGTACAGGCTGAGTAGAGTTCCGACAACAGTGCACACGTGAGCTAAGATTGATCTGGTACACACTAGATATATATAGGCTAGGTGATGCTAATACAAGTGGGCGTGCAGGTCGAGATAGGATCTCTAGATCATTAGTAGCAGTAGCCTTCCTGAGCAAACAAGTTCGTATAAGTGGCGGCAGATTTAGTCAAGTCGAGTATGATGGGGGACTTGGTTGGCCAGGAGCCGATGTGGAGAGAGCAACAAATGTAGTGGGAATGGGTGAGTCACAGGCGCCGGATGATGCGGATAGAGGTAGAGGTTATGTACCGCTTGTGCTGTCCAAAATAAGAAAGGTATCATGGATGGGGCGACGTACTCACGTGGACTGGCGAACGTGTTTCGGGCAGGGGGTCTGGCCGATGGCATGTACGGCCGCGGATAGACGCATACAGGCCCTCAGATTCGTGGCCCTTTCTAAACCATCAATCAACCCCACAGCTCTAGTACACCAGAACGGACCCGAACAGATTGGAATACAAGTAAATGATAAGACCTCCTTGTCCAATTTTGGTAAAGTGGACAGAATGGCAGGCTTATCGCCGCAAGGTCATAGATCGTTGGCTAGTTGCAACACAGCGAAAAACAATTACCCAATGATAAAAGGGACTGCCCAGTCAATGTTGTATAAAAATATCTACTTTATTATTACTACAACAGACAGTTCTAGCACACTACAATTATAAACCCACACTGAAAAGGAACACAGAGGACATACAGTTTCACAAAGGAAATAGATGCACTATGCATACTGACAGGAGGGTAGTTGGTAAAGCAATCGACTTACTGTTCAAGGTCATTTGGTTTCAAAACCAAAGGGGCAAAGGGTCGTAACTGTCTCTAGTGGCCTTCAGAGAATGACCAGGAGGGCAGAACCACAATGTACCTGGTGCTGAAGAAGTTCTTGGTGCTCGACATCGTCGAGGCAGTTCCAATGCACTTCACAGCCCGTGAGACAGAGTTAGTGGCGGGAGACAGCTGCGGGTATCAAGCGGCAGGCAGTTCGGCAAGCGAGACTGGGCGGACGTCCGCAGGCTGTCCGGCGTGGTGGCTCTGGAACAAGAATCTTTGTCTCTGTGCTGGTTGGCAGATCTGGAATGCTGGTCGAGGCATCTCGGACGCCTCTGGTGACTGCAAAGGTGGACGCTGGATGACGCTTGAGTGGCACTTCTCCTAGCTTCTTCGCAGGGCTTGTGTCTTGTCAAGGTGGACGGCACAAAGCACAGGAGGGTGTTAGCAGGCAACAGCCTTGTCCTTTGTCCAGAGACTCTCTCGCACTTCCAACCTAGGAAGCTTGCTGTCAGAACCTAGCAGAGCACCCTGTGTGCTGGCTGGGTACCGGTTCTGGAGCTGCTGGATGGGTCCTCTGAGTCCAGTATCTCTCTCTGTTCCCTGGGAGATGTTTAGGGGAGGGATCTTGCTTCCCTCTTGGAAGTCCTGGCCTTCCTTCACTGGCAGAAGATGTAAGGTAGACTGTACCATCAGTTTGGGTCCAAATGAGTCCTTCTTCTTACTCCTTTCCATGTCTTCTGATGAGGGGCTCAGCCGTCTTTTAAAGCCAAACAGGCCACAGTGATTGGTGCAGGCTAAGCGCACCTTAATGAACCAATCCTGGGTCCCCACCAACAATCTTCAGTGATGCTTCGGGTCAGAATCAGAGCGCTTGCCAACACACAGGGCAAGGATGGCAACATATACTTCTAAGTCCCACCCCATCTTGCTGTCTGCTGTATATCAAAGTGTCTCCCTAATTAACTGAGCCCTATGTGGCACTTAGTTCCAACATGGGCCTCCTTTGAAGTAGGGGGTTGCCGGCAGACATTCGTCTGTTAAAATTCACATGCTTCCCTGCTCTGAAAGGAGTGATTCCAGTCAGGACATTCACTGCCCTTTCATACCAAGGAGGGGTGTTGCTACCAAGTTGACACATTGCATTACAAAGAGATGTTGGTCTCTGGTCTCCATTGTCACGTCCTGCACCCAGGCCTTCCCTGAGGCTGATAATTAACATTCTCCAGTATTTGCCACCACGAGCGAGATGTAACAATGGAGATGCAAATCCATAGGGACTTGAAATGCTAATCAGGCTGCCCACGACCAAGGGCTTTTGATGTACCCACAGCTGTCAGGTGTCAGCTACACATGACAGGGTAGGGCGGCGCTGGTAAGCGGTTTACTCACAGAGTAAATGGCTATTCTTCTGCTGTGCGGTGAGTGTGGAGAATATGAGCAGGAATGGCCTCACATATTTTACAGAGGTTGATCTCCCATCATTCATTCTCATTAAGTAAACGAAAATCAAAAAGCCCAGGCAAGTGCACTCTCCACACGGGGTGATGGTTGAATTCATCACACTTTGACCAAAGAAAGTGGTCCACAGCAGCATTTTGCGTTTTTGTTTTGGCCATGGGCCTATTGTACGGCCGCGGATAGACACAGACAGGCCCTCAGATTCGTGGCCCTTTCTAAACCATCAATCAACCCCACATCTCTAGTACACCAGAAGGGACCCGAACAGATTGGAATACAAGTAAATGATAAGACCTACTTGTCCAATTTTGGTAAAGTGGACAGAATGGCAGGCTTATCGCCGCAAGGTCATAGATCGTTGGCTAGTTGCAACACAGCGAAAAACAATTACCCAATGATAAAAGGGACTGCCCAGTCAATGTTGTATAAAAATATCTACTTTATTATTACTACAACAGACAGTTCTAGCACACTACAATTACAAACCCACACTGAAAAGGAACACAGAGGACATACAGTTTCACAAAGGAAATAGATGCACTATGCATACTGACAGGAGGGTAGTTGGTAAAGCAATCGACTTACTGTTCAAGGTCATTTGGTTTCAAAACCAAAGGGGCAAAGGGTCGTAACTGTCTCTAGTGGCCTTCAGAGAATGACCAGGAGGGCAGAACCACAATGTACCTGGTGCTGAAGAAGTTCTTGGTGCTCGACATCGTCGAGGCAGTTCCAATGCACTTCACAGCCCGTGAGACAGAGTTAGTGGCGGGAGACAGCTGCGGGTATCAAGCGGCAGGCAGTTCGGCAAGCGAGACTGGGCGGACGTCTGCAGGCTGTCCGGCGTGGTGGCTCTGGAACAAGAATCTTTGTCTCTGTGCTGGTTGGCAGATCTGGAATGCTGGTCGAGGCATCTCGGACGCCTCTGGTGACTGCAAAGGTGGACGCTGGATGACGCTTGAGTGGCACTTCTCCTAGCTTCTTCGCAGGGCTTGTGTCTTGTCAAGGTGGACGGCACAAAGCACAGGAGGGTGTTAGCAGGCAACAGCCTTGTCCTTTGTCCAGAGACTCTCTCGCACTTCCAACCTAGGAAGCTTGCTGTCAGAACCTAGCAGAGCACCCTGTGTGCTGGCTGGGTACCGGTTCTGGAGCTGCTGGATGGGTCCTCTGAGTCCAGTATCTCTCTCTGTTCCCTGGGAGATGTTTAGGGGAGGGATCTTGCTTCCCTCTTGGAAGTCCTGGCCTTCCTTCACTGGCAGAAGATGTAAGGTAGACTGTACCGTCAGTTTGGGTCCAAATGAGTCCTTCTTCTTACTCCTTTCCATGTCTTCTGATGAGGGGCTCAGCCGTCTTTTAAAGCCAAACAGGCCACAGTGATTGGTGCAGGCTAAGCGCACCTTAATGAACCAATCCTGGGTCCCCACCAACAATCTTCAGTGATGCTTCAGGTCAGAATCAGAGTGCTTGCCAACAGACAGGGCAAGGATGGCAACATATACTTCTAAGTCCCACCCTATCTTGCTGTCTGCTGTATATCAAAGTGTCTCCCTAATTAACTGAGACCTATGTGGCACTTAGTCCCAACATGGGCCTCCTTTGAAGTAGGGGGTTGCCGGCTGTCAGAGTCAAACTCCGAATCACCCTCTTCCTCTTCTAACTCCAACCCTCCGACCACCTCCTCACCTGTGGCGATGGTTTCCCTGGGCGGTCCCAATCTCTTCTTCCACCAAGCAGTTTTTTTTGATGGAGGATAGGGCCTACCCCGGGAGGAAGCCACCCTGACCTGATACAACAAGGTCTAGAAGCGGCTTCTCTGCCGGAGCAAGCTATATGGGGGAAAAAGCCTGATGGCATAAAAAACCCCCGGCGTAGCTGTGTTGAGTAGATTCCAGATGATATGGAAGGCAGAAAGTATAGAGAACCTCCAGAGCGGAAAGTCCGTAGAGCTAGAGAGAGGCGGGAAAGAAATTAGGCGAGGAGGAAAAGGGGCGTGAAACGAACAGAACGGGGAAACAAAGGGAAGGCACGGGAAAATGCACCGGCCGGGAGCGCCGGCAGAACTGACAGAAGACGGGAACGGAAAACAGAGAAAACTAGCGTCTCACCCGGAGCCTGACGCGAGAGGGTTGCAACGCGCAGGCTTCCGGGTGTGACGGAAAGAAATAGGCGTGCCGAAGCAAGCGCTGCGGAAACAACTAGACCGCTGAACACAGTGCGTGGTGGTACGTGAAGGGTTGACTAATGGCGGCCCAGTCTCCACCGCGACCATATCCCCCAACATTGGCGGCGCATGACAGTATGCCCCCTTCTATACCTGGACCACCCAGGCTTGCCAGGGTGGAAACGATGGAACCTCTGGGTAAGGAGGGGGGCATGAACAAAAGACCCCGGTTCCCAGGAATCCTCCGAACGGGGATATCCCTTCCAAGCCACCAGATATTCCAGTCTTCCCCTTCTAAATCTGGAATCCCTAATGTGGGAAACCTCATATTCTTTGGGAACAGGATCGGGATCCGAAGGGAGATGTAGGTTTCTCTTTCTGGGGGTATTGGGATCAGCCGAGCGCAGGAGAGAAGAATGGAAGACTGGATGAATGCGTCGCATATCCTTGGGAAGACTGAGCCTGAAGGCTACAGGGTTTACCCTCTGTGAGACCTTAAACGGCCCCACGAAACGGGGGGACAATTTTGTAGGATGCAACCAACGAGGTAGGTATTTAGTGGATAGCCATACGCGATCCCCTTCCTTCCATAGGGGACACGGCTGGCGATGTCGGTCGGCTTGTAACTTATACCTTTCTCTTGCTGAGGACAAACTGGTCAGGGCGCTCTTATGGGCAGTGGAAATGTCGGCTAATGTGGACTCAATAGAGGGTATGTTGGTCGGGGAACTGAGTAAGGGGAGAATTCCTCGGGGATGGAGCCCATAGGTACAAAAAAAAGGGCTAAGGTTGGTAGCCGAGTGTACGGAATTGTTATAGGCAAATTCTGCGGTGGGCAGAAGGGATACCCAGTTGTCCTGGTGGCGATTTATGTAACATCTTAGATACTGTTCTATAGTGGCATTAAGTCGTTCGGTTTGGCCATTGGTCTGGGGATGAAACCCCGAGGACAGAGCTCTGTTAATCTCTATGCGATGGCACAAGGCTGTCCAAAACCGAGAAGTGAACTGACTCCCCCTATCAGAAATGATCCTATCAGGGAGTCCATGTAGTCGGAATATGTCCCTGAGAAACACCTCGGCCAATTCCGGGGCAGTGGGGACACCAGCTAAAGGGGAAAAATGGGCCAACTTAGAGAAAGAGTCAACAGTGACCATGAGACAGGTATATCCCTGGGACACGGGTAATTCCACAATAAAATCCATCGAGATAAGAGACCAAGGACGTGATGGTGTTTCCGGTTGTTCTAGCAACCCTAATGGTTTACATACAGAAACCTTGCTTTGCGCACAGACCGGACAGGCCTTACAGTACATCTTGACATCCTTAGACATAGAGGGCCAAAAGAACGTACGAGATACTAGCTCCAAAGTGCCCTTCTGTCCTCGGTGTCCGACCGTAACATGGTCGTGACACCATCCCATAACCTTCATGCGCAAAGCTTGTGTGGGAATGAACAATTTCTGTCTGTACCAAAGGAGCCCCCCTGACCTTGTTATCTCTTGTCTCTTTTTTGGAGGTAAGATGACTTCCATGCCCTCAGTGGTTGCAGTTTTAACCTCCTGAAGGAATGTCGATATGATACCCACTATCCTGTTGCGGGGAATAAGAACTTCTGCCGGAGAGGTGGCACCCATCCCTGGGGTATTTCGCCGGGAAAGGGCGTCGGCGAGACCATTCTGGGAGCCTGGGATGTAGGTTATGACAAAGTCATATTGACTGAAGAAGTGCGCCCATCGTGCTTGTCTGGAATTTATGCATTCCATCCCCCTAAGGACCTTCAAATTTTTATGGTCAGTACGCAGAATGAAGGGTGAGACGGTACCCTGCAGCAAGTGTCTCCACTCCTCACAAGCCGTCTTGAGTGCTAATAGTTCCTTCTCTATAACCGAATAGTTCTTCTGACTCACCGACAAGGTCTTTGAGAGATAGGCCACTGGGTGCTCAATTCCCTGGTGTTCTTGTAATAACACAGCTCCCAAAGCTTCAGCGGAGGCATCGGCCTCGACTACAAACGGTATAGTTTGATCAGGTTGGCGAAGCACTGGAGCAGAGCAAAACAATTTCTTCAATAGCTCAAAAGCGTTGTCGGCCTGGTCAGTCCAAACAAAAGAGCCAGCTTCCTTCTTGAGTAAAGCCGTAATAGGCAATACCGTTTGAGAAAAATGACTGATAAATTTTCTGTAGAAATTCATCAAACCTAGGAATCGTTGGACGTCTTTCAGTGAGGTAGGTGTGGGCCATTGCAGTATGGCAGATACCTTTCCAGGATCCATAGAGACACCATCCTTAGATAGGATAAATCCCAGATAGGAGATTGTGCTGGTCTTGAAAATACACTTCTCTGGTTTTACCAGGAGGCAGTTGGCCCGAAGGCGATCTAATACGCTTCGTAGGTGCTGGTCGTGTTCTTGTGGGGATCGAGAAAAAATCAGGATGTCATCTAAGTATACCACTGTAAAGATAAAGAGGACTTCAGAGAATAGTCGATCCATGAAGCGCTGAAAAACAGCTGGGGCATTCACTAAGCCAAAGGGCATAACCCGATACTCATAGAGCCCAAAAGGTGTACGGAATGCCGTCTTCCATTCATCACCCTCGCGTATTCGGAGAAGATGATATGCACTTCGTAGGTCTAGTTTAGAAAAGATGGTGGCCCCCTGTACTGCCTCCAGAATGTCGGCAATAAGCGGCATAGGGTATCTGTCTCTTATTGTGACCTTATTGAGGCCCCGGTAATCAATGCAAGGCCTTAATTCTGTAGAATCGCGCTTGGGGATAAAAAATAATGGGGCCCCTGCGGGAGATCTGGAAGGTCGGATCAATCCGTTGGTCAGGTGGGAGTCCAAGTATTTTCGTAGAGCTACCTTTTCAGTGAGAGATAGCGAAAACATCTGCCCGAAGGGGACTAATGCATCTTGTGCGAGTTCTATGGCACAGTCCTCTGGACGATGTGGGGGTAGCTCTAGTATCGTCTTGTCAACAAAGACTTCGTGGAATTCCTCCAATTCAGTTGGAATGCAACAGACCTCGCACTTGGTGGTGGCTTCAGGCGCGAGGACCTTCACTACTTCCTGTGACCGGTGTGGCATACAGAGTTCCTTACAGAATCCCGACTCAAAGGTAATGGTATTCCTGAACCAATCAATGGAGGGGTTGTGCCTTCTCAGCCATGGGATACCCAGTATGACTGGAAAGTGGGCTGCTCGAATAAGATCAAATTTCATATGTTCTGTATGATGTTGGATAACCACAGTGAGTGGTTCTGTGGTATGAGTGATGGGACCGGAGGAAAGCGGGGTCCCATCAACGCCTTCTACCTTCTGGACATCCTCACGCCGAACCAAAGGAATACCTTGTTGATCAGCCCAAATGGTGTCCATAAAGACTCCAGCAGCACCACAGTCAATGAGGGCTAGCGTAGTTAGCTTCTTGGTGGACGTTTGTATCTGTAAGGATACTACCATCAAACGAGAGTCCATAGTATCACCTTGGGGGGTAACAGCCAAGGTTACATAGGGGCGAGAAGACATACCTCGGAAACCTGCCCCCTTTAGTTCCGAGGTCTGTCGTTTCCCGGTGTACGGGGGGGAACCGCTGGACATTTTCGTAGTAGATGCGTATCCGATCCACAATACAAACAGAGACCAGTGTCTCGCCTTCTTCTACGTTCTTCAGGTGTTAATGGGGCTCTTGCGGCGCCTATCTGCATGGGTTCTTCTTTGCTTGATGCTGAGGGTAACAGATGAGAAGGGGTTCCTGAGGAGGGTGAGTTGACTGGGATGCGCAACTTTCGTTGTTCGGCCCGCCGTTCGCTGAGACGGTATTCTATCTGGAGGGCTATGGACATCATATCAGATAGAGAGGTGGGAAGTGCCAAACGAGCCAGCTCGTCCTTTAATTCTTCTTTTAAACCACGACGAAATATTGTAAATTGCACATGTTCCGGCCACCCGGCCTCTGTCGCTAGGCGTTTGAAGGACGAAATATAGGTCCTGAGATCGCTGCTGCCCTGCTGAACGTCTAGCAGTTCTTCTGCAGCTATGTGAGTTATCTCAGCCTGTTCGAAGGTCTGTTTAAACAAGGTAACAAAGGCGCCATAGTCCTGGAGTATTGGATTGTTGCTGGTTACTAGTGGGGAAGCCCAGGCCAGGGCGTTTCCTATTAAATTTGAAATAACAAACCCCACCTTGGTATGAGCGCTGGCAAAGGTATGAGGACGAAAGGCAAAATAAATGGCACAAGATTCGAGAAATTCCTTGAGACGTTTTGGCGATCCATCATATTTGCCAGAGGACAAAGACATGGGAGGGAGATCAGTCTCCCTAGATTCTCAAGCCGTAATCATTTGTCTTAATGCTGCATTTTCAGCCTTGACGTTCTGTAATTCAACGTTCATTCCTTGTACAGCTTGAATCAGCTCTTGCAGCTGTTCGGGGGTAGCCATAGTTTCTTTCGGGCGTTGCAATCTGTCAGAGTCAAACTCCGAATCACCCTCTTCCTCTTCTAACTCCAACCCTCCGACCACCTCCTCACCTGTGGCGATGGTTTCCCTGGGCGGTCCCAATCTCTTCTTCCACCAAGCAGTTTTTTTTGATGGAGGATAGGGCCTACCCCGGGAGGAAGCCACCCTGACCTGATACAACAAGGTCTAGAAGCGGCTTCTCTGCCGGAGCAAGCTATATGGGGGAAAAAGCCTGATGGCATAAAAAACCCCCGGCGTAGCTGTGTTGAGTAGATTCCAGATGATATGGAAGGCAGAAAGTATAGAGAACCTCCAGAGCGGAAAGTCCGTAGAGCTAGAGAGAGGCGGGAAAGAAATTAGGCGAGGAGGAAAAGGGGCGTGAAACGAACAGAACGGGGAAACAAAGGGAAGGCACGGGAAAATGCACCGGCCGGGAGGGCCGGCAGAACTGACAGAAGACGGGAACGGAAAACAGAGAAAACTAGCGTCTCACCCGGAGCCTGACGCGAGAGGGTTGCAACGCGCAGGCTTCCGGGTGTGACGGAAAGAAATAGGCGTGCCGAAGCAAGCGCTGCGGAAACAACTAGACCGCTGAACACAGTGCGTGGTGGTACGTGAAGGGTTGACTAATGGCGGCCCAGTCTCCACCGCGACCATATCCCCCAACATTGGCGGCGCATGACACCGGCAGACATTCGTCTGTTAAAATTCACATGCTTCCCTGCTCTGAAAGGAGTGATTCCAGTCAGGACATTCACTGCCCTTTCATACCAAGGAGGGGTGTTGCTACCAAGTTGACACATTGCATTACAAAGAGGTGTTGGTCTCTGGTCTCCATTGTCACGTCCTGCACCCAGGCCTTCCCTGAGGCTGCTAATTAACATTCTCCAGTATTTGCCACCACGAGCGAGATGTAACAATGGAGATGCAAATCCATAGGGACTTGAAATGCTAATCAGGCTGCCCACGACCAAGGGCTTTTGATGTACCCACAGCTGTCAGGTGTCAGCTACACATGACAGGGTAGGGCGGCGCTGGTAAGCGGTTTACTCACAGAGTAAATGGCTATTCTTCTGCTGTGCGGTGAGTGTGGAGAATATGAGCAGGAATGGCCTCACATATTTTACGGAGGTTGATCTCCCATCATTCATTCTCATTAAGTAAACGAAAATCAAAAAGCCCAGGCAAGTGCACTCTCCACACGGGGTGATGGTTGAATTCATCACACTTTGACCAAAGAAAGTGGTCCACAGCAGCATTTTGCGTTTTTGTTTTGGCCATGGGCCTATTGTACGGCCGCGGATAGACACAGACAGGCCCTCAGATTCGTGGCCCTTTCTAAACCATCAATCAACCCCACATCTCTAGTACACCAGAAGGGACCCGAACAGATTGGAATACAAGTAAATGATAAGACCTACTTGTCCAATTTTGGTAAAGTGGACAGAATGGCAGGCTTATCGCCGCAAGGTCATAGATCGTTGGCTAGTTGCAACACAGCGAAAAACAATTACCCAATGATAAAAGGGACTGCGCAGTCAATGTTGTATAAAAATATCTACTTTATTATTACTACAACAGACAGTTCTAGCACACTACAATTACAAACCCACACTGAAAAGGAACACAGAGGACATACAGTTTCACAAAGGAAATAGATGCACTATGCATACTGACAGGAGGGTAGTTGGTAAAGCAATCGACTTACTGTTCAAGGTCATTTGGTTTCAAAACCAAAGGGGCAAAGGGTCGTAACTGTCTCTAGTGGCCTTCAGAGAATGACCAGGAGGGCAGAACCACAATGTACCTGGTGCTGAAGAAGTTCTTGGTGCTCGACATCGTCGAGGCAGTTCCAATGCACTTCACAGCCCGTGAGACAGAGTTAGTGGCGAGAGACAGCTGCGGGTATCAAGCGGCAGGCAGTTCGGCAAGCGAGACTGGGCGGACGTCTACAGGCTGTCCGGCGTGGTGGCTCTGGAACAAGAATCTTTGTCTCTGTGCTGGTTGGCAGATCTGGAATGCTGGTCGAGGCATCTCGGACGCCTCTGGTGACTGCAAAGGTGGACGCTGGATGACGCTTGAGTGGCACTTCTCCTAGCTTCTTCGCAGGGCTTGTGTCTTGTCAAGGTGGACGGCACAAAGCACAGGAGGGTGTTAGCAGGCAACAGCCTTGTCCTTTGTCCAGAGACTCTCTCGCACTTCCAACCTAGGAAGCTTGCTGTCAGAACCTAGCAGAGCACCCTGTGTGCTGGCTGGGTACCGGTTCTGGAGCTGCTGGATGGGTCCTCTGAGTCCAGTATCTCTCTCTGTTCCCTGGGAGATGTTTAGGGGAGGGATCTTGCTTCCCTCTTGGAAGTCCTGGCCTTCCTTCACTGGCAGAAGATGTAAGGTAGACTGTACCGTCAGTTTGGGTCCAAATGAGTCCTTCTTCTTACTCCTTTCCATGTCTTCTGATGAGGGGCTCAGCCGTCTTTTAAAGCCAAACAGGCCACAGTGATTGGTGCAGGCTAAGCGCACCTTAATGAACCAATCCTGGGTCCCCACCAACAATCTTCAGTGATGCTTCAGGTCAGAATCAGAGTGCTTGCCAACAGACAGGGCAAGGATGGCAACATATACTTCTAAGTCCCACCCTATCTTGCTGTCTGCTGTATATCAAAGTGTCTCCCTAATTAACTGAGCCCTATGTGGCACTTAGTCCCAACATGGGCCTCCTTTGAAGTAGGGGGTTGCCGGCAGACATTCGTCTGTTAAAATTCACATGCTTCCCTGCTCTGAAAGGAGTGATTCCAGTCAGGACATTCACTGCCCTTTCATACCAAGGAGGGGTGTTGCTACCAAGTTGACACATTGCATTACAAAGAGGTGTTGGTCTCTGGTCTCCATTGTCACGTCCTGCACCCAGGCCTTCCCTGAGGCTGCTAATTAACATTCTCCAGTACTTGCCACCACGAGCGAGATGTAACAATGGAGATGCAAATCCATAGGGACTTGAAATGCTAATCAGGCTGCCCACGACCAAGGGCTTTTGATGTACCCACAGCTGTCAGGTGTCAGCTACACATGACAGGGTAGGGCGGCGCTGGTAAGCGGTTTACTCACAGAGTAAATGGCTATTCTTCTGCTGTGCGGTGAGTGTGGAGAATATGAGCAGGAATGGCCTCACATATTTTACGGAGGTTGATCTCCCATCATTCATTCTCATTAAGTAAACGAAAATCAAAAAGCCCAGGCAAGTGCACTCTCCACACGGGGTGATGGTTGAATTCATCACACTTTGACCAAAGAAAGTGGTCCACAGCAGCATTTTGTGTTTTTGTTTTGGCCATGGGCCTATTGTACGGCCGCGGATAGACGCAGAGAGGCCCTCAGATTCGTGGCCCTTTCTAAACCATCAATCAACCCCACATCTCTAGTACACCAGAAGGGACCCGAACAGATTGGAATACAAGTAAATGATAAGACCTCCTTGTCCAATTTTGGTAAAGTGGACAGAATGGCAGGCTCATCGCCGCAAGGTCATAGATCATTGGCTAGTTGCAACACAGCGAAAAACAATTATCCAATGATAAAAGGGACTGCCCAGTCAATGTTGTATAAAAATATCTACTTTATTATTACTACAACAGACAGTTCTAGCACACTACAATTACAAACCCACACTGAAAAGGAACACAGAGGACATACAGTTTCACAAAGGAAATAGATGCACTATGCATACTGACAGGAGGGTAGTTGGTAAAGCAATCGACTTACTGTTCAAGGTCATTTGGTTTCAAAACCAAAGGGGCAAAGGGTCGTAACTGTCTCTAGTGGCCTTCAGAGAATGACCAGGAGGGCAGAACCACAATGTACCTGGTGCTGAAGAAGTTCTTGGTACTCGACATCGTCGAGGCAGATCCAATGCACTTCGCAGCCCGTGAGACAGAGTTAGTGGCGGGAGACAGCTGCGGGTATCAAGCGGCAGGCAGTTCGGCAAGCGAGACTGGGCGGACGTCTGCAGGCTGTCCGGCGTGGTGGATCTGGAACAAGAATCTTTGTCTCTGTGCTGGTTGGCAGATCTGGAATGCTGGTCGAGGCATCTCGGACGCCTCTGGTGACTGCAAAGGTGGACGCTGGATGACGCTTGAGTGGCACTTCTCCTAGCTTCTTCGCAGGGCTTGTGTCTTGTCAAGGTGGACAGCACAAAGCACAGGAGGGTGTTAGCAGGCAACAGCCTTGTCCTTTGTCCAGAGACTCTCTCGCACTTCCAACCTAGGAAGCTTGCTGTCAGAACCTAGCAGAGCACCCTGTGTGCTGGCTGGGTACCGGTTCTGGAGCTGCTGGATGGGTCCTCTGAGTCCAGTATCTCTCTCTGTTCCCTGGGAGATGTTTAGGGGAGGGATCTTGCTTCCCTCTTGGAAGTCCTGGCCTTCCTTCACTGGCAGAAGATGTAAGGTAGACTGTACCGTCAGTTTGGGTCCAAATGAGTCCTTCTTCTTACTCCTTTCCATGTCTTCTGATGAGGGGCTCAGCCGTCTTTTAAAGCCAAACAGGCCACAGTGATTGGTGCAGGCTAAGCGCACCTTAATGAACCAATCCTGGGTCCCCACCAACAATCTTCAGTGATGCTTCGGGTCAGAATCAGAGCGCTTGCCAACAGACAGGGCAAGGATGGCAACATATACTTCTAAGTCCCACCCCATCTTGCTGTCTGCTGTATATCAAAGTGTCTCCCTAATTAACTGAGCCCTATGTGGCACTTAGTCCCAACATGGGCCTCCTTTGAAGTAGGGGGTTGCCGGCAGACATTAGTCTGTTAAAATTCACATGCTTCCCTGCTCTGAAAGGAGTGATTCCAGTCAGGACATTCACTGCCCTTTCATACCAAGGAGGGGTGTTGCTACCAAGTTGACACATTGCATTACAAAGAGGTGTTGGTCTCTGGTCTCCATTGTCACGTCCTGCACCCAGGCCTTCCCTGAGGCTGCTAATTAACATTCTTCAGTATTTGCCACCACGAGCGAGATGTAACAATGGAGATGCAAATCCATAGGGACTTGAAATGCTAATCAGTCTGCCCACGACCAAGGGCTTTTGATGTACCCACAGCTGTCAGGTGTCAGCTACACATGACAGGGTAGGGCGGCGCTGGTAAGCGGTTTACTCACAGAGTAAATGGCTATTCTTCTGCTGTGCTGTGAGTGTGGAGAATATGAGCAGGAATGGCCTCACATATTTTACAGAGGTTGATCTCCCATCATTCATTCTCATTAAGTAAACGAAAATCAAAAAGCCCAGGCAAGTGCACTCTCCACACGGGGTGAAGGTTGAATTCATCACACTTTGACCAAAGAAAGTGGTCCACAGCAGCATTTTGTGTTTTTGTTTTGGCCATGGGCCTATTGTAAGGCCGCGGATAGAGGCAGACAGGCCCTCAGATTCGTGGCCCTTTCTAAACCATCAATCAACCCCACATCTCTAGTACACCAGAAGGGACCCGAACAGATTGGAATACAAGTAAATGATAAGACCTCCTTGTCCAATTTTGGTAAAGTGGACAGAATGGCAGGCTTATCGCCGCAAGGTCATAGATCGTTGGCTAGTTGCAACACAGCGAAAAACAATTACCCAATGATAAAAGGGACTGCCCAGTCAATGCTGTATAAAAATATCTACTTTATTATTACTACAACAGACAGTTCTAGCACACTACAATTACAAACCCACACTGAAAAGGAACACAGAGGACATACAGTTTCACAAAGGAAATAGATGCACTATGCATACTGACAGGAGGGTAGTTGGTAAAGCAATCGACTTACTGTTCAAGGTCATTTGGTTTCAAAACCAAAGGGGCAAGGGGTCGTAACTGTCTCTAGTGGCCTTCAGAGAATGACCAGGAGGGCAGAACCACAATGTACCTGGTGCTGAAGAAGTTCTTGATGCTCGACATCGTCGAGGCAGTTCCAATGCACTTCACAGCCCGTGAGACAGAGTTAGTGGCGGGAGACAGCTGCGGGTATCAAGCGGCAGGCAGTTCGGCAAGCGAGACTGGGCGGATTGGGCTTATTGTCCAATAGGCAGTGGCGTAACACAAAATGTGAGGGCCCCCCTGCAAGCCCTGCTGAAGGCCCCCCACACTGCCACTGGCCTCCCCCTTGCTGGGCATGGGCAGCATGTGGCCCCCCGCACCTCAGGGGTTGCGGGTGGGGGCCCATTACACCAGTGCCTATAGGCCAGTCCGAGCCTGATCAAAAATGTCTCTTTTTTGCAGTAGGGCAATTTTCGCCCTGGGACTTATACCATGCGAAACTGCACTTGTCATGGTGCAATGGTTTTCTAATATGTCCCAGTGTTTTTAGAAATAGGGCAAACTTTGCCCTACTGATAACACCGGGCATCATTGCACTTGCACCGGTGCAAAGTTTCTGTAATAGGGTGTTTCATACATATGTATAATATGATGTACTCGGAATTATATGCATATCTTTAATATACTGCACCAGGTGCTATTTAAATACTTATTAGATAATGGACCTGGCCCTACATACACCTTCCTGGCAACATACAACATTTATTTATAAAGCCTGGCTCTCAGGCCCCACGAGCACAGAATGGACTCATGAGTGTAAGGATTTAGGTCATTGTCTGTCCCTCAGCACCCCTCCCCCCTTCTATTGTTCCCTTGCCCCCTCCCACTCCCACTGCATTGCAGAATCTCTGGAGTTGGTAATGAATCTGGGAATGACAAACAGAGCTAAATATAGACCTGCTCTAGGCCTTTAGACATGTACACCTGCTTGAGCTGGAGGGGGGCTGCGGGGAGGGTTGGGGGGGCCGAGGGAATGCAGGAGGAAGGAGAGAAGCCTGGGGGGAAGGAGGGAGGGTACCGGGCAGCAATACAGACATAGCAAGAGAGGCAGGAGGGCACAGGGGGAGATGGATGTGGGACACAGGGAGGCAGTAAAAAGAGGGTAAGTGGGAGGTTGGGATGGAAAGGGCGAGTAAAATAAAGGAGCTCAATCCCGCTGCAAGCTTGGCGTGCCCCCATCATCATCCAGTTGCGCAAAGCATTTAAAACAAGGCTCTTCCATCAATACCTCCCGCCCGACTAAATCTACTATTTCCCCCTTCTTCCAAACATCATGTCAAATGCTGGCTTCCAGACATTGTAAAGTGCTCTGTTGCTCTTGCGCTCGGTGAGCGTTATAAATAATGAAATAAAATAAAAGGGAAGAGGGAAATAGGGAGAGCTGTGAATTAAGGGAAGAGGGAAATACTGAAAGCTGAAGCAAAAGGAAAGAGGGAAATAGTGAGAGCTGTAAGGGAAGAATGAAATACTGAAAGCTGAAGCAAAAGGAAATAGGGAAATAGTGAGAGCTGTGAGGTAAGGGAAGCGTGAAATACCGAAAGCTGAAGCAAAAGGAAAGAGGGAAATAGTGAGAGCAGAGCGCTAAGGGAAGAGGGGAATACCGAAAGCTGAAGCAAAAGGAAAGAGGGAAATAGTGAGAGCTGTGAGGTAAGGGAAGAGTGAAATACCGAAAGCTGAAGCAAAAGGAAAGAGGGAAAAAGTGAGAGTTGTAAGGTAAGGGAAGAGTGAAATACCGAAAGCTGAAGCAAAAGGAAAGAGAGAAATAGTGAGAGCAGAGCGGTAAGGGAAGAGGGAAATACCGGAAGCTGAAGCAAAAGGAAAGAAAGAAATAGGGGGAGCTGTGAGGTAAGGGAAGAGTGAAACACTGAAAGCAGAAGCAAAAGGAAAGAGGGAAATAGTGAGAGCAGAACGGTAAGGGAAGAGGGAAATACTGAGAGCTGAGGGGGAAGGAACGAGGGAAATAGTGAGAGCTGTCAGGTAGTGTAAGAGGAAAATACAGAAAGCTGAAGCAAAAGGAAAGAGGGAAATAGTGAGAGCAGAGCGAATGGGAAGAGGAAATACTGAAAGCTGAAGCAAAAGGAAAGAGATAAATAGTTAGAGCTGTGAGGTAAGGGAATAGTGAAATACTGAATGTTGAAGCAAAAGGAAAGAGGGAAATAGTGAGAGCAGAGCAGTAAGGGAAGAGGGAAATACCGGAAGCTTAAGCAAAAGGAAAGAAAGAAATAGGGAGAGCTGTTAGGTAAGGGAAGAGTGAAACACTGAAAGCTGAGGCAAAAGGAAAGAGGGAAGTAGTGAGAGCAGAGCAGTAAGGTAAGAGTGATATACCGAAATCTGATGCAGAAGGAAAGAGAGAAGTAGAGCTGTGCGGTAAGGGAAGAGTGAAATACTGAAAGCTTAAGCAAACGGAAAGAGGGAAATAGTGAGAGCAGAGCGATAAGGAAAGAGGTAAATACCGAAAGCTGAAGCAAAGGAAAGATGGAAATATGGAGAGCTGTGAGGTAAGGGAAGAGTGAAATACCGAAAGCTGAAGCAAAAGGGAAGAGGGAAGTAGTGAGAGCAGAGCGGTAAGGGAAGAGGGAAATACCGAAAGCTGGAGCAAAAGGAAAGAGGGAAATAGTGAGAGCAGATCGGTAAGGGAAGAGGGAAATACCAGAAGCTGAAGCAAAAGGAAATAAATAAATAGGGAGAGCTTTGAGGTAAGGTAAGAGTGAAATACTGAAAGCTGAAGCAAAAGGACAGAGGGAAACAAGGAGAGCTCTGAGGTAAGGGAAGAGTAAAATACGAAAGCTGAAGCAAAAGGAAAGAGGGAAATAGTGAGAGCAGAGTGGTAAGGGAAGAGGGAAATACTGAGAGCGGAGGGAGAAGGAACAAGGGAAATAGTGAGAGCTGTCAGGTAGTGGAAGAGGGAAATACAGAAAGCTGAAGCAAAAGGAAAGAGAAATAGTGAGAGCATAGCAGTAAGGTAAGAGAGATATACTGAAAGCTGGGGCAAAAGGAAAGAGGGAAGTAGTGAGAGCAGAGCGGTACGGTAAGAGTGATATACCAAAATCTGATGCAAAGGGAAAGAGAGAGGTAGAGCTGTGCGGTAAGGGAAAAGTGAAATACTGAAAGCTGAAGCAAATGGAAAGAGGAAAATAGTGAGAGCAGAGCGGTAGGGGAAGAGGTAAATACCGAAAGCTGAAGCAAAAGGAAAGAAGAAAATAGGGAGAATAGATCGGTATGGTAAGAGTGAAATACCGAAAGCAGAAGCAAAAGGAAAGAGGGAAGTAGTGAGAGCTGTGCAGTAAGGGAAAAGTGAAATACCATAAGCTGAAGCAAAAGAAAGAGGGAAATAGTGACAGCAGAGTTCTAATGGAAGAGAGAAATACCGAAAGCTGAAGCAAAATGAAAGAGCGAAATAGTGAGAGCAGAGCAGTAAGGGAAGAGTGAATTATTGAAAACTGAAGCAAAAGGAAAGAGGGAAATAGTGAGAGCTGTGAGGTAAGGGAAAGGGAAATACCGAAAGCTGAAGCAAAATGAAAGAGGGAAATAGTGAGAGCAGAGCGGTAAGGGAAGAGGGAAATACTGAGAGCTGAGAGGGAAGGAAAGAGGGAAATAGTGAGAGCAGAGTGGTAAGGGAAGAGGGAAATACTGAAAGCGGAAGCAAAATGAAAGAGGGAAATAGTGAGAGCTGTGGGGTAAGGGACAACAGTACAACCTGAGGCAATAGGGAACAGGGAAAGACAAGGAATGTGGGAAGTAGATTTGAGGTTGTAGCTCTAAGGGGTAAGGGAAGAAGGGCAATGGCGGGAGCTGATGGGGTGAGAAATAGAAATAGTGACAGCTGATGGGTAAGAGAAGAGGGAAATAGTGAGAACTGATGGGTAGCAGATGAGGGGAATAGTGAGAACTGAGGGGTAAGGGAAGAGAAAACTTGTGAGAGCTGAGGGGGGATGAATGAAAGAGGGAGTAGTGAGAGCTGAGGGGTAAAGGAAATAGTGAGAGGTTAGGGAGTAAGTAAAGGAGGAAATGGTGAAAGCCGAGGGGGTAACGGAGAAGGAAATTGTAAGAGATGTTGGGTACACTGAACAGGACACAGTGAACTCTGAAGGGCAAGGAGACAGGGAGTTGGTGAGAGTTGAAGGGTAAATGAAGAGAGAAATAATGAGTGGGAGCTAAGGGCTAGCAAAAAGGGAAATTAGGAGCACTGAGGGGGTTTGGGAAGTAAGGGAAGAGGGAAATAGTGTCATATAAGCAGGGCTGAGAAGTAAGGGAAGGGGGAAATAGTGAGAGCTGAGGCTTAAGGGGAGTAGAGGAAATAGTTAGAGGTGTGGGGTGAGGGGGGTAAGGAAAATAGTTGAAGCTATGGGCAACAGGGAAGTGCAACATAATGAGAGATATGGGGTTGAGAAGTAAGGGAAGAGAGGAATAATGAGTTCTCAGGGGTAAAGTGAGTATGAGAAATAGTGGGAACAAAGAACGCAAGGGAAGAGGAAGTAGTGAGAGGTGTGTGGTAAGGGAAGTATTGGGAACTAAGAGAATAACAGAAGCTGGAAATAGTGTGAGGTAAGCAGGGCTGAGGGGTAAGGGAAGGGGAAAACAGTGAGAGCCGGAGTGTATGGGGAGCGAAGGAAATAGTGGGAACTAAGAGCATAAGGGAAGGGGAATAGAGAGAGGTGTGTGATAAGGGAAGTAGTGAGAACTAAGAGAATAACAGAAGCTGGAAATAGTGAGAGATAAGCAGGGCGTCTGAGGAGTAAGGGAAGGGGAAAACAGTGAGAGCTGGGATTTATGAGAGGAAAGGAAATAGTGTGACCTAAGAGTAAGGGAAGCAGGAATAGTGAGAGTGAGGAGCTTTGAAAAGGTGAAATAGTGAGCGATGAGAGGTTTAGGATGAGGAAAGCAATGAGAGCTGATCGCCTAAGGGGCGTGCGGTCAGAGGGGGGTAGATATGAGAGGACGAGGGGTATCAGGGTCTGAGGGATGTTGCGAGGTGAACAACGTACACGGTTAAAACAGGAGAACACGTGGAAAGAGAGAGAAGGGGACGAGCTCGGGTCGACAAGGAAGGGTCAAAAGAGAGGGCTCGGTTGGGTCTGGCAGTAGAGGGGGTGAGGGGATAGAGGGACTGTGTTAGAAAAGGGGTTTTGGGGCTGGGAGTGAGCGGATAGAGGAAAGGGGTCCAGAGCAGGGAAGGGAGGGACTACCCTCATCGTGGTCCCCACGGCTATCCCATGCAGCCCCCTCCCCACCCCCATCTCCAGCGTTCGCCCGCGCCGCCCACCTCTATCTGAGGGAAATGGACCCACCCAGAGGCGTTGCTAGGGGGGGCTAAGGGGGCTATTTCCCCTGATCTTTTGGTTGTAGCCCCCGATAGAATCTCAGGAGCTACAACCAAAAGGCTGGCTAGCCCCCAGTCCCGACAGTTCTGACATCAGCGTAGCCCCGGGTCTTTTCCAGACCTAGCAACATGTCACCCACCCACAACGCCCCAGGAACCTTTACCCTGTTTCGCTGTTCAGTGCCCCGGGGAGAGGCGCCGCACAGGATGATGCGGGGGTATTAGAATAGAGAGCAAATCAGAGAGGCGGGGGCGGGGGGGGGGACAGAGTTGAAGGGGTGTTATATGCAGAGAGCAGACGGATGGGGGAGGGGCAAGGTTGTGGGCGAGGGGCGATGAAGACATACAGAAGTGTAAGGGAAAGGAAAGGAGAGACACCGAGGGGGAAAGGGGTTGGGGGTGAGGGGCCCGAGAGTAAAGGGAAAAGGGAAGAGAGAGGGTCGGCGGCGGGCACAGGGTGGGGGTAGAAAGGACAGATCGGGAAAGCATGGAGTAGGAGAGGCGGGGGGGGGGCAGAGAGAGAGAGAAGGAGAATAAAGGGTAAAGATTCTGCCGGGAGGGGGCGGCCCTCAGAGACCCACGATGACGTCAGCAGTGTGGATTTCGCATCAGCGGCGCTGACATATATTACATTTTCTGTCTCCACCGCTGTCAAAGCAAACACATCTAATGAAACCTGTGAGGGGGTGGAGGGGGGGGGGGGGGCGGAAAACACGTCACTGCGCGGCCGGCGAGAGCGGGCGGGAGTTTTTTGGTACCTAACGAGAACACACAGACGCCTCGGCTCTCAATGTTAGATGGCACTCATCCCCAATTGCAGCAGCTCTGCAGCACCAACGGTGGCATCCGCGACGCCCGCACACCCTGCATTCCCACCGCAGTGAGCCCTCCACCTGTATGGCCAGAGTGGCACCCACTTTCCCTGTCATGCACAGAAGCTACAAGCCCCCTTCCCCCCACCACCGCGGCATCGCACTATCTGCAGCCCCTCAGAAACACACCCACTGTATCTGCCCTCTGCCCATCTTCCGCAAGTACCCATGCATCATCACTCTAACAGTGACCCCCCAACATGTGACCCCCACTACAGTAACTCCACTTGCATTTCCATCACAGCGTCGCCGCCCTACCTGCACTCCACATATCGACACCCGTTGTAGCGGACCGCTCCTATAGTACCTCCTGCACCCCTGCCATAGTGACCCACAGGGCGTGGATCTTCCCCACAGGAACTCCCTCAACCTGTAACCACACCAAACTGAGTACCTGTACCTGCACTGAAGCCTCACCGACCCCGAATACCTGCATCCACAACAAACTGACTACCTGTACCTGCACTCCCGCCTCACTGACCCGACTACCTGCATCCACACCAAAATGACTACCCGTACCTGCACTCCCGCCTCACCGACCCCAACTACCTGCATCCACACCAAACTGACTACCTGTACTCCCGCCTCACCGACCCCGACTACCTTCATGCACACACAACTGAATAACCATACCTGCACTCCCACCTCACCAACCCCAACTACCTGCATCCACACCAAACTGACTACCTGTACCTGTACTCCCGCCTCACCGACCCTGACTACCTGCATCCACACCAAAATGACTACCTGTACTGACACCCCCTCCTCATCGACATAAACTACCTGCATCCACACGAAACTGACTGCCTGTACCTGCACTCCCACCTCACCGACCCCAACTACCTGCATCCACACCAAACTGACTACCTGTACCTGTACTCCCGCCTCACCGACCCCGACTACCTGCATCCACACCAAAATGACTACCTGTACTGGCACTCCCTCCTCATCAATATCAACTACTTGCATCCACACCAAACTGACTACCTGTACCTGCACTCCCACCTCACTGGCCCCAACTATGTGCATCCACCCCAAACTGACTACCTGTACTTGCACTCCCTCCTCACCGACCCCGACTACCTGCATCCACACCAAACTGACTACCTGTACCTGCACTCTCGCCTCACAGACCCGACTACCTGCATCCACACCAAACTGACTATGCGTAGCTGCACTCCTGCCTCACCGACCCCATCTACCTGCATCCACACCAAACTGACTACCTGTACCTGCACTCCCGCCTCACCGACCCTGACTACCAGCATCCACACCAAACTGACTACCTGTACATACACTCTCGCCTCACTGACCCAACTACCTGCATCCACACCAAACTGACTACCCGTAGCTGCACTCCTGCCTCACCGAACCCAAACTACCTGCATCCAAACGGAATGGAGTACCTGTACCCGCACTCCTGCCTCACCGACCCCAACTACCTGCATCCACCCAAACTGACTACCTGTACCTGTACTCCTGCCTCACCGACCCCAACTACCTGCATACACACCAAACTGACTACCTGTACCTGCATTCCCGCCTCACCGACCCCAACTACCTGCATCCACCCAAACTGACCACCTGTACCTGTACTCCTGCCTCACCGACCCCAACTACCTGCATCCACACCAAACTGACCACCTGTACCTGCAAACCCTACTCACCCACCCCGACTACCTGCATCCACGCCAAACTGACTACCTGTACCTGCACTCCCACTTCACTGACCCTGACTATCTGCATCTACACCAAACTGACTACCTGTACCTGCACTCTCGCCTCACTGACCCGATTACCCGCATCCACACCAAACTGACCACATGTACCTGCACACCCTACACACCCACACCGACTACCTGTATCCACACCAAATTGACTATCTGTACCTGCACTCCCACCTCACCGACCAGACTACCTGCATCCACACCAAACTGACTACCTGTACCTGCACTCCTGCCTCACCGACCCCAACTACCTGCATCCACACCAAACGGATTACCTGTATCTGTACTCCCGCCTCACCAACCCCAACTACCTGCATCCACACCAAACGTACTGCCTGTATCTGCACTCCCGCCTCACCGACCCCAACTACCTGTATCCACACGAAACTGACTACCCGTACCTGCACTCCCGCCTCACCGGCCCCAACTACCTGCATCCCCATACCACCACTCCTGGCCACCTCGCCTTCTCCACTACCCGCACCCAAATCATGAAGACCACACTATCTGTATTCCAACCTCACTGACACCCACTGCATGTGTCCCCATCACAGTGACTTCTCCCCTACCCCGCTTCCACACATAGTCACACCACTAGCTACATTCCAACCTCACTGACACCCACTGCCTGTATACTCACCACAGTGAATTCTCCACTACCCCGCACCCTCGCACAGTGACCCAATTAGCTACATTCCAACCTCAAGGACCCCCACTGCCTGTGATCCGTACCACAGTGACTTCTCCACTACCCGCATCCACACACAGTGACCCCATTAGCTACAGTCCAACCTCACGGACCCCCACTGCCTGTGATCCGCACAACAGTGACTTCTCTACTTCCCCGCATCAACACACAGTGACCCCACTAGCTGCCTTACAACTTCACTGACCCCCACTGCCTATGATCTGTGCCACCATGACTTCTCCACTACCCTGCATCCACACCAGTGACCCCACTAGTTACATTCCAACCTCACTGACACCCACTGCCTGTGTTCCCACCACAGTGACTTCTTCACTACCCCACATCCACAAACAAATACCCCACTAGCTGCCTGTACTCCCACCTCACCGACCCGACTACCTGCATCCACACCAAAATGACTACCTGTACCTACACTCCCGCCTCACCGACCCCAACTACCTGCATCCACATCAAACTGACTACCTGTACCTGTACTCCGGCCTCACCGACCCCAACTAACTGCATCCACACCAAACTGACCACCTGCACCTACACACCCTACTCACCCCCCAACTACCTGCATCCACACCAAAATGACTACCTGTACCTGCACTCTCGCCTCACTGACCCGACTACCTGAATCCACACCAAACTGACTACCTGTAACTGCACTCCTGCCTCACCGACCCCAACTACCTGCATCCACACCAAACAGACTACCTGTACTCCCGCCTCACCAACCCCAACTACCTGCATCCACACCAAACGTACTGCCTGTACCTGCACTCCTGCCTCACCGACCCCAACTACCTGTATCAACACCAAACTGACTACCCGTACCTGCACCCCTGCCTCACCGGCCCCAACTACCTGCATCCCCATACCACCACTCCTGGCCACCTCGCCTTCTCCACTACCCGCACCCAAATCATGAAGACCAAACTATCTGTATTCCAACCTCACTGACACCCACTGCATGTGTCCCCATCACAGTGACTTCTCCCCTACCCCGCTTCGACACATAGTCACACCACTAGCTACATTCCAACCTCACTGACACCACTGCCTGTGTCCTCACCACAGTGAATTCTCCCCTACCCCGGACCCACGCACAGTGACCCCACTAGCTACATTCCAACCTCAAGGACCCCCACTGCCTGTGATCCGCACCACAGTGACTTCTCTGCTTCTCCGCATCCACACACAGTGACCCCACTAGCTGCCTTACAACCTCACTGACCCCCACTGCCTATGATCTGTGCCACTGCGACTTCTCCACTACCCCGCATCCACGCACAGTGACCCCACTAGCTACATTCCAACCTCACTGACACCCACTGCCTGTGTCCCCACCACAGTGACTTCTTCACTACCCCACATCCACACACAGTGACCCCACTAACTGCCTGTACTCCCGCCTCACTGAACCGACTACCTGCATCCTCACCCAAATGACTACCTGTACTGGCACTCCCTCCTCATCGACATCAACTACCTGCATCCGCACCAAACTGACTACCTGTACCTGCACTCCCGCCCGACCCCAACTACCTGCATCCACACCAAACTGACTACCTATACCTGCACTCCTGCCTCACCGACCCGACTACCTGCATCCACACCACACTAACTACCTGTATCTGCACACCCTACTCACCCACCCCGACTACCTGCATCCATACGAAACTGACTACCTGTACCTGCACTCCTTTCTCACCGACCCGACTACCTGCATCCACACCACCCTACCTGTATCTGCACACCCTACTCAACCACCCCGACTACCTGCATCCACACCACACTAACTACCTGTATCTGCACACCCTACTCACCCACCCTGACTACCTGCATCCACACCAAACTGACTACCTGTACCTGCACTCTTGCCTCACTGACCCGACTACCTGCATCAACACCAAACTGACTACCTGTATCTGCACTCCTGCCTCACTGACCCCAACTACCTGCATCCACACCAAACTGACTACCTGTACCTGCACTCCTGCCTCACTGACCCCAACTACCTGTATCCACACCAAACTGACTACCTGTACCTGCACTCCTGCCTCAACGGCCTCAACTACCTGCATCCCCATACCACCACTCCTGACAGCCATGCCTTCTCCAATACCCGCACCCAAATCATGAGGACCACACTATCTGCATTCCAACCTCACTGACACCCACTGCATGTGTCCCCATCACAGTGACTTCTCCCCTACCCTGCTTCCACACAGTCACCCCACTAGCTACATTCCAACCTCGCTGACACCCACTGCCTGTGCCCTCACCACAGTGAATTCTCCACTACCCCGCACCCACGCACAGTGACCCCACTAGCTACATTCCAACCTCAAGGACCCCACTGCCTGTGATCCGCACCACAGTGACTTCTCTGCTTCTCCGCATCCACACACAGTGACCCCACTAGCTGCCTTACAACATCACTGACCCCCACTGCTTATGATCTGTGCCACTGCGACTTCTCCACTACCCCACATCTACACACAGTGACCCCACTAGCTACATTCCAACCTCACTGACACCCACTGCCTGTGTCCCCACCACAGTGACTTCTTCACTACCCCACACCCACACACAGTGACCCCACTAGCTGCCTGTACTCCCGCCTCACTGACCCGACTACCTGCGTCCACACCAAAATGACTACCTGTATTGGCACTCCCTCCTCATCGACATCAACTACCTGCATCCGCACCAAACTGACTACCTGTACCTGCACACCCTACTCACTCACCCGACTACCTGCATCCACACCAAACTGACTACCTATACCTGCACTCCTGCCTCACCGAGCCGACTACCTGCATCCTCACCAAACTAACTACCTGTATCTGCACACCCTGCTCACCCACCCCGACTACCTGCATCCACACCAAACTGACTACCTGTACCTACACTCCTTTCTCACCGACCCGACTACCTGCATCCACACCACACTAACTGCCTGTATCTGCACACCCTACTCACCCACCTCGACTACCTGCATCCACACCACACTAACTACCTGTATCTGCACACCCTACTCACCCACCCTGACTACCTGCATCCACACCAAACTGACTACCTGTACCTGCACTCCCGCCTCACCGACCCCAACTACCTGCATCCACACCAAACTGACTACCTGTACCTGTACTCCCGCTCACCGACCCCGACTACCTGCATCCACACCAAAATGACTACCTGTACTGGCACTCCCTCCTCATCAATATCAACTACTTGCATCCACAACAAACTGACTACCTGTACCTGCACTCCCACCTCACTGGCCCCAACTACCTGCATCCACCCCAAACTGACTACCTGTACTTGCACTCCCTCCTCACCGACCCCGACTACCTGCATCCACACCAAACTGACTACCTGTACCTGCACTCTCGCCTCACTGACCCGACTACCTGCTTCCACACCAAACTGACTATGCGTAGCTGCACTCCTGCCTCACCGACCCCAACTACCTGCATCCACACCAAACTGACTACCTGTACCTGCACTCCCGCGTCACCAACCCTGACTACCAGCATCCACACCAAACTGACTACCTGTACATACACTCTCGCCTCACTGACCCGACTACCTGCATCCACACCAAACTGACTACCCGTAGCTGCACTCCTGCCTCACTGACCCAAACTACCTGCATCCAAACGGAATGGAGTACCTGTACTTGCACTCCTGCCTCACCGACCCCAACTACCTGCATCCACCCAAACTGACTACCTGTACCTGTACTCCTGCCTCACCAACCCCAACTACCTGCATCCACACCAAACTGACTACCTGTACCTGCATTCCCACCTCACCGACCCCAACTACCTGCATCCACCCAAACTGACTACCTGTACCTGTACTCCTGCCTCACCGACTCCAACTACCTGCATCCACACCAAACTGACCAACTGAACCTGCACACCCTACTCACCCACCCTGACTACCTGCATCCACACCAAACTGACTACCTGTACCTGCACTCCCACCTCACTGACCCTGACTACCTGTATCTACACCAAACTCACTACCTGTACCTGGACTCTCGCCTCACTGACCCGATTACCTGCATCCACACCAAACTGACCACATGTACCTGCACACCGTACACACCCACCCCGACTACCTGTATCCACACCAAATTGACTACCTGTACCTGCACTCCCACCTCACCGACCCCGACTACCTGCATCCACACCAAACTGTTTACCTGTACCTGCACTCTCGCCTCACTGACCCGACTACCTGAATCCACACCAAACTGACTACCTGTAACTGCACTCCTGCTTCACCGACCCCAACTACCTGCATCCACACCAAAGGTACTGCCTGTACCTGCACTCCTGCCTCACCGACCCCAACTACCTGTATCAACACCAAACTGACTACCAGTACCTGCACCCCTGCCTCACTGGCCCCAACTACCTGCATCCCCATACCACCACTCCTGGCCACCTCGCCTTCTCCACTACCCGCACCCAAATCATGAAGACCACACTATCCGTATTCCAACCTCACTGACACGCACTGCATGTGTCCCCATCACAGTGACTTCTCCCCAACCCTGCTTCGACACATAGTCACACCACTAGCTACATTCCAACCTCACTGACACCACTGCCTGTGTCCTCACCACAGTGAATTCTCCCCTACCCCGGACCCACGCACAGTGCCCCCACTAGCTACATTCCAACCTCAAGGACCCCCACTGCCTGTGATCCGCACCACAGTGACTTCTCTGCTTCTCCGCATCCACACACAATGACCCCACTAGCTGCCTTACAACCTCACTGACCCCCACTGCCTATGATCTGTGCCACTGCGACTTCTCCACTACCCCGCATCCACACACAGTGACCCCACTAGCTACATTCCAACCTCACTGACACCCACTGCCTGTGTCCCCACCACAGTGACTTCTTCACTACCCCACATCCACACACAGTGACCCCACTAGCTGCCTTTACTCCCGCCTCACTGACCCGACTACCTGCATCCACACCAAAATGACTACCTGTACTGGCACTCCCTCCTCATCGACATCAACTACCTGCATCCGCACCAAACTGACTACCTGTACCTGCACTCCCGCCCGACCCCAACTACCTGCATCCACACCAAACTGACTATCTGTACCTGTACTCCGGCCTCACCGACCCCAACTACCTGCATCCACACCAAACTGACCACCTGTACCTGCACACCCTACTCACTCACCCGACTACCTGCATCCACACCAAACTGACTATCTATACCTGCACTCCTGCCTCACCGACCCGACTACCTGCATCCACACCACACTAACTACCTGTATCTGCACACCCTACTCACCCACCCCGACTACCTGCATCCACACCAAACTGACTACCTGTACCTGCACTCCTTTCTCACCGACCCGACTACCTGCATCCACACCACACTAACTACCTGTATTTGCACACCCTATTCACCCATCCCGACTACCTGCATCCACACCACACTAACTACCTGTATCTGTACGCCCTACTCACCCACCCTGACTACCTGCATCCACACCAAACTGACTACCTGTACCTGCACTCTTGCCTCACTGACCCGACTACCTGCATCCACACCAAACTGACTACCTGTACCTGCACTCCTGCCTCACTGACCCCAACTACCTGTATCCGCACCAAACTGACTACCTGTACCTGCACTCCTGCCTCACCGGCCTCAACTACCTGCATCCCCATACCACCACTCCTGACAGCCATGCCTTCTCCAATACCCGCACCCAAATCATGAGGACCACACTATCTGCATTCCAACCTCACTGACACCCACTGCATGTGTCCCCATCACAGTGACTTCTCCCCTACCCCGCTTCCACACAGTCACCCCACTAGCTACATTCCAACCTCGCTGACACCCACTGCCTGTGTCCTCACCGCAGTGAATTCTCCACTACCCCGCACCCACGCACAGTGACCCCACTAGCTACATTCCAACCTCAAGGACCCCCACTGCCTGTGATTCGCACCACAGTGACTTCTCTGCTTCTCCGCATCCACACACAGTGACCCCACTAGCTACATTCCAACCTCACTGACACCCACTGCCTGTGTCCCCACCACAGTGACTTCTTCACTACCCCACATCCACACACAGTGACCCCACTAGCTGCCTGTACTCCCGCCTCACGGACCCGACTACCTGCATCCACACCAAAATGACTACCTGTACTGGCACTCCCTCCTCATCGACATCAACTACCTGCATCCGCACCAAACTGACTACCTGTACCTGCACTCCCGCCCGACCCCAACTACCTGCATCCACACCAAACTGACTACCTGTACCTGTACTCCGGCCTCACTGACCCCAACTACCTGCATCCACACCAAACTGACCACCTGTACCTGCACACCCTACTCACTCACCCGACTACCTGCATCCACACCAAACTGACTACCTATACCTGCACTCCTGCCTCACCGACCCGACTACCGGCATCCACACCACACTAACTACCTGTATCTGCACACCCTACTCACCCACCCCGACTACATGCATCCACACCAAACTGACTACCTGTACCTGCACTCCTTTCTCACCGACCCGACTACCTGCATCCACACCACACTAACTACCTGTATCTGCACACCCTACTCACCCACCCCGACTACCTGCATCCACACCACACTAACTACCTGTATCTGCACACCCTACTCACCCACCCTGACTACCTGCATCCACACCAAACTGACTATCTGTACCTGCACTCTTGCCTCACTGACCCGACTACCTGCATCCACACCAAACTGACTACCTGTATCTGCACTCCCGCCTCACCGATCCCAACTACCTGCATCCACACTAAACTGACTACCTGTACCTGCACTCCTGCCTCACTGACCCCAACTACCTGTATCCACACCAAACTGGCTACCTGTACCTGCACTCCTGCCTCACCGGCCTCAACTACCTGCATCCCCATACTACCACTCCTGACAGTCATGCCTTCTCCAATACCCGCACCCAAATCATGAGGACCACACTATCTGCATTCCAACCTCACTGACACCCACTGCATGTGTCCCCATCACAGTGACTTCTCCCCTACCCCGCTTCCACACAGTCACCCCACTAGCTACATTCCAACCTCGCTGACACCCACTGCCTGTGTCCTCACCACAGTGAATTCTCCACTCCCCCGCACCCACGCACAGTGACCCCACTAGCTACATTCCAACCTCAAGGACCCCACTGCCTGTGATCCGTACCACAGTGACTTCTCCACTACCCGCATCCACACACAGTGACCCCACTAGCTACAGTCCAACCTAATGGACCCCCACTGCCAGTGATCCGTACCACAGTGACTTCTCCACTTCTCTGCATCCACACACAGTGGCCCCACTAGCTGCCTTCCAACCTCACTGACCCCCACTGCCTATGATCTGTGCCACCGCGACTTCTCCACTACCCCGCATCCACACACAGTCACCCCACTAGCTACATTCCAACCTCAAGGACCCCCACTGCCTGTGTCCCCACCACAGTGACTTCTTCACTACCCCACATCCACACACAGTGACCCCACTAGCTGCCTGTACTCCCGCCTCACTGACCCGACTACCTGCATCCACACCAAAATGACTACCTGTACTGGCACTCCCTCCTCATCGACATCAACTACCTGCATCCGCACCAAACTGACTACCTGTACCTGCACTCCCGCCCGACCCCAACTACCTGCATCCACACCAAACTGACTACCTGTACCTGTACTCCGGCCTCACCGACCCCAACTACCTGCATCCACACCAAACTGACCACCTGTACCTGCACACCCTACTCACTCACCCGACTACCTGCATCCACACCAAACTGACTACCTATACCTGCACTCCTGCCTCACCAACCCGACTACCTGCATCCACACCACACTAACTACCTGTATCTGCACACCCTACTCACCCACCCCGACTACCTGCATCCACACCAAACTGACTACCTGTACCTGCACTCCTTTCTCACCGACCCGACTACCTGCATCCACACCACACTAACTACCTGTATCTGCACACCCTACTCACCAACCCCGACTACCTGCATCCACACCACACTAACTACCTGTATCTGCACACCCTACTCACCCACCCTGACTACCTGCATCCACACCAAACTGACTATCTGTACCTGCACTCCCGCCTCACCGATCCCAACTACCTGCATCCACACCAAACTGACTACCTGTATCTGCACTCCCGCCGCACCGATCCCAACTACCTGCATCCACACCAAACTGACTACCTGTACCTGCACTCCTGCCTCACTGACCCCAACTACCTGTATCCACACCAAACTGACTACCTGTACCTGCACTCCTGCCTCACCAGCCTCAACTACCTGCATCCCCATACTACCACTCCTGACAGTCATGCCTTCTCCAATACCCGCACCCAAATCATGAGGACCACACTATCTGCATTCCAACCTCACTGACACCCACTGCATGTGTCCCCATCACAGTGACTTCTCCCCTACCCCGCTTCCACACAGTCACCCCACTAGCTACATTCCAACCTCGCTGACACCCACTGCCTGTGTCCTCACCACAGTGAATTCTCCACTCCCCCGCACCCACGCACAGTGACCCCACTAGCTACATTCCAACCTCAAGGACCCCCACTGCCTGTGATCCGTACCACAGTGACTTCTCCACTACCCGCATCCACACACAGTGACCCCACTAGCTACAGTCCAACCTAATGGACCCCCACTGCCAGTGATCCGTACCACAGTGACTTCTCCACTTCTCTGCATCCACACACAGTGGCCCCACTAGCTGCCTTCCAACCTCACTGACCCCCACTGCCTATGATCTGTGCCACCGTGACTTCTCCACTACCCCGCATCCACACACAGTGACCCCACTAGCTACATTTCAACCTCAAGGACCCCCACTGCCTGTGTCCCCACCACAGTGACTTCTTCACTACCCCACATCCACACACAGTGACCCCATTAGCTGCCTGTACTCCCGCCTCACTGACCTGACTACCTGCATCCACACCAAAATGACTACCTGTACTGGCACTCCCTCCTCATCGACATCAACTACCTGCATCCGCACCAAACTGACTACCTGTACCTGCACTCCCGCCCGACCCCAACTACCTGCATCCACACCAAACTGACTACCTGTACCTGTACTCCGGCCTCACCGACCCCAACTACCTGCATCCACACCAAACTGACCACCTGTACCTGCACACCCTACTCACTCACCCGACTACCTGCATCCACACCAAACTGACTACCTATACCTGCACTCCTGCCTCACCAACCCGACTACCTGCATCCACACCACACTAACTACCTGTATCTGCACACCCTACTCACCCACCCCGACTACCTGCATCCACACCAAACTGACTACCTGTACCTGCACTCCTTTCTCACCGACCCGACTACCTGCATCCACACCACACTAACTACCTGTATCTGCACACCCTACTCACCAACCCCGACTACCTGCATCCACACCACACTAACTACCTGTATCTGCACACCCTACTCACCCACCCTGACTACCTGCATCCACACCAAACTGACTATCTGTACCTGCACTCCCGCCTCACCGATCCCAACTACCTGCATCCACACCAAACTGACTACCTGTATCTGCACTCCCGCCGCACCGATCCCAACTACCTGCATCCACACCAAACTGACTACCTGTACCTGCACTCCTGCCTCACTGACCCCAACTACCTGTATCCACACCAAACTGACTACCTGTACCTGCACTCCTGCCTCACCAGCCTCAACTACCTGCATCCCCATACTACCACTCCTGACAGTCATGCCTTCTCCAATACCCGCACCCAAATCATGAGGACCACACTATCTGCATTCCAACCTCACTGACACCCACTGCATGTGTCCCCATCACAGTGACTTCTCCCCTACCCCGCTTCCACACAGTCACCCCACTAGCTACATTCCAACCTCGCTGACACCCACTGCCTGTGTCCTCACCACAGTGAATTCTCCACTCCCCCGCACCCACGCACAGTGACCCCACTAGCTACATTCCAACCTCAAGGACCCCCACTGCCTGTGATCCGTACCACAGTGACTTCTCCACTACCCGCATCCACACACAGTGACCCCACTAGCTACAGTCCAACCTAATGGACCCCCACTGCCAGTGATCCGTACCACAGTGACTTCTCCACTTCTCTGCATCCACACACAGTGGCCCCACTAGCTGCCTTCCAACCTCACTGACCCCCACTGCCTATGATCTGTGCCACCGTGACTTCTCCACTACCCCGCATCCACACACAGTGACCCCACTAGCTACATTTCAACCTCAAGGACCCCCACTGCCTGTGTCCCCACCACAGTGACTTCTTCACTACCCCACATCCACACACAGTGACCCCATTAGCTGCCTGTACTCCCGCCTCACTGACCTGACTACCTGCATCCACACCAAAATGACTACCTGTACTGGCACTCCCTCCTCATCGACATCAACTACCTGCATCCGCACCAAACTGACTACCTGTACCTGCACTCCCGCCCGACCCCAACTACCTGCATCCACACCAAACTGACTACCTGTACCTGTACTCCGGCCTCACCGACCCCAACTACCTGCATCCACACCAAACTGACCACCTGTATCTGCACACCCTACTCACTCACCCGACTACCTGCATCCACACCAAACTGACTACCTATACCTGCACTCCTGCCTTACCGACCCGACTACCTGCATCCACACCACACTAACTACCTGTATCTGCACACCCTACTCACCCACCCCGACTACCTGCATCCACACCAAACTGACTACCTGTACCTGCACTCCTTTCTCACCGACCCGACTACCTGCATCCACACCACACTAACTACCTGTATCTGCACACCCTACTCACCCACCCCAACTACCTGCATCCACACCACACTAACTACCTGTATCTGCACACCCTACTCACCCACCCTGACTACCTGCATCCACACCAAACTGACTATCTGTACCTGCACTCTTGCCTCACTGACCCGACTACCTGCATCCACACCAAACTGACTACCTGTATCTGCACTCCCGCCTCACCGATCCCAACTACCTGCATCCACACCAAACTGACTACCTGTACCTGCACTCCTGCCTCACTGACCCCAACTACCTGTATCCACACCAAACTGACTACCTGTACCTGCACTCCTGCCTAACCGGCCTCAACTACCTCCATCCCCATACCACCACTCCTGACAGTCATGCCTTCTCCAATACCTGCACCCAAATCATGAGGACCACACTATCTGCATTCCAACCTCACTGACACCCACTGCATGTGTCCCCATCACAGTGACTTCTCCCCTACCCTGCTTCCACACAGTCACCCCACTAGCTACATTCCAACCTCGCTGACACCCACTGCCTGTGTCCTCACCACAGTGAATTCTCCACTCCCCCGCACCCACGCACAGTGACCCCACTAGCTACATTCCAACCTCAAGGACCCCCACTGCCTGTGATCCGTACCACAGTGACTTCTCCACTACCCGCATCCACACACAGTGACCCCACTAGCTACAGTCCAACCTAATGGACCCCCACTGCCAGTGATCCGTACCACAGTGACTTCTCCACTTCTCTGCATCCACACACAGTGGCCCCACTAGCTGCCTTCCAACCTCACTGACACTCACTGCCTATGATCTGTGCCACCGCGACTTCTCCATTACCCCACATCCACACACAGTGACCCCGCTAGCTACCTGTACTCCCGCCTCACCGACCCCGACTACCTGCATCCACACCAAAATGACTACCTGTACTGGCACTCCCTCCTCATCGACATCAACTACCTGCATCCACACCAAACTGACTACCTGTACCTGCACTCCTGCCTCACTGACCCCAACTACCTGCATCCACACCAAACTGACTACCTGTACACTGGACTCACCGTCCCCAACTACCTGCATCCACACCAAACTTGCCAACTGTACCTGCACACCCTACTCACCCACCCCGACTACCTGCATCCACACCAAACTGACTCCTGTACCTGCACTCCCACCTCACCGACCCGACTACCTGCATCTACACCAAACTGACTACCTGTACCTGCACTCTCACCTCACTGACCTGATTACCTGCCTCTGCACCAAACTGACCACCTGTACCTGCACACCCTACACACCCACCCCGACTACCTGCATCCACACCAAATTGACTACCTGTACCTGCACTCCCACCTGACCGACCCGACTACCTGCATCTACACCAAACTGACTACCTGTACCTGCACTCTCGCCTCACTGACTCGACTACCTGAATCCACACCAAACGGACTACCTGTACCTGTACTCCCGCCTCACCAACCCCAACTACCTGCATCCACACCAAACGTACTGCCTGTACCTGCACTCCCGCCTCACCGACCCCAACTACCTGTATCCACACCAAACTGACTACCTGTACCTGCACTCCCGTCTCACTGGCCCCAACTACCTGCATCCCCATACCACCACTCCTGACCACCTCGCCTTCTCCACTACCCGCACCCAAATCATGGGGACCACACTATCTGCATTCCAACCTCACTGACACCCACTGCATGTGTCCCCATCACAGTGACTTCTCCCCAACCCCGCTTCCACACATAGTCACACCTCTAGCTACATTCCAACCTCACTGACACCCACTGCCTGTGTCCTCACCACAGTGAATTCTCCACTACCCCGCACCCACACACAATGACCCCACTAGCTACATTCCAACCCCAAGGACCCCCACTGCTTGTGATCCGTACCACAGTGACTTCTCCACTACCCGCATCCACACACAGTGACCCCATTAGCTACAGTCCAACCTCACGGACCCCCACTGCCTGTGATCCGCACCACAGTGACTTCTCCACTTCTCAGCATCCACACACAGTGACCCCACTAGCTGCCTTACAACCTCACTGACCCCCACTGCCTATGATCTGTGCCACCGCGACTTCTCCACTAACCCGCATCCACACACAGTGACCCCACTAGCTACATTCCAACCTCACTGACACCCACTGCCTGTGTCCCCACCACAGTGACTTCTTCACTACCCCACATCAACACACAGTGACCCCACTAGCTACATGTACTCCCGCCTCACCGACCCGACTACCTGCATCCACACCAAAATGACTACCTGTACCTGCACTCCCTCCTCATCGACATCAACTACCTGCATCCACACCAAACTGACTACCTCTACCTGCACTCCTGCCTCACTGACCTCAACTACTTGCATCCACACCAAACTGACTACCTGTACTCCGACCTCACCGACCCCAACTACCTGCATCCACACCAAACTGACCACCTGTACCTGCACACCCTACTCACCCACCTGACTACCTGCATCCACACCAAACTGACTACCTGTACCTGCACTCCCGCCTCACTGACCCCGACTACCTGCATCCACACCACACTAACTACCTGTACCTGCACTCTCGCCTCATTGACCGAACTATCTGCATCCAAACTAAACTGACCACCTGTACCTGCACTCCCGCCTCACTGACCCCGACTACCTGCATCCACACCAAACTGACTACCTGTACCTGCACTCCCGCCTCACTGACCCCGACTACCTGCATCCACACCAAACCGACTACCTGTACCTGCACTCCCGCCTCACTGACCCCGACTACCTGCATCCACACCACACTAACTACCTGTACCTGCACTCTCGCCTCATTGACCGAACTATCTGCATCCAAACTAAACTGACCACCTGTACCTGCACTCCCGCCTCACTGACCCCGACTACCTGCATCCACACCAAACTGACTACCTGTAGCTGCACTCCTGCCTCACCGACCCAACTACCTGCATCCAAACTAAACTGACCACCTGTACCTGCACACCCCACTCACCCACCCCGACTACCCGCATCCACACCAAACTGACTACCTGTACCTGTACTCTTGCCTCACTGACCCGACTACCTGCATCCACACCAAACTGACTACCTGTATCTGCACTCCTGTCTCACAGACCCCAACTACCAGCACCCACACCAAACGGACTACCTGTAGCTGTACTCCCACCTCACTGACCCCATCTACCTGCATCCACACCAGACTTACTGCCTGTACCTGCACTCCTGCCTCACCAACCCCAACTACGTGCATCCACACCAAACTTACTACCTGTACCTGCACTCCTGCCTCACTGACCCCAACTACCTGTATCCACACCAAACTGACTACTTGTACCTGCACTCCCCCCTCACCGTCCCCAACTACCTGCATCCCCATACCACCACTCCTGACCACCTCGCCTTCTCCACTACCTGCACCCAAATCATGAGGACCACACTATCTGCATTCCAACCTCACTGACACCCACTGCATGTGTCCCCATCACAGTGACTTCTCCCCTACCCCGCTTCCACACAGTCACCCCACTAGCTGTCTTACAACCTCACTGACCCCACTACCTGTGATCCTTACCACGGTGACTTCTCCACTACCTGCATCCACACAGTGACTCCACTAGCTGCATTCCAACCTCACTGCCCTTGTCCCCATCACAGTGACTTCACCCATACCCCGCATCCACAAACAGTGCACAGTGACCTAGCTATCTGCCTTCCAACCTCACTGACCCCACTGCCTGTGTCCCCATCACAGTGAATTCTCCCCGACCCCGCCTCCACTCGGTGAGCCCACTGCCTGTGTCCTCACCTCATTGACTTCTCCACTACCCTACATCCGCACACAGAGTCCCCACTAGCTGCCTTCCAACCTCACTGACCCCCACTGCCTGCGTCCTCAACACACACATTCTCTACTACCCCACATCTGCACACAGTGATCCCACTAGCTGCCTTCCAACCTCACTGACCCTCACTGCTTGTGTCCTCACCGCTGTGACTTCTCCACTACCCTGCATCCACACACAGTGACCCAGCTATCTGCCTTCCAACCTCACTGACCCCCACTGCCTATGTCCTCAACACAGACACGTCTCCATTACCCACAGCCATACCACCGTTTCCCCAATATCTCTATCTCTACCTCCCTGACCTCACTCCCTTTGTCCTCACCATGGTACTTCAAGATCACACTTGAGCACATCTCAGGTCCATCACACAACCATCCTCTGAATACTTCTAGTAAAACTCGACCATGTACTAGGCTCTGCTTCCTCAGAAAATACTGGCTACGTTTTTTGCCATCATCAGGGACTCCTGAAATCATTCCCACTACCTCAGCCATATCCCTTGCCTGATCCATCAGCAATGACTGCACAACCATTCTCACTACCACAGCCATATCCCCTGCTTGATCCATCAGCAATGACTGCACAACCATTCTCACTACCACAGCCATATCCCCTGCTTGATCCATCAGCAGCGACTGCACAACCATTCCCACTAACACAGTCATATCCCCTGCTTGATCCATCAGCAGTGACTTCTGCACTAATTCCCACTGCCACAGCCATATCCCCTGCCTGATCCATCAGCAATGACTGCACAACCATTCTCACTACCACAGCCATATCCCCTGCTTGATCCATCAGCAGCGACTGCACAACCATTCCCACAGCCATATCCCCTGCCTGATCCATCAACAGCGACTGCACACCCATTCCTACTACCACAGCCATATCCTCTCACTAATCCATCAGCAGTGGTGGCACACACATTCCAACTACCACAGCCAGGCCCCTTGCTTGATCCATCAGCAGTGACTACACTCATTTCCACTTCTGCCGCCATATCCCCTGCCTGATCCATCAGCAGCGACTGCACACCCATTCCCACTACCACAACCACATTCCCTGCCTGATCCATCATCAATGACTACAAACCCATTCCCACTAACACATCCATATCCCTGCTTGATCCATCATCAGTGACTGCTGCACTCATTCCCACTACCACAACCATATCTCCTGCCTGATCCATCAGCAGTGACTACACCACCATTTCCATTACCCCAGCCATATCCCCTGACTAATCCATCATTAGTGACTGCACACCCATTCCTACTACCACAGCCACATCCTCTCACTAATCCATCAGCAGTGACTGCACACCCATTCTTACTACCACAGTCGTATCCCCCTCCGTAACTAGAGGCCCCAACAGGGTAGAGCCTGAGCAGTCAAGGACCACCCAAAATCTGTAAATGCCCACTCAGCAGCTGAGTGGGCATTTATAGTTGTCAATTTCACTGGTCACCAGGACTTGGGGTTTATAATCTTCAAATCTATGAAGGCAGGAATCTCTCTACACATGATTGAAGGAATAAATGGGGTGCAGTACACACGTGGAAATATGAGTAGGGTTTCCAATCAGCTGGGTATATTTCAATCATTCATCGAGAGGTTATTCAGAATGTGAATTTAGCTTCAGAGGTTTAGGACGTATTCCCTGGAAGTGTTTTATAATGGCGCAATCCCATAGGAAAACGTTCCATGAATCTAGGGGATTGATTCATGGAAGTGTTTTATAATGGCGCAATCCCATAGGAAAACGTTACATGAATCTAGGACCTGATTCATGCAAGTGTTTTAGAATGGCACAATCCCATAGGAAAACGTTCCATGAATCTAGGGGATTGATTCATGGAAGTGTTTTATAATGGCGCAATTCCATAGGAAAACGTTCTATGAATCTAGGACCTGATTCATGCAAGTGTTTTAGAATGGCGCAATCCCATAGGAAAACGTTCCATGAATCTAGGGGATTGATTCATGGAAGTGTTTTATAATGGCGCAATCCCATAGGAAAACGTTCCATGAATCTAGGGGATTGATTCACGGAAGTGTTTTATAATGGCGCAATCCCATAGGAAAACGTTCCATGAATCTAGGACCTGATTCATGTAAGTGTTTTAGAATGGCGCAATCCCATAGGAAAACGTTCCATGAATCTAGGGGATTGATTCACGGAAGTGTTTTATAATGGCACAATCCCATAGGAAAACGTTCCATGAATCTAGGACCTGATTCATGCAAGTGTTTTAGAATGGCGCAATCCCATAGGAAAACGTTCCATGAATCTAGGACCTGATTCATGCAAGTGTTTTATAATGGCGCAATCCCATAGGAAAACGTTCCATGAATCAGGCCCTTAATGTCAGGCCTGTATCCAGAAGTTTATTTTTGGGTGATCATGATCCCTGGTAAAGCAAGAAAACGAAAATAGGAGATATGAGATGAGATCACTGTTAAATAATGTGCATCATGGTGGGATAAAACACCCAATACATTTGTTGATTTCCTATGGCTATCAATAATACCTCTCCGCTGAGAATTTCTGCAAACATCATAGCCAAATGAAACACACAGGTTTGGCAGAACAAGTCAAAGTCCACAGTGCTTGTACTCTGAAGAAATTAGGGAAGCACTAAAGCTGCAGGTGGCTGAGAGGTGTGGGAGCACTGCCAGATGCCACCCACAGTTAGGAACCTAAATGAACACAGACAGTTCTCAGTCTCACTGCGCTGAACAGAACAGTGCAATAGTGACAGGTGTTCCAAGTAATTCAAAGAAGGAGGGATTTTTCATGAGTCCAATGAGTTTAATAACAAAGTAGACTGACACGTGTTTCGAGTCCTCACCGACTCTTCATCTGAGGCTGAAAGTTTCAAGAGCTAGCCTAACCAATTAAGTATATCGTGGCCAATGCCAGATGCACTCTCTCACTGCTTTGCAATTGCGGAACTCTGTGCAATGCTGCTGAACTGAATGGAATGAAAGTAAGCCCAACGATACATTCCATAAAACAGAGAAGATTTAAGAACAAGCTTGCAGAGGTTGCTCTCTGGCTTCTCAGTGCATGTCAGGAACCAAGAAGCTCTCCCTATTTCCTGGTTCCTGTTTGTGTGGAGCACGAGAGCCAGAGGCCTAGAGAGTAGCTAAGGAGGTGGCATCATGTCGAGTCTGGCGTGAAACAGGTAAGGTCTACAAAGCATTTTTGTCTGTGTGCATGCATGTGTGCGCGGATTGTATGTATGAATGTATGAGTGCATGCATGTGAAGGGGTGTCTGTGTAAGTACGTACGTGTATGTGTTGAATGGAATGTTCGTAAACGCGCATGCATAAATGAACCCAGTGTGAAAGTTGTGCAACGGTATGAGTGCGTGTGTGAATGAGAATGTAGTTTTCATATTCTGGGCGATCATGTGAATGACAGAGAAGCTGTATGGGTGCTTGACTGGTGGATGAAAGTGTGTGTGTGTGTGCGCACACACGCGTGCTAAGGTGAGGCCCAGGAGGGCATTGAATTTTTAAAAAAAGATTCCAAATGCATGACTTCGAAATGCATTTGACAGCAAAATAAAACAAAAGCTGTACTTTCTATTTCTATTGTTTGTCTGAACTTTCTCAAATTTCATGAGTACTACTACATCTAAAGTGATTTTGTATGTATGTGACATGATAGAATAAATCCAGGCCTACTGCAGTCAATTAGTAGACCCCAGAATTCCAGACGACAGAGCAAACCCCCTTTGTACCAGGGGGGCATTGAAGCAATCATATTTTTTTTACAACAGAATGGTATGTTTTTCTGGCATTTTAAATGTGACTGTGGGATCAAGAGAAGGGGCAAAACGGGTCTGGGGCAGCTAAAAGGGCTAAATGCGACTGACAGGTCAATGAAAGGGGTGAAACGGGTATGGGGCAACTAAAAGGGTTAAGGAGCAAAACAAGAGGCTAAATGGGACTGGGGGTGAAGGAAAAGGCAAAACGGGTCTGGGGCAGCTAAAAGGGTTAAGGGTCAACAAAAGGGGCGAAAGGGGAGTGGAGGCCAAAAAAAGGGCCTAAAGAGGTCTGTGGGCAGGTAAAGGGGCTAAGTGCAACTGGCGGGTCAGGGAAAGGGGTCAAACGGGTATGGGGCAACTAAAAGGGTTAAGGGGCCAAACAAGAGGCTAAATGGGACTGGGGTCAAAGGAAAAGGCAAAACGGATCTGGGCAGCTAAAAGGGTTAAGGGGCAATAAAAGGGGATAAATGGGACTGGGGTCAAGAGAAGGGGCAAAATAGGTTTGGGGCAGTTAAAGGGGTAGGTAAATGGGACTGGGGCTAAGGAAAGGGGCAATATGGGTATGGGGCAGCTAAAGGGTTTAAGGGACAGCTAAAGCAGCTAAATGGGACTGGGTCAAGAAAAGGGGAAATCTGGTCAAGGGGGCAGCTAAATGCTTTCTGGCAACAAAAGGGGATAAAGGGTACTGGGAAGGGTGAGAAAAGGAGGAAGTGGGCAAGAAAGGGGCTCACTTATCTGTTTGAATGTGCTTCTGCCTCACAGCACCACCAGGAAGTGTTCAATTCCTGCTCCAGCCAATCAATGAGTGAGTGGCTGGGGAAGTACAAAAAAAGACATGCTCCTGGTGTGCTGGCAGCACTTGTCTTACAGGAGAATGTCTGCTTGACTTCCTGCCCAACCCACCTGACTTCCTGTCCTGCCCCAGGGGTCAGACTAGCAGTCAGGTAGCGGGGACTGAAAGAGAGGCAGACATGGCCCTGTATGTGCTGTCGACAGATCAGGAGCCTGTCTTTCCTTTTGGTTTTTCATTTGTTTTTACAAAAGTGAAGGACTGAGTCGGCAGCTGGTGTGGCGTGTGACTGGCCCCTGCTCTGGACAGGCCCTGACCCGAGAGGCGGATCAGGCCAGAGCCCTAGTGGGGCTCAGAGCCCCACCAGACCTGCCTGTTGTGGTGCACTCTAGGCGCACACCGCTGCCTGTGAGCCCCCTCCCACTACAGACTGCACGACGGACACGTCTATGCAGCTCTGGCTCCCCGGTCACTCTACCGCAGCCGGGAATGCCCCCTTTATTTATAGTGCATGCGGCGGAGTGCAACGTCATTTCGCAGCTTGCGTGTGGCCCTTAAAGGGGCATTATCACACTCCTCCTTTTTCATATAAAACAAAAGACTGAACAAAGGAAGCTGAACAGTTCCAACTACTACATTCATTGCAGACAAAACCCAGAGCCCCTTCCATAGCAGCCACCGGGTCCTCGGGACATTCATGGCTCCCATTCACAGTCTTACTCCAACACAAAGTCCGTGAGATGGGCAGGTTTCCCTCGCCCAGTCCTCTGTGGGTACCTCCTGCCAACATCTCTGCTCGGATTTCCTTCTCCCACCAGATCCCGAGCTGGGGAGCTCGGGAGGCATGGGGGACCACCCCCTTCATCCGGAACTTCCACTGCCGCCCGCTGGGCGTAGGGTCAGTCCTTGGCTCTCCCAAGCAGTTGAAGAAGCTTGCATTGCGTGTTACCGAGGTGCTTCCATCGGATGCAGTCACCATTGACCCTTTCACCGCCACCACAACCAGCGGGTCCGGCTCATAGGTCAGCGACAGTTTTTCTTGGGGGTGCTGGTTCCTTACCAGTACCTCGTCTCCCGGCTGAAACCACTGCGGCTTCAGGCCTCTCCGAATGTTCTCGGTTGCCGTCCGTTCATGGCGCTCCTGCTCCACCTCTTCATTGTTGATTACGGCGGGCTCCCGCTCGCCGAGCTCTGGTAGTAGGTCTCGGGGGCACCGTTGGAACATTGCCTCTGCTGGAGCCAGCCCCGTGGAGGTATGGGGTGTGTTGCGGTATCCTCTCAGGAATTTGTACCGTGCCTGTTCCAGGCACTTCCCTTCCCCTTGGGCAATGTGAAAGACCTTGTTGAGGGTCCGCATCATTCTTTCAGCCTCCCCATTGGCCTGAGGCCACAGCGGCATTACCTTGCGATGATGTACACCATACTCCTCCATCAGACCCGCAAAGCTGTCCCCTTGGAATGGCGGGCCTTTGTTGGAGCAGAGCACCGTGGGCAGTCCATGGGTGGCAAAGATCTTTTCAATGGCCACAGCTACCTTGTCGAAAGCCACCAACTCGATGAACTCCACCTCCGGGTAGTGGGACCACTCGTCGACCACCGCCAAGAAGTGGGTGCCCCTTGACGTGGAGCCAAAGTCAGCATGGACGACCTCCCACGGTTTGGTCCCTCTCGGCATGGTCTCAATCTCCGGCTCTCTCTGGGCAGGGGATGATGCTTGGCACCTCACACATGATGCCACAAATTCCTCCACCCTCCGTTCCAGGTTGGGAAACCAGACCTTCTGGTGTAGACATGCTTTTGTTTTGGCCGCACCTTGATGGCCCTGGTCTGCCAGCACTATCATTTGCTGTGTCTGACTCTGAGGTATGACAATGCTGTCCCCCCTCAGCAGGAGTCCGTTGTCCGAGAATGTTGACTCCCCCCTTACTCTCCATAGCTGCTCCAGGGTGGATTTGGCCTCCTGCGTTCTGGCTGCCAGTGAGTCAATTACCATTTGCCACAAGTCCTGTTGGATGGCAGACTTGAGTATTCTGAAGCAGTCGTCCTCGCCAGATGCTTGTTCAAGGACCTGTATGGGCACCGAGTTGGGGATCACGGCCTCCACCACAAGCTGTACATGCTAATCTGCTTCCTCTGCGTACGTAGACAGCACCCCACCAGTGCCCTCTCGTGGGTGTCTCAACAGGAAGTCCGCCGCATTGTTGCTTCCAGGGCGGTAGACTAATGACACGCCATACTCTAACAGGGCCAGCATCCACCTTTCAATTCGGGCTGGCGGTTTGGACGAAAACCCTGCAAGGATGGGCAGCAGGGGTTTGTGGTCCGTGACCACTGTCACTCGTTGTCCCAGAACATACAATCAAAAATGGCGGCAACCCCACAGGACGGCCAGGGCCTCCCATTCGATCTGGAAGTATCTTTGCTCCTTCTCTGATAGCGCTTTGCTGGCATACGCAATGGGACGGACCTCTTGGTTGATACCCATCTGTGTTAGCACTGCTGCCAGGCCACACAGGCTGGCGTACACCACAATTTCCAACTCCAGTGCAGGGTCGAAGAAGGCCATGATATCTTCTGCTGTGAGAGCACCCTTAATGTCCTCAAAAGCCGCCTGCTCGAGAGGGCCCCATTGCCAGGCCATGTCTTTCTTCGTGAGGGCCCTGAGCGGCTTGGATTTAGCTGCCAGATTGCGGATGAAACGGGCACAATAGATGACCATTTGAGGAAACTCCTCACTTCCGAGACGTTTTCAGGGGCCCTTGCCTCCATAATTTCCTTCACCTTGCGTGGATCGGGCGAAACTCCACCAGCCCTGAACACAGAACTGAAGAACTCAATGGTGGTGCGGAGAAATTCACACTTCTCTCGGTGTAGTGTCAGGCCCAGAGATCATAGGCGTTCAAACGTCTTGGCTAACTTCACCAAATGGTCCGCCTCCAATTTGGCGAATACTAGGATGTCATCACTAATATTCAAAACACCATCCAGGTCTGCCAGCGCCCCCCGAATGATATTCTGAAATACCTCTGCTGAGGACGACACCCCCGAAGCTCATCCTCTTACACCTGTAGAGGCCCTTGTGGGTGGTAAATGTTGTAATGTACCTTGACTCAGGTGTAGTACCACCTGATGGTATCCAACCCATATGTCTAGCTTTGAGAAAAACCGGGCACCCTGCAGTTCAGTGATGATATCATCAATCGTGGGCGTGAGGTGTTGCTCTCTCTTAATGACCTTGTTGGGCAGGCGCATGTCCACACAGATGCGAACTGAGTCTGGTTGTTTCGGCTTTTGAGCGACAACAATGGGGGACACCCACAGTGTCGGGCCTTCGACCTTTTCTATAATGTCCAACTTGACTAGGTTGTTGAGCTCTTTGTCCACCAGATCTCTTAGGTGGAACGGGACCCGTCGATGCTCCAGAGCGATAGGCTGCACCGAGTCGTCTATGTGCAGTTTGACCGCGTCCCCCACCATCTGTCCAATTCCTTCAAACAGGACCCTGTGTTTCTCCAGGAGGGTTTGGATGTCATCCACATAGATGGAGTATGCAAATGTCACGATACCCAGTGCCTCTGCCGCCGCACAGCTCAGCAGGGTGTTGCTGCTGACCGGCGTCACATAGAATCGGGCCCACCATGTTCGACATCTGCAATGAATGTACCGTCCAGCTGTATTGGGTCTGCTCCTCCAAATTTGACGATTCGGGCCTTCAGCTTGGTCAGGGTGGGTGGGCATGCCATGGCGTCTTAGTGTTCACGAGCCATAACATTGACGGAAGCTCCTGTGTCTACCAATACCGGGACTGAGGACTCGTTCACCATCATCAGACATCGAGGCTGCCACCTTGTCTTTGCCTTCGATACGCCAATGGTGGATACGAAGAACACGTTTTCTTCTTCCTCCTCCTCTTCCTCATCGAGAGCTGAATTGTCCTCCGCCTGATCAAGCTGCGCAACGTTTGAGGGTGCTGCTCCTGGAAGAAACCAGCCTGCACCGGGCCTCTGGAGACCACTACCGGAGCGGTGGCCCTGCACATCCTGGTGTAGTGGTCTGGACCATCAGACCTGCCACATGTCTTTCCGATTGCCGGGCATTCCGCTGGGTGGCGAGTGTCATATCCACACTTGGGGCACGAATTGGCAGGGGCTGACCCCCTCTCTCGCTGACTCATTCCCCCACATCTGGCTCCATTGCCGTGTCCGACTGCACAGATCTCTCCAGTCTTGATGGGGCGTACCCCCACTTCCATTCTGGACGCTCGCAGGTCAGAAACCTCCTGGCACCTCCCCTTTCCAGAATGCGTGACGGGCTGATGCCAGGCTCACTCAGGACTTGTCTTCTTAGTTTGCCAGACGTGCAGCCCTGGATCAACTGATTTCTGATAATTGTGTCAGGATCCACCCATGCACATGGCACCGCCAACCTTCTCAGCCTTCCATAGAACGTGTCAAGTGTCTCATCGTCCTTTTGGCGTGCTGCCCCCATGAGGAATCTTTAATAATCTGCGTTGGCAAGGGGTGAGAAATATCCATGCAGAGCGTCTTTCGCGGCAGCATAGGAGACATCACGTGGCTGAAGCGACAGGAATACCTCATGCACAGCTGGACCTGCACAATACAGCAAGGTGGCTAACTTTCTGTCATCATTAGGCTCCATTGTGGCACGAAAGTACATTTACAGCCTGTCCATCCGCATCTTCCAATGTGGCCCCAGGCTCTAAGGCGCCCCCGAAATATGAAACTCAGGCATTGGTGGTAACGCACCTGGGGATCTTGCACCTGGTAGTTGTGGTGCTGCCATCGCGGGGGGCTGCGCTGGAGGTTGAGCAGCTGCCCCAAGAGGTAAGGCTGGAGGCTGGACAGGTGCCACAGGAGGCTGTACAGGAGGTTGGACAGCTGCCACAGGAGGCTGCACTGGAGGTTGAACAGGGGCTTGAGGCTGACCTTGATCTGGTTGCTGTTGGGGTGCTGCTGGTCCACCGCCGTCCATTGCATAGAGCGCACAGGCACCTTTGAATAAGACACCAAAGGCAGCAACTCAGGCTCTCTCCTCGTGCAGGCAGGCAAATTGTAGGTCAGCAGGCTTCTTCTCCCTGCAGGCAGGCCAAGGACACTTCAGTCCTTCCACCAGCTTGATCCTGTGAAGAGCCAGCGAATTTTCCAGGGGCAGATGTCACCCAATATCTTCCCCCTCTTGTGGGTACGAGTCCCAAAAAGTGAGCCAGGTGGGGCCTAGAGACTGTCCTAATGGGTTAGCAGGCCTCTCCAGGAACCACCCTTCACTCGGTGAAAACAGAAAAAAAAAAAAAAATTCTGTCCAAAACCACAGCATGTGGTAGTAGCAGCAATCCGCTGCCAAGCATTCCGAAAATTGGGCTTGGATGGCCTTTGGAAGTGAAAGAAATCACTGCCGTGGCCTTTCTAGGCCCAGTCACAAAATGCCCGCTGACCGCGTGGATTGCCTCCTGCCCTGCAGCAAGATCAAACGGTGCTGATGTTTCAAAACAATCAAAACTCGCCGTTGATTATCACCGCCCGGCTTGGGATGCATCCGTGCCTCGGTCGCCACTGTTGTGGTGCACTCTGGGTGCACACCGCTGCCCGTGAGCCCCCTCCCGCTACAGACTGCACCACGGACATGTCTATGCAGTTCAGGCTCCCCGGTAGCTCTACCTCACCCGGGAACGCCCCCTTTATTTATAGTGCACACGGCAGAGTGCAACGTCACGCCGCCGCGTGCATGCGTCCCTTAAAGGGGCAGCATCACACCGCCCAGTTCTAACTGAAGGCAACCTTGCCTAACCCTAGCAGCAAAAATCCTTCCGCCAGTTCTGCTCTATCACTGCCCTATCGGGGCGTTATCCCACAGAGACTGGTGCAAAGTTGGGAACATGTAAAGGCTGTCACGTGGAAGACACAGCAAGAGTTTAGGGTGGGCGTGCATGTCGTCTTGCCGGCTTCTGAGTCCGAGAAAGATCTGGAGCAATGTTTCTCCTGTTGGATTTAAGGTCCTCGATTTGGGGTTTTAAAACCCGCCGCAGTTTTTTGCGGGGTCTTTGAGCTTTAAGGGCCAGAACTTAAGAGCAAACATCCACTCAAACCTGGGGTTGCCCATGGTGCTGATCCTTTGAGTTGGTGCCCCAAAACGGGTGCAATGAAAACTGCTTCTTAATATAATTAGAATGACATGAGGACTTGGCACCGGCATAACATAACATACCCCACACAGAAAATAACTCAACAGCGTGTGGGGCTGTGCGAGCTAGAGTCTGCCCTACTGCAACGCCCTCGACCACGGGGCGGCCTGGGCTTTAGCCCCCTCCCACCCCACTGAAAAATTGTTTTTTGTTGACTTGACCTGGCTGCCAGGAAATGAGACTTAGACTAAACGGGTGTCCGCGGCTGCACAGTTAATAAAGGCCCCGCAATTACTAATGTAAAGCTTTTAATTGTTAGCACCTGCATTTGTGTGCATACATTTTTAGGCAATTCAAATCGCGAGATCAGAAGGGTTGGGGGGACAGCAGAGCGCTCATTCTAACAGCAGTTCTTAAGTGGGTGTTTTCAGACTGAAGGAGAGAGTTAACTGTTTGTAACATGAACAACATGAACGCTGCAACAGCCTAGTCTCATTAGAATGTGTAAAAGAAGTTAGATGCCCCGACACAAGTAAGATTGGCCCTCCCCCACAGCCTCTGAAGATAACCCCTGCCCCAACATTTGAAGGGTTAGGGGTCAGGGTTCCATTAACTCACTCCACGCCTGTAGAATAACTTCCCTGGAGAGGTAAAAAAGACTCCCCAACTTGATGCCTGTCAGGAAAAAAGTGCAAGACCGATCTGGTGAGAAGAGACTCGGGACTACAGCACCGCTGGAATGCTGGACTTGAGTCATGCAGCGAGCGCTGTGCAAATACATACGACACCGGCATGGCCCGGGGGCCTGCCTCATGCATCGGTGGAAGCCAGAATGTCCAGATAATATCAATGCCCTGGCGGGTTTGGCGCAATATGTCTGAAACGCGTCCTCTGGGGTGCTTAAGTGTGTGATACCGCGCGAGTCGTACTTTCTGAGAGCAGAACAGCACTTTTCCACGAGACAGGCGACTGCTCTCTGAGCGAGGCTGTTTCCTGGCTGCCACACTCAGAGGCTGGACTCGCAGAGCGCCCCCATCAGGCCACTCACTGCATTGCAGGCGGAAGGAACGCACAGCTGCCCATGAGACGCAAAGGGGCGATTCACTGGCACGCCGATCGCGGGCACCATGCTGGGCTGTGCGGCTCTACAGCAGTGCACGCAGAGCGATGGCAGCGGGGGGTGGGGGACGGGGGGGTCGGGGGTGGCGATAGGTCCTGGCAGGCTCTTCCGCAGCTCTGTGGGAAAAGGTGTATACAGGCAGGCAAGGATTGGCACTGGCCAGCCCTGGAATCCCCACAGCTCTCAATTAGAGGTGTGCATTTCTAGTTCCAGCCCATCCCAGCAGAATGTGTAACTAAGGTGTGTCGCCTGTTGTGGGTGCCTAATGAATTTGTGACGGGTATTTGTAGAATGCCACGTGTAGATGCTGTGAAAGATTAGCACAATTCTAATGCCATGAGGGGGTTTCTCAAGAGCAGATCATGACACAGCTTCTGCAAACTCAACCGTAGCTGATTCCGAGGCCGTGGGGCGGCGACAGAGACGCCCCGGTCACCTCTGAGGCCGAACCTCGCTCTTGGAATGCTAAAGCGACCCTTATCCTCAGAACCTAAGCGCCGGGCTGGCCTGTAAAGGCACATTTTGGATTTCAGGCATATAGGAGCTATGCCATGCCGGCATTTAAAACCCATCCGCGAGATCTTTTAATAGGAAGCCAGTGCAGAGAGTAGCCAGCAGATGACAGAGACATATTTAGAAAGTCCCCTGGCCAATCACACTGCTGCGTTTTGTACTCTCTGCTGCCATGAGGCCTGATATTCCCGACCCCCCCCACATATAACACACAAGCAATGTAACAATCAAATATTTCTCTCCCTTGCCTTGGGAATGAGTCTGTAGGGCTATCACTTTCCACTAAATAGATATCTGCAGTGGGTGGGGTGGGATGGGGAGGGGTAATCAGGCCTCATTACGAGTTGGGCGGTATTCAGGCCGTTAATCTGCCAGAATACCGCCTAACGTAATTACTGTTACCACCACTTGGTCCGGCAGTATGGCGGTGGCAGAGTTAATGTCCATTTTATGGCAACAATCCCACTCTGGGGGCAATACTCGTAGTATGGCCGAGCCGGAAAAGTGGCGGTCATTTCGTTACCACCAATTTTTTTCCCCCCGCTGCCATACTTGTAATGAGCCCATCATCTTTAGTGTATTATGCCTGGCGATGGGTGGAGCATCACATTCAAGGCCCGGTTCGAGCATTACCAGTTTTGCCTGATGACCGCTGGGGTGTGCAACGTGCCGCCTATTTGCCCACGGTTTCAGGCACCGATAATCAATCCATGAGTGATGGCCTATTTTATTAAAAAAGAAAAGGTCACTCGAGCACTCTAGTTCCATATCATTTAATCCTTAAACTAGTATTAACAGGGTTTGACCCCAGCAATGTTAAAAAATAACAGGGTTAAATCCCAAATGTGAATGGTAACAGGGTTAAATCCCACAAGATGTTCAACAATTATACCAGGGTTCAAACCCAACTGCCAGTGCAAATGCAGAGTAGTTCTGCTCTTCCAAGTACTTCGAGCCTCAAACTCTCTTCAGGGAGGCTGAGTTTCTTTTCAGCTGTTGCCAATTACTTTTTTAATTACAGTCTCAAGGAATTCTGGTCTTTGTAGTGATGGCACAATGTTTTGTTCAGAAGACCAGGAACTAACTCCCCTCCAAACACACACATCTTACCAAAAAATGGGGGAGGGGGGGAAAAATCATGATTATGGCTCTGCAAAGTGAGGGCATGACAACCCCTGGTGCTGCTGCCTCCAGGACCCAGGCTTCTTGCAACATTAAGTAAAAAAGAAAAGGTCAGGCGCGCACTCTAGTTCCCAGTCATTTAATATTTAAACTAGTATTAATAGGGTTTGATCCCAGCAATGTTAAAAAATAACAGGGTTAAATCCCAAAGGTGAGGGCTAACAGGGTTAAATCCCACAAAATGTTAAAAAATAAACCAGGGTTCAATCCCAACTGCCAGTTCAAATGCACAGTAGTGCTGCTCCTCCAATCCCACAAAATGTTCAAAAAATATACCAGGGTTCAATCCCAACTGCCAATTCAAATGCACATTAGTTCTGCTCCTCCAAGTACTTTCGAGTCTCCAACTCTCTTCAGGGAGGCTGTGTTTCTTTTCAGCTGTTCCCAATTACTTTTTTAATTACAGCCTCAATTAATTCTAGACTTTGTAGTGATGGCACAATGTTTTGTTCAGGAGACCAGGAACTAACTCCCCTCCAAACACACACATTTTACCAAAAATTGGGGGAGGAGGGAAAAACCATGATTATGGCTCTCCAAAGTGAGGGCATGACAACCCCCGGCGCTGATGCCTCCAGGCCCGGGCTTCCTGCAACATTTAGTAAAAAAGAAAAGGTCAGGCGCGCACTCTAGTTCCCAGTCATTTAATTTAATCCTTAAACTAGTATTTTGTGGGATCCAACCCTGTTACCACTCACATTTGGGATTTAACCCTGTTATTTTTTATCATTGCTGGGATCAAACCCTGTTATTACTAGTTTAAGGATTAAAATGACTGGGAACTAGAGTGCGCTCCTAACCTTTTCTTTTTACTTGATATTTCAGTAAGCCCGGGTCCTGGAGGCAGCAGCACCGGGGGTTGTCATGCCCTCCCTTTGGAGAGCCATATTCATGGTTTCCCCCCTCCCCCAATTTTGTGTAAAATGTGTGTGTTTGGAGGGGAGTTAGTTCCTGGTATCCTGAACAAAACATTGTGCCATCACTACAATGACCAGAATTCCTTGAGACTGTCCTTAAAAGAGTAATTGGCAACAGTTGAAAAGAAACACAGCCTCCCTGAAGAGAGTTGGAGACTCGAAAGTACTTGGAGGAGCAGAACTATTGTGCATTTGAACTACTGGCAGTTGGGATTTAACCCTGGTATATTTTTTGAACATTGCTGGGATCAAACCCTGTTATTACTAGTTTAAGAATTAAAATGACTGGGAACTAGAGTGCGCGCCTGACCTTTTCTTTTTTACTATCTTTACTTATTCCCTCATACTGGAGCAGCATGCAACTTACAAAGGAGCGATATGGGGAAGGTGAGAGAATAGTCAGCTACCAGCCAAATCTTAGAATTGGGAACAAAGTGTCGAGTATTTGGGGGGCCACCCTATGTTGGATTATCTGTGGATCCAAAGACGGTGTCTGGTGAGTTGGACTGGCCATGCCCCTCTACATCATGGAGACCTTGTGTTATTTGTGGGTTTCATATTATTATAGGGAGTTTATTTAGAAACACCAGCCTATGCCTCTGCGACCACTCACCCGTTGGGTAGAAAGCCTTCCTGGGAGTATTTTAAGTGGTATCCAGAAGCTTCTGCATAGACCGATCCTTAAAGTAGAGCCACCGGGGCAGTTTGATTGCATCTCCAGGAAGATGATTTGGCGCAAAGCCTGATACCCAAAAGAGAGCAAGTATTCTGTTAGGGCAGTGGTCTTCAAACTGGGGGGCTGGCCCCCTGAGGGGGGCCCGAAGGATGCCCACGGGGGCACGAGGCTCTTCAAAAAGGGATTACGGTAACTGTTAATAATAGAAAATATAGCAGATATGGCATCTGGCGGGGACCCAGCAACAATATTTTTACTCAATGGGGGCGGCCGCAATATTTTACTCAAGGGGGGCTCAGCATAAAAAAGTTTGAATACCCCTGTGTTAGGGCCTGGGAGGTGTTGACAATGAAGTGGAGTTAGTCTGAAAGGAGCCCGTTCTTGGGCGATTTGGAGAGCGTGCAGTGGTTTTCAGCCATTATGCCAGGTGTCCGAATGTTCGGTTTGTCCTCAGGCCATGGGGGCACATTATTTCCACCCAGTATAAGGTTGCTATAATTTATTTCCATGTCCTGAGAAATATTGGTGTACAAAACGATCAAGACCTTTATGTCACACGAAAACTGCTTCAATCTATTTTCGCTGAAAAACTTGTGATTATTTATCCAAAATATATATTCCTATATCAAAGTTAAAAGCCATTCTTGTATCCACATTTTACTGACCACATTTAGATGTTTAGACATATATCTGTAACAAACATGAATAGATTTGGTGTGACGTCGTAGTTGTTGTTGATAGCCCCTCTCCTCCCCGCCACCCAGTACAACTGTACCTCGCCCGGCTTCTATAGTTCAATTGCACTCCGGTCGGGGCTAGCACTGACGAGCTCTATTGATGTTGGAGGCGTTGCCATAAATGGCAATTAAAGAGGGAATACTGGTATTCATCTCTTCAATGTTGGGGTTCTTCTTTTTGAGATTGGCAAAGGCTGGCAACATGGCACAGTTGACATGTGAACAGATCTAGCCCCCAAGTTAGAATCGGAAGAAAGCCTGGAAACAACAAAATGAGGAAGCAGAATGAGGAAGCAGAATCTTAGGATGCAGTGAATTTACGGAATTACATCATACCCACAAATCACTGAAACAATCCCAGTTACTAAAGAAAAGTTCGGTCTCACCTGCACCTCTGACATTCAGGAGTGGCCAATTTCCCTGACAATCCCACACTTGAGGGATGCTCTTTTAAAACAAGCCATTGAACAACGTACTACGTACTAAGAAGGCCTGAAGAAGAACATTTTTTGGACCGGAGAGGATTGTTATACAGGGTGTAACCTAATCCAAGAGGGGAGAGAAAAAGCTGCCTTCAATTGCTGGTCGCCAAATCCTTCCAAAAAGCTGTCATGTTTCTGGCCCTCATCTGTCGAAGGACTTCACAATTGGGTACGACGAAGACTCAAGATCATATATTGAGCCAGCTCCATTGGCCATGAATATACAGCAGCATGAAAAGGTCCTCTCAGGCTTGTGATATTTTTCAGAAGACCAGCAGCAAAGATATCCTGAAGTGGTGCTTAAAACTGATGCCTATCATCAACATACCTTCTGAAATGATCGTAATGCTCATCATAGGACCACTCAAACCATCCAAGAGGTGGTTCCATTATATTCAATCCGCATGGAATTGCAGTACATGTTACCCATGAGTGTTGCACTGTCAGCCAACATCACTTGGGACATCTTAAAGATCCTCCTGTCTTACTTCACAAAGGCAGGCTTTCAACAGGAAATCCTAAAAGACAATGCTCATCTTTCATACCAAAAGTAGTGGAAGGGATGGAAACACTTTTAGAAATCAAGATCCTACCCATCCACATACTAAGGGTGTATTCAGGAGGTTACGAAAGACCATACACATCTCTTCAGAGAGGTAATCGAGAAGGATCAGTGAAACTGTGGTGGTCTGTTACCATGGTTTTTGTTTGTTGTCTGGAACATGCTCCAAACTACCACCACATTTTCCCTGTTTGAGCAAGTTTATTGAAGAAACCCACAGGATGTCACTGAAATGATCCAAAAAGAATTGGAAGACCAAGAAACCTCTAGCCTAAGTCTGGCCAAGTATGTACACAACACCAAAGAAACAATGGGGCCTAGTCTAGACATGCATGAAAAAGAAATATATAAAAAGGGACCCAAACAACAGAAAAAGCCTGTACAACAAAAAGGCCAGCCTTCACACTTCGAAGAGAGGATATTAGCCATGCTGCTGTTATCTGCCAGTGATAACAAATCAGCTGCTCAGTAAAATAGCCTGTATAAGGTGACTGAGGTTGTACAAAACCTGAACGATTGAGTATATCAACTGGATTGACCTAAAATGAGCAGATCAATCATTTGAACTGGTTGCTGTGGGAAACCCATGGAGGAAAGGGAAATCAACCCATTACCTGGAAAACTAACACAAAAGAAGATAATTTTGAATTATGGGCGACTTAGATTAAGGTGCACAGATAATTCCTGAAGAATTCCAGACATGTCCACCAGGTAAAGACTTAAAAGACGTTCTTCATGATTAGATAGCATCATTAGCTACTGGATAAGAATATCTCTGCTGTAGAGGAGCAGGTGGACACGCCCCCCCCAGCTCCTGCCCCCTCAACTCCATCATACTGCAACAGCAGGAGAAGAGCCCTATATGGGACATCAGGTATCATCCCAATACCACATCGAGTGTATGAGAGACGATATGCACTCAGACAACTGTATCGGATGTACCCTCGCACTGAAAGGATAGAAGGATGTTTGCACACACCATTGGGCAGTATAGAGCTATAAGTGAAATCTGACAAGAGCAGAGTGACGTCATAGAGGAAAGATACCGAGACTCACTGAAACGATGTGCAAATACTCAAAGAATAAAGATGTAACGGATGTAACAAGAGAAAAATGCAATCATATATGAAGAAATCATATGTGCAAAGAAGATAAAGTAACCTGCTGACTAATAAGTGTATATACGCAGAAACGCAAGGTAGATGAGGCGTATAGAAACTTGCTGCAAAAGAAAACATTACGTGGCTAGAGCAGCCATGATGGAAAGATGGATGCTGGAGCCACATTGAAACCAATCAACCTACCTCAGAAACAGACCAGATCTGCAGAGTCAGGAGATGCTGGAAAAACTGCTTTGTCTGAGGAATAAACAAGATTCTATTGGCCTGGGATCAAGGATGCTACTTCAAGGAATAATTGCAAGGCACAAGGGAAGTTAAAAGGATAAGCCATGTACGTAAGGCATATTTCTCTTAGATTAAGCATAGAAGAAAACATCTGCAGGAGCCAAGTATTGGAAAATAAAGATTCAGAAAACCTATGCAAGATGGAGTGAGCAAGTCTGCTGAGGCTAAGAAGGGTAAAGACACCCAGCTCATTTGAATCAAATTGCAGTAAATGGAAGGTCGAGATGGACACATTTGTGGTCTCCTCACACATGATTCAGAAGTCAAAAACAAGGGCTATTCATTTAGCCCAAATGAAGATAATGGTGTGCCTACACTCCCTTGCTGGTCCCAGAACAGAGAACAGGCTTCAAGGTCAACTACAAAGGAGAATCCTTGGCTTGGGGCCTGACCGATGAGAGATGATGGACTAATTGGGAAAGTGGGGAGTATTCTGATGTTACTCTCGGCACCTGAGTTTCGTTTTTCTTACCGAAAGTCCAAGGTTGGGGAAGGCATGCAAACCAATCAGAGGGTCTATGTAGCAACATGCTATATAATGTTGCAAAGACCAACCCGCTGCCATTTTTGTATTGAGAGGTGGTTCAAGGCGTGCCCACCAGATAAGGGGCAGCCAATTAAGTTATTAACACTTATACATACTATAGGTACACATGTTCCCTTAACCAATCCATCCCTTTGCAGTTTTCCATGTAAGATGATGTCATAGATGATGCATATCGAGGTATAAAACATTTGTATAATCACATTTGGGTGTGAGTGCATGAATTACTGTTTGTTGTTCGCCAGATTGCCCTAATTTATTTTTATGCTAATAATAAAGTAGTACTTTGCCAAATTCTTTGAGTATGTCCGGTTATTTGGGTCTGAGATCATTACTGGTAATTCCATCCAGCACATGAGATGCTTTAAGGTGCTAGAGCACATTTTGGTAGCAATACAGATGGTTCTGGTCTAATCGACCTAGGTCCAGGTCTAGACTCTCGGACGATAGACAACTTCAGCCATTAGCCAGAAGTCTGTGGAGCTTCCTCTGCAGATTGGCACGTAAAATCACACGTGTGAGAATTATTGATCGGCAGGTGCCCCTTTGACAAAATTACTGTCTGGGCTCCGCTTGTGCCCCACGCACTGAAAGCTAACTGGTCGATTGGGGAAGAGTTGATGCCAAGAAACTCGAGCTGAGCCACGGATCAAAGTAGAACATCTAAGGTGGCAAAAATAGGGCGGGGGACTGTATTGTAAATATATGCATAGAAGTAGCTGGATTTCTGGGGATTCAAAAGAAGAGAAATAGGTACCTCTGTTCCTGGTTTCAAGAGGGGAGGAAATGCATGCACTAAAACTCCAAATAGGGGTATTATTTAAGAATTCCGGAGGCAAGGCCAAAAAGAAGAGTGCATATCAAACTCCAAAATGGGGTAAAAAGTGAGATGAGATACATTTACTAAAGATAGTAAAAGGTTTATGTAGAAAATTAAAATGTGCACATGTGTATGGGGTTATACATGTCAGTGTAAAACCTTTATTGTGTCTAGATTAGGTGATATAAAACAATAGTAAACGATTAAGGTGATCCTCAGATTTTTAAATCAAGCGATTGACATCAATCAGGAGGGTAACAATCAAAGGGGAATAATACATGAAGAAGAGATTTTTAAAACATAAATAATAAAACAACAAAATAGCAAAAATGTATATAAAGTGTAAATGAAGGCACAAAAAGAACAGCATTGCATAGATTTTTAAAGTGGTTACAATTTTTTTTTTTGTAGGTAATAAGCAGAGATTGACCGTGCCTGCTCAAATTAATCAGTGTGGTATACTTGATAAAAATAAAAGAATAAATGATCTGGTAAGTATTGACATTCAAAATCAACTTGTCATCAGGGGGACACTCCTCTTTTACACCTATACATGACATGTACGAGATATACACTCAAGATAAGACAGTTTCACGCAGAGTGGGTCAGGCACGACTAATAAAACACTTATGCCTTGTCCTCTGGAGGGTTTGTTGTCAAAAACAGTATTGCGACATATGACAATATATTTGCATGTTACATAGAAGGGGAAGAAGTAACAGAAAAAGTTGGCTGGTTTAGAGTTGTGAAAAATGTATCACAGCGTGAAAGAAGACACACCTGAGAAGAAGTGGATTCTTAATTAGCATAAGGAGGTTACAACGCCTTCTGCTCCTCTTTCCACTCCTGAAAAACTCCTCTTTCCCCTTCTGAAAACAAGAGTGCAGACACTAAAGAACAGGGATTTTATCCTTTAAAGGAATTGAAAGCAGCGGCGGAGTATGTTATTTCGACATATTAGCCCCCTGCTTATAACAGTGAGGACAAAATGGAAGTGAGTAAAAGTAGAGAACGCAAATATAAGCCAAAACGCGATGAAAGTACACAGCATGATGAGACAAAGGACAGACAGATGGAGACAGAGGTGGAAGCATGGAGACAAAGGGAAGTAAAGATAAGGCTAAGGGAGTAACAATAGTATAGAATGAATGGATGGGAGGACAGATACTACTAAAATTTGATGATAAGGGCATTGATGGGGCTCGAGAAAGAAAAGAGCAGGAAAAGAAAGAAAGGGAACACGATAGAGCATACAAAGAAGAGAAGGAAAAAGAGAGGAAGCAAAAGGAAGAACAAAGAATGTACGAGGCAAGGAAAGAAAAAGAGAGACTGGAAGAGAAGAGGCAAGAGGACATAGAAATACAGAGAATGCAAGTACGCAGGTTGAAAAGAAGGCAAGAGGAAGAAGAGAAAAGAGAAATGAGCTGAAGGGAAGATGAGAGGAACAGAAGTAGGGGACTAAAGGATGAAGAGATAGATAATCTATTTAAAAAAGTATAGTGCTGATCGAACCACGAGACCGATTTGAGGAAGAGAGAAGGTCACTACAGCCCCGCAGGGAGCTGCAAGGGATACCAAGAATACAGACATGGGCTGATGAGCATGAGACAGAAGGCATAGGGAAAAGGAGTGGGGATTTATATAGGCAAATGAGAGATATAGATGGGAATAAAACCCAAGAGAATGTTGAAGGATCGTTACTGAGGGAGATTGGAGGAAGGTCAGGTGACACATTAAGAGATAAGCATAGAACGCTGTCTTTAAGTAGACTAGATCTTGATGATGTGGAAAGGGATGAAAGTCACACAAGTTGGGGCATAATGATGTCAAACGAAGACAGGAAAGAAAATGAGAAAGCACGAAGGGAGGGCACAGGCGGTTTTTTCGAAAGTTTCGAGTGTAGAGAAAGGGTTAAAAGGGTCAGACCTAGAGGACCCTAAAGAAAAAACATCAGAACGGATACCATACACTGAGCAACCACAAACACGGTTGCATAGTACAGGTGATGTATCCCCACCTTATGTAAGCAGATTAAGGTTACTACCAGGATGGAGGCAAATGGGTGAGACTAGGCCCACCTGGAAAACACGAAGCATAGGTGGCTATGATTATGGATCAGGGTTTTCACAATTCCCATTATTAGAGAAAGGGGGAGGACGTCCACAATATATTCTGTGGCCACAAATGGATAAGGATAATTTAAAATGTAAATGACCTAGTTTTACTTCAGGAGTGGGAAAATTAATTTATGAGCTAGACAGAATGACATCAGGACTGAGGTTAGCTATAGCTGAAATAAAAGGCCTGCTAACAGAAATCCTAGTGGAGAGGACTAATGACATTTGGAAGTGAGCAGGGAATGCAGGTGTAACTGCTTAAAACATGACACATGATGGAGCGCCAGTTAATAATTGCAGAGCAAATGTATGTTGGGCGCTCAGAGCACAATATCCCGACACACCAGCTATGGGTGCGATTATGACTAGGAAGATGGGTGTGGATGAAAATCCTGTTGCCTTTATTCAAGATATTCAAGAAAAATGGCATTGTGAGACAAGAGAACCGTGGGATAAAACAGTGGCATTATTGTACCACATTTTATGTCTGGTACGGCCGAGCCAGTGCAAAGACAGATGAAGAAATAGGTAGGGATGGAAGCAAAGCCATGGCCAGAAATACAATTGACTGTTGTGCACCAGTGACGAATGTTACAAGAGAAGAATAAGAAGAAAGCTGAGAGTAGAAAGCAGGAGGAAGCGAAGTTAGTTTACAATAAATTGTCAAAACCAGCTAAAGAAAGAGCGGTATTGACAAGTATTGAAGGTGTGGCGACACAAGAGATGCGACCAGCACAGCAAAATAATGTAGTATACTCTTTGGATCAGAGTGGGTAACATTTTTGGCTAAGGGGAAGAGGGAAAGGACCCAGGGGAGGAGGAGGAGGTGGATTTCAAAACCCTCAGTGAGGAGGAAGATTTAATGGTGGACAGCGGCAACAATACTGTACTTGTGGGAGGATGGGACATATAGCCAGAACATGTAGAAGTAGAGGGGGCATGCAGCAAAATTGGAAAGCTCCAAGAGGGGGGATGGGCTATGTTCCGCAATATAGTACAGAACTACAGGAGAATTATACTCAAGATTACACACAGAATCAGGCATGTGCGCCTCAGCCACATGAAACAGAGCAAGCTCCATTAAAAACACAATCACCACAAGGGCAACCACAGCACGTTCCTATGCAAACACAAAAGATACCAACCGAGCAAGCACAGACACAATACGCCATGGTATCACAATGGAACACGAATGTGGGAATACAAAAAACACCCCCAACTAAACGAGGCAGTGTGACCGTGGTAGGAGGAAATCCTTTCACAGGTTCAGAGATGAATTTGTATCCACAATAGGGCAGACTACAGAGTGACCTGATATGTTCAGTACTATCAGTGACACCGGACCCCCAAGAGGAACCAAGGGTCAAGGTAACGAATGGAGGCAAGATATTTTCATTCCTTGTAGACACTGGAGAAATTTGTTCCTGTGTCCCAGAGGGAAAATCCCCAATGTCAGGCATTGCCATGAATGCACAGGGATTCTTTGGGGAGATGAGCTTAGTTCCTTTTACAGACAAATTACCAATCTCTATAGGAGAACATGACATGTCAATGCCATTATCATATTCTTGGCAGACACCAGTTAACATATTACGATGTGACTTGATGACAAAACTTAACATGACAATGGGCCTCATTACAACCCAGGCGGAAAACTATGGTGCTAATAGCACCATGGTCCATGCTGGTAACTTACCGACTCCACCATGGAGAAAGGGGGAATTACCACCCCATTACAAGGTTGGCAGGGCTGTAATTCCCCCTTCTTCCATGGCCCTTCCCCATTCCCATTTTTGCCCCATAGGGCTCAATGGGAATGGGGAAGGCGCTAAGTACGGTACCGCAAATTGCGGTACCGTACTTAGCACCAAGGTCCCTTTGCGAGTCCCTACTTTAACGGCTGGTGTAGACCAGCCATTAAGGTTGGGTCCCGCAAAGGGACCTTGTAATCAGGCGCTAATGGGTTAACGGCGCCACAGCCTTTTACGGCGCCGTTAACCCATTAGCGCCAGGGTCGTAATGAGGCCCAATATCTTTTACTGACAAATGAATAGTGTGCTCCACTCCAGCAATGCATTACATGAATGTGAACAAATGTACAGTGACTGTTTTATTATCATGGTTAGCCTGGTTGGTAGGTAAAATATTGTGAATAGCTGAAGAGGTTTTGTTTAGAGCAGATATACCAAATTATGTCACCAAATTATTTGAAATAACATATTTGTGATATTTTTCATTATATGATGTTATGAGATCTTATTGTAATTATATTATGGGATGTTATACATTTCAACTACAGCTGAATTAATTCAAAATTCACAATATATGTGTTTTATGTGAAATGAGTATTGAGCCTTCGCTTTAAATTTAATTTAATAAAATGAAAATTATTTTACTCAATGTCTAGAGGTGTGTTTACTTATAGATTTGATCAGAATTATAAGTAGTGGCCGGGCCAGAATAGAGGCCGACCATTGTTTAAAGTTTAAAATATGAATGGTTCATTCTGAGGACTACTCCTTTGTGTATACAGTTTTGCTCATTTGTCCCTAGGATGCTTATTGAGTACTTTGCCCTTGTGTCACTAATATAAACATTAAACAGAAGTGGTGACAGGCAGGTGCCCTGAGGCACGCAACCCAAAAAAGACCATTTGAGATTGCGCATTATCCTTGGTCACAAATGCAGTTCTAGGGCCAAGAAATGATCTGAACCAACACGCTGCAGAGGTGGCGCCACCGCCAACCTTAACTAGTCTATCCACCAAAAGGGCATGATCAACCAAATCAAAGGTGGCTAACAAGTCCAGGAGTAGTTGCAATGCCAAGCCGCCCTTATCAATAATACCAGCTATATTGGATTCAAGGTCCAGTAATGCAGTCTCGGTCCCGTGATTGACACAGAACCCGGACTGTCCTGTCCTGGAGCAAGGATGTTATTTTGTTCTACAAAATTTGATATTGGGTGTATGCCACTTTATCAAGTATTTTCAACACAAAGGGAACATTTGTAATAGGCCTGACGTTTCCAGGATCACTGCTATCTAAGTTCTCTTTTTTTAATAAGGGTGCCTCCTTGATATTATCCGGTACGGAGGCTTCAGAGAAGGAACGGTTAATAAAGGTGGTCACCCAAGGCACAAGGGAGTTCAAAAACTCTTGAAACAAGGAGCAGAGAAGCTGTCCCCTTTGCATGAGGTTGGTTTCATCATAAGCACTATGTCAGTAGCCTCTCTTTCAGAAACTTCATGAAAAGAAAAAGGAGAGGACACAGAGCCAGTTGCTTTACAGATAGCAGAAATCAAATTTCTGGAGATTTGGTGGGGTTTAAGTTGATCCGATACGCATTGTTGGTGCAGATGCATTTTCTGAGCAAAACTGTCATGGATCATCTGACACCAATTGTTACCAGCCACACACAGGATGACATTCCACCGGACTGGCCATTAGTTCCTGTAATCTACAAACAGTTCCCTGGGTTTAGACTTAGCTGCCTGACTACTGGCATTAAATTTAATTTCCTTGGCCTTAAACAGAATACTCTTAAAGACCTTCACAGTGGCTTTGTAGGCCAAAAGGGATGCACCAGTTGGATGCTTGCAGCAATTGCGTTCAGATTTATGATTTGCTGTCCTAGCAGACAGCACCTCTGGTGAGAGCCATAAATTATGTGAGGTCTGTTTTTTTACTTGTTTGTTTCAGTGATGCTAAGGATTCATAAGTCTGCTGAACAACATTCCTAAAGAGAGAAATAAAGCCAGCAAGAGGAATATCTCTTTCCAGATGAGGTAGTAAAGGGTTGAGGAAGTAAAAGCCACAAAAGTAACCTTCCTTGATTTCCAAATGACAGTTTGTTGTTTAATTGACTGAGAATGTTTCGTAACACAGGAGGAGAGAGGAAGTTCGAACACAAGATGGTAATGATCCGACCATATACAATCTAGTGTTGCGGCTGATAAAACCTCCTTATTTATGGACAAGATCCACATTGTCTACATTTAGGTCAATAATAAAGCCAGCCAGTTCCACTGCAAGACAAACCAGAGAACACTTTAAAGATGTTGGCATTAACACCAAGGAGGCCTTTTGTCTTGAATGATTGACAGCAGCTAAATTCGTTTTATCCCCATCCTGCATGGGCAAAGGAACTACCTCACCTGGATCTGCATTAATCAGAGAGGGAGAGACTAACACATCCTTTTTTCCTAACTCAGACTTACAATCTAATGCCAATGATGGAGGAGTAGCATGTTGCAAAACAACATCTTCCGACAGGTCAGCAAGTCTTACCCATTGGTTCCTTTGTATGGCTGACAGTAAAGTGCACCAGGAGGACATAGCGATAACAGCAAAGCAGCCCATGAAGAATGGGAGGTCCTGAAGTCAAGATATATGTATATCAGAGCGGGGAGGAAAGGAAAACAGCCTGTGACTATTTGTGCACTAACCGGCACAAACCGGCTTTGACGCGCTAGTGCTGACGCGCCTGACATGTCTTGCAGAGCAGCAAAGAACTACATATATGATGGTAAATGTAGTTCAAATAGAGCACAGTTCGAGTAATCAAGCCGCAAGAACAAGCAACACAACAGCGGTTTCCAGGAATTTCAACAAGTAAAACTGATAAAATCAAAACTCCAAAGTGCTAAAAAGATCACTGCAGTGAGTAATCTAATGATTTTTCTACAAAGTTCTAAAAAATCAATTCAATTCGATTCTAAAATTGTGCATACTTTTCTCAATTAAAACAATTCAATCTAATGGCATGGCGTTTTCCTATTCAGCGTAAATCTTTCAGAGTGTGTTCCAGTTGATGTTTAAATGCCGGAATAAACTGGCTTTGACGTGCCGGCGCTGATGCACCTGACGTGTCTTGAAGAGCAGCAAAGAACTATAGATGTGATGGTAAATACAGTTCAAAGAGAGCAAAGCTCGAGTAATCACGCTGCAAGAACAAGCAAAACAAAGACGTTCCCCAGGAATTTCAACAAGTAAAACTGATCAAATCAAAACTCTAACATGCTAAAATGATCACTGCAGTCAGTAATCTAATGATTTTTCTACAAAGTGATAGCCCTCAGTGAAGGATATAGGTTGACAGATTTGATAGACGAAGACCTTTTTAGGGATGATTATTGTGATGATGAATTAGTATTTTTCATAAGTCTTACTTATTGGATTAAATTGGAGAGCAGAGAAATACCGCTGTGAATGGCAATGGTAAAAAAGATAAAGTAATTTTTCCAGGAAGATTTGGAGAAAGTACCAAATATTTTATGGACCACCGGTCCATATGACGTGGGTCGATTGAAAGGAGTAGGAGCAGTTAAAATCAAGCTTAAACTAGGAACAATTTTGCAGCAAGCAAGACAATATCCCAAGTCCCAAGAAGCGGATGAAGGTACATTCAAGACCATTTCTGCTTTAATTAAGCAAGTAATATTGGTTACATTTGAGTCCCCATGTAACACAGCTGTGTACCCAGTGAAGAAATCAACTAGGTGATCATGGAGATCTATTTAGGACCTTCGCTCCCTAAACAATATTGCCGAAGCAATGTTTCCTTTAGTTCCAATTCCTGCTACAATATTATGTAACATCCCATCTAAGGCTAAACATTTTACAGTTATAGATCTAAACAATGCATTCTTCTCAATTCCCCTTCATGAGGACTCACATGATTTGACTTCCTTTTCATATAGAAATATCCACCTGAAACATAACCATTTGCCCCGGGGCTACTGTGAGTCCCCTCAATTTTTGACAGGGTGCTTCCGATGGACAGCTCGAGAGTGCAATCATTCAGTATGTAGATGACATATTGGTATGCAGTGAGACAGAGGAAAGGTGAAGGAAAGACTCAGTGTGACTTGTGACTATATTAGCAGAGAAGGGAAACAAGGTAGACAAAGAAAAGTTACAATATTGTCAGGAAGAGTGCATGTACATAGGGCAGTTAATCCCTCAAGAGGGGAGAAAAGTGACAACTGAAATAACAGACACAATTATGAAGACTTCAGAACCTAAAACAGTGAGGGAAATGCTACAGTTTGTAGGCCTATGTAACTATTGTAGAGCTTGGGTTTTCGATTACAGTACGTGTATTCAACCACTTTTAAAAGGACTCAAAGAATCACAGGTAGACAGAAGTAAAATACATGGACAGATGAAATGACTGAGGATTTGAGGAATTAAAAAAGGCAACTAGTACAGCCCCTGTGCTAGGAATTCCAGATTATCATGAAGAATTTTACTTATTTTCTCGTTCAAATGGAGAAGTTATGACAGCAGTTCTCACACAGAAAACAATGTTAGGACATGGACATAAATATTTGGCTTATCGCAGTGGGATTTTAAATCCAGTTATGAAAGGGCATTATCTTTGCAAACAAGCTTCAGCTGCTGCTGCATTTGCAATTGAAAAAGTTTCAAGTATTGCAATGGGGTGTTCAGTAACATTATTTGTTGAGCATGAATTGTTTGCCATTCTAGAGAAATCCAAAAGTACATTAGTCACACAAAGAGCACCAGGGTATGAGGTAATTATCTCGAACCCTGCAATCAAAATTGTTAGATGCAGAATAGTGAATCCAACAACATTCATAGCGGAACCAGAAGGGGAGGATGATTATCTACATGGCTGCACAACGTATATTGAATTTTATGACATTCCCTGTTTTAGAGAAAATGCTTTCAGAAGGGTGGGGAAGTTTTCTTCATTGATGGTTCTTCATAGATTTATCCAACAACTGGCAAAAGGCATACTGGGTGAGCAGTAGTAAAGCTGAACTGAAAGGGTGAATTTGAAGTAGTTACAAGCGTGAGATTGCCTTCGCATTGATCAGCACAGGCTGCAGAATTAGTGGCCCTTATCGCTGGACTCCAAAGATGTGCGGGTGAGAAAGTGACTCCGCAATTGTGGCGTCGAACTGTACACGCAGGTTTGTCATGCTGGAAAAGGAGGGGCTTCCTCAATGCAGATGGCACTCCAGTGCAACATGTAGACCTATCGGATAAGCTTATTGAGTCATTAGGACTCCCATTGACTATTGCAGTCATAAAATGCGCAGAGCATACTTAAAGAACAGACATCATTTCTCACGGAAATGAAGACACAAACTTAGAAGCCAAAAAGGCTGCATATTTCCCAAATATGTCTGATTTTGAAATAAGAAGTGTTAACCAAATGATGATGTATGTTGGTAAAGGAGGACTTTAACATGCTGTCTATTGTTCAGTTAATTGAAATACAAGGCCGAGCTTCAGAGGAGGAGCAAGATTTATGGAGCAAACAGAGGTGTTCTTTATCCCCCACGGAGGCAATCTGGAGGCAGGATAGCAATGGAAAGCCAGTCATGCTTCTAGCATTATTGAGGGCAGCGCTGGAGCAGCTTCACAACCCCATGCATACAACTTGAGAGAGTCTTGCTGCTACAGTTGCAGAAGATTGGTTTTCACCAAATTTGTTAGAACCTGTGGCACAGTTCATTGTGAATTGCATTGTTTGCCAGAAATGTATTGCAGGGCACACTTTGCGAACGGTGAGAGGAGCAATCCCTCAACCCAATGGCCCATTTCAGCAAGTACATAGAAATTATGTGGATATGTTGCAGATATACAACATTTATAGGTGCATGCTGGTAGTGGTATGTCCCTCTTCTAGATGGATCGAGGCAGGTCCATGTACGCTCTCCAATGCCACATGCACCACCAAGTTCCTTGTGAACTAGGTGTTCCCAAGATGGGGTGTGTGCGAGGTCCTGCACTCTGACAATGGACCACATTTTGTAAATGGACTATTCAAACAGGTCACCCTTTTATTAGTGATAAAACACACGTTCTCTTCTGTCTATCACCCTCAGGCTAAGGGAGTTTGTGAATGATTAAATGTATTACTTAAGGAGAGGATAGCTAAGATTATAATTACTTTAAAGAAGGGGTGATTACACTGCTTACCCCTTGCACTATATGCACTACGAAATCAGGCAGGCTCAGATCACCACCTAACTTCTCATGAGTTGGTGACTGGACGCTGAATGAGAACACTCCTTTCTCCTCAGCTAGAGTAGAAACTGATGACCACAGTGTAGCAAATACATTAGGTGATGAGATGCATGATTAATTGGCAACTATGACTGCTAGCATCTCTTTTATTTCTCAACAGATCAAGAACCGTAGGGAGGGGTCAATGAGGATTGAAGAAGAAAGCCAGGCAATTGATCCAGACAGCCTTTTAAAACAACCCAGCTTATATCCAGGGGACCAGGTGCGGATACACGAGGTCAAAACAGTTACTCCCAACGCTGTCAAGCTACATGGGAGATGAGCCTGGCTGCATCTGCACAAAATCAAACCATACAAGGGAGAAACCTCATCCCCTCTTGCATCTAACGATAGTGAATCAAGAGAAGAGGTTCTATGTATGCAGACAATGTCAGCCACCAAGAGCAAAGAAAATAAGTTTACGGAATAATACAAATACCCATGAAATAAAGATCAGCATTTCTTAAATCTAATAAGAAATTAATAGACTTGCAGCTATCCTGGAACTTTTTTAGATAAGTACAAGGAGCAATGTGTTGATGCATGGGAGCCAAAACACAAGGAATACACTGCATCTTCTATGCTACCCATCATAGTAACATTGCACACATTTGATTCATGCATGCTGTTTTCACCTACATACTACAGTCTTACCCGACTTTGATAAAACAACATGTGGACATTATAACATTTCTTGGCAATCCCAAAAAGAATCATATTATTTTCTGAAATATTGTGCAGTTATTCTACAGTTCTTGATTTAAAAGTTTGAGTAACAGAAGATAACACAATTACATATTAGATTAAACGAAAATGGGAAGATTTCAAAAGATGAGAGACTCACTACCATCAAGAAAGTTGATGAGGTTTTCTGGAATGGTAGTTTTGGTTTCATTTTGTCTTATGATTTGTCTTTTATTCCTTATTATTAAGGCATGTAGACAAATAAGAATTAAAAGTGCAGATACTGTGGGGGACAATGAAAAATCCTTTATGGTCCCTAACAAAAGCACAAGCAACATCTTCCCTCATTTTACTACACAAATTTTTCAACTTAAAAGAGATGTTGGGGAAGATCACAAAGGCATAAATACATATCTTGATAATTCAGCTCACTTAATGAACCACCTATGGTACCAGCACCAGAACGAAATGGGAGAGAGAATGTCAGATTAAAGCTTCTACATGTGTTTTCTCATCCCCTATGCCATGAATGCAGCCCGAACATTTATTGCGAAAGAAATGTCTGCACATGATGCAACGTGCCTCAGTTATCTTGCAGCGTGCATGACCAGAAGACAATTCGAAGGAAAATGGGCAAGCCTACGATGGCAGAAAAAGGTTAACATTTCCATATGAAGATAATTATATGAAAACATAAAGGCTGGAGACAGGGATGGGTTGGACGCGCAAAAAACATATGTATCCATCTCAGATCAGACATAGTGGAAACATCAGGCGTACAAGGATGCTGGGAGAGACCTCAGTTATTGGTGTATGGATGAGTTGCTACCAGCACAGGATGGGAAGAACAAATGTTACCTTGCCTGTGCTCTTAATGAAGAAGGAACCAGTAAGTATAGTACAAATAGTGAATGACATGTGTTTAGAGTCACGGGCCAACTACTCTAAGCTACTAACAATGGTTTTCAATGAAGCAGGACCAGTATCTATAATACCACAAAAATGCGACAACATGTTTTAAGAATGAAGGCCTGGTTCTGGTTGGAGAAAATAAAGGATATAAGCAGATGCTTGAAGTACCAGGAATGAATGAAGGAACTGCCATGCTGATTGGGCCTGTGGATACAGAGCTTACATGCATCTGCCTAAAAATTGGGGAGGAGTATGCTCCCTTGTGGCCATACATGTTCCTGCATTAGTGATTCCTCAAAGTGATCTCAATATTGACGAATTTCCAAAAATGGATGAACACCAGAGAAGGAAGAGTTTGCTCAACCTCTGCGGACTGAAGAGGGAGAACTATTTCTCATCAAAGTCAATAGAAGCCTATAATGGCATACCAGATGACCATACATTATTCAGCAAGACGGCAATGATAATTACATCTATATTTATGACCAGACTCCAGACTCCAGTTAATGCCAAGTGGCTGGCGATCACCAAATGGGAGTTGCTGCAAATGATCAATGCAACGATAAAAAGATTTAATGCAATCAAAGAGGAACTGAGGGCCATTAGGCTTATAACCCTCCAAAACAGATATGTCCTGGACTTAATTAAAGCAATGGAAGGAGGCGTGCCCATCAAGGTCAGGCCTTCTTGCTGTACTTTTTATACCTTCCCTTGATGGAGAAAATGGAACCTTGACAGATGCAATAACTATGCTGACGACCTTGCATACGAAGATGGAGGTAGACGTAGATGAGACAGCAGCAGATTACTGGTTTTCATCTCTGTTTTGGTGGATTCCAACCTGGCTGGCAAATGTCTTCAAACTACTTCTAGCAATACTAGTGTTGGTATTGCTAGGATTCTGTCTCATAAGTATCATTTTGGGACAATGTCAAAAGACAGCCAAGAAAACTGTTGGGATGAAGATAATGATCGATGTGAATTGAGTCCATTCACCACAGACTGAAGACACCACCTGTGAGAACATAAAGAAAAGTCCCCTGGCACCCCCATGAACAAAACTTTACTTCACCAAGGATCACAAGAAATATGTAGGACATTGGGTATTTTGTCAACCAACTGGTGAATGCTGTCCCATGACTTGGAGTGTGGATGAGCAAATAAAGAATGCAGGTGACCTGAGGGGGGTGATGAAAATATGGATCCCAAAGAAATCTAGATGTGAAGAGAGAATGAAGAAGATTGAAGAAAAGGAGGTGATCGAGGACTCTAACAGAGGGGGACTGTAAAGGAGCAGGTGGACATGTCATCCCTAGCTCCTCACCTCTGTCATATGGAACAGCATGGGAAGAGCACTATGTGGGGCACCAGGTATAATCCCAATACTGCATCGAGTGTATGAGAGACGACATGCACTCAGACAACTGTATCAAATGTACCCTCAAACTGAAAGGTTGGAAGGATGTCTGCACACACATTGGACATCATAGAGCTATAAGTGAAATCTGACAAGAGCAGAGTGATGTCATAGAGGAAAGATACTGGGACTCACTGAAACAATGTGCAAATACTCAAAGAATAAATATGTAACTGAAAGAGAAACATGTAATTGAATATGAAGAAATCATATATGCAAAGAAGATAAAGTAACCTGCTGTCTAATAAGTGTATATACGCACAAACACATGGTAGATGAGACATATAGAATCTTGCTGCAGAGGAAAACATAACATGGCTGAGATGGACAAATTTGTGGCCTCCTCACACTTGATTCAGAAGTCGAAAACAAGGGCTATTCATTAAGCCCAAACGAAGATAATGGTCTGCCTACTCTCCCTGGGATGCCCCAGAACAGAGAACACGCTTTGAGGTCAACTAGAAAGGAGAAGCCTTGGCTTGTGGCCTGACCGATGAGAGATGATGGACTAATTGGGAAAGTGGGGAGTATTCTGACGTTACTATCGGCACCTGAGTTTCGTTTTGCTTACGTGCTGCTAACGTGCCGAAAGTCCAAGGTTGGAAAAGCATGACATAGGGTCAATGTGGCAACATGCTATACAATGTTGCAAAGACCTACCCTCTGCCATTTTTCTGCTAAAAGCAGTATTATACGTATTTAGAGGTGGTTCAAGGCGTGTCCACCAGATAAGGGGCAGCCAATTAAGTTATTAACACTTAGACATACTATAGGTACACATGTTCCCTTAATCAATCCCTCCCTTCAATAGGTTTTACAGTTTGCCACGTAGGATGACACCATAGCTGATGCATATCGAGATATAACACCTTTCTATGATCACATTTAGGTGTGAGTGCGTGAACTACTGCTTGTTGTTCGCCAGATTGACCTACTTTATTTTTATGCTAATAATAAAGTAGTACTGCCATATTCTGTCCAGTTATTTGGGTCACAGATCATTACTGGTAATTCCATCTAGCACATGAGACGCTTCAAGGTGCTAGAACACATGTGGTTGCTAGCGAGAGAAAGACCATATATTGAGGCTCATTATGAGTTGGGCGGTGTGGAAAAAAAGAGGAGGTAATACTGTTTACCTAAATTTTTTCTGCACCGCTAAACTGCAAGTTTGACAGTATTACCTCTGGTGGTATTACTGAAAGGTAATACCAGCAATTTTTGGAGGTAATGTGGAGGAGTTATCTCCAGCTCCAAGCCCCTAGAGGTAATACCGGCAATTGGGCCTCATCACGAGTTGGGCGCTAGCCGTTAAATGTGGTGGTAATGGGGTAACTGCCGCATTTAAGGGTCTGCCGAATCATGAGTATGGCGTGTTTACCCCCAGCTCACAGCTGGGGGTAAACACGCCAGAAAAATGCCAATTTTCAGTGCAATTACTAAAATTGGACCCAGTGGACCCAGTGGGAAATCGGGGAATAACATTTATCACCTAACCCGTGATTTGGCGGTAATACCTCTGGACAGGTGTGCAGTAACGCAAATAAAGTTGTGCGGTATCCCAGTCGGGATACCTCCCAACTCGTGATGAGGCCCATAATCCCAATGGACTCCATTAAATGGGAATTTACACACTGGCAAACTACCAGTTGTAATCAGGTGGTATTACTGCTGGAGGTAACACAGACAGTGGTAATACTGCCTGACCAAATGGTAGTATCAGTAATTCCGCTTGCTGTTAATCTGGCAAACATGTACACGAGCTGTGATTCATGATCATGTGGAAAGGATGTCAAAGATGGGTGCAGTGAAAAGATCCTTTTTTAGTGGCCCTGCTCCATCTCCCTTTTCCCAAAACCTAACAGACCATGATGCTTCTGCTTAGACTTTAGGAAAGTGCATTCTATTTCAGAATCTGATGCCAACCCCATGCCTGAATCGGTGAGTAATTCAAGTGGTGATAGTCCAGATATTTTACCACCTTAGAACTCACTAAACAATGTAAGCAAGACCCCCTTCACCAACACAACAAAGTAGAACCGCCTTTTCCACCCCACAAGGGCCCTTTCAGTTCGTAGTACTACCACTCAGAGGGCATGGGGCATCCACAACCGCCCAACATTTGGTCCATCTCCGGAACCATCATAGATATTATTCTATAGCCTACATTCATGATGTACTCATCCACAGTCCAAGGTGGGAGGATCACATTAAACATCTGAGGCTCACGTGATCCACCCTCAAAGATGATGCTCTTATGACCCATGTGTAGCCTGAACACACCATTGATACAGCGCATGTGATTCCAAGCCGCAAAGAGAGTGATAAAGGTCAAGAAAGCACCAGCCATACAAAATGTCGCAATACCGAAGAAACAGAAAGACCGAAGATCCTTTTTAGGTCTAATACTCTACTAACGGAAATGTAGTTCATACTTCGCCATTCTCTTAGCGGACATGCTGACTAACCGCATGCCCAACCCATTCAGATGGTTTCCAACTGCCGTGGAGGCTTGAAAAGATCTAGAAAATACCGTCATGTCATTCTCTAGTACTAACCACTGGACATTTAACCAGCCGTTCACCCTCCAACCGCAGCATCAAGGATGGGTTTGGGGTCTGTTCGCTCGCAAATCTGAATTAGGGAGGAAAATACAATCTTATTTATTAGCCAAAATCTGTTCCCGTGAGAAAAACACTATTATAACATAAAACAAGAGTGCTTGGCCATCAAGTCGGCAGTTGACGCTCTCTGCAGTTACCCACTTAGTAGACAAGTCACTATCGTTCCCTGTTAGCCCCGCAGGGGCCTTCGTAATAATGAATGCAAACCAAGGAGGAAAAGTAAACGTCTGCTTTATTCAACATGTAACTCGGAACTCGATCAAAGTTCCCTTGGCTCCCCCCCTCCTCCCGCATCATAGCCCAGGTGGCTCTCTACGCAGGCTTGTCTCTGTCTTAAAGAGACATGAGCCCTCTAACAACACCCCCAGACAAATGTCCTTGCTTCTGTTCAACATTCATCGACCAGCCAAAGTGTCTTCTTGACGGTCCGTTGTGGGCGCACTTTGGATCCAGCACTGAGACCTGTCTAGGGGCTGTCAGCCGGCTCCACTTTGCTGTCGAGACAGGAACTCGGGGGGAACCTACAACCCATGTCTGGCATCATGGGGCTCCTGGTCTGGATCGTTGGGCAGAGGCCTTTCAAAGAGCGTTTGGCAATCAAGTCGGCAATTGACGCTTTCTGCAGTCACCCAGTTGGTAGCCAATCACTATCGTTCCCCATCATGCAACATTGGTCTAGTGATTTCGAAACAAGGATAGACACTGATAGATCCTAATATGGCTCCTCGCCCTTCAACCTTTTAATTTCTACACTTTCTACTCATAGTGAAGAAAATATATGAATGCAGATTAATATCCTGATTCGCTACTCCCTTTGAGTGTCAAGAGGAGAAGTTGAACTTAAGTGTTTGTGCTCAATTTCCCTGTTTGACTTTCAGATTGGTATGGGACCATGAGTCTGTCTTCACTGGCCATGGTTATGCGACGCATCCGGTGACACCATGAGAGAGAAAAAGGATGGAGGAAACAATGAAAAGGAGTGGTATCCAGCAGTAGTGAGGAGAGTCGTGAGGGGTCCAGGAAGGCATGCCAAGAATGGGGCACAGCAGATGTTGGACACAGAGGCCAAAAGCAGTAGAAAGTATGAGCCAAACCCCACACGCACATAGCAGGTGATTGAAGAGCCATAAAGAAGGGTCGAACATAAGAGGGGAGACAGGTACATCTAATGCTGTGACCAGACAGTCATGGCAGGAGCTGGGAAGGGAGGTGGGTGCAATTAACCCAACTGAGCGCAGACGGGATTGAGTCAAGTAGAGCCAAGTCTGGTGAGAGGTTTGTGGATGCCCACCAGTGTGAAGATGGGGAACTGCGGAGAAGACTTCAGGGTGGAGAGGCGACGCCTGGTGCCAAAGCTCGTAAAGACCAATAAGAAAGTGAATGAGAGGAGAAAGGCTGGCAGCAGGGACCAGGGGAGAAAGTGCCTAGAGCCAATTGAGAAACTGTTTTTTTTTTTTTTTTTAAACTTGTCTTTATTGCATTTCCATACATCAACATCAATACAAACTGTTGTAACAAACCCCCCCCCCCCCACCACAACTCCCCCCTCCATCCCCTTGGGGCATGATCGACCATCCCTTCAGAGATCTCCTTACGCGCTAAATATATCTGATACTTTAATGTTATGTGGGCACCATTGTTCCATAAAGTGTGATTGAAGGTATTCTTGAACCCCTCCCCATTCCTTTATAAACATGTCCTTTGTACCTTGAATTGTGTGGGTGACTTTTTCCATCGCCATTTGGGCCCATACTTTTTGTAGCCACGTGAAAGTCAGTGGGGTATCTTTCTTTTTCCAATTTTGGGCTATCGTTGTCCATGCTGCGATGAGCAGTCCCATAAAGCTTCTCCATTGTGACCTTTTGTATTTCTTTGCTATATCATCTCTCATTCCTACCATCCATACTCTCTCCCCCATTAGTTTGCCCTCTGGGAACATCTTCTCCATCTTTCCCCTCATGTCTTCCCAGAAGGGTCTTACCATTTTACATTCCCACCAAATGTGCTTCCATGTTCCCACATCTTCGCAGCCTCTCCAGCATCGATTTGACGTTTTGGGGAACATTGCTTGCAGTCTCTCTGGGGTATAGTGCCATTGCGTTACCACTTTGATCCACATCTCCTTTGTTTGTGCTGAGCACGTCATTTTGGGAATCATGTTCCACAGGTCCTCCCACTGTTTTTTGGTCGGTTCCTTCCCCAATGTCCTTCCCCACCTAATCATATATGACTCTTTAATTTATTCTCCTTGCATATTTATGAAAGAGTACAGCGTTGATATCCAATGTTTTGCCCCTGTATTGGAGATGACATATTTCTAAAACGCTGTGAGGTTTCTTGTGGCTGCTGCCATTATTTCTGGGGATTTTAGCCAGTGATTGAGTTGTTCATATCTGTGTTTATCTCGTTTGGAGAGTGATGCGCAAGGGTAGCAGGACTCGAGTGATCTAATATCATTGTCCACGAACAATTCTCCTATTTTCGTGATACCTGCCTCCTCCCAATTGTCATATGCCCCTTGCTCCATCCCCGGGGGAAATTGGGTATTCCGACATATCGGTGTGAAAGGGCCAAGCAAAGTAGTCATGATGCCTTTACGTGTTTGGTTGTCCCACGCTTCCATTGTTGTCTTCATTATCTCACTTATTCCTATGTTGGGGTGTCTGTGGTGTCTCGGTTTCCATAGTAGTTCTACCAGCGGCGTTCTCGCTACTGCCTTGTCTTGCCTAGCCCAAATCTGCTGCAGGTTCTCCCCCATCCATTCCCAAAGCACTAGCGCCATCCCCCCTTCCCTAGTTGGTGCTGTTAGGACCGTTCTGGCAATTCTCAGAGTCTTCCCTTTCCATATAAAAGATGAAATGGCCTTGGTTAGTGTTTTAAAAAAGGTGTTGGGGATCCCCACGGGTAGGGCCTGGAAATTATATAGAAGCTTGGGGAGGATGGTCATCTTGAACAACTGAATCCTGCCCCACCAAGAGATCATCATAGGGTTCCAAATAGCTAAATCTTTGCGTATGCTTGTGAGCAGATGCAGGTAGTTTTCCCCGTACAGTTTGTCTACCTTGTGTGATATGGTTATCCCCAGATATTTTATGCCCTCTATTGCCATTTTCAGGTCCAATAATTTGGCTTCTTTTTCTATTTTCCCCCTATCTCCCGCCAATATTAGAATTTCCGATTTTTTCCAGTTGATCTTTAGGCCCGATATAGCCCCGTAGTCCTCCAACTCCCTCACCACCCCCGCAAGAGTTCTCTCTGGGTCTTCTATGGCTATTAACATGTTGTCCGCATATGCAATGACTTTATGTTGCAGTCCTGCCATTTCGATCCCCCTAATGTGGGCGGATTCCCTAATTTTCACTAGAGGGGGCTCCAGGAAGATCGCATACAGTAACGGGGAGAGCGGGCATCCTTGTTTGGTCCCCTTGTGATATTTACCCTTTCTGTTACCTCCCCATTGATGGCGATTCTACTTACTGGGGAGTTATAGTTCGCTTTTACTCTTGCCATGTATTTATCCCCAAATCCCATACGTTTTAAAACTTTAAACAGCATCGACCATTCCACCCTACCGAAGGCCTTTTCCGCATCTACCGAGAGTAGTATCGCCGGGGTGTGAGTTAAGCCTATCTTTTCCACTAGGTGGATGAGTCGTCTGAGATTATCATGGGTTTGGCTGCCCGGGATAAAGCCCGATTGATCTAGGCTGATTCATTTTGGAAGAAGCGGGGATAGTCTAGTGGCGAGGATTTTTGTGTGGATCTTTGCATCTAAATTTATAAGTGAGATCGGTCTATACGAGGCAGGGTTAGTAGGGTCTTTCCCATTTTTGTGGAAGACTAGCACCTTCGATTCGTTCATTGTGGGGGTCACATTGCCGATCTCTTTGAACAAGTTTAGGAGCCTAGTTAGAACCGGGATTAGCTGATCCGCATATTTTTTATAAAACAGGGCCGTGAAGCCATCTGGACCCGGTGCTTTATTCATTGGGAGATCTAATATTGCTTTCTTGACTTCTTCTTCTCTTATCAGGCTCTCCAGGGCCTGCCTATCCTCATCTGAAATTTGGGGGATTGGGAGGGGGTCTAAATAAGGGTCCTGTGCTACTTCATCCGGAAGATCTGAGGTATATAGCTTCTGACAAAATTCCCTGAATGCCTCCGCAATATCTTGTGTGCGCGATAGAAGTTCCCCTTTAGTGTTTCGTATGTTCTTGATCGTAATGTCTTTCTGTTTTGCGCTGAGTTGTCTTGCTAGGAGTCTGTCTGCTTTATTCGCTTTTATGTAATATCTTTGTTTTAGATAGAGAAGTTTCCTCTCGGATCCCTTTGTGCGCAGCATGTCTAGTTGGCCCTGTGTGTGTCTCAATGTTTTCTTTAATGCTCTAGTGGGGTGGGACAGTATTTTCTCCTGTATTTCTGCTATTGAAGTCTCTAGTTGCTTTTCCCATTGGTACCTCTGTTTCTCCTTCGTGATTTTCATCGCCACTAATTTCCCCTGAATGACTGCTTTGAACGCTTCCCAGACTGTGCCTAGGGAAACTTCCCCCGGATCGTTATGGGTAAAGTATTCTTCAATCATTTCCCTTATGGATTCCCCTGCTATCGGATCTTGGATTACATCTTGGGGTAGCCTCCACTTCCAGAACCTGTTTGATTTCCCAGGGAAGTCCAGCTCAAGCCACAGAGGGGCGTGGTCCGAGAATGCTATTGCTCCCAATTCCATATCCTGAATCTTTCCCATGAGCCCCACTGAGACCCAGAAGTAGTCAATCCTAGACATAGAGTTGTGAACGTGAGAGAAGTATGTGTACCCTCTTTTCTCCCCCTTCAGTTCCCTCCAGACATCGTTTAAGGCCATGTCATCAATATGTTGTTTGAGACGCTTTGAGGGTGCCCCTTGGCCTTGCACCTTCCCTGTGCTCCTATCTAATTGTGGGTTCCACGCCATATTAAGATCCCCTCCCAGGATCACTTCCCCCTTTGCAAAGCCTTCTAGTCTCCCCAGAAGATCCTTAAGGAAGCCATCCTGACCCGTATTTGGTGCGTATACTGATGCTAGGGTAATGCGGTGTCCTTCTAACACCACATTTGCAAAGGCGTACCTCCCTTCTCTATCCGTGAGTATATCTTCCAGTTTGGCGTCCCCCCTTCCCTTATCGCTATCAGCACCCCCACTCTTTTTTCGGTAGAGATAGCTTGCGCCCATATCTTGTATCCCCATATGCGAGTTGTTTATCCTTCGTTCTGATGTGAGTCTCTTGGAGCATAAGTACGTCCGGTCTTTCCCTTTTGAGCTGTGTCTCCAATTTTGCCCATTTCATTGGGTGGTTCATGCCCCTGATATTAAATGTTAATATTCGTATCTTCCCCATATTGTTATGTATGCGTCCTTTGCGTTTCAGTCCCCGACCAAGCTAATGTCTCATGTTTCAAGCCCCCCCCTCCCCTTCCCTCAAACATACCCCCCCAACTAATAACCAGAAACCAACCAACTTGCCCCGAGTAGGGCAAGGGTTCCTACTGATGCTAGGGTGTTGCGCCCTTCGCTCCCTGCCCTCCTTACCCACGGGGGAAATTTTTGTGGGGGATCCTAAATCCCACATTTTCATCTGTCCATACCAAATTCCAAGACGGAGGGTCCATTCCCGGGCCGCCATCTCAGTGTTGTTTGTAGCAGATCATTCCATTCTTCCCACCCTCCGCTGGATCCTCATTTATTTGTCTCGTTTCACGTGCCTTTGTCGTTCCCCTCTCGTGGTTCTTTCATGACATCTTCTTGCCGCCTACCCCTCCTGTATTTGTCCTCCTCTGCTTGATCGTTTCCCATCCTTTTGGTTGTCTCACATGTTCTGCCCTTCGTTTGGGCACTTCCGCTTCCTCTTCCCCTTCCTGGATGCCCATTATATTGAGGCCTTCTTCCCAAGTGGTCACTCTTCTCTGTTTCCCCTCCCATGAGAACATGAGTCCAAATGGGAAGGTCCATTTGTAGCGGATTTCTTTCGCTACCAATGCCTTGATGAGCAGGGCCATAGCCTTTCTTTTTTGTAGGGTCACCAGAGCTAAGACCTGATATAATTGAATTTCTTGTCCATTCATTCTGATATGCTCCATTTCTCTCGCTTTCCTTAGTATCTGTTCTTTTTGTGGATATGAGGAGAGCGCTACCAGGACATCCCGTGGTCTTTCTCCCGGTGCCCCCGATCTCTTAGGCCTCACCCTGTGGACCCGGTCCACACCAATAGCTTCTGCATCTTGAGCATCCAGCACATCTCTGAACACTTCTTTTACTGCCATTTTAAAGTCCTTGTCAAGAACCGATTCCGCCATGTTTTTGATGCGTATGTTGGACCGTCTGGAGGAATTCTCCAGGTCCTCACACTGAATTTCCAGATTGTGGGTGAGTCACACCAGGTGTTCGTGGGTTTCGCTAACCTGTTGCGTTTCCTCTTCAACACCCTGTAATGGTCTTTCAATTATGTCCGTTCTTTCCTCCAATTTGGCCATGTCTACTTTAATGTTCTGTACCACCTGCTTCATATAATTTTTCATGGTCGTGAATTGTTCCTGTACTGTGGACATGAACTTGTCTTGTAGGTTCTGAAACCAAGATTGCATATCCTCTCTCGAGGGAAGTTGTTGTTGGAGAGTGAGGGTGTCACTTTCCCCCTGGGGTTCTTCCTGAGTTTTCCCTTTGGATTGTGAGGAACTGTCCGACGACCACATTTGCAGGATGTTTGCGTCCTGTTTTGAAGTTTGTGGTGTCTGTTGCGTGATGTTGACTTTCCCTTTGGCTCTTGACATGGTATGATGTCTTCTTGGGATGCCTTATTCGTATGTGTATTTGATGGGTCTGGGCTTGTGTGTGCAGTTTTTCCCGTCTCCCTATGGTGCCTCTCTTCCTGTAGGGAGGTGTATACTGATCTGTTCCCGTGGTCCTCTTCCCCCTTTTTACTTTTCCGGATTCCCCGCCAAGGTATTCTTCTGTACTCTCCTTGTCCTTAATCAGGGTTCCCTATATGTGCGTTCCCTGGCGTTATGGGGGGCTGGCCTTTCTAGGTTGCTGTTTAGCGGAGCGGCTATGTACCTGCTCTGGTATGATAATCTGAGGGCGGGAGCACCTTCACCCCCTCCTTTTGCTGTATTGTCTTTGTGTCCTTGTCCTTGCCGACCCTTTGGTGCTGTGTTGTCTCGCGCCCCCCACACCAGCCGCCGCACCCCCGGGCGGGCCACTCAGCCAAGCTCTCCGATCTTTATATCTTATGATCTTTTGTTCCCCCATTCAGCTCCGTTATATATATATATATATATATTTATTATTTAGTTTCTTCCTTTTCTTTCTTATATTTTCTTTAATAAATCCAGGTGTCTCCTCCCGACTGGAGTGCCACAGGGAGTGGCGGGGGAACCCCTCGCTCACGCGCGTTGCGCCTCTACCTCGGCGTCCTCGTCCCAGGCCTTGCTTTGGGGAGATTCCTTTGTGGCATCTCACCTCCGCGCCTGCTGCTGGACCCTCAGAGTGGCATTCGCACGGCAGAGCGGCCCGCCTGGAGCCAGCACCGGCGATGGTGTCCTCCACCTGGAGGGGGTCCCCACCGCCCCCCACAGCCGTCCTCCCGCCCGCTGGCATGCAGGGCCGGCACGTCCTTCGGCGCAAGGTTCCTCCCGGCAACCAGGGGAGGGGCCGCACTGCCGGGCGGCACCCCCACGGTCACCAAGCAGGGGCTATGGAGTCTTTGCTGTGGGGTGGGTCCGCAAGGCCACCCCGATCCGCCGTCGAGCCCCGGTTTCACCTGCCGGCCGCTTCTCCCGTCTTCCGTTCCAGGCAGGAGCGCTGTTTGTCCCGGTGGGGGAAGGGCGGTGCATTTCCCGTCCCCGACTTGCCTGCTGCGGTGGGCCCAAGATGCGCGGGCTTCGCTGGGGGGGTTATTGTGCCGGCAGGAGGGTTTCACCCCAATCTGTTCTCTGCTGCGTTCCTTGTTGTGCTTATGTTAGGCGGCCCGGGCAGAGAGCGTCTCAAGCACGTCTCCTCGCCCCGGCGGCCATCTTGGAATCCGAGAAACTGTTTTGAAGGAGAAATGCTGTATTTTGGAATTTGCAGGCACCAGGAAGAGCTAGTTTGGTATATGGGTTTATATAGCGTGGACCTATAAACAAAGCACTGTACAAGTAAATTGTGGTTAACAGAGGTCAGCAGAAGAAGAGGTTGTAGGTGCTGGGTATGCATATTCGTATTTGGGACCTAGGGTGAGGTTGGGGTATGAAAGAAAGTTTTTCGAGGTGATTCCATTACATGATGTCTGCATTGTAGGCTTACCTATTTAAATACCCTCCTTGGATGTGGTCTTCTGTTTCAAAATGGCTGCAGTGGAGATCCTCTTCCACTGAGATTGCTGCTGGTTACAGGATGGAAGTAGAATGCATCCCTTCTCAGTGCCCTGGTTAGTGCTGGACTTCTCCTACAAATGGCTATTTGTCTATGATATGATATGATTGTTTATTTATAACATGCTTAATACCCAGAGGTTTTTAAGCGTGGACCCGGCGATCGAACCTGTGTTGCTCCGTGTCATCTTGCTTTCAAGGTGAGCATGTTGCCCCTGAGCTATCCTCCCGAGATACTCCCGTCTACTGATCTCTGAAAACCCCTGAAGAGTCTACTCCTTGTTGAGGGGGTGGAAGTGTGTCTTCTGCCTTGTGCACTTTTGACCTTAGCGAATAGTCATTATTGTGGGAACTCGGGATCCCTCCATGGCAACGGTCAAGGTTTGTCGTTTTCTTCAGAATAAGACGGCGAAAGTGACACTGCGGGCTTTCAATCCTGCACCTTTAGGCAATAACCTCCTCTGGGAAAGCAAAGAGCACATACCCTGCACACTGTTGTCTAAAGGGGTCATTATTAGGCCCTGGAGGATGTTTGGATGAGACAGCGTTAAATAAGGACTTAGCTTATGGGCACAACCAGTGTCTGGGCACTCTGACTGTAGGATACAACCTACAGCCGGAGGACAGGAACCTTTGATGTATGCAACAGCCCAGCAGAATGTAGGCAGACGCAAGAGAACTCTTTTTAGCAGCCACCTTGACTATGCAGGAAATTGATGTGAACCCAATGGCTAGGAGCCGTCTCTCAGAAGTCTAGAGTGCATTGGAGGAAACCCAAAGACTATAAATGTTGTTCTTTAAAGTGTTTTAATACTCACAGGCATTAGTACATACTTAATACATACATATGTTTTCAGTACTCCTACTTGGACCTTACATTGCTTATGTGTTTGCTTCAGTTGCTATTGTTGTTTTGCACTCCCAGCCTCCATCTAGGAGTTCGCCTTTAGAGCATGGCCTGCGCTACCATTGGTGTAAAGCAGGTTAAGCCACTCCATACCTGCCTCCCCAGCCCAGGTAATCACAACTAGTTTCACTGTTCCTCCCCTGTTTATGTATTTAGAGAACCCTATTGCCCTCTACACCTTTGACATATACATAGAAAACACAACTATATCCCACTACACTCGTCCACAGAAAACTAAGCTGGGGTTGGTCTTATCCTAGTGAGGTCTGTCTCACTCTCCCTGAGTTCGCTCCTTTCCCATTTGAGCACCTTACAATCTGCCTTCATTTGCCAATAACCCTGAATTTGATCTTCTGCGCTGACAGCGTCATGGCTGCCTCGGTGGGTCCACTGATAAGTTTCATTTAGCACAGTCCTCCCTTCCCACTAAAACCCCATACTTTGTAGAGTATGATCCTCCCTGCCCACTAAAATCCCATATTTTGTAGAGTACGGTTCTCCCTGCCAACTAAAACCCCATACTTTGCAATGCCTGAAACCTGGGAACCAAGGGTGTTGCTAGGTCTGGAAAAGATCCGGGGCTATGCTAATGTCAGGACTGTCGGGACTGAGGGCTAGCTAGCCTTTTGTTTGTAGCCCCTGAGCTTCTATCCGGGGCTACAACTGAAAGATCTGGGACTATAGCCACCTTAGCCCCCCCCACAGCAACTCTTCCGCTGGGTACCCTCTTCTATGTGCAGTGGTTCGGTCTAACCAGCCTGCGTGCAGTTCACAACCTCGCCAACACGCAATCCTTACCAACTCATACTCCCTTATCCACACAATCAAGTCTACTCTCTTTTCCACCCCTCTATCCACACCGCGGATGAAGATTTCCATCTAAACCGAGATCTTTGCAGTCGGATCACATCCATAAATTGATCTCTGTCCTCGGTACCTCGCCCAACCAATCCCTCATCTGTTCACTGAGGTCCTTCTACAATGCCTTGGGTAAGTCTTCAATGCCCTCCATCCTCTCTGCACCTTCATCTCCTCTAACGCTGCACCACAACCCTGGGTCACCGGTGCCATTCAAAAGATGAGGGCATGCACGCGCGCCAATGGTGGAACACCCGCTGACCCGACCACCCCCAACAAACTCCATTATCACCCTGTCCAAATCCACTGATTAGAAACGTGCCCTCATGCATAATGCAACACCCCCATCAGCTCCCCAGTACCCAGCAATCGCTCCCAACAGGGCCTCTTATTTCCATCATGTAGAATCCCCACGCTTCAAAGAATGTTGATCAACAAATCTCTTATACACATAACCTTCATGTGCTGTTATTATCTTCCACAGTCTGGGCGAGCGGAAGCTGAACTTGGGAATGATCCAATCTTTACTAGGGTTGCAAATAGCAGCACAGTGGTAGCTACCTCTAGCTAACACTAAGCACCAGCTATGTCTTTTCCTACTCTTAGTTGGTGACTTTTAGCTTTTGGTGCCTCCCCTACAGACTCATGCTAGCCTATCGTGATTGGCAGCCGCACTGGCATCCAATACTGGACGTATACACCAACCACATGATCATCAATCTCCCCTTAGCCACTGTTGCTAAGGCTATTCCATCTGCCGTCTCCTTCCTACTTGACTTTGTTTGACACTTTTCAATTTTCGATAATGAAATATGCTCTCCAATCGCCGCACCTCGACTGCCATTGCTGGCAACTACCTCTTGCTCAAAATCCGTCCCTGCATCCCGTTCCACTTTACCAAAACCTAATTGACACACTTGGATCTAGGCAAATTCCATTACTCCCCACCCCGTCATCTCCCCAATATTCCTCGCAGGCCCTGTAAAAATTCCTACTCTTTCCAGATCCACTGCCTTATGGCTTTCGACAAACCGGGAACCAGGGATTCCGATACAGGTGCCCCAAATCCATCCATGGACTCACCCGACTACCTTTGTAAGCCGTCAGCCCCTGCTCCCCTGTCCCCTAGCTGCCCTGCACAGTCAAGACCCCAACATTGCCCCACCAGCCCTAATCAAAGATCATATTTTTTCCCATCATGCCACCCCCCACCCCCATGACGGTAACTTTTTTTGTGGATAAAATATTTTGTTCAACATTTTCACATTATGCACCCTTTCGAAATTTGGCTGTATGCACGCTGCTGTGGCCATACTCAATTTTCCTACGGGAGATCTGGCTTTGTCAGTTGAATGGCACTTCTGGTTTTAATTAAGTGCATGGTCCATTTTTAACTAAGCACACCATATAGTCTTTTTTTGACTAAGCACACAGCTTAGTTTTTCTGACAGTATTTGACTCAGTGCATGATAGTCCTAAACCTAACCTTACTAACGCTAATCTACTTTATCTCTCCTACCCTTCTCACAACAGAGCTACTAAGCACATACTTTGGAATTTTTGTTGTTCATAAATATAATGCACTTTTATGAATGAATTACTGATGTATGATCACCATGAGACAATGGCCACATTGACTTGAGTTATGCATTGTGTGTAGAATATGTGCAGGACTTTACTCATTGAAGCACATACAAAACACTGTATTATTTTCCGGCATAGTTACTTTCCTTTCCTCTACTTCTTCGTTCCTCAACTCACCTTATGCTGTCCACTTCTACCTGCAACTTTGATATCATCTTCAGACCCGGCTCTGGGAATTTTCATCTGGGTGGGCCAGGTTTTTAATCAGGGTGCCCAACTTCCATTGGATGTGCCTATACATTTGGGGAGTACCCCAAACAAATTGTTGCCATTGAGCCAGATTTCGAGGATCCACAATCCAGCAGAAAATATCTTTCCGCATCTGGGAAAATCCATTCACACCCTTCAGTTGGCTTTGTCTGTTAGAGTGCTTTAAAAGGAGCAGAAGCTTGGATTCAAACCCAGGTTGTTAGGACTAGGGATGGCACATTTACCCGCAATACTACTTGAGTGTCTGATAAAGATGCTAGTTAGGATTGTACTCCATGGCAGATTTAAGGCAGAGGGGTTCTTTTCATGAAAGACAGATGGCCCTGAGTAGGTGGGGCATGGGTGTGGAGCGTATGGCGTGAGCAGTTAATGGCTGTCACGAGTGAAAGACATGTTACATGTTTATTAAGTTGTCTCTTAGTTGTCTTTTCAGTTTTGTTTTTCTACTATTGGAGTTCAGTGTTTAGGCCTATGTCATTGACTGGAAACAGCCTGGTCACCTCAACAGGCTTTGATGGCATAAAGTGATTTACCCAGGAAATCTGCTCTCTCCTTCCAATCCAATCCCTCATCCCTTCCAAAATCACATGCCCTCCAATACCCCTTCCAAAGTCTTCTGCTCTCTTGTTCCATCTGATCCTTTGTTTTCTTCCATAAGCTCTCTCACTGTAACCTTGCATAAGCTCTCTCACTGTAACCTTCCATAAGCTCTCCCACTGTAACCTTCCATAAGCTCTGTTACTGTAACCTTCCATAAGCTCTCCCACCGTAACCTTTCATAAGCTCTCCCACTGTAACCTTCCCTACGCTCTCCCACAGTAACCTTCTGTAAGTCTCCCACTGTAACCTTCCATAAGCTCTCCCACTGTAACCTTCTGTAAACTCTCCCACTGTAACCTTCCATAAACTCTCCCACTGTAACCTTCCATAGGCTCCCTCACTGTAACCTTCCATAAGCTCTTCCACTGTAACCTTCCATAAGCTCTATCACTGTAACCTTCCATAAGCTCTCCCACTGTAACCTTCCATAAGCTCTCCCACTGTAACCTTCCGTACGATCTCTCCTTGTAACCTTCCATAAGCTCTCCCACTGTAACCTTACATAAGCTCTCCCACTGTATCCTTCCATAAGCTCTCTCACTGTGACCTTCCATAAGCTCTCTCACTGTAACCTTTCATAAGCTCTCCCACTGTAACCTTCCATAAGCTCTCTCACTGTAACCTTCCATAAGCTCTCCCACTGTAACCTTCCGTAAGCTCTCCCACGGTAACCTTCCGTAAGCTCTCCCACTGTAACCTTCTGTAAACTCTCCCACTGTAACCTTCCATAAACTCTCCCACTGTAACCTTCCATAGGCTCCCTCACTGTAACCTTCCATAAGCTCTTCCACTGTAACCTTCCACAAGCTCTATAACTGTAACCTTCCATAAGCTCTCCCACTGTAACCTTCCATAAGCTCTCCCACTGTAACCTTCTGTAAGCTCTCTCCCTGTAACCTTCCATAAGCTCTCCCACTGTAACCTTCCATAAACTCTCTCACTGTAACCTTCCATAAGCTCTCCCACGGTAACCTTCCATAAGCTCTCTCACTGTAACCTTCCATAAGCTCTCCCACTGTAACCTTCCGTAAGATCTCCCACGGTAACCTTCCGTAAGCTCTCCCAGTGTAACCTTCCATAAACTCTCCCACTATAACCTTCCATAAACTCTCTCACTGTAACCTTTCAATAAGCTCTCCCATTGTAACCTTCCATAAACTCTCCCACTGTAACCTTCCATAAGCTCTATCGCTGTAACCTTCCATAAGCTCTCCCACTGTAACCTTCCATAAGCTCTCCCACTGTAACCTTCCATAAGCTCTCTCCCTGTAACCTTCCATAAGCTCTCCCACTGTAACCTTCCATAAGCTCTCTCACTGTAACCTTCCATAAGCTCTCCCACTGTAACCTTCCATAAGCTCTCTCACTGTAACCTTCCATAAGCTCTCCCACTGTAACCTTCCGTAAGATCTCCCACGGTAACCTTCCATAAGCTCTCCCAGTGTAACCTTCCATAAGCTCTCCCACTATAACCTTCCGTAAACTCTCTCACTGTAACCTTTCAATAAGCTCTCCCATTGTAACCTTCCATAAACTCTCCCACTGTAACCTTCCATAAGCTCTATCGCTGTAACCTTCCATAAGCTCTCCCACTGTAACCTTCCATAAGCTCTCCCACTGTAACCTTCCATTATCTCTCTCCCTGTAGCCTTCCATATGCTCTCCCACTGTAACCTTCCATAAGCTCTCCCACTGTAACCTTCCATAAGCTCTCCCACTGTAACCTTACATAAGCTCTCCCACTGTAACCTTCCGTAAGCTCTCCCACTGTAACCTTCCATAAGCTCTCCCACTGTAACCTTCCATAAGCTCTCTCCCTGTAGCCTTCCATATGCTCTCCCACTGTAACCTTCCATAAGCTCTCCCACTGTAACCTTCCGTAAGCTCTCCCACGGTAACCTTCCGTAAGCTCTCCCACTGTAACCTTCTGTAAACTCTCCCACTGTAACCTTCCATAGGCTCCCTCACTGTAACCTTCCATAAGCTCTTCCACTGTAACCTTCCACAAGCTCTATCACTGTAACCTTCCATAAGCTCTCCCACTGTAACCTTCCATAAGCTCTCCCACTGTAACCTTCCGTAAGCTCTCTCCCTGTAACCTTCCATAAGCTCTCCCACTGTAACTTTCCATAAGCTCTCTCACTGTAACCTTCCATAAGCTCTCCCACTGTAACCTTCCATAAGCTCTCTCACTGTAACCTTCCATAAGCTCTCCCACTGTAACCTTCCGTAAGATCTCCCACGGTAACCTTCCGTAAGCTCTCCCAGTGTAACCTTCCATAAGCTCTCCCACTATAACCTTCCGTAAACTCTCTCACTGTAACCTTTCAATAAGCTCTCCCATTGTAACCTTCCATAAACTCTCCCACTGTAACCTTCCATAAGCTCTATCGCTGTAACCTTCCATAAGCTCTCCCACTGTAACCTTCCATAAGCTCTCCCACTGTAACCTTCCATAAGCTCTCTCCCTGTAGCCTTCCATATGCTCTCCCACTGTAACCTTCCATAAGCTCTCCCACTGTAACCTTCCATAAGCTCTCCCACTGTAACCTTATATAAGCTCTCCCACTGTAACCTTCCGTAAGCTCTCCCACTGTAACCTTACATAAGCTCTCCCACTGTAACCTTCCATAAGCTCTCCCACTGTAACCTTACATAAGCTCTCTCACTGTGACCTTCCATATGCTCTCTCACTGTAACCTTACATTGGCTACTCACTTCTACTTCCATATGCTTCCCTATCTCTATAACGAAAACTATTGCCAAAGTCTGAAAATAAACTGTATACTGCAGTCCCCTGAACAAGAGTCTGAGAGATGAATGCTCATTAATCATGACCTAAGAACAAACGTTGTGTACCTTCTTTTCAACATAATGCTATAATTGAGGTATAAAAAAAACTGCAGAGCGCAAAAGAGAAGCAGGAACAAAAGTGTGGCAATATCAATCTGCCTGACTTCCTTCTGCTCTCCCCTTTCTATTCTTTCCACTCCTCCTTCGCCTTTCATCCCCCAGTCACCTTCCATCACCTTCCCCTGACCACCATTACCATTAACAACCACTGCCACCCTACCCCACCATGTCTTCTTGACCTGGCAAGAGAGAATCAGGGATAATTCCTACTCTGACAGGGCTGAGAAACGAGGGCCCAGTCCTTATTCCATCTCAGATGGTGTGCACTGAACAGTGCCTCTCTGAACACTGGCTTGTCCCAGCAGGCCACAGAGGAGGTGCTTGTGGTTCCGCCATCTTGTTGTGAAAGATAAACCCCTTTTACACCTCCAAAATACTGAAGCCAGTAATAGAACATTTTGTTTGTTGCAAAATGGCATTTTAAAGCACATTTTAATTGACTTGAGGGTGCGAGGGAGTGCTAGCATGCAGGAGAGAGACCCAGTGAGAGGGCAGGTGGGATCAGGAGGCAAACAGTGCAGGTTCAGGGGTTTCCAGCTTCCTGGTATAACTCACGGTGGGGTATGACAGGGAGGAGGGGCTGCTGATGGCCTACCACTCCCTATACGTCATTGTGTGGTACACAATGCTTACGTAATGTTTACAATATGCAATTGTCCATGATGACTTCTTGTTTGACATCTTTACTTTGATTTGCTATTGAATGTAACAATATTGCTCAATAAATGTGGTCTTATATTTTCCACAGAAAGATGTGCGCGGGTCTCCTTGGCGGGCCCTGACCCCTGCGCTCTCCATCTATTGAACCATGAGTAAGGCTGTTTTGGAATAGCTCATAATGCAAACAGAATCACTTCTACGGGCGCCTAACATTGGCTGTTAAGGCACAGTGAGATTAAAAGATTTGCCCAGGATTGCGCACTTTGGTTAAGTGGTGAAGCCATAATTTGAGGCCTAGTTTGAAATGTAGTTACTTTACCACGTATCTCCCCACCTCAAGTTGGTACACATATGTGTTGAAGCTTGGTTTTGAATTCCTACAATAATATTCCATTTTATACAAATGATTTTAAAAATGCACAAGTGACATGATTAATCAACCTCACACTGTGCACATCATTGTAGAAACGTGTTGTTGAAAAATAGTAAGGAGTAATTTTTTTTTGATTCCTAAATTTCGTAAGAGGGAGCACTCCTGTTTGCGCTTATTTGCAAAAGGGTCCCTCCAGGCAATTATGTTCCACCAAGTACTGAAAAAGTAAAGAGTAAAACAGGAAAATCGCTTTTTCTCTTAATGTATCCACTATGTGTCTAGAAATGTGTAAATCCCTCCAACAATGAATGATTGTGGGAGCCATCAACAAGGATTCCTTTGCAATCTACCGGCTTTTACCAATAAAGCTTCAATCACATGGGGACTTTTCTAAGTCCTACGCGGTGGAAAACGTGGCAGTATACTGCTTTTTTTCAAGTACTGAAAAGTGGAAGAAGTAGCCTTTTGCTTTTACTACACTCTCTCCTCCAGAATTACATTTTTATTGCTACCTACCTTATTGTTTCACTTCTACACAATTATTTAATGCAGCAGAATATATACTTCGAATATCATTTCTCAGGGTGCTCAGACGTTAATGCGCCTGCTGCAGAAAGCTGCACCCACGCATCATCACCTGTCATGCGTTGTTTTATACAGTTAACCATCATATTAAGGATGTTGGGAACAACAGTTATATCCCCACACAAAAAAAATACTTTAAATCAACCTGATAGGTTTGAAAAAATAGCCACCTTGTAACTGAGAGCTTTGAACTCTAAGATAAACAGTGCAGTTATAAAAAGAAAAACAGCCCAGTATCTTGCTAGCTGTAGGAAGCCTGCTTGAGCAAGAGTGCTGCCTCACTTCGAGGTGTGAATGGCCCTCCATCTCCCTAGTCATTTGTGTTTTCATGGCTGTGGGGCATACTACATTCTCCAAGGCAGGCAAACAAATCTTGGCTGGGCTTCCTTCAGTGCAGCCTCTCAGAATGTTAATCGCTCTGCATGTTTAGAGTGAAATCCCACACCCGCAATCCCTCCTGCCCCCACTCTTCCCCTGGGTCACAGTGGTGATTAACATGACTGGTAAGGCTTCCTTTCTGGGGAGGACCAAGGGGAGACCCTGAGGGTGCCTGCCCCCCCTGTCCTCCCTACTGGAGCTGATCATCTTCAATTCTTCTCTTACCTTTTCACTCTGTATCTCTCTTACACGCAGTTCCATTCATTGTTCCTTGTTCAAAATTTCTCAAATCTGTGCTTTTCTAACATGTGATGCTGCTAAAGTCTTAATTACTTGTCTTATTTTCTCCCCTCTTAACTACTGCTTGGCACATCTCATTTGCCTCCGCGTGTATGTTCTCTCTCCTCTTCGCTCAATTGTTAATTCCTCGATTTCTCTTCTATTTCACAAGTCACCCTGATCCTCTATTGCTTCATCTCTCGCTTCCCTGCGTTTGCTTCCATTTCATTTTCGAAATCTCTTTCATTTAATTTGTATTGCCTTTAAACGTGTTCAAGCTCTCTTCCTTATTATGTTAAGTTGATTTATACCCGCATCGCCGAGATTTCTATGGTCTCCAGGTGCTCATGTGGCTCTTTAAGGTAAAGTGGGTAGAGATAGTTAGTGAGTGAGGGAGGGATAAGATAGATGTTGTGCTCATCTGTTGATGTGTGCAGAACCTGTAGCAAATGGCGTCTGGATATGTGAGCTTTCTGGGTGTCCTTTGTCTTGTGCACTGGGGCTTGTTGTGTCCGAAATAGCAGCATCCATTGTTTGAATTGTTTGGCGTCAGAGGTTATTGTTTGTATCTTGGTTCGTGGTGTGCGGTTTGAGTATTTTGGTGGCTGCTTTCACTAGCCCTCTGGTCATGTGTTGTAGGTGAGAGGTGTGGAGGTATGGACGAGAAATAAGAGGGGGATGGTTAGTAGGTTTTGGGTGGTCTCTGGGTATTGTGTAGATATGTTACTGTTTCTTTCTGCAGCTATTAATCCAGTGTTTTTATTGCTCCGGGCTTGCAGTTTTTAGAAGCAGGCATTGTATGCGGTTGGGGTGGTCCGTTCATGGGGTGGCTGTTGTATAGTTGGTCTGTGTTTATCTCGGTGAGTTGAATAGCCAGGCTTTTAGTAATTTCCTGAAGGTTAGGTACTCTTCCATCGTTCTTATTTTCTTCAGGATGGAGGTCCATAGTTAGGCTATCAGATGGGAGAAGGCGGTTCCTCTGACATTTCTTTGATCGTACTGTCTTGTTTCTGTTTGGAGTTCGGTGCTAGATCGTAAATCTTAAAACTCTTTGCGGGTGGTATTGGGTGATTTTTGCTTGGAGGAATTCGGCTCCTTGTCTGTGTAGTGATTTGTGGGCAATGCAGAGGGCTTTGAAGTTGATGCATTTCTTTACTGGTAGCTACTGTAGACTTGTCAAGGCCGGTGTGATGTGGTCTCTTCTATTTAGTCTCAGGGGTAGTCTATTTTGGATGCTTTGTAGTTTTTTGGTGTGGTGTTGGGGCATTCCTAGGTAGATACTATTTGCGTAGTCTGTTCTTACCAAGGAAATCACCATGAGGACCCCACTTATTAACTGTAGGTGGTAGAAGCATGTTTTTTGCTATTGTATCCACTTGCTATTCCAGAGTGAGACCATTGTCCATGGGGATTCCCAGATTGTATATCACTGTTGATGTCTCAGGTTGGGTTCCCATGCTCGGGGCCAGGTGAGGGATGTCTGTGTTTGATTATCTTCCCGTGGGGAGATCATGATTTCTGTTTTGGGTGGGTTCATTTTGAGATTGTTGTTTCTCATCCAGGTGCCTATATCGGTGAGGCATTTATTGAGGGCGTTGTCCGGGTCAAGATCGGTAGTTATCTTATGAGTTAAGTTGGTTGTCGTTTGCAAAGGTATAGGCTATCAGTCCATGGGTTTGAATAAGCTTCATTAGGGGGCATCATATACATGTTGAAGAGGAGTGGGACTTGGCTTGATCTTTGTGGCACGCTGCAGGTAATACTTCGGTTAGGTTGGCGAGGAAAGATTTCAGCCATGCAATGCAGAGTCTTAAATACTGGATTCTTCCAGTCTCTTGATTGGAGTTGTGTGTTTGATCAGATTGAAAGCAGCTGCCATGTCCAGTAATATGAGGGCTAATTGGGTGTTGTTATACCATGTTTATTTTTCGGTCATCCCATATGGAGAGGAGTGCTGATTCGGTTCCTCTCATGGGTCTAAAATCAATCTGGGATTTGTCAAGCATTCCGTTGCTTTCTACATGATTTAATAGTTCTTTGCACACATGGTTCTTCAAGATGTTCGCTACGTTTTATAGGTTTGAGATAGATCTGTAGTTAGCCGTGTCATCTGTTTTTCCAGTCTCGCCTTTATGGAGGATTTTGATGTACACAGATTTGAATGGGTTTGGTACTATTCCTGTGTTTAGGGATAGATTAATTAGTAGTTGAGTGTAGGTGGCTGGTGCTTTGTGGGTGAGTAGTTTTTGTAGATATCCAGGGGGCATGGGTCGCTGGGAGATCTGGCTAAGTTAGTAACTTTTAGCAGCCTGTCAAAGGTTTTCTCCCTTGTAGGTTCGAATCGATTGAGCTGTTTGTTGAGGTGTTGGTTTCTGGGAGGGTGTTGTTTGTGGTACTGCGGGATGCGCTGCTGGTTGGTTGGATTGCTTCTGTTTTCCTCTTAGGCCACTCTTCATTCGACTTCTCAGCTTCTTTTGACAGTTCTACCACCGTTTGCCCTTTCACATCTGTGATCTTCTTCACTTCTGGCTCCTAAACACTGGATTTCTTTACCCTTTGCTGTTCGTTCTGCTTCTTCTGTTGCAGATTTCCGTTTTTTTACTTAAAGAGCATCTGATATCTTCAAATTCACCCTCATAACCCTAATTTTTATTTAGTGCGTTGAATTAGATTGTCATTTGTAGTTGTACCATTTATTTCATAAAGCACTTAGGTGAAATTGCTGAAAGTCATCATTGACCTACAATCAGAATGTTTACAGTGCAGTCAATAACTACCGGTATTGACTGTATTCCAGACATTCTGACTTCGGCAGCAGTCAGGGAAACAACAGAAGGCATTTCTCTGCATTAAAGAAGCATCAATGCACTTTCCCAACAAGATTTATATCAACAAGACACTTCAGCCTAATTTAACACAACAAAGAAAAAGCTAAAAAGGGAACAATGCTTTCGTTTTTGTTAAGAAAAACGGTGCACTTTAACAGTGCACCTAAAACAAGCTAGTGTTGAAACTATGCCAGTTCAACCAAGTTTACAATTAAAATGCTTACCATATAAAGACAACCTAGTTCTTTCAATATTACAAAATGAAACCACATTTTAATTTACTGTCATGTTTTGTGTACTTCACTCATTATTAAACTAACATGTTTTACTTCACCACCACAACTCCAACAACGTTATTACTACTAGCAGTATGTGCTAATAGCCTTATAGACCTTGGGAGGGGTCATAGTTGACTGGGAGAATGACTTTTTCCCAACTTATAGTCCTTGATTTCGCCTTGAGCCATAACTTACCCTGCAATAATGACCCCTTCCTCTGTCAATACGGCTGTATAAATGCAATACAATACTAAATAAACGCCAGGGCTGCCAGGAGATGGATCAGCATTTATTCCCCCACCCCCTTCCTGGCAGACACCAAGGAGGCTTTTGTTGCTGATGTTTTGTGCTTACAAAGCATCCAACCACAAGAAAGTTGGCCCTGCACGAATACCCAATATGGGCCCTTCTACTTGTCTACTACTGGAGCGACTGTTGTGCCGCTGCCTGGATCAAGAACTTATTATGACTAAAGAAAGTGAAGTTACAGAGAAAGTGAAGGTCACACTTGCAAAAGACCACACCTGTGCCATCAGGTCCTCGTCAGCACAGCCAGAGTCCTCTTTGGTGTGAAGGTGAGAGGTGGGTTTTATGTAATTCCATCACCAGTGTTTTTTTTTGCTGAGTTTTTGCCACCGATCTTTGGCTGAAAAAAACTCATCAAAAATGTTTTTTTTTTATTTGGGCGGGATCCCCCCAATCCCACCCTTCCAAGTTGTTTACTACCTATTTCTCAGCCCCCAACACCTCACATCGCTTTACCCAGCCCCCCCGCATATTTTTCAAAGAGTTTTTTCAGCAAACAATTTGCAGTAAAAAAAACCCATGAACGAACGTTCTACAGAGAGATGGGAAAATGCACTTACTACGATAGTCTTTGGCTTATAAGGAGTTTTTTTGGGTTGGTGGTAGAGAGGGGGAACCAGGCAATTCCTGGGTTGAGCTGAGCCTGACCCAAAGCAGGCCAAACACAATCCAAACCCGAACTAAACACAAGCCAAACAGAGGTCGAGCTGGAAAAGGAATGGGTGTGAAAATCGGGGGACTCAATGCTGCATACTTGGCATCCTGCGTCTCTACCCCACAACATGGAAGGCATTGGAGGAGCTTGCCCAGCCAATCCCCAAGCTCCGGCCATTGCCAATGATGAGGAGTGAGGGGCGGAACAGGAAGTCAGGCAGAGGCCTCCTGCAGCTGGACAGACAAGATTTGTATTCTTCTGTAGGAGAGCAGTAAATACAAGAGATATGGCTCGGTGATGCTGAAACTCGAATCAAGCTCGAGACAGACACTTGGCCCGGTCCAGTCCGAGTACTGCCTGGCTTGCTTACTGTTGAAATGAAGACACCTCATGCAGTTTGGAACACCTTTATTCACCAACCAGAGCAGCGACGTCCCTGTTGCCTCAGCCACAACAAACTGCTCTCCTTTTCAAAACACTACAATCCAAACTAGAATGTAAACATGTAGTGTGGAATTCCACACCACTAAGCTACATAAAACCCTTCTCCCCCCTTACACATTCAACAAAAACCAACATACGCACACAAACACAACATACTGAAAAGGAATGATCGGAAAAAGAAACGGAGAAGAAGAAGGAAAGAAGGAACCTAGGGGAATAACCGTGTGAAAATACCAGAACAACTAAAAGAATTTAAGATCACTGTACCACAGCACCTAGAACAAACTCATTGTATTTAGAGGGGATCCTTCTCTCCCTTGAGGGATGAAATTTGCGCCATCCAGGGTCAGAACCACACACTCTGGGAGCTTGAATGGTAACACCCTTGCAGGGATCCGAAGCCATACACTCCATGTGACCCATTGGAACAGATTCAGTACCCTCTGCTCGCGACCCATCAGCGCTGGCATCCTGCTCGCCAAACACAAGCCTACCAGAAGGGGACAGTACTCCATCACGGCCACCACCAGCGTAAGGATCAATGTTATCACGATCCGCACACACACCACTCCCTTTGAACTGATGAGGGGCAGGAAGCCTGGTTCTAAATTGAGGGTTGCTGCTCTTGGAGGCAGAGGTCGGTCAACAGTGGACATGGATACAGTTTTGGATAGAATGCGCAGTAAACAGGCGGCATTTTGGTGCGGGCAGCAGAAATCCAGGAGAGCTTTGCGTGTCGATGTGGGGTAGTTGTGAAGAATCCTAGATTCGTACCTAAGGGTTTGAGTAAGTACATTCAGCCACGATTTGTGTCCAAGGTGGGACGGGGATATGTAAAACTGGATGACGGTTCTAGATGGAGCCTCAGGCGTGTGGTGGTCACAAATAAAGGTGAGGTTGTTGAGAGTGTGCAGAAGCCCTTGGTAAGTGCCCTTGATGTGTGTAATACTTTTGATGGAAGTGATGACACAGGAAGGTGGTGCATTTCGTCGTATAGCGTTCGCATCCAGTGCCTTGAGGGATTCTGAGCGCAGATATGCTGTAATTGAGAAAGAGGCTCTTGCTGCTGTTTGGGCCTCGAGGCATTTCAGAACTTTCCTGTGGGGTGTTGAGTACACTTTGCGCACTGACCACAAACCGTTGGTTCATGTTTTAACGACCAAGGGTTTGTCACGGTCCTCGTCCAGGATTATGCGATGGATGGCCGACATAGGGGAGTTTAATTCCAAGGTTGAATACGTGGGCGGTCCTAGGAACGTTGTCGCTGACTGCTTATCTCGTTTTCCGTGTCAGTCTGAGGTAGATTGCATTGAGCAACTGGCCGACGACGATTGTGTTTGGTGGCTGGCGTCACGCCTGCCGTGTGTGAACAGGAGTGGAGTGAGGAGTGTAATCGGGATCCGGTTTTGTCTGGCATCAGGTCGGCCCTTAGAATTGGTGTACGCAATGAGGAGCTGTGGAAATGGTTTGGTCATGTTTGGTCTGAATTATCGGTGGGCCCGTGGGGCGTCTCCAGGGGTTTGAGGCTAATTCCCCGGGAATCTCTTAAAGGTAGGCTTCTTGAATTGGCCCATGAGGGACACCTGAGCAGGTCAATGACCAAAAGGAGGCTCAGAGAGGTCTATTGGTGGCCAAGGATGGATGATGATGTTGAGAGGGTGGTTAAGGACTGTGCAGTGTGTTCCGCAACTGACAAAAGCAAGGTGACGGTTGCTCAACCCATTCACCCTGTGGAGGTTCCTGAGAATGTGTGGTCTAAGGTGGGCGTAGATATTATGGGGCCCATTGATTCCCTTGGTGGGAGTCTTAGATTTATTTTAATGATGGTGGACTACACTTCCAGATGGGTAGAGGCGACTGCACTCTCTTCTGCCACCGAACAGCTCTCCTTTTCAAAACACTACAATCCAAATTGTGGAATTCCACACCACTAAGCTACATACAACACTTACCTCTTGCAGGGGGTCAATGCCAAGTTCTGTCTGCACAAGAGCGGTTTCGCCATTGAGTGTCAATGTTCCTTGTGTACATATGAAATATCCTGGCGTCTGTGCTGGTGTGGGAAGGACAGCCTGTTTGGCTAAGTTTCCTGACCTACTTTTCAATTTGGGTGCCACATCTCATGCAGATAAGGAGGCAGGAGATACTGAGTTTGACACCTTTAAGATCCTGTGTACTTGGGTAAGAGAAAGAGGAAGAAGGAGGCACTGGGAGAATCGAAGATACACAAGAAGAGAACACACCGCTGGGCGAATGTCTCAAAGTATTCTACAACTGGATGAACACAAACAACCTAAAACTCAACCCAGGAAAGACAGAAATCATGGTTATATCCAAAAACCCGGGAAATAACATTTATATACCATGGCCCACAGAACTAGGAGCAGCGCCCACACCATTGAAAATGGTCAAAAATCTTGTAATCCTAATGGACAACGCCCTAACGTTAGAACCACAAGTAAATGCAATAATCAAGAAATCCTTCTTCCTCCTACACTCGATAAAAAGGATCCTACCGTTCCTGTCCTTCTCCCATAAAACACTGACAATCATCGCCCTCATCATGTCAAGAATCGACTACGGCAACAGCCTTTACCTTGGAATGCCAGAACACCTGCTGAAGAAACTGCAGCATATCCAAAAAGCAGCAGCCAGACTCCTCCTTAAACTATCACGAAGAAACCACATCAACCTCGTGCTTAAAATGTAACACTGGCTTCCAATAAAACAACGAATCACGTTCAAAACAATGTGCAAAAACGCACAGAGCAAAAGGCGCCTAAGGAGCAGAATTCCTACAAAAGAAATTAACCATTTACCAACTGACAAAAACACTGAGATCACGCAATGACATCTGCTTGGAACCAAAACCATACACAAGGAAACAACTTGGGGATCCTCTTTCTCTCATCTGGCAGCAAGAATTTGGAACACCCTCCCAAAAGAAATACAAAATACAAAGGACTACCTAAAATTCTGGAAACTACTCAAAACCTGGCTCTTCACCCTAGAACCAAACGAAATCATCTAAAAAAAACCTAAAAACAAAAACAAATGCCAGGCAGAGCCCACTTACAACCAAAGGATAACCCACAACGTTAGCAATCTCAACCCTGGGCGAAGGGAGGCCCTCATCTACGTCCCACCCATAGATTACCAGACAGCCACAGAGATAGGCCACTGCCTCACACAGAACCAGAGGAATAAACCACAGAGGAATGATCCAGCAGACAGCAAGGCCAAAGACACTCAACGCTGATATCTGAAATAACGAGGTAACCCCCGCTAACCCATCTGCTAAAAATTCAACTCTCTGCACACACCTCTCAAACTCTAAACAAACACATCCACTTCTTGCACAGCAAACTGCAAGCACTTCAATACATTGCAGCAACAAACAAATCACACACAGTCTCGCACAACAGCACATGGGAACCCACAGATCCGTAAACCGCACTTATGGTCAGCGAGCGGTGCTAACCGATCTGATGCTGACAATAGGACATCACAAATCTTACTGTGCCTTTAGCCCTCTACACCCTACTAACCAACCCCACCCTCTTACCTTTCAGATCTGCGTGAGCGCCAGGGGACCACTCCGGTGGTGATAGTGCGCAGTATTAATGTCCTTTAACATAACATAACATAACATAACATAACATAACATGAGGGGTTTCCCCTTTCATTGTCCTGGCGCCTGTGTTATTGTGGAAGGGACAGCCTGTTTGGCTGAGTTTCCTGACCTACTTTTCAATTTGGGCGCCATACCCCATGCAGATAAGGAGAAAGGAGATACTGGGTTTGACACCTTTAAGATCCTGTATACTTGCGTAAGAAGAAGAGGAAGAGGGAGAGGAAGAAGGAGGCACTGGGAGAGCCCTGTGATAGGATACTGTGAGGAATGCAACCATCCGCACCGGGAGAGTGCGCTCGCCTGGGCTTTTCTGATTTTTTAATAATGAAAAGGAATGATGGGAGACCATCCACCATTCCACACACAGTCCATCTGCTTCCTGCACAAAAAACGGATAGTCACATGTACTCTGGGAAGACACAGCCTACAGCTGCCGTCTTCCCCTGTCATATTCAGCTGGAATGTGACAGCCCCAGGTACCTCAAAGCATCTCAAGGAGGTGGAAGGCACACCTTCCTCCAGCATGACCAGCCAAATTTAAATATCAATGGCCCCATGGATCTGCTGAAGATTTCAAAAGGAGTAAGCAGAAGGACTCATTTGGACCCGAGCTGAAGGTACAGACTACCTTACATCTTCCGCCAGTGAAGGAAGGCCAGGAGTTCCAAGAGGGAAGCAAGATCCCTCCCCTAAACATCTCCAAGGGAACAGAGGGAGACACCGGACTCAGAGGACGCAGTCTCAGCTCCAGAACCAGTACCCAGCCAGCACACAGCGTGTCCTGCTAGGTTCTGCCAGCAAGCTTCGTAGGTGGGAAGTCCCGGAGAGTATCTGAACTAAGGATAAGGCTGTTGCCTGCAAACACTGGGTTGAGAGGACACAAGCCCTGGGAAGAAGCTAGGAGGAGTGCCACACAAGCATCATCCAGCGTCAATCTTTTAAGGATATTTTTGAGACAGTTGAGTGCTTGAACCGCATCCATTTGCACCGCTGACTGTTGTCACACCGCAGTCACCAGAGCCAGCCGAGGCACCTCGACCAGCATTCCAGATCCGCCAACCAGCACCGAGACAACAATTCTTAGCCCCAAGCCGCTGAGCCGGACAGCCTGGAAGATGTCCGTCCAGCCTCACTTGCCGAACTGCCTGCCGCCTGGTACCCGCAGCTGTCTCCCACCACAAACTCTGTGTCAAGGGCTGTGAAGCGCCCTAGAACCGTCTCAATGCTGTCGAGCACAAAGCACTTCTTCAGCACCAGGCCTCTTGAGGTTCTGTCCCCCTGCTCCTTTTCCGAAGGCCCCTAGTGACATTTGCGACCCCTTGCTCCCTTGGTGCTGAAACCAAATAAAATAACCTTGAACAGTTAAGACTGATTGCTTTATCAACTATCCTCCTGTCAGTATCCAGAGTGCACCCGTTTCCTTCGTGAAACTGTCTGTCCTCTGTGTTCCTTTACGGGGTGCGTTGTATTTTGTAGCGTACTAGTACTGTCTGTTGTAGTTATAATAAAGTAGATATTTTTATGCAACCTTGACTGGACAGTCCCTTTTATCATTTGGTAATAATTGTATTTTCGCTGTGGTGCAACTAACCAACGATCCAGACTTTGCGCAGATAAGCCTGCCGTTCTGTACACGTTACCAAAATTTGACAAGGAGGTCTTGTAATTCACTTGTATTCCAATCTGTTCGGCTCCCTTCTGGTATACTAGAGGTGTGAGGTTGATTGATGGTTTAGAAACCGATATTCATCCTTGCACCACTGGTTCTCCGGAAGTTGATTCGTCACAGATACCCATTGTCCTAACAAAGGCACTATTGGTAGTCGTTGGCTGGAAGGTGAATTGTAGTGTTGTAATTGCAGCAAAACAAAAGAGGCGATGGCTTGAGTGTTTCAAGTTATTCTTAACCTCTGGCATTGCTTTGAGAAACCCCTAGAACATTGTCTTCAGCTGGCCAATCCATTGCAGAAAGGGGAAAGACCATGTGAAAATCAGGCTTGGTCCCACCAGAAGAGGAGAAGTCCAGCCCAAACTGATTGGTCATATCCCTTCTGTATGAGACCACGAACAACCCCAGCCAGGTTTTGCCCTATTAGGCATCATTAATGAGGTGTAGCTTTAATCTCTGGGCCCAGCAGGCTCGGGACCCACGTCTCGGCATACCTGTCGGGATGACTTAACAAAATTAAAAGAGGTGATGGCTGGAAGATTTAGAATTAATCTTAACCTCTGGCATTGCTCTGGGCAACCCTGCAGACCATCCTTCCTCAGCCTGCCAAGTCATTGCAGAAGAGGAAAGACCATATGCAAATCAGGCTTAGCCCCACCCCAAGAGAGGCGGATCCCATCTGCACAAGACCACAAGCAATTCAGACATGTTTCAGCCTGTGTTGTCATTGCAGGACAGGCTTCGATTCCTTTCGCCACTTGCGGTGGTCTTGTTTGCATGCCCGGGCTGCAATCAATGTTCCTTTTTTAATATTCTCACCGCTGCTTGACCTGAATTTTGAGAATTTTAAGTTGCTCTGGCAGGACAGGTGCCTAAATTGATTCCCGCCTCTTTGACGCTACACAAGCCGCTCATGAATTTTAATGTGGAGCAGGGTGATGCGGCCGCTCTTGTCTTGCTCGCTTTAATTTGACGCAATGCGATTAAATGCTTGTGACAGGTATTGAACAGGGCGGTAGTGACCGCCAGCAGATGTTTTGATCAGTGCGTTTTTGATTTGAGAGATGAGGTGAGGTTATCAAGGAGTGATCTTTCGTGGGGCGCAGACTGCGCGGTGGGGTGCAGATCTTGGTCACCCTGATGTAACCTTGAGTTTTGTGAATGAGCCACGAAAGTGATCTGAATAATGTGTGAAAAATTCACGGGAAGAAAAAGAGAGAGCTTGTGAGAATGAGAGAGAGAGTAAAAGTGTGAAAGTGGCTAGACGCATCGGGCTCCCATAACACCGCAAAAGGATACTGACAAACGAAGTAAGCAAAGAGCATTATTTCATTACCCTTAACTCACCTATAGATAGCGCAGGCAGAGCTCAAGGCTTAAATGCAGCAGTGGTGTTTGGGGATGCAGGCATTATACAAACACAGTGCAGCACCATTAGGAGCTAAATAATCTACGGTCTAAACAAATAGATTTTTAAAACAGTATTAATACTTAATAAAATTGAGAAATTACATTACAAATAACCTTAAATGTTCATTAAAGAATTGAGTGAAAACAAAAAGGAATCAAAAATTCAAACACAGAAACACTTGTGTACGAGCGCGATACAAATAAAATATCAAATAGTAAAGTTTGTGTAAAACATCTTGCTTCATTAAAGACAATCAAAAGGATGGAAACTCATAAAAATAAATTCAGTAATGTGACTAGGCATCCACCGCGGGGCCTCCGCGAGGCAGCCTCCTTACACCGGCTGGAAGGGCTTTGGAGAGGTTTGTCAGCAGCAGACTGACTGCAAGCATTGAAGGCGCCGCCGCTTTGCTCTGTGATGACAGGTTTCCCTCGCTCCAGGTCTTGTAACAATGGAGGACAAGCTGCACTTCAGGCCCAAGCCATGACACAGATGCACCTCAGACAGCAGAATTCGTTCCAGCAAATCAGGCGTGTGCCCATGTGTGTTGCTAGGTCTGGAAAAGATCCGGGGCTACACTAATTTTGGGACTGGTGGGATTCGGGGTGTTTTTAGGCCGAGGTGGATAAGCAGTGAAGCACAATGTGGTAGGGTGATGCTGGCCTTTTGCACTTTCCAGGCCCTAACAGGACCAAACAGGTGTTATATTGGTTGATGCCCTCGTTGCTGTCAGGATCAGACCGTTGTTATACTATTTGAAGCCCTTGTCTCCCTCAGGAGCAAAAATATGTTATACTGATTTAAAGCCTTGTCTCCATTATCCCTTTGCTAAGGACGCCCAGACGAAGGTTTTAAAGTAGGGAGCGGGAGGAACTACCCAGAGAAAGGAAGGGGAGGCAGGAAGCAGTCCCGGGCACAGGTGAAAAAGGGGGGGAACAAGCAGAAAAAAAGTAGGAAAAATGCAGACAACAAGCACAAAACACAGGGTTTTAAAAGCAGGGAGGGTGGAGGAGCCCCACATAGGGAAGGAGGGGAGACAAACCCCCAAGTGAAGGAAAACAAGAAGAGAAAACGACCAGAATGTAGAGATAAAATGAAGACAAGCACAAAGGATGGGGTTTTAAAGGAAGAGAGTTGGGCGCACAATGCATGTAGGACTTGAATCGGTGATGCAGGAAAAATGTCTCGTTCTCTTTAAGAGGCTTTCAGAGTGATCAGTTCAGGAATGGGCCGGAACCAGACAGAGCAAAGGTTGTCTAGCCAGAGCGCTGCTCTGTCTTGAAGCCCAGGGGCTTGTCCAGATAACTTGTTTCAGAAGACGCAGCACAGGTGTCAGGTCAAAATGTCGAAAACATTTGGTCGAATTACAAAAATGTCGAAAAAATGTCAAACTTTTTTTTTCAAATGCTTTATTTTTTTATTTACATTTTTTTTTGGGTTCCGCAAGTAAAAAAAAAGGGTTAAAACAGAAAAAAAAATTTAAAAAGTGGGGGTTGCGGGGAACCCCCATTTCGAACAAAAACAAAAAAAGACATTGGAAAAAAATAATTTCGACATTTTATTTCGACATTTTGACTTTCGACAAAATGTTATTAGAAAATTTCACTATAAACCTGCAGCACACTAGACTGGATGCAGAAACATCAAAAGCCTCATATACTGGTCACAACATTTTTTTGGTAGGATGATTATTGTGACCAATAAAAAAGAGCAGAGTTCAACTTCCATTACAAGCTCAAAAGGGTTTCTTACTGCAACACTATCACAGAATTGTTGCACATTTAAAATTGTGGCCGTTCTTATGCTCCCAGAATTCCCCTTGTGTTTATGCAAATTCATCAGGCTTGGATTTCATGAAGAGATGCGACCTGGCCTGGGGCCACGCCTCTCGGCCTCCACCCATCCCCACAACCCCATCCCGGCAAGGAGAATAGAGTTCCCCGAGTATTTGTTTCCATTTCCAGCACTGTTAGTGGCCCTTTATTATCCTTCTATTTTTGAGGCACTGGGCACAGCACTGTTAGGCTGCCATTCTCAAGGCTTCCTGTATCTTTTGCCCAAACAGAGGCAGATACACATCTCCAAGCAGGTGCATAGAACACCCGCCTATCACTGGGGCCATCATCGGGGGATGGCTTCCCCAAGTCCTGCAAACAACAAATCTTCAACCCACCACGGGGGCGGCAAGGAAGAAGAAATATCTTGGGGGGATACAGGGAATCCCCCCCCACATTATCTGAGTATATCTTTCCTAAGGGTGTTCAAAGTACTGACAACCCAGCCAGGAATTAAATAGGGACATCTAGAAATGCAATGGTGGGATTTCTAGCTTAACTCACAAAACAATAGTGGATGTCCCTCGCTCCAGTGGCCACCTCCATTTGATAGCAGAGGGGCTTTTCTGGTGGAAGCGTAGGCATAGACCCCAGTTCACATTTCTCAGTAGGACAAAATGGCGACTGGAAGGTTCCCTGGCTGACAGCAATTCCCAGAGGCAGAATTGCACTGACCCCAGGATCAACGACTGCTGACACAGAAGCCTGAAAGCCTCCCCCCCCATTCCCCCTGGTTTGGTTGGTGCCAGCAGAACTCACAACCAACCGTTATCACTGTGTCCTCACAAAGATCACCTTCCTTTCTTGTCGTTAGAATAGCAGATGCAACTCCCTCAAGACTCCAGCCTATCTCTGGGCCCCAGGGCCTTCTGGGGGGCCTTTTCCAGACACCACCATTTCAGTGGTACATTTAGACCGGGCTCATAACGAGGCTATCTGATAAGTTCAAACACAGTCTCCTTTGAGCCACTGCGATTCTCGCTGGTGTCCCATGTTTGGTGCTGGTATAAGTCACCGGCCCTGCTTCCTGGAATTGGCCCGGACGAAGCTGGGGAGCCTGCAGGCAAGACCCTTTCTTCTACTGTGGGTGCAGAGCATCAGAGACACCGTTAGGTGGATAATTGTCTCCTGACCGTGTATTGTGAGAGTTGCAGTGTGTCAGGGCAGTGTGGGATACAGTCTGCTTTCTAACATCAGTCTGCAAAACTCACAGACTTGAGACAGTCTTTAGATTGGAGAGAATTGATTTGTAAAGGATTAAGATCAATTGGAACGCGACCGTTGCTGGGAAGTAGTCATGGTCCTTGAAATTCTACGTCATACTGCAGATGTATGTGATTTGACCAAATTTGAACTGTTCTTTTACCACAGAATGCAATCACTGCCCTTGTGACGAATCAACTTCTGGGGCACCAGCGGTCCAGGGGTGAATATCGGTTTCTAAACCATCGATCAGTCCCACACCCCTAGGACACCAGAAGGGATCTGAATAGATTGGAATAACTAGAAAATTATAAACCTCCTTGTCTAATTTTGGTAACGTGTATGGAACAGCAGGCCTATCGCCGAAAGGTCATGGATCGTTGGTTAGTTGCAACACACGAAAATACAATTATTACCCAATGATAAAAGGGACTGCCCAGTCAAGGTTCTACTTTATTTATATCACAACAGACAGTTCTAGCAACACTACGAAATACAACCCACCCTGTAAAGGAATGCAGAGGACAGACAGTTTTAAAGACGGAAATAGGACACCCTCTGGATACTGACAGGAGGGTAGTTGGTATGGTTAATGACCACAACCGTTTATGGTTTCCTGGCTTTAGCACAAAGGGAGGAATGGGTCGTAAAATGTCTCTAGGTGGCCTTCTGGGAAGGACACTGGGACAGAATCACAATGTACCTTGTTCTGTAGGTGTTGTTGGTGCTTGACAGGGTTGAGTCGGCTTCAGGGCACTTTGCCGGCTTCTCTGACAGAGTTCAAGATGGGAGACACCTCCGGGTTTCAGACGCAGGCAGTTCGGCGAGCAAGGGTGGGGGGATGGCTGCAGGCTGGCCTACACAGCGGTTCAGTGTCAGGAATCATTGTCTCAGTGCTGGTTGGTGGGTCTGAAGCACTGGTTGGGGCATCTCGGATGACGTTAGCGACTGCGGCATGACAACAGTCAGTGGTGCAGTCGGTTGCAGCTCCAGGGGTTCGACTGGCTCAAAAAATGTCCTTTAAGGCGGACACTGGTTGAGGCTTGTCGTTGCACTCCTCTTAGCTTCTTCACTGGGCTTGTTTCCTTTAATCCGGACGGCTCAAAGCTGAGGAGAGTGTTGCAGGCAATGGCATTGTCCTGGGTTTGGTTCAGAGACTCTGGCACTTCCCACCTAGGAAGCTTGCTTGCAGAGCCTAGCTGGGCACGCTGTGTGCTGGCTGGTTAATGGTTCTGGAGCTGCTGGAGTATCCTGAATTCGGTATCTCCCTCTAATCCTTGCAAGATGTTTAGGGGAGGGATCTTGCTTCCCTCTTGGAGGTCCTGGCCTTCCTTCACCGGCGGAAGATGTAAGGCAGACTGTACCTTCAGCAAGGGTCCAGTGATGAGTTCTTCTTGCTACTCCTTGGGAAATCTTCAGACAAACTGCCAAAAGAAGGGTTCAGCCTTCTTTTAAAGCCAAATGAGCCACAGCGATTGGTATAGGCTAAGTCTACCTTAATGAAACAATCCTGGGGTCCCCACCAACAATTTCCTGTATGCATGACATCACACCAGAGTGCGTTGCAACAGGAAAGGTAAAGGGGTGAAAACTTGTGACACTAAATCCCACCCATCTTCCTGTCTCTTGTGGATCAAAGAGTCTCTCTGGTTTATGGATCACTCTGTGGTTCCTGATTAAAGCAGCAGGTCTCCCTTAAAGCTGCAGCGAGACCAGACTCTCTGGCTCCTGCAAACCACATTCTCGTACCTCATGATTGGGGTCCCTGCGGGGTAGACTACTGTATACACGCAGTCCCAGACATGACAGCTCACTGTCATAGATACATACTGAGGGCGGGAGCTGGCTTCAGGTTGACACAGTTACACATTAAAGGTTGTTGGGGTTTCCTGTCTCCTTTGATCACCTCTGCAGCCAGGCCCCATGTGGGTCTGTTTGAATTACCCTGTAATTGGTATGCAAATCCGTCACGGTTTTTTACACAGCACACACAATCCAGGGAACGTCTTCCCCTACAAATGAACGTGGTGGACAATAAAAAGCCTTTTATTCTTTTAGTAAACAACAGATTCTTTTTGAGTGGGCTTCCAACTCGTCTCTCACCCAAACTCCACAAACACCCTGTGTCACAATGTACTAGGAACCAGGCTAATGTCTATCAATAAGATATGTATTATTTAATGTCAAAGGAAAATCAACCAATTACAACAGCCACCAATGTTGTGGCAACACAAAATGCAATAATCTCTACAAGACAACCAGGGCAAGATATACTGTCACAGTTACTTCCTTTTTATTTTTTTAATGGCAGAACAGAAAAAGAGCAATTCAACACAATGATAGCACTACCGTTAAGTACTCCCCTGCAACACTCAACCTCCCAAACATCAATTGGACTTGATTCATTTGAATGGAAGGCAGTGGCAGGGAGTAAAAATACGGGGGGAAATCAGTTTTGGAGTGGTCCCCACAGAAACAATATGGGGAGCCAGCAAAGCAGGGGAAAATCAGTTTTTGGAGCACCAATGGAAGAGTGTTTTTTAAAATTATTTAATAATTTGACGTTTGAGATAGAGATACTATCTTGACAGGTCTAGCTACTGAAGGAGGACCTAATCATCCATTAGCCTCATATAAAATCAATTTTTATTATAAATCAATCACATTTTAAAACAAATGCATAAAGTACAATAGTCACATACGCCTGTACATTAACTGGTAGGGTGTAACCATTTGTGTAAATAGGAGTTAGACAGATACTGAATGGTCGTTATTCTCAACAAAAGTGTGTTTGGCGAAAACAATATCTGTGTACACAATAGTTAAGTTAATGTTCTATACTCTTTATGTTTTCTACTATGTGTTAGTCCATAGGTCGCAATCTCAACATGTTTCTGTTCTGTTAAACCAAATATTGAACATTCTTCAGGAGAAATTAAACAAGTTTGCTTCCTATTCAAAATACCTGGCTGGCGTCTGACTGTTAAAATCTGTTTGGTTGGCTTTTGAGGGGGCATACAACTTGCGATTTTGTTGTAGAAGGGCTGCGTCGTGGTCCTATTCTGCCTGTACTGTAGGTGTGCTACTTGAGTGTCTGGGTTGCTACTCTTCCTGGTGGTGCTGTCATCCAGCTTTTACTCTGAATGTCGGGCAGAGGACATCATGCCCAAAGGTCCATCTGGTGGTCCCTTATTTTCGCTTAGGCAGCTCGAAGGAGTCCTGTTCGCTTTGGTGTCTATGTTATGCTTACACAACTTAGTGTCTCACTAGCAGAGTTCCCCGCAGGGTAGTCCACCTGGTGTAACACTTGTCCCGATCAGTTCTTTTCCGCATTCCGTGCCGTTTTTTTGTTATTTCTCACAACTGCGAGGTGAAAGAGATGGAAAAACAGGGAATTTGCTTGCTTATGTTCAGGAAGATAGACAGAGCTTTTAGGGAATACTAATCGGCACACAAGGAGAAAATCGATTTTTAGAATATACAAAACATGGGCAATGGAAAGGGAATGCAAATGAAAAATCATTTTGACCACACAATAGGGAAAGAGGAACAGAAGAGGAAAATCAGTTTTTGGGATGTTAAGCTCAATTTCAATGGAAAAGAAAATGCAAATAGAATTTGTTTTTTACTGATGCTGCAAATGACAAGTAAGCTCTGGGAAAGGGGTTATCTCACAAAAGGAAAATAGCTTTTGGTTCAGGATGGCAAATGCAAAGGGAAAACACAGTGGCAAATGGAAATTCCTTTAGCAGTGCACAATTTAAACATAGGGGCAATTTTGTTTACCAGATCACAATGGGATTAATTATTTTGGGCAACACTTTATAACTATAACAATTAACAAAACACTGGGAAAAGCATTATTGTTTTCGAAATCCCACCAATCCCGAGCCTGTGAAATTCAATGGGGGAATTAATTGATTGATTTACAAAAATACTAAGGATTTACACAGACAAATTAGTTTTTTTTTCGAATGGGGAATTTTCAGTGGGGAAATATTGGATGCACGGCAACAATAACGAAGGTCTTATGCAATTTAGGGCTGGGGTTATTGCTACTTACATAGCAAGCCTTTGTTTAAGGTTCACGAATGCCAGCTGCATCGCAGGCCTCTCTGGAAAGATAGAGCAGGGTCCTGGTCACTCCACTTTCAAAGATGGTAAGTTTCAGCAGCCTTCTCTCCGTCCTTCTGTCTTTCTCCTTTTTCTGTCTCACGGGTTTTTGTGTGTGTCTCCTATCCTAGTGCAGTCCCCCTTATATAGCAGAAATGACATCACCAATTTTACAGTCTAAGGGAAGTACCCTGCAATAATCCCTGCCACCAGGATTTGACAATTACCCTCTCTCTCTCTTCGCGCCCAGTCAGGATTGTTTTGGGTTTGGAGCAACATCTGTCTTTTCCCATTTGTCATCATCCTTTGTTCTCCTTTCAAATTTTTGGCAAAAACTAGTTATGTATCACAACTTCATAATTGGACTAGAAACTGCCATACTAAACATATTTTCTGTTTTAGCTGATCATGGGGAATTAGATAAGCCGACCACCAAATCCGTAAAATGTAGCATGGCCATGTGTCATATTTATGTCATATCCATAAAATGCACAACAGTTATGAAGATGTAAGTTATTAAGCATAGCCCTAATTTCATGTTCCACCTTTTCACCAACTCTCACATTTGTAACATGTTCAGATCAGCCAGAAACCTAGTCTAAGTGGCCATTACAGTTCCCAGAGTCACAGGTAGATGCATTTTATATCCCAAAAAACCACCTGGGAATTACATAAAAAATGTATAAAAATGAAATCTATCCACAGTATGGTTGCAGCGCAAAATGCCTAAATGAAATTAGTCTTTTAAATTCATTGTGAGTGTTCCTGTTCAGCCATCTGTCTCCCTAGGCCAGCCTGTGACCAGAGGCTTTTATGAGTCTCTTTGAAGTTACTGTGTGCTCTTTGAAGTGGGTGCAACAAGGATTCACACTTTTTAGTCATGCTCCAGCCAAGGGTGGCTTTATCTTGAAGTCACTGCTTTCTTAGTCAGCAGGTCTGGGACTACTGAATTTTGATGCCTTTAGCAACACCAAATTTTATTGCAGGGTCAATAGATGGGAGATGTTACATACAGCTGAAAGTGGAGTTTTCCTTTGCGAAGTTTTGCCCTCAGCCAGAAACAGGTTTTTCCTGAAGTAAGTGTCACTGGAGTTTTGTGGGCAAAACTTAATATACATTGCTTTGGTCAACCCACACATCATGTTTTACTTACCTGACATTTTTCTGTGAGCAGTGATATTTTCTCCCATTTTGGATTTTTAAAGCCATTTTTAATTGCAAACACATGTTCAGGCCATGTTTGCTTTCAATGTTTAAAAATCCTGTTTTCCATGTCACAGGATTCTTTGATTCCTCCTTCTTTTGTCAATTAAACTGCTGCTTGTCCATTGATAATGACAGGTAGGCCCATTTCTGCATTGCTCTTTAACTATACATGAAAAGCAAGAGCCATGCCGTTTTTGTTGCAGTGTTTAAATGCCTGCCATTCATGTGAAAGCGACTTCTGTCTGGGGCCTTTAAATGCACCCCACAAATCGCTGCCACCAACTGCAGGGGCCAACAAAAGAGCAGGGCGGATCCATGGAGCCCATGTAAGTTAATGAGGCTGGCCATGGCTGGGGGAAGATTTGGTTCTCCCCCTTCTGGAGATGCGTGTACCCTTGGCTGTCGTATCCTAACTGAATATGACAGGGCGACTGTGTGTGTAGGGAGTGTCCACCCAGAGTACACCGGTCTATGCATTTGTTGTGCTGTGAGCATAGGAAAATGTGTGTGGATTAGCCCCATACATTTTCTTGAGGTTGGTCTGCCATCATTGCATTTAATTAAACATTTCAAAAAGCCGAGGCGAGCACACACTCACTGTGCAGATGGTCAAAATGCTCACATGCCCTCCGGCCTCAACATGTGATACTGAATAGCGCTTTACCGAATTAATTAGAGAATTGATGTTCCTTAGTGCAATAGGCAAGAAAGTTCCAAAGTCATGGTTTGTAGACAGAAAAGCTTCTATCTCCTCTTTGAACAAAGAAGTATGGTGGTACGTTTAAGGTAGGGTTTTTTAACATCTGAGGGACAATCCATTCCCTCCATGAAACATGTATGAAAGATTTTGTAAAGACTTTGCAGAAGGGATGTCACCATGCAGTTGGGGCTGGGCTACCCTTTTGAGGTGAGACCAAGCCTGATTTGCATATGGTCTTTCCCCTTTTGTAATGGCTTGGCAGGCGAAGAACAATGATCCAGAGGGTTGTCTAGAGCAAAGACAAAGGTTAAGATTAATTCCAAACTTTCCAGCTATAACCTCTTTTGTTTTGCTGTAGTCACCCCAAGTGGGACGGGTATGGCCTGCTATGCCTAGAGACCCAAGCTACTCCTCACCAATGGGGTTCAATGAGGCGGAAACATGTTTGGGGATGCTTGTGGTCTTGTGCAGAAGGGATGTGACTAATCATTTGGGCTGGACTACCCCTTTTGGGCTGGGACCAAGTCTGAATTGCACATGGTCTTTCTCCTTTTGTAATGGCTTGACAAGCTAAGAACGATGGTCTGGAGGGTTGCCCAGAGCAATGCCAGAGGTTAAGATTAATTCTAAACCTTCCAGCCATCACCTCGTTTGTTTTGATAAAGACCTTTAATGACAAAGCATTAGTCTTAGTGACATAGGCTGGAAATTCATCAAATGCATGTGCAGTGGGTTAAAGATTTACCAAGTGCTTAGAGATAGTGTCAGGTTAAGTATCTGAGAATTAACATAGGGCAGCATTTGATTCATTTTCTTCAGGCATCATATTCACTTTGGATGCTTTCTGGGTGATATCTCCTTGAATGATTTCTATTTTTTGTTTCAAAAAAAGTGTTGCAATCATTGGCTAGGATTTGGGATGGAACCAGCCAGAGGAGCTGCTCGGAGGGCTAACAAAGCTTTTCAGTGTTAAAAAGGGTTCACATAATTTATTTGAGGCAGTTACAATATTTATTGCTTAAGCTTGAAAATAGCTTTCTTGTAAGTCTTTAATGCAAGGCTTGCCAGATCATTAGATCTGCCAGCTACGCGTTTTGTCAATTTTTTCTCTGTTTGCCTATAGTTAGTTTGTAGTATTTTAAGATCCAGAGTAAACCACGCTTTAGATGTTTTATTTGAATGGTTGGGGTTTCTAGGTGCGATAGTTTTGCACATTTCTTGCACATTTCATCTTTTATTGTTAGGTTTAAGGTGTTAAGGCACATTTCTTCACTAGTCTTGTGTCAGCGTCTTCTACTCTCATCTCAATCCCCAGCGTAAACAGGTTCCTGCACCCTCTGTTACCACTTACCAAAGGGAGTTACCTTATTGCCATAATTCATGCTCAAAGGTTTCCCACACCGTTTTCCTGGTTTTCTTGGGTTCTTTCCACCAGTGATCTATTCGGGATTTTCTTTTTTATATCTCCTTTGTCTGCTGGTGTCTTAGGTTCTTATCTCCCTTGAGTTTGCACTAGGCAGTCTTTCACTGGGACCCATTGCCTTCCTGCCCTAGTGCCTTGACTCTTACCATCTTTACCACTTTACTCCTCCAACACCTGCCCTTCTGCTCCTTCCCACATGCCACATGCTCATTCCACCTCCTTCCATGGTCTTTACCCCTTCAGATCACCCCCTCAACCATACCCTCTGCCTTTGGCCAAGCTAGCCCTAAGGGACATTTCTGGTGTGACTGTCTAGGTTCCCTTTTTCCATTTCCTCCTGATGGTCTATTACCACCTCCTCGAAGTTTCTCTCTGCTACCTCCCGATGGTCTCCTCCTTTCACCCCCTGATACTTCTTCTCCCCCCTCTAGTCTTCCTGCTCCTGCGGCATCTTCCATAACTCCTGCACAAAACTCCTTTCACGCCTTTCCACCTTCTCCAAACTCTCCCCCCTCTCTCCAACCTCCTTTAAAGTCTCTTTTCTCTCCTGTCTTCTCAACCTCCTTTACAATCTTCTCTCTCTTCCCAACCCCCTCCAAAATCTCTCCATCAGCTCCTGCTCAGCACCCACAGCACGTGGTGAAGATCCTGTGCTTATATCCTCCATTAGCCCCTGCCCTAGTGTTGGACTTCCTGCACCTGTGAGGGCAATGGAGGGAAGCTCCACGATTGCCCTTCTCAGTGGGTTCACCCGCATGGGATTTGGCTTTCCCAGTTGAAACCAAGCCTTTATAAGGACGACCTGCTATTTTGGATTTTTTTTGTGCCTCTGTGTCTACCAAGTCTGTGCTCTGGGGGTTGGGTTTGGTACTGTGCGAGTCTCTGCTATTGCTAAGCAACAGAAAAAGCATTTAGTATCTGAGCGTCAGTTCTCCCTGAGTGTTCTTTTAGTCTCTGCTGTATGCAGGGGTGTTGCTAGGTCTGGAAAAGATCCAGGGCCAGGGGAGTAGGAGACACTCAAAATCTGGGGGGCACAGGGGACGCCTTAGGGACTTTGCTACAGGTAATCGAAACTGCAATAATGGCAGTTTTAAAAACACAGATACACTGGAACTAAGTTGTAGATTTCTCCTCTATGGCACAAAATGTAAAGATGATTGTAATTTTTATCAAAACAGAAACAAATTATGCATGCACCACTAAAGCAAATGTTTAATCATTTGAAATCAGACAACAGGATTTTAAGGAAACACAGCTCTCTAAATTGCTGTGAAGAGCTCAGTGTAGTTGTGGTGAGGGGGATTTTATATTGTTATATTGCTCAACGGATGAGTCGCACTTCTTGAAGAATGTTTTATAGAGGGTCACAATAATTGTTTGTCTTTTATGCAAAAAATTGTAAATATAAAAATTTGAATGAGGTTCCTCCAAATGAGGAAATACATTTCTGACATATGTTTCTGCGCTGCTGGGCTCCTGTAACATTGGGCACATGAGGGAGAAGCTTACAGTTGTCTCAAAAAATCACCTTTAGATTTAACAATCAACTAATCCGGATGTGTTTTTATTTTGAATATACATTTGGAGCTATTGCTACACAGACTACTTTGGAGCCTTATTTCACTGACAATACATTTGTAGAGAAAGCCACACTGCCAGTGTCCTATAGCACTATGCTGGCATAGTTGAAAGGATCCGGCATAGTGTGATTTCTGCTGCATGGGGTGCCGCTTCTGGGGGAAGTTCAGAGCGCTAACAGGACACTACTGATGGAAGCGCGCCCAGAATGCTGATGATAACACACGGTGAGAGAGAGAAGATCAAGGCAGACCGATCCTCATACCATTCACATGGATAGACCATTGACATGGTCACCAGCATTTACAGGCAGCATTAAGAGTGTGGCGTGTGCTGATCTTCTTATTGATAAAACATCTCACCTATACATAAACAATAACCTGAACCATGAAATAGGTTGCTTTTCACAATATATATTTTGTTTCCATACATATGCACTACATAACACACACTGGCCCATTTACAAGGGTATAAAGAAACGTAAATCAGAAATACAATTATATAACATACAATCAATGGTTGCAGGTCAACTGGTCGAATCTAAATGTTCGACAGGACAAATGATCGAATTTTATTTTTTTTTCTTAACATTTTTTTTTTTTTTTTGGGGGGGATCCCCCTCACCCCCTTTTTTTTGCTAATAACCCCTTTTTTTCCCTAAACGAAAACCTAAAAAATATATATATAACTAAAAAAAAAATCGATCATTTGTCCTGTCGACCAAATTGTGTCGACCATTTGTCTGTCGACCATTTGTCTGTCGACCATTTGACTAGACACCACAATCAATATGACAAATACGGTAAACATGAAATTCCATCTAGACCGATCAGCCCCATCGTCTTGACTATTGCTTGCCTTCTTCTTCAGCATCTCTCTTTGGAAGAATAGCCACACAGTAAAAAGGGGCAAATCGTTCAAAGTGAGGATCATGAGCACTTGTTACGTTTCTTCTGGCAATCAGTATGCAGGAGGAATTCTTTTGATATTGCTTATATTTCGTCCAGATCCATGTTGTCGTTATGTATGTTGCACACAGCAACATGAGTCCGTCTTTTCTGAGACGTTATTGGAGGTAGCACGAGTTTCAGTCGTTGCAAAGCCCTGCGGCTTCTCTCCGCCTCATTGGAAGAAGCTGGAATAGTTAAGAGGATCCACATTGGCTTCAACTGTGCAGATACAATTTAAATGGGAACGATCCTTCCAAAAGATGTCGACCAGTTCTGAGACTGAAGAATACTTGTTGATGCTGGATAAGGTTTTTAATTGCAAAAAACACACAGCCTGTTGTTGCCAACAGGTAACCGTGTTACACTCCAAGTGGACCAAAGTCCTATACTTAAATTTGTTAGTTAGAAGTCGGCGATGCAGTGAAACTACATACAGCGAACAAAACATCTGAGTATGCATTAAAAAAGAACATACATCACACTGCTTCAATGAACTATATTATATTGAACTGTTTCCCTTCTCTTTTATTTTGATCAGTCTGGAACGTACACGTAGTATCCTAAGGTGGTTCTCTGTCCCTTTTGCTTACAGTGGTACATGAAGGGGACAAGTGCCACAACCTACTCTTCCCCGTTATATCGGGTAACCATTAGACGCTGGGTAAGTAGGGTCCCTTACTTGATGGAGTGTGCCACTCAATGTTTAGAATGTCATGAACAGATACATTCAATTTACACAATCTGTGTTTATCATTTAGGGTGCATGCCTCACTGAGTAATTCAATAGGAGATTGGAGGTCAGTGTATTGATAATGATATTTTCTAAAAGCATACGCTACAGACTGCCCGTGCTATGTTACTTTACCTGTTATATGACAGGTGCACAGATGAATTTGTGATTATTGCTACAAGGACATGATATGAACATTGAGCCACAAGCCCTGATGATGGATTTGTAATCCGAAACACGTTGGCACATTTCTGTTCTAAATTGGAGCTTTTTGGCTAACCTTTTATTTAAATTTGAGTGCATTTGTCATAACATGGGAATTGTTGTTTGTTTATAAATGCCACACTAATTACGTTCAAGAGTCTGGAGATTTAGCTGCTATTTCCTCTGGATTTGTACAAAACGTCATGTGACCATGAATGTATTTATGTTTCTAATTTTGTTTCACTTCTCTTTGTTGCATTGATCTATGGTGCTTCTACCTAGACAACATTAACATTTCTGTATGTGCAGTGCATGGCAATGTGGGTGTGCAGTGCAGTGGGTTGGTGTATGCACAATATTGGGGAGGTTTGTGTATGTACGTGGCATGGGGCTTGTGTGAGCTGGTGTTTGGGTTTGCAAATGAACAAGCTATGATCTCCCTGGTCCGTTCTGGCATGTTTATTACCGAAGAACACTTGGTCAAATGTTGTACCTGCTTCATGCTTTATAATTAAAGGCGGTCCATAATGCTGAACACATCTCAGGACACATTTCATTTCAATATACCTAATAAATCTAAAAGAAAAGCATTTTTCACACTTTTTTAAGAAGTTTCACTTTGCCAGCTTTTAGTAAAAATGTTTAATTAAAGTATGTATATTCAAAACATGACATTGTTGTTATCACTTCCAAACACAATCATGTAGCTTCTTAGCACTCTTGTAATCAACACATTTTTCAAGACTTACTCAACGGCACTCGTTTGATCACATTAGTAGGATGAAAGTCTGAGTTGGCTCTGAGGGGATGGGATGCAGCTGGTGCATCAACCCACTAAGCTGTTTTACCACCTTTGTCATATCAATGTAATAAATGTAGAGCAAAATTACACAAGCACATATTTACTGAGTGTATTTACATATGCGTATGAGAAATGCAGCAAAGCTGGGTTCTGTAGAATTTGGGTCAGCCTGGCAGGGGGCTGCTGGGCACGGCCAGCTAAAGATATATCAAGGTTAGTGGGGATTTTCAGCATGATGTTTGGGAGCCCCCTTTGTCTTACAGCTGGTAAGAACAGTCAGAGGGGCAAGTGGGGTGTTTATATTATAATAAAGTTAAAAGAATGAAGTGAGGTGGTTAATAGATGCATATTATCATGTGAAAGGCAGCCAGCAGGGAGCTGAAACACTAAAAGTCCCCTGAAAAGCTATTAATTGCTCTTTGGCAGCAGGATGCTAATGATGGGAAATTCTGAATACAAAGGCAACGATGTGCTAAGAACATTCCTAGAGACTGCCAGAAGGAGGTTATAGTCTGTAATGTGCGCGCTGCGCACATTTAATGTCCCAAATTAAAGGGTTTTGTTTCTGTTTCATAAGACTTCCAAACTCGGTGCACATGCTCCCTGCCCTCCCAACCAAACAGGTTAGTCAAAGTCACCCCTCTTGTAAAAAAGGTGTCTTCCGGTAACAACTGGTACATCTTCTCTCTGTGGCAAACTTTGAAACATCAGTTTTGCAACAGATTTCTGGTCGGGCCCTCAGCATGACCCGCTAATAAAGCACGCTCTTTCTTAAAGTATGACATGTTTGTATCCTGCTAGCACAAAAGCACAGGTCTCCTCTCCAACCCATCACGTATAAAAAATAGTTTAACAGGAGAGCAATTCTCACCTTGCTAAATCGAAATAAAGCAATTTAACAGTAAATGGGGGCAGGCCAATCTGAAATCATTTGGCACTGCAAAGATGCCCCCACCTGGGCTTTTGTCAGAGACCAGTGGATGTGGCAGCGGCGAGGAGGGGTTAAATGGCTTTCATTTGCTTTTGATACATTATAAAATTACAGCCATTCTATTTGTATATTAATATATTTTAAACTCTGAATCATACAAAAAATAAATGACTTAGTGACTGTGGGCTTAACATTAAAATCTTTTCACCATCTTTGAAAAGATGCTGTGAAGAATGCCTTTGATTTCTCAGATTTGCCCTCCAGCCTCTGACAGGAAAGTGGGAGAGGGTGCGACAGCATCCAACTATGCGCCCACTAGGCCACAGAACAAAGACCTTCATGGGCAATTCCAAGGAAGAAAAGCACAGTCTGTTTACATTTCTAGCACCTGGGGAAAGAAAGGCAGGTTTCTAAACAGAAGGCCATGCTCCCCAATTGGAAAAATTAACAACCTTTATTTTCACTTGCTACAGATTCTGGGGGGATAAATCGTATTGTATCCCCTGCATCAAATTGTGGGGGGGGATTTATTGCCCCTGTTCCCCCCATTTCTTATGCCTGTGTCTGGGGCTATGCTAATGTGGGGATTGTTGGGACTCGGGGCTAGCTAGTCTTTTGGTTGTAGCCACTGAGCTTCTATCCAGGACTACAAGTAGAAGACCCGTGGCTATAGCCCCCTCAGCCCCTCTCTAGCCACGCCACTGGCTGCGCGGAAGCGCACAGGGTGTTTTTGACTCCGGCAGGCCTGCCGGGCGAGAAGTGCTCACGCATGTGAGGTGACGCAGTTCTCTGCGCTGGCTCACGAAGCAAGCAGCGCGGGATATTTCATTTCATTTGATGGTTTCGCGCGGGCTCTCTCAGCCGGTCGCATGGAACATTTTGTTTTGTGTTTGATGCCTGCATGAGTCCGCAAAATGTGCTGTGTAAAGTAGGCTCTTTCGCATTGCCTTTGATATCTGAAAGGAACACAGGTGTTCTGAATTGGAAGAAAGTGATTTGCACGATAAAGATGTGTTTGAAGCCTCACGGCTCCATTCCCTTAAACACTTCAATGAACACATGAAGAACTTGTTGAAGTATAGTTGAAACATTGTAGCATTGCTGCCAATCACACTAGTCTCTTAAATGCCACCATTAGCGACTCTCACTTTCCTTTAACACCTGCATCTAATGTGTTTGGTGATTTACACCTAAACTGCCAAGTGGGACCTGCACGGTGTTCCAACACATTGGATGTAGGTGTCAAAGGAAAGTGAGTGTTACTAATGGAGGTTTTTCAAGCATCCATATTTTCTCAGTCTCCACTTAGAGCATGGAATTACCAGAGTATTGTTTGATGCAACGCCTCTATTCTTTGAGATAATATGTTCATTTGTCCTGATGAGGACCTTGTGTTAGGTCGAAACACATGCTGGCTGTAATCAAGAATTAAAATTGAATCTAGTAGATAGTGCAATTAATAGAGACTGTCTGTTATTTATTAGTTGATTGAAGGCCACCAGGCCCCTGTACACTTATTGAGTGTTTTGTAAAATTAGCAGACCGGACGCAATTGATATGAACCATACTGGAGAATATTGTATCTGTGATGTTGGGTTAAGGTTGTCCAGATCGGTGCAGCCAACCTACCGTTCATTATTTGAAATCATTTAATCGATTAGCAGATTAGCTCGAACGCAGGATTAGCCCTGGCTTTTGATGCAGGTCTCTCAGGTCAGGCTTACGGTTCTCCCGCTCCTTTCTTGTTGGGTTTATCTGCATAGCTTCTTCTTCTTGATTCTCATGCTCTTGAAGCTTGAGCTCTTGTTGCTCAATAAACACCCTAAAAATAGTAATAATAGTTGATTCTCAGTCATGTGTTTAAGGGGTTCATTTTTGTTCACATTCTCTAGAAGGGGGTTCTCTTGCAGTCTCAGGTCAGAGCTTTAGACTTTCCTTTACCTAGGGCTTCTCGGGGTATCTGAACTCCTCATTTCTAAATCTCAGGTTTAAGAGCTTACTGCACCGTGGTTTGCTAATCTTCTCTCAGTTTCTTAACTTCTGATCTCGATTCTGGGTTTAAAGGGGTTCTAGAAATGTTTGTTCCTGTTCCCCTCTGCCCCAATGGGATTATTTTGTAATCATAAATTGGGTTTAAGGGGTCCACATAGCCTTCTTCCCAGGTTCCTTGGAGTCTCCCCATCACTGATCTTCACAGCAATCCCTTAAGAGGGTCTTCATCACCTCCCTGACCCAAGGCCCTGGCTCTTTCCCTTTTCACCACTTCACGACTCCTACTCTTCACTTGCCTTTCCTCACTGACAGGCTATAGGTTACACTCGCCCTCAGGAACCCTCCTGGCCTGACAAGCTCGGTTATTTACCTCCACCTCCTTCTAATGCACCTCTTCCTTCTCCTCCAAATCTCTCTCTGCCACCCATGATGTTCTTCCATCATCTCCTTCTACTCTCTCTCCTTACCTTGATGTTCTTCCATCACCTCCTCCCAGTCTCTCTACTCCTGATGTTCTTCCATCACCTCCTTCCAATACCTCTCCTCTTCCTGATGTTCTTCCATCACCTTGCTTTCAGTCTCTCTCCTCCCCCTGATGTTCTTCCATCACCTCCTTTCAATCTCTCTCCTCCGCCTGATGTTCTAACATCACCGCCTTCCAATCTCTCCTCCTCCCCTGATGTTCTTCCATCACCCCCACGTCTCCCTCTGCCACCCGTGATGTTCTTCCATCACCTCTTTCTAATCTTTCTCCTCCTCTTCCAACCATCTTCTATCACCTCATCCCGGTATTTTTCTTCACCCTCCTCCTCTTTCCAATCCACATCCTGATACATTCCTCCCTGTACTTCCTAATACTCCCACTGTCCTTCCCTTTCCTGATGGTCTTCTCATTTATTCTCCTATCGCGTATTCTCTCCCTCTTCTTTCCCATCCAATATTTTTCCACTGACGCCACACAACTGCTTCCACTCCTGCTCACCTTCTCCAACCTTTTCCTCTCGCTCCAACCACCTCTAAACTCTCTCTTCTCGTGCCATTCTTTCCAAACGCCACACTTTTCTGCACACAAAAGCAGGCAAATAATAGAATGTTGCTAGTTTAAATCGGGATTTGGGAGAGTGGTAAAAAATGACATTCTTAATTAGTGAATATTTTACCAATACCACCAACCATGTAAAGGAGCCATAGAAACTCTATTTGTCACAAGAGCAAGACTTCCGGGTATGCTCCCGATACTACCCAGACTTACAGGGTGCAGGCTGAAAGCACATTTGTTAAAACACTAAAAACAACTGATAAGACAGGAGGGGCCATTTAAACCTACATCCATGAGAGGAGGCCTGCAATATTTTTGGACATGGAAAGAGTAAGGAACTCTTAAGAAGGGGAAGCTAGAACTGAAACAAGAAACACAGAGAGTGAAAGCACTAACATGACACCAAGTGTGTACAACAAATATACCGGGCATGACCATGTGACACACGAGAGACATCACGACAGCATGCATGTGGCTATCTCCAGCATAGGTGTTGCTGGGGCTGCTGGTAGGGGTGTCACAGTCATTGTCATATGTAGCCTCAAGAACCTCAACCCACGCTGGTGCTCGCCATAGGTGGGGCCTCTGACACACCCACTACCGGGAAACATCCCCGGCAGCCACATATAAGAGATCCAGGAGAAAAATGGCAGGGTTCCAGATCCTAAAAATAGAAAAGACCTCTTGCAGCCGCACTGGCTCCAGCATTCACACACCAGTGATGTTCTTCCGCCACCTCCTTCCAGTCTCTCTCCTCCTCCTGATATTTTTCCTTCACCCCCATGTCTCTCTCTGCCACCCCATGATGTTCTTCCCTCGCCTCCTTACAATCTATCTCCTCACCCTGATGTTCTAATATCACCTCCTTCCAATCTCTCCTCCTCCCCTGATGTTCTTCCATCACCTCCTTCCAGTCTCTCTCCTCCTCCTGATGTTCTTCCATCACCTCTTTCCAATCTGTTTCCTCCTCCCAATGTTCTTCCATCACCCCCACGTCTCTCTCTGCCACCCCATGATGTTCTTCCATCACCTCCTTCCAGTCTCTATCCTCCCTCTGATGTTCTTCCATCACCTCCTTCCAGTCTCTCTCCTCCTCCTGATGTTGTTCCATCACCTCATTCCAATCTCTCGCCTCCTCCCAATGTTCTTCATCACCCCCACGTCTCTTTCCGCCACCCCATGATGTTCTTCCATCACCTCCTTTCAGTCTCTCTCCTCCCCCTGATGTTCTTACACCACCTCTTTACACCCCCTCTCCTCTTTCTGGTGTTCTTCCATCAGCTCATTCCAATCTCTCTCCTCCTCCCAATGTTCTTCCATCACCCCCCATGTCTCTCTCTGCCACCCCCTGATGTTCTTCCATCACCTCCTTTCAGTCTCTCTCCTCCTCCTGATGTTCTTCCATCACCTCCTTCCAGTCTCTCTCCTTCTCCTAAATTTCTTCCATCAACTCCTTCCAATCTCTCTCCTCCTAATGTTCTTCCATCATCCCCACGCCTCTCTCTGCCACCCCCTGATGTTCTTCCATCACCTCCTTCCATTCTCCCTCCTCCTGATGTTCTTCCATCACCTCTTTCCAATCTTTCTCCTCATCCTGATGTTCTTCCATCACCTCCTTTCAATCTCTCTCCTCCTCCTAATGTTCTTCCATCACCCCCACGTCTCCCTCTGCCACCCCTGATGTTCTTCCATCACCTCTTTCTAATCTTTCTCCTCCTCTTCCAACCATCTTCTATCACCTCATCCCGGTATTTTTCTTCACCCTCCTCCTCTTTCCAATCCACATCCTGATACATTCCTCCCTCTACTTCCTAATACTCCTACTGTCCTGCCCTTTCCTGATGGTCTCCTCATTTATTCTCCTGATGCGTATTCTCTCCCTCTTCTTTCCCATCCAATATTTTTCCACTGACGCCACACAACTGCTTCCACTCCTTCCCACCTTCTCCAACCTTTTCCTCTTGCTCCAACCTCCTCTAAACTCTCTCTTCTTGTGCCATTGTTTCCAAATGCCAAACTTTTCTGCACACGAAAGCAGGCAAATAATAGAACGTCATCATACCTCAAGGATACCATGGCCACTATTGCCATATTTGAAAACCAGCCCTTTAACCCTACTAACGACGAACTTGTCATGATGGACATTAAAAGTCTGTATACCAGCATTCCCCAGGACAAAGCGGTGGAATGCATTAGACAGCACCTCACTTCACACATGACCCAGAGAAGAGTACCGGCAAACGTCATAATAGAACTATTGGAGTTCGCCCTTACCAACAACTATTTCTCATTTAATGATATTTTCTATCTACAGATATGCGGTACCGCAATGGGCGCGGCCTTCGCCCCCCAGCCTAGCCATAATTATACAAGGCTGAATACGAGAAGAGTTTCATATTCAACTGTGACAATCCCTTCCATGGAAACATCCGGCTTTGGTACAGGTACATTGACGATATCATCTTCATTTGCCACGGCAATAAACAAGAATTGAACACCTTTCTGATCTGGATCAATAACCAAACCCAAGAAATCCAGTTCGCTATGAGCAACAATAACATGAAGATCAACTTCCTGGACCTCAATATCTTGGCTGCAGATGACAAACTCACATGCTCCATCTACAAAAAAGATACAGATAGGAACACGACACTGCATTACAGAAGCAACCACCTGGTCAGACCAGGCGTGCAGAGCGGCACCCGCAAGCATAACTGGATGGTAGCAATGATACCGTTATGAACGGTACCGCTGCTACCATCCTCCCCATTCCCATTGAGCCCTATGGGGGCTCAAATGGGAATGGGGACGTACTGGCTCCGGGTCCCGCGAAAGGAGAATTACCGGGCCTGTCAAGATCGGAATGGCCCGGTAATTCCCTTTTCATGGGACCCGGAGCCGGACCTGAGTTTGGGGGTAGCCATGCCGGTATAAACAACATGGCTACCTCCAACCTCGTAATGAGGCCCATTGTCATATGTAGTGTCAAGAACCTCAACCCACGCTGGTGCTCGCCATAGGTGGGGCCTCTGACACAACCACTACCGGGAAACATCCCCGGCAGCCACATATAAGAGATTCAGGAGAAAAATGGCATGCTTCCAGATCCTAAAAATGGAAAAGACCTCTTGCAGCCGCACTGGCTCCAGCAGTCACACACCAGTGATTGTGCCAGGAGATGTGTGGACGATGATACAGCAAGTATAGACCTCTAAAGGTGAGCAGAAAGATCAGGTGCCCAGTGGATCACCGTGGAATCCCTCAGGGCTCGAAGAGGTCTGCTCCTGGAGGGCCACAGGGAGATTGTACAGCACAGAAACTCCAAGGGAATAGGTATGTCCACCAGGCAAGTGCGTAGCATAGCTCAGGTGCAGCGCGTTTCTCTTGGAAGCAAGACAACACAGAGCAACACAGGTTGCAATAACGGTGCCGTGCTTAGAGACTGGTCTTTGGTATTACGCACGTTAGAAAAGATGAATGAATTAATATGCATATGGCAGCAAGAAAACACAGCTGGCAGCCTTTGAGGGATGATTGGAAATCCGTAGACACACCGTGCAGGTGCTTGTGACTGCAGGCATTGCACTGATGCCAGAGACGCCAGAGACATCCGCAGCCACAACCAGTAGCATGCATAGCACGCTGTATTAGTGAATGATAAGGGACGGGCGCCATGCAGGGTCATGAGGTTAGGGGTGTACCACAATTTGGCTGAGTACGTATTCGGCCGAATTCTGGCTGAAAATTAGGTATTTGGCTCGGAGCAAAAAGCTTCCCCTACATAATGCATTAAGTACTGCTGCCTGGAATCGTTCAGGCATGTCATGTTTATCCTAAGCAAATGATGCTATCGCGTTTTTGATTGAGTTGTGCTCTAGCACCTCGAAGCGACTCTTGTGCTAGATGGAATTGCCAATAATGACCTCAGACCTAAATAACCGGACAGACTCAAAGAATATGGCAAAGTAATACTTTAGTATCAGCATAAAATAAAGTGGTTCAATCTGGAGAACAAGAAGCTTTAGTTCACACACTCACACCCAAATTTGATTATAAAAAGGTTTTATACCTCAATATGCATCATCTATGATGTCATCCTACGTGGCAAACTGTAAAACCTATTGAAGGGATGGATTGGTTAAGGGAACATATGTACCTATATAACATGTAAGTATGAACAATATTACTGGATGCCCCTTATCTGTTAGGCATACCTCAAACCACCTCTAAATATGTAGAACAGTGTTTATAGCAGAATAATGGCGGCAGATTGGTCCTTGCAACAATGTATATCCTGCTGCAACATACTCCCTCTGATTGGTTGGCATGCTTTCTTAACCTTGTACTTTCGACTTCTTAGCAGCACTTAAACAAAATGGAACCCAGGTGTCGAGAGTAACGTGAGACTGCTCCCCACATTCCCAATTAGTCCATCATCTCTCATATGTCTGGCCCTAAGCCAAGGCTTCTCCTTTGGAGTTGACCTTGCAGCCTGTTCTTGATTTTGGTTCTTTTAAGGGAGTGTAGGTACACCATTATCTTCATCTGGAGCTTAATGAATAGCCCTTGTTTTTGACTTCTGAATCACATGTGAGGAGACCACGAATGTGTCCATTTCCACCTTTTATTTACTGCAATTTGATTCAATCTTGCTGGGTGTCATTACACTTCTCGGTCTATGGAGACTTGATCACTCCACCTTGCATAGGTTTTTTGCATCTTTAATTGTCCAATAATTGGCCCTTGCAGATGTTTTCTTCTTTACTTAATCTAAGAGAAATATGTTTTATGTACATGGCTTATCCTGTTGACTCCCCTTGTGCCTTGCAATTATTCCTTAAAGTAACATCCTTGATTCTAAGTCAATCGACTCCTCATTATTCCTCACACAAAGTTGTTTTACCAGCGGCTCCTGACTCTACACACCTGGTCTATCTCTGAGTTACCTTGATTGGTTTTAATATGAATCTGGCGTCCATCTTTCCATCATGGCCGTCCCAGCCACGTTATGTTTTCTTCTGCAGCAAGCTTCTACAAGTCTCTTCTACCTTGCATTTCTGCGTATATACCTTTATTAGTCAACAGGTTACTTCATCTTATTTGCATATATGATTTTTTCATACTCAATTACATGTTTCTCTTGTTACTACAGCAACATCGTTATTCTTAACTATTTGTATATCGTTTCAGTGCGTCACAGGATCTCTCCTTCATGACGTTACTCTGCTCTCATCAGATTTCACTTGTAGCTCTATGATGTCCAATGGTGTGTGTCGACATCTGCCCACTCTTTCAGTGCGAGGGTACATTTGATACGGTTGTCTGAGTGCATACCGTCTCTCATACCTGGGTCCCACATAGGGATCTTCTGCTGTTCCAATATGACGGAGGTGAGGGGGCGGGAGCTAGGAATGACGTGTCCACCTGCTCCTCTACAGAGTGCAGTCAGAGCAGAGGTGTGGAAGTGGAAGTTCAGTCCCTGCCATTCATGTGCTCGACAGACAGACTTTCATCTGGTGGTTTGCTGGAGATGGGTGAGCTCAAGCAAGCTTCTCAATAGTTGGAATGGTGTTTTCTTTAGGCGCTTATTGATTTGATGATGACCTGTGTGAGAAATCTGAAAGTTAGAGTTTCCAATCTCACCAATTCCCAACCCAGATAATGGCACTCATTACAAGTCAGGCGGTGGACCATGGTGCTATTAGCACCATGGTCCATGCCGGATTCCGCCATGGTGGATGGCGGAATTACCGCCCCATTCCAAGGTGAGTGGGGCGGTAATTCCCCATTTGCCCTTCCCCATTCCCATTTTTGCCCCATAGGGCATAATGGGGATGGGGAAGGCGCTAATTACGGCACCGTAAATTACGGTGCCATAATTAGCACCAAGGTCGCTTAGCGTCTTGGACTTTAACACCTGGAAAAAGCAGGCGCTAAAGTGTGAATCAGGCGTTAAAGGTTAACGGCGCCGACGGCGCCGTTAAACCCTTAACGCCTGACTTGTAATGAGGGCCAATGTATTTAGGTGGATTACTTTAGCTGTTGCAGAGATCCCAGTAAGGTCCAAACCCTGAGTAAAATAGATCAGGAGGTAGTGTGCCTGCAGCAAAGAACTGTATTCAGCTTGCAGCCTAGGTTATAACGCAAGTAACAGGGCTCAGTGGAGAGTGTGCCTGTGGCAGAGATGTGCCCTGTAAATATCAAAATATGAGTCATAATGCCTGCCCTCCAACTTTCAAATGTTAACAGAATGAGTCCCTTTGAATTGAGAAAAAGTGACAGACTTTACTAAAGAATGTGGATATATTTTTTTAACCAAAATGTCCCAGTCTGTTGCAGCCGAAATGTTCCTCTCAACATTAGAGAGTTAAAAAAGAGGGAGTTTTGTTTAATAAATGCAAGGAGCTACAAGTTTACAATTTAGAAACATTGGATGAAATGGATGTACAATAAAATATGTAAAATAAATATGCACATGTCAATTAAAGATCTGAAAGTCAGCACGGTCCCTTCCCTATCGGATCAGCCGAAAACCATGGAGGACTTAGCATTCCCAATATATTTTTGTCTGGAGCCTTTTAACATGCCCCAAAACACCACAAACATACACCATCCAAGCAAGAGAGAAAAATACTATCTATTAAAGAAAAGACATTTTTCCAATGCCTCACCACAACTCAGTACCCCAGGTAGGACGCATGGCTTTAGCATCCCAAAGGTTTGTATTCGGTAGCGCTTCTGCAGTCAGCAGGGTGATTATCGATGCAATCACTCCTTTTGTGTTTCAGTGCCTTGCTGGAGCCCGAAGGCTAGAGATGGGCAGGCAAAAAAGGGGACATTTGAAGAGACGAGCATTCACATCCCAGTCTCCCCTCACAGTGAATGCATGCATGCATACTATACTTTTGGGCTAGTCTTAGTTAATTGGGGCAATTCCAACAAGCGACACCTATGAATGCAGAAAAACACACACTGTGCTGTTATTGAACAGTTTGTTTTCTGGTAATGTATTCCTTTCATGGTTTACACAAACCTCTCCCGTAGACAACAAAGAAAAGAAATGCATTAAAGAATGGCTCTATTTGGCTCCGTATTCAGCTCCACCCGAATACGCATCCAACTATTCGGTATTTTGGCCAATGCTTACATCTACTATTTGGTACACCCCTACATGAGGTGTGCGGTGAACAGGCCTGTTGCATGGCCACAGGCAATGAAAAACATGCCACCATGCAAGCATCCTCAAAGGCCAGTACTGGATCCGTGCTCAGGTGGGCCCGGAATAGGACGAGATGACAGCGCAGTGACGTGCCCCAACACATCCCAGGCATTCATTCCAACAGTGTGTGGCACAGGTCCGAGCAAACTTCTGTCCTCTCAATGTCTCCACCCGTGGGTACTTTGCAGCCTAAACGCTGAGGAGGGTGAGTCCATTTTGTGCGCAATATGACCGTATGCCCTGAGGAATTATTTGCACAAATCCCATCGCTTAAAAGTACTGAAAAATCACAAATGAAAACAACAACCTCGCCAACGTGCTTAATTTCATTGAAAGGAAGAGACGGGGGAAGCCACCAGTCACACTATAAAAAAAACTAAGCAATTTTATGCTGAAAAGAATTCGAGGTGAAGTTCACTTGTGGGTGCCCCTTCAGTGTGTCTGCCTGGCTTTGAGGTTGTTGTTGTTGGGCTTGATCACTGTGATCACTGTTCTCCCTCTAGGTCCAGTGCAGGGTGGGTTGCTACTCAACATCATGCTGCCATGTTCCAGAACATGCTTCATAGGACTATCTGCACCAGTGCTCTGCGCTGGACTTCAAGGCGCCACCACTCCTATGTAGGCATTTTAATCTGGGTTGAGTAGTCCTGGCTTTGTGTATTTGGCTCTAAGCAGTGTTTCACCCCTCCTCTTCGTTTTTTGGCTAGGGAGAGGCCATGGCAGAGAATTTGCTGGCATAACCATGTGTAGGTATAAGGCTAATATATCTACATTATGTTTCATTCCACACTCTTGTGTTGTGTGCATGTGACTGCATATGCTCTGTGTTGTTAGAATGTTCTTGTTGCCACAGGAGTGATGATCCCTTGGAGCTAGGACCAAATGCACAAACTCAACCAGTGCTGGTGAGATCATTTGAGGCCTAAAAAGGTAACCCCAGATGGTTCAGGCTGTTTCTTAAACTTGCAGAACTCGTTCATCTTGCTCAGAGAGGCTGCACGTCTTTCCAGAGTTTAGACACAAACATTTTGAAAAGGAGCGACGCCACAGCGTATTTTTCTGAATCGTTGGACCCTTCCTAATTTGGCACAGGTAGAGTAAAAGGTATGGGAAGGGGCATTCATGGTTTCCAACATGATCCATTCCATTCTGTAGGTGCTTATTCAGTCTTGTTTTTTATCTTTGCATTCTGGGACTTGTAGTACCACTTCTCCTGATATAAAACTCAGACTATATTTTTTTATGAAAAAGGAATGGTTATGAAAGATTAACTTTGTAGGGACTAGAGAGACCTGAAAATGCTGGATTGGAGTTACTATAGCCAGCAATCACCCACAGCAGTGGGAGCCTCCCACGTTGCCCAGCTGCGCCTGGGGGGACAAAACAACATGTGCCTCCCACCTGCCGGGCAGAGGGGAGTGCACCAAATTTGGGGTTGCCTTTGAAAGGCTGCCACGTGCTGGTTTAGCAGCAGCGTCCTATTGAAATGAAATGCACCACGCTCTTGTGCTGGAGCGCCCTTTGCCAGCACGCGAGCGGGCGCGTGTCATTTCAATAGGTCACTTTCACCACGCCTGCTTGGGGGAGGCCTTGAAAGACACCCCTGAGCTGGCGTGGCAGGGGGGCTAATGTGGCACCCCAGATGACAATCTGGGTCGCCCAGGCCTGGATCGCCCCTGCCAGAAGTGATGTCCATTGCAGGCTTTGGCCCTCTGCTGAGTCTGCCATCATGTTTCGGTACTGCTCCCTTACATGTATGGCAGATCTGCTTAAAAGTAGCACCGCTGTCCTATTAATTGGTTCTTTGACCTTAAAATAATAGCTACCCACCAGTGCAGGTGCTGCCACACAGGGAAACAATGGGAAAAAAGCAGTACTGTCAGAGTGAAGCTCAGTCAGTATTGCGGTTACTTTGAGAATGTAATCCAAAATGGAAAAGGGCCTTTCTTTTGCAGCCAGAAAACAAACATAGGCCAGCAAGACACAACAATTTACAGTGGTAAACCATATGAGCGTAGGACTTGGTGTTGCTTAATTACACATTACACCCGACAGGCCAATGGCAAGAAGGAAGACTTTAAAGGCAACATGAGTGTGTATTACAGCCAGCGACGTCACTTCCGGAAGCCAGCGCGCGCTGCAGCACCCCTTGATCCCACGCAACCGTGAAAGGACAATTGAGCGGGAAAGCTGGGGAATTGCCTCAGACATGGCGGTGCTCCTCAGAGCGACGGCAAAGTGCTTTGGGAGGCTGCACTGGCACCGCTCCCACAGCAGAGGGCAGTGTGCGTGGCAGAAGCGGCTCTCGCAGCCACATTAGTTGCAGGAGCACGCAGGGGTTATCGGCCGCCTCAGGGCAGCATAAACCTTTCTCGCAAGCCCGGCTCTCCCCTGATGAGGCCGTGAACCATTTGTCGCAGCAGGAGCTGAGCCGGCCGCGCCGCTGAGGTGGTGTGCTATCACAGGAATTGACTGGTGCTTTGGGACAGGCCCGTTTCTTGGCCCGGGCGAAGCAGGCAGCTGCTCGGGGCACAATTGCCCCGGGGGGCACAATTGCCCCGGTCCCTGGAGCAGATGAAATCCCCCAGTTTGTGGTGCAGCGCGATTGCCGTGGGCAGAGTTCAGCAGCACACTAGCGCCGTAGCAGGTGCTGCCGCTGCCTCTTCTGACTGTAATGTCACGTAGTACGCACGTACTACGTGACATTACGGAAGTCAGAGGCTCCCTCTGATCACATTCGCGCCACTAAGGGTGGGGGCACAAAAGGGCGCCTTTCCTGATGGCCGTCCGCCTTTGGAATCCTGCAGGACTCGCACGGTGGAACAAAGACGGTCGCTTCCTGGCTTCCCGGACCCTGCCAAGCAAGAAAATCCCCGACTCGTCATCAGAAATATGATCGGTACAGGCCGAAGTTTCTTTCAACTCCCAAAGAATGCCGAACGATATGCATAGTTTCACTGTGCATAGCGTTCGGCATCCTTTGGGGCGTATTTCATGCTTTATTTACTCCTGACAATTTTGCCCCTTCTGATTTTTGTTGTGGCTGTTACGTGCCACTGTAATCCCTGCCGATGTAGCTCCCTTAAGCTTGGTGAAAACATCGCATATGTTACCAAAATAAGTCCACCTGTTTACCATTTGAAAAAAAGAGACTTGACAGCCACCTCTTTGCCCAAGTCTCTCCAAATTCTTACTTTGTAGCCTTCTAACGATACAACCTCTCCCTCGAAAAACGGCAAAAATGCACTCAAACTCTTAATAATTGAACTTGAGGAAACATGTCATGATTTGCGCAGCTCAAAAGTTGCTTAACGCACTCAAAATAAATGTCAGTCTTCCGCCCCGTCCCCGCCACTCGTATCCGGCATTATGCATTAACAGCACATAGGATGGCTTTCCACTGTTGTTCTACCGTGGTGCACCTGTGCTCCCCATTCCCCCTTCAATCACACAGGGCAGAGTATACCAGGCCATGAGCAGGGGTGTCTGGAAATGTCTGGGAGCCTCCATGGCTGACATCCGGGTACTCTGTCTGCCTACTGTACCTCAGCAATATCAGTGCACTCATGTGGTCCAGATGAAGGTTTTCAAATGCAAAGGGCAGCGGAAAAACGGTATACATGCTATTTTTGCACAGAAGCAGCATTTACATTGTTATATCCCCAGTGTAAATATGTAATCAAACCATCGACCGGTTTTAAGGACTGACAAGACTTACCTTATAAAGTAATTTATTGGGTTCCACGGAATTCACAACATTTTTAACATCATCCATTCTGGAGTACAGTATCCGAGACTAACACAATGCTAACAGCGTTGGCTAAATAAACGTTTCGGCTTTTGTGGAGACTTTTGATATCCATATTTCCACGCTCTCAGAAATAACATAAGACAGGTTCTTCCTCCAAGTACCACGCTGCTGACCAGCGTTGTACTTGAAGCGCTTTGAAACACATTGTGTATAGGCGTTATATAAATAAACTATCATATCATATCATTAAGCATGTTTATTCTGCCCGGATGTACACTTGTAGTCTAAGTGTAGTACATAGATATCAGCACAGAAAACACTGGCCCATCCACACATCAAGCCAGCTTACTCCAACTGTGTATGGCCCTCATTAATGGAGCATGCAATTGCAGCATTGTTCACACAATTTTGCAGCTGCAAACACGTGCGAGTAGCATGCAGTTCTGCGATGTTAAAAATGACTGAACTAAGGTGCACTACATTGACAGAGGTCAATTGTTAGTCTAACACACTTTGTTATGGACTGGGGTACCTAGGTGTCATTTGTTTAGCAGTGATTTATTGACTTTGGGTAGGAGTTCCTTAATGGTGTAGTTTGGGAGTGGCGCGCGGGGTGCGCTGGCAGTGGCGCGCAGTGGCAGTGGCGCGCGGGGTGCGGTGGGAGTGGCACGCGGGGTGCGGAGGGAGTGGCGCACGGGGTGGGGGGGTGCATTCCTACGGTTTCGCCTGGTGGTCTGACCCATGCCCTGTCAGTGGAGAAACATCACCATGGGTTTGCTATCACAGACCCAACTGGTGCCCAGGTGCAAGTCCTAATATGTGCCCTCTCATTTGACCATGTCGACGCCCTGTCTGATGGCTGGACAAGCCGGGCATGAGGTGTGCTTGGGGTGTGCCCTGTCTGCCTAGAAGAGGAGGCCATCATGTGCCTACCATGGCTAGGTTGAGAATTCCAGAGTCCAGGGGCCAGGGATAAAAATGAACGGCCCCCGAAACGCTTGAAGGAAAAGCGAGCAATAGACTAAAGTTGGACATTTCCATAATGAAGCTATGGACCAGATACACGAGCTTGAACTCAATACGTTTGGCCGCCGAAGCCAGTGCCGGAACTTGAAACAGCATTTTGAGAACACTTATGCCTTGTAATAAGATCTTGAACAAGGCCAAGATAGATAGATAGATACAATGCTGCCCAGAGTAACTGCCAGTGGTTATGATTAATTAAAGCGTTTACTCCATCACTCTTCTGTGCTCCATATAAATAACACACCAGCAAATTTAGCGACTTTGTCAAAAAGGCATGGGTGTTAGACGACGGGGAATGAGCCCGTGCTATGGATTAGGAAGTGCTCATCGCACATTAGCCATTAGGCCATTCTTTTTCATCCTGTGGCACTTTGGCTTCATGGAATGAATAGCAGCTCATCTGCGACCTGTAACCCTGCAGTCCCTTCTCTCTGCACTTATGAGCCACCCGTTGGCTGCACTTTCTGATTTACCTGCACTGAGATACCCGCTGGCTGCACTTTTGAGTTACCTGCACTCCCCCCGCCTCTGTCCCCCTCGGCACTTCTCTCCTACCACTTCCCTGCACTTGCGCACGATCTGAATGACACAAGGCCTAGTAAGATCTTTGTTTTGTCCTCTCTCTGTTTCCCCCTCCTTGCCTTGTCGCGCCTAGAAACACTTGTGCACAGGCGCGTTATAAATGCCATATCATATCATATTTTGAACATGAAGAGGGTACGGCAAGAGGCTCTCTTGCTCATCCCTGGTAGCCATGCTTCTGCTTGCAAGGACAGAGTAGTTCTTATTTTTAAGCCGGAAAGGGTTAGCACTTTTCCGCAGATAGTACCATTTGATTCTGGCACAGCTCAACAGGATGAGCAGGTAGCCCTTCACGCAGCACACGTCTCCAATGTGGAGGAGCTGCCGCATGGACTAGGATGTGATTCTACTCTCGGACGATTCATGCCTCCATTATTCCAAGGTTAGAAATGGAGCACCACAACTGTGGGTAATAAAGATGGCATTAAATAAACCCAGTTACCAAGTGCTCTGGAACTGATAGTCTGTGTCGCAAAATAAAGACTGATCTGCAAGAATTCAAGGATGAGTAGTGGATACGCCTGCTCAGCCCCAAACTAGCATTAAACCAGCAGTGATCCCAATCATAAAGGTAAAACAGGCATAGCCTGACCGGCATATCTGCTTTGCCTCTTTTGGTAACATGGGGCGAGGGCAGGCTACACTCTTGAGAAGAGACGTCGGCTAGCAAAGGAGCCTCTAAAAAACAGGAACTTCCAACTAAGGTTCTTTAAAAATAGGATTCTTTAATTAAACTAAAAATCAACAATTCTTACCACAAACACCATAACCCCTGTATGGGAAGACAGAATATGCAGACTTTGTAAAGAAAGGGGACACTCAGGGTCTGAAGACATGGTGCACAGGCAATCATTTCAACACTATAATCAAGTTTACTGACAATGGGGATCATTAGGAGTAAGCCGGTCTGGGAAAAATGGCGGTAACATGAGTGGTACTATCGGCTCCAGCATTTTTCACGGACCGGCACACTCAAGAGTCTGCTGGTAGGGAGGAGTTCAGGCGCCTTCGGGCAGAGAATTCATGGGTCACCAGCACCGTATGCAACGGTGCCAGTGATTCAGTAGTTCCCATTCCATGGAGTCCTATGCAACGGTGCCAGTGATTCAGTCGTTCCCATTCCATGGAGTCCTATGCAACGGTGCCAGTGATTCAGTCGTTCCCATTCCATGGAGTCCTATGCAACGGTGCCAGTGATTCAGTCGTTCCCATTCCATGGAGTCCTATGCAACGGTGCCAGTGATTCAGTCGTTCCCATTCCATGGAGTCCTATGCAACGGTGCCAGTGATTCAGTCGTTCCCATTCCATGGAGTCCTATGCAACGGTGCCAGTGATTCAGTCGTTCCCATTCCATGGAGTCCTATGCAACGGTGCCAGTGATTCAGTCGTTCCCATTCCATGGAGTCCTATGCAACGGTGCCAGTGATTCAGTCGTTCCCATTCCATGGAGTCCTATGCAACGGTGCCAGTGATTCAGTCGTTCCCATTCCATGGAGTCCTATGCAACGGTGCCAGTGATTCAGTCGTTCCCATTCCATGGAGTCCTATGCAACGGTGCCAGTGATTCAGTAGTTCCCATTCCATGGAGTCCTATGCAACGGTGCCAGTGATTCAGTAGTTCCCATTCCATGGAGTCCTATGCAACGGTGCCAGTGAGTCAGTAGTTCCCATTCCATGGAGTCCTATGCAACGGTGCCAGTGATTCAGTAGTTCCCATTCTATGGAGTCCTATGCAACTCCATGGAATGGGAACCTACCGCTGGCGGGTTACCTGCAGGCTCGTAATGAGGCCCAATGTCTTTGAAAAAGGTAGAGTGGGGTATTACTAATCACCATGGCCCTTTAAAGCAGAGCAGGGAGTCCATTTTAAATACCTCCCTGGCTTGCTCTTGGCATTCAGCAGTGCTGAGCTAGGCTTCTATGTGCTTTGCAATGGGTTCAGTCAGTATTTAGACATTTTGAGTCAGTTGTTCCCAATGGATGAAAGGCATCGAAACAATCGAGCCATCTCAAGACGGTACATTGCAGTCCTGTAGTAGTTATCAGCGTGATTGGGGTGAAAATGGTTGTGTCGCAGTCTCAAAATGATCGAGTCGGCTCGAAAGGGTGCAATGATGAGATGTGGTTCTTCAGTGGTGATTGGTTCGGAAATGGTTGGTGTGCAAGTAGGGGACAGGTCGAGCCGCGGCTTTAGCAGCTGGCAAGCAGATCGAAAAGTGATGAGCGTCAAAGGCAGCTTCAGGTTCTTGCGGCAGCTGCAAAAGCATCTTGAAGCTGTTGAGCTGGCTTGAAAATGGATCGAAGTGGGCAAGCAGTGCCCAGAGCTGGTCCTTCACTTCTAGGTGCTGCGGGACGCAATCCAGGTCATATAGGGGCAAGGTGGGCGCTGCTAGGAAGGTTTCCAGATAACACCTGCATTGGCTGTCACCTACAGCTAGCAGGTTTCTGGGAACAAATGGTCTCAGCTTGCAGTAGGCCTTGTCAGGTCAGCAGGTCACCTCAAATGTTCCTCTGGGATGGTTGAGGGACAAGGCTTGGCATTTTCTTGGAAGTCTTTGCCTTCACCTCTATGGACTTTGAATCACACTGTACCCCCAACAGGTATAATCCTTCTTCCTCAGTCACCCTAAGATGATTTAACAGATGGGGTGGTCTCAGCCTATTAAATAGGCTGTCTGTGACAGTAGATTTGTCACAATCCTCACTGCTGTCTCAGTGTCTGTTGACCGATGATGTCATACCCAAAGTGCTTTGTATGCAGGAAGTGGGGAGGGGGTATAGGGTGTGTGGGTGCCCTGGGAGAATCCAAGATGGTGGAACCCTTCTGTGGACTGGTGCTTCTCTCTGGGCTACTCTAACTGTGCCCTCTCCCCCGTCTGTACTGCATCAAAGAGTCTGTGGTAATTACCACCCTGGTGATAGCTTTCCATTGTCCGGACAGGGTTTGCATTTGAAGCAGTGGTACCAAGCCAGGCCCCTGGGGAGATGTCCTGTCTTCTGGGGGAGGTGACAAGCCCACAGAGGTGAAAAGGGTGTTTCCTGGGCTGGGCCTAATGGTTATTTGGGTGAAACCTAGTCCAAGAGGCCGATGCATGTAAGGCCCTGTTAGTGGATGATTCACAAGCCACCACGTTGACAGTTATATGAGACGAAGAGGTTTTGGCCAACACAATTCTAGATTTCCACAGGCCACCATTTCAAAACTAGACTAGGCTTATATTCAGAGTTTCATCTGCCACCAGGCTCTGGGAATGCACAATTACAGAATTTGGGATCAAGATTGCCATGGTTAAAAGGCAGACCCATACTGCTGGGACTATGGGTTTCATGAGGCTGTTTTCAGCAAGCACATATCAATGTGTAACTGCCATGTTGCCAGAGAGCACGGCAGCTGCCTAGAAGTGTCACTAGACAGGCTCAGCAGAGGTAAATTGATGGTCTGGAGAGTGCCCCAAGCATTGCCAGTGGTTATTACTAATTCAAATAGTATTATTTCCCCATTTGGGATGGCTATGCCTAGAGGTACTTCCTGAGCCTGCTGTGCATAGAGACGCAAGCTACACCACAATGATGATGTCCAATGAGGCTGGAACATGTCTGGGGTTGCTTTTGGCTTTGTCCGGATGGGATGTGACCTAGCAGTTCAGTGCGGGGTGATTGAAGCAAGCCGGATCTGAATATGGCATTTAACGTACTGTAACGGCATGGATGGTTAAAAAAGCAATGTTCCAAAGAGTTGCTCAGTGCAATGTCAGTGGTTTTGATTAATTCAAAATAGTACAGCCATCAACCTTCAGTTTGCTAATGAGGAGAGAGTAGGAACATAGAGTTTAAGTGGGAGAGTACAGAGAGGCATTGTCACAGTGTATAGGGGCAAAGTCCATGGATAGATTTAGAGACGAGGAGTAGGAATTTAAAGAGAAAGCAGTTTTGCATGGAGACCATGGGGGGCCAGCATGGCGATAGTGTGTAGAGGTGTTGGAGGAGCCAGGTCGGTTCTAAGGGGTGCAAAGTTGAGAAATGTGTTAAGGTGAGAGATAGAGAGAGAGTAAAGTGGAAGACCAAGCAGTAGGCGCAAGCAATAGTCTGAACGCAAGGGCCAAGATTAGAGTTTTGGCCGGATGGTGTGTGGCTTGGTTGCGGGTCATTCTTATATTGAGAAGGTCGGCCCTAGTAACTGTGACAGTGGCCCTGATGAACTGTTGGAGTCTGAGGTCACTGTCAAAGAGGACCCAAAATGTGGGAGCCATGGGTGAAGGAGCCAGGAGGCAAGGCGGGAAGGAGCTGAGAGGGTAGCGTTTCTATTGGAGTCTGGAAGGTCTTGGAGGAATAGACAGCCTAGATCAAGGCAGTGATGGATAGTTGATGGGTTTGGTGATGCGTTCCGAGGTGAACCACAAGAATCCCCAGACATGTTTCAGCCTCATTGGGCATCATCAGTGAGAAGTAGCTTAGATCTCTAGGCCCAACAGGCTCTGGACTCACGTCTGGAATTACCCTTCACACTCGGGGTGACCTAAGCAAAAAAAGAGGAGATGGCTGGCAGGTTTGTAATTAATCCTAACCTCTGGCATTGCCCTGGGCAACCCTCCAGACCATTGTTTTTCGCCTGCCAAGCCATTACAAAAGGGAAAAGACCATATGCAAATCAGGCTTGGCCATACCCCAAAAGAGGCAGTCCAGCCCAAACAGCTAGGACACATCCCTTCTGCACAAGACCACAAGCATCCCCAGACATGTTTCGGCCTCATTGGGTGTCCTCAGTGAGGAGTTGCTTGTGTCTCCGGGTGGATGGAGAACAGCGATGGTGAAGTGAATACCTGGGTGATCAGGGGGAGAGGTATCGACAAGGGAGCTCAGAGGAGTGGAGAGTGGACAATACGGAGATGAAGGGAGGACTCGCAGGTGTGGATTGGAGCGTTATGTAGTTGCCTGGCGGGAAGCAGGAAGTGCTTGGGTAGAGTGGATTCAAGCTGTAGGGACATCGGCTGGGAAAGAGTCAAGTAGTAGGTCGAGTTCAAAGAAAAACGAGATTGAGGAAACCCCGTGGGTGATAGGTGAGGGAAAAGATGCCATCTGCCTGCCTCCTAGCCCTTGTCCACATTAAATAAAAAATGCAGGAAGACCTCCTTTGCTGTGACGGGCTGCTCCAGTGCGCAGCAGCCCCCTAACCACTCTGGTGCCCAGGCTGCAGTGTCAGTATGCACTTACGCTGTGTACACGGCTGACACCAGCCACCGCCCGGCACCACACCAGCCACCCTAGGAATCCGCCTCCATGCGGCTTTCCAATCACCCGCCTGTTCTCCTCACAGCAGTCACCACAATCGCCACGCTGCCAATCCCTGAGTTCACCATATCAGCCAGACCTGGCACAGTGAAGCGCCAGGGTATGCGTGATCAAAGGTCTGAACGCCGGCCCACCTCACTCCCGCTGGGACGTAGCTCAGGCCTTAGCGGCCATCTTGGTCGACGCCCCCTAGCGTTTCCCCAGACACTTATTTAATCGGATCTTTTTTTTACTTTACGTGGCTGGCTGATCTTTTCAGCCTTTATTTTGAACTTTGTTGTACCTAGTAAATGTGTTTCTGGACGTCACACTGTGCTTCTGCGGGAATACAGCACTCTCCATACAATACCAGAGGCGACGAGATGTTTCCTGAGTTTCCGAAGACTTCTTCACCATCAGTGGTCAAATAAAGTTGCCTTGAGTATTGTCCTCAGTGAACTGGACGTGTAGTTCCCTCCAGAGACCGGTACTCAGAAAATAAATGCTATTAATGAATAATGAGTGCCAGGCTCACGGTGTCTGCCAAGTTCCCTGCCTACCTTACACTGCGGACGACATTTGCAGCCTCGCTCTATGTTCTGGGAACATTGCCCATGAAAGAGAGCTGCGGGCATAAAAACAGCCAGATTAGAGGTGTGTGACATATCCATGGAAATCAGAGATTAGTTTTGGTTCAATCTCGGCTGTTATGTCAGTAAGGTTTTTACAAAGCACCTAGCCTTCATGGGTGTGGCCTCATAGCGCTGAATTCCATCAGGTAGTGCATGACTGCACCCTACTAGGATAGCGGTAGACCATAATATGATAAAACACACATTGCATTCGGGCTCGGACTGGCCTATAGGGCAACAGGGCAATGCCCCAACCAAAAACGCAAAATGCTAGTGTGGGCCTGTCTTTTTGGTTGAAGTAGGACACTTTTTTGGCCAATGTGGGCCCGCTTGATGAGTTACTTCACTGTGGGGCTAGTAGTTTTGACCAGTATTGCTGAATACATATTCTTTAAAATGCACGATTTGAATCACATTTTATCAAAAAACTCTCAGTATTCGTGTTTTAAAAAAAAAATCATTCAAATTTTATTAAACTTATCACACACATAAAACACTAAAATTCATATTGAAGACAATATAAAAAACAGTATAAACAGACTCACACTCCACAGAAATACACATAGGCGTAAGTCCTAAAATGGTAAGCGGGGGGACTAATTGGCACAGGAAATAAGCAACACTACAGGATGGCATGTCAGAAGACGTAGAATGATAGCAAAGCAATGGCTCCCGGAGATAGATAGACGGGATTGTTTCCTCTTCAGCCACACAGTAAGGCCCTGCACAGTGAGTAGCTGCCAAGAAATGATAATGATGTGTTATTTATATAGCGCCTTAATCCAAAGCGCTTTACAGAGCACATATTTACATACAATATCACCCAACCGAAACTGGTACTTATTTATCGACCTCTGAAGGATAAAAGGCTGAGTTGGCCTTGCCAGGATTCGAACCTGTGACCTGCAGATCAGGCTCAGATCGCAGCAGTAAGCGCTAAACCCGCTGAGCTATCTTACCGGCATAAGAAAGAAAGGCCGACCGCCAGTAAACCCAGTAATGTTGAGAAACTACTCCCCCTGCCCCCATTTTCTGACCTAAAGCCACTGCTTCCTCCATTACCTTGTTGCCAATTAGGCAGAGATCTTAAGTGATGTGCGGCACATCCATGCATTTAGATCATGTTCAGGGACGCAACCAAACCGACATTTGTGGGTGGGGGCTAGCTGGTGATGAGAGGGGCCACTTTAGAAACGGGGCGGGGTAAACTCAGAGGCTCTGCCTCCTATGTTCTATGATAAGGGTTGTCTGGCGTGGGGACCAGGTATCAAATGGAACATTTGAAAGCGCAACATGCCAGTGAGAATGACAAAGTGATTGGATTTAAAGACAACATACAGATTTAGTTAATTTGATCATTTCTATATCTAAAGCCCAGGTGTCCGATCAGGCAACACCCTTTAAAGCAAAAGCGAATATCAGGGGACGAGGCAGTAGAACAGTGTGCCACAAATCCAACTTCCACATGAGATACAAACCATACATTTCTGTTTGTTATACCATTATATGCCAGTATAAAAACATTTTCACACTGGCTGTGCCAATTCTGGCTGCACCAAAATATGCCAATATTCTCATATTTGAACATGCTCATGCTTGCTTTGTGCATAATGACAGTAATGATACTATAAGAAAACATGTCCATGCAGGCTCTGTCAATATATAGCAGTATCCACACGTAAGGAGATACTTCTGGTGTGCTTTGCCATTCAAAATGCCATGCCACAATAAGAAAACGTGTCCAAAGTGGCTGCACAATATGGGCTAGTCTAGATAACACTTATCATGCTTACTTTTCAAGAGATGCCCGGTACAAAATAAATATCAAGCCACAGAAGGAAATAGCTAAACTGGCTGCATCAAAATGCCAGACTAGCCGCATAATAACACGACATGCCTACTTTATGATAGAAGACCAGTAAAAGTGATACCTCTGGAAGAGATATAATCCCGCCTGGGGCAAAGCCCCACGCAAAGACCTGACAAAGTCTGTGCTGTCTCTACCAGACTGCGTGGGTTGCAGGGCCGTGCTGGCCGTGGCCCTAGCCCAGCCTTCTACTGGATTGTGTGCTGCCTGTCTTACCAGCTGACAAAGGGAAGAACCGTCCTGTGCCTTCCAGCGCTTCACGGCCGCAGGGTAGCTGGTCTCCCCTGCGGACTGCTACCATCCTCCGTCCACCTCTTGGATCCTGACCACGTCCCCCTGCTGACCCGACCACCACCTCCGGAAGTGATACGCCCCATGCAAAGTCCTGGAAAAGACTGTTCGGTCAGCTGCTGGCAGCAGCTCTACTTTGCTCCTGCTATGTTGTTTTTCACTTCTCTACTTCCCCGGCTTTCCTCCTTTTCCTCCTCCCTAGCAGTCTACACCCTCACTTCTTCCGGACCTTTGCCTCCGCGGCCCTCTCTCTGCCATCAGGGATCCTTGCTTTATGTACGATTATCGATGTATTTAGTAGTAGTAGAAAAGTTTATTTGCGGAATACAAAATGTTCCCATAAAAACAGCAACAATAAACAACAAATCAACACATATAAAAAATATTCCAGCATCATTAAAACCATAAAGCATTCTGGAACTACAAGAAAAAAAATTTCAGGCAGATTTCAATACAAGTTTTTCGAACAGATAACGCTGTCTTTAAAAATGATAATAGCGCCGAGCCACACATACTGAGTCCGCCCACAGTAGGTAACACAGAGCGGGTCGATACTGTCGGAATCCCTGCCCCCACAAGGGCCGCCACCACTGCTCTCAGATGAATACAATTAAAACGTGCCCTGGTAATAGCAATGCACTGCGAAGGATTCGGAGCCCTTTGCAAATATTTCTGAAGACCTGGGCCCGCAATGATCATAGGCTCCCTGTTAGCAGGCCTCATGGTCTCAGATGGCTCGCTTTTGTCCAGGATAGGCTGGGCTACACTTACTTTCACAGACTTCAAAACATTACAAGGCACGACATCTGTCATATGGAAATATTGAGCAGCGTCCTCTGACACCAGCTTGGCTTTACATGCCTAAGCCAGGGGATCTTGAAATCGGGGTCCCTGGAAACCAGATATCTAATTAGCTCATGAGTCAAAACAGCTTTACTCTTCCCCTAAACTCTGAGCCAATGACTTGCAGGCAACCAGATCTCTAAAAAACCTGCAAAGCAATTCCTGTGCAGCCGATCGAGGAAGTCCCAATGCTCTTTTGAAAAATGTGTTCTTCACCACCTGGATTTTCTCAGCGTTACTATATCCCTGGCGTGTTTATAACCACTCCTCAGCAGTTTACGCCTGTCTCCTCTCCCTTTCACACTCCCTTATGCCACCATCTCAATCGTGGTCCCAGACCAACTATTCCTCTCCCTGCAATAACTCTGATCTTATCCACCCCCCCTTTGACGGATCTTTCCCAAACCTTCAATGTTGCTCTTTGGCACTCTTGCTCCCTCAACAAGAGAGCGCGCTCTTTTCTAGACCTTTTCTCTCGTTTTCATTTTCTCTGTCTCACAGAAACATGGCTGTCTCCGTCTAACACTGCTATGCCTGGCATGCTTTCCTCTGCCCACCACCCACCCACCCCTCTGGACGTGGAGGCAGTGTTGGTATTCTACTGTGTCTGCTGCTTCTCCATCCCTCAGTTGGACTCCACCAGTTTCTCATTTTTTGAATAGCACCACTGCTCTTTCTCTTGCCCCTCTCTTGCTTTTATTGTTATTTATCATCCCCCGACCCGTTTCCACTTTTTGTGAGGACCTTGATTGTCTCCTCTCCTGCCCTCAACTGCACACCTGTTCCTTCTAGGTGACTTCAATCTCCACCTTTCTTCTATGTATGCCACTGTCCCACTCCTTCCTATTCATTTCTACAACTTCCTGCACCACCTTCCCACGTGTCAGGATCCTCCCTCAAGCTTATTTTCTCCACTATCTTTATTTCTGCTTCAGTCCCTGCTCTCCCAATGTATTTCTCTGATCACTCTCTTCTTTCTTTCTTTCTTTCTTTCTTTCTTTCTTTCTTTCTTTCTTTCTTTCTTTCTTTCTTTCTTTCTTTCTTTCTTTCTTTCTTTCTTTCTTTCTTTCCTTCTTTATTTTTTTCTCCCTACTTCCCCTCCTCCGTCTTAATCTTCGTCTACTGTTCATCGCTGAGATCTTCGACTCTTTGATCTCTCCCCTTTTTCTCCAGCCGTCATTTCAAAACTCCCTTCCATTTCTATGTATTCTTCTCTCTCTCTGCTGATTCTGCCTCTTCTCTTTTGTCTGATACTCTGTCTGTTTCACTTGATCTTCTCTATGCTTTGTTTGCCTTTATTCCTTCTCTTTGGCCCCCTCAGCCTTGTATGTCACCGTCTCGTCATTAATCTCTTTCTGCTCAGCAGCACGCCCACTTCAATCTGAGTCCCTTTTTCTCTTAGCTGTACCTCGTGCCCTGTGTTCCACCTCCCGCTTCCATTCTTTTGCTCTTCTTGCCCTAAAGAAGTGGAAAGAAGTGGAACTCTTTTCCTTTCTGCCTTCCATATCCTCCTTTGCCCTCTTTAAGTCCCGCCTAAAAACCCACTTTCTCTCTCGTTGATCTGTTGGTTTGTTTTATCTCCTAATGGGCCTCATTACGAGGTGGGCGGTAAGGGATTACCGGCACTGGTAAGGGCACCGGTGCCGGTAATCCCTTACCGCCCTACTACGAGGTCCTTTAGCGGGTCCCTTCCTTAACGCCTGGTTTTACAGGGCGTTATGGAAGGGACCCGTTAAGGGACTTTAGAGCTAATAACAGTACCGTATTTTGCGGTACCGTTATTAGCGCCTTCACCCTTCCCATTGAGCCCTATGGGGGCTGAAATGAGAATGGGGAATGGCTTTTTCAATGGGGATTTACCGGTCCCGCAAAGGTCGGAATAGACCGGTAAGTCCCCATTGAACGGGACCAGACACGGTACCGGTATTGGAGGTAGTCATGGCGCTAATAGCGCCGATAGCACCATGACTACCTCCAGCCTCCTAATGAGGCCCTATGTGTTTTGTACCATTGGTTCTCTCTTTAGCACTTAGGTGTCAAGTGCTATAAAAATTCAATAAAAATTCAACAAAACAAGAAAATACAATTAAAAAGAAAAGTCATGCCACAGTAATAAATAACTAGACTGGCTGCACCAGAATACCATTCTAGCCCTATAATAACACATATCGTGTTTATTTTATCATGGATGCCCACTAAATTGCATATTTTAATTCCATATCCCGCTTCCCCCCTCACCCAGGTCCCCCGCCACCCACCCGCCAAAATCAGCTCCACAGGCGAGCATTGAACATAGGCACGCACACACAATTGCACAACATTCACTCACTCATTTAACCATACCATTCACTCGTGCACCTAATCACTGTACACTCGCTCATTCTCAGGTGCACGCAGCCTCCAATACATCACACACACACTCATTCAAACACATTCCATAATACATATACCCGCTCCTTGCACACATGCATACCTGCATACTGAGATAACATGCAACACCCTGTAACACTGCTAGTTTCAGAAAAGGCTTCCCTCCTGTCTCTGCCAACGAAAAGGCAAGCGTGCACTCCAGCCCCCTCCCCCGGGATGTGAAAGAACGCATACAGTTGTTATATGTTGAATCCCATTCGTGGGAAGGGGGCTGACGTATGCATTTCAGTTTTCTAAGGCAGAGAGGGGATTGGAGCCTTTCTTGTAAATAGCAGCTTTAAAGTTTTACTGCGTTTGTGTTTCTGCCCCAACACAGTAAGACTCGAAGGCTGCCAGTTTCAGGAAGGGCTTGCTTCCCTCGCCTCTGGCGGACAAATAGAAAGTGCGAGCAGATGTGATGTTGAAGAAAGCCCCGCCCCCAACTCACATTTCGTGGGGAGGAGGGTGGCGGTGGGCTGAAGACCGGTTAGCCCAGTCGGTTGCGCACCTGCTCATAATGCCTAAATACATTTATAATGTTCGCTTGGTGTTATTTTCATTCAGCTGAATAATGTACACCCGGCAATGGATACATTGAGTTCTCTGTAGACAGTCCTTAAGGGAGTTTGGGGCCCGGGCAACAGAGACCTATGGGCCCCTGGCCCAAAACAAAAGGGGGCCCACGAATCTCTGTTTCCGTGTCATCACACCCGTCACGATTACAACGCATATTGGAACGAGGAGAATACACGAGTGGCAATGCGAGGGAAACATTGGCAGTGCATGGCGAGGGTACCTGTGTTCTAGCATAGGGACAGGCCTCATGGAAGGCACAGGGGCTGTAGGGCAAAGATGCAGGGTGCAGGTCACCAGCTGTATGACAAAGGTACAAATATAGACTCAGAAGTCTGAACAGCAGCCTCACAGAATGGACACGTGCTCAAGCATGGATACAGGCGACAGACTGGAAGCAACAACGAGGGCGCTCATACCATAGAGGATACAGACTGGACGCAGCGAGGAGGGCACTCATGCCATAGCATAGAGGATACAGACTGGACGCAGTGAGGAGGGCACTCATGCCATAGCATAGAGGATACAGACTGGAAGCAGTGAGGAGGAAACTCATACCATAGCATAGAGGATACAGACTGGAAGCAACAACGAGGGCGCTCATACCATAGCATAGAGGATACAGACTGGACGCAGCGAGGAGGGATCTCATACCATAGCGTAGAGGATACAGACTGGAAGCAGCAAGGAGGGCACTCATGCCATAGCATAGAGGATACAGACTGGAAGCAGTGAGGAGGAAACTCATACCATAGCATAGAGGATACAGACTGGAAGCAACAACGAGGGCGCTCATACCATAGCATAGAGGATACAGACTGGAAGCAACAACGAGGGCGCTCATAACATAGCATAGGGGATATAGACTGGAAGCAGCAAGGAGGGCAGTCATACCATAGCATAGAGGATACAGACAGGAAGCAACAACGAGGGCGCTCATAGCATAGAGGATACAGACTGGACACAGCGAGGAGGGATCTCATACCATAGCATAGAGGATACAGACTGGAAGCAGCAAGGAGGGCACTCATACCATAGCATAGAGGATACAGACTGGAAGCAGCGAGGAGGGGATGCATACCATAGCATAGAGGATACAGACTGGAAGCAGCGAGGAGGGAACTCATACCATACCATAGAGGATACAGACTGGAAGCAGCGAAAAGGGATCTCATACCATAGCATAGAGGATACAGATTGGAGGCAGCGAGGAGGGAACTCATATCATAGCATAGAGGATACACACTGGAAGCAGCGAGGAAGGGACTCATACCATAGCATAGAGGATACAGATTGCAAGCAACAATGAGGGCACTCATACCATAGCATAGAGGATACAGATTGGAAGCAGCAAGGAGGGGGCTCACACCATAGTATAGATAGAGGGTACAGATTGGAAGCAGCGAGGAGGGGACTCACAGCATAGCATAGATAAACGGTAGAGATTGGAAGCAGCGAGGAAGGGACTCACACCATAGCATAGATAGAGGGTACAGATTGGAAGCAGCGAGGAGGGGACTCACAGCATAGCATAGATAGACGGTAGAGATTGGAAGCAGCGAGGAAGGGACTCACACCATAGCATAGATACAGATTGGAAGCAGCGGGGAGAGGACTCATACCATAGCATAGATAGAGCGTACATATTGGAAGCAGCGAGAAGGGACTCATCCCATAACATGACATAGAGGGTACAGATTGGAAGCAGGGAGGAGGGGACCCATAGCATAGATAGAGGGTACAGATTGGAAGCAGCGAGAAGGGAATCATCCCATAACATAACATAGAGGGTACAGATTGGAAGCAGCGCGGAGGGGACTCATACCATAGCATAGATAGAGGGTACAGATTGGAAGCAGTGAGAAGGGACTCATCCCATAACATAACATAACATAGAGGGTACAGATTGGAAGCAGCGAGGAGCGGACTCATACCATGGCATAGAGGATACAGATTGGAAGCAGCGAGAAGGGACTCATACCATATCATAGATAGAGGGTACAGATTGGAAGTTACCTGACACTGAGATTTGAAGTGTGCCAAGTGTTTCAGGAACGGTTACCGAATGTGAGTCAAGGCACACGTGGCTTTGTAGTACGCAATATCCACATGGTCACCAGCTGCCTTTTAATGTGTGATAGAGACGCCATGGAAACAGGGTCAGACTGGGACAAGAAATAGGCCCGGTCCCCCCAAAAAAAAGTGGCCCACCCCTCGCCTCAAAAAAGTGGGCCACCCCTCGCCTCACGACCCTTGATCTCTGATGACATCACCGTAAGTGATGTCATTTGACCCCACCCCAAAGTGACATCCCGGGAAGCAATGAAACACGACCTTTCACCCCTTGACAAAACAGGAAGTGGCATCAAATAGCATTGTTCCTAAGTACACACAATTACTGTGAATCCAACAAACGTCCAGGGCCAAATGATAATATGTTACTGTATAGCACTTACGCTTAAGCTCTTTTTTATAGAACAAATATGCATACAATATCACCCAACCTGTGTTGGTACTCATTTATCGACCTAAGAAAGATGAAGGCTTTTTGAAAAAAAAAAAGAATTGAACAAAATATATATATTTTTTCACATTTCTTTTCTACCAAACCGGCCCAGGCATTGCCAGAAACCGGCCCCTACTCCCCAGTAAGGCCGAGAGGCCAATCCTACCTTGCATGGAAACGCAATAGGCAGCTGCGAGCAGCTCCCTGTTTCATGCAGCTTCTGTTCTCTCGGGTGCAGCTGCATGCTGAGCAGCCAGAGGGGGGCAGTGTGGTGTCCTGGTTTCGAGTTGCCGATGTGCAAGTAACACACATGTCTCAAAACAAGGAGTGGTGTCGCGCGTAGTAATTGCATCCCAGCAGATGAGCCGCTGATGAGCTTGGCTCCAGGGGGTAAAATGTACCCTCCTCCCCAGGGTCGGACTGGGACAAAAAATAGGCCCGAACACCCTAAAAGAATTGCCCACCCCTCGCCTCAAAAAAGTGGCCCACCCCTCGCCTCACGACCCTTGAACTCTGATGACATCACCGGAAGTAATGTCATTTGACCCCACCCCAAAGTGTCATCTCGGGAAGCGATGAAACATGACCTTTCACCCCTTGACAAAACAGGAAGTGGCATCAAATAGCATTGTACCTAAGTACACTAATACGGTTACGATTTCACTAATGTGATATACATTTCATACAAGAATGGATCATCATATGTATCATTAATATCTGTGTGTATAGATCCATATTGTCAAATTACTGTGAATGCAAGTAGACGTCCAAGGTCGAATGATAATATGTTATTGTATAGCACTTACACTTAAGCCCTTTTTTATAGAACAAATATGCATACAATATCACCCAACCTGTGTTGGTACTCATTTATCGACCTAGGAAGGATGAAAGGCGGAGATGGCCTTGCTGGGATTCGAACCTGCAGATCACACACACATCGCAGCAGCGAGCGCTCAACCCACTGAGCTATCATATCGGCTATAGTAAAATGAGAAATTATTCTGTAGTGGATACCATTAAACTGGTAACTGAGATTTAACAGCAGACCAGTTAAGTTCATCTGCAGGTCTGGTGCAAAGTTGGCCGCATGTTAAGCCTCCATGCATCTACTTTCAGGCTTCAGAGGTTGGCAAAATAGGAAAAGCACCGCACTCACAGGACATCCCATACTCTGAGCACTCGTTACTTCATACATGCAAACAAATATCCTGAACAGCATGCCAGGGAGATGGGAAAGATAGACACATTGGGCCTCATTACAAGTTCGGCGGTAGCCTTGCCGGTAAAACCGGCAGGCTGCTGCCAAACTTGCGAATTTAGCCAGCGCCCGGGAATGGGCAATTACCAGGGTATTACAACCCTGGCAGACCCGGTAATTGCCCATTCCCGGGCGCCAGAAAATATTGTTTCCCATTTGAGCCCCACAGGGCTCAGTGGGAATGGGGAAGTCGGATGCACCGGGAAGTAGGTCAGACCTGGCGGGAAAAAGGCACTTGCGAGAAGAACTCATAGTTTGCCGGTACGGTAACAACCGTACCGGCAAGCTTACCGGTACCGTTGTTACTGTACCGGCAAACTTGTAATGAGGCCCAAGCATTCATTGTGGCACAATGAAGTCAATGGCCACTTGATGTGCTATGGTCAAATATTTCTACACTGTACAGAAGCTTTTAGGCACAAGGATTTTGTCAAGTGACCGAGGACACCGAGATGGAATGTCTTGTGATGATTGTAACAGAGACAACGGCAGAAAAAAAAACCCATGCTATTACTGCAACTTGAGAAAGGCAAAATACATAGTCCAAAATGGATGCTTATTCTACTCTAAAATTGGTTGTTTACCACTAATATCACTAATACATATTTATCACTAATACAACAGCACAGCAACTCCAGGGGCACCATGGCCCCTGGAGTGGCGGCACGGTGACAGCCGCCGGCAGCCCCAGCCCCTCAACTTTGCATGCTGTAGCAGCATGTGAATCATGCATGCATCCTATGTTATGATGCACACATCATGCATGCAAATCAATCATCAAAGCAAGGTAACATGTGTTACCCTGCCTTGATGAATTATGCCATTGCAGGTGTTATTTTTTTTGTCAAAAAATAAAATAAAATTCTAAATGTTTTTTTCACATTTTTTTTTCAAAACTGGCCCAGTTAGGGGCAGAAACCAGCCCCGACTCCCCAGCGACGATTACGGCTAAAAGGCTGAGGGTCCAATCCAACCCTGTTCCTCCCTCGGCTTGCATGGGTGGGGGTGGGGACTGAGTCCTCCCTCTCCAAACAGTGAGAGCACATCGTCCACATGCAGACGACCACATATTGAATGGCATGAAATGCGAGGGCGGGGCAAAGGACCAGGGTTCCGGCAGACAATTCTGCTATAGAGTGTGTCCTTCAGGATGAGTGCGTACCGCTGCGTTAACACTCTGCACAGTACACTCGCGGTCAAAACACAGTGGGCGCATTATGAGTACGGCCGTGTGGGAAAAACAGTGCTAAGGCAGCCAAACTCCCTATGGACTCCAAAAATGGGGATGCATACTGCCTTACCACCCCTTGTAATCCCGCTGCAAATCACGTGGAACTATGTGGCAGTAAAGGTAACTGACTTTGGGGGCATTTCGGCAGATTTACTGTCAAAATACCGCACAGCAATCTGCATCATGCGGTGGCGGGATCCCACATAAACTCTAACCTTGACTGTGTGAACTCCTCGCCTATCAGATCCAGTACTTACAGCACGTCCCAAAGGCAGCAATAAGGCTTATTTGTGGCCTAAGAAAAGCATGCTCGTCTCCCCCTTTGCAGTCCCCTGCTCAGGCTACCAGTCTGGAAGAGGATTTTGTTTAAAATCTACCCCTAGTATTTAAGTGTCTGTATTACCTAGTTTAGGGGGTCTTTCAACCGTGGCTCTCAGATATCTTAGACATCGATTCCCATGCACCCTCATCATTGAATGTAACGGCCAGGGATGATGGGAGATGTAGTCCAAAATATATGGAAAACGAAAGGTTGCAGAGCCCTTCCTAGCTCTTCTCTGACTAAAAACCCTACTCTTTACCACCCTACCAGATCTTTAAAATCCTTTAAAAGCTTTCTTGTTGGATGTTCCAAGACTCAATTTCAAAACCAGAGGCGACCAGGTTTTCTTCACCTGTTGAGTATTCAAATCCAAAAGGAGTACAGAAGGACCTCGCCGACTTCAGATGGGCAACTTTCCGATATCATTTTCGAGTGTGGTCAGGAGGCTACCCGGGAGAGGTCTGATGCACAAAAGAGTGTTGTGAGTGGGTTGATGCGCAATAGCTCATAGCGCTTCTGCCGGGCATCCTCTGGCCATAGCATCAGTGTGGGCAGGGGCAAGTTATGTGTCAAGGAAAGTGGTGACATGTTTCAGCCCCATTTGGCGTCATTAGTAAGGTGTGACTTGGGCCTCTGCCCAGAAGGTGCAAGAACCACCCATTGCAAGTGGTTATGATTAATTGGTAATCTTCCAGCCATCACCTTTCATTTGTGTTGAAGATAACATTTGTACTAGTAAATTATTGGTGAGGGGGCCTCATACCCGCCCTTACTACCCAGATCCAAAACCTGAAAGACAATGGCAAACTCGCACTCCTCTTGCTGCTTGACCTGTCAGCAGCGTTTGACTTGGTCAACCATCAAACACTCTGTCACCACCTGAAATCGGCAGCACACTTTTCAGACGCAGCCTCGGCTTGGATTAGCTCCTTCCCGGCGAACAGAACCATGAGGGTCTTCTCGCCCACGGATTCTGCTGAGCCTTCACCAGTACCTTGCAGAGTCCCACAAGGCTCTTGCGTGTCTCCGACACTTTATAATGAATTTACAATATCTTCGATATCCTTGACTATCTGGGTGTCACGTATACCAACTATGCGGACGACACCCAGATACTCGTTCCTATCACGGGTGATTACGAAACTGACAGCACCACCCTCAATTAAATCTACTCTGTTATACAAGCATGGATGCACACCATGGCCTGTGTCTCAATGACGAAAAAACCGAGTTGATCATCCTGGGCACTAATGCCAAACCCAAAAATCTTAATCCCTCATTCAAAGCCTTTACCATAGATGGCAATCTCATCTCCATATCAAATAACACTAAAACTCTTGGTATTTACATCGCTGCCACCTTATCCTTTTCCAAACAAACCAATGCAGTAGCATCATCAGCTGCCTACACCTGTAAGCTGATCACTGCATGCAGACCATTCATTTCCGCACCTAATTGCATTACTCTCGCCAGAGCATTAGTCCTTTCCAAAATAGACTACTGTAATGCCCTTTACTTGGGCACTAGTCACAAAAATATCAATAAACTACAAGTGGTCCAAAACAATGCCATCAGGGCTGCCCTCAACATTCCTAAAAAGGCACACATATCTGAGACCAGACGCAATCTTCGCTGGCTCCCTGTCAAGCATAGAATATCCCTTAAAAAGCTAGCCCTTGCACACAAAGTCAGAGCTAACCTTGCTCCAGCATACCTCACTAATCAACTTACACCTCACACTTCTTCGAGACCACTTAGAGCAGCACAAACTAACACCATGACCATACCGAGATTCAAACTTCATAACTCGGGTGGAGTTAGCTTCCCCGTACAAGCCTCCAAACTATGGAACACCATCCCCGCGCCTTTACGAGCAGAACCCTCATTTAACCAGTTCAAACACAACACGAAGTTCTGGCTCCACAACTTGGACTCCATAACAGCCTAACCTATCGATCCCAGCATGATGGACTGCTGCCAGCTCACTTTGTAATTTAATGTATCTTTGCATGTACCTGCTATATTTTGTTTGTTCCTACCTGTAACTGCAACGGAACTTTTGTTAACTGCTCTGTTTGTACCCTCCTGTAACTGCAATGTAACACCTGTTTACTGCTCTTACTTGTAACCAGACCTAACCTTTGCGCCCATTTGCCTCCAGGCCTGGCTGCGCTTTATAAATAAAAGAAATACAAAAAAATACAAAATCCAGCATACCCCCAAGATGACAGATGCCACCCACTGAAGCAGCCCCACAGGCCATAACCCGATGACGTCACCAAAGTAATCATGAAGAGGCGTCATGGCTGAACACACCCACAAAGGCATTAGCCAGGTGCAAAAGAACACACATGAACTGCTTGATGGCACCTAAAAGCCATTACCATGAACAGCAATGGAAATAAAATGGAAACCACAGCTGCATTGAAATGAATTGGGAAGGCTTAAGACAGACGAGGAGGCGTGTAACACTGATTCCCCTGAGAAAGGCCAAGCAGAGCTGGCAGTGCAGTCACTATGCCCAGCCTGGCCAAGGACGCTGGGAGAGAGTGTTCGAGTCAGCAGAAAAGATGAAACGCAAGGGCAGAAGGCTGAAATTCCTCATAAATGCAAGCAGAGAAAATCAATATTACGGTCCCCAAACGTATGATCTGAACCTGGGGAACAAGGCCCATTCCTTTGAGGCAGACAGAAACTGTTGTTCCCATCAAACTGAAGATAGAAGATGCAAAAACGTAACACAGCATGAAGTTGGAGACTGAAGGGACCTTGCTCAGGGCCAGAGGAGTTAGAGGGGTGGTAACATTAGTGGGAAACAGGCGGTGCTCTGAGGCCATTCTCCCCACCCATCATTTCTGCTCACATGCTGGCAAATTTCCTAAATTGACAAGTTTCAAACTGGCCTCTTGGGGGTGGTAATGGTTGGAGCTACTCGATCTGGCCGGAACACTCAGATCATCTGTCGCCTATAGGATGTCATTATGTCTATCCTGTTCACCCAATCCCATCTCGTCTAAAGTCCGGGAATGTAACTTTTGGTTGTGATGTCACAGCAACATAAAAACCTCACTACCAGCCTGTAATGAGTGAGAATGCCTTTGGACGCTGCAGAAATCTGTGTGCTTATCCCTGCTTTGGATTAATAAAAGCAGTCATTTGTCACATTTCTGGAATCCCCAGTTTCTTGGCCATGGGGGATTTCCCTCATGTCAACCTCTGGTTTTTAATTCTGCTCCATTATGATCAATGCCATTTGTAGTACCTAGACAGGCGTGGGGCGTAAAGTCTGCTTCCGCCTTCCCCAGAAGCTCCACGCTGCTAATCTGCCTGCGTATCTGTCCGCATTTGATGTGCATGTGGCAAGAAACTCAGGGCCTGACTCAGGGGTGCGCGTTACAATGGAAAAGTGCAAAGACGCGCATTCCGATGTGTTACGGGAGTGGAAGCAATAAACGAAGCCCGCCACTCCCGCAAATGTGTGATTTACAGAATGACAACAGCCTTGCCAACCACCTCACCGCCAAGGGGCTGGCAAGGACTGTATTCAGAGGACAGCTCGCCCTTCCTGCACCAGCCAAAAGAGGCGCGCATTACCAGTATCCTGGGAGGTGCCCTTAAACTCCACGCACGCTTTCTCCCATTAGGTGCAAAACATTTCTCAGACTGCAGCACCACTCTTCCAGTTCAGTGAAAGTTTAAGAAAACGTTCTTGAATTAGAAAAGTGGCAGTCTTTAGAGAAATGCTTGCGCAGCGACTGGAACACATGTTTCCCCCACAACGAGAGATTTTAGTAGCTTTTGCTGCTGGAAAGCACAACATCTGCTCTCCAATATTTCCACCCATCTCGGAATGATGGTGTTGGAAACTGGTGGGAAGAAAGTCGGCTTCACACTATATTTAGCACGGGCTCTGAATCAGGCCCCCTCTCCGACTCCCCTATGGACTCTGACATTTTCTTGCACCTACAAACATAGGGATTCACGCTAATGCTGCGCGCCTGTTCAAGTGGCGTGCCCATACTCTTTTGACTGGCGAGGCCCGAGTGGGGGCACTGACTTATGCAGGGGTGGCGTGAAGTATGAGCGCGCACAGACACACATAATGATCATTGTTTAAGATAATTGGGTGGCAGCTGGGGTGGTCAATCAGATTCCAGGGGGAGCACGTGCCACCCCAGGCCACTCCCTGGACACGCCCCTGGCATGTTCCGGGACTGATCACAGTTCTGTGCCCGATTTGCACCCATGGCCAAAAGCAATCAAGATAGCATGGAGAGGAACGCAGGCACGCGGGTGGTAGCATTTCATATATACATTTCTTTAAATGAGCCCCAAAAATAGCTTTTGTAAATGATATTTGTTGCAAACAAGGGTGCATTAGGTTCTCATGAAATTAAGAACATTTAAAACAAGTGGCAAGTAAAGTTGGTTGGTACTTTTTTAACGCCAAACATACTTTAATCATTCTGTAGATGAAACAGCTGAGAAGTTTGACTTCCTAATGCAAGCATAAGTGATGGCGGCCAATTGCAGGTACTAACATGTGTTCCCAGAATCCTCTGATTTACCCTTTGCTGCGCTGCTGGCTTACACTGAGCTCTCCCAGAGAGGAAAGGGCTGCCGCCTGCATCCCCTGTCCCGCAGAGGCACTGGCGCTGACATGCAAACCATCGCCCGTGTCTCTTCCTTTCCCTGGCTCTCTCTTTATTGCCCCCCCTTCTCCCACTGTTTTCTTCTGCTGTCTCCCCGTGCTTTCTCCCCCACTCTCCTACTCTGCGCCTCTTTCTTCTCTTCATCCCCCTTTGCCCCTGTCTCCGGCTCTCTTCCTCTCTTCCCCTCATCCCTGACTTCTCTTCCCCCTCTCTCTCTTACGGGTCTCCTGCCCTCCCTCCCATTCCAGCACCATCTTCCTGCCCCCCTTTTCTTTCCCTTTGTCCCCTCCCCCTCTCACTCTCTCTCTCTAGTCCATTATCATCCTCTTTTCCTACACTCGCTCCTTCTCTTCCCCTCATCCACTCGCTCGCTTCCTGTCTCTTTTTTCCTACCATATGTGCCCCCTCGCCAGAGGCGGAGCCAGGACTGTCTAACAGGTGGGGCTTGAAGCTAATGTAGTTGGGCCCACCGCAGTGACATTAACACCAGTACATTTCCACACAGCGCTGCTGAGTGGGCATTTGCAGATTTTGGGTGGGAAATGCCTGATCAGGCCCTACCTTGTCTATGCCTCTGCCCCTCGCCCCCTCTGGCAGGCCCCCCTCCCCTGGCACGGCCTGACATGCACCAGAGGCCCTGTGACTGCAGAGCGCGCGCTCCGGGGCATTGCCAGCTGCGATGCCAGGAATGTTATCACTGGCTCTCAACTTCTGGGACCAAGCAGAATAAAAATTCCACGGTCCTTGTTTCTGGAGGATGGTTGAGGCAAGCGATCAGTGGTGGCAGCACCCCAGGCAGTGACAGAAAAATGTGCCCCCCTACTTCCCCAACCCCGCACCCGAAAGCATCAGCATCCTATTCTAATCAAAACCGTGCTGGAGCAGGGAGGTAATCACCTCGATAGGGTGCTGATGCAAAAGCATCAGCGCCCTGTCCTGCGCCAGCACAAGAGCAGAGCACAGTTAATTTCAATAGGGCGTATACCACCCGACCTTTGCATACCACTTCACCTGCTGAGACTCCCAGGCAGGTGAAGTCAGAGGTTTGCGACAAGTACCCTATTGAAGTCAATAGCAGTGTACCCACAGAAGTCTATGGAGGCTTCCTAAGAGCGTGAAAATGAGTCCAAGGCGGACGACAACCTCCAAGTGAGGATAAAGCGACAGCTATGCAGCCTGGTGGAGGCATCCTGATAAGAGCCTGGGGGAGAGGGGAGACGCTCCCACCCCCCAAGGAGACAGTCTGCACTAACCCTTCAACTGAGCACAACAGTGACCAGAGATTCAAGTCCTACCACCCACGAACAACAGAAGAGTCTGCACGGAGGAACTTTTAGCATTTTGGTAGAGGGTAGAATTAAAGATACCCACCTTTTATTGCACAAAAGATGTTCAGCAGAATTCTACCCCCATTAAAGCCAACATGGGCATTTTTTCACCTGTCTGCACCCCTGTTTCCTTCTCAGCAAGATTGGTAGTGCCTAGAAGCACGGCCATCAAGCAGTGTTGTGCACAACCCTACGTTCCAGACATTTCCTTTTTGAGATTGAGTGAGCTCCCACAAGTTGGGGAAAATCGTGGATGGTGGGAAACGTGGGCTCTCCCTTCATAATCAGGGGTCTAGGATAAAAGTAACGGTAAATCTTTGTAGGAGGCGTTAAAGTGCCTGGGGTGTCTAGGTGTGCTGGGTGCCATACTCCTATCTGGGCCGAGCCATGGTGCCCTGTAATGCGTTCTAATGAGAACGAGCCACATGCCAGGAACTGTTTTTCCTCTATGCCAGGTTGACTTGCTGCTAGTTTACTTGTTTTTATTAATATAGAAGCTACAATATTTTGCCCAAAATGGTACATGCGTTTGCCATTTGCTGGTTTGGGTCCAGGGAACTGCACCAATCCAATGCTAAAAGTGTGCTCTTGCACCTTGGAGCGTCTCGTGTGCTCGATGGAATTACCAATAATGATCTCTGACCGAAAAAAAAGCCAGACAGACTCAAAGAATATGGCAAAGTACTACTTTATTGTCAGCTCAAATAAAGTAGGGTAATCGGGCGAACAACAAACTGTAGTCTACACACTTAGGTTTAGATTATAGAGAGGCTTTATACCTCGATATGTGTAATCTATGACATCATCCTTCGTGGCAAACTGTAAAACCTAGTTACCATATATATCTATATATCATATAAGTATTAGTGATATCACTGGATGCCCCTAATCTAGTAGGGACACCTTGAACCACCTCTAAATACATACAATACAGATTATGGCAGAATAACAGCAGCGTGTTGGCCTATGCAACATTCTACAGCGTGTTGCTACATAGACCCTCTGATGGGTTGGCATTCTCTCTCAACCTTAGACTTTCGGCTCGTTCGCAGCACGCAAGCAAGACGAAACTTAGGGGCAGCGCGCAACGTCAGACTACTACCCACTTGCCCAATTCGTCCATCATCTCTCATCAGTCAGGACCCAAGCCAAGGCTTCTTCTTTATAGTTGACCTTGCAGACTGTTCTCTGTTCTGGGACTTTCAAGGGAGTGTAGGTACACGATTCTCTTTGACTAGAGCTTAATGAATAGCCCTTTTTTTCGACTTCTGAATCAAGTGTGAGGAGACCACGATTTTGTCAATTTCTACCTCTACCTTTATTTGATTTAATTGTGCTGGATGTTATTACTCCTCTTGGCCTCTGAAGACTTGATCACTCCACCTTGCATATGCTTTCGCATCCATGATTGTGCAATATTTGGCACATGCAGATGTTTTCTTCTTCGCTTAATCTAAGAGAAATATGCCTTACGTACATAGCTTATCCTCTTGACTCCCTTTGCGCCTTGCATTTATTCCTTGATGTGGCATCCTTGATCCCAGGCCAATAGACACCTCTTTATTCCTCACTCAAAGCTGGTTTGCCAGCATCTCCTGACTCTGCAGCCCTGGTCTGTCTCTGAGGTCACTTGATTGGTTTCAATATGAGTCCGATGTCCATCTTTTTCTCATGGCCGCCTTAGTCACGCTATGTTTCCTTCTGCATCCACCTTCTATATGTCTCGGCTACCTTGTGTTTCTGCGTCTGTACATTCACTTAGTCTCTACTCACTAAATGCTTTGGTGCACATGATTTCTTCATATTAGATTACACGTTTCTCTTGTTACTTCAGTTACATCTTCATTCTTTAAGTATTTGCTTATTGTTTCAGTGCGTCTTTGTGTCTTTGCTTCATGATGTCACTCTGCCATCGTCCGATTTCACTTGTAGCCCTTCGCGTCCAATGATGTGTGCAGAATCCTTCCACTTTTTCTGAGTGCATATCGTCTCTCATACACTTGATGCAGTATCGGGACTATAGCTGGTGTCCTACATAGGGCTCTTTTCCTGCTGTTACAATATGTTGAAGATGAGGGTGTGGGAGCTAGGGATGACATGTCCATCTCCTCCACAAAAGCCTTTGCGGGTCATGTTCGTTCTGAAGCAGAATCTCTAAACGTGGCTGTAAAGGTATTTAAACCTATCAGATATTGCCATCTGGCGCGCTGTAGAAGCCCTGGCTTTTTTTTTATTGATTGATGAAATGATGCGTTTAATTCTATCTCATAAAGGGTAATCTGCTGATCAGATTCCCCTTTCATACGCTCCATGCCAAAGGCATGATGTGTACCTGTGCCCTGCTGCATCAGTAGCTTTATATGCAGCGCCTGCTCTCCCATGGCACAGAGCGGGTTTAGAGGTCACAAGTGCTCGTTTGACAACTGCAGTGACAGCCAAGTCTCGACAGTGCAGGGGCCGCATTTAACTCACACACCCATGTACCAAAACCCTATAATATATTAATCTACTGTCCTGGTGTCACATTAAACTTTAAACATAAGCTATAATGGAGTTAGGATACGGCGGAGCATTAAATTGGTATCACACGTGTCAGCCCTATGAGCCCAGCTGAGCTGGCGAAAGGCTATGTGTATTTCCCCCAGACATGCTATCTTGGCTGCTCCCAGAAAGACTGTAGCACTCTTGTGTGCTTTCCTGTATTCCTTTGTGAGATCAGGTTGTGCACTAGGACCCCAAATGGCCCATAAAGCTGGGTGTTGCCCAATAGCACTTTACGATGAGGCAGCAGCACCCGTGAGATGGATGGGGAGGCAGATTAGTATTCTATCATCAAATCAATAATGACAACTCAATGGTTTGGCAAAGGGTGTCAGTTTAATGACAAGTACAAAAAACGGGGAGTTCTTGAACATCAGCTGTTGCTTGATCTTCCTTCTCACTTCAACAACTCCAACAAATTTCATAAAAAACACATCATTTATACTAAAAACTCGTCATCACTGACGTGTAATGCTTAAACTGTTGCATGCAATTCTACTGGTTATAGGAAGGTAACTTTAATATAGGTGCTATATCTGTATATGGTAACGGAGTGAGGGGATTGGATAAACAGTGTCAGGTGGGGCATCTAAGCTCTTTCTTCAAAATGGCTACTGTGGATGTCACTAAAAGTACAACGTCTCATTGGTTCTACTACTATAGGACCCTAGATTACTTGGTCCATTATGATTGGGTTGGCACCAAACCCACTCATCCTTATCCACTAGCTTAGCAGCGTGCAGAACAGTCGGCCAGGTGCAGGGTGCTCGTCTGCTCCCCCAGCCTTCCTCCATTTATTGCTACTATCAATCATCACCTCAATGGCCATGTGTCAATTATTTCTTTGTGGTTGGCCTTGAGACTGCATCTCTGTCTGGAAAAGTTCAGATATCTGTGCACGGCACAAGGCCACGCGTAGGTGTGAAAGCTCCATCTCTTCTCGCTTGGCTGGTCACCTGATTCAGACACTGTGAAATCGTCTCATTCTCCATGCAATTTATTTATTTGATTTAATTTTTGCCCACCACCTGCCTTCTGCTGTTTATCTTGACCTCTTTGAACAGGATACTCTGTTCTTTGCTTCATTAATTGTATCTACTGTTCGTCTATTTCAGCCGATATGACCTTGGCTTCTTGGCATGGGTTGCATGCGTCTGAGTTTCTCTCTGTCCTTAGCTTTCGATTCACATGTTGAGGGGCTCCTCTCCTACGGCCTTTAATAACCTTTGGTTGATTCTGCTCTTGTGCATAGTGGAAGTATACTTACATAAATTGTTCTTTTTTGAGGTAGATATGTATAGGTGGCGCTTGCTGCAATCTATCTTGCTATTAAGCATAAGAAAGCTGCACGGTTTTCTCATCTTTCTTGCTGTTCCAAGCATATGTACATGTGTAAAGTGGCTGCATGTCTTCATCATGCTTATGGTATATGTTTTTTACATTTGACATCACTTGTTCCACTTTCGACTCAGGATGCTACTTATCCATGGTGTTTCGTCTCGTTTCATCATTCGCAGGTCGTCATATCTTCTATATGTGAGTCATTCCGGATCCTTGTGAGGTCACCATTCGTCTTCCTTTAGGACTTTCTTGGCTTCTGCAGGCATTGTTTTTTTGGCAATTGTCAGTTTGTCTCACTTGTCGATATGGTTTCCTCAATGGGTACCTTACTGTCCATGGTTACTTATGTGCAGGTACTTCAATACATGCTGTCTGACAGGTTCTGGGCAGAGCCCCACTGCGGCTCTCTGCTGGTTAATTTGTTCATCATACGTCACATATTTCGGCGTGAAAATTCCTGGTACTTCAAAATGGGCAATTTGAGTGCGGGTCGTGCTTGGGACCTCCTCTACACTCCCTCCTCTGGGCGATTCATCAACCACTTTCACTTCTTCTTTTGCATCCATCTTTCTTGTGTCCTCTGTATTCCCTTTCACTTCATTTTCTGGGTCCACTTTTACTTCATCTTCTGGGTCCACACATGAAGGTCTGAAGAAATGTCTCTTTGGGGTCCATATTTTTATGATTCCCTTCAGGTTTCCTGCTGTTCTCACATGTTTGTCCTTGTTCCATGCCATTAGTTGACATTGTCCATTTGGGCTGCAATAGATCCATCTTCCCACATAGTTTCTGTGTTTCTTAGGATACCGAAACTTGGTTCTTTCTGACGCATTAATGCTGGCTTTCACAAAGTTTCTTATTTCTTCATCAGTCAGGTCTTTGGGTTTCCATCCTAGTTCAACATCAATCCTCATCTTCATCCCTATTGCCTTTTTCACAGTTTTCTGGCACTGAGAGATTATTATCTTGATAACACAGAATTCGAGCAGTTCATCACTAGCAGGCCTCCTAGGAATATTAATGCATCTGCCATCCATTGTGGAACCCATGATAATAGTGCTCCAAACCAACTGTCATCGTCCACTTCATCAGTTTCATCAATCATTTGATTTTGTAGTTTTGTCAGCATACCTATGGCCTCTGTCAATGTTCAATTTTCTTTGTCATGAGAAGGTGTAAATGTGCAACATGAGTTTCCAATTTTTGCACAAACGCCACCATCCTTAGCTGTGATCATGTCAAGGACATATCTGTTCTAGAGAGTCATTAGTAGGATTGCCCTTAATTCTTCTTTGATTGCGTTGAATCCCTTTATAGTCTTGTTGATGGTTTGCAGTAACTCCCCTCTGGTTATCTGCAATCATTTAGTATTTGCTCCAACTTGAACTTGTGGCATAAAGATTGTCGTGAACACTGATGAGGCCTGGCTGAACAGGACATGAACATGAGATTTTGGCTGGGCTTGCACTTGCCCTTTTCAGTGCTGGATCAGGGGTGCTTATCATTGCTGTCTCAGTTGGTTTCTTCTCCAACTCCTTTTGTCTTTTTGACAGTTCAGCTTTCTCCATTTGTCTTTTCGTTTCCCTTGTAGGATAGCAGCTTCTCATCGTCGGTTGCCCAACCTTCTCCCATTCTTTGGCCTGTGGTTCTGCAGTTATTGACACTAGACCTGGTGTGTATGCACTCACCGTTTGCATGTGTGTAGTTGTCAAAATCCCACTAGCACAGATGATAGAAGAATCAATATGGCCGTCCATAGCCATAGACAGCAAAAGGCAAGAAGAAAAGGAAAGAATTGCCAGACTTTTGCCTACTCAATTGGTGCAGATGAAGAAGCCCGCACCATGGATTGAGATACCTGAGAATCCTCCAGCAAGAAGAAGCCATACGGATGTGTTCAAGGACGTAGTTATAGCAAATTACATGAAAACCTTGAGGATCAAGAGAAGCATGCAAGGAGATGACAATGAACCTTTTTCCATTCTTACTCTGCCAACCTTGTCTCCGGCTTTTCAACTTGCATGTCACTGCATGTGTGTCATTACTAATCACATCCATTTCAAGTTCACTCACTGCTTTGTCGGACCTTCTAGGAACTGGGATAACTATAAAGGGTCTGGGTGCTTTTGTGGGTGTCATGCGTATATCATTAGTTGGGTGCACTGAAATCGGAACACTTTGTACACCTATGAAAAATGCAGTTTGAATTGTCAGTGATAATAAAACAATGATGAATATAATGCATAAATACATTATGCCCCTGTAGGTTAGACGGCAGCACTTAGTTCTGGAACAATAAGTTTGTCTCTCCTCCTGAGGGACGACGATGCTGCTGCTCTGGTTTCCCATCTCTATCATCTAAAGGAAAAACGCTAACATCAATATATTCTATGCAACAATATCTCTGGATTGTGATGTCTCTGCTTGTCGGTTGTGGGTACTGGAACAATTGTCCTCTTTTGCCTGGGTAATGGATTGTCTATTGTCTCTGGATACAGTTCCCGTTTCTATATTCAAAAAATGTCAAATAATGCAATAAATTGAGCAAGTCCTTTTTCACTGTACGTGTTCAAAATACACAAGGACTCAGTCTATTCCTCTTATCTGTTTCACTCCGGAACACATGTTGTGTCCTTGATAATATAAACAAGAGTGAAGTCTCTGGCAACACTTTCTCGATCTGTCCTTCGGCGGAAAGTTTCACAGTCTCCTCTGTAAATTCTGATGGTGATTAGACAGTTCAACCTGCATTACAATACCATGTAAGAGCATGCTCATCTGTGTAGAATTAGCTGGGTCTCTGATGAAGGTGAGGACGTCAACACCGGCGGGCCCCCCCACAAGTTCTGGAAAGTCCTCAATTAGGTGAAAAAACACATTGCTTGCCAATCTGCTATATTCTGGTGACAGGGACATTTGTCTCGCCCTTGCTGAATTCTGGAACTCCTTGGTACTCACTGTGAGCAGCTTCTGTGATCTCGATGGGTGTGAAGAGCAACCTGAATTATGATTCCATTCAGGATTATATTCAAGCATTCTGTGTTTGTTGAATTTCCAAGAAATGTCAAGACGTCAGTGCGTCTCCCAACAAGATCTGTACAGTCTTCAATTAAACGAAAGAATAGCACGCTGACAAGCCTATTCGCTTCTTCTTCTGCTTGGTACATTTGTTTTTTCCTCTTTGTATTCCAGAAGCAGGAGGAACTGCTCACCGATCATGGTGAGCAGTCTCCTTATTGACCTTTCATTTTCAGGGTCTTGAAGAAACTCGGTGATGCTAGTGAGCCTTCCCAATAGTGACGTTTATGACCTCAAGACTAGGTCAAAACAGTTCAAAACATCTTTAGTGATGTCGCTGCTGTGGGACACCATAAATGAGTCCAAACACTGCTCCTGTTTGGAACGAGTCTGGATACTGTATTTTCTTCCAATTCGTGTGTCCGTGAACAAAATTTGGAATAATCTTTTCTTATCAAAGCTTCAGTGTGCCTCAGTCCATACTTCAAAGTTAATAACCTATGTTGTGGTTTATGTATGCAATTCTCTTCTTCACCCTGCAACTAGTATACACAGAGTGTCCGTTTTTATGTCCTTATCTTGTTTTTTGCTCAGAGGAAATGTCCACAATTAAGCCACAACTTCGCACAAAAGTACTTTGTCTTTGCCTTGCTGGTCATGCGTCCTTCTTCCCCGTCATGGATCTGGTCTGCATGTGCTGCGGTTCTTCCCCATCATCTGTAGTCTCCACGCGTTGGGGTTCAGGCATGGTGCCTTCTGCGATTTATGGCTTGATGTCACCCAGAAAGATCCAAGCTCTTCTTCCTTTTAGCTTGACTGCAGATGGAGTGACGTCTTCCACTGTGAAAGGTCAGTTGAACCTTGGCTCGTCCCACTTCTTTCTCGTGTGATTCTTCACCAGGACCGTGTCTCCAGGGAAGATTGATGGTACACGTAAACTCTATACTGCAGTAGTATCTCCTTCTGTGTTCTGTGCTGCCCTGCACCCTTTTTGTCGTCGTTGCAGCTGTCCTGAAATTACAGTAAGACAAGATGTCATGCAATTAAAGTAATTTTGCATTTCAGACCCTAAGATTTCTCCTGTTGGCTGGGCATCACATCTAGCTCGGTCTCGGGGTGTCAGTGGAGTATGCATCCTTCTGCCTGTTGCTATTCCGTGCGGCGTAAGATGATGGTCAGAACCAGGCTGGTTTCTGAGTGCATGCAGTGACAATGGAAGACAGTGCAATCATTCCTTCTTCAGAGTAAGCTTCAACTTGGCTATTCTTTCCTTTAACAAGCCGTTGAGCTTCTCGCATATTCCATTACCTTGTGGGTGATACACCAACGAGAACTTGTGCTTTATAACAAGAAGCAAGCGAATCTATTTAAAGACTGCATTAACAAAGTGAGGCCCATTATCTGACCTCATGACCTCAAATACTACCCACCTGGGAAATACTTCTTTCACCAGAAATTTGGCTGCACAGGTAGAGTCTGTGTGTGTATATGGACCTGCTTCTATCCATCTAGAGAATGGACCCACCACAAGAATTAGATACCTGTACCCGTTATATACTTGAATCATATCGACATAATCGACATGCAAGTGCTGAAAAGATCCACTTGGCCTTGGGATGACTACTCTAATTACTTTTAGTGTATGGCCAGCCGTGAACTGTTGGCAGATTATGCAGTTCACCATAAAAAATACAATGTGTTCTGCTAAGTTCCACATAAAGCAGCCTTCAGCGATTTTTGCTGCTAGATTTGACATGTGCTCTGGAAAATGCAATTGTTCTAATGCTAGTTTTAACAGGGCAATAGGCATTACTGGTTTATCAGTGCTGTCTTGACGCCACAAGCTTTCGGAGAGATTTAAAGAACACCCTTGCCGCTTCCATAGGTTCTTTTCCTCCTGTGGTGCTTCCTCTTGGAGTTCCATTAACTGCGTTTGCCCCATGTTACTAAAACCTAAAACCCTCAGGTTCACTTCATGCAACAATCATATTTTCATTTACATCAGTTATTTCCACATCCATTATGGTTTCACCTTTGGATGCCATACGCTTGGCCTCTGTTTCTGCTGCTTGGTTTCCTCGTGAGATAAAATCTGACCCTTTCGTGTGGGTGGCCCACTTCACGACCGCTATGCCCACTGGGAGCTGTAGTGCCTTAATGAGCCTATCCAATAAGGCTGCGTACTGCACTGGTGTGCCATCCACTCGGAGGTAGCCCCTCCTTTTCCAGCACACTAGGCCTGCGTGCACTGTTGATGTCACATAGGCGGAGTCACTGTACACCATCACTTCCTGGTCTGCGTGACTCTCGATGGCGAGTATCAACAGCAATAATTCTGCAGCTTGTACTGAGTAGTGAGATGGTAATCATGCACTAACGAGTACTCAAAATTCTCCATTTGTTGTGTGCTTCACCACAGCAGTGCCTGTGTACCTCTGCCCATCATTTTGATTGATTCTCAAAGAACCGTCAATGAAGACAATTTCTCCTTCTGCTAATGCATTTTCTTTCACTCTTGGGATCTCATCATAGAATTCCTCATAATTTGCACAGTCATGGATCAGCTCTCCTTCAGTGACTGGCTCTGCTATAAACATAGCTGGGTTCACTATTTTATATAGAATTATTTTAATCGATGGAGTTGATATGATCACTTCGTAAGCAGAAACTCTCTGAGATGTCAATGTGCCCTTTGATTTCTCTAGAATGGCAAATAGTGCGTGCTCGATAAACAACGTCATGGAGCATCCCATTACAATGGTTGTAGCTTTCTCTATAGCAAACGCTGCGGCAGCTAAGCTTTGTTCACAAGGGAAGTGGCCTCTCATCACTGGCTCCAAATTCCCACTGTAGTATGCCTGGGGTTTGTACCCTAATGTGGTTCTCTGTGTGAGTACTGCCGTCATAAAGCTGCCATTTGTGTGTGAGAACAGGTAGAATTCCTCTGCATAATTGGGAATCCCTAAAACTGGTGCTGTTGAAATGGCTTTCTTGAGTTCAGTAAACCCTTCTTCCGTGGTCTCAGACCATTCAATTTTTCCGTTACCTGTGCCTTCTTTAGGGCCTGTAACAAGGGCTTGGTATATGAGCTGTAGTCAAAGACGCATACCCTGACATAATTGCAAAGACCTAGAAAACTCTGCATCTGTTTTATCGTGTGTGGCTTGGCTGTTTTCAGTATGGCTTCAGGCCTTTTAGGGGTAATCCTTTTCCCCTAATGCAAGATCAGCTGGCCTATGTACAGTACTTCTTGCTGACAATATTGTAACTTTTCTTTGTCAACTTTATATCCCAATATAGTCAGTAGTTGAATAGAATCGTGCCTGCATCTTTCTTCTGTTGTGCTGCAAATTAAGATGTCATCCACATATTGCAAGACAACAATTTCAAATGCAATATTGATTAGTCCATTTGCAGGACTCTGTTGAAAATTGAAGCAGACTCACAGTACCCCTGGGGTAGCCTTGTGCTTTTCAGACGCATTTGTCTGAATGTAAATGACGTAAAATCTTGTGAGTCTTTGTGTAATGGGATTGAGAAAAATGCATTTTTCAAGTCAATCACCGTGAAATATTGTGCCTCATTACATAGGATTGTGGCCGGGTTATGGACTAGAGGAAACTCGGCCTCTACAATATCATTTATTGGTCTTAGGTCATGGATTAAATGCCAAGATCCTTCCTTTGATTTTTTGATAGGGTGCACGGCGGTATTGCATGGCGACTCCGACGTCACTAAGATACCCTGCTCCATCATAGCAGAAATTGTCTTGAAAATCCCTTCATCTGCTTCTCTAGACATGGGATACTGTTGCACTTTTGGTAAAATTGCTGCTGGTTTCAATTTAATCCTCATTTCTCCGACTCCTTTCAATAAGCATACGTCATAGGGGCCTTTGGTCCACACTGAGACAGGCACCTGGGCCATGTCGTCATCAAAATATATAGGACGGTTCTGTGCCAACATCATTCTCTGAGGTACCTCTCTTTTGATCATCCTCACCCAAAAAATGAGATTTACCTCAACTGTTGTTTCCTCAACATCTGTGTGTTCGTCAAACAGATCGTCATCAGTGACGTCAGTCAATCTGTACCCTTCCTCAATGGCGATTACTGTGCACCATTGTCTGCCTTCATCATCCCAACCATTGATCAGTGTAAGTTTCCCTCGCACTATGGCTGTGTGTATTGCCAAGGGAAATATTTGTCCTTTTTCCTCGTGCATAGGTATTCTTGGCCTGAATAGTAACTCATTGGGGGTCCTCATGGTTTTGCCTGCAAGGCCGGGTAGCCCTGTCATTAACACACGTACTACATACGCGTATATTTCTGGCTCCAATGGGATAGCTCTCATGGATGTTTGTCCTGCATATGCTCTAATCATCTTGCATACGTTTTAATAATGCATTTCAGGAGTTGAACATACTATGCCCTTCCCCGTGAATGAAATTGTCATGTTTAACTTTGTCATTAGGTCTCGTCCTAAGATATTTACTGGGGTTTGTCTTGAATATAGCAGTGGCACATTCATCTCATATTCTCCTATAGAGACTGGAAGTTCATTTGTAAACAGAACATGACTTGTTGCTCCTGTGAAGCCCTGAGTATTTATGGCAACGCCGAACAAGGGAAACTTGCTTTCACGTATACACGAGTGTGTTGCACCTGTGTCTACTAGGAAGGAATATTCTTTATCCCCTATAACAACATCTACCCTTGGTTCCACGTGAGGGTTAGGTGTCACTGATAGGATAGAAAACATCAGGGTTCCCAGTGAGCTGTCCTAATCCATATATAGCTTTGTCCCATGCTGTGTGAATGGACTGCCTCCATCACCAGTGCTAGCTCTCATTTCAGAGCTCAATTGCTGTCCTGCACTTGTTGTCTGTGACAGTTGCATCGGTGAATGTTGAGACTGTCCTTGTGGATAACTTATCAAGTTCTGAGGTTGCAAGCTTTGCTGTGCTCCTGGCGCCTGCTGTTGCACCGTGTGAGTCTGTTCAACTCCATTTCCTCCTTGCTGTAAAAACACAGGTGCATTCCCCATCCCTACTCTTGTTCCTTGGTCATTTTGTACCATGCCTTGACTTCTGCATGTGCATGCTAGATGCCTTGACATCCTTGACATCCCACACGTCCAACATATTGGCTGTGGTCTGATTATTTGCCTATTTGCCCATTTGACATAACGTGATTGCCATTTTGCATGTTTTGAAAACCTCCCTGATTGTTTTGAAAACCTTCCTGATTACTCTGCCATCCTCTTCATCGAAAGCCTCTCCCTCTGGAGTACAACCCATTACTGCCCTGATTAACCTGCTGTTGATTATTGACCTGCTGTATGTTCGATTCGTCTTTGCTAGTTATCATTGACCCTTCAAAGGCATACTTTGACAATTTATTCTGCACTAATTTTGCCTCTTCGGCTTTTCATGCAGCCTCTTTTTTGCGATTCTTCTCCTGCCGCAATCTACAATAGTGAGCTATGGCCAATTGTATTTCAGACCACGGCTTGGCCTCAATTCCTACCAAGTTCTTCAGCTGCTTCTGCACCTAATCTGTCAGCCCTTGGGATAATATATGGTCAAACATGGGTATGGATTTCCCCCAAGATTTGCGAGTTTCAAGCACCCATGCGTCTTGGAAATTCTGAATGTAAAGCAAAGGATCCTCTGACTCCTTCATTTTTTGTGTCATTATAGCTCCCATGTCGGATGTATCCGGGTATAGTAATAGTAATGCTTTCAATACCGCTGCTCTGCAATTGTTATACGGAGCTCCATCATGTGCAGTATTAACTGTATAGGTTTGGGGTTTCCTAAGACTGCTCCAATGAGGAGACCACTCAATAGAGCAGTTTGTTGAAGTAGTTTCATTTTAATTAACGCCCTTGTTAGCCACTTTAACAAACTGTTCTATTGAGTGATCTCCTAATTGGCGCAGTCATGGGAAACCCCAAACCTAAGCAATCCTTAGCGGTTTATGGCTATACCCGCTTTTCAGGAAAGATGCGACTAACTAGAGAGTACAATTAGATAACAGTGTCTAATTAACAATAATCAATCCATCTCAATAGGCCTAACGAGGAGTCGCCGCCAGACCAGCTCTTTCCAAAGCCAGCCTTTCTGTTTCTTCAGTATTAATTGTAGTCACGCCAGGGTAACCTGCACGTGTCCACAAATCGTCAGCTCGATCACTGAGTTTGGCGATTAAAAGAACCGTGATATCTCCTATAGCTAACGTGTTCTCTCCCGTCATTTTTTCTAGCTCATGTATCCATTTTCCGGCTCCCAAGGTTGACATTGGAAGCTTATTTTTCAGGTTTTCTCAGTCCATGTGTGGCCATGGAATATACTGTGGTCTCGTTCCTCCTTTTTTGAGCAACGGGAATTGTAATACGTGGCACTCCTTTTCCTCTCTCGTCATTTTTCTATCCATTGCAGGGGCAATATTTCTGCATCACCTTCTACCGGGCAATGTCCTTAGTCGGCTCATATAGGGTGGTGGAGACACCCCCCTCTGACCGTAAAATACTCCTTCGTGTCTGTTTGATTGTGTGGCTGACTCTGATGCCTTAGGTGCACACTCGCTAGAATCTGATCATCTTATCCTTTTTCCTCCAGGGGAGCATTTTTCGCGTCTCCTCTCCTCTTCCTTTTCCTCATATTCCTCTCTTTCTGCATCTGATATTGTCTGTGCCCAACTCGTGCAATTCCTCTCATCTTCCTCGTTCTGATTTAGTGTCAACCTATCTAGGGACAGCTCTCTATTTGTACTACTTCGAGAGGCATCCTCAGTATCATACAGTTGAGTACTCTCAAGACGCGTGTCCTCTCCTTTCCCTTGGGGTACCTGTTCTAGCCCCATTTCATCATATATTCTATCAATCGTTTGTCTGATGCTTCTGGTGTCGAAGTCATCCTCGATATTTGCACTAGACCTGCCTGGTACTGAATCATACTCAGGAAAGAACTCTTCTATGTCTTCCCAATCTACTACTGGATCGGGTTTTTTAACCTCTCTTTCCAGACATTCAAGATCGCATGTCCTCTGTCTTCGTTTACGTTCTATGTCGTCATCGAATTCTATGCGCTTCCTCACTTCCTCTCTGACCCTATTTTCTTCCCGTTTCTTTGCATCCCTATGTTCATTTGCCCTTCGTATTTCCTCATCCCTTTGTCTTTTTATTCTCCTTTTCCTTATCTTTTGTTCTTCTTCTTCTATTTTCTGCTGTTCCTGCCTGCTCTGGTCATTAGCTGCTCTCTTATGATCGTTTTTCCTTTCTTGCTCCTCGTGATACAACTACTCTCGTCTCTGCCTATCTTTTTTCCTGATCCTTTCGTCTCTCAATCCTTTTCCTTTTCCTTCTCTTTTCTTCGTAACTCGTCTAGCTCTCCCTTTTGTCTCACGTCTTCAATGCCTTTACCATCAGGTTTCAATAGAATCTGACCTCCCATCCATTCGTTCTGTGTGAATGCTATCTCATCAGTTTTATCCTCATCTCCTTTCCATCTTTTGCCCTCTCTATTGGTATCTGGAGATGTACTTGCTTGCACTTTTTCGTGTCTCTCCTTGTCCCTCGGGACTTTGGAGGTGATATCTCTATCTCTGTCTTTGCGTAGGTGACTCATATGCCGTGTTGCTATATCCCGTGGCTGCTTTGAGTTCCCTCAGCGGGTATAATCCTTCTTCTTTACTGACTTTGATTTTTGTTTCGGACGGGGCGGGTGGAGCAGAAGGCGTCTCACCCCCTTCTGTACATACGTTAAATATCCAATTTAAGGGTGGCTCCTCCTCCTTATCCTCTTGGTGCATCTTCCAAAGTTCTAAACTCGCTAAGCGTTTGTCTAACTTTTTGCCAGTGTTGTCATCTGTTGCAGGACCGCTTTAGACAGCGATCCGCCCTGGGGCCATGGCATAAAAAGTTGTTGGCCGTTCCTTTAACCCATTCTGCACTGTATTTTTTCAGCTTAGGTGCATGTTTTGGCAACTGCTTGCACAAGTGTATTAACGGTGTAATATCTTCCATACTTAAAATGATCTCTCTTCTCCTCACACACTTGGTTACGTTTTACGTTACTTAAACAAAATCAACAACATGAGCGAGCACCTGTCATAAATTACCAAGGTATCTTATGAAAAGGATACGGTAACCAAAAAGGATACAATTGGTAGGGCTCTTCCGGATCCTTATTCACTCGATTTGATAGTAGTGAAGTCAAATTAGACCTTCCAAATGATACCACTCTCTGACTGGTGAAACAGGCAGAGAGAGGGATCACTGCAAAGGGCGTGGGAGCTTTATAGGAAGTCAGCCTAGTATAAATAAAGTATCATGAGAAACTGTCCCAAATCAACTATAGAACAGCAATAGCACTAATTAACAACAATGACCTGTAGGCTTAGAACTGAAGTCTCCATCAAAGTCTCTGAAGAAATCCAGGAGTTGAAACAACGAAAAGGAGGGGAAGGTTAGTAAGGGAGACTTATCCCGAACGGCACGAGGCTCACGCTAGATACCGTGTTGGTGCACCACAGGATAGCGTTCAAAGTACTGTGCACAATCACCTTCAAAAAGAAATACTTCCTTTCCCATGTAGAACAGAAATATGATGAAATTAGTCCACCTGTTATCTCATCACAGGTGCCAGGGACTCACTCCAAAGCAAAGAATTGCATGCGTGTGAAACTACATGTTTCAACAGAGTTCAAAAGCCTGCGTGCAGGTTTACACGCGACAGAGTTCACGCAGCCGGGACAGCCGCTCTTGCAAGCGTGAGGATTCGCACGCAGCACAAGGAAACGCAACTAGGACCGCAGCGTGTAAAGAGTAGAGTAGACCGCGTGAATACGCAAACAGAAGTGCACGCAGTCAGAGCAGCCGTACCTGAAGAGTTCCAGAGTCCGCGTGTGTATTACCCACGAACAAAGAACATGCAGCCGGGTCAGCCGCGCTAGCGTCCGCGTGAGATTTAACACGTGACCAAAGTACACGCAGCCCAGGACAGCCGCGCTTGGAAACAGCGTAAGCGTGGGATTTACACGTGACCAAATTTCACATAGTCAGGAAAGCAGCATGAGAAGAAATCAGGAACCCGCGGGTCAGAATACACATGAATGAAGAGCACGCAGACAGTGCGGCCAACCTGTGAATTCCAGACAGCAGCTCCAGGAATTCGCGTGTGGAAGAAAACACGCCGAAGAAGCCAAGGAAGTAACTGAAGAGAATGCAAGGGCGCAGATCAAGGGTTTCAGCTACCAAACGAATGGATCGGAGGTGTTGCCCATACAGAGCATAGAAAGGTGAAGTACCTATGGCACTATGGTAGGAATTATTGTAGGCAAATTCTGCTGCCGGCAGGACATTGACCCAGTCTGACTGGAACTGCAGACACAAACACTGTAGGTATTGTTCCATAGTGCTATTGACCCTCTCAGTCTGTCCGTCCGTTTGGGGGTGATAAGCACTAGACATCCTGTCATCAATTAGTAATGCCGAGTTTAGTGCTCTCCAAAAACGTGACGCAAATTGAGAGCCCCTGTCGGTAATTATCACTGAAGGTAGACCAAAAAAACGGAATATATGCCGGATGAATAGGTCAGCTAGGACAGCAGCTGTTGGTAACCCAATACAGGGAACAAAAAGAGACAATTTTGTAAATTAGTCCACCACCACCCATATGGTATTGTAACCATTATTTCTTGGGAGTTCTACCACGAAATCCATCGATATCATCTCCCATGGTTTGTGAGGAACAGGTAAGGATTGGAGTAAACCCACTGGATTGCCAGGAGTGTTCTTGCATTGGATGCATACAGAACATGTTGAAACATAATCTATAACATCTTGTGTTATTGAGGCCATCAACACCATCTTTTGAGCAGCTCTAGGGTCTTCTTCTGTCCAGGATGGGCTACCATCAAGGAATCGTGTCCCCAACTGAGAGCCTTGTTCCGAGTGGTAACTGTTGGTAGATAAAGCACCCCTTGTGTGAAAGGCAAACCGTTGTGTATGTCTAGATTCAGTTCCTGAACCAATCGGGGATTTTGTTTCACCCATTCCTGTAATTCACGTTTTAGGGAAGGTTGTGCAGAACAACTACACATCACATGGTCTGCCAACAACGTATTTTGCACCGGTGGTTCTTCCTTCAACTCCTCACCGATGTGGGATAAAGCATCCAATTTAACATGTTGTCTGGCAGGGCGATAAGTAATCTGGAAATTGTATTGAGCAAAAAACACATGCCATCTGGCCTGTCGAGACGTAAGACATTTCATAGTTTTGAATGCCTGAAGATTCTGATGATCAGAGTACACCAACACCTGATGTTTGGCCCCAAGAAGATGATGTTGCCATTCTCGGAAAGCATCCTTGATCACAAGCAATTCCCGCTCAGTAACGGTATAGTTCTGTTCGTATGAAGTTAGCTTACGAGAGAAAAACGTCTGGATGCTCCTCCTTGGTTTCTGCACAAACTTGCGAAAGTACTGCTCCTATAGCGACACTGGAAGCATCCGCTTCAACGATAAACTGACAATCAGGATCAGGATGTTGAAGTACAGGTGCAGTGTTAAATGCTTCCTTTAACATCTCAAAAGAGGCTTGGGCATTCTGGTTCCAACAGAATGATACTTTGGAACTAGTTAAAGCTGTCAATGTGGCCACTGTTTTGGAGAAGGAACTAATAAATCAGTGATAAAAATTTGCAAAACCTAGGAATGACTGTAGTGACTTGACATTATGTGGAATGGGACAATTCAATATGACCTTCACTTTGGAACGGCTCATTCGAACACCATGATTGGTAATGTTGTAACCCAGGAATTCAACTTCTTGTGTATGAAAGACACATTTCTCGGCTTTAACAAAGAGTTTGTTCTCTCTGAGCCTTTGTAGGACAGCAGACACATGTTTAACATGTTCTGGGAAAGATGATGAATATATCAATATGTCATCCAAGTAGATCACCACAAATTGGTCCATCATGTCTCTGAAGATGTCGTTCATGAAGAGCTGAAATGTGGCGGGAGCGTTACAAAGGCCAAAAGGCATCACCAGATATTCATAAAGGCCGTACCGCGTCTTGAAAACGATCTTCCATTCATCGCCCTCACGAATGCGAACCAGATTGTATGCTCCTCGTAAGTCCAATTCAGAAAAGTACATGGAAGTACCTAGCTGATCTAACAAAAGATTTATCAATGGTAAAGGGTACTGGTTCTTTATGGTGATATCATTAAGAGCCCTGTAATTAATGCAGGGCCTTAGATCTCCCTCTTTCTTTGGAACAAAGAATAATGGGGAGGCAGCAGGCGATTGGGATGGCCCTATGAATCCCATATCAAGAGCTTTATCGATGTATTCTTTCAGGACAACATCTTCTTTGGGAGTTAAAGAGTAGACACGACCAGTAGGGATTTTAGCCCCAGGAATTAGTTCAATCGGACAATCATACTGTCTATGTGGAAGCAGCTGTTCTGCCTGGCCTTTGTCAAAAATATCAGCATATACCGTATATTCACATGGTATATGTGTACCGATCTGATGTACCACACTGATAGTGGAACCTCCCTCCAAAGAGGCCAAAATATGTAATTTGGTTGACACCCCCTGACTGGTAAAGCAATGTTCATTTCAATAAACGGAAGGATATTGGATCAATCCCGTAACCCAGTCAATGGTTGGATTATGAAGAGTCAACCAGGCAAGACCAAGCAATAGTTTGTACTGAGGAGACGCAATGACATCGAAAATCATTTCCTCTGAATGACCATTTGATAAAGTCATACGAATAGGTACAGTCTCCTGGGTTACCATACCTGAAATCAAGACTGACCCATCTACAGTATTAACTGTTTCAGGTTTGTTTTTGTTTACAAGGGGTATAGAACATTTCTTAGCATACGTGATATCAATGTAATGTTTTGTGGCTCCGGAATTGTTCTGACTTGAGTGTCGTGTAGAACGTTGAAACCTCTGTCCTCAAGTGACGCACAGGGGAACTAAAAGAAACCCACTGTGCGACCTTTGGGGCCACAGGTGGGAGATGTTACTTCCCGGATCCACGGAACCTCTGGAACACCGATGCTGCTGTCAAAAAGAACGAGGTTAAGTACCAGGCAATTACAATATATCACGTTAACCAAAGGATCTGAATAGTCTTACCTATCTGGTGTTAGGAAAACCCAGGAAACCTAGGAGGGAGGTTCGAGACTCAGATGAGGCGGTCCCTAGAACAGTAGAACCGCAGAATAGCGTGGATGCAGGATAAACCACCTGTAGTACTGAAGGCGTGACTTGAATCCCAAGATGGAAATGGCGTAGGAGTTCAACAAGGTACCAAGGGATAATCCAAAGGCAAGTCAGGGTCGTGTCCAAAAATCCAGCAACAGGTTAACAGTTCCAAGCAAAGGTACAAAGGAGTATCCGAAGGAGTCCAAGATAGAGTTCCGAGGTCAAGGTAAACAGAAGAGCAAAACGTAATGCCCAACAGGGTCTGAAGACAGCTGAGAAGCAATGAGTGTTCCGTGTCTCAAGCCTTATATACTGTGCGTTTCTGGATCATGTGACGTTTCTGGGTCATGTGACGTCCACCAAGGTCACGTGAAGAACGCCACTCTGGATCACGTGATCGGCGTGGAGATTTAACGCCGCCCCTTCTGCTGTATGTTCTCCATGGCAACTGCCAGTGCAGGAAAGGTTGCAATCGAGCCCGTACACCATACCTGGTACGGAGCTTTCGGTCCTTTGGGTTAACCAAATCACATGAGCCTCGAACCCTGGAGGGAGGTGTTGGGGAAATGTAAGCAGTGTTCTGGTGTGCAGTGGATCGTGTGCAGAGGATCGCCTAACAGGAATCAACCATAGCCCTGGAAACTAATTCTTGGTCAGCAAAACGTAAAGTCACCTCAACAAATATAGGTGCGTATGCTGGAATGGTATGGGAGTCCGATGTAACACTCGGCACAGGGACTCCTGCTAATGACGAGTTTTGGCGTTTCCCGAACGCTTAACTGGTTTCTTGGGCCATGCCACCAGTAAATGCTCAGATGAACCGCAATACATGCATAAATTGTTTTTTCTTCGGTTCTCTCTCTCTCTGCATTAGATAACCGGCCTCTCACGCCACCTATCTGCATTGGTTCAGGGTCATTCGAGGAAGCTGCCGGTGCCTCCGTACGAACCGGTGTTTGCAAAAAAGGTATTTTCTCTCCTTTGTGAGCATTTCTTTGAGCATCAATTTGGAAAATCAAATTGAGAAATTCTGTGAACCCTGTAGGAACCACAGGGACCATAGACAAGGCATCTTTTAGCTCTTCCGAAAGACCCTTGTAGAAAACAGCCATTTTCTTGTCTTCAGGTCATTGGGTTTCGGCTGTTGATTGATTGAATCTGGCTATGTAAGCCAACAGAGTTTGAGTACCTTGTTGTAGACTTAGCAAATCCAGATCTGTGGCTTGAGTGACGTAGTGCATATCAAAGACCATACTCATAGCAGCCAGAAGATCATCGCAATCGTACAGCAAGGGACTGTTTGATTCCAATAAAGGATTAGCCCAAGCAGCAGCTGTACCCCCAAACGAGAAAGCACGAATGCCGCTTTTGTAGTTAAATCGGGAAACAAGTTAGGCCTGCACAGGAAATGGAGTCAGCACTGATTGACAAAGGTTCTATAGGTTTTAGGATCACCTGTGAACCTTTCCGGGGGAGCCAAAGGAAACTGTGTTGGCATAACTACTTTAAGCGTCTCTTGTGGTGGTGCCAATGTCCCAGATCCAGATGCAGTGGCCACTGTAGCCTGTGTTCCCTGAGGACTGGCATGAATGGCGTCTTGCATAACATCCATGCGATGCCACAATATGTCCTGTGCCGTAATCATTTCGTTTCTCAAATCAGTGATTAACTGAGTCAAGACAGTTAAAGGATCCGTACCCTCCTTGGCTTCTGATGCTGTCATAAATCACCAAGGTATTTTATGAAAAGGATACGGTAACCAAAAAGGAAACAATTGGTAGGGCTCTTCCGGATCCTTATGCACACGACTTGATAGTAGTGAAGTCAAATTAGACCTTCCAAATGATACCACTCTCTGACTGGTGAAACAGGCAGAAAGAGGGATCACTGGAAAGGGCGTGGGAGCTTTATAGGAAGTCAGCCTAGGATAAATAAAGTATCATGAGAAACTGTCCCAAATCAACTATAGAACAGCAGTAGCACTAATTAACAACACTGATCTGTAGGCTTAGAACTGAAGTCTCCACCAAAGTCTCTGAAGATATCCAGGAGTTGAAACAACGAAAAGGAGGGGAAGGTTAGTAAGGGAGACTTATGCAGAACGGCACGAGGCTCACCTAGATACCGGGTTGGTGCACCACAGGATAGCATTCAAAGTACTGTGCACAATCACCTTCAAAAAGAAATACTTCCTTTCCAACGTAGAGCAGAAATATGATGAAATGAGTCCACCTGTTATCTCATAACAGGTGCCAGGGATTCACTCCAAAGCAAAGAATTGTATGCGTGTGGAACTACACGTTTCAACAGAGTTCAAACGCCTGCGTGCAGGTTTACACGCGACAGAGTTCACGCAGCCGGGACAGTCGCTCTTGCAAGCGTGAGGATTCACAAGCAACACAAGGCCATGCAACTAGGACTGCAGCGTGTAAAGAGTAGAGTAGACCGCGTGCGATACGCAAAAAGAAGTGCACGCAGTCAGAGCAGCCATACCTGAAGAGTTCCAGAGTCCGCGTGTGTATTACCCATGAACAAAGTACAGGCAGCCGGGTCAGCCGCGCTAGCGTCCACGTGAGATTTAACATGCGACCAAAGTACACGCAGCCCAGGACAGCTGCGCTTGGAAACAGCGTCCACATGGGATTTACACGCAACCAAATTTCACGTAGTCAGGAAAGCAGCATGCGAAGAAATTAGGAACCCGCGTGTCAGAATACACGAGACTGAAGAGCATGCAGACAGTGCGGCCAACCTGTGACTTCCAGACAGCAGCTCCAGGAATTCACGTGTGGAAGAAAACACGCCGAAGAAGCCAAGGAAGTAACGGAAGAGAATGCGAGGACGCAGATCAAGGGTTTCAGCTACCACACGCCATATTGGTTCAATCAGAAGCAGTGAGCAACGTATCCACGCTGCTTATGAACGTACTGCCATAACATGTGACTAACCTGAATCACGTGAATTTAATGACGTGAATAATGCAGACATCGTTTTCCCGGCAGTGCATCAAACAATCTCCATTTAGAATAGAACAGTCTAGCAGTTCTATGAGCATAACTCGTTCTGTGTGAAGATGTTGTTCCAGGTCCAGAGGTAATATGTCCAGCATGCATGATAGCACCAATCATCGCAAGCTCCAATCCCATTTTTTCCCCACAAAAATTCATTATTTCTTTTTCAAACAATAATCATCGATCCATAGTATACAATGTCTTGGCTAATCAATCGCATAATTTTTCTGCTACTTCCTCCCAAAAAATTCCTTATTTTTTTATGACGTCAGAGAGAAAAAGAAAAAGGAAAAACAGACAGACTAGACAGACTCCAGCCAGCTACACAGATTTCTGCCCCTCTGATTTACTCCGACATGGAGTGTAAGCCCATCCCTTTCAAAGCATCTTTAACCGCTTTGGTCTCCTATTTTGTGATATTTTATTCAGGACTTTGAATGCAGGCTTCTTCTAACCACTATATCAAAGCGTAGGTATTTGGACGTATATTCTCTCTGCTCAGGTATCCTCCTGGTATCCTCCTCTATGCTTGGGTATCCTCCTGGTATCCTCTATGTATTTCTAGGTTACCCTCGAGTCACTATTTCTTCCCCTTATATATATATATATATATACATTCTACTCTCTCTCTAACTTTATTTATTTCCCACCTCCCACCGTTACCTTCCCTTACTTGTTCTAAGGCATGCAACTTTTTCCCAAAGCATTCAGTCTTGTTCACTCACCGTTTGCATGTTTTCCTCTCTGGATCCTCGGGATCACCGCTTTCATCACTGCCTCTCCTGCTGCTCACTCTATCGGCTGCTTGTAGAAGTGGGAAGGGGTTTGTGGGTGAAACACAGGTTCCTTCAGACCTCACCCTGCAGGTTTTGCTTTTTTATCTAGCCACTATCTACGGGAAGCTTCTTGGTCTACTTAGCTGGATGGCAAAAGGATTTGAGATATTGCTGAGGACCTAGAGTTACTTTATGTCGACGGTCAATGCGTATCTTATCTAATCGATAAACCATCCTCTCTCTGCTACCAAGTGTGCACTAGGACCCCAACCAGCCCATAAAGCTGGGGGTTGCCAAATAGCACTTTAAGATGAGGCAGCAGCACCGGTGAGATGGATGGGGAGGCAGATTAGTACTCTAGCATCAAATCAATAATGACAACTCAATGGTTTGGCAAAGGGAGTCCGTTTAACAACAAGTACAAAAAACGGTGAGTTCTTGGACATCAGCTGTTGATTGATCTCTTCTCACTTCGACAACTCCAACAAACTTCATAAAAAACACATAATTTATACTAAAAACTCAACATCACTGATGTGTAAAGCTTAAACTGTTGTATGCAATTTTATTGGTTATAGGAAGGTAACTTCAATATAGGTGCTATATCTGTATATGGTAACGGAGTGAGGGGATTGATGAACAGTGTCCGATGGGGCATCTAAACTCTTACTTCAAAATGGATACTGTGGACGTCACTAAAAGTACGACGTCTCATAGGTTCTACTACTATAGGACCCTAGATTACTTGGTCCATTATGATTGGGTCGGCACCAACCCCACTCATACTTTTCCACTAGCTTAGCAGCGTGCAGAACAGTCGGCCAGGTGCAGGGTGCTCGTCTGCTCCCCCGGCCTTACTGCAATGATTGCTACTATCAATCATCACCTCAATGGCCATGTGTCAATTATTTCTTGTTGGCTGGCCTTGAGACTGCATCTCTGTCTGGAAATGTTCAGATATCTGCGCACGGCACAATGCCACACGTAGGTGTGAAAACTCCATCTCTTCTCGCTTGGCTGGTCGAGTGATTCAAAAACAGTGAAATTGTCTCATTCTCCATGCAATTCATGTATTTGATTTAATTTTTTACTACCACCTGCCTTCTGCTGCTTATCTTGACTTCTTCGAACAGGATACTCTGTTCTTTGCTTCATTAATTGTATCTACTGTTCATCTATTTCAGCCGATATAACCTTGGCTTCTTGGCACGGGTTGCATGCGTCTGAGTTTCTCTCTGTCCTTAGCTTTGAATTCACGTGTTGAGGGGCTCCTCTCCTGCGGCCTTTAATAACCTTTGGTTGATTCTGCTCTTGTACAAAGTAGAAGTATACTTATAATACATTTTTCTTTTTTGAGGTAGATATGTATAGGTGGTACTTGCTGTAATCTATTTTACCACTAAGGATAAGCAAGCTGCACGGTTTTCTCAGGTTTCTTGCGGTTCCAATCATATGTACATGTGTAAACTGGCTGCGTGTCTTCATCAGGCTTATGGTATACGTTTTTTACATATGACATTACTCATTTTACTTTAAACTCAGGATGCCACTTATCCATGGTGTATCATCTCTTTTCGTCATTCGCAGGTCGTCATATCTTCTATATGTGAGTCAGTCCGGGTCCTTGTGATGTCAGCTTTCGTCTCCCTTTAGGACTTTCTTGGCTTCTGTAGGCATTGTTTTTTGGCAATCGTCAGTTTGTCTCACTTGTCGATATGGTTTCCTCAATGGGTACCTTACTGTTCAAGGTTTCTTATGTGCAGGTACTTCAATAGGTGTGTCAGTCCAATAGGTACTGGGCAGAGCCCCACTGCGGTTCTCTGCTGGTTTATTTGTTCATCATACGTCACATATTTTGGCGTGAAAGTTCCTGGTACTTCAAAATGGGCGATTTGAGTGCGGGTCGTGCTTGGGGTCTCCTCTACAAGGTAACCCTCCCCCAAGAGAGAAAGCTACTCCACAGGAAGCTGTCCTGGGAATAGAATCAAAGGGCACATCCATTCACAAAAGGTGCCGCACACCAGGGTGATGTGCACCAAAAGGGCCTTTGATTCAATTAAGGAGGAATGGTGAGGTTAGTGTAGACAAAGGGGGCTGCTTACGGCTGGAGGAAGGGTCCACCATCTTGTTTGTCTTTGCCCCTATCTTTCTTCCTGCCTCCTCCAATTTCTGTAGCACAAAGCACTTTTACGTCAGAAGGCAAAGCTCACTTGTTTCAAGGACAGGGATTCGACCCTGAAAGCAGGCTTGCTTTTGCCCAGTCACCTGCAGAATGTTGCCTTTCAAAGAAGAGGTCTCCCATTCTTTCTCCTCCTCTGAATCATCTCCGGACTTCATACCTTCAAGGAGATTTTGTTGGACCCTCTTGGGAGAGCAGTCCTTTCCAAAGTCCTCCAGTTGTTAGGTGAAGCAGGTGTTCCAAGGCAAAATCAAGCTCTGTCCCCTAACCACCCTCGGGGACAATAGGTTAGACTGGCTGCTGGAGCAAGATCTACACCTCTGCCAGCCACACTGCTTCCCAGGACCTCAATGTGCTGAAGGGCCCCTGAAGGTGTGTGCCAGCTTCCCCCATGTTTGTGAACCTGTGAAAAGGACTACCCTTGCCCCTGAGACCCTTTTTGCAGTTGGACCACTGCAAGCCATGATTCAAGCTTGTTTGACACCGTTTTGAACCAATAGGGCACTCTGGCGATGCCTTTGTCACTCACCAACATTTGAACATCAGTTTCCTCCTATTCCTACCAGTTCACCACTGTGCCACGCCAGATGAAGGGATTCATGCCTTTGCTTGAACACTTGCATCGTGCAAACTGCTGTTTGAACCATCCGTCTCTTCATCGCCACTCCAGTCAACAATCGAACCGACCTTGGTGTTCTCACTGAAACGTCTCCTTTGAGCCTCTGCATCGAAATAACTCATGTGCAAATCCCGTCAGCAGCTCCACTGCCATTGAACTCCTAATGCCAACCCGAACCTGGTGACCTCCATGATCCACATCGCTTGAGTAATACTTCAATTCACAGCATCCTTCCATTTAACCCCACCTCGACATTTGCTTGCCACTGGATCACCTCTACTGCTGCATTTCAAACTGGATCGAACCACTGAATATCAACAAGAAGCCTGGTATGCCATTGTTGAACTGCCAAGACACGGAAAAGGTATTATTGCCTGATAACCGCCGTCTGGGCCATCTTGCGTCCTAGAAACTGGCCACTCTCATTAATCCCTTTTTGCAACTCTGAAACATATTCTTTTTGATCATTCTTGTTTTTACTGCCTTTTCTCCCTCGTCTCATTAGTGTGGCATTTTGCTGTCTTGCATATTCTGTGTTTATTTTGCAGGGGTGGGTTTTAGAAGTGTTTCCTGTTGAGGTATTATATATTTAAGGAACCTTGATTGGACATTACTTTATTTTGGACTGTTATATATCACTGTTTGGGTTGCTACTGTGTCACATTCTCACCTCTCTTGGGAGTATAGCCTTCCCTCTGCCCACTTTATCACAAAAGGCGAAGGAGGAATATCTCTTAATTGTGCCTGTTGTACCTGTATTATTGGGATCACTCTAGGTTTGTAGATGTGTGAGGGCTAAGGTAGCGCTTTAGACTCTACTCATCCTTCTCAAAGGCCAAATTCGCCACACTGTCGCTTTCACCATTTCAGCCCCCCTTGATTAATGAGACTGCCTTACCGGCAGCTTGTATTTTCATGCTGGTGGTAATGCTGTGTATGGTATCCAGTCTTTTCATTGAAAAAATGTTCATCTAAACATTTTCCATCAAATATTTTCTAACAAAATAATGTTCATCGAATGCATTTTTGTGTGGGGTAAATGGTTAATCTTTTTTACAAAATGTTTGGATGGGGTTTTAAGTGTCCTGAATGGGGGGGCTGGTGCGGGACCCCCCCAAAAAAATGCATTCAATGAAAAAAAAATTGATACAAAATATTCGATGGAAACATTTTTTGATTAAACATTTCGATGAAAAGACATGGAACCGATATGGATTCCTATGGAATCCGCCTGAAATTACCACCTGGTAAAAAAAAGGTGGATTCCATAGGAATCCAAGGTAAATGCCACCTGCTGTGAAAGCAAAAACAAAATATCGAGGCTGAGTACCCCAAAAGGAAACGTGGGTTACAAAGAAAGAAACAGAGATCTTTATTCTATACTGAACAGTTTCAAAGGACAAGGCAACAGATGGCTATCAGGCCCCCCAGTACGACACAGTGAGAACCAGCCCTGTTCGGTGTGCCTAGTGAGTGGGACTGCACATCAGAATAGTCGCACCTTTTATACAGTCCAAAACATGATGTCCAGCCCACCTACAAGTTAATACATCACGGATCTAGGGTTCATGCAGAGTTTGCATCTATACATTTAGGGGTTATCCTTAACAGATTCGCAAACAAGTTACAATAGCAGCAGTGTGTCTTTGGATTTCACATTGATCTTTCACATATATCTTATTGTGCATAATATACGTTCATAGATTAGCTTCGTTGGTGCAGGTAATCCTTTATACACAGGTCAACGAAGGACAAGGTCTCAGTACATGACCCTAACATTTGGCCTGCAGGCAGTTTACATATTAACTTGTACACATAGGTCAAGACGGCCATGTTACATTCGGATTGACACTGTCCACCATCTTAGAACACAGGGTGATTTTAGAGAGGGAATCTAAAATGGCGATGAACCTAAAATGGCAGCTTACGCAGATCTAAGGTCAGGACCTTGCGACGCGGATTTCCTCGCAAAGCTACTTGGCCTGGGCCAATATATATATATATATACACAATCTAGAGGGTAGAATATGATTTCCAGTTCGACACTGCAATTCACATTGTTTCACTAACATAGTGGAAAATTGAAGAGAAGAACAAGTTACTTTCTTACCTGGTAACGTTCTTTCGATGGGATGTTCCTCCGACGTATTCCATATCTTTGACAGTGATTAACACAGCTGTGCTGCTTCGGAAAACTTTTTCGGTGAAGGCGTCCTGCATCGATGACGTCGATACGCTCCCTCGAGGACCTCCTCTGATGGCCGACGTCACCGGTTGTTATATATAGGACGCACGATGCCCGTAGCCTCAGTTGTAGTTTTTTCCCACAGAACGTGTGGCACCAATCTCCTGCCAGTATTACTACAGAAAGCCTTGCGGAAATGGAAGCTGCAATCGCATAAGAAATTCTGTAGAGGGGCAGGTCAGAGGGTACGATGTGGAATACGTCGGAGGAACATCCCATCGAAAGAACATTACCAGGTAAGAAAGTAACTTGTTCTTTGAGGCGATTGTGTCCTCTGACGTATTCCACATCTTTGACAGTCTCCCAAAGCAGTACCAACGTAAGGAGGTGGGAAAATATTTTAGAATTTTAGAATGCCCAATCAAATTGCAAAATATAGGACTGCCTTACCAAAGGCCAAATCTTGCCCAGGGACGGAGTCCAAGTCCAGGGAATAGTGTCTCACAAAAGTATGAACAGAGGCCCATGTGGCTGCTTTGCAAATATTGCGAATCAGAACACCCCTTTGCAGTGCAGTGGAGGCAGCCATACCCCTAGTAGAATGAGCCTGTAAGCCTACTGGAGGGTCCTTTCCCACCAAACGATAACACTCAGAGATCGTCAAAATGATCCATCTAGACAAGGTCTGCTTGGAAACAGCCTGACCTAAACGCCTTCCAGCGTAACCAATAAAAAGCTGATTGTCCACTCTGACCCGGGACATCCGTGAGAGATAGAAACTCAAAGGGTCCAACCTATGGAGCCTCTCCTCTTCCTTACCAAGATGTGGAGGAGGATAGAATGCTGGAAGAATTACCTTCTGGCTCAGATGGAATTCCGACACAACCTTCGGAAGAATGGAAGGCTGTACCCTAAGGACAACCCTGTCCTTATGGAACACAGTGAAGGGTGGTTTGGTGGAAAGTTCCTGCAACTCACTCACTCTGCGGGCGGAAGTAACCGCAACTAAAAATATAGTTTTAAAGGACAATAGTCTCAATGGACAAGAATGTAAGGGCTCAAACAGAGTTCCCATTAGGAACTTTAAAACCAAATTCAAATCCCATCCCGACACCTGGAAAGGCGACGGTGGAAACACATGAGTTAGCCCTTTTAGAAACTGAGATATCAAAGGGATTTTAAAATAAGAACATTCCTCAGACGAGTGCTTAAATATGGACAGCGCCGCCAGGTAACCCTTAATGGTACCCACATGCAGGCCCTTGTGGGCTAAGGAAGGCAAAAAAGAAAACCAAAATAATGGAACATTGGAAAGGATCCACATTCTGTACCCTGCACCAGTCACAGGACTTCCTTCAATGGCAACGGTACAGGGATTTCGTTGCGGGGCTTCTGGCCGAAAGCAACACCTCCATCATGTCTTCAGGGAGGTCCCAATCCTTATATCTCAGCCTTTCAGATACCAAGCATGAAGGTTGAGAGACTTGACCTCTGGATGGAGAACTCAACCCCCTTCCTGTGAGAGTATATCGTCTCGGTAGAGAAGACACCGTGGATGGCAGATGGACATGTCTAGAAGATCCGGGTACCTGGCCCACGCCAGAGCAATGATTATCATCCGTGAACCGAACCTCCGCAACCTCTACAACACCTGTGGAATGATGGGGACTGGAGGGAACGCGTACAGCAGTGGGAAGGACCACTCCACTACGAACGCGTTCCCTAAGGCTCCTCTTGGAGGAAATTCCCATGAGCAGTATCTCTCGCACTTCCGGATGACACTTGCGGCGAAGAGATCCACTAGTGGGGTTCCCCAAAGGGTGAAGATCTCCAACAGAACTTCCTGAGCCAGCTCCCACTCGTGAGAGACCTTGCTCTGCCTGCTCAGAGCGTCTGCCGCCGTGTTTTCGTCTCCGGCCAGGTGAACTGCCGAGATAGAAATTTCCTACTGGATGGCCCAGAACCAGAGCTGCATCACCTCCCTGCACAGTGGGAGTGACCCTGCCCCCCCTTTTGTGTTGAGGTAGTGCAAGGCCATTGTATTGTCTGTCATAATCAGGACATTCTTCCCCCGCACAGACGGCAGAAAAGCCTTCAGGGCTAGCCTGACAGCCCATAGCTCTAACAGATTGATGTGGAGTCTGGACTCCGACGGAGACCAACGACCGCTGGCCGTCAGCTCATTGGCATGAGCTCCCCAACCCATGAGGGATGCGTCCATCACGATTGTCACCTCCGGCCATGGTTGCAAATACAGAGCCCCTCTGAACAGATTTCATTTGATGGCCTTCCATAGAAGGTCCTGGGCGACTGAGGGCAGAATCTGAACGGGATCCGACATCCTGCCGGAGAACTGTGACCACTGCATATTGATTGCCCACTGCAGGGCTCTCATCCACAGCCTGGCCTCTGGCAGCAGTAAAATGCAGGATGCCATGAGACCGAGTACTCTCAAGAACTTGAACACCGGGAGACTCTGGGCACATTGAAATTTGTCCACCATCAGCAGAATGTGGTGAGCCCTCACCTGGGAGGCGAACACTGCCCCAGGGATGTGTCTAGCACTGCTCCGATGTACTGGAGCCGCTGGGTAGGTGTCACATGAGACTTCTTTAAGTTGAGGGAGAAGCCCAACTTGTGAAGGGAGTGGCCGGGGATGTACAGAAGATCCAGGACTTGCTTGTGAGAGCGTGCCCTGATCAACCAATCGTCCAGGTAGGGGTAGACATGAATCCCCCCTTTCCTGAGATGCGCTGCCACCACCACCATCAGCTTGGTGAAGACCCTCGGGGCGGAGGTCAATCCAAACGGCAGGACCCGAAACTGAAAATGCGAGTTGCCAACCATGAACCTCAGGAACTTCCTGTGCTTGGGATGAATCGGCAGATGAAAGTAAGCATCCTTGAGGTCGAGAGACACCAACCAATCCTGAAGTTGAAGGGCCTAGAGGACTTGAGAAAGAGCAACCATCTTGAACTTGTCCTTCCTGAGGAGCTTGTTCAAACCACGCAAGTCCATGATGGGTCTCAATCCTCCGTCTTTTTTCGGGATCAAAAAATATGGGGAATAGCAGCCCTTGTTCCTCTCCGCTACAGGTACCAGTTCTATGGCACCTTTCTCCAGCAGGGATAAGATTTCCTGCGCAAGGAGCAGATCCGGACGCTTCAAAGAGAGCTTCCCCGGGGGATTGTCGTGAGGCCTCTGCCGGAAAGGAAGACAGTAGCCATGGGCTATGATCTCCAGAACCCACACATCTGAAGTAATGGCACACCATTCTACAAGATGCTGCACCAGTCTTCCCCCAACCGGCAAACCATGGGACATGGCCTCATGCCTGAGCGGAAGCGGCTGCGGCAGTGCCTGAGGGCAAAGAGGCAACTGCCTGAGCGGCTTTGGCACCTCGAGTACCTTGTTTTCCACCTCTGGTACTGCTACATTGTCCCCTTTGACTGGCAGCTCCCCTCGATCCACCAAAGGAAGAGTACTATCGAAAGGAACCTCCCCTCCAATGCTGTCCCCTAGGACGAAAAGGCAGAGGTTGAAGTACTGCAGTGCTCAAGGACTTTGCTGCAGCTTTGGAGGTCTGCAACCTCTCAAGGCTCTCGTCAGCCTTGCTGCCAAAAAGATGGACACCATCAAAGAGCATGTTGAGAAGCTGGGACGGTACATCGGGAGCAAACCCCGACTTCCGCAACCACGTAAACCTGCGCATCACAGTGCTCGCCGCCATGGACCGGCTGACACAGTCTGCCACGTCGAGACCCGACTGAACGGTTTCACACATGGCATCCTTGCCATCCTGAACGAGAGCAAGAAAACCATCCCGTTCCTCCCCTTCGGGAATATGTTCAGCTGCCAACGACACACAATTCCACAGCATGTGCGTGAATCTTGCAAGGGCACAAACGGAGTTGGCTGCCTTTAAAGCCATACCCCCAGAAGAAAATACCTTCTTCGCCCAACCATCAAAGCGTTTGTCGTCCCTATCAGGAGGGATTGTAGGGTATGCAGCCTGCTTTGCTGGGGCCTGCACCACCAAACTCTCCGGAGTAGGGTGCGTAGACAAGTAGCAGGGGTCACCACTGACTCGGCAGTATTTTTTTGGCAACAACTTATTCACTGCCGGGAGACTCTCCGGAGCAGTCCAAGCCGCCACCACCCTTCTCTGTAAGGCCATATGAAATGGCAACACCGGGTCAGTGGGTGGACCTTGGTCCAAGATATCTGTCAGGTCATCCTGCAGAAAATCCACAGGTGGAGCAGACCACTCCAGATATGAGGTGCCTGTACGAGGAGTCAGCATGTGTACCAGGCTCAGGCCTGCCAAACTCAACCTCCGGGGAGGTATCAAGACCACTTGTGTCATGTAAAGATTGACAAAGGTCTTCCAACTGGCTATGACCAGACAACAGGACATCAGGAACCTCAGGAGGCACAACCCCCTCTTCATCAGACCTTCCTCTACCTCTGAATAGTACTCCAAGGGTTGGAACAAGTCCACCCTTGGAGGAGGAACAGAGTATGGGTCAAATATAGGCCGCAGAGACTTGCTGAGCGCCTTTGTCGGAGCTTCCACAGCTCTCCGGGGCACCTCTGGCAAATTTTCCTCAAAATGCGTCAAGGGTGCCGACGGGAGTGGCGTCGACGTCGACCGAGGCGCCGACGACTTCGGCAACGGCTTTGAGGCCGGAGCCCCGAGCGTGTCCTTCGACGGCCTCAGCGCCGATGGCGTCGACGACTTCCTCAGAGCCGGAGCATCGAGCAACTCCCTTAATGGACATGGCGTTGATGGCGTCGATGCCTTCTTTGAAGGCCTCACCAGCTCCAACGGTCTCAACGGCGTCGAGGACTGGCACCTGGAGCAGGCACAGTGGTGATCATCCTTTTATGATCGGGACCGTGGCGGTTCCCGATGATCGCGCCGACGGCCGAGCCCGAAGACGTGTGAGCGGTGGCTCTAGTGCGTTCCTTGCCGTATTCTCTCGATGGCGCAGACGGAGCGGTGCCCTGCGATTCGAAAATCACCATCATCTGCCGGTGGAATTCATACCATTCGGCCGGCGACGAGTGTTTCGTGGGACAAGCCACCCGCCGACTGGCAGAGACCTCTGACGAGGACGGGGAAGGTGACCGGTGATGGTGCTTCTGTGAATGCCTCGAAGAGGCAAAGGAATGGTGGGACCCGCTCCTAGAGCGAGACCCCCTGGACTTAAGCCGATGCAGAGAGTCGCCCCTCGAATCGTCGGTCGAAGGTCCAGCGGATTTGGAAACTCTACCTACCGACAGCTTCTTCTTCCGCTCCTGCAAGGCCTTCAACGTCAAAGACTAGCATTCATCGCAGTTATCGGTGGCGTGGCTCTCGCCTAGGCACCAGAGGCAAACGTCCTGCGGGTCCGTAAGAGACATCATGGAACCACAGCCCCGACACTTCTTGAAGCCCGACTTCGGGGTAGCAGAAGACGAAAACATATTTCACGCACAAACGATAGAAGAACCGATTCAACAGAAGGACCAAGGCGTGCTGAGATTCCAAAGCGAACACGTTTGTGGAAAAAACAGAACTGAGGCTATGGGCGTTGTGCATCCTATATATAACATCCGGTGACGTCGGCCGTCGGAGGAGGTCCTCGAGGGAGCGTATTGACATCATCGACGCAGGACGCCTTTGCCGATAAAGTTTTCCGAAGCAGCACAGCTGTGGTAATCACTGTCAAAGATGTGGAATACATCGGAGGACACAATCCCCTCGAAAAGGCAATTTCACCTTAATTTTCCTGTTCAGGTTTCCAGCCTGGCGGTTGTCTGGGCTTGCAAGCACTTCCATCTATTTCAGTTCGGTAAAGCATTTACAGTGGTCACAGACCACCAAGCCCTTCTCACCATCTACAGCAACCCCCAAGCCTGTATGCCACCACGTATAGAAAGATGGGGACCGCCGTCTCCAGGATTACAAATTCTCTAGCCGTCACAGACCAGGCAAGGACAACAATCGTCTGACTACCTTTCACACCACCCCACAGGACCCTCACTTCCGGCACACTCAATTGCTGATGCATACTTACAGTACATTATCCACCAATTAAAACTGTTCCCAATAGCATGAAAGATGTTTCAACAAGAGTCAGCAAACAACCCAGTGCTGGCCATCCTCTCACAGTGCATCAGCCAAGGAAAAATGTGACATGCAAGGGGCATAGCCAAACACCTAGATGAGACTTTGCAGTGCGACATCAAAGCAATGTTGCTGGTTCAGGATGAACTCACCTCCACTGAGGATCAAATAGTCATGAAGGGCTGACGAATGGTCCTGCCAAGTTATTGCGCCAACAAGTAGTTGACCTGGTCGATGGGGGACACCGACGAGTAGTCTCGATGAAGAAGCTATTGTGGCAAAAGATCTGGTTCCCAGGATTAGACAAACACGTTGAGGAGACCTTAAAGAATTGGGCCATATGCAGTGCAATAGCTCCAACCCCACGCCCAAACCCACTGCTGATGTCTCCGTTCCCCGGTGGTGTATGGGATTAGTTAGCGGTCAACTTCTTTGGACCCCTATGAGATGGCACGTATGCCCTAGTCATTATCGATGAATACTCAAGGTACCCAGCGGTACAAATAGTGTCATCCACAGCAGCAATGACAGTCACCCCAGGCCTGGACCGCATACTCACGGCCTACGGTATCCCCCAGACAATCAAGTCTGACAATAGGCCACGATTTACCAGCGTGGACTTTGCCAATTCTTTGCTCAATACATATGTTTCAAGCACCAGAGAATTACGCCTCTCTGGCCCCAAGCCAACGGCATGGCTGAGCGCTTCATGGGGAACCTCAAGAGGGCTCTGCAAATGGCACAGTTGTCCCAAAAACCTTTAGATCAGACACTGTACCCGCTCCTGCGTGATTACCGCCACACTCCCACAGCACCACGTACAAATGCCATGCGGATCTCTAAATTGGCCGTAGACTACGGACACGGCTGCCGCAAGGACCCCCGGAGGGCAACACCATTCCTTAGGGCGAGGAGATCCAAACAATGGGCACCGAAGAGAAGTAGAAAATGAAGGTTGCAGCAGATGAGCAGAGAGGGGCTCGAGAGCATGGCTTTGAGGAAGGTGACAGAGTACTGGTATGCCAGACCCAGAGAAGGAAGGAAGACTCACTTTTCGCACCTAGCCCTCTCAAAGTCATGAAGGTGAAAGGCACTATGATTATGGCAGCGCATGAGAAAGGACATGAAGTCACAAGAAATGTGCCACACAACACACTTCAAAGAATGTCGAGGCAAAGTAACGTATTGGGAAGTCTCGGAGGAGGAACAGGAGGACGTTAAGGACACATGGGTCAGGGAAGATTCTGATGACCCATACTGGAGAGAGGAGGAAATCTCAGGAGGTGAGGTGGCAGATGACGATGGTGAGTGGGTATCAAACAGGCCCCCTTTCCTCAGCCCCGAGCTGACAAGGGCAAGCCGCCCTGTGCGAGCAAAGACTAAACCTGCAAGATTCATTGAAGAGATGGGTCAATACCAGACTAACAGCCTCATCACAAGTTTGGCGGTAACCCTTAAATGTGGCGATAATGCTATTACACCTCCATTTAAGGGTCTTCAAAATCACAGGTTTGGCTGCATTTACCCCCAGCTCTGAGCTGGGGGTAAATGTGCCAGGAATTTGTCGATTCAATGAGGAATTCCTGAATGGGCCCATGGAGAATGGGGAAATACCGCTCCACCAAATCCGTGATCCGGTGCTAATAGCGCTGAGGGTTTGGGGGTAGCGCTATTGGCCCCAGTGGTATCCCACCGGGATACTGCCCAACTCGTGATGAGGCCCTAAGTGTTTAAAAAGGGGGAAGTTTGTCACGTTCAGTTTCAATCCTACCCACATCATTATGAGGAAGGCGGGGTTAGGATGGAGCCAGGACCCAGGGAAAGGATGTGACGGGCGAGGAAAGGGAAAGTTAGTTAATAAAGCATTTTAAGTTGAGACCGACATTGATAGTGTGGGCCTCTTTATTTACAAGTGTTTGGTTTTTGGGGTGGATGGATATCAACTTTAGTTTCCCGCGCCCTCATTCAATTCGATAGGTGTTCTGTGTTGCGTGCGCTTGAAAGGTAGCGGAGAATCAGTTCCCCAACTCCGTAGTAGTCATGCAAAAAATGACTTTCACACAGTAACTCCGCCACTGGCATGCAAAAAACCCTTGTCTGGTTTTATTGATTTGTGTAATTCTAGAACTCCCCTGGGAGGGCCCTTTTTGAGACACATGTTTCGGCGTGTCCTCTGCCTTCTTCAAATCAGGGCATTAAGTGTTACATTGTCACATATTCCATTGCTTCTTCTGTTCATGTTTGTTACGGTCTTAGTTCTTGGGTCATTTGGCTGCCAACGTTTCCTGGGTTAAATCCCACCTAAAAAGTGCGTGCTCCTGTCTGTTCGCGTCGGCTCCCCGAATCCTTATTTACAAAGCATGAATGGTGTCGCAGCGCCGCTGCATGAGAGCGAGAGCCCGGTTACCAGTTAACAGAGAGCATTCGAAAAAGGCATCAAGGAGAGCAATGGAGCGGAAGCAGGAGGAGGACAATGGGGGTGAGGGGAGCTAGGTGTGCCATGGAAGCGGAGCACGCAAGAATATCAAGAGTAGCGTGGCAAGATACAGCGGAGCAAGTCCATCAATACATTTAAAGATAATGCAGAGAAGGCGGAATTGCAATCATGCCTGGAAACGATGCCGGGTAAGAGAACGGGCTACGCATGGGACAGAGGAAGCAGGAAGGGGACTGTTTTGTATGTAACAAGGCCACATTTATTAACACAAATGCAAAAACAGAACAACACGAATTAGCAAGAGGATAGACACATCAAACCAAATTAAAAACCTCTCAGTGTCACAATAGTGCAATTTGGCAGGTGGTCTGTATAAATCTGCAATCGCGTGGTGTCTGGCAGGAAAGCATACCTTCAACCCCGCCCCACCGCTATACCAGGAGGCCCAAGACCCTGGACCTCCACTGTCCCAGCCCAGCCCACCTCACCGACCTGGCATAGGGGGAAATCACTGTCTTATCAAACCACCACCATCTCCAATAGGGACCCGGACCTACCAGTCTGGGGCACGCCCCGTCCCATGCAACACTGATGAATACCACAACGTTCTGTAAGAACATCCTCGTCCCCTGTTCTGACAGGTGAACCCCATCCTGGTGGAACATGCCTGAGCCCCTCTAAAATCCATGGGCTACTACTCTAAAGTGCCCGTGGCTGGATGCCAACAAGGCAACTTCATTGTTCAATTTGTGGGTTGAAATTAACAGCGGCCGGGCTCTCATCCCCATACACCGTACTTTCATTGGTATAATCTGCACCCATGCAATGATAGCTCAGGGCAAAATCTGCCCAACTTTGAAATTGCTGTAACCAAGCCCTCTCTGAAGTGTCTTTGACCTAGGAAAACCAAGTCATTGCACCCGGGTCGGGCACATGTCACCTGCTGCTCTCCCCGGCCGCTGCTGCCCTCAGCTGATGTACTTACAGACCTCTGATTCCAATCCACCAAATCGATATGTCAGACTTGAAGCCAATCTCGCCCAGACCCAGTTCCTGCACCAGCCGCACGGCCCTTCTGACGCAAAAATGGCTCACGCTTCATACCACGCAATGAGAACCAGAACATTGATCACAATCCAGTCAACACTTCTAGACCCCATTTGCCTTGTGGCCTCAGCCTGAGCCAGACCTCCTCACCCCCTAGCCCCGATCACAACGCGGTAACACACCTGGGGGGCCATACATAGTGTCTGAATTAATAAGATTTCCACCTCCCTAACTTCATTATCTGACTGTCGCCGAAATCCAATCCCTCTGCTGCGGTAGCTGCCCCAATTCTGAAAGAGTGTGAAGCAAAACCTATACCACTGAGACCAGCTGCATCAAGGACCTGGCGAAACACTCTCTTAGCCTGGATTCGAGAGATGCCGGGACTGCCCCTGTGTATGAAAAATGGCCCCTACCCCCCCCCAAAATGCTAAGTAGTTCATCATGGACCGGACTGGGCAGGATCGTGCATCTCCCGCTAACCCTAGCGAAATCCGGGTCTTACTCCCTCCCTGGTCTCTTTTGGATCTTCTAACCCACAGATGTACGGCCGTGGCAGTGAGTGGGTCGGGTCTCCCTCCCCTCTTGTTCTGTCTTGGATCTTCTAACCTACAGGTGTATCTGTGGTGGTGAGCAGGTCTGGGCACTGGAGTGATGGTGGGATGCCCGAGGAGGAGGAGGCGATGCGTCCATTCTCCATGGGAGGCCTTAAATGCCAGTTGTTCCCACTGCAGCACCGTCGCCGCACTCCGCAAAGCCACCAAATGTCCTCCCCTGTCCCCGGCCCCCTCCTGGTGCCCCCTGGGCTTGCTGGGAGTGCTGTATCATCCTCAGGAGCCGGAAGGAAGGAGCAGGGCCATGTTTGGGAGGGAGAGCGCCGGGAGAGCCCCTGCTGCTCCCCCACGGCAGCCCCGGACTTGCTCACCCAATCTGACTGCCTCACCATGGTGCCGAGTCTTGCCGCCAGGAGGCGACGGTGGGAAAAGTGCAGTGTGGGGAGTATGCAACTAATGACTGCATTAACGACTGTTTGGAAAGGAGTCAGGGAATAGGCTAAGGCCCAACCAGCAAAGTAGAACAACAGCCCAGAGGAAGATAAGAGTGAAAATAAGAGTTTTGTAAGCCGAGAGTGAACAATGGGTATCGACAAGTGCGGTCTAAAATAGAAATATGGGAACAGGAAGTGAGCGATGGATCCACCATAATTTATGGAAAGGGGGCATGGACAAAGGATGGGACAGACATACAGTTAGGACACTGCAAAGAATAGAATGTGAGTCTAGTTAACGTTTACGTAAAGGTAGTGAGTGGTCATCCAGAGCTGGATCACTGGAAGGAAGTTGGTCATGCAAGGTGCCAAGGACAGGAGATTTGAGAGTCAATTTCACTTTCAATTTATTTTATGTTTGTTGTGAAACTCACATTGAACTGAAAATGTCCCCAAAGATTTGAGAGACGTTGGCATTGATGTGGGAAATATGATCGAAGGATGAAGTGATGGAGACTAAGGCAGTGGTACAGATAGACACCAAGAGGGGACCAAGACCAGCAGCTGGAGGGCACTGAAATAAGGGGGAAATGAGGAGGAGGATGAACCCGCCCAACAAATAGAACACGTGAGATCAGAAAGAACAGTTGAGAAATATTCTTGAGCAGATCTGGAAATGCAAAGAGAGGAGAACATAAAGCAGATATTGGCAGGGTTCACAGGGTGAAACAAGTCCGCCAAGCCGAGAAGGATCAGTATGAAGGAGGTCAGTAACCGAGAAGAGAGCATCTTCTGTGGGGCGAGGAGATCAGAATCCAGACTGGAGAGCGTTTGAGTCCAGAAAGACAGAAAGCGGCTAGTAGATAGCACAGCCTAGCAACATAAGAAGAGATGCACAGAACCAGGCAGATAACCTGCCGGGGAAGAAGAATCTCAAGTCCACTGTTTAGGAATAGCAAGAACAGAGGCATGTTTACAAGAATCCTGGAAAAGACCAGAGTAGAGGGAAAGATTAGAAATCTAAACACGATGGCTCTAGAGTGAGGGACAGATTACAGGAATCACAGACAGTGGACGGCTTGGCATTGCAGCAGAGATGAGTCATTGCAAGGAAGAAGTTGACGATGATCAACTTTTGAAGTGACGAGGACGGTCAGTTCAAAAGCGCAGGAGAAAAAGAGAGTGTTGGATCCGTGGCACAAGGAGTGAGGACCAATATTACCACCTACTCGGGGATGGGGAGAAAGATAATGTATGAGATTATAGTAATATAAACACTTAAGACGTACATCATGGACATGGGATAAGTGAGGATTGGCAAAAACGAAGAGATCTAAGGACATTTTATATGTTTCCCCTTTTGCTCTGAGCTGTAGGAAGAAGAGCAAGGCAGACGTAAGAGAATTGGTAGGGGTCGAGCGTGGAGGTTTAAGTGACAGAGTAAAGGGACAGATGAGAGACAGGATCAGGAGCAGAACAGAGAGCTTTAGTGACACACTTTGGGGTGCCCTTAGTGCACAGAAGCAGGCGATAAGAGGAGAAAGAAGAAATATATAGAGAACACAGGTCACGAAGAGAAACACTGCCAGGCGTGATGCCGAGAACCATGGAGGAGAGGGACAGGGAGGGTAAAAGTATCGGAAAAGGAAAGAAAAAGATGGTTGGTCTTAAGAGGATGAAGGGAGGAGTCAGGAGAATAACCAGATAAAGAGGTTTACGCAGGATTGAGACAAGCGTCTTAATCTGAGGAGGGCACATGATTTGGATGCAATGGAATAAATTGGTAATACAAAGAGAGACAACACGCCTTCAAGAGGTGAGATGAAGATGGTTGTTTTTATAAATGATAAAGCACAGCACTGCCATTTACACAGCTGCAAGGCGCTAATCACATGATCAAAATAAGGGAGGACGACCGAGGAGAGGTGCAATAGAGTCGAATCAATGCCAAAGAAAGAGGAGATAGTGGAAATAGAATGGGATCTAGAAAGAGATGGAAAGTTATATTGTACAATGCAGATTTTAATTTGGGAGAGGGAGGTTACATCGTGGAAGCATTCGTCGAATATGAACGCGACAATATTTGTAATCGTATTTGGCCAAAAATATGTGTGTGGGGTGGGTAATCGTGATAACTAAGGTAGGGGGAAGAGGTGGAGAGGCCACGCCCCCCCACATATATGTGCGGCCAAATTGAATCAAAGAAGAAAGGGAAATTTGAGGAAATCGTATTCCTTGAATTGTTTTCGATGTAATGACATAGAACCTTCAATTTACTCAAGCAGAAGGTTCGTAACACAGAGTGTTTCTGCTGGAAACTCTGAGGGCAACCTTGCACTGTTGCTTAAGGGCAATTGCAGCCAGTGTAAGGTTGCTGTTATGAAAGCAAAGAGGCGTCTTACCCTCAACAATTGAGAAAGATTGACTGCTCTATTTTTTGTACACTATGAAACAACTTACTAGATAGAAAAATGTAATGAGTTTGCGCATTATTCCGAGACAAAATATCCTGCTTCAGTGCAATATCACTCTGTCCGATACTCGCAGGCAATCTCTTCAGGCCAAGACTGATCCGTCCTGGGGCGAATTTGCAGAACATGCTCATCTGGATTTAAATTCGACATTAACGACCATGAAACCCAGGACCGAAAGTGAGAAGCGATGCTCGCTGCGCCTCGATGCCGCATACTGTGCAGCTGAATGGTCTTTAACTGGCAGAACCCACGAATAATGTGCCGCAGCCGCGCATGGGCATCAGATCGCCTGGCGCAAACCTGCCTGTAGGCACGGTAAAATAGGTCCTGCTTGCGATGCAGGTGCTCGCCCCGTCTCAGCGGTCGCTGGACCCACCAAGCTGACTTCTTCAAGTGCTGAGACCGGGGCATGTTAATGCACATTTTAGTTTTATTATTTGATTTAATTGCATTGCAATTTTTACAAATTTTTTTTCTAGAAATTTGCAAACATTTATCCAGTTCAATATCTTGGTTATTTACCGAGTCCTGTGTGCGCATTTAAAAACCCAAAACACAATAGCATATCTAAAAATAGTGTTGAAAATGCGATTTTCGGAAGTGCAGAAGCCATCTTTTGTTGTGTTACATAATTATGTGCTGGCCTGCAATTCTGCATGTGTTGCTGGCCGGAGCAATGCCTGACAGGCTCCCAGCGTCAGCGCATTTCACAGAGACAGGGCCTTAAAGGGCCGCCATTGTGACATGTCTGATATTACATGTGCATCCCTGTAAAAATGCAGTGGTTTCTGAGCAGCCCTCTTCTGCATAGTCATGACAATGTCGACAATGCCAACAATGTTGTCTCCTGCATTGCACAGCCATCTATACTTGTTCCCAGCATGCACAGGGGAATGTGTGTGTTTTCGGTGCATTTTAAAGTGCATCCCGTTTGTGAATTTGCGATGAATTGTAAAATGTGCCTAAACGCTCCCTGATTTGCAGGATTTTGCAGAAGGAGTGGAAAAGGACACCAGAATGTGTGCATTGCAGAAACCCACATTCACTGGCTATGTGTGAATTCGGCACAGCATTTTTTGGCCAAAGTGAAGGGGATGAGCTTGAACGTCATCACTTGCATCAAATAAAAGTTTGAGAACCTGACCCACTAAATAAATCGTGCCAGCAAACCAACCTCTCACATATCAAGAAACACCTTTTGGGCCCAGACCTCCTGACCCTTTACCAGTCTGGGTTTCGGTCTGGTTGCTCCAGGCGCTATGTGAGTTATGCTGTATGCTGGATGTAGGGCTGGGAGGTCTGACTCTAGTGGTATTGAAACTCTCCTCAGAGTTTGGCCCTTTTAAACATTGGCCTTTGTGCTGGGTTAGGTGTTCTCCTGTCCCACTCGAAGTTCACAAATGGTCAGGATTGGGGGAGGCAAGGCCAATTAGATCTCCTGGCCCTTCTCCAAGGTGATCTACGTTCCCCAGGGGTCGATCTCACCCCCCTACTATTTAATATGTACATGCACCAATAGGGAGATCTAATTAAAGGGTTGGCCATCCCGGGGCGCATCCATACGTGGATGACATTCGGCTGCAGCGAGTGGAATGTCATAGAGAACCGGCAGAAAGAGCCTGTACTTCCCAGGGCTCTGTAGACAGACATGATAACACTCTCATAAATTGCTGACAATCACGGGGCAGACGTGGTGGGGGGATGAGAATTGGCATGCTGCAGCATGATGGGTCCTTCTGGGCGCTCTCCCCACCTGTCGCCTCACCCTGGTGCGCTGCAGCATATTGTGGTGCAGATATCTTGGAATTGATGCGTCCAAGGACCTTGAAGCATGGTTTTTTGAATTTCAAGTTTTGTTCCTGGCGTCAAGATGGTTACAAGTAGCTTTGTCCGGTCCTTCTTTGACCACATTCATGTTTTGCACGCTGCAGGGCAAATATCTCGGAAACGGTGCACCATAGGGCCATGAAATGTGGTTGTTAAGTTCCCATTGGGACCTTGGAATTCTGTTCCTCGCGTCCAGATGCTTGAAATGAGCTCCGTCCAGTCCTTCTACGACCACCTTGATGTTTTTCTGCTTTGAGGCAACCGTCTCATGTGTGCAGGGGCTGAAAACCAGGGAACGGGATGGGGTGTCCAGGTAATGTAGCCATTGACATCTGGGTGGTCCTGTGCAAAATATGGTGCAAATTGGTGTAATGGTGTAGAATTGTATGAGGAACAAACTAACAGATTTTCCATTTTATATTTATATATGTATAGAAGATAGATAGATTGATGTGCTGCCGTTGAGTGATTGTGGGTTTGATAGCCGTCCGCTATCCAGACTTCCTATTTCTCTCCAATCCTTCACCTGCCTTTCCTGTGCACACGCGTGCAGTGGAATCGTCCACAGGTGCGTTGCACCTCACATCACTGCCTCTGTTGAGTCCCTGGGTATGGATGCAAATTTTCACCTACGCTCTAGTCACTCCACCCAGACATGCATTCCAACCTCTGACCTTTATACTGCAGCCCAAACTCTGGCTCTTGTTCTGGTCGTGGATTGTAAGTCTCGGTCAGTTTGAATCCACCTCTCTCGATTAGGGTCAGTGCTCCACCCCACTGCCAGTCTGGTGGTTGGGTCCAAAATGTTCGACCATCTAACATATATTCTTCAGCCCTCCCACTGGCTGCCTCGTTCCGTGGTATACACCTGTGTCCCGCGGGGAAGTCCATCACTGACTGCGTCCCCTTAGTAACATCACAGACACATTAAAGATCAATGGCGGCGCTAAGAGCCTGAGAAATTGAACCCAACTCATGCCTGACTAGCCAAGACTTAATTAGGTGAACACCACCACCCGTGCCTTTCCATCATCGGCTTTAAGTCCAACTTCTTTGAGGACTACCTCAGACTTTTTCTTGTTGCTAGCCTCTGCAGTGGGCCGTAAGCTTTTTATCTGTGGTACCTTAATTCTCTCAACCAACCCTGGTTTTCTCTCAGAACTCTTGCTCTTTGATGATTTCGAGTCTGTGTTTTTAATGTACCCGCTGATTGGACTGTATCATTGGTTCCTTTGATCTTGCCAACATTTTCATGAATATCTACAGTGTGCTGATTCTCCTGCTTTCTTAGAAACAAATTGATCATCACCATTGGCCACTGGGTTAGCCTAGTATTGAAACCAGCAGAGTATTGTTCTATTATGTGCTTTGGTATAGTATGGTCACCATTGCCCACTAGATTAGCCTAGTATTGAAACCAGCAGAGTATTGTTCTATTATGTGGTTTGGTATAGTATGGTCACCATTGCCCACTAGGTTAGCCTAGTATTGAAACCAGCAGAGTATTGTTCTATTATGTGCTTTGGTATAGTATGGTCACCATTGCCCACAAGGTTAGCCTAGTATTGAGACCAGCAGAGTATTGTTCTATTATGTGCTTTGGTATAGTATGGTCACCATTGCCCACAAGGTTAGCCTAGTATTGAAACCAGCAGAGTATTGTTCTATTATGTGCTTTGGTATAGTATGGTCACCATTGCCCACAAGGTTAGCCCAGTATTGAGACCAGCAGAGTATTGTTCTATTATGTGCTTTGGTATAGTATGGTCACCATTGCCCACTAGGTTAGCCTAGTATTGAAACCAGCAGAGTATTGTTCTATTATGTGCTTTGGTATAGTATGGTCACCATTGCCCACAAGGTTAGCCTAGTATTGAGACCAGCAGAGTATTGTTCTATTATGTGCTTTGGTATAGTATGGTCACCATTGCCCACAAGGTTAGCCTAGTATTGAAACCAGCAGAGTATTGTTCTATTATGTGCTTTGCTATGATCACCATTGGCCACTGGGTCACCCTAGGTTTGAGAACCAACAGAGTAGTGGAGGGTAAGCAGAGTATTCTTCTGTTGTGTGCTTTGGTATGGTATGATCACCTCTGGCAAGTGGGTCAGCCTCGTATTGGGAACCGCAGAGTATTGTTCTGTTATGTGCTTTGGTATAGTATGGTCACCATTGGCCACTGGGTTAGCCTAGTATTGAAACCAGCAGAGTATTGTTCTATTATGTGCTTTGGTATAGTATGGTCACCATTGCCCACTGGGTTAGCCTAGTATTGAAACCAGCAGAGTATTGTTCTATTATGTGCTTTGCTATGCTCACCATTGGCCACTGGGTCACCCTAGGTTTGAGAACCAACAGAGTAGTGGAGGGTAAGCAGAGTATTCTTCTGTTGTGTGCTTTGGTATGGTATGATCACCTCTGGCAAGTGGGTCAGCCACGTATTGGGAACCGCAGAGTATTGTTCTGTTATGTGCTTTGGTATAGTATGGTCACCATTGGCCACTGGGTTAGCCTAGTATTGAAACCAGCAGAGTATTGTTCTATTATGTGGTTTGGTATAGTATGGTCACCTTTGCCCCCTGGGTTAGCCTAGTATTGAAACCAGAAGAGTATTGTTCTATTATGTGGTTTGGTATAGTATGGTCACCATTGCCCACTGGGTTAGCCTAGTATTGAAACCAGCAGAGTATTGTTCTATTATGTGGTTTGGTATAGTATGGTCACCTTTGCCCCCTGGGTTAGCCTAGTATTGAAACCAGCAGAGTATTGTTCTATTATTTGCTTTGGTATGGTCACCATTGGCAACTGGGTCAGCCTAGTATTGGGAACTGCAGAGTATTGTTCTGTTCTGTGCTTTGGTATGGCACATAATGTGTGACTTGGGTTTACCCCCTTTCCCCGATGCCGGATTCACCAAAACCGACGTAGTCGTACACAATTCTAAGAATTTGGTGCTGTTAGCCTGCTGCATATTCGAACCATATCGGGGAAATGTGGTTTGTTTAGGCAGGTGATAGCGTGGATCTAAGTGTGGGCATCGGGCTGCAGGATTATTTGCTGCCATGAAAAGGCGAATGGGGTAGGGCTAAAAAGGTGTGGGGCATGGGGGCAAGAGGCACAGTTATGAGATGGGGAAGGTGGAGGGCACTCATTGACCGGGAAGTGCAGCAGGATGGCATGTAGAGGGGCGGGGCAAGGGTAAACCCAGGGAATTCTTAGATAAGGCCTGGCCTGGGGGTCTGGCCTGGCTCTTAGGGCCAAACCCGAGCCAAGTCAGGGATATGGCAAAGTAAAACAGGATAGAGGCCTGTACCAGGGACTGTGGAGAAAGAAAAGGGGCTGGGGCAAGAAATGGGCAATAAAGGGGTTGGGGTAACAAAAGGGGTTAAAGGCGTGGGGGCAAGAAAAGGGACTAAAGGGAGCTAGGGCAACAAAATGGGCCAGGTGAAAACCAAAGTGTCGAGGGTGAGAAAATAGGGTAATGCTACTTTGGGGGGAGGAGTGTCGCAAGTATTTAATGGATGGTTGCATGGGGAAGGGGAGAGAAAGGGAACTTGCGCCACTCAGGGAAATGTGGGGGGGAATTGTGGACGGTGGCACAGGGAAGAGAAAAGTGACTGGCAGGACTCGGGCAGAGAACAACAGAAAAGATGTGGTGGCCTGTCGGGGGATTAGGACAAGGCTGGTACTTTGGGTTGGTGTAGGGGTAGCTGTGGCAGGGATGGGTAGTTGGGCGGTGTTTGTGTTTTTGGGATGGGGAGGGGTGCTGAGACAGGGAAAAGAGGATGGTTGTGCTTGGGGGGGGGCAGGGAGAGCGTCTGTGTTTTTAAATGTTGAGGTTTTGGGGTAAGGGGAGTGAGCACCAGAGGAGCACAAAGAGGTGGCAGGCTCTGCTAACCATCCTTTTGTGCTCACTTATCTTTAAATACCGTTCGCTGCACAAAGTGCACGAGGAAATGCTCCTGTTCTGTACAAGGCGAAGAATGAGTGGCTGGGGTGGGACAGGAAGTCAGGCGGTCTACAGGAAATCAGGCAGGCGCGCTATGTATGTGCTGCCACACAACAGCAGTGTGTTTTTTTAACATATTTTCTTTCCTGTAACGGGGGCAGTAGGTGGGGTACGTTTTGCTCCCTGAAAGGAGGATGCGCCCCCGCTTTGAACCGGGCCAGCCCAATCCCCGCCGCGCTGCCCAAGCTCTATGCTCGGGTTGGGAGGAGTAGATGGGGAAAGGATGCAGGGGTATGTGAGGAGGGGGGCCCGTTACAGAAATGGTAAACAGTGCAGGGGCACGAGAGGTTTTCAGCCCCCACTGCGCTCTCCTGGTAATACAAATGATGTTGTCATTTTCTTTGATGGCTTTGGCCCATGGCTGTGAGCTGACAGTGCGGGGTAATCAGCTGTGTGATGGCGAGCCATTAACACGCCAGTGTGACATCCCCACCTGCTGTCACACAGTTTTACCTCAAGCAGAGCAAGTGTATAAAGGAATTTTTGGAGACCCAGATTGGTTTTTTTGCAAAACACCTGCTATTACAACTTCTCAAGGAATAAACGCTTCTTAAATTAGTTTTCAATTTGTTTTTTCCTCACAGAGGTAGACCTCTACAGGCAACGCGGTAGATAAAAGAGGACCACAAGAATTAGCGGATAATTATTGGGGTTCCCTGTTAGGTAGACAGGAAGGTGGCCACAGATTGTAATGTATGTATTGTTAAGTTTGTCAGTGTGTCAGGGAAATGTTTAAAGCAGACTTGTATTGAAGGGGAAGCTGTTCACTATTCTTTTTTGCTTTGCTGTAGGGTTTGTGACGTCACAAATGAGGTTATTGAATAGGACTAATCGTGCTTAGAAGGTGACAGAGTATATTTTGGTTGATTGGCGCTTGAATTGTCTCCAAAAAGCACATGGAAGCATTGTATCCTGCAGATACCTATGAATCTTGGAAAATGCTTGTCTTCAATATGGTCCGTCCATCCGAAGATAAGCCACCGTGAACGTCCCACCAATAACTCAATATGTCTACTATGTATAAATGGGACTGTTCTATGCCCCCCTGAATTTGACTCCAACTACTATTACTCCCACTCGATTCCCCACTCTACATTGCCCAAGATGCTACACCACTATCATTGTACTTACTATATTTTAATCACCTTGTAATAGAGCCTAGTGAATATACCCGGAGAGTAATTTCTTTCTTTTGTTGTATTGTTGTTGTTACTTTATTGTTGTTATACCCTATTGCAAATGGTCAAATGCATATTCCTAGGATGTACATTGCTACACATTTGTCGACTAATGCATACCACTTGCTGTGTGTTACTAATAATAAAAAAAACACATTTAAAAAAAATGGAAGAATTGTATATTGGCCCTTGGGTGCAGATAACACCAAGAGGGCGGTGGAGAGCGAGGAGGATTTATTGGTATGTGGGGAGAACAGTTTAACATTAATGTATTTGGGAAATGTATTGTGATCCACAGTGAAGCACAGGTTTGGTGGAGCACATATTGAGGGGTTTAAGTATTGCAAAAACATAAATGAAATGAGAAAAACGTGACATTATCTTACATCATTGGAGGGGATCTGAGAAGCATGTGGAAGAAAGATGGATTGGCCCAGGGTGGAGGTTAGAGTGAAAGTAACTTGTGATAGGTGTGTATTTATTGTATTTGTTGTGTGTGTGAGTGAGTGTATTTTAATAGCGGTGTTTGTGGAGAGGAATGCATAAAGTTGTGTGTTGTGTGGTCAGAAAAATGGTGATAGTGTTCTCTTTTGCCGCAACGGCATAAACAATATTCTGTTCTCCACGTCTAAATAGACAGCTCAGCTTGCGCTGTCTTTAGAGAGGCAGACAACAACCACATAGTTTTATTAGAGTTTGGAAGATTATACAGGGGCCAGCAGTGAAGGGAGGGGGAGAAAACTCAAGTAGGCAAAGCTGGCTTATATAGCAGGAAAAGCTATGGTGCACGCAGCTGAATTCTCAACACATGTTTTGGGCAGCATGACCTAAAAAAAGCAAAGTGAGAATGGTATTAAGCGTTGTGCTAGGCAAATTCAAGTGTAATGCATGGAAGAAGCACTCAAAGAAGCAATGTTTTTTGGCTGACAGCAGTATGCGAATAACCAGCAGACGTAGGAATTCCAGCCAAGGAATACATTGGGCCTCATTACACGGAAGGCGGTAAACCATGGTGCTATTAGCACCATGGTTGCCGCCGGTACCATACCAGTACCACCATGGAGGAAAGGGGAATTACCATCCCATTCCAAGGTTGGCGGGGCGGTAATTCCACCTTTCTCCATGGCCCTTCCCCATTCCCATTTTTGCCCCATAGGGCATAATGGGAATGGGGAAGGAGCTAATTACTTTACCGCAAATTGCGGTACCGTAATGAGCACCAAGGTCCCTTTGCGGGTCCCAACTTTAACGGCTGGTCTACACCAGCCGTTAAGGTCGGGTCCCACAAAGGGACCTCGTAGTAAGGCGGTAAGGGTTAACGGTCACCGGTATCTTTACCGGTGACCGTTAACCCTTACCGCCTTCCGTGTAATGAGGCCCATTGTGTCAACTTTCATTGCATGGGGACCCAGAATAATGTGACTTTCTGCATTGGGGAAAAGCGCAGGGAATTCAGGCTTTGTGAAGTGGAGGAGAATTTTTGGCAAACGTGGGATTTAAAGGGCTGAGATAGAGCAAGGGGGTTTGTAAGAGGTGATTTGGGAAGCAGAAAAGAAGAGGGCTGTGGAGTGACCTTTTAGTGATGAAGATTTAAACATTTACTTTTTTGCAGTGTGTTTTTGCCCGTTTAATGATGAACATCAGTTTTGTTTGTATCTAGGACGCTATAGGAGTGGGTGGGTCGAATACACATGATATGCGAATATGGAGCCAACATTTTTTTATATAAGGAGTAAAGTAACTTTTGGTAGGTAGCGGCAATTGAACAAGGGTCAGGGCACGTTATGGAAAATATGGATGTTAATTTAGGGCCTTAATTGCACCAAAAGCATTCTAATGCTACCCGAGAGTAAGGACTTATTTGGTTGGTTACTTGAATTAAAACATTTATAAAATATATAGGTAAGAATGTTGTTTTGACAATGGGAATGGATTGGTGCGAACAAAAAGGGTGGATATTTTATTAGAAGGAATTTAACATGAGGAATTTTTGTAATGAGGAAGGGACAGTGAAGGCAGAATGCGTTAAGTGCGATGGAGTAAATGGATGTGCAGACATCGTTTGGGTTAACAAAGAATTGATTTGGGCTGCCAGAGCAACTTTGCTGTTTTAAGGCTGGCACTGTGTCAGAGGGTTTGAAAGAGAATTATTTTTTCAGGCACCGCGCAGACACATTTGGCTTTTTCGCAAGCACTTGTTACTAGCAATGAGTAGAACACTTTAAAGTATACACGGGGCAGACATGCTAAGCAAAGGTGAGTGCTGATTACTGATTTCTGATTTATGGAGAAAGATGTATTTCGCAATCATGGGCTGGCAAAGGAAGGTTTCCACACACACACATAAGAAGGCAGAAATTTGCACGGGTTAAGATAGGACTGCGATGACCCAGAAAGGGAAATGATGGGAATTACATAGCCACAGATATAAAAAGGACATATTTTACATGTGCACAGGAGTGACATGTGGGAGGAAGAGACCACAAAAGACAAGAGGAAATTGGCAAGACTTGGGAGGGGGACACGCAGCCTTCATAGTACAGTGCATAACCTTAGGAACGGTAGGCGCCAGATCACAGTGTCCATATCAACAGTAGGTGCCAGATCACAGTGTCCATATCAACAGTAGGCGCCAGATCACAGTGTCTGGCGCATGCGCCATGAAATTAACACACATCGCAGACAAATAAGGCCATTGCAGGCACCAAGGCAATGCAGATACACACACATAGAAAAGGGCGGGTGGATCACGTTGAGGGGAGACCCAATTCAGGGGAGCATGGTGAATTTTATTTACATCATTTAAGGTAGCATTTTATAGCGAGGGAAGACACAAGAGCATGCCAGGAGGATGGGAACACACACACAACAAATATGACCGGCAGAAATGAAAGGCATATTGTCACGATACTAACAACAGTTTTGTTCAAGGGAAGGGCAGACACAGAGAAGGAGAAATGGACAAATAGCTATGAGCAGCTTTCAGAGATGCGATGGTGAGAGGGGAGGTGAGTGACGGAACTCACGTGAGTTAAGGATGAGGGGGCGAGACGGAAAAGAGAGACCGCTTTTGATGAAGGGGCAGGCGAATGCAATAGACATCTGGGGGCAAGTTTATACCAGTGGAATGAGTGTTCAATACAAGAACCAACTCAGAGAAGGGGATGATTTGACATTAAAATGAATTATGCTGCGAGCTGGCAGCAGACACGATAGTTACACATTGAAGGGAACCAGGTTGGAGGCACAGGGAAGAGAGGGCACACTATATTGCCTAAAGGGACCAAAGATGTGTTTTAGCAGGATTTGATTTTTGTCATGTTTTTTTGTGGCTGAGAGGGAAAGGAGGCAACCATGGCAGATGATATTACTGCAACAAGAGAATAATAGCCGACCAAGTAAAAGAAATAAGGTGTTTAACTGCACACAAGATAAAGGCCAGGAAGGAAGGGCTACAGAGGGAAGCACACTGTGTAAAATAGGAATGCCCAGCAAGTAATGAATGAGTGTATCAAGGGAAGTAACACATTGCGCATATTATTAATGGAAGTGTCAATGTTCTAATGGACCTAGAGATGACATTATTTTGTGCATCATCATTAAGGCAAGGCAGCAATGCAAAGAGAAGGAGCAAAACTTGAAGAAATAGGTACGTGTAGAAGGGAAGAGGAGGTACATAGAGATGGCAGGTAAGTACTGGGCAGGTGAAAGGAGTGTGGGAGGTGCTACACGGATATCTAGGCAAAGAGAAGGAGATGCAGGTAAGTAACAGGTAGAAGGAGAGGGAGATGAGGAAAGGGTTTCAGTCAAGAGTATCTTTTTGTACAGGACAAGAGGCACAGACGAAGCATGGCACTGGGAAGACGGCTCTCTGCAGGAAGAAAAGTATCCTTTGTTTATGAGATGTACAGGACTCTGGTTATTTGAAGTGTAATGTTTATGTGTAACTGTTTTTTATTGATTGGAAATGTAATGTTTATTTGAGATGTGTAACCTTTTATTGAATAGAAGCAGACATGCATGTACAAGAGATGCAATTCAAACTTGTCTTGCATGCACTAACACATCACTTGCGCTTATCTCAGTGTCAAGAAAGTTTAGGGAGGGAGCAGCATTAATCTGCAGGAAAGATGGACAAGGGGAATAATGCCTCGGAAAAGACAGCTCATGCAGGCCTGCCAACAAACAGAAACCCTAAAGACAAGTTCAGCATTAAGGGGACGAGGAAAGCATCTTGGACATTTTGGGCGAAAAAAGAAATTGCCATCATATTCGCCAACAGCACAGACATCGCAAGCTCGTCGCATGAAGAAATCACACAGCAGCAAGGCCAAGGCACCACGCGCAGGAAAAGCGAGAGCTGATCAAAAAGAGGAGGTGTAGTTTTGTGTCCATTACTTTATGATGACTTTTGTCGCCATTTGGTTTCTTACAGGACAGCTTTATTCAACTCAAGGGTGTCCCAAGAGAAGAAGAACAGAAGTGGCAAGTGTTTGAAAAAGTCTATGTTACTGTGGCTTTTGTTGTGTTTTTTCTCTATCTCTCATGCGGTCACAAAGGAAGAATGGGACAGTCAATGCTTCAGAGAAATACAGGAGAGCACCAACATTATAAATTACATATGGAATAGAAATGGAGTGGTTAGTAGGCTTGGAAGATGTGAAGGAGGTGGGAAAATAGGAGAATAAAAGGAATTGGTAGCAAGCGTTTAGGCAATGATAGAATGTAATAAAGACAATGGGCCTCATTACGACCCTGGCGGAGAACCATGGTGCAATTTGCACCATGGTCCATGGCGCAAAGCTGCCAACTCCGCCATGGGGGTTGGCGGACTTACCGCCCCATTCCGACCTTGGCGGGGCGGTAAGTCCCCAATCCCGATTTGCCCTTCCCCATTCCCATTTTTGCCCCATAGGGTATAATGGGAGTGGGGAAGGCGTTAATTACGCCACCGTAAATTACGGTGGCGTAATTAACGACAAGTCCCGTAGCGCCATGGATTTTTCCGCCTGCAAAAAGCAGGCGTAAAAATCACCATGGCGCTACGGGAACTCGTAGTCGGGCGGAAAGGTACGCCATGGTTTACGCTGCCGTAAACCCCTTTCCGCCAGGGTCGTAATGAGGGCCAATGTATATACATTTTAGAAACTCACCTGGTTTTCTCTGTGGTTCAGGTACAACGAGAGCCCAGCGGATGACCCTAGCACACGATCCCATGACCAGCAAAATAATAAAGGAGAAGGCCTATCGCCAGAGGGGCCTGTTGGACCCAGCCTAATACCCAGATGTCACGAACTGGGACTCAAGAAAAGCCCTCTGATTGTGTGCTTCCCAACCACTAGGTTTCCTCTACCAGTAACACTCTCCCTGTGCAGTGACTGTCTTATTATGTGGCATTAAGATTTAAGGTTCTTAGACATGGCGCAGCTCATAGTAAACATGGTACGCAAGCAAAGGGTGGGAGCATCAAAAGGAACTCTGGTGAGAGGAAAGGGTGAATTTGGGGGTGGAAACTGTTAAAAGGAGAAGAGGGAAACATGTTTTTTATTACAATGGAATGATGGGTCCCACTGGGAATGCTGGAGCATCACTTAAGTGGCCTCCCCTACTTGTGGTGGCCAAGGTCACCCGTTGGGTAGCTGGGAGACTACACATTTGCAACCTTTTAAAAGAGGAAAAATAAATATATATATATATATATATGCGAGTACTTGCATGACCAATTTGACTTACAGCACTAATGATATATGGTACCAGCACATAGCCATTGTGAGGAGGGAGGTTTCAGGGAGGGGCTGCCATGCGAACTCTCCCTCTTCCCAGGCCACAAACAACTACACGAGTTCTATGGTGCTTCCAGAGGAAGCAGGCTACACTACCATGAAAGACACGGGAGAATTTACCCCATGATAACAATTACATGAAAACATGGACAATGATAGAGGATTGCACGAACGCAGATGACTTGACAACACATATTGAAAGGCTCAAACAAAGGAAGTACAGCACAAGGGATGCTGCAGTAACCCAGGGGTGAAAGAACAGAAGTGGGAGGACTGCCTGAATGTCGCAAGAAAGACCAGCTACCCGTATATGGACACAGGTTTGCAAGAGAAGAATGGGTGGAAGGCGGCAGGGATGCATAGCACAAGTGCTCCTGGCAGTTCCAGTGGAGATGGCGCAGAGAGAAAAGGATGAATACATAAAGACGTGGCAAGGAGTTCGAGCTGCTTACACAGGTAGAAAACAAGGCAGCCTCTGTCTGCAATGCCAAACAGGAATAACAACATAATGTTGCCAGAATTAAGATTAAGTAAAGAGTGGAGAGAAAAGAGGCTGCAGACGCATTCCAAGGGTGTATGGCATGAGAATAGGGAACAATATCTGCAGACCAACACTGGGCCTGAAGCTCACGTGCAGGTGCCACCCAAATGAAAAAGAAAATGTACCGTAATGCCATCAAGCACACCAGCCTTGATGGTGCCCCAGAAAGACACAGAAATGAATGGCTGCCCTGAGCTGAAGAAGAGGAAATGACATGGAACACAAACGAACCCAGAAGGAGCTGGAACAACCTGAGGGGGGTGACGAAGGTGTGAAAAACAAGACACCCATATGTGGGGAGGGGATTTGAGTTTGTGATCCAGACTGGGTGGCTGGACCAGAGGGGGGACTGTTGACGGGCGGGGTCTCAAACTCCTCCAGCATACGCCCAATGTGACAGATGCCACCCATTGAAGCAGCCCCCACAGACCATACCTGGATGACATCACCAAAGTAATCATGAAAAGGTGACATGGCTAACACAACCACAGAGACATTATCCAGGTGCAAATCAATACACATGAACTGAAAGCAAAATGGAAACCACAGCTGCATTGAAAAGAATTGGGAAAGCTCAAAACACAGGGCTGAGACCTGATAACTTTTCTGAGAGACGCAAAATAGGCTTGGCAGCATGTCCAACCCTACCGAGGACGCTGGGGGAGTAGGCTTGAGTCAGCTGAAAAGATACAGTACCTGCAAGGACAAAAAGAACAAAATCACTCATAAATGCCAGCAGAGAAAATCATTTTTACGGTCCCTGAACACATGACCTGGAGCGGGGGAAGAAAGCCCATTCAGACAGATAAGGTTGCTCCCATCAAATTGAAGAAAGAAGATGAAAAACAATGCAACATAACATGAAGATGGAGAATGGAGTGTCCTTGCTCAAGGTCTGGGAAATTGCAGGGGCGAAAAAATAGTGGGAAGCAGGTGGTGCTCTGAGTTTACCTTCCCTACCCATCATTTTTGCTCACATGCTGGTAAATTTCCTAAACTGACTAGGCTTGCACTCACCTGGGGGGTAGTGAGAGGTGGAGCTACCAGATCTAGCCAGACCAATCAAAGTATCTGTCCCCTATAGACTGTAATTATGCCTATACTGTTCAGCCAATCCCATTTCGCCTAAGAGCAAGGAATGCATCTTCTAGTTGTGAGGTCACAGCAGCTTAAAAACTCACTGCCTGCCTGTAATGAGCTGAGATTGACATTTGGAGCTGTATAATCTGTGTGCGTATCCCTGCTTGGACGAAATAAAGCAGCAATTTGTCACATTTCTGGACTCCCCTGTTTTTGTGCATGAGGGGATGTCCCTCAAGCCTAACTCTGTTTTTGAACTACACATGGTATGGTCACCATTGGCCACTGGGTCAGCCTGGAATTGAGAACCAGCAGAGTAGTGGAGGGTAAGCAGAGTATTGTTGTTATGTGCTTTGGTATGGCACAGAATGTGTGACTTGGGTTTACCCACTTTCCCCATGCCGGATTCCTCAAAACTGACATAGTCGTACACGATTCTAAGAATTTGGTGCTGTTAGCATGCGCCATATTCGAACCCTATTGGGGAAATGCGGTTTGTTTAGGCAGGTGATGGCAGGGATCGCGGTGTGGGCATCAGGCTGCAGGATTATTTGCTGCCATGAAAAGGTGAGGGTCATGGGGGCAAGAGGCACAGTTATGAGATGGGGAGGGTGGGAGGCACCTATTGACCGAGAAGTGCAGCAGGATGGCGTCTAGAGGGGCAGGGCAAGGGTAGACCCAAGGAATTCCTGGATAAGGCAAAGCCTGGGGGTCTGGCCTGGCTCTTAGCGCCAAACCCAAGCCGAGATGGGGATATGGCAATATAAAATGGGGAAGAGGCCTGTGTCAGGAGCTGGGGGCAAGAAAAGGGGTTAAAGGTATTGGGGGCAAGAATAGGGACTAAAGGGACCTCGGGTAACAAAAGGGACCAGAGGACAACAAAAGTATTGAGGGTGAGAAAAGAGGGTAATGCTACTTGGGGGAAGAGTATCGCTTGTACTTAGTGTACGGTTGCGTGACGAATGGGGAGAAAGGGAACTTGCGCCACTCAGGGTGATGTTGGGGGGAATTGTGGATGGTGGCACAGGGAAGAGAAAAGTGGCTGGCAGGACTCGGGCAGAGAACAACGGAAAAGCGGTGGTGGCCTGTCAGGGGAGGAGGGCAACACTGGTACTTTTGGGGTTGGCGTAGGGGTAGCTGTGGCAGGGATGGCGCAGTTGAGAGATGTTTGTGTTTTTGGGATGGGGTGGGGTGCTGAGACAGGGAAAAGAGGATGATGGTGTTGGGGGGGCGTCAGTGTTTTTGAATGTTGATGTGACAGGTAAGGGGAGTCAGCACCAGAGGAGCACATTGAGGTGGCAGGCTCTGCTAACCATCTTTTTGTGCTCTTTTACCTTTAAATACTGCCTGCTGCACAGTCTCAACAGGAAATGCTCCTGTTCTGTCCAAGTCAATCAATGAGTGGCTGGGTTGGACAGGAAGTCAGGCGGCCGCTGCAGGAAATCAGGCAGGTGGGCTATGTAAGCGCTGCCGCACGACAGCAGCGTGTCTTTTAAACATATTTGCAGTAGGCAGGGCTCGTGGCGGCCATAGGAGTAGACAGGGTAAGGCCTGAGCGGGCAAAGCCCACCCAAAATCTCAACCTATGCTCTATACTCGGGTTGGGAGGAGTAGATGGGGGAGAAGATGCAGAGTTACGGGAGAGGAGCACCCGTTACAGAGACGGTAAACAGTGCAGGGACTCGAGAGGTTTTCAGCCCCGCGTGCTCTCCCGGGAATACGAATTATGTTGTCATTTTCGTTGATGGCTGTGAGCTGACAGTGCAGGGTAATCAGCTGTGTGATGGCGGCCATTACCACCCCAGTGTGACATCCCCACCTGCTGTCACACAGTTTTACCTCAAGCAGAGCAAGTGTATAAACGCATTTTTGGTCCCCATATTTGTTTTTTGCATAACACCTGCTATTAAAACTTCTCTCAAGGAATAAACGCTTGTTAAATTAGTTTTCGATTTCCTTAAAGTTTTTTTGTTGCAGACAGGGTGTGCGGGTGTGCATGGGGACTTTGTGGAGCCCGTTCATTTAAAGGGTGGCGTGAAGTCACGCACGGCACATTTAGTGGAAGCTGCAGCGCTTGGAGCATTCCCCAGAGCGCTACCTTTCAGCGACGGAAATCCAACTTTTGCTCACAAGTCTCACCTATTTGGCACAGCACACTCCCTTGCCCTGCTTTGTGGTTTTTAGGGAATAATGGGCCTTTTATGTAAAAAAGGTTTACAGTGAAATTACAACGGCATCAAATATTTTTCAAGGCTATTCGCACACGAATGTTCTCCTTAAGTGGTGGCCATTTTGTGATGGAAGCCATTTTGTGTATTACCCACCTGTTGACTTAGCAGTGAGGGCTGGCAACTACAGATGGGTCGGGGATGTGGGTGGTCGATGGTCATTGCTGATCTACTCTATATGCAATGCTGAAGAGGTGAGTCTGCAGGCCTGTCCACAACTACAGGAAGTCTTCTTCCAATTATGTGTCACGCGAGTGAGATCCAGAGCTTCAAGCCGTTCACGTTGAGGGGTCTGCTGCTGTGTGTCTGGTTGGCCCAGCCAATAGTAAACAGGCAACGGGAGGCTGATCTCTGGCGTCTTTCTGGCAGGTCGGGTTGGAAGACCTTGGAAGGACTTTTTGGTCTGTGCACCAACCCTACATTTCAATCTTCTCTTCTTCGTTTACCAGTGCAGGGCCTTCAATGCAAGTGCGGGATCTACAATGCGGCATAGACTGAAAATGAGCACTGAGGACTGTGGAGAGGGCTTTTCATTTAGTTCTTTCATTAATAATTGGACAGTGTAGGGTCTCCAGGGCAGGTGTGCAAGCTACATAGTACTGGAGATGAAAGATGAGCCTCAGGGGCTATGCAAAGGGTCTTAAATGTAGTTACTTTCTTAATCAGTCATCAGTGTATGGATTCAGGGCAGGTGTGATAGCTTCAAAGCATTGTAAATGGAGGATGAACCTTGTGGACCATACAGATGTGTTGCGTGGCATTCTTTCCTTACTCAGCCACCAGTGGATGGCCTCCCGTGGGGTGTGCTATCTTCAAAGCGAAGTAGTCTGAAGGCAAGCGTTGCTGCATATTTTTGGTCTCACTTTGCCTGTTCAATAAAAGAAAGTTAGTTGTCAAGGTGTAGGCGAAGATAGTGCATCATCAGGACCAGTGTGGGGGAAATCTCGGAGGACTATGCCAGTTGAAGGGTAGGGGATTAGTTCCACTGGAACTTTTAGTCAACAGATTCCAGATTTTCCAAAATCCTGCAGCACATGTAGCCCTGAATGTTCCTAGGCTTTCCCGCTCAACTATGCTGCTGACTGAGCTTCATTGGCTTCCGATGAGAAGCCGTATCAAGCTCAAGGTTTGGTGTATTGCCCACCGAGCTGTCCACGACGCAAGCTCTGTTTTTCTTGGAGAAGAGCTTGTTTGCTGTGTCCCCTCGTGACGACTATGATCGGCTTCCCCCAATGCATTGGTAGTTCCGTGTCTTCGCAGATCAAGTTTCCGGGGGACGTTCCTTTTATGTACTGGCTCCGGTACTGTGGAATTCCCTTCCTCAACATTTGTGATGGATCTCTGATCATCTGCTCTTTCGAAAAACTCTTAAAGCGTTCTTGTTATTCACGCTTAAGAAATACAGTTACATACATACATACAGTCTGGTGCCATGAGCAGGATCTCAGGCTTTTCGGCTGCAGCATGTGCACCAAGCGATTCACGACTGGCGGATGAATATGGCTCCGGGTGTCCCCAGCATACGCATGGGAGCCAGTTTAAGGATTTCAAAGAAGCAGCCCAAATACTCCTGAGGCTCCACATCTGGCAGTCCTATTTTACACACACTGTAATCGGTGAAAGCCTTTCTGGTTCCTGCATCTTTCTGCTTATTCTAGGGTTAAGAGCTTCCCCAAAGGGTTTAAATGAAGCCCTGGCGGCTCCAGAGATGGTAACGAGAATGGGTGCGAGGGACCGTTCTTGGGAATCTCATCAGGTGATATCACTACAAACAGGGGAAGCCAGGTGTTGTTTCTGCCGGCTGCAGAAGTAGTAGTCAACGAGTACCAGGTCTCTGAAGGAATATCCTGATGACCACCTGTCAACCTCTCTTCTAGAATGTTCCGTAATTAAAGCTGGTCTTAATTCCTTTTCTCAGCTTGGGAAGGGGTGCTCTGCTCTGCCCCATAGGAAGGAATGCGATAAGTTCTTTTCCCTTTGTCTCTCTCCAAATTTGGATGATAATCCGTGTTTGGCCTTTTCCTCCATCGCAAGCTCCATCTTAATGAAGCCGAAGGTCCGAGTTAGACAACAAACATCTGACTTGCACCCACAAGCATTGAGTGTAGCATGGGTAAGTGGGCAGGTTGGAAGGGACTCTCCATCCTTATGATATGATATAATAGGTTATTTATAATGCACTTAATACCCAGAGGTTTCAAAGCGCAGACCCAGGGATCGACCCTGTGTAGCTCCGTGTCATCCTGCTTCCAAGGCAAGCACGTTGCCCCTGTGCTAGGCTTGTGGTTGGGTGTAAGGGCCCGCTTTGTCACTGGGGGGTGAATCTATCATGAAGAGCACGACTGCTTCGGCTACCAGGGTGTGTGTCTTTCTGAGGGATTTCGATCATTCCCCGCATGATTGCGCATTAGGCACGAGATCCTGTGGTTTTCGCACTTCCGTTATAATTTGCTACATATTCAAAATGAGGCTGTACGGTTTTCCAGCAGTTGTTGTGGCGGGAACGATGAGGGCTACGAGGTTGGTTGGTCCTTCGTCTACATTTCTCGCCTTCCTCTACTGTTTTTGAAAGAGGCTTTTCTTGACATCAAGGCTTGGCCTCCAGCCCCGGTGAAGTGTCTCAATTGTTATTCCACCGCTCCGGATCAATCAACCCCCCTCTGCCCCTTACCTTTCTGCCTCTGCATTTGATTGGGGCTCAGGCTGGGAGGAAGCCATGGGCCACTCCCGGAAACAGCACTACTTTTCTTCGAGAAAAGAGATTAAAAAGGGACGGAAAGAGAACATGGACATTTTATTGTCGCAAGATCCAGGTGGGAAATAGGATTTTGTCCAGGGGGGTTAGAGGTCTAGCAGGGCCCAGTAGAGGGAGTGTGGGTGGAGTGAGCAAAGGGAGAATGGCTTGGGAATTGGTGGGAAAAAGGATTCTGTCCAGGAGGATAGTGGTCTAGCGGGGTCCGGTAGAGGGAGTTTGGGTGGAGTGAGCAAAGGGAGAACGGCTTGGGAATTGGTGGTAAATAAGATTCTGTCCAGGGGGATAGTGGTCTAGCGGGCCCAGTAGAGGGAGTTTGGGTGGAGTGAGCAAAGGGAGAACGGCTTGGGAATTGGTGGTAAGTAGGATTCTGTCCAGGGGATAGTGGTCTAGCGGGGTCCAGTAGAGGGAGTTTGGGTGGAGTGAGCAAAGGGAGAACGGCTTGGGAATTGGTGGGAAATAGGATTCTGTCCAGGGGGATAGTGGTCTAGCGGGGTCCAGTAGAGGGAGTTTGGGTGGAGTGAGCAAAGGGAGAACGGCTTGGGAATTGGTGGGAAATAGGATTCTGTCCAGGGGGATAGTGGTCTAGCGGTACCCAGTAGAGGGAGTTTGGGTGGAGTGAGCAAAGGGAGAACGGCTTGGGAATTGGTGGGAAATAGGATTCTGTCCAGGGGGATAGTGGTCTAGCGGGGCCCAGTAGAGGGAGTTTGGGTGGAGTGAGCAAAGGGAGAGCGGCTTGGGAATTGGTGGTAAGTAGGATTCTGTCCAGGGGGATAGTGGTCTAGCGGGGTCCAGTAGAGGGAGTGTGGGTGGAGTGAGCAAAGGGAGAATGGTTTGGGAATTGGTAGGAAATAAGATTTTATCCAGAAGGATAGTGGTCTAGCGGGGTCCAGTAGCGGGAGTTTGGGTGGAGTGAGCAAAGGGAGAACGGCTGGGAAATAGGATTCTGTCCAGGGGGATAGTGGTCTAGCGGGGCCCAGTAGAGGGAGTTTGGGTGGAGTGAGCAAAAGGAGAGCGGCTTGGGAATTGGTGGGAAATAGGATTCTGTCCAGGGGGATAGTGGTCTAGTGGGGCCCAGTAGAGGGAGTTTGGGTGGAGTGAGCAAAGGGAGAGCGGCTTGGGAATTTGACAGAAGTCTATGGATAACCTGATATCTTTTCAGGGTTCAAGTCAATGAAACACCGCAGTGGATGGCATCCACCCACATTTTGTAGAGGCCGGACGCTGTCTCCCGGGTGTTCGAGGCATTTAATAAATAGTTTGCTCCCTTGAGTTTGTTCAGTGTGTTTCTCCTGTTCCAAATGGTGCCGAGGCTGGGATTCGAACTAAGATTGCCACCTTTACCCACAAGACCACATCAGGTGGTATGTTCCCTGTGAAACACCACTAGCTATTTCCTCTGCAGGGAATATTAGAATGCAGTGCTTTAGGTCTAAAAGGGGCATACCTTTTAGACTTTGCCAGCAGCATTATAGGAAATGTTCATCTTTTTTCCCCGGCTGTTCACGATTAATCTTCCGAGAGACAAATGCTTATTTGTTCTGTGCAATTTCTACAATTGGGAAAAAGCAACTGAATGAAATGCGCATGTCTCACTTTAACGTCACTTGCCATTACATATGTTAATGAGTCACCCCCCACTTTTTTTAGGATTGTTCAAATGTTGGGAGATGCGCTAACCTCAGAGACAGTGGCGGAGGGGCAAACTTATTTGTGTGGGCGGCATCTGACTTCTTTACGTATTCTAATTAGACTATTTTGGTGCAGCTTCAATGTTACAAGCAGTTAACTCTCCCATTCGTGCCTGAAACCACACACTTAAGGACTGCTGTGAGCATGAACTGATATGTTCCCCCTACCCTTCCTTTCTGTCCAGCCACGGCTCCGTAGGTCAGCTAGGTTGAGTCAACATAGCCCACAATTGCGGGTGGGGGTGGGGGGCTGAACCTCGGCCAGTTCAATGGTGTTGCACCACTGCCTGGGGTCCTTCTCGAACAGGACATAGAATAGGGCAGCCATTTTATCTCTGTGCCAGGAAGTGGGGACCAGGGTAGGGAAATTCTCGGCAGCATGGCAGATCTTTCTCTCTTTCTCTTCCTGTCTTCTCTCTCTCCACATTCCTCCTTGCCTGTCTCTCTTGTCCTCTATCATTCTGTAGCTCTCTCTTTTCTGCAACACTCTTATGCACGCGCGTGCACGCACGCGCGTGCACACACGCAGACACACTCTCTCTCTCTCTCTCCTCTACTCTCTGCCTTACCCTTTTCTGAATCTCTCTCCCCTTCCCTCTCCCTGTCTAGCGCTTCTTTCATCCCTTCTCACTCTTCAGGCACACACACGCATGCGTATCCTTTCTCTAGCCCCTTTCGCTTTCTCCTTCCTCGCTTTATCACTGTTCGCATCCAGACTCTCTCTATCCCTCCGTCTTCCCATCCATGCTCTCGTCAATCTTCTCTCTCACACACATGAACACGCCATACCTGCCTCCAGTGCCGGATTAAACCCTGTGGAGTCCACTAGGCAGTGAAATGTCACGCCCCCCCTCTCACAAATGATCTCCAAATGCATTTTTAATTTTCTGCACCTCTTTATCTTACATCTGTTGTCGTGGGGCCCTTAAATGGAGTGGGGCTCATGGGCTGGTGCCTACTTGGCCAAATGGATAATGCGTCACTGCCTGCCTCTCCCCATCCATGCTCTCTCCATGCCCCCCTCTGCGCGCCCATGCTCACCCTACTCTTCTCTCGCCCCATGTATGCTTTCCCTACCAATACGAGGCAATGCAATCATGCTTTCTTACAATACCTCACGCAGAAACGAGTATTACGAAATCTTGAAGATTAACTGCCGTATTATACACGGTATTATATGCGCCATCTTGAGTTTCTGAGGGTGTGGGATGCTTACAGACATTCTGCTACTTTTCTGGATTCTCCTGTAGCAGGGTTTAATTTTTTTGTATCATCTTTGAGCTTTGTGAAACCATTCATCTTCCAGGAGAGTTATTCATAGTATTTTTTCCTTGTCGTCTAATGTTTGGGGCAGTGTAAGAGCAAGATGTCCTCGTTTTCCAGCAATAAGCACAAAAGTGATGGGTGGAAGGTTCTGAATGAATCTGACGTTGTGACGTTGTTAGCAGATCTTGCTTTGCTCTGCTTTGCAGTTCTGCTCGTGTCAGCCTCTCTCAGTTTCTAGACCCTGGCAACTGACCCTGTATTTGGTTGTTACCTGACAATGACGTTGGGCATGGCAGATGTGGGTGGGTCAGTGGTATAGGAACACTCTGTGTCCTCAGGTGTGGCGAAGTCAAGGCTGGTCTTCGGCGGCAGGTGGTTAGGTTGGAGAGGACTGTGGCGGTTCCTTTGTAGCAGTTTGGACGGCGTTGAACATGGCCAAACTGGTGCCAAGGCAGTTTGGAGATGCAGGGAGAGCCAGATGTTGCTTAGTTTGTTTGTGGGTTCTGAGAGACCCAGTCCAGGCGCTCAACTCCAACGTGAACCTTTTCCTCTGCCTTAGCCCAACTTGAAAAGTTTGTGGGGAGCAATGTGCAGGCAGGAGAGGGATGGAAAGCTTTGGCCTGCGGGGCACATACAGTTTTATGGCCCATGGTGCAGTGGCCAAAACCCACAATGTAGCAGCCTCAACTTCCAGAACAACTAAACTCAATACCAACCTCTCCCCCACCCACATATTCTCAATTATATATGATAAACATTGCTGTCATTACTTGTAGACAACACATCTTTCAGTTATGTTTGTATCTTCTTAGAGCCCCAGCCCCAGGGAACCTCTCACACATACCAAATGTAGTAAAATGATTTCAGTGTGCGCTCTATGACATTCTCCTCTCTGAAAGGGATCCGCTCTGCAGGGGTTTGCCTACAGTAAATAGTGGACCCAGACATGCATTTTACTGCCTTTCATACAGAGGGGTGAGAACTAGCTTCAAGTTGACACATTGCATACCAAAGTGGTGTTAACCCCACTTTTCTGTTGTCTGTCCGGCAACCAAGCCCCTTCCAGGCTTGCCTCAATTATCTCTCATTAGTATGCATTGCCACCAGCCGGACTAAACAATACGAAAGCAGATCCATGGAGCCTTTGATATTTTAATGTGGCTGCCCATGGCTGGAGTAAGGTGGGCCTTCCCCCTTCTTGAGATGCTTTGATGTATCCATGGCTGTCACATTCCAGCTGAACATGACAGGGGAAGACAGCGCCTGTAGGCTGTGTCCTCCCGGAGTACACCTGTCTATGCGTTTCGTGTGGTGACCAGAGAAAATGTGTGCAGAATGGCCTCATACATTTTTGGAGGTTGATCTCCCATCATTCATTTTCATTATCAAAAAATCAAAAAAGCCCAGGCGAGCGCACACTCCCCGTGCGGATGGTGGAATTCCTCACAGAGACTATAGAGCTATATATGCAAATATGCTGATTTGTACGTGTGCCGATTCTTGGTCACATAATTGTGTTCTGGACCAGACAATGAAAAATTATCACAAAATGTCATTCAGAATTGGGTGGTAAAGGTAATAGTAATGATATTTTACAAATGCTGGTGTTTTTACCATCCACCTAATTCAGGGTTTGATCAAATACCACTGGCGGTATTCCATGGGAACACTCGTTGCTGTGGTGGACTACTGCCAAAAATCTCCCTATTTCTACCTTCACCTAACAGCTGGATATAAAAAATCAAATTGGCCTCAATTTTGTAAAACCTTTTTTTTACTGTACAGAAGGGAAGTGTAGAAACATCCCTCCTATAAAATGGAAACAGTTTTAATAAAGGGTCATGTTAAGGGATGAAAAGGTGGAAATCGCTGATGTCCTCCTAGCACCAATTTACACATGAAATGTGTAGACGGATCAGAATGGACCCTTTTCTGCATATAACACAGTACATTAGTGCCATGAGCCACTATTGGACATAAATAATGTTTACTTTCACTATTAATGTTGCCACTGGTGGAGGTGGCATATCTGGACTACCTCTGGAATTGGGTGGAGTTTCAGAAATACCACCGGCAGAAACTTGCTTGAGTGGTATTTAATTTCAAGAAATCATCCCAACTATGAATGCCCCCCTTAGTTTGTAGTCTACTAATAATTAATACCTGAATCATGAAGCTCATAGTGTGTGTTTTTCCAACTGTGCACAAAAGTGAGTACCACAAACAATCCAAGAGCCATTTCTATAACCGCCATAGAATAGCATCCAAGGGTGCCGTTAAACAGTGATTGTAATTAACTCACCAGCGATCATGAAATTCAGCAGCACATAGAGGCAGCATTCTTACAGAATGAAACCGAGGACAGATTGTAGTAGGGTGTGGACCCTTGCTTCCGTGGCAAGCAGGAGTCATGATGAACTGCTGAGGATTGTAACAGACCAATGGTGTATGGGCCGCAGTGGGGCCAACATTGTCATACACCTATGTCATTTAGATGCGTATATTGATGCTGGGCATTATGAACATGCGCCTGTGCTCTAAGATTTTCTTCCACACTGCTGAAATCAAGATGACTGCCTGAGGTACCTCTACACACAGAGGCCGAGCAGGCCTTTTAGCACTCGGTTCCTTTGGAGCACCCTGGATTATGAAGGATTTTGTCTTTTTCAATTATTTCTTTTACATATCAGAGCTTTGGCACAAGGAGCGGTAGCTCAGACAGAGTGGGTGGCAATTGCCCCATTGCCCCCCTTCCCAGCCCACCCATGTCAGGGTTGTGTCACCTGCAGTTTGCATCGTCATGGGTACTAGTTTCTCAGTTGCAGTAGGACTTTTAGAGCCAGCTGACCATCCCTAATAGGCCCTTGTCATGATTAGGAAGCAGAACATTGCTCTTCCTCTGAGGTCTCTGTCTTCGCATGTCTGGAACCCCCAACAGAGTTCCAGTGAATCAGTCTTCATTCACATTCAAAAAATGAATCAACTTAGGGGGGGGTCCCCGTTTATAGGTAAAATGCTACGGCGGATTGTTCCACAGCAAAACTTGTTGTTAAGGGTCTTGAAACAAGTGTCTTTTGCCTGCTGATGTCATACCCAGGGCACCTTGTCTGCAGGAAGTGGGGTGGTGCAACAGGAAGTTTGGGAGTCCAGCAAAAATCCAAAATGCTGAGACACTTCTGCGGCGTGACCATCTCCTCTGTTCTACTCTAAATCTGCCTCCCTCCTCCGTCTGCCTACACCCAAAGATCTTCAGTAATCAGCACTCTGCTTTGAGATGAGCATTGTAATTACAGGACTGTCTTTGAAGCACAGATTCCCAGTGTACTTCTCAGGAAGAGTTCCTGTTCCCTTGGGGGAAGGCGCCAAACCTCCTTAGTGGAATCAAAGGGGTGGCTTTGTGGGCTGGACCCCAACAGAGGTGTTGTGGGTACACTCAGCCCAGAAAGCTTAATACACATCAGGCCCTGTAATGACGAGTAACTGTTCAATAAGCTGACAATAAATGGCACCAAATGCCTGTGTCTGTATAACGTTGTAATCTTAGTATCCACAATGTTAAAAACAGGCATGGCTTATATTTAGATATTAATAACTGCCACCAGGCTGCTGGGGTACACAATTATCATATTTTGAACCAGCCTTGCAGATGATTAAAAAAGCACCACTGCCTGTTGAAATGTTGTGTTCCAGCAGCTCTGTTCATGAATGCACATGTGACCTTTGAATCTGCCCGTCTGCCACTGCAGGGCAGCTACAGGGGATGTCAGGAGACAGTCACAGCAAGGTACATGTGTGCATTATGCTTTTTGGCATGAAGCATTATCAAAGTGTGGTCTGATTAGCAAATCTCACTTTCAGAAGCATAACTTTCTGACTCATTTTATTATTAAAATAAAAATCTCAGGCTATCTTACCCTCACCAGATGGCATTCTGTCACTCAGCTAGGCAGCATGGGAGTATGTATGTTTAGAATCCTATAACATTTCATTTTGCATGTATTAGAGCCTCAGCTTCACAGTGGGTGATGTTTCTCAGTTTCGTTCTTCTGCGAATAGGTGCAGTTGGAATCATTCCCAGTTCCTTTAATTTCTATGGGGGACTGAGTCTCTGATTGCATTGCATTTCCATCTTGAAATGTGCTACTTGTTTCTCTCTATGCATCAGTAATGGGTGCTCCCCAGTACTGCCCAGAAATCAGTGTTGGGCCCATTCCTCGGGACCCCAATACTTGTTTGCAGATTAGCATGGGCATGTCTTTGAATGCTCTAGTGGTCTGTTTAGTGTCGTCTTTGGGTGATTCTGTACCCCTGATATGACTGCCATATTGCATTATGGGTGTTAGATATACTGTCCATCATTCTCTCTCTCGCTCTCTCTCTCTTCATATCTGCCCATGCCTTCTCCACACCTCATAGTCCCATCAGTGCTTACTCCATAACCCCTTTACCTATACACTCCCTCTACTCAGACCTGCCTACATTTGTAAATTAAAACCCCAGAGAATTATGTCAACGAACGTCCGCCCCAATTTAAAAAAAAAAAAAAGAAAACTGATGTCAAATGACATCAATCTGAGTGGGATTTACGCTCAATGGTTTGTCTCCTCCCACACCTCCATGTGATTGGCCACTACATGTCTGTTTGTAGCCAGTCAGATCGAGACTCCAGCTGATTCCTCAGATTGCCAGAAATCCTGGAGACTCCACGCACTTCCCCAGTGACCCGGAGAAAATCGTAAAAACCCTGAGCCTCTGGCAGTGGCGTAATACAAAATGTGGGGGCCCCGCTGCGACCCATGCTGGGGTGGCTCCCCCAACTCGGCAAAACATAATGGGTCGCGCCACTCTCTGGGCCAGCCTAGATTACCACGCTTGCGCAAAACACACAAACGTGCTGCTGCAGTGGTACACCGCACACTGCAATAGGAGAAAGACATAAATATGTTTTTTAATGCATTTTACAGCACACATTCTGAGAAAAATTGGCTAAAAGGCCAGAGCGTTTGCAATGGTTTTGTAGGGTAACACCAATCCAAAAATCCAATACATGCAAGTCACCAACAGTGCATAGGAACATGAATGCTTTATTAATATAATGATTTCCTATTACAAATGTCATGCCACAATGAAAACATGTCCAACTGGCTGCACAATGTAGACCAGTCTAGACACGTAATAACTTATTACAGTAAAGCATGCCAGGCCACATTTAGACATACCTAGACTGGTTGCACCAAAATGCCAGTCAAAGCAATAACACTTATCATGGTTATTTTATCACAGATGCCCAGAAAAATATACAATGCTGCAGTAATAAACGGCTAGACTAGCAGAACCCAAATGCCACTCTAGCCAGGTAATTAGACTTAGCAGGACTGCTTTATCAGAGATGCCCAGTTAAAATAAAATCAAGCCTAACTAAGAAATGACTAGACTGGCTGCACCAAAATGCCTCTCTAGCCACTAATATCACATATCATGCCTGTCTAGCCTGGACATGGATGGCCATTACGATTTATTGCACAGTCCCCATACCACCCCATATACCCCCTCTCCCTCCCACCCTCTGCCCCAGCCCCCAAAATCAGCTTCTCAGCCCAGAATTACCTACATGTCCCATTTCCTTGTCCCAGTGCTCATACACAAGTACTGGGACAAAGAAGAATATGGCTATGAGTAATGAAGATTACTAATAAGTAACCAACGGATTTAACACAAGTAGTGGAGCAACACCATTGAGCAACACCATTGAGCTGTGCTTCAGCCCTCCTCCCCACACCCCCTTCTTAAATGTTGGCCTATGTTGACTTGACCTGGCTGACCTACAGAGCCTTTGCCAGACATAGCAGGACACAGATGTTATTAACAAAGGCCCAGCAATTATTATTAACGTAAAGCATTTCACTGGTAGTACCTGCATTCAAATGCAAAATTCTTTAGGCAATTGAAATCTTGATATGGGTTTAGTACTTGCATACCAGGGAAGTGATTGGAAGGGTGGAGAGGGGACAAGAGACTGCTTATTCTCACAGCAGTCGATACGTGGGTGTTTTCAGACTTAAATGAGAGAGTTAACTGCTTGTAACATTGAAGCTGCACTAGAATAGTCTCATTAGAATGCATAATGAAGTTAGCTGCCCCCACACAAATAGGTTTGCCCTTCCCCCACCGCCTGTGAAGTTAGCACCTCCCCCAAAATTTGAGTGGTTAGCACCCCACCCCCTCAAATGTAAGCTTCATTGCACCCCTGAAGACAAGCACACACACCATTCACAATATATGTGTAACCTTTCACCATAAAGTCACACCCTGGCAGCCACCCATACATTTAAGTGTGCACCCTTTCATCATACAGGCATACCCAGGCAGCCACGCATACATTTAAGTGTGCACCCTTTCACCATACACTCACCCAGGCAGCCACCCATCCATTTAAGTGTGCACCCTTTCACCATACACTCACCCAGGCAGCCACCCATCCATTTAAGTGTGCACCCTTTCACCATACACTTGATTTACACACCCAGCCACCCATACATTTAATTGCGCACCCTTTCACCATACACCCACACAGGCAGCCACACATACATTCAAGTGTGCCCTCTTTCACCATACACTCACACACGCACACATCATGGGGTTGAGGAGAGCCACCCCGACTTCATAAATAAATTATTTCTGTTAAGGACCAAACCATGATGGAAATTATTTCTTTATGAAGGCAGAGTGACTTCAAAAAGAAAGTATTTATTTTGGAATTTATAAAGCTCCCCACATCCCATGACATGGAGGTCTCCAGCCTAGAGGCTTCCATGTCATGGGGTTGGGGGAGCTCTCAGACTTCAAAAAGAAATAGTTTCTTTTTTGTAGTCACTCTGCCTTCATAATGAAATGATTTCTGTTATGCTGTAACAGAAATAATTGCTTTATGAAGGCATAGTGACTTAAACAAAAAAGAAAAATGTGTTTTGTTTTTTAGTCCAAGGGGGCACCCTCCCAGGACCTGTGGTGGCGGTGGCCCCACACCATGGAGGTTGGGGGGGACCCTGTTACACCAGTGGCCTCTGGGATAAAACCAGAGACTAGGCAGATCTGCCTCCCCTTCCCTCTCCCTATCCATGCACTCTCTACCCCGCTGCCCCCCAATCTCCTACCTCTCTCTCCCTGGCCAGGGTGTCTCTACTTGTGCCTCTCCTTGCCCAGGCTCTCGCTATTTCTTCCCGTAACAATCTCTCCATACCCCCCTCTCCGTCAGTGGTGGGCTGGCATATAGGGAACTCTGGAGATTTCTCGGTAGGCCTCTGCACCTGCGGCTTCTTTTGTGTGGTTACCTATTTTATTTCCAAATGTTCTCATAGGAAAAGGAATATTAGACATCGCTGAAAATGTCTAATATGGGGACACTTTTCCAAATAATTTCCAGGGCCACTTTTGGTTCCCAGTCCACCCCTGCTCTCCATCCATGTCCTCTCTAGCAATCTCTTTTCATCCATGCTTTATGCACCCCTCGCCACTCTTTCCTCTCCCCTTGCATGCTCTGTGTCTCCCTCCCTCCCTTTCCTCTTCACGCTCTGTCTCTTCCTCAGCCTACTCCCCTGCTGTCTGTAGACAGCCCTCGCGCGCTCTCTCTGAGCAGATGCCCCTCTCCCTGGGGGGCTCGGATGTACCATTTCTTGGACTGAATTTGTGATCTGCCTGCCGATTACACAAAGCTCTTCATTTAAGTCGCTCTTTGCTCCGAGGCAAGAAAAATACTGTAAAGTGTAATCCTTCATCAGCAAAGGGCCCACTTTGGGAGCAGAGGGGGCACGTCCAATGAGAGCAAACCGGGGCCAGGGCAAAGAACGGGCAGGATATAGGGGTGCAGACAGGGATGGACTGGCCTATAGGGAACTCAGGAGATTTCCCGGTAGGCCTCTGCAACCTGGGCCTCTTATGTGTGGTAGTCCCACATTCTCCCATAGGAAAAGTGTTGGGATTGCTGAAAATGTGCAAAATGGGGCCACTTTGAAAATCATTTCCAGGGCCTCTTTTGGTTCCCAGTGCAGGTGCAGAAGAGAAGCAGGCATGGAGGGGAGGAGGGGCAGAAGCACGGAAGAGGGTAGGGCAGTTAATGAAGCAGAGATGGGGCAGATAGAAGAAGGGGGCAAGAGAGTGAGGGAAGTGAAGATGGAGCGGAGAGGAGTCAGAAGAGATGAAGGAGAAAAAGTGCAGTCTGTCTTCTACTCACTGCGTTTACTTCGACAAGCTCTTTCGTTTGTTCCCAAAAAGGACCCTGCTAGATTATTGTAACAACTTGCAATCCGGTATCCCGCACAAGCAACTCCCGCCGCGGAGTGAGCAAATCGCCACCTATTTCAGCACTGCGACACTCCCCACACTGGCTGACTGTGAAGGAGAGAATGATCTTCAAGATTCTGGGCCTGATTCATAGAATGTTTACCTATGGGATTGCGCCGTTATAAAACATTTCCATGAATCAGACCCTCTGTGTCTAATGTACGAATGCCTCAACAATCTGGCACGATGATGCTTGCCAGAGAAGGTGAGTCTATATCATCCAACCCGGGACTTACGTCGAACAGAAAACTGCTTCTGATAGTCCGTCCACACGTCCATTTTTGTATCTAGAGGAGGCTGAAGATTTGCAGTGTACGGACCCAGACTATAACTATAATAGGTTATTTATAAGACGCGTAATACCCAGAGGTTTCTAAGCACAGACCCGGGAATCGAACCTGTGTTGCTCCACGTCGTCTTGCTTCCATGGCGAGCGTGTTGCCCCTGAGCTATCCTCCCGACAATGGAATAGCCTTCCTTGGGAGATCAAGACAAAAGAATCTCTCGTTCAGTTCTCTGAAAACCCATCTATTTAAATACTCCTCAGTGCTATTCATAAGTATTCATGAGTAACAGCCTGAAAAGCTGAGTGAGATTCGTACTTCGTTCTTCGTTTTTACACCCGTGCCTAGATACAATGAAGTTTATATAAATACCTCATATAAATACCTCAATCAATCAACGAATCAATGAAGGGGGCAGGGAAGATAGAGAGGGAGGGATGGGGGGAAGGGGGCAGGAGAGAGGAAGGGGGGCTGAGAGCTAGGAAAGTAGGCAAGGTAGAGAGAGGTGGTATAGGAGAGAGGAAAAGGGCAGGAAAGATAGCCTGCCCTCTTCTGGCTCTCTTTCTCTCACTCTCTGTCTGTCGTGCTCTCTCTCTCACACACTCTCTTTCTTCTCTCGCATTCTCTCCTCTCGCTCTACCTCTCTCCCTCTTCTCCTTCCCCCTCTCTTTCATGCTTCTATCACTCTCTCTCTCCTTCTTGCTCTCTCTCTCTCTCTCTCTCTCCATGTCTTGCTCTCTCTCGTGCTACACTCTCTCCTCTCTGTCTCTCGCTCGTGCTCCCTATCTTAAGCTATCTCTCTTTCTGTTAAACACTCTCTCTTTCACTTGTTCTCGTGCTCTCTATCTTCTCTCTCTCTTTTCCCTCTCCCTCTCTCTCGCGCCTCTCTCTCGCGCGCTCCATGTCGCTAGGTATGCATAGAAGTTCATAGAGCAGAATGGTTATTAAAAGACATATTTGCACTTCATATAAAGAGCCACAATGTGCTTTGATAGAGAGAAAGGCGACTCGACACAGTCCACAGAGTTGTTTCTCTAGAAAATAAGGATGAAAGATGGCTGGTGAACTGCAGAGCAGAGGAGCGAGCTCCATAATGAGGGACACAATTGAAAAGGAGCGGCACTCTGACGCTTACGTAAGAGGCTATTCAGAAGAGCAGAACGAGAGAGCGGCAAGATGAGAAAGATTTTTCCTGTGGAGACATTCCGTGCCCAGGATATGCTACGTTTGATTCATTGCCAGACCGGAAGCTGATACAATTGACGCAGGAGAGAAGTGGCGTGATGGATGGACGAACACTGATGGCGGGCCGTGCCACACTATCTTGTATCCACTGCCAGGGCTGTAGAAGATAAACAGATATGCAGGGCTGGCTGAAGAGGCTCTGGGGGTCTATTTCGGTGCGACAGTTGGGGGCCCCATTACTTAGAGTGTAGAACCAAAGTCTGAGCCACGCGTTAGTGCCTCCATTATAGACAAGGAGGTGACAGGGACGTCATTTCAGCAAAATGCCAGGGGTAGAGGAAGTGACGTCACATGGCCCTTGACCTCCAATGACAGTCATTTGCCCCCGACAAAGTGACATCACCGGAAGTGACCTTCAAATGCGTCTAACACCCGTGTTTCCAGGTGCTCTCATTTCAGCCAGATATAAGAACTGGCGCACAGAGGGAGGCAACATTTGTCCACAATCACACATTTGGGTAATGTTATTATCCAGATTCGACGTGGAGAATATATGTAAAAAACGCATAATGCAGTACTTGTAACAGGGTAAACAAAATCTCAAACGCAGGCTACAGCTAGTGCATGAAACATCTATAGATCCACGGACACAGAAGTACTGTGGCATTGATGTGTTAAACAAGTTAAAAACACTGCCTTGGGAGGCATGCGCTGTCTGTTTACCAAGGAGCAAAACGCTGCATGAGCAAGGCCTGAAAATTAAATCATTGTCCAGGATTTAGTATCAACAAAATTCCCTGGTTATAAATGTATCTATGAGTCCGCTACCACTACGATAGATGAACCCTATTATGCGGGTGTAAGCTGAGGCCATCTGTCTCCGTGTGCATTTATCTATAAATAATGTGACAAGCAACCACTTTTTGTCCCCCACAGCTTAACATAACACCTAATGTCCTAGGCTTTGATACATGACTCTCCTTCAATCTTTTTTAACTGGGTGGGTTGTGAGGACAGCAAGGGGGCTGCACTTCGCTCAAGAGTGGGGCTAAATGCATCCACGGTTTTCAGAGCTCCATATGCGAGGTGTGTTATTCAATGTTCCCCACCCGTCCAGGACCGGCCCGTGAATGAAGTTTCCACAAAGCCCTTTCCAAGGAGTTTGAGTGGGGAGGCATGGGTCACACCATGGCTCTCTCACTTCTGAGACTCTGTGTCCAATACTCATTTTCTTGAACAGTGTTGCACCAGAACAGGGTCCTGATCTAGTTTTGGGGGCCCTCCTGTGAGCCATGCGCAGGCCCGCCCACAAGCTCCTTAACAAAGCATAGGGCACGCCACACACTGGGTCGGCCCGGACCACAACATGTGCTCAATGTCCATGATGATTATGCTGCTGCAGGGGCCTGCACTACTCCAAGTGAAGGAAGTAAATATATGTTTTAAGTAAAGCTTAAATGTTTCACCTAGCGTATAAAGAAGGGGGCAGTACCTGGTCCCAATATATAGCACCTGCCAGTGGTGGCTGGTGAATTGTTATTTGCCACAAATATGCAATTGTGACCGAGCATAGTGAGAGGGCCCGACCTAACGAACACGCGTTTAGGGCGGTCAAGGGGATTGTTCCCCCTCCAATGAGAAAATATTTTGAATAATGGGTTAAAATTGTGCATTATACAGCACACTTTCTGTGAAACTTTGGGTGGATGGCCAGACAGTTTGCAATCGGCTTTGTAGGGTGTAGGGTAACTCATGAAAAGAAGAACAATAGATGCAAGTCACCTAAAGTGCACACGCACATTCCCCAATGCATTGTGATGCTGGTTCCTTCAATATATGCCAGTATAAAAAACATGTTCATGCTGGCTGTGCCATACATTTCCATGCTGGCTCCACCAACATATGCTGTATTCCTATATAAGAAAAGGAAATTTACACACACACACACACACACACACACACACACACACACACACACACATCCCCTTTCACCCACCCATACATCACACTGCAGTCACCACACAGGCCTGCACCCACCCAGAACATTCCCACACACACTCACATTCATACCCATTCACCCACCAGTCACTCACCCATATACCATCTCTCACATGCATTAAACTGGCACCCACCCACCAAGGACATTTACATACACACACACATCCGATTCCTACTCACTCAACCACCATTCACTCACCTATAAACCTCTCATGTCCACTTTCACTGCATTCTCCACACAGGAACGCACCCACCCACCCAGAACATTAAAACGCACATTCCTACAAATTCACCCACCACTCACTGACCCATACACCTTATGTCATGTCCACTCACACTGCATTCTCCACACATACACGTACCCATCCAGAACAATCAAACACACTATCAGATTCATACTCATTCACCCACCACTCACTGACCCATAGCACATACATACATCTGACACGTACTTCACAAATGCAAAATACACATCGCATTTTTCCTTTTAAAAAACTTTCTTGCCTATTTTTCTAGCTTCGGTCTGTCACCCCAGGCCACCCTTGGCTCCTCTGTGCTGTCCACAAACAGGAACCAGGAAGCTGGGAAAGCTTCCTGGTTCCTGTATATGAGCCGCGAGGAAGCCAGAGGAGAAGTGCTGGAGCTGAACTTGGCAGGTGACATGTGCCACATGTCACAGTCAGCTCCAACCCTACTAAGCGCTTCCTTCCCACGCTGCAAGCCCTAGCCCAGCCTTCACCCTAATGGGTGAAGGCTTTGCCGGGGCAGCCCCAGACTTGGTGCGGCAGAGACCCCGCACCGCAGGGGCTGTGGCGGCTCCAGGAGCTTCTATTTTTAAAACATTTTTTTTTTTTGTTTATTGTTTTTTACAGGCATAGCAAGGGAGAACACATGATCATGGCTACGACCCCTGGCAACACCACAATTACATCCCTGTGAGGTTAATATCCTTCGATTACCAGAAGACGGCCAGAAGACGGCCAGCCGACAGGGATCTGAAGCACTAAAGCTCCCTGTTTGCTGGCCGTCTCGTGATTAGTCCTTCTTTGTTAATTAGAAAAGGGGCTAATGTAGAGAAAAAGGGTACGAGAGGCACAAGGCGATGCCCCGAAGGCCTGCCAACCAGGGCAGCTTGTAATGTGCAAAGTCCACATTTAAAGTCTGAAGTGAAAAGCATAGATTGCCGTTGCATAAAACTGCTGACTGCCAACATTGGGTAAGTTGCTGGGGGCCACCTAGAGGCCTGAGCCCCCTTTTAGTTGAAATGGTTGAAAGGCCCAGATGCAGTCCCTGTGGATACGCCAATACATGGTAAAATGACAGAGTCAAATGAGTAAGGGATCAGAGGAGAGACCACAGGGTCCAGAGATGCAAAGGGAGAAAAGGGAGTGTGCTGTCATCAGTGAGAGGACAGGAGAACTGGTGACAGGATGTGTGCAGCAACCACAGCGCATGGCTTCAGGTCATGCATGCCCTGGTGGCATTTGTGGGAAAATATTCTGCTCAGGTGGTACACCACAACCACAAAGCATGGCTGCAGGCCACCACAAACTCAAAGCATGGCTGCAGGCCACCACAACGCATGGCTGCAGGCCATGCAATGTGTACACTGTGGGCAGGAATGCTGCATCCTGGCAGTGGAGTAACTTTGCTGAAAATTTTGGGTGGGACATGTTATGTTACGTTATGTTATGTTAAAGGATATTTATACCACGCACTGTCACCACCAGAGTGGTCCCCTGGCGCTGAAATGACCTCTAAATGAAAGGGCCCTCTGCCAAGTGAGTGGGACAGAATGGTGTGCCACAAAATTTGGGGGGGGGGCAAATGATTTGTAAAATATATTTATTGGCATTGCCTGACGGTCCCGAGATTCAAACGCACTGGAGCGGGAGGCTCAAGCTTCTGTGTTACAGCCGCCCTGCTTTGGAACTCCCTCCCAGTCTCCATCTGGGCAGAACCCTCATATTGGGCCTTCAGAAAGCTTGTGAAAACCTGGCTCTTCAACTAACCGGAACTCTCTCATCCCCCTTGCCCCTTCTCTCTCTCCCCCACCTGCTTTATGTTCTGTAACCAGCGCCTAGTTGCCCCAGGGTTATGTGCACTTTACAAATGTAAAGAATGAACATAAAGTAAATATTTAAAATATTGCATTTGAAGAATATTTGCTTAGCAACATTGGTTAAAACTATTGTAGTAACTTATGAAGCTGGCCCACTCTGGCTAAATAGTGGCCCATTCTGGCCAAAAAACGGCCCCACACTAGAATCATGGGCTGTCATTTCGGGCCTTGCCCTATTGCCCCATATGCCAGTTCGAGCCTGGACCTTGTTTATGCTGCAGTATAAGAAGCAAACCACTCAACGGTAGAATGCCAGGTATGTGCCCTAATGGCATAAGCACGGTAACCCTGTAACAAAGCAACCGCACATGTGGTCCATAAGTTCCCTTTGTCTTGCGGTAGGAGGGGTAGGCAGGATAGGCAGAGTATGTGGGATGGGCATGTAGGTGGAGTAGGCATGGTAGAGATGAAAGGTAGGGTAGGCATGGTAGGCATGTCAGATGGCAAAGCAATCATACATGTTGTCGTCCAAGAAGTTCCCTGTGTCTCTTCAGAATCACAGTCTGATAGCCGAGTAGGCAGGAGGAGGCATAGGCAGGATAAGCGGAGTATGTGGGATAGGCAGAGTAGGCATGGTAGGAAGGGTAGGTGCGGTAGGTGGAGTTGACGGGATAGGCATTGTAGGCATGGTAGGAAGACTAGGCAGGGTAGGCAAGATTGGCAAAATAGACTGGCTATGCATGTTGGGCTGGATAGGTGTGGTAGGCAGGCTAGGTAAAATAGGTGGGGTTGGTGGGATAGGCAGGTAGGTAGGGTAGGTGAGGAGGCGGGTAGCATGGTAGACATGGAATCCAGGGTAGGAGGTATAGGAAGGCAGGCCTAATAGATGGGCTAGTCATGGCAGGAATGGTCTGCAGGCTATGCGAGATAGGTCGGGTAAGCATTTTAGGCAGGGTAGGTGGGTTAAGTGTGGTAGGTGGGATAAGCATGTGAGACACAGTAGTCAGGGTAGGCATGGTGGGCAGGAACAGTGGGTGAGGCAGGGTAGGCATGGTAAGCAGGGGAGGCATGGCATGCATCATGGGCCGGTGGCTATCCATGATGAATCAGAGTTTGAGGCTGTTGATGCTGGCCCTATAGTAAAAGGATGGGAATGGATTCTGTTTCGATTGGTCGAAGGCAGTAAACCACAAGGCTGGAGAAGGCAGGGGCCTCACTATGTATGTCAATAAGTCTACAAGCCTCCATTTTGGCTGACTCTTTACTTTTGCTTTATTTTTACTTCTATGCATGGCGAGCATATTTAATTGGCCCTAATGAAGCTCCTAGAAAGAGGAGGCCACTCATTTTGTTTAACAACAAATCAATCAGATTTGACTATTGGTCTAGAAATATAAAACATTTTGTTGTGATATGTTCTAAAATATTTCCCATGACACCTTAATTCATCAATAAATTGATATAAACATGTATATTGTTCTATTTGGTGAGCATATCCACAAAACCTGAAATCAGGTAAATCATCTACTATGAAACATGTGGTGCAATCAATCACCCACCAGAATGCTTTGACTTGTCACCAAGTTCTAGATTCTTTAAGTATGAGTGGCAGCATATAAGCTCTTTATTCCCTCCGGACCAAAGTGTGCAATAGCACCTTGAAGCGTTTATTATGCCCAGAATAGAATTACCAGACTAAATGACCCCAGACACAAATAACCGGACAGACCCAATTAATATGGCAAAGTACTACTTTATAGTCAGTTCAAAATAAAGTAGGGCAATCTGGCGGACCACAAGCAGTAGTCCGCACACTCACAAACAATTTTAATGACGCAAAGTCTTTATACTCCAATATGCATCAGCTATGACGCCATCCTACTCGGCAAACTTAACAACTATTGAAAGGAGGGGTTGGTTAAGGGAACATGTGTACCTAGACTATGTATAAGTAGTAATAACTAAATTGGCTGCCCGTTAGCTAGTAGGCACGCCTTGAACTACCTCTAAATACATGTAATACTTATTGTAACAGAATACAGTACGAGAGCGGCCTGTGCGACTTTGTTTAGCAGGTTGCTACATGGACCCATATGATTGGTTGGCATTCTCGCTCAACCTTGGACTTTCGGCTCCTTAGCAGCACATAAGCAAAACAAAACCCAGGTGCAGAGAATGTCAGACTATCACCCACCTGCTCCAATTAGTTCATCATCTCTCATCGGTCAGGTCCTTAGCCAAAGTTTCTCTATTGCAGCCTGTTCTTTGCTCTGGGATCTTTAAGGGAGTGTAGGTACACCCTTATCTTCACCCGGAGCTTAATGAATGGCCCTTGTTTTTACCCTATGGGTCACGTGTGTGGAGACCACAAATTTGTCCATCTCAACCTCTTATTTACTTCTATTTGATTTAATTGTACTAGGTGCTATTACTCCTCTTGGCCTCTGGACTTTAGATCACTCCATCTCACATATGCTTTCTGCATTTTTAATTGTCCAATACTTGGTACTTGTGGATGTTTTTCCAGCGTCTCCATCTCTGCACCCTTGATCTGTTTATGAGGTAGCTCGGTTAGATTTAATGCAAGTTCGAATCCATCTTTTTCCCCATGGCCGCTTTAGTCACATTATAGGTTATATCACAGCAAGATTCTATATGTCTCCTCTACCTTGCATTTCCACATATATACATTTACTTTGCCTGTTCTCACTTGTTTCTTTGATACCCATGAGTTCTTCAGACTTAATTACATGTTTCTCTTGTTGCTTCAGTTACATCTTTTATTCTTTTGAATATTCATAGATTGTTTCAGTGCGTCCATGTATCTTTACTTCAAGATGTCACTCTGCAGCTGTTAGATTTTCTTTACAGTTCTTCAATGTTCACTGCAGTATGTCGACATCACTTTATCGTCTCAGTACGAGGGTACATTTGATACGGTTGTCTGAGTGCATAATGTCTCTCGTACACTCAATTCGGCATCGGGACAATGCTTGGTGTCATACGTATGACTCTTTCACTGTTGTTCCAACATGACAGAGGTGAAGGGTGGAGCTTAACAATGACATAATTGTCTGCTCCTCTACATTCCCCCTCCCTTGTAGATTCCTTGACCACCTCCTCTTCCTCAATCTTCTTCATCTCTTCTGTCCATCTTGACTTCTTCAGGATCCACAGCTTTGTCACCCCCTCAGGTCAACTGCATTCTTTATATGTTCATCCACACTCCAGCTCATGTGACAACATTCACTGGTAGGCTGGCCTAATACCCAACGTCCAGTTAAGTTCTTACAATCCTTTGGGTAGTATAACTTCATTCCTGGGTGTGCCAACAAACTTTTCTTTATGTTTTCATGGGTGGTGTCTCCAATCCGTGGCATGTGACCAGCTTTCACATAAATCATTTTCTTCATCCCAATTGCTTTCTTTGCATTGAAGTTTTCTTGCATTGTCCTATAAATACCCTAAAAAGACAGAATCCTAGCAATATCAACACTAGTATTGCTCCAAGTAGTTTGAAGGCATTCGCCATCCAGTTCAGAACCAATGAGAGCAAGGATGAGAACCAATCATCTTCATCTACCTCGCCAGCTTCTTCTTCCATTTTCGTATGCAGGGTTATCAATATAGTTATCGCCTCTGTTAGGGTTCTATTTTCTCCATTGTGGGCAGGTATGAATGGCCAGCAAGAAAGCCTGATTTTTATGCAAACACCTCCGTCGTTTGCTGTGATTAGATCCAAAACATATGTGATCTGGAGGGTCATCAGCCTGATTGTGCTCAGTTCTTCTCTGATTGTGTTAAATCCTTTTATTGTCGTATTGATCGTTTGTAGCAGCTCCCATCTGGTGATCTGTAACCATTTGGGGTTTACTGGAGTCTGTAGTCCTGGCATGAATATAGACGTAAATATCACTGCTGTCTGGCTAAATAATCTGTGCTCTACAGGAATTCCATCAAAAGCACCTTCTGATTTAGCGGAGAAATAGTTCTCTCTCTTCATTCTTTGGAGGCTAAACAACCTCCTCTTCCTCTGCTGTGCATCCCTCTCTGGAAAATCTTCAATATTTAGGCCACTTTGGGGAATCAACAATGCAGGAACATGTATGATCACAATAGAGCATATTCCTCCCCAGTTTGTAGGCAGCTGCATGTAAGCTCTGGATCTGTAAATGAGTTCTTCGAGCACCATCGTAGGGTTGCCCATCTTCCTTCAAATTGTCCTTGTGTTGTGTATGCTGCTAGATGGCTGAGACACTTTGCATCGTGTGCAGGTGTTTCTTTTGCAATAAATGTTCTGGCTGCAATAATGGCATAAGGGATGAGGGAGCATACGTAGCAGATTTCATCCGATGTTCTCTCCCCCTCCTTCTTCATGTGCTGATACCACATGTTATTCTTTAAATGGGCCAAATGATCAAGATTCATATTTATTTTTTCATGATCTTCTCCAACATCTCTTTTGGATTGAGCAATTTGTTCAAATATACCAGAGAAAATATTACTCGTCCCTTTGTTAGGGAGAGAAAGGGATGTCTCATTTTCAGGTATTTCACTTGATTTATAAATCAATACCTGACAAAATATGTAAATCACAAATAAAGAAACATCATAAAACAAAGTGCAAATATAAGAAGCAATGCCATATTGCGCAAATGCCACATAATCTCATGTGGAGTAGCTGGTGTCCTCGTGAATGTGCATTTTATATACTGGAAAATTCACATTTTTTATTCAGTTTATTCACTTTCACTTATTTTTTAGATTTTATGTTTTGCAGTATCAAATACTCGATTAAAATAGCAACAACAATTCTGTGAACAATAGGACCGTCTTTAGGATCCTCAAAAAAATGTAGTCACATCCACGTGTTGTCAAACTAAAGCCAGAAAAAACTAATGAATATAGGTGTAAAGTACATTCAGAAAGGTGCATAATGTTACATTTCTGGGCTTCATGAAAAGATACATACAGATATAGTATTGCTTTGTTGTTGACTCTTTGTTCTGATATCACTGTAATATCTCAAACAGTGTAGGGTGTGCTATGTAATTGTTATTTCTCCTGGTTGTCGTATAGTCTATTTTGAGTTTTAATTGACAAAACGTTTCTTGAATGGTGGAAAGTCCATTCACTTCCCATTAAAACATTTAGTGAGTGTCTATTCGGTCCAAAATGTTTTCTTTAATCTTTGAATTCTTTATCCTTTCCCTTGGTAACTGGCTTGGTCTGTATGCATGAAACGTCTTCTCTTGCTTCACAGTCAACGGGTGTTCGAGGAGTTGGGGTCTCTCCTTCGTTGATCTTTACATCAGTCAGGTGTAGCCAGGCTCTTCTTCCCTATAGTTTGACGGCACTGAGTGTGACCTCTTTTACTAACTACAGTCCTTCAAAACAGGGCTTATTCCACGCAGGCCTCCAGATAAATTGCGTACCAGGGCTTTTTACGCATGAAAATTTTGTAAATACGAATGTTTTATTATTTTACCTTGTACATTTACACATAAGTTTAGAGCAGAGGACAGTGCAAAGGTCAGGTTACTTGACAGAAACCAGAAGGCTTCTTTTGATTTGCAGCTACATGGATGTAATTGCAAGCCATGGAGAAAAGCCTCTAAAACAGAATGTATTTCTCTGAAACATTTCAAAAAAAGAAACTGCACACTGTGATGAAAGGAATGGTTAATTTCATTCAGCTTCTGCTGTGTTGCTGCTCATGGAGCAAACTGTGCATATCTATTTTCCTAGCATTTTAGGATTTTAAAATTAATAAGAAGGAAAACTAAGTTGCAATTGAGAATTCATATTTTGTAACAAACTATGCTTTTTTCCAGTGAAAGCAAACCAGTATTGCACAACTGTATTCTTCAGAGTTCCTGTGCTGTGTGCATAATGATGAGGAGGCAGGTCATTTTTACACTTACAATTTAATTGACACTCTAATTATAAAAACTGTGTGTAAAATTATGACTATGCACGGTCTAGTTTACATCCATTCAACCTTGCAGTCAATGGGGTATATTACTATAAATGGTCAATGGCAGCATAGTCTTTGTTCAAGGGTAAGCGATTGTTGTACACCAATCACGGGTGTTCTAGCCCCTCAAATCTTCAAGACTAAAATTAAAACATCCAAAACCTGACTCTCCAAGAAGTGCAAGCACTGTTCAAAAACAATCAAATAAAAGTTACATTTGTAATTGAAATAGAAACTCAGCAAAACCAGTCCCTGTGATAATCCAGCTAGGTATTTAACTTTATGTAGCGCTTCATACATGATTAGTCCAACATCTAGGCACTGTGATTATTGTACCTCATTCGACACTCAGTTAACCTACCTCTGAAGGACGTTCACCAATATGATAGGTCAGCCTGTTGAGCACTCGTTGCTGCGATCTGTTAGTGATCTGTAGGTTGCATGTTCAAATCCCGTCCAGGCCAACTCAGCCTTTCAACCTTTCAAGGTCGATAAAGGAGTACCGACTTTGGTTTGGAGATAATTGTAATAAATATGTACTATGTATAACACTTTGCCAAAAGCGCTATATAAATAACCATTTGACCTTGAGAATAGATATAGAATTTAGCATCGAGCCCTTGCCTCTCTGCACTGCTGTATCATACCATTGGCATACCATTAGGTAGTAGTAGCTCCAGGAAACCAGGACTTTCATTAATCATCAAAAGACAATTCTGCTTTCGAACCTCAAAATACACAATACAATTTATGCTTGCTTTACTATGTAATTGGCTAGGTTTTTATGTTTTCAACATTTAAATATATACTTGAGAGATAGAATGGCCAGACCTTAGAGAAATAATGAAAGGTGCGTTCTGTCACAATGCAGAAAGCTGCTGTATGGTAATGATTTTCATACAGTATTTGCACACGTCGCTGGATGTCACATACAATTTACTCTGTTGCTCTGTTGCAAAGGAGAAAAGTCATGTTTACTCTCTTAAAATCACATTTACTCTCAAAGTTTAAAAATACAGAGTAAAATACCCCAACCTCAAAATATTATCTGGAGCACTGATGCCAGGTATCGACAAAGCTTTGTGCTAACACCTTGTCCCCTGGGTGCAAACTAGGCTGCTTAAGTAAAGTGTCAATATTGCTGGGTTGGCTATCTTCTTCAATATTCTCCCACCCTTCCCTCTGATGTTTTATCTGTTGAGAAATGAAAGAGACAGTAACAGTCATATTTGTTAAATAATCATGTGTTTCATCACCCAAAGCCTTCGCTACATTGTGGGTGTCAGTTTTCACTCGAGTGGGAGGAGCAAGGGTTATTCTCATTCGAAGTCCAGTTACAAATCTCACGTGGAGTCAGGTGGTGATCTGAACCAGGCTGGTTCCTCAGGGCAAAAAAAGCAAGGGGCAGACAATGTAGCCACCCCTTCTTCAGCATCATTTTAATCTTAGCTATTCTCTCAAAGTACGAGTATGCTTGTACTTTTTGAATAGACTTGCATAATAGCCTGGCACTTAAGGGGTTAAGGAGTCTGTCTAATCGTTCACATATTCCATTCGCCTGTGGGTGATAGGCATTACATAACTTGTGCGTTATGCCTAATAGGAGAATTATCTGTTCCGACAATTCCTTTACAAAATGCGGTCCATTGTCAGACTGCAGGACTGCGAACACACCTCATCTTGGAAATACTTTGTGCACAAGAAACTTGCAGCATTGGCTGTGTGCATGGACCTGCCTCAATCCATCTGGAAAAGGGACATATTACTACGAGCATGTACCTATAGCCATTGCATAATTGCAATATATCCACATAATCTCTATGTAGATGCTGAAAAGGACCATTATGCCTTGGGATTGCTCCTCTCACTGTTCTCAAAGTGTGTCCTGCTGTGAATCTCTGACACACAATGCAATTTCTTCTCTTGCTTCGCAGTCAACGGGTGTTCGAGGGGTTGGGGTCTCTCCTTTGTACATCTTTGCATCAGTCAGGTGTAGCCAGGCTCTTCTTCTCTTTAGTAGCGCATGTTGCATGGGTGACCTGTCTGCAATGAGGAAACCCCTCCTTTTCCAATGTGACAATCCTGCATGTACAGTTGACGTCACATTGGCGGAGTCAGAGTACACTGTCACTTCCTCATCCTTGCATCTATGGAGTGCGGCGATAAGCACCACTAACTCTGCAGCCTATGCTGAATAATGCAAAGGCAATCCCGCACTTGTCACACCTTGAATCACCCTCCTGATTCAATTTCACTACTGCCGTCCCAGTATGCCTTTCGCCAGTTGTTTGGTTAATTTTTGAAGAACCATCAATAAATAGATATATACCGAATATATGTGCTGTAATCAAAAACCAAGGCCCTACAATAATTACATAGGCCTAAAAACTGTTGAATTTCTCTTTTGTTTTTTGGTTGGGGAGTCTTCTGAATTGCCTCTGCTCTTTTGGATGTCACTTTTCTCCCCTCTTGAGAGATTGACTGTCCTATGTATAGGACCTCGTCCTGACATTATTGTAATTTCTCCTTGTCCACTTTATATCCTTTCTCTGCTAATATGGTCATGAGCTGAACTGGGTCTTGACTGCATCTTTCTTCTGTCTCACTGCACACTAAAATGTCATCCACGTATTGAATTATTGCACTCTCAAGCTGCACATTACCCAGATCCATTTGGAGGACTCTGTTAAAGATCGAGGGGGACTTGCAGTACCCCTGGGGCAAACGTGTATGTTTCAGGCAGATATTTCTATATGAAAATTAAGTCAGATCCTTTGGGTCCTTATGGAGGGGAATTGAGGAGAATTGATTTTTTTTATTCGATTACAGTAAAACCCTTGGCTGTTAGTGGGATATTACATAATGCTGTAGCTGGGTATGGAAACCAGAGGAAACTCTGCTTCAACAATATTATTAAGAGGACAGAGGTCCTGAATAAATCTCCATGACCCCCCTTTCAATTTATTCACAGGATACATGGCCGTGTTGCATGGAGAGTCTGACACTACCAATATTCGCTGCTTTATTAAAGCGGAAATGGTTTCAAATATGCCCTCATCAGCTTCTCTAGACATGGGAAACTCTTTTGGTAGTACCAAGATAGCTCCAGGCTTGAGCTTAATTTTGACTGCTGCTACCCCCTTCAGTAGACCTACCTCATAAGGACTACTAGTCCACAAAATGCTTGGTACCCTTTCTAAATCCTCCTAAAGTATGGCGGTTTCTGTCTCACCAATCCCATCACCTGTGGGATGTCTCTGTTCTCTACTTTAATCCACTAGGTAAGGCTTATGAAAAATACCAATTCATCGTCTGAATAATCGTCTCTAAATAATTCCTCATCTGTCAAATCTGTCAATCTGTATCCTTCCCCTGAGAGCTATTACTGCTGTCTTTCATCATCTGTCACGTGAACAACCACCCTGTCCTCCCTGACCACTGCTGCTTCTTACTCTAGAGTAATTATCTTCTCATCTTCACTATACATAGGTATTTCTGGCTCTGAACAAAAATTCATCAGGTATTCTCAATATTTTACACACTAGTCTGGGGAGTCATGTCAACAGGACAGTTACTCCATACAAAAATGCTTCTGGAGCTAGAGGAACGCCTCTAGATGCTTTATGTTTTGCAAATGCTAACATAAGTTCTTTTATATTCATCAGATGTATTCCTAGAGTAGAACAAGCAATACCTTTGTCCCTAAAAGATATCGTCATGTTTAATTTTTTTCATTAAGTCCCGCCCTAATGTGTTAACTGGCATTTGTCGGGAAACAGTATCATAGATACGTCATGTTCCTCTATAGAAATTGGTAACTCATCAGTGAAAGGAACTAAGTTCGTTGGCCAGAACATCCCTGCGCATTCATGGCAATGCCAGACATTGGGTATTTACCCTCTTGAACATTGGTACAAGTCGCTCCAGCATCTACAAAAAACAACCTATCGTCACTCTGACCCTTGATTCCTCTTGGGGGTCTGGTGTCACTGATAGTACTAAAACATCAGGTCATTCTGTGGGCTGTCCTATTGTGGGTATAAGTTCATCCCAGTATCTGAGAAAGGATTTCCTCCTCTCACGGTCACACTCCCTATCCTGGATGCAGATGTCTGTGGAGCTCCTGCATTTGTGGTCCGTTGTGGTGCTGATCTTTGCTGAGTCTGTGTTTGCTTGGTTTGAATAGGCGCTTGCTGCAGTTACGCTTGTGGCATCTGCACTTGTGCTGGGCTTTGTTTACTTGCTGTATTTGCGGCCTATGTGTCTGATTCTGTGGGGGATCTTGGGCATAATATTCTTGTGGTTCTGGGTTATACTGTGGAAAGTAGCCCATGCCCCCTCTAGGAGCCTTTCAGTTTTGTTCCATGCCTCCTCCTGTGCTCCTACACATTCAGGCTATGTCCCCATTCTCCCACGATTCCAACATTGCTGCAGCTATCCTCCATTAAAGTCTCCTCTTCCTCCTTGGGAGTTCTGAAATCTGCCTTGGCCTCCTCTGAATGCATTCCCCCTTCCTCATGGCCAAATGTTATATCCGCCTTGATCCATAGGATACCCCACATTGCCTACCTGTACTGGGTGCACCGCTTGTGCTACTATACTTTCATCACTTGTCAATAACACTCCTATGGCAAACTTTGCCAATTTTGTATGGACTATCTTTGCTTCCTCTTGCTTCCTACCTTCAGCTTTTTTCTTGTTCTTCTCTTGCACCAATCAAAAATGATGTACAATGGTCAATTGTATCTCTGGCCAAGGTTTTACCTCCATTCCCACCTGCTTCTTCATTTGCCTTTGCACTGGTGCAGGCAGTCCCTGACATAAAATGTGGTAAAATAATGCCACCATTTTGTCCCACAGTTAACAAGTCGCAAGCCTCCAGTATTCTTGAATCTCTTGAAAAAAGGCAACAGAGTCCTCATATGCCCCCATTTTCCTAGTCATAATTGCACCCATTTTTGATATTTCAGAATACTGAAGCGCTCTCCATAAATCTGCTCTACGGTTATTAAATGGTGCTCCATCATGTGTCGTGTTTTGTGTTGCTACACCCACATACCCTGCTCGCTTCCAAATGTCATCAGCTCTCTCCCAAAGAATGGCTGGCTGCCAATAGGCCTTTTATGTAACCCACTGTTAATGTCATTCCTGCAGCCATTCATTCTAACTCATAAATCAATTTTCCTGTGCATGCCGTCAAACTAGGCAATTTGCACTTTAAATTTATCTTATCCATTTGGGGCCACAGAATATATTGTGGTCGTCCTCCCCCTTTCTCTAATAATCGGAATTGTGAAAACCCTTGCCCATGATCATACCCAGCTACACTCTTCTTTCTCGAGTTGGGGCTAGTTTCACCTGTCTGTCTTCGGCCTGGCAGTGACCTTAATCAGCTCACCTATTGCGGGGATGTATGCCCTGCACTGCACGATCGGGCTGGCGGTTGTTCAGAATATGCTGCCGGTTCCAGTGTTTTTTCTTTAGGGTCTTCTAAATCTGATAATTTTACCCCTTTTTCCATGCTTTGGTCTATTGAAAAACCGGATGCACCTTCTTTTTGTGCTCTGTCATTATGGTCCCTCTCTTTGTCTGACATATATATACCCCAACTCATATGACTATCGTCCCTTTCCTCATCATCAAGATCCAACCTGCTTAAGGATAATGCCTTATGTTCATCTGCTGCTGCATCCCCCAATCTGCTTCCTGTTCCTTCCGGCAATGGCCCTTCATTATTTCCCTTAGTTTTGTAACCATCCTTGTCCCTCATTTGCCTATATAGATCTCAAATTCTTTTCCCTATGTGTTCTGCCCCGTGATTATCAGCCCATGTCTGTTTTCTTGGTATTCCCTGCAGCTCCCTCCGGGCTGCTGAGACCCTCTCTCTTCTTCCCACCATTCCCGTTTTTCAATTGGCACCATACATGAGTTAACCAAATAGTCAATTATATCGTCCTTATGCTCCCTGCTCGTTCTCATTTCCTGTTTCCTTTTCTTAATTTCTCTATTCTCTTCCTCTCTCACCTTCTTTGCGACCTACATTCTTTCATTCTTTGAGCTTCTTCTTCACTACGTTTCTTCACCTCTATTCTCTCTTTCTCTTTCTTTTGCTCGTCATACCTTCTTTTTTCTTTCCTTTGTTTCCTCTCTCTTTCTCCTCTGTGTATGCTTTTTCTTGTTCCTTCTCTTTCTCTTCCCGTTCTTCTCTTTAATCCCTCTCTCTAACGCTGTTGATGCCCTTCCCATCTAACTTAAGTAATATCTGGCCTCCCACCCATTCATTTTGCACTACTATCCCTCCCTTGACCCTGTCCTTCCCATCATTTCGTCTCTTGCTTCATCTGTATTTCTATCTGTTTACTCCTTCGTTCATCACGCTCCTTATATTCATTGCATGTCACTATATGTTTTTCCTCCTTAACCTTACTTTCTTCCATACTGTCTTCACTATTAAAAGCAGGAGGTGCATATATTGGATTAACATACCCCGCCGCTGCCTTCAGTTCCTTTAAGGGATAAATTCCCTGTTTCTCTTCTGTGACGCTATTAGTTTTGGGAGGAGAGGAGCCAAGGTTGTTACGTCCTCCTCCTTATGATGATTAACCATCCACTTCTTATCTGCTGGGTCTTTCTTCCCGTTCTGATACATTTTGCACAATTCTAAAATGGCTAACCTTTTCTGCAATTTTTTCCCCTTGTATGTAGCATGGAAATATGTTGTCATATGTCACAATACTATTTTTGACCACAAACCTCCTTGAGGCCACAGCACTAGTGCTTTATTCACTGTATCCTTAAGCCACACCTCATGATACTGTTTTATCTTAGCCGTGTATCCTGGTAATGTTCTACATAGGTGTAAGAGAGGTATATCTCTCATAATGACAAGTTGATTTCGACCATCAATACTTTCCAGGTTCTTAAAACACTTACAACACAAAAATGAATTTGGACAAGCACCTTCAATCGCCACCCTTTATAATAAAAAGACCAATATTTATAACCAGTTCTAGAATCTCTATGATATTTTTCTTTTTGTTTCTTCATTTTTATTTTATCGATTCTCATCGGCATATTGTTCTATTATTGCCACTGCAAGAACCTTTGATTTTTATCTTTATTATTTATTCTTAATTTGTATCCTATCTTAAGGCCTGATAATTAGTTAATTGTATTACTATTGTTTTATGTTTCTTAGTTTATACACAATAAAAGTTTTATACTGACATATTTATAACCTCAAAACTCATGCACTTTTCTTTTCCTGTGATCACCTTCCTCTACCTTCCCACAGTAGATGTATCTCATCAAATTTTTTACTCCATTTTGGAGTGTAATACATGGACCCACATGATTGGTTGGCATTCTCTCCCAACATTGGACTTTCAGCTCGTTAGCAGCTTGTAAGCAAAATGAAACCGAGGTGCAGAGAACAACGTCAGACTGCTACCCACTTGCTCCATTTAGTTCATCATCTCTCATCAGTCAGGCCCTTAGCCAACGTTTCTCCTTTGTAGTTGACTTTGCAGCCTGTTCTTTGCTCTAGGACCTTTGAGGGAGTGTGGGTACACCCTTATCTTCATCCAGAGCTTAATGAATGGCCCTTGCGTTCACCCTCTGAGTCATGTGTGAGGAGACCAAGAATGTGTCCATGTCAACCTCTTATTTACTGCTATTTGGTGTTGGTGTTGTTACTCATCTTGGCCTCTGGAGACTTAATCACTCCATCTCACATATGCTTTGTGCATTTTTAATTTTCCATTACTTGGTAGTTGCGGATGCTTTCTTCTTAGCTTAATCTAAGAGAAATATGTGTCATGGCCATGGCTTATCCTCTTGACTCCCTTTGTGCCTTGCATTTATTCCTTGATCAACATCCTTGGTCCCAAGCCAAGAGGCTCCTCTCCATCCTTCACACAAAGCTGTTCTTTCCAGCGGTTCCCATCCCTGCCGCTTTGGTCTGTTTTCAGAGGTAGCTCGGTTAGATTGAATACGTGTCCGACATCCATCTTTTTCCCATGGCCACTTTGGTCACATTAAAGGTTATGTTGCAGCAAGCTTCTATATGTCTCCTCTACCTTGTGTTTCTGCATATACACATTTACTTTGGCTTTTCTCACTTGTTTCTTTGATGCTCATGAGTTCTTCATACTTAATTACACGTTTCTCTTGTTTCTTCAGTTACATCTTTTATTCTTTTGAATATTCATAGATTGTTTCAGTGCGTCCATGTGTCTTTACCTCAAGACATCACACTGCAGCTGTTAGATTTTCTTTACAGTTCTTCAATGTTCATTGCGGTATGTCGACATTCGCCTATTGTCTCAGTACGAAGGTACATTTGATACGGCTGTCTGAGCGCATAAAATCTGTCGTACACTCAATGCGGCATCAGGACAATGCTTGCTTTCATACATACGACTCTTTCACTGTCGTTCCAACAAGACAGAGGTGAGGAGGCCGAGCTTAACAATGACGTATTTGTCTGCTCCTCTACAAAAGCAATGGGCTGAGCCCCCACCATCTCTCAAGTTGTTTGTACGATTGGGCATACTGTATTCTACATTCCTGGACAAAGCACACAATGCAACTTTGGGTTGCCAAAAAGCTCAATGCGCTAGTCTGTCTGTTCTTCTCCCTTAAGCTTCTGAGATTCAAGGTGATGGTGCCATCTTAGTGTTTTGAACTATGGTCTGTAGGTCTATCTGGGCTGTACTGGGTGAAACGGAGTGATACTGCACTGGGAGCTTGCACACTCCACTTTCTCCATTTCTTCCTCATTCTTGGTCTTGACAAGTTCTTCCGTCATCTGGGTGATCTCCTCTTATGGCCCTTCTGTGATGGGCTTTTCTGTGTGATCTGCGCTTTCCACCATTGTCACTTTGCTGAAGGTGTCCAGTTCCTTGAAGAGGCTTGCCAGTGTCTCTGGGGTTTTTGTGTCCTTCCCTGCCACCTTCTCACTGGTGTAGTATCTCTTCTTCTTCGATGGTGGGGAGATGTTTGCAAATCTCATCATACATTTGGGTCCTTTGGGTCCAATTTCCTTGCAAGTAGATATGGCTGGTCCTACGGTGGGGGTTACCTTTATCCAGCCTCTGCCCCTACTCCTCCTCTCTGTTACCCTCATACACTGTAGCCATGGTTCTCTGTTACTCCATTTTCCACGCTGTGTTGGGGGAGGGGCTGAGCTGAGGTTCCATCAGATTTTCTAAGTTCTCCTCTTTCATTGCTCTGGTCTGTTTTTTCTCCTGTTCACTCCTTGCTGGGACTGGGTAATCCTGGTCCAGGTTTGGCCTCTTGTTTCTGTGTGCTGCATCCCTGCTTTCTCTTAGTAGGGCCAGTAGGGCCAGCATCTTTTCATGTGCTTCTAGCTTAAGGTCTTTCAGGGTGGCAGTGAACCGTTGCACCTGCAGCTCAAGCATAGGGTCTGCTTGAAGCTAGGCATTGGTAGTATGTGCACCCTTCCATCCCACAGAAGTTGTATATCTTTCTCCTGCTGCTGTCATCTACCTGGTGGCCCAATCCACTACAGGTCCTGAAGACCTTCTGGGAGCAAGCCTCCCCTCTGCGTCCTTCTGTTGAAATTCCAGCAGGAGAAAGGTGCCCCGACTGCCTGTTCTCTTGTTCATCTGCTCCCAGGTAGCGGATGGATGATGGGTGTCACAGGCCATCTTTGCCATGTGTGCTTGGCTCCAGTACTAGGGTGGCCCTCCAGGATGTGCTGCATAGGGAGATTACATTGCAGCAGAATTCATCGAATTCGTCAAACTTGTTAAGATGAATTTGGTGGGTAATTGTGATAATAAAGTAAGGAGGAGTTCTTGGGAGGGGGTGCAGGGGTCTCCCTCGCATATATTTGCAGCCAATTGTAAAAAAAAGAAAAAGAAAAAGAAATATCAATAAAATGGAATTCAACAAAACAAACTATTCCAAATCACATAGAACCACTGAAATGGCACCATATATCTCTATGAAGGCGCTGAAACCTATGGCTGAGACATGCAGGTTGGTTGGTCATCCCCCCCATGATCCTCCTTTCCCTTGCCCCTATCATGGCTTCGAAGGTAATGTAGGACTCTTCCTTCTTGGCTTGGAGACTGCTTCAGTACTTTTAGTGGAGGGCATGGGTGAAGGTCAGAAGAAAGACTGTAGAACATATAGTCCTGGAAGCTGAAGATCTCACCAGGTTGGATTCTTGATGCTGTGTCAACCATGTTCCAGAACGTGTCCCTGTCAACCGTGGCATGGTTCCCTTCTACCTCCTTCACTTGCATCCTGGTGGTTTGGAGGTTTTGGACATTCGCTGGTTTGGAGTGTATGGCTTTTAGGACCAGGAAGGGGTCATACCAACTCCACCTGCCACCCACCCAGCACCTTTGCCTCCCTGTTGGTTGCCACTGGTTTCCCGGGAGTTTACCCTGCTTCCTCAAGTAGCACCGTGGCTGCTGTGATTTTCAGCAGTCTGCCTTTTCCTGCTGGTCTGTGGTACATAACCTCCTCTTCCTGGCATTTGTAGCTCCATGCACAGGGTCTTTATCTGTGGGCGGTCCTACTGGGCCAAGGCTACGCCTCTGTCCTTAGTTGCTCTCCAACTGCACCTGTATTTAATTCTTTCTCCACAGGTTTTAAGAAGGAGATTATGGTTGCAGGCAACCAAGCATACCGCCTCACCTCAGAAAGCGGAGAAGGGGACTGTAACCCGGGTAAGGTTTTAGAAAAGGACGGTTCTAAGCAACAAGTAGCCCATCCATGTAGCAGAAATGATCACCAGAGCTTGCAGTAGCCATGTAATAAGAACAGACTCTGCACTTCATCTTAGTCAAAAGGCTGAGAAGATGACACAGCCATGTCATCTTTACATCCTAACCTTGAGGCTATCCAAATGGGTGTATATGGTTCATGTTTACAAACATTTTAAGGTTAGGATGAGTGCAGTGAAACATTAAACCTCGAGTATGGTGGTGTGGAAAAAACAGCAGTAATGCAGAGATAATTCTGTTACTGACAAATGACTGCACTGCCGAACTGCTAGTTTGGAGGTAGGGAGGTAAGGTTACCTCCAACTAAAAGTTAAATTTAAAAGGTTCTCCTTACCACCAAATATCGGTGGAATTACCACAGCGGAACTACCGCCATCCGTAATTCTGCCGAAATTCCCATGGAGTGCTATGGACTCCAAAAACGGGTAGGTACACCACCCTACCAACACTTGTAATCCTGCAGTAAATCCGTGGGACAAAGAGGCGTTAACGGTGATTCCGCTGAAATGATGGCAAACTCGTAAAGAGGCCCATTGGTGTCAGATTTAAATATCTGTGGTCAATCTTATGTTTCAGATATGCTCTTTGATTTCATACATAGCAGAGAGGAACCCCCTTTACTGCTATTTATCTCCTTCCTGTTTTCGATAATTGTTTGTAAAGAGTACACTAAGAGCGTATCAGACTGTCTATCTTGGAATGATAGCCTTCAAACAGAAAATTAGTTATATAGTTTTCTAGGTTTTAATTATTGGCTTTGCACATTAAGGCAAGTGTAACGTTTGGACAATGGCTATAGTATATAATGAAAATGATTATTAAAAATGAACAGTGCAAAATGTTAAAAAGGAACAGCTTACATATTTATAATTTCCTTTTTTGTTAATAGCTTCTCTTGCCAAGAATAAAGACGATTATGCCATTTTCTAAACCCGTGCATTTGTTACAGTATGCACAAACACTAAAAACAAAACATGGAAAATAACAAACACAATTGTAGACCCTGCAGCCTGGTTCCTTAAATGGTCTGTAAGAACTCCAGCACCCCCTTATAGTGTATCTGTGAACCTCTCACCTGCCCTTGAACACACCATTTGATCTTAGTCTGATGGTGACATTCCCGCAGGACCCACGTGATGGCAACGTATATCTCCAAATTCCTGGCCAGTTCCCGTCTCGGGGAGCTGATGCTCTCCTACCTTTGCCAATAAAAAAACATTGGCCCCCTATTTCAAGTGGGCTTTGCAGGGGACAGAAGAACACTCTTTGACACTTTAAATGGATTCAAAACGAAACACTTTTTTATTAACAACTGCACAAACTGAAACAACACTCCACCCCCAAAATGTGACTCATACAACAAGATAAAGAAACACAACATGTAAAATGCATCAACAATCTCCATCAACAATAAGGCTTGCTTTTTCTCTAAGGCAGGTGGTCCAGGTGACCATATCTCCCGCCCCCAGGGCGGTGCATGGCGGGGAGGCCCCTCTCCTCCCTGTCATTTCCTCTTGCGGAGTGAGCCCAGGAGTCACCCTACTTGGCACCGGCACTAATCACCTCCTGATCCCGCCCCCATGCCCCTCCGCACAGGGACCCCCACTCGCCTGACAACCCACTCCATGGGAGGCTTTCTTGACCGCGCCACTGTACATTAGAGGACCCTGGGTCCCCCCGGATGGGGCAACTCAGTGTCCACATAGTCCTACCCCACCTGCCACAAAACTAGCCGCTAGTGGCTTCTACTGGGAGCCACCAGTCTCGTCTGCCATTGCCATCCCCTCCTGCCCTACCCAACAGCCCCTCTCTGGCACTGCTGGCTCTAGCAAACAAGCACTTGACAAGGTGAGTCTTGCCCACAGAGATAGAGAGAGAGAAAGAGAGAGAGAGAGGGGAAGAGACATAGAGTCTTTACATATAGGACTTAACCCCTGCTTCCACCTTTGAAGCCAATCTGTGGCCCCCTCCTATTGTAATGGCCCCTATTTCTTGCCTGTTCCCCACAGCCAGTGCAAGAGTTCACTCCCTCTTTTTTAACACCCTTGCTGTTTTCCCCTGTTCGTCCACGCAATACAACTGTACCCTCATCAAAGTTACGCCCCAGTTGCTCTGACTTTTACCTGGTGCTATCCCACTGTTGCCTGCGTCTCTGGATTTTCCCTCCTTCCCTCTTTATTACTTGGCCCCACCTGCTGTGCTTTACCCCTAGTTACAGTTGTATGTTCTCCATTTACTCTGTAAAGTGCTACAAATAAATACCAAAATAATAACTGAGTGGGATAGAGACAGAGAGAGACAGAAAGACAGAGAGAGAGAGAGAGAGAGAGAGAGAGAGAGAGAGAGAACTGAGAGGTGCAAGGGAGAGGAGAGGTGCTAGATCAGCATATGTTATGCCGGTTACAGCTATGTATCCCCTGATTTCTGGTCCCAACCTGGGTCACGGATCACAGCATCTCTCCTCCGTGCCAGAGACAGTCCCATGTGAAACACCTGTTAAAGAGGCCAGTTCCTAGCCATAACTCCTCACAGCCAGCCTCTCCTGGAGGAAACCCTGATGTGCAAAAGACAGACACAAATAACAACTAGACAGGAGTGTCTGTTTTAATCACCCATCTTACAGGCTGATAAAAGAATATCTCAGTTTTTCTTACATTATAGACAACACTTATAGTGTGGCAAACATTACACAATAATGTTATGCTAATATGAACCTTCTTTTTTGATAGGCCAATTTACTTAAAGGTCGAATACATCACTTAACTTCCATTGAACATAAACACTTTGTGAAACACATGCTCATTTGCTGTCGCAATGACCGAATTTATCCTAATTATCATGATTAGACATTTTGCAAATTTCGCTAAACCACAAGACATATGTCGCAACTTTAAAACTAGAAAACCGGTTTTGAAACTGACACATTGCTTCAGACTTCTTAGCACACTGTTTCGAAGACCTAGATAAACTGTCTTGCTTTCTATTGGTTACCCGACATGGCTGATCTGCTTCAGCCCACTGCCAAATTGTATTTATAAAAAACCTTTCAACACCACTGTTAGAAACTGTGTATTCTTACCATTTAAACTGCAGAATTACAGCATAGTGGCTTCCGCTCAATGCACTCCTTTTTGGCACATAACACTATATCTTTCTGTTTGCTCAACACTCCTAAACATTCATGGGGCTTTGGGGCCTGTGCCCTCTGTAATGCAATGGCTGCCTTTGCCTGACCTCTATTCTATACCTGAAATCTATTTTCTGTGTTAATTATGTTGTGCGCAATATAAGCATGTTTGTCCTAAATAAATGTGTGTAGTGTCACCTATTTTCTAATGTACCTGTCTATAATAAGGGCAGCCTGGCTGCATCAATGAACAATGCTTCTAACTTTTACCATGTTGGACAAGAGGGTGGACACATGCCCTTGAATGACAATTTTACCTGTCTATTACCAGAGAGAGGGAGGACCGATTCTTCTTCATATCCCTCCCCCAGGCCAGCTGGATAGGGAGGGGTGCTGCACCTGTAAAATAAAAATGCTGTTAAACAGGAGATGGGCTACACTCGGAGTCCTTAGCTGATGTCTTCATTAGAGAGAGACACCAAGGTGGATTTTATAGGGATTCCAACAGGGACCCCTCTATAGTTACAAAAACATGTAAAGCTTTTTTTTAAAATTAAGATCCTTACTGCTAACTCTTATTGTCCTTTCAATATCCCCTGGCGTTAGTTTTTTCCTAAATAGGGTTCTGCTCCATCAGCCCACCCTTCCTTGGAGGGGTCACAGGGAGACCCATTTAGTGGCATTGACGCAAAAGACCCCCTGCCTAACACCTGGTACTGCACGATGATGCATGAGGCCAGAAGATGCCCTCCGTGGGTGGTCCCATCCCTGAGGCAGCCACAAGCAGGCCACCACTTCCCTTACTCCAGGGTACATCCCCGCTAATCCCTTTCACTTAATCCTAAAATCCTACACCTACATAACTTTCCCCCTCTCAAAATTCCTCCTGAAAAACATTTAACCAACATAACATTTACTATACACTTAAATATATACATAAACATACACACTCACAAACAATGACATACAGCATATCAGACATGTCTCATTGGGGAGACTGCTGCTGTCAGCCACCCCATACACAGTACCTTATAGAGCTGTCCTGGTGGTTGGGAATGGAGCCGGCTCCTTGATGATGGTAGGGCTCTAACCCCAGTTCTTTTCCACCCTTGTGGGCTGTGTCGCACAAATCTTCTTTTTTTCTGGGTGGCCTCATCCCAAACATGGGGCCACCCAACTCACTGCGCATGACCAATGCTACGTAATAGTCTTTGGGAAGCCCCCTTCTAGGGGGGCACACCCCTTCACACTGCCATGACCCTGATGCCATTCTTCATCTTTTGGGTGGCCTCGTAGCCTGAGGGACCATCCACAGGACCCCCACACCTACCACCATTGTTCCATCTTTGGGGTGGCCCTTTAGTTTGGGGGACCATCCACACTACCACGCCCCCTGCGGCACCATCTTAACTGAAGGCGGTGTCCCTGTTGCTATGGGAATGCTGACTTCCATCACCAATGTCAGGGGAGTCCTTGCAGCCCCACCCCCCTCCCCTTTATGTTGGTGGGATGCAGGGGGGAGGTACACATATTCTTCACTGGGGTCCTGATGGCAGAGTGGTCTTCTGGGCCTTGTTTTCATCCGGGCTGTGGTGATGTAGTGGCCTTGCACGTCTGTTCACTTTGGCTTCTCTGGCAGCTTCGGGCTTCACTTGACCTGGCCCCAGGGCTTTCTTAACCACCCTGCCTGCCGACAGTGGGATGAGCTTCCCCCGCATCCTTCTTCACCCACTGGGCCACCTGGCATCAGCAGTCCAGGAGGAATTGCACCATAGGGCCCATCACAGCTGGCCCTAGGTCAGACTGACAGAGGATACAGCCATGTTGTCCCGTTCGGGCCACACAGCCCACGTGACCGGGACAAGGTGGAGTTTCTTTCTTGCCCCCCTCCACAGCAGTCCATGCACATGGCCCGGGGAGGTGTTTTTCATCATTGGTCCTGTCCGGGTAGACTGACAGCTGCCACAGTCCTGTGGGTGTCAATGCTGCTCCGGGCATGTGGCCCTGGCCTATACTAGATTTAGCCAGGCTGCCCGTCTCACACGGCACAGCCTGGCTAAATCTGAGAGTTTCTTCAGGCCCAGGGGGGCTGGTCGAGGCCACAGCCATCCCAGGGAACTGTTTCTTTTGTCTCCTCCTCCTTTTCTCTTCTTCTTCTCTTTTCTCTCTCTAACAGTTTTCTGTGCTAACCGTTTTTTCCTCTTTCAAACTCTTTCTAGAATCTCTTCTTTCTGCCCAGCCAATTCATTGGCAGGGGAGTTATATGCTTTTGTTTTATTTATTTTTCCCAACATTCCATCCAGCCCCATGGCGGACTGAATGGATGAGTCACACAATAATATGTTTAAATAGGTATAAAGAATCCCTATTAACATGAAGACATCCTACTCCACCAACGGGGATATAGATATATGTAATACAATAAAGAGCAAGATGATACGTGTTGTTTACTTGCCTCCAACCCCCTCACACAGGAACTCTATAAGGTTTTCCAGCATCACTAGTCCTGAAAAAATGGACCGTCTGCTATAACTAATTTACACAAATGTCTGACAAGTTTATTATTCAAATAATTCAAACTGAATTTAAACACTACCCTCACCTAACACAGTGTACTAAACATTAAAAACAAATATAAAACAAATATAAAACATCAGATAACTTATTTATACGACACAGAAGATATCACATAACACACAAAAAAATCTCAATGTGTCACTAAAACAACAAGCATCCCAACATGTTTCTGTACTTAACTGCCCAGTTCAGGCGAACATTCTTCAGGGGATAAATTTAAAAGCATCCACTAATCTCTTCCACACCGTGTTGAAAGGGTAGATTCAGGCACCCAAGAGGGTAAAAGGAAAACAACCTCCAAGCCTGTAAAAATAAAGGAAAGGAGAAACCTAATGAGTTCCAAAGAGGGAAGGAAGTACTACAAAATGTAAAAGGAGGCATGGCACAGGGATTATGCCACACTCACAAGGGTCCCAAAGGGCACCCGCAGATTTACCTTTAAATGGTGAAACTTCAAAGCACGTCACAGGATGACACAAATTTGCTGGTTTCCCTCCAAATGAGAAATCAATACTTCAACAAAGCGTCACAGTCCGCTAGAGTATCGCCACACCTAAGTAAGACAAAACCAATACACAGAGACCACATGCTCTGTTATATCCAGAAATCACACTGGCTTCAATACCACTGCACATAAAATCAAGGCTCCAAATAACAAAGTGAATTACCTCCACAAATGTAGGGATCAAGACTGCAGTTCACGATTCAGTAATGAACAAGTTGAAATGGAAACATCCATACTATCAAGCAATAAAGTACAGAGTCAATCTGGAAAGCAATGGGAACATAACAGTAAACACCATTTATCTGGCATTACCATGTGTGAATGCTGCAAGTGGAGTGAATAAACCCCTCCGTGTGTATAGGTGAGCACGCTACCAGCATTTCGCCTTTGAATGTGACTTTGTGCATGATATTGTCTCCATGTCGGGACACCTTTTGCATTTTTTGGTGGATGGGGTACTTTATTTTACACTTATTTTACACATGTTGTGTGGCTATCCATTTTCCGCGTTTCTTTTACGTTGTGGAGGTTGGACAGCATGGACGCTGAGTAGTTATCTTTACACATTAGATAATGCATGGTCTCCTCACGTGTGTGAAATATAAGCACCCCCTTCTGTTTGCCCCCTAGTGCACGTTGACGGCATGTTGTTAGCTGGGGTTTTGGTAATGCCAGATAAATGGTGTTTACTGTAATGTTCCCATTGCTTTCCATATTGACTCTGTACTTTATTGCTTGCTGGTATGGATGTTTCCATTTCAACTTGTTCATTACTGAATCGTGAACTGCAGTCTTGATCCCTACATTTGTGGAGGTAATTCACTTTGTTATTTGGAGCCTTGATTTTATGTGCAGTGGTATTGAAGCCAGTGTGATTTCTGGATATAACAGAGCATGTGGTCTCTGTGTATTGGTTTTGTCTTACTTAGGTGTGGCGATACTCTAGCGGACTGTGACGCTTTGTTGAAGTATTGATTTCTCATTTGGAGGGAAACCAGCAAATTTGTCATCCTGTGACGTGCTTTGAAGTTTCACCATTTAAAGGTAAATCTGCGGGTGCCCTTTGGGACCCTTGTGAGTGTGGCATAATCCCTGTGCCATGCCTCCCTTTACATTTTGTAGTACTTCCTTCCCTCTTTGGAACTCATTAGGTTTCTCCTTTCCTTTATTTTTACAGGCTTGGAGGTTGTTTTCCTTTTACCCTCTTGGGTGCCTGAATCTACCCTTTCAACACGGTGTGGAAGAGATTAGTGGATGCTTTTAAATTTATCCCCTGAAGAATGTTCGCCTGAACTGGGCAGTTAAGAACAGAAACATGTTGGGATGCTTGTTGTTTTAGTGACACATTGAGATTTTTTTGTGTGTTATGTGATATCTTCTGTGTCGTATAAATAAGTTATCTGATGTTTTATATTTGTTTTATATTTGTTTTTTAATGTTTAGTACACTGTGTTAGGTGAGGGTAGTGTTTAAATTCAGTTTGAATTATTTGAATAATAAACTTGTCAGACATTTGTGTAAATTAGTTATAGCAGACGGTCCATTTTTTCAGGACTAGTGATGCTGGAAAACCTTATAGAGTTCCTGTGTGAGGGGGTTGGAGGCAAGTAAACAACACGTATCATCTTGCTCTTTATTGTATTACATGGATGAGTCACACAAACATTAACTCACACCGACACACGCATTACATTTAATAAAGTTTTCTATTTACAACCCGTTTGTCTGTGTCTTTATTTCTAGGTTTCGCTTAGGGAGCTAGCAAGTAGCCAATTCTAGCCAGGCCCTATTGCAGCCATGGGCTGCAGATACTGCACTGTATTTGAGTTTATTGAAGATGTGGAGAAACACTGTCCTATAGGAAGAAACAGAAAAGAGGCAACAATCCCGTGGTTGGGTGGTTTACAATGGTAGACACGGGGTGCTAGGTCGAGATGATCAGTTGGGCGAGGGGATTTGTTGGTACATTAAATCAGAATGTAGTGTCTAAATCAGAATTTGTCCCTTCTCCCCAAGCGGGAGCCACCACCTTTGGGACTAGGGAGGTGAGAGTACTCCACAATACCCTCCCTAGGGGACAGGTCAAGCAGGATCTCACTGGGAGTGACCCCCCCTTAGGGGGACAAGGAATCCCCAAGTAAGGGTTTTATTTCACCTCCTTTTTCATCAGAGTCAGAAGTATTTGTTGGTTATATGGGGTTTGAACAGGGCCATAATGTACTGGAGCCTTTAAAAGTGGATGGCTTGGTTTATGACTTAAACTTGTTGCTGCCATTTCGAGAAGAGTAGAACTAAAGGACTCCCCCTTTCATTCCAGGGAGGGACATAAATGTCCCTGGACTCAAACACAGGGTGTGAGAACCAGACGGAAAGTGAGAAACGCAGGCATGTGCAGTCGCACAGAGGAGGCAGCCTCTTCCTCTTAGGAGGAGCCTGGAGATGGAACCACGCTGTTGACGTGGTTGGGGAGAGTTTAGGATGCCCATGGAACGCTGCTGCTTGGTCGAAGGCGGGGAGCCCAGAGAGCTCAGAGCTGCCAAAGCAGAAGAAAGCATTGCCAAGCCAGAAGCAGAGTGCGGCATTGTGTCTAAGCGATTCCAGAACCCTGTCCGTCCCAGACAGGAGAAACCGACAAGAGAAGCCCGACCGCGCAGACCTGAGCAAGGTCAGGAGTGAGAGAGACCGTACTCCCCTTCAGGAACCACAGCTGGAAAGATGGTACACAGCCTTCTACATGGAGCTGGTCGAGGGGGGTGATGCCATAGCAGAGCCCATGCTGGGCTAAGAATATGCATACCCCACAAGGGGTGAAGTTGACAAGCACAGTCTGGACGAGAAACCCCCTAACCTGTGTCAGGCCGAGAATCTGCATATCCCACGAGGGGGTGAAGGAACTGATAAATACAGTTAGGCTGAGAAAGCCGCTAGCCCACACTAGCTGATAATCTGCAAACTCCATAAAAGAGTGAGAAAAGGGCAAACAGCAAAACAGAGCTACAAAAGCCCATGGCCCACACAGGGCTGAAAGTCCAAAGACCCCAAGGGGGGAGTATCAATTTACAAGGAGAGTCTGAAGAGCTGAGGAGCCAAGGTGGGACCCAAGATACTAACATTTCCACAAGGGGACAAGAAGCCCCACTACTCAAGCAAGCATGGGCAAGGCAATTACCCCAATACGGCCTTAAAGGAACACAGGAGCCAGCGGGTATAATACGGCTGCTTTATTTCAAATCCTAACAGTAACTAACTCCTCCCCCCAACTTCCCTTGTCACTGGACGTCACTTCCCGTGTGACATCTCTTCACTGTGGGCCTTGCCTTAAAGGCGCAACCCACAGCAACAACTGAACAGCTGAGGAGCCCAGGCGGGACCCAAGATACTAACATTTCCACAAGGGGACAAGAAGCCCCACTACTCAAGCAAGCATGGGCAAGGCAATTACCCCAAGTTGCAAAGAACTTGAGGCTGGTGTGAGTGGTGTTGTGAATACTAATCCACCCAAGCAAGGAGGATCTGTTACTTCCACAGAGGAGAGTACATCCAGGGAGACAGGCTAGGTATAGAATTGTTTGAACTGCCTCACGAGGCCTTTTGGCTGAGAGGAAAACTGAGAGACATTTATTTCTTTTGTCTTTGAACTACGTGGACAGGCCTAGAGCCAGAGAAGACCAAGAGAACTCTTTAGGTGGGGGTCAGAAAACCAGCCACCAATAATCCACTTCATGGGAGAAACAACCCCATTCCAACTAAAGCTTATGTTATCTTTTCTCTTTCATAGTGGTAGGGCAGATGTTAGGGTAGTATAGTTTTTAACTGAGGACAGAATTTATTTGTGTGTTGTCGTGACGAGCATCCCTTTATTATTTTGTAGAGTGGGGGAACCATCTTAATGGGTCTCATTACGACCCTGGTGGTAGCCGTGCCGGCAAAAACGGCACGGCTGCCGCCAGGGTCGTTTTTTTTTCCAGCGCCTGGCAATCTGGAACTACCGTGGCATTACAGCCCTGGCGGTCCCGGTAATTCCCCATGGCCAGGGGCCAGGAAAAATTACTCCCCATTCTCATTCAAGTCCCATAGGTCTCAATGGGAATGGGGAGGACGGTAGCGTGCCGGCGCTCCGGCAGGTCAGACTTGGCGGGCACGGGCAGAAAGGCACCCACTCACAGAACTCGAAGTATGTAGGTGCCGGTGGCTTATCGGCACCAGTGTTACCGGACCGGCATACTCATAATGAGGCCCATTATTTCGTTTAAATAAAGAACACTGTTTCAAGCATGTCCTCTTGTTCGTCTTCTGTTTGTTTTATTCGTATTTATATAGCGCACAACAGCCCGAGGACATCTTCTATGTCTGACTTACCACAGCACCCAATAAATAAAATGTACGGCATTATTTATAATATCCCTAAAATGCACAGCTGGGTGTATTCTTCTGCATAAATCTTGCTTATGAAGTATTCTTTAGATTACTCGTTGAAATGTTGTCAACTCACATATCATTGCCAGTCATCAGCTGGAGCACATAAGGTGCAGTGAGCAATTCTCGCACATGCAATCACAAGGGCAAGTCTTAAAGCTTGCATCGAACCTCCCAGCCGCACACCGCCTCATGGGCGTAATTTGAGGGGGGGGCAAAAGTGTTTGTCCCCCCAACTTTCGTGGCACACCATTTGTCCCCCTCATTTGGCAGTGGCCCCTTTCCTTTAGCTGTCATGCCCCCCAACATTTTCAGCAAAATTACTCCACTGCACCGCCTCCATAGAACCCCCCAGCCACAAACCACCGCCATCAAACCTCGCAGCCACGCGCCGCCTCCTGAGAACGGAATCTGTTTAAGATCCGCAGCCATGAATAATTTGCTCACATCAAAACAAATATGTTAAGCTATGAATATAGAACATCTCAAAGCTTTCTAGCTGTCAACACAATTTGCCGGCGATGGCAGACATTTTGGGAAAGTCTCTTGGCGTGAATATTGCTTGTGAGGTCTTCGCCGTAGTCAAACAGTCGTTGCTTATTGTGATGTGTTCACCTGGGCGGATTGTTTGATGTAATACCACCATATGTTGGCACTGGAGCCCTTGATGGCAGCGTGTGTTTCTATCACGTGCTCCAACATTTGAAACCCAAGTGAGACAGATGGTGCGAGTCGAGTGGAATTGTACCAGTCTGCCTCTTGCGAGAGAGAATCTAAAAGCAGTGCGTGGCGGCAACAAAGCCTATCCTCCACAAACTATTATAGCATCCTCTGTGAGGGTGATGATATTATATTTTACACGCACTGCCTCATCACGAGTTTGGCGGTAATCCTTAAATGAGGCGGTAAGGCTATTACCGCTGCAGTTAAGGGTCCGCCAAATCACAGGTTTGGCAGGATTTAGACCCAGCTCAGAGCTGGGGCTAAATCCACTGTGAAATTGCAGATTTTTGGTGCTATTACCGTGCACTATTACCGTCGATGGTAGTAGCGCCGAAAATTCCCCATTGGGCCCAATGGGGAATGGGGAATTCACGAATGGGCCCAATGGGGAATGGGGAATGGGGAATTTACATTCCGCCAAACCCGTGATGTGGCACTAATAGCGCCGAGAGGTTTAGCGGTAATGCTAATAGCCCCGGCGGATTACCGCCGGGATACCGCCCAACTCATGATGAGGCCCTAGAGTTTTACTGCACAGCTTATTTTTCGGAGCTGTGTAAAAGGATGCCTGCCTCGCACAGGCCAAGCCTCAACGGCCTCATTGCATACATGCCAACATTCGGAAGCACCTGGGAGGGAGATTTTGTCACGGAAAGCAGGAGAAAATACTTTTCCTCGAGGCTTGCAGGTGGGACAAAGTGAAAAATAGCAATATTTTTAGGGGGTCAGGAACGAACGGATGCCAGGCGGCAATTGAACCGCAGATGGGCCAGCAAGCCACGAGCCACTTCCCTATCCAGGGTGACTCTTTCTGATGCTCCAACGTGAGCCCCATAACAACCCCTTAGCCTTGAGAAAGACTTTGATTGAAACGCGCGTCGGCTGTTTTTTCTGTGTTGTCACCGCGGCACACTCTGCCCCACGTGCCATACTGCACTTGAATTAATAAATAAGAAAGCACAAACAAAACTCAAGACTATAGTGTGAATATCTACTGACAATTCAGGAGTACCTACTCCCTGCCAGCGCCTGCAACTAACAAGGTTTTGCCGCTCCACCTAGCAATATTTTTAATTGAAAAATTGGGGGTCTCCTGTCTTAATCAGGAGGGTTGGGTTGGCATGCGTGCCATAGACTTCCCTTGAGTCAAAACCCTTGGGGGGCAGTCTCAATCTTTTGCCAAATATTTTGTCAGATCAAAACTAAATTGACTAACATAACCCTGCACTCTGTATTAAAAAAAACGTGTTATTTGTTATTCCACAATTTCTTTCAAGTACGTTTCAACAGTACGTTGTTTTCAATGATAAGATTTAGTATCCGTCAACGGACTTTAAACCTCTTCTCAACGAAGTGCAGAGGAGCACACGTGGGCGCTTTGTGCTGGTACGATGGGAATTATGGGGCGCCACCTCCGGCATAATTGCGGTCTATGCCCCTCCACCTTTGATGCTGGATCTCTTAGAAAGTATACAAACATTGTTCACAATTCACCAGGCAGACTCATGGATCCTGGGCAGGGATTTCAATGAGGTTATGGATTGAGTCTTTGACTGGACCGACCTCCGGGGTAGGAACCCGAACACGGTTACAAAGCCGCACACCTTTTCAGAGGCTCTCGGACTCGTGGAAACGATGCACTCGCTAGATATGGGTTTCTCGTTTCACTACGGGGCTCATAGCTCCATGTCCAGAATCAACTACTTTTTCATTACCCAACGACACATACAGACTAGTCTCGGTTACGTTTTTAGCGAGAGGGATATCGGACCATTCCCCCCTTCTCATGGAACTTTGAACAGATATGCACGAGTCCAAACCAGCATAGCTATTACCTTGGTTTCCCTGACTTTGCAGATAAGATAACCGCAGCAACGACTGAATATTTTTCATCCAACGAAGGGGCAGTGGACAATCCGACCACATTATGCGAGTCTTACAGAACAGTACTCAGGGGGGAGATGATCTCATTGGTTGCAGATAGGACGAACACCCATACTCAACCGATACGCAATGCAGAAATGGTCTTGATTGCAGCCAAGGAGGACTTCATCAGATAAGGGTCATGGGAAGCTCTCCTTTCGGCACAGGAGGTGCTGCGGAACTTGTCTCTCGATAATGCGCGACAGGCCCATTGGGCTAAGCGCAGTCAAATTTATGAATCAGGGGATAAGGCCAGGAAAATGATTGCCTTGCTGGAAAAAAGAGATGAAGGATGCAGGTACGTTTAGAGAAATAGCAGACAATGAGGGTGCAAGATTACTGACGATACGGGCATTGCAGAGATATTTGTGGATTATTATGAGGAACTCTACTGAGCCCCTATAGACCAGTATTCCTCTACAGAATCAAATGTCCCGCATAACATTACACTTCCCCATTTGTCCAGTCCACAAAAGCTAGGTCTGGAGGCTGAGATAAGGCTGGAGGAGATGGCTAATGCTATCTCCCAACTCCAGTCGGGGAAGACACCGGGTCTGAATGGGTTCCCCATAGAGACTTGGAAGAAGCTCAGTGACCTTACTAGTACTCCCCTACATAATCTATTCAAGCATGGTAGAGAAATTGGGATTCTCCCTCCAGACCTCTGCAAGGCATGCATCGTGGTCCTCTCTAAAATACGCAAGCCGCCTGAGCTTTGCTCCTCCTACAGACCAATTTCCCTGATCTATGGGTAAGCTAAGATCCTGGCCAGGATGCTCGTCAACTGTCTGCTCAGGGAGATGTCTTCTCTGGTCCACCCAGACCAACGTGGGGGTATGCTGGATAAATCCATGCATATGAACATTCGTAGACTACATTTGGCATTGCACCAAGCCTCTGTATTACAGGACCCACTGGCCCTTTTGTCATTAGACTATGAAAAGGATTTTTATTCAGTCACATGGGCCCCATTGTGGGGAATTATGATAGACATGGGCTTTGGGGAAAGGTTCCTTGGTTGGGTTCTCCTGTTCTACAACACAGCGCTTGCAGAAGTAAGAGTTAATGGGGTAATATTGAGGGTCTTTCCCGTGGGGAGTGAGACCAGACAATTATGCCCTCTCTCTCCCTTACTGTTCACTCTGGCTATGGAGATGCTAGCAATAAAGTTGAGGAGGACCCAAATTGACAGGGGTTTCGATGGCCGTATGGGTGGGAAGACAGAGTCTCTTTATACGCAGATAATTTATAAATATAGTTGGGAGCCCCGGTACAATCTTTCCCGATAGTGACCCGTACATGACACAGTTATGAGGTATTCTTTGGATTCAGGGTAAATTGGCAAACGTCGTCCTTTTTTCCAATACAGGGTGGAGAGGAGGCGTTTCCCTTATCAGATATCAGACGGAAGTTTTAAGTACTTATGTATACAGATAGGCTTGGACCTTGAAGAGTTTCTCCCTCAATATGTAGATCCTGTTACTGAAAGATTCCGCCAGGACATGGTACATTGGAAAGCCCTTCCTTTGAATTTGAAGGGGAAAGCAGCCCTGTTCAAAATGCTAACACTACCCAGATATACTTATGTACTTCAAATTCCCCTCCCCCGATCCCCAAACCAGAATTCAATAAAATTGACACCATCCTCAGAGAATTGTTGTGGGGCGGGAGACAGCCAAATACTGCGCTGGCCCCATTCCAACGCTCTGTGTGAGGTCAGAGGGGGGCATCGCCGTACCCAACATCAAGCGGTACTATTGGGCAAGCCAATTGACAATGGTAAACGATTGGCTACATGGGGACCCTCGGCTGCCACAGACCAAAGCCGAACACTTCATATATGGAGGATGGGTGGGTTCTGCGATGCCAGAAATGATTATACATGTCCTACGCATTTTGGAGGAGGCACATCAACACATAGAGGTTGAGCTAGCATCAATTTGCCCCCTCCATTCTATGGTATAATGAGCTTATGCCCAAAGTTAACAGGGTAGGCAAGTCAACAGTATGGAGTCCTGCAATATTCATTCTGTGTCAGACGTAACGAGAGACGGCAGTCCTCTGTCCTTTACGGACCTACAGTACACTTTCAGGCTACCGGCCAGAGAGTACTATCACGATATGCAGTTCCCTCACGCTGTAGGAACACAGATTCAGAATGTTCAGTACATCACACAGGCCTCCCCTCTTGAGGCAAACATCCTTCCAGATCATATCACTGCAAAAGTTACATCTACACTGTACCAAGTCCTATCTGCCTTCGGAACTTGGGATTCGTCCAAACTGCAAAGGAGATGAGAAGTGGATATGGGTAAGCGTGATCCTTAAGAATGGGAGGAAGCATTTATGTTCCTGAGGGAAATTGGAATTTCGACCAGGCTACGGGCTCATACAACTTAAAATACCTCATAGAGTGTATTATCTCTGCACTTTGTTATTCCAATGAGGCATACTGACCATGCTAACTGCTTGAGATGTGGGAGAGCTGTGGGAATGTACCCAGATCCGCTGTTTCTGTAGAAAGTGTCTGGAAAGGTTGAACATGGTCTTGAGCATTGAAATTCGAGAAGACCCAAAACTGTTGTTACTCGGGACATAGGGGGAAACCTCATACACTATATATGAAAAACCGTTCTTATCCACCACTGTCGGACTGATAAAGTGCATCATTGTCGCCATAAGGGGGCAACGATTTGCAAGGTGGGTAGCCGAGGTCGTCATGTGTATATCCCTATAGAGAAGAGTGTATAATGCTCACGGCTGTTCCGCCAATACAAAAAAAAAATATGGGGGATATGGGAAGGGGTAGACAGATAAGGAGGGTATTGGTTTTTGAATTTGCTGTCTCGTATTGGGATTATTCTCCTGGATTATATTCAATCACAAATGTACATACTTGCCATTCACTGATCAGATGTAACCCAATCATGTTATTGTTTTCAAAACGAATAAAAATGTATTATAAAAAACAAAAAGGGCAGACGAGGACACTCTCTCCCTGAAAACGTTTCAGCAGTCCCTATGAGGACCATCTTCAGGAACTAATCACACTAGAGGTAAACAAATTAAAACATATTATCTCAGACTTCACCTAGGGTTCACTTAGGTTATTCATAGCATTTATCGCTTGCATTCCGCTGTCATATCAACTTCATGTATACTGAGCATAACAATATCCTTGTCCATCATTGATACATATTAAAACATACTATATAAATTGCAATTCATCGATACATATTAAACATACTATATAAATTACTATACATTGGTATCCGATGTAGTCCCCATGGTTCATATCGACGTACCGTGGAAAACAAAAGGGGGGGCTCCAACCACATATCAGTTTCCTGACACTATTAACCAATTTTGAGTGTCTATTGTACTGTGTCAATTAACATTATTCATTAGTGCTTCAACAGTAAGCTAAGTACCCCATAGTAGGGTCGTTTCACTTTGGGTTTTAGTCCATATACACACTTTGGGACATTCGTTTTATGCTCAAAACAAAGCTGCTTTTATTTAGCAGGTCCAGTCCTTTTGCTGGGCTTACACATATCATATTCAAGTTCCAGCTAATGGGTGGAGAATAGATATTGTAATGCTTTTAACAGTACTGCTTGAATCAGAGGTATGTTAGTACTTGTTTGTAAGGAAAATATTACATCATATTTAAACTTTTCTGTATAAAGCAAGAGGCAGAAAGAACAGTGCTGACACATAAAAATGCATACGTGCGAGAAGCGCACATTTTCCCCTATATTTATTCACCACAGGGATATGTTCATACACTTTGTTTCAAAAGGAGTAAACGCTAGTCAGATGGTTCAGGGCTAGCTGAAGAGCCGGGGCTACTTAAAGTGACCAGCTCTGTGGTGGGTTAGCTATTCCCACAGAGGACCAAACCATCGGTCAGCGATTTTGCTGAATCCCAGCATGTATTCGGGGTCATCCAGAAAGAGAGCGGGTTCATTCTTTACTTGCAGACCCATCGGTACTAGGTTGACTCGTAGGTACAACACAGAAAGTGTCTGTGCACCTCAGTTCGATAACTAAGTTTGAGTAGTTCATCCCCTGACGTCTCTGCTGCAATAAGTTGGTTTGCACCCTGCATGTTAAACAGAGTGGGTCCGAGAATGGTGTCGCTTATCTGATCTTCCGTGAAACTTAGTGTATGTTCCATGTTGGAAAAAAGTTCGGGGATGGCTGTGAAGTCTCAAAGCCTAGATGCTCGGTCGCGCTTTGTGATTCCTGTTGATGAGAAGCCTCAGTGGGCCCTGGGAGCCCTAGGTACAGTCGTCCGGCACTGCCAGCTGGATTGTATCGAATCCAAGTTAACTGTATTGCAAAATAGTAATGTAGTGTTGGCTGTTCATGCCATGTTGTGAATCATAGATCCCTATTGCAGCTATGCTCCACGTACCGACGTACTGTGAGTCAACATGGTTTCCCCCCCTGGCTAAATTACCTGTGGTGTCCTCCTGGATTCCTCGCTCTACCCAATCCTTTTCCATATTTACATACACCCTCTTATGGCTGTCCTCTGCAGTTTTAATGTCCACTTTTACTCCTATGCAGATGATATAGAACTCTACATCTAGATTATGGGTCCAACAGACAACTTTAATCAAATATAGCTTTGTCTCAATCAAATTAAATCCTGACTAGCAAAAAATAAACTTCAAGTCAATCCATCAAAAACAGAACTGTTTTATTCAGGCCCTAGACATCGGCTTTGTGACTTAATTATACAATCTCCGCCTCCGATGTTGTTTGGCATCTCAATCATGCCAAAAAACAAGTGAAAATTCTTGAGGTCATATTGGACTCTGAATTGACCTTATCTATTCAAATTAATGAATGTGTCAAACAAGTCTTTTTCAGCATTCGTCTGCTCAGGAGGGTTCTCCCTTACCTTCCAAACGTCGACCATGCCTCTGTAGTCAGAACACTAGTACACTATAAGATAGACTACGTGAATGTTCTTCATGCCGGCCTACCCAAATGTCTGATTCACCGCCTCCAAATTGCTCAAAACTCTGAGGTTCGTCTCACGCTGAAATGACCAAAGGATTCCTCAATCACCTTGCCCACACCTTCACTGGCTACCTCTGCATTCACAAATTCTAGTCAAGATCCTATGTCTTCACAGACTGGCCCCACCCTACCTTGTCCACAGAATTCAACTCTACCTGCCCCCCGGAAACACTCCGATCATCAACCGCCCATCTGCTTGTGGTTCCCAAAAGCTGTTGTTCAACAACAGGCAACCGCCACTTCTCAGTATTTGGTCCAAGGTCATAGAACAACCTCCCTCTCTCCCTCTGCTCCTTGGAATCTGTCACAGTTTTTCATAAGCAATTGGAAACTTTTCTTTTCTCACAATCTGGATAGTCACTACACATATCCTAGCAAACATCTTCAGAACTGTCCCAATTTCAATATCACCTGCGCGTAGATGCAGTATATCCTGCTCAGTACTTTGTAGTTATGTGCCCCTATAAATGCAACTGAAATGAAAATGAAATTACATGGTCCTTCGTCTGTGTTTCTTGGAACTGAGGAGGAATTTTGATCATCATTTAGTCCTTTGTTGTTTTCCATACTGACAATCACTATTACAATTGTCTAGTCCATCATCTCTGTTTATTAGAGCCTGCTTACAATGGTGTCCATTGCCACTTTTTTTAATTGTAATTCTTTATTTATCAGCGCTTATACACAAGTGGAGTGCTTCAAAGCGCTTCAAGGCAGGAAGGGAACAAGGGGATACAGTAGTCAGTCTTAGGCCTTGAAGTTTCAGTATGATCTAACAAAAAACTAGCGTACTAGGCATGACGGCATTTCTCCTAGCGCAATTGCATTAAGTGATTCAGGCGCACCCAAGCTATGGAGGGGAGACAAGGGGCGGGGGGCAGGAAAAACAAACGTACTAGTCCTAGTGCATTCAGGTCATGCAGGTGTACAGCTGGATGTGTGACGAAAGGCGGAGAGGGGTGAACAAGTGTGCAGGGCCCTGGGTTAAGTGAAAAGAGGCTACCCCTCTCCTGGGGCGTAAGCTGAAAGTGCAGTAATGCTCAACATAGTGTGAACGCCCGGAGGCACGTGCAAGACTTGCGGGGGAGGGGGGACCTGTAAGGCTCTGGAGGGGAACCAGGCGACTAGTCAGCAAGAAGCTGAACAGAGTTAGTGGCGAGAAGGAGGAGGGAGGCAGGAGAAAGGAAATGAGGTTAGCAGGGGAGAGGGAGAGAGAAGGAGGAAGAGACGAGGAAGGTCTTGAGGAGTTGCAGTAGTCCAGCCTAGAGCGAACCAGGGCTCTGGAGATGGTGAGCCTCTGGGGGAAGGTGAGAAAAGGTAGAATACCTCAGAGGAGGTGCAGCTGGTAGTGAGACTTTTTTGAGATGTCAGAGAGATGAGAAGAGAAGGAGAGAGTGGAGTCTAAGATTACCCCCAGATGTTTAGCCTCATTAGCAGTTGAGGGCACAGGGTCATGGTAGACCGGCCAGAGTGAAAGTGGGAAAGCGGGAGCAGAGGTGCCACTGCGGACAATATCTGTCTTACTGGCATTGAGGCAGAGGTCATTTGCAGCAAACCAGGACTGGGATTGCAGGCAGTCAGGGATGAGCGAGGAGGCGGAGGAGGCCGAGGAAAGCCTGAAAGAGAACTGCATGTCATCTGCATAACACTGAAAGTTAGAGGTAAAGATAGAGATCCTGTGGGCCAAGGGGGCCATGTAGACATTGAAGAAGCAGGGGATAGGTTAGATCCCTGGGGGACACCAGAAGTAGAGAGAGTGTTATAGGAGAGAAAGGACCCAAGTTCCACCTGGGAAGACAGTCAGTGAGAAAGGAGGCGAGCCACGCCAGGGCCTGATCTGTGATGCCCAGCGTATCACAGAGATAGGAGATCAGGATGATGTGGCTCACCATATCGAAAGCAGAAGAGAGGTCAAGAAGAATGAGGACAGAAGGAGAGTTAGAGTCAAGATTTGAGAGCTGGTCTTCGCAGGTGTTTTGAAGAGCAGTTTCCATGCTTTACCTCTAGGATGCATGTCCCCTTACTAACAGGTCGTAAGTCAACATACTCCTTATTCTATGTCTTTAGAGCTAAAGGGAGATATGGGTTGCCTTGTAGTCCTTTGTCATTTTCAAACACCACCATTACTATAGAAACACCCATGTGGGTTATGACTTTTCAAGGTTTCAAGAGCCATTTTAGCCTGTTGTTCAACAAGGTTTGGGTCTATTTGACCTAACACATTTGACCTAATCACATCTGATTGAATTTATTTGACCTTTTTTTGGTCTAAAATGTGGGGAAAGACCCCCCGCAGCTGCTCCCACTTCCCCTCAACCCGATCTATACCTTTACCCACCCTCATAAATACTTAATTAAATTTGACTGAAAAAAAGGTCAACATCATTTGATCAAATGTTTTAGGTCAAATGTTTTTAGGTCAATTATGCTAATACCTTCAACAATGCATCTCCAATCCATTTTCTTTACGAAAAGCCCATAGGTGACAAGATATTTAACATTTTCTTGACTGGTTATAATACACACAATGTTAGGATTGTTCCCACTTGACCCTATGGATTAAAAAAAGGTGTCCTGGAAGAATATTGTGAAATATTGTCCTTTAACTTTCTTCATCCACCAACCAACTTATTCTCAGTGAGACCATCATCCCTGGGAGTGACCATTGCTATTAGTCTTTTCTGAGAGTATTTTATCCCAATGAGACCTCACATTTCGTTAAAATAACACATTTATTTTCCAACTGTGGAGGTTGTAAGAGTGTGTCGTACCAATTTAGGTGTTGAACATTAATCTGTTAATACTGCACCCGGTTAATGTAAATACGTAAAAGAAGCAAGAAAAAGCGTTTTTTTTTTTAAAGTGAGGGAGGACTACTGGATTATGAAGCAGAGGCGAAGAGTGTACCCACCCCAGGACCCTCATCTGTACTCTCTGTGCTGCAACCCCCCACCCTCCGTGTCCAGTCCCAGTTACTCTCTGCACCACAACCCTACCACCGCGCTAGTACCCATAATAATTGGGCACTGCTTGAACAACCCTGCCACCCAGAAACAATGTGGTGCTACCCCAAATCCATTACTCCCCCATTGAACACTAACTTGTTAAAGAGAAATCTATTGTGTAGCTCCAGAGCCCGCGGCTCCGCCCATTCTCCGTAATAAGCAATATTTGGGAAGCAGATAGGGGTCTTCTATGGGTGGGGGTCATATGTGTAGTGATGGGATGCCAGGTAGGGGTCTGGTGTGGGTGGGGTCAGGGGTGTAGAGACAAGGTGCAAGGTAGGGGTCTGGTGTGAGTGGGGTCAGAAGTACAGAGAAAGGACGCCGGTTAGGAGTCTGGGTGGGGGGGGCTTCCGGTGTGTAGAGATAGGATGCCAGGCAGGGGTCTTGTGTGGGTGGGGTCAGGGGTGTAGAGATAGGGTCAGGGGTGTAGAGATAAGATGTCAGGTCGGGGTCTGGTGTGGGTGGGGTCAGAGGTGTAGAGATAGGATGCCAGGTAGGGGTCTGGTGTGGGTGGTGTGAGGGGTGTAGAGATAGGATGCTAGGTAGGGGTCTGGTGTGGGTGGGGTCAGAGGTGTAGAGATAGGATGCCAGGTAGGGCTCTGGTGTGGGTGGTGTGAGGGGTGTAGAGATAGGATGCTAGGTAGGGGTCTGGTGTGGGTGGGGTCAGAGGTGTAGAGATAGGATGCTAGGTAGGGGTCTGGTGTGGGTGGGGTCAGAGGTGTAGAGATAGGATGCCAGGCAGGGGCCTGGTGTGGGTGGGGTCAGGGGTGTAGAGATAGGATGCCAGGCAGGGGTCTTGTATGGTGGGGGTCAGATGTGTAGAGGAACGGTGCGAGAGAGGGGTCTTGTGTGGTTGGGGTCAGAGGTGTTGAGATAGGGTGCCATGTAGAGGTCTGGTGTCGGTGGGGCCAGGGATTTAGAGTTGGGGTGCCAGATAGGGGTCTGGCGTGGGTGGGGTCAATAATGTAAAAATAGAAAGCCTGGGGGTCAGGCATGAAGAGTTAGGGTGCCAGGTAGGGTCTGGTGTGGGTGGGGTCAGGGGTGTAGAGATATGGTGCCAGGTAGGGTCTGGTGTGGGTGGGGTCAGGGGTGTAGAGATAGGGTGCCAGGTAGGAGTCTTGTACGGTGGGGTTCAGATATACAGAGATAGGATGCCAGGTAGGGGTGTGGTGTTGGTGGGGTCGGGGTGTAGAGATAGGATGCCAGGTAGGTGTTTGGTGTGGGGTCAGGGGTGTAGAGATAGGATGCCAGGTAAGGGTCTGGTGTGGGTGGGATCAGGGGTGTAGCGATAGGGTGCCGGGTAGGGGTCAGGTGTGGGTGGGGTCAGGGGTGTAGAGATAAGGTCAGGGGTGTAGAGATAGGATGCCAGGTAGGTGTCTGGTGTGGGTGCGGTCAGGGGTGTAGAGATAGGATGCCAGGTAGGGTCTGGTCTGGGTGGGGTCAGGGGTGTAGGTATAGGGTCAGGGGTGTAGAGATAGGATGCCAGGTAGGGGGCTGGTGTGGGTGGGGTCAGGGGTGTAGGTATAGGGTCAGGGGTGTAGAGATAGGATGCCAGGTAGGTGTCTGGTGTGGGTGCGGTCAGGGGTGTAGAGATAGGATGCCAGGTAGGGTCTGGTCTGGGTGGGGTCAGGGGTGTAGGTATAGGGTCAGGGGTGTAGAGATAGGATGCCAGGTAGGTGTCTGGTGTGGGTGCGGTCAGGGGTGTAGAGATAGGATGCCAGGTAGGGTCTGGTCTGGGTGGGGTCAGGGGTGTAGGTATAGGGTCAGGGGTGTAGAGATAGGATGCCAGGTAGGTGTCTGGTGTGGGTGCGGTCAGGGGTGTAGAGATAGGATGCCAGGTAGGGTCTGGTCTGGGTGGGGTCAGGGGTGTAGGTATAGGGTCAGGGGTGTAGAGATAGGATGCCAGGTAGGGGTCTGGTGTGAGTGGGGTCAGGGGTGTAGAGATAGGATGCCAGGTAGGGTCTGGTGTGGGTGGGGTCAGGGGTGTAGGTATAGGGTCAGGGGTGTGGAGATAGGATGCCAGGTAGGGGTCTGGTGTGGGTGGGGTCAGGGGTGTAGAGATAGGATGCCAGGTAGGGGTCTGGAGTGGGTGGGTTCAGAGGTGTAGAGATAGGATGCCAGGTAGGTGTCTGGTGTGGGTGGGGTCAGGGGTGTAGAGATAGAGTGCTAGGTAGGTGTATTGTGTGGTGCAGGTTAGGGGTGAAGAGGTAGGATGAAAGGTCGGGGTCTTGTATGGTGGGGGTCAGATGTGAAGAGATAGGATGCCAGGTTGGAGTCTGGTGTTGGTGGTGTGAGGGGCGTAGGGATAGGATGCCAGGCAGGGGCTTGGTGTGGGTGGGGTCAGGGGTGTAGAGATAGGGTCAGGGGTGTAGAGATAAGATGTCAGGTCGGGGTCTGGTGTGAGTGGGGTCAGGGGTGTAGAGATAGGATGCTAGGTAGGGGTCTGGTGTGGGTGGGGTCAGAGGTGTAGAGATAGGATGCCAGGTAGGGGTCTGGTGTGGGTGGTGTGAGGGGTGTAGAGATAGGATGCTAGGTAGGGGTCTGGTGTGGGTGGGGTCAGAGGTGTAGAGATAGGATGCCAGGTAGGGGTCTGGTGTGGGTGGTGTGAGGGGTGTAGAGATAGGATGCTAGGTAGGGGTCTGGTGTGGGTGGTGTGAGGGGTGTAGAGATAGGATGCTAGGTAGGGGTCTGATGTGGGTGGGGTCAGAGGTGTAGAGATAGGATGCTAGGTAGGGGTCTGGTGTGGGTGGGGTCAGAGGTGTAGAGATAGGATGCCAGGCAGGGGCCTGGTGTGGGTGGGGGCAGGGGTGTAGAGATAGGATGCCAGGCAGGGGTCTTGTATGGTGGGGGTCAGATGTGTAGAGGTACGGTGCGAGAGAGGGGTCTTGTGTGGTTGGGGTCAGAGGTGTTGAGATAGGGTGCCATGTAGAGGTCTGGTGTCGGTGGGGCCAGGGATTTAGAGTTGGGGTGCCAGATAAGGGTCTGGCGTGGGTGGGGTCAATAATGTAAAAATAGAAAGCCTGGGGGTCAGGCATGAAGAGTTAGGGTGCCAGGTAGGGTCTGGTGTGGGTGGGGTCAGGGGTGTAGAGATATGGTGCCAGGTAGGGTCTGGTGTGGGTGGGGTCAGGGGTGTAGAGATAGGGTGCCAGGTAGGAGTCTTGTACGGTGGGGTTCAGATATACAGAGATAGGAAGCCAGGTAGGGGTGTGGTGTTGGTGGGGTCGGGGTGTAGAGATAGGATGCCAGGTAGGTGTTTGGTGTGGGGTCAGGGGTGTAGAGATAGGATGCCAGGTAAGGGTCTGGTGTGGGTGGGATCAGGGGTGTAGCGATAGGGTGCCGGGTAGGGGTCAGGTGTGGGTGGGGTCAGGGGTGTAGAGATAAGGTCAGGGGTGTAGAGATAGGATGCCAGGTAGGTGTCTGGTGTGGGTGCGGTCAGGGGTGTAGAGATAGGATGCCAGGTAGGGTCTGGTGTGGGTGGGGTCAGGGGTGTAGGTATAGGGTCAGGGGTGTAGAGATAGGATGCCAGGTAGGGGTCTGGTGTGGGTGGGGTCAGGGGTGTAGGTATAGGGTCAGGGGTGTAGAGATAGGATGCCAGGTAGGGGTCTGGTGTGGGTGGGGTCAGGGGTGTAGAGATATGATGCCAGGTAGGGTCTGGTGTGGGTGGGGTCAGGGGTGTAGGTATAGGGTCAGGGGTGTAGAGATATGATGCCAGGTAGGGGTCTGGTGTGGGTGGGGTCAGGGGTGTAGAGATAGGATGCCAGGTAGGGGTCTGGAGTGGTTGGGTTCAGAGGTGTAGAGATAGGATGCCAGGTAGGTGTCTGGTGTGGGTGGGGTCAGGGGTGTAGAGATAGAGTGCTAGGTAGGTGTCTGGTGTGGGTGGGGTCAGGGGTGTAGAGATAGGATGCCAGGTAGGGGTCTGGTGTGGTTGGGGTCAGAGGTGTAGAGATAGGGTCAGGGGTGTAGAGATAGAATGCCAGGTAGGTGTCTGGGCTGGGTGGGGTCAGGGGTGTAGAGATAGGATGCCAGGTAGGTGTCTGATGTGGGTGGGATCAGGGGTGTAGGGATAGGATGCCAGGTAGGGGTCTGGTGTGGGTAGGGTCAGGGGTGTAGAGATAGGGTCAGGGGTGTAGAGATAGGATGCCAGGTAAGGGTCTGGTGTGGGTGGGGTCAGGGGTGTAGAGATAGGGTCAGGGTGTAGAGATAGGATGCCAGGTAGGGGTCTGGTGTGGGTGGGGTCAGAGGTGTAGAGATAGGATGCCAGGTAGGGGTCTGGAGTGGGTGGGTTCAGAGGTGTAGCGATAGGATGCCAGGTAGGTGTCTGGTGTGGGTGGGGTCAGGGGTGTAGAGATAGAGTGCTAGGTAGGTGTATTGTGTGGTGCAGGTTAGGGGTGAAGAGGTAGGATGAAAGGTCGGGGTCTTGTATGGTGGGGGTCAGATGTGAAGAGATAGGATGCCAGGTTGGAGTCTGGTGTTGGTGGTGTGAGGGGCGTAGGGATAGGATGCCAGGCAGGGGCTTGGTGTGGGTGGGGTCAGGGTTGTAGAGATAGGGTCAGGGGTGTAGAGATAAGATGTCAGGTCGGGGTCTGGTGTGGGTGGGGTCAGGGGTGTAGAGATAGGATGCTAGGTAGGGGTCTGGTGTGGGTGGGGTCAGAGGTGTAGAGATAGGATGCCAGGTAGGGGTCTGGTGTGGGTGGTGTGAGGGGTGTAGAGATAGGATGCTAGGTAGGGGTCTGGTGTGGGTGGGGTCAGAGGTGTAGAGATAGGATGCCAGGTAGGGGTCTGGTGTGGGTGGTGTGAGGGGTGTAGAGATAGGATGCTAGGTAGGGGTCTGGTGTGGGTGGTGTGAGGGGTGTAGAGATAGGATGCTAGGTAGGGGTCTGATGTGGGTGGGGTCAGAGGTGTAGAGATAGGATGCTAGGTAGGGGTCTGGTGTGGGTGGGGTCAGAGGTGTAGAAATAGGATGCCAGGCAGGGGCCTGGTGTGGGTGGGGTCAGGGGTGTAGAGATAGGATGCCAGGCAGGGGTCTTGTATGGTGGGGGTCAGATGTGTAGAGGTACGGTGCGAGAGAGGGGTCTTGTGTGGTTGGGGTCAGAGGTGTTGAGATAGGGTGCCATGTAGAGGTCTGGTGTCGGTGGGGCCAGGGATTTAGAGTTGGGGTGCCAGATAAGGGTCTGGCGTGGGTGGGGTCAATAATGTAAAAAGAGAAAGCCTGGGGGTCAGGCATGAAGAGTTAGGGTGCCAGGTAGGGTCTGGTGTGGGTGGGGTCAGGGGTGTAGAGATATGGTGCCGGGTAGGGGTCAGGTGTGGGTGGGGTCAGGGGTGTAGAGATAAGGTCAGGGGTGTAGAGATAGGATGCCAGGTAGGTGTCTGGTGTGGGTGCGGTCAGGGGTGTAGAGATAGGATGCCAGGTAGGGTCTGGTCTGGGTGGGGTCAGGGGTGTAGGTATAGGGTCAGGGGTGTAGAGATAGGATGCCAGGTAGGGGGCTGGTGTGGGTGGGGTCAGGGGTGTAGGTATAGGGTCAGGGGTGTAGAGATAGGATGCCAGGTAGGGGTCTGGTGTGAGTGGGGTCAGGGGTGTAGAGATAGGATGCCAGGTAGGGTCTGGTGTGGGTGGGGTCAGGGGTGTAGGTATAGGGTCAGGGGTGTGGAGATAGGATGCCAGGTAGGGGTCTGGTGTGGGTGGGGTCAGGGGTGTAGAGATAGGATGCCAGGTAGGGGTCTGGAGTGGGTGGGTTCAGAGGTGTAGAGATAGGATGCCAGGTAGGTGTCTGGTGTGGGTGGGGTCAGGGGTGTAGAGATAGAGTGCTAGGTAGGTGTATTGTGTGGTGCAGGTTAGGGGTGAAGAGGTAGGATGAAAGGTCGGGGTCTTGTATGGTGGGGGTCAGATGTGAAGAGATAGGATGCCAGGTTGGAGTCTGGTGTTGGTGGTGTGAGGGGCGTAGGGATAGGATGCCAGGCAGGGGCTTGGTGTGGGTGGGGTCAGGGGTGTAGAGATAGGGTCAGGGGTGTAGAGATAAGATGTCAGGTCGGGGTCTGGTGTGAGTGGGGTCAGGGGTGTAGAGATAGGATGCTAGGTAGGGGTCTGGTGTGGGTGGGGTCAGAGGTGTAGAGATAGGATGCCAGGTAGGGGTCTGGTGTGGGTGGTGTGAGGGGTGTAGAGATAGGATGCTAGGTAGGGGTCTGGTGTGGGTGGGGTCAGAGGTGTAGAGATAGGATGCCAGGTAGGGGTCTGGTGTGGGTGGTGTGAGGGGTGTAGAGATAGGATGCTAGGTAGGGGTCTGGTGTGGGTGGTGTGAGGGGTGTAGAGATAGGATGCTAGGTAGGGGTCTGATGTGGGTGGGGTCAGAGGTGTAGAGATAGGATGCTAGGTAGGGGTCTGGTGTGGGTGGGGTCAGAGGTGTAGAGATAGGATGCCAGGCAGGGGCCTGGTGTGGGTGGGGGCAGGGGTGTAGAGATAGGATGCCAGGCAGGGGTCTTGTATGGGTGGGTCAGATGTGTAGAGGTACGGTGCGAGAGAGGGGTCTTGTGTGGTTGGGGTCAGAGGTGTTGAGATAGGGTGCCATGTAGAGGTCTGGTGTCGGTGGGGCCAGGGATTTAGAGTTGGGGTGCCAGATAAGGGTCTGGCGTGGGTGGGGTCAATAATGTAAAAATAGAAAGCCTGGGGGTCAGGCATGAAGAGTTAGGGTGCCAGGTAGGGTCTGGTGTGGGTGGGGTCAGGGGTGTAGAGATATGGTGCCAGGTAGGGTCTGGTGTGGGTGGGGTCAGGGGTGTAGAGATAGGGTGCCAGGTAGGAGTCTTGTACGGTGGGGTTCAGATATACAGAGATAGGAAGCCAGGTAGGGGTGTGGTGTTGGTGGGGTCGGGGTGTAGAGATAGGATGCCAGGTAGGTGTTTGGTGTGGGGTCAGGGGTGTAGAGATAGGATGCCAGGTAAGGGTCTGGTGTGGGTGGGATCAGGGGTGTAGCGATAGGGTGCCGGGTAGGGGTCAGGTGTGGGTGGGGTCAGGGGTGTAGAGATAAGGTCAGGGGTGTAGAGATAGGATGCCAGGTAGGTGTCTGGTGTGGGTGCGGTCAGGGGTGTAGAGATAGGATGCCAGGTAGGGTCTGGTGTGGGTGGGGTCAGGGGTGTAGGTATAGGGTCAGGGGTGTAGAGATAGGATGCCAGGTAGGGGTCTGGTGTGGGTGGGGTCAGGGGTGTAGGTATAGGGTCAGGGGTGTAGAGATAGGATGCCAGGTAGGGGTCTGGTGTGGGTGGGGTCAGGGGTGTAGAGATATGATGCCAGGTAGGGTCTGGTGTGGGTGGGGTCAGGGGTGTAGGTATAGGGTCAGGGGTGTAGAGATATGATGCCAGGTAGGGGTCTGGTGTGGGTGGGGTCAGGGGTGTAGAGATAGAGTGCTAGGTAGGTGTCTGGTGTGGGTGGGGTCAGGGGTGTAGAGATAGGATGCCAGGTAGGGGTCTGGTGTGGTTGGGGTCAGAGGTGTAGAGATAGGGTCAGGGGTGTAGAGATAGAATGCCAGGTAGGTGTCTGGGCTGGGTGGGGTCAGGGGTGTAGAGATAGGATGCCAGGTAGGTGTCTGATGTGGGTGGGATCAGGGGTGTAGGGATAGGATGCCAGGTAGGGGTCTGGTGTGGGTAGGGTCAGGGGTGTAGAGATAGGGTCAGGGGTGTAGAGATAGGATGCCAGGTAGGGGTCTGGTGTGGGTGGGGTCAGGGGTGTAGAGATAGGGTCAGGGTGTAGAGATAGGATGCCAGGTAGGGGTCTGGTGTGGGTGGGGTCAGAGGTGTAGAGATAGGATGCCAGGTAGGGGTCTGGAGTGGGTGGGTTCAGAGGTGTAGCGATAGGATGCCAGGTAGGTGTCTGGTGTGGGTGGGGTCAGGGGTGTAGAGATAGAGTGCTAGGTAGGTGTATTGTGTGGTGCAGGTTAGGGGTGAAGAGGTAGGATGAAAGGTCGGGGTCTTGTATGGTGGGGGTCAGATGTGAAGAGATAGGATGCCAGGTTGGAGTCTGGTGTTGGTGGTGTGAGGGGCGTAGGGATAGGATGCCAGGCAGGGGCTTGGTGTGGGTGGGGTCAGGGTTGTAGAGATAGGGTCAGGGGTGTAGAGATAAGATGTCAGGTCGGGGTCTGGTGTGGGTGGGGTCAGGGGTGTAGAGATAGGATGCTAGGTAGGGGTCTGGTGTGGGTGGGGTCAGAGGTGTAGAGATAGGATGCCAGGTAGGGGTCTGGTGTGGGTGGTGTGAGGGGTGTAGAGATAGGATGCTAGGTAGGGGTCTGGTGTGGGTGGGGTCAGAGGTGTAGAGATAGGATGCCAGGTAGGGGTCTGGTGTGGGTGGTGTGAGGGGTGTAGAGATAGGATGCTAGGTAGGGGTCTGGTGTGGGTGGTGTGAGGGGTGTAGAAATAGGATGCTAGGTAGGGGTCTGATGTGGGTGGGGTCAGAGGTGTAGAGATAGGATGCTAGGTAGGGGTCTGGTGTGGGTGGGGTCAGAGGTGTAGAGATAGGATGCCAGGCAGGGGCCTGGTGTGGGTGGGGTCAGGGGTGTAGAGATAGGATGCCAGGCAGGGGTCTTGTATGGTGGGGGTCAGATGTGTAGAGGTACGGTGCGAGAGAGGGGTCTTGTGTGGTTGGGGTCAGAGGTGTTGAGATAGGGTGCCATGTAGAGGTCTGGTGTCGGTGGGGCCAGGGATTTAGAGTTGGGGTGCCAGATAAGGGTCTGGCGTGGGTGGGGTCAATAATGTAAAAAGAGAAAGCCTGGGGGTCAGGCATGAAGAGTTAGGGTGCCAGGTAGGGTCTGGTGTGGGTGGGGTCAGGGGTGTAGAGATATGGTGCCAGGTAGGGTCTGGTGTGGGTGGGGTCAGGGGTGTAGAGATAGGGTGCCAGGTAGGAGTCTTGTACGGTGGGGTTCAGATATACAGAGATAGGATGCCAGGTAGTGGTGTGGTGTTGGTGGGGTCGGGGTGTAGAGATAGGATGCCAGGTAGGTGTTTGGTGTGGGGTCAGGGGTGTAGAGATAGGATGCCAGGTAAGGGTCTGGTGTGGGTGGGATCAGGGGTGTAGCGATAGGGTGCCGGGTAGGGGTCAGGTGTGGGTGGGGTCAGGGGTGTAGAGATAAGGTCAGGGGTGTAGAGATAGGATGCCAGGTAGGTGTCTGGTGTGGGTGCGGTCAGGGGTGTAGAGATAGGATGCCAGGTAGGGTCTGGTGTGGGTGGGGTCAGGGGTGTAGGTATAGGGTCAGGGGTGTAGAGATAGGATGCCAGGTAGGGGTCTGGTGTGGGTGGGGTCAGGGGTGTAGGTATAGGGTCAGGGGTGTAGAGATAGGATGCCAGGTAGGGGTCTGGTGTGGGTGGGGTCAGGGGTGTAGAGATAGGATGCCAGGTAGGGTCTGGTGTGGGTGGGGTCAGGGGTGTAGGTATAGGGTCAGGGGTGTAGAGATATGATGCCAGGTAGGGGTCTGGTGTGGGTGGGGTCAGGGGTGTAGAGATAGGATGCCAGGTAGGGGTCTGGAGTGGGTGGGTTCAGAGGTGTAGAGATAGGATGCCAGGTAGGTGTCTGGTGTGGGTGGGGTCAGGGGTGTAGAGATAGAGTGCTAGGTAGGTGTCTGGTGTGGGTGGGGTCAGGGGTGTAGAGATAGGATGCCAGGTAGGGGTCTGGTGTGGTTGGGGTCAGAGGTGTAGAGATAGGGTCAGGGGTGTAGAGATATAATGCCAGGTAGGTGTCTGGGCTGGGTGGGGTCAGGGGTGTAGAGATAGGATGCCAGGTAGGTGTCTGATGTGGGTGGGATCAGTGGTGTAGGGATAGGATGCCAGGTAGGGGTCTGGTGTGGGTAGGGTCAGGGGTGTAGAGATAGGGTCAGGGGTGTAGAGATAGGATGCCAGGTAGGGGTCTGGTGTGGGTGGGGTCAGGGGTGTAGAGATAGGGTCAGGGTGTAGAGATAGGATGCCAGGTAGGGGTCTGGTGTGGGTGGGGTCAGAGGTGTAGAGATAGGATGCCAGGTAGGTGTTTGGTGTGGGTGGGGTCAGGGGTGTAGAGATAGGATGCCAGGTAGGGGTCTGGTGTGGGTGGGTTCAGGGGTGTAGAGATAGGATGCTAGGTAGGGGTCTGGTGTGGGTGGGGTCAGAGGTGTAGAGATAGGATGCCAGGTAGGGGTCTGGTGTGGGTGGTGTGAGGGGTGTAGAGATAGGATGCTAGGTAGGGGTCTGATGTGGGTGGTGTGAGGGGTGTAGAGATAGGATGCTAGGTAGGGGTCTGATGTGGGTGGGGTCAGAGGTGTAGAGATAGGATGCTAGGTAGGGGTCTGGTGTGGGTGGGGTCAGAGGTGTAGAGATAGGATGTCAGGCAGGGGCCTGGTGTGGGTGAGGTCAGGGGTGTAGAGATAGGATGCCAGGCAGGGGTCTTGTATGGTGGGGGTCAGATGTGTAGAGGTACGGTGCGAGAGAGGGGTCTTGTGTGGTTGGGTTCAGAGGTTTTGAGATAGGGTGCCATGTAGAGGTCTGGTGTCGGTGGGGCCAGGGATTTAGAGTTGGGGTGCCAGATAGGGGTCTGGCGTGGGTGGGGTCAATAATGTAAAAATAGAAAGCCTGGGGGTCAGGCATGAAGAGTTAGGGTGCCAGGTAGGGTCTGGTGTGGGTGGGGTCAGGGGTGTAGAGATAGGGTGCCAGGTAGGGTCTGGTGTGGGTGGGGTCAGGGGTGTAGAGATAGGGTGCCAGGTAGGAGTCTTGTACGGTGGGGTTCAGATATACAGAGATAGGATGCCAGGTAGGGGTGTGGTGTTGGTGGGGTCGGGGTGTAGAGATAGGATGCCAGGTAGGTGTTTGGTGTGGGTGGGGTCAGGGGTGTAGAGATAGGATGCCAGGTAAGGGTCTGGTGTGGGTGGGATCAGGGGTGTAGCGATAGGGTGCCGGATAGGGGTCAGGTGTGTAGAGATAAGGTCAGGGGTGTAGAGATAGGATGACAGGTAGGTGTCTGGTGTGGGTGGGGTCAGGGGTGTAGAGATAGGGTCAGGGGTGTAGAGATAGAGTGCTATGTAGGGGTCTGGTGTGGGTGGGGTCAGGGGTGTAGAGATAGGATGCTAGGTAGGGGTCTGGTGTGGGTGGGGTCAGGGGTGTAGGTATAGGGTCAGGGGTGTAGAGATAGGATGCCAGGTAGGGGTCTGCAGTGGGTGGGTTCAGAGGTGTAGAGATAGGATGCCAGGTAGGGGTCTGGAGTGGGTGGGTTCAGAGGTGTAGAGATAGGATGCCAGGTAGGTGTCTGGTGTGGGTGGGGTCAGGGGTGTAGAGATAGAGTGCTAGGTAGGTGTCTGGTGTGGGTGGGGTCAGGGGTGTAGAGATAGGATGCCAGGTAGGGGTCTGGTGTGGTTGGGGTCAGAGGTGTAGAGATAGGGTCAGGGGTGTAGAGATAGAATGCCAGGTAGGTGTCTGGGCTGGGTGGGGTCAGGGGTGTAGAGATAGGATGCCAGGTAGGTGTCTGATGTGGGTGGGATCAGTGGTGTAGGGATAGGATGCCAGGTAGGGGTCTGGTGTGGGTAGGGTCAGGGGTGTAGAGATAGGGTCAGGGGTGTAGAGATAGGATGCCAGGTAGGGGTCTGGTGTGGGTGGGGTCAGGGGTGTAGAGATAGGGTCAGGGTGTAGAGATAGGATGCCAGGTAGGGGTCTGGTGTGGGTGGGTTCAGGGGTGTAGAGATAGGATGCTAGGTAGGGGTCTGGTGTGGGTGGGGTCAGAGGTGTAGAGATAGGATGCCAGGTAGGGGTCTGGTGTGGGTGGTGTGAGGGGTGTAGAGATAGGATGCTAGGTAGGGGTCTGATGTGGGTGGTGTGAGGGGTGTAGAGATAGGATGCTAGGTAGGGGTCTGATGTGGGTGGGGTCAGAGGTGTAGAGATAGGATGCTAGGTAGGGGTCTGGTGTGGGTGGGGTCAGAGGTGTAGAGATAGGATGTCAGGCAGGGGCCTGGTGTGGGTGAGGTCAGGGGTGTAGAGATAGGATGCCAGGCAGGGGTCTTGTATGGTGGGGGTCAGATGTGTAGAGGTACGGTGCGAGAGAGGGGTCTTGTGTGGTTGGGTTCAGAGGTTTTGAGATAGGGTGCCATGTAGAGGTCTGGTGTCGGTGGGGCCAGGGATTTAGAGTTGGGGTGCCAGATAGGGGTCTGGCGTGGGTGGGGTCAATAATGTAAAAATAGAAAGCCTGGGGGTCAGGCATGAAGAGTTAGGGTTCCAGGTAGGGTCTGGTGTGGGTGGGGTCAGGGGTGTAGAGATAGGGTGCCAGGTAGGGTCTGGTGTGGGTGGGGTCAGGGGTGTAGAGATAGGGTGCCAGGTAGGAGTCTTGTACGGTGGGGTTCAGATATACAGAGATAGGATGCCAGGTAGGGGTGTGGTGTTGGTGGGGTCGGGGTGTAGAGATAGGATGCCAGGTAGGTGTTTGGTGTGGGTGGGGTCAGGGGTGTAGAGATAGGATGCCAGGTAAGGGTCTGGTGTGGGTGGGATCAGGGGTGTAGCGATAGGGTGCCGGATAGGGGTCAGGTGTGGGTGGGGTCAGGGGTGTAGAGATAAGGTCAGGGGTGTAGAGATAGGATGACAGGTAGGTGTCTGGTGTGGGTGGGGTCAGGGGTGTAGAGATAGGGTCAGGGGTGTAGAGATAGAGTGCTAGGTAGGGGTCTGGTGTGGGTGGGGTCAGGGGTGTAGAGATAGGATGCTAGGTAGGGGTCTGGTGTGGGTGGGGTCAGGGGTGTAGGTATAGGGTCAGGGGTGTAGAGATAGGATGCCAGGTAGGGGTCTGGAGTGGGTGGGTTCAGAGGTGTAGAGATAGGATGCCAGGTAGGTGTCTGGGGTGGGTGGGGTCAGGGGTGTAGAGATAGGATGCCAGGTAGGTGTCTGGGTTGGGTGGGGCCAGGGTGTAGAGATAGGATGCCAGGTAGGTGTCTGGTGTGGGTGGGATCAGGGGTGTAGGGATAGGATGCCAGGTAGGGGTCTGGTGTGGGTAGGGTCAGGGGTGTAGAGATAGGGTCAGGGGTGTAGAGATAGGATGCCAGGTAGGGGTCTGGTGTGGGTGGGGTCAGGGGTGTAGGAATAGGGTCAGGGTGTAGAGATAGGATGCCAGGTAGGGGTCTGGTGTGGGTGGGGTCAGAGGTGTAGAGATAGGATGCCAGGTAGGTGTCTGGTGTGGGTGGGGTCAGGGGTGTAGAGATAGGATGCCAGGTAGGGGTCTGGTGTGGGTGGGTTCAGGGGTATAGAGATAGAGTGCTAGGTAGGTGTCTGGTGTGGGTGGGGTCAGGGTTGTAGGGTTAGAGTGCTAGGTAGGGGTCTGGTGTGGGTGGGGTCAGGGGTGTAGAGATAGGATGCCAGGTAGGGGTCTGGTGTGGGTGGGTTCAGGGGTGTAGAGATAGGATGCTAGGTAGGGGTCTGGTGTGGGTGGGGTCAGAGGTGTAGAGATAGGATGCCAGGTAGGGGTCTGGTGTGGGTGGTGTGAGGGGTGTAGAGATAGGATGCTAGGTAGGGGTCTGATGAGGGTAGTGTGAGGGGTGTAGAGATAGGATGCTAGGTAGGGGTCTGATGTGGGTGGGGTCAGAGGTGTAGAGATAGGATGCTAGGTAGGGGTCTGGTGTGGGTGGGGTCAGAGGTGTAGAGATAGGATGCCAGGCAGGGGCCTGGTGTGGGTGAGGTCAGGGGTGTAGAGATAGGATGCCAGGCAGGGGTCTTGTATGGTGGGGGTCAGATGTGTAGAGGTACGGTGCGAGAGAGGGGTCTTGTGTGGTTGGGTTCAGAGGTGTTGAGATAGGGTGCCATGTAAATGTCTGGTGTCGGTGGGGCCAGGGATTTAGAGTTGGGGTGCCAGATAGGGGTCTGGCGTGGGTGGGGTCAATAATGTAAAAATAGAAAGCCTGGGGGTCAGGCATGAAGAGTTAGGGTGCCAGGTAGGGTCTGGTTTGGGTGGGGTCAGGGGTGTAGAGATAGGGTGCCAGGTAGGGTCTGGTGAGGGTGGGGTCAGGGGTGTAGAGATAGGGTGCCAGGTAGGTGTCTGGTGTGGGTGGGGTCAGGGGTGTAGAGATAGGGTCAGGGGTGTAGAGATAGAGTGCTAGGTAGGGGTCTGGTGTGGGTGGGGTCAGGGGTGTAGAGATAGGATGCTAGGTAGGGGTCTGGTGTGGGTGGGTTCAGGGCTGTAGAGATAGAGTGCTAGGTAGGTGTCTGGTGTGGGTGGGGTCAGGGGTGTAGAGATAGGATGCCAGGTAGGGGTCTGGTGTGGGTGGGTTCAGGGGTGTAGAGATAGGATGCTAGGTAGGGGTCTGGTGTGGGTGGGGTCAGAGGTGTAGAGATAGGATGCCAGGTAGGGGTCTGGTGTGGGTGGTGTGAGGGGTGTAGAGATAGGATGCTAGGTAGGGGTCTGATGTGGGTGGTGTGAGGGGTGTAGAGATAGGATGCTAGGTAGGGGTCTGATGTGGGTGGGGTCAGAGGTGTAGAGATAGGATGCTAGGTAGGGGTCTGGTGTGGGTGGGGTCAGAGGTGTAGAGATAGGATGCCAGGCAGGGGCCTGGTGTGGGTGAGGTCAGGGGTGTAGAGATAGGATGCCAGGCAGGGGTCTTGTATGGTGGGGGTCAGATGTGTAGAGGTACGGTGCGAGAGAGGGGTCTTGTGTGGTTGGGTTCAGAGGTGTTGAGATAGGGTGCCATGTAGATGTCTGGTGTCGGTGGGGCCAGGGATTTAGAGTTGGGGTGCCAGATAGGGGCTGGCGTGGGTGGGGTCAATAATGTAAAAATAGAAAGCCTGGGGGTCAGGCATGAAGAGTTAGGGTGCCAGGTAGGGTCTGGTGTGGGTGGGGTCAGGGGTGTAGAGATAGGGTGCCAGGTAGGGTCTGGTGTGGGTGGGGTCAGGGGTGTAGAGATAGGGTGCCAGGTAGGTGTCTGGTGTGGGTGGGGTCAGGGGTTTAGAGATAGGGTCAGGGGTGTAGAGATAGAGTGCTAGGTAGGGGTCTGGTGTGGGTGGGGTCAGGGGTGTAGAGATAGGATGCTAGGTAGGGGTCTGTGGGTGGGTGGGTTCAGAGGTGTAGAGATAGGATGCCAGGTAGGTGTCTGGAGTGGGTGGGTTCAGAGGTGTAGAGATAGGATGCCAGGTAGGTGTCTGGGGTGGGTGGGGTCAGGGTGTAGAGATAGGATGCCAGGTAGGTGTCTGGTGTGGGTGGGATCAGGCATGAAGAGTTAGGGTGCCAGGTAGGGTCTGGTGTGGGTGGGGTCAGGGGTGTAGAGATAGGGTGCAAGGTAGGGTCTGGTGTGGGTGGGGTCAGGGGTGTAGAGATAGGGTGCCAGGTAGGTGTCTGGTGTGGGTGGGGTCAGGGGTGTAGGTATAGGGTCAGGGGTGTAGAGATAGGATGCCAGGTAGGGGTCTGGAGTGGGTGGGTTCAGAGGTGTAGAGATAGGATGCCAGGTAGGTGTCTGGAGTGGGTGGGTTCAGAGGTGTAGAGATAGGATGCCAGGTAGGTGTCTGGAGTGGGTGGGTTCAGAGGTGTAGAGATAGGATGCCAGGTAGGTGTCTGGGGTGGGTGGGGTCAGGGTGTAGAGATAGGATGCCAGGTAGGTGTCTGGTGTGGGTGGGATCAGGGGTGTAGGGATAGGATGCCAGGTAGGGGTCTGGTGTGGGTAGGGTCAGGGGTGTAGAGATAGGGTCAGGGGTGTAGAGATAGGATGCCAGGTAGGGGTCTGGTGTGGGTGGGGTCAGGGGTGTAGGAATAGGGTCAGGGTGTAGAGAAAGGATGCCAGGTAGGGGTCTGGTGTGGGTGGGGTCAGAGGTGTAGAGATAGGATGCCAGTTAGGTGTCTGGTGTGGGTGGGATCAGGGGTGTAGGGATACGATGCCAGGTAGGGGTCTGGTGTGGGTAGGGTCAGGGGTGTAGAGATAGGGTCAGGGGTGTAGAGATAGGATGCCAGGTAGGGGTCTGGTGTGGGTGGGGTCAGGGGTGTAGGAATAGGGTCAGGGTGTAGAGATAGGATGCCAGGTAGGGGTCTGGTGTGGGTGGGGTCAGAGGTGTAGAGATAGGATGCCAGCTAGGTGTCTGGTGTGGGTGGGGTCAGGGGTGTAGAGATAGGATGCCAGGTAGGGGGCTGGTGTGGGTGGGGTCAGGGGTGTAGGGATAGGATGCCAGGTAGGGGTCTGGAGTGGGTGGGTTCAGAGGTGTAGAGATAGGATGCCAGGTAGGTGTCTGGAGTGGGTGGGTTCAGAGGTGTAGAGATAGGATGCCAGGTAGGTGTCTGGAGTGGGTGGGTTCAGAGGTGTAGAGATAGGATGCCAGGTAGGTGTCTGGGGTGGGTGGGGTCAGGGTGTAGAGATAGGATGCCAGGTAGGTGTCTGGTGTGGGTGGGATCAGGGGTGTAGGGATAGGATGCCAGGTAGGGGTCTGGTGTGGGTAGGGTCAGGGGTTTAGAGATAGGGTCAGGGGTGTAGAGATAGGATGCCAGCTAGGGGTCTGGTGTGGGTGGGGTCAGGGGTGTAGGAATAGGGTCAGGGTGTAGAGATAGGATGCCAGGTAGGGGTCTGGTGTGGGTGGGGTCAGAGGTGTAGAGATAGGATGCCAGGTAAGTGTCTGGTGTGGGTGGGATCAGGGGTGTAGGGATAGGATGCCAGGTAGGGGTCTGGTGTGGGTAGGGTCAGGGGTGTAGAGATAGGGTCAGGGGTGTAGAGATAGGATGCCAGGTAGGGGTCTGGTGTGGGTGGGGTCAGGGGTGTAGGAATAGGGTCAGGGTGTAGAGATAGGATGCCAGGTAGGGGTCTGGTGTGGGTGGGGTCAGAGGTGTAGAGATAGGATGCCAGCTAGGTGTCTGGTGTGGGTGGGGTCAGGGTGTAGAGATAGGATGCCAGGTAGGGGTCTGGTGTGGGTGGGGTCAGGGGTGTAGGGTTAGAGTGCTAGGTAGGGGTCTGGTGTGGGTGGGGTCAGGGGTGTAGAGATAGAGTGCTAGGTAGGTGTCTGGTGTGGGTGGGGTCAGGGGTGTAGAGTTAGGATGCTAGGTAGGGGTCTGGTGTGGGTGGGGTCAAGGAGAGTGTTAGGTAGGTGTCTGGTGTGGATGGGGTCAGGGGTGTAGAGATAGAGTGCTAGGTAGGTGTCTGGTGTGGGTGGGGTCAGAGGTTTAGAGATAAGATGCCAGGTAGGGGTCTGGTGTGGGTGTGTTCAGGGTTGTAGAGATAGGGTCAGGGGTGTAGAGATAGGATGCCAGGTAGGAGTCTGGTGTGGGTGGGGTCAAGGAGAGTGTTAGGTAGGTGTCTGGTGTGGGTGAGGTCAGGGGTGTGGAGATAGAGTGCTAGGTAGGTGTCTGGTGTGGGTGGGATCAGGGTGTAGAGATAGAGTGCTAGGTAGGGGTCTGGTGTCGGTCGTGTGAGGGGTGTAGAGATAGGATGCAAGGCAGGGTTCCTGGTGTGGGTGCGGGGTCAGATGTGTAGAGGTAGGGTGCCAGAGAGGGGACTTGTGTGGTTGGGGTCAGAGGTGTTGAGATAGGGTCAGGGGTGTTGAGATAGGATGCCAGGTAGGGGTCTGGTGTGGGTGGGGTCAGGGAGAGTGCTAGGTAGGGGTCTGGTGTGGGTGGGGTCAGGGAGAGTGCTAGGTAGGGGGCTGGTGTGGGTGGGGTCAGGGGTGTAGAGATAGGATGCCAGGTAGGGGTCTGGTGTGGGTGGGGTCAGGGAGAGTGCTAGGTAGTGGGCTGGTGTGGGTGGGGTCAGGGGTGTAGGGATTGGGTGCCAGGTAGGGGTCTTGTATGGTGGGGTCAGATATGAAGAGATAGGATGCCAGGTAGGGGTCTGGTGTGGGTGGGGTTCCGTTGTGTAGAGATAGGATGCTATGAAGGGGTCTGGTGTGGGTGGGGTCAGGGGTGTAGAGATATGGTGCCAGGTGGGGGTCTTGTGGTGTTGGGGCGTGGGGGAGGCAGGTAATCACATACGGGTCTTGTCTGACGTAGGACATTTGTGGGAGGCAGAACACCTAGTCTCGTCTTGTGCTGCGGGTGGGCTGGCAGGGCACCAGGTAAGGTGGCAGGCTCGTGGGTTGGGGAGGCAGGACACTAGGTAGCGATCTTGTGTGGGGGCTGGGAGTCAGGGATGAGGAGGCTGGGTTCTAGTGCCCTGGGGAGTTGGGAGGGTAGGCAGCACGCCTGGGGGGGGGGGGAGGGGTCTTGGCTGTGGGGAAGCAGGAAGCCGGATATGGCGTCTTGCCAGTTCGGCTCCTGTTTGGATCTAAGAGTCAAGCTAGAGCCATGGCTCTGGCTCAGCTCTACTCGGCAATTCTCTGGGGTCTTCACTCTAACAGAGCGTTTGGCAAGAGAGGCTCAAGTGCAGATAACACGTCTGCTAGGAGAGTGCAAGTGCAAGCGGTGGGATACCCGAAGAAAACGCCAGCACCAGGGATGTGACATCCTAGGAGACACATGTAATGTGATAGCCTTGATGAGCTTCGGATGGAGAGATTTATAGAGAGATGCATGGAGTTTTTACTGCGCATCCCAAAATGTAGAATTATTTTTTGCTTGTTTTACCTCATTTCACTGCATATATATGCAGGGGAGACCTCTGCAGTCCCCCCATACTCTCCCATATCTATTATTGACTTAACCCATCCCCCGACATTTTGGAATGCGCAGTGATTGGATGCGCACTGATGGGGTGATACTGAGTGTATTAGTAATTGGTCATTTATAACGCACGTAATACCCAGTGGTTTCCAACCGCAGCCCGGGGATTGAACCTGCGTTGCTACACATAGTCTTGCTTCCAAGGCGAGCGCGTTGCCCCAGAGCTATCCTTCCAACCCTGTGTGACAGCTCTGTCTATGTTTCTCTACTTCTGGAGAACAGAGGGGCCAGAGGTAGAGAGCTGTGGGAGGCAAGGATGTGACAGCCCTGCCTCTCTCCCAGGGAGGGTGGGGGACATAGTGGGATGAATTTACCAGGATGACAGGATCATAACATGTATGCCGGCTGGCTCAGTCCTATGGAACAGCCTCCCCCTTCCTCTTCGTCTTGAGCCGGATCTCCTGAAATTTCAGAAACTTCTGAATACTTTCCTTTTCACTTCCTCCTTCCGCCTCTCCCTCCTTTGCCAATCCCCACAGTCACTGAGCTTGGTGACCAGGGCCCTTATGTGTTCACCTGGGTCTTGGACTCCCACCCCCAATTGCCTTCAGCCTCCGCCCACTCCCAGCACTTGCGTTGGGCACCCACTGTCCTGTGCTATCACAGGCCTACACTTATTTATTCGCTGTTACTGTTACCAAGAAACAGAAATACCACCATTTTACTGCCATTTTTCCCTCCACCGCCTTACTCTTAATCAAGCCCACTGAGCATGGAACCACTAAGAGAAGTATCTTGGGCAACATCTTTAAATCTCGTGTGTAGGTGAACACAGTTACAGGTTTGTGCAACTAGGAGCGTGAGGTCTCCTTGGAACTCCTTGTTTGATCTGGCAAGTCCTGCAACGCTTCCTCCTGGCTGAAGATGTTATTTGCTTCTGGCAGGATCTCTCATAGGGCGACCACCCCATAGCAGGGATTCTTTCTACCTGTGCTGGGGAGAGACTGAACCCAAAGCTTGGCTACTTACTCCTCAGTAGAATGTAGACCTTGCACAAAAGAAAGGTAGCTTCCAATTGCTTTGTTCAGGCCCGCAAGTGGGGAAACGCCACGCCTCTAACAAGGCAAGATCGTCTCTGGCCTACAAGCAGGGAAACGCCAGGACTCTAGCACAGGCAAGATCGTCTCTGGCCCGCAAGCAGGGAAACGCCAGGACTCTAGCAAGGCAAGATCGTCTCTGGCCAGCAAGCAGGGAAACGCCAGGGCTCTAGCAAGGCAAGATCGTCTCTGGCCTACAAGCAGGGAAACGCCAGGGCTCTAGCAAGGCAAGATCGTCTCTGGCCTACAAGCAGGGAAACGCCAGGACTCTAGCAAGGCAAGATCATCTCTCTCCTTGGGGTTTGGGAAGCTGTCATCAGACAGATTCTTAGTGGAGAGCCATTCCAATCCCCCAATTCTGGAAATAGGTCAACCCTCTTATGAGATCTTCCCGGCCCTTTGAAGGAATATTCCAATATCTTGTGCCAGGAGACTTTCAGGCCTCAGGGTGATTTCGACGCCAGTGACCCACAGCTTGGTACCATGCAGGAGAATGCTGGTCCTCATTTGGTCATTTTCGATTTCCCTGTCCTGCCCAATGTCATTTCCCGAAACTGAACATGTCCATCCACTGTCATCGCAGTTTGAGCAGAGGGAACACCCCACCGTTTTTGCTTTGCTGCTTTGCTGCTCAGCTAAACCCAGGACCCATGTTCTGCCCAGCTCCTTGACCCTTGTCGCAGAAAATGTCCTTCCCAGCTCAGCCGGTCCTTATGGATGCCCCCAAAGCATTAACACTGATCAGGTCAGATGTGCGGAAGGATGGGGCTAGGGCCAGGGTGAGATGGTGGGTTAGATGGAGGGATGGGGGGAAACCCCTATTGAAAAAAAAGAAAAGCAACCAAAACGACCACAGGGAAAATTGCATGATTAATGTGCAAACGAGGAAAGCGGTATAACAAGGGGGGAGGTTACCGCCGTTCAAAGTTAAACCATTCTTAAAATGTAGAATGTTGTATTTCGAAGGAACTGTAGTGGTGTTTAAAAGTAATCACCCTATTCCAAACCTGCAAGCACTGAAACATGAACTCGCATTTATCTATAAGTAACAAAGCAGATTAAATCATTCTTTATGTGCCCTTATTAATCAGGGAACATGTGTTTATTTACCTGTGATAAAAAAGAAAAACATATTCACATCTTTAGGCAAAGCAGACTTATTATGTTACATTTTGCCATGGTGTATAAAGCGACACAATGATAGACAATTTTAAACACTAGGATTGTCCATGTGAAAGAAAAACAGAGGTTCTATGTTAAGAACTATAGTCAGCATTTACATTTTGGTTGAAAAGATAGCTCTTGTGCATGAACCTGTCTGCAGAGAAGAATTAGTTCCTAGTACATCAAGCATAACTTTTTTTCTCCAACAAGAGTCTACATATTGACATTGCTCCTGTAATTTACTAACAGAGCTACAATATTATCTAGTACAATCAGAGTATGTACTCATTGACCCAATCATGAAAATACTCACAACAAATAGAATGTATTGTGTATTTGTGGGCACCGTTATTTACATGACATTAGGGTCAGGGGAAGTAAAAAACAACAAATAAGCAAAAGAGCAAAACAACCACACTTAACGTAAAAGGTGGCATAATTTAGAAAATGCTCAGTCTGGCTTTATGCAGTTTAATTTAAGCCAGTCAAGTTTTAATGTTTTGTGTTGAGGTCTTTGCACATCAATGTAATGGTGGCCAATCCTTGGTCAACGTCGGGAACAGAAAAAAATCCCTGATGTTTAACTGGAGGCAGGCAGAAGCCTGCTACAGTGACGTTTCGGCCTTAGAGGTAACGGCCTTCTTCTGGGCCAGAAGGATGGTGGAGGCCTGCAATAATGTGTAAAGAAAGGGGATGGAATTTAGATAAAATACAAGCATGGGAGGGTGTAACCGTAGCTAGAGCAATCTAGGTAACAGTTAAAACGAGCGGCCATAGAATGCACATATAAAGGTGCATTCTGGTCTAAAAGAAGGGATTAAAACAACTGACCTTGGAAGTATCCGGGCTAAGGAGAGAATGGAGTGAAGGACAAAGCTTGAACTGGATCATGTGGAAAGGGATCCAGTCTCGCAGTGTATGATGTCCCTTGTTAAGGTGTTGAAGATAGTAGTTATTTGTATCCTGTAATGTCCAAAACAGGGCTGTGTCAGTAGCATGCCGTGAAGATGGGCACAACAGGCAAAAGAAGTATGCACAGTACTATTGCAGGACCACTAAAATGCAGGTGCACTGGGCATCGATATTTGATAGTGTCAAAAAATTCCACATACCTATGGTACACCAGCTCAGTTGGGGGCGGATAGGCGTGGGACTTGAGCATAGAGGGGTCCGTGTGTCTGGAGGGGCGAACAAAGAGCCCAAAACACTTTTATTGAGAGGTGTGTCTAAAAAGAAGACGAAACGCTATATTTAGCATGCTGCCAGCGGACCAAAAATTGACCACCGGTATATTAAAGAGGCTGGCCAGAATGGGCCCCTAGAGGAAAGCAACTTACTTGCATAGGGCCGTGGATCTGGCTGCCTATAGAACTGCTCGCTGCCGCGAAAATGCGTCCAGCCGGCAAGGACGCTAGGCTAGAATATGAAGAAGTGCGCCTGTGCTGAGGAGCAGTGGGTGCGTCAGCCAATAGAACAGGGCTGGCGCTGCGCATGCACAGGGGGTTAGTGGCTATGGGACAGAGTAAGTGAAGTTCCTATTGATAAGCCACTACACTCCCTGCGCCTGCGCACAACGAAAAGCAACCAAGTTGCACGACCCTTGCCACGTGAGAAGCCCGGCCTCGAGCAGACGGCTCGGGTCGAAAAGTCAAACATATGGCACCGGCATCAAAAGCACTGTTCAGGTTAGCCATGCTCTATGTGTATCCGAGCCTGATGTTCCCCTCAGCTCTATCCGGATGTGGCGCGAGCCAATGTCCAGAATTACACTAAGCTGGGTGAGTTCCAAACTACTGTCATTGGGAAATGTTTGGGATGGTGGTCTAGGCTTTTTGAACTAGGCCAGGAGGGGCTGTTCCCATTCAAGAATTTTCTTTGGAAAAATGCAGATACAATGAGGAGAGATGACACTGGCGACAATGTGCGTGTGGGCGTTTTAAGACAAACGTCTATACTGTCCAGCCTAGAGAACATCTTACATACAAGTAAATGAAGCATGTGTACACAATCCACATTTACAAATGCAAGTGTTGCCTTTACAAACACAGACTTCCACAATCATGGGGGGTGTGTGAACCAGTTAGCTATACCCATATTATACGGAAACATGTCAATGACAATACAGTTCAGCCACAAACATTGTCCTTGATGGATATACACTATCAGAAACACTGCACATGTTAGCCATGCTATATGTGCATCCGAGCCTGATGTTAAAGCGTCTCGAAAGCGCATGATGGAAGCTCAGTAAAGTACTGTGAGCCACAGACAAAAAAGATGAAAAAAGCTAAAAAGAAGCTAAAAAGAAGAAGAAAAGCGGAAGCAGAGGAAAGCGACCTCGTTAAAAACACATGCAACCACTGAGAGTAGTTCTTGATGCTTATGATAGGTCTACCTGTACCAGCATGGCTTAGTACAGAGCCTGGGGAGACAGGAGAGCAGGTATGCACCCTTTGCCTGCTTGGCTCGAGTATCTTGGAGCCTAGTCAGAGACCTTAGCTCAGCTCTACCCGTGAATTCTCTGGCCCTGCCGCCTCTACCCATCTCTGATTCTCTGGCTCTGCCACCTCTACTCATCTCTGATTCTCTGGCTCTGCCGCCTCCACCCATCTCTGATTGTCTGGCTCTGCCGCCTCCACCCATCTCCAATTCTCTGGCTATGCCGCCTCTACCCATCTCCAATTCTCTGGCTATGCCGCCTCTACCCATCTCCGATTCTCTGGCTCTGCCGCCTCTACCCATCTCTAACTCTCTGGCTCTGCCGCCTCTACCCATCTCCGATTCTCTGGCTCTGCCGCCTCTACCCATCTCGGCAAGGAACAGAGAGAGCAGAGGCTGAGAACTGTGACAGGCAGGCGATTTGTGACTGCACTGTGCCATCTGACATAAGTGACAGCGAGAGAGGGAGGAGAGGCTGACAGTTCATATCAGAAGGGTTGTGTTCCTACGCTCCCTCACCCCCAAAAGGGACACCGGGAGAGCAGAGGTTGAGAACTGTGCCAAACAGAGGATATCTGTCCCAGAGACGTCTCTATGGGAGCGCAAAAGGGGCATATGCCAGTGCCCCCATCTTGGTGGGGAGTGCCCACATGACTGTCTCATTCAGAGGAGTCTGTGTACATATTTTGCAAAACATGCCAGGATGTTTTTTGGTGCCCTGCTGAAGCTCTAGACCTGCTGCCTGAATGCTGTTCACAACTACCTGCCAAACTGTCCGCTACAGTGCGGTTACATGAAAACAATGAATCAATGCTAGAAAAATTCTGCTGCCTAACAATACGGCCTTTCGGGGGCAAACCGGCATGGTTCACAATTCGGTTTCACTGGTGTCGGTTGTGGAATACGCCTGGCGGCAGAGACGTCGCTTGTATACTGCTTTCATCGACTGCAGTGGCAGAAACTGGTGCCATGGAAAATTCCCAACGGCCTGTTGTTGATAATCATTCAGTTATACTCTAATACCAGGGTGAGAATTCGGCTAGATGGACAAGGACGAATTACCTAATGGATATCTTCTAAGAGATGGGTTAAGCAGGGCTGTATTTTGGCCCTGACCTTCTTTAATTTGTACCTTGCTGAGTTAGGCAAAGCTTTAGCTATTGCAACTGCATGCCCAGCCAAATTTGGGGCCCTAAAAATAGGATGGTTGGGGTACAAGGATGATTTTTTATTATTGGATCATGCCCCAAAAAGACTCCAAATGCGACTTAATGGCTTAATTATGCATCTGAAAACGGACTGCATAACAACATTGATAAAACACAAACCATGGTGTTTGCATTAGCGAGGAATGTGGTGTATACATTTGAATGGAAACTTAACTATCCGCCAATTGAGCAGGTCAAATGTTATAAATACCTAGGCCTGTTGATTGATGGTCTATGCATTGGGAATATACATATGCTAAAAGTATGAGACAAACTTATGCGCTGGGTACATTTATTGACAAACAGTGAGGTTATTCCCTGAAGACAGTTCTAATCCTTTATAGAGAAAACATGGTACTGTGCCTGCTTTATGGCACAGAAGTCTGGGCAGATAAGAAGGCAAGATCTTGCTTCATTTCTTAAGACTGCCCAAAACAGTGTTCTTGGGATTTATACGACTGGAGTTTGATCTTTCGAGCACACCTTTAGAGGTAATTTACAAAGTGGCCATGTGCTATGTGAATTTGATAAAAACCCGGCAATGATACAATTACAGTGCAAGTTTTCCAATCTTTTTTGGGGAGAAGTGAGAGTGTAAGGCTTGGATGTTTAGGTAGGATGTTGGTAACCTACAATACATGACAGCTACATCAGGCGTCTTACCTACTCTGACCACAAACCAATCAGCCAAGCAAGCATTTACATTCCCCGATAGAGGATTATGGTCGAGGATCTGATATGGTGAAATTGGTGACAACTTTAACAGTGGAAGTCTTATTCAATATATGTTACATTGTGGAACGCTTCCCAAATATGTCGATGCCTATCAAAACAGTAATCTAGTAAGGCACTATCTTAAAATACAGTTTAATATTGTATCTTCACTGGAGATTAAGGGCACGAAATTGTGGATACCTTGTCAGGAGCGTCTTTGTAGATTATGCGGGTAGGCGGCTATTGAATCTACAGAACATCTAATGTTTACATGTGTTGGCCTTGATTATATTAGAAATAAGCACTTGAAATCGTATGATAATACTATGAATTTTTACGAACCTAAAGCTTTATGGAAGCTTTTATTGAATGGTAATGATGTTAATGGTATGTAACATTTTGTATTGTGAACATGGAAATGTTATGTGAACTATCTGTAGGAATTTTATATTGATGCAATTGGTGTTTCATGAATTGTAATGTATGTTATGTTTGCTGTATATTGAAAGCCGACTTTGGCTATAAGTACATTGCAAATACAATTCTGTCCTGGTCAATCAACACTGTAAAGTTTTCTGTTTTCACTGTAGAACACACAGTGGGACCTATTCTCAAACCTTTTTTTGCGCAAGTGATGACATGCGCTATAAGATCTCATCACTAGCGCCAAAATAGGTCCACCCATCCACGAAGGGCCTCTCAATGTTTGCCACTTAGATGCGCACATTCTGATGCCCCTTTCCACTCCCTTAGCACATTTGCACAAATAAGATGAAATGAGCTTTCAAATGTGCAAAAATGAAATACCTTCCATTGCGTCCTTTTGGGCCCGGCACAGGAGAAGGCCTAATGCATGACAGATTCATTTCTGAACCATGCATGTATGTTTTTATGAAGTGCGAGAGCAGCAGCGTTAACCACTGCTCTCCTACATGCACCTCTATCCCTTAAACAGGGATAGAACATCATTTTGTTTTGCTGTACTTCACAGTGTCAGGGTCTTTAAGGGCAAGTCGCTCTGAAATACGCTGTAAGCACCCACATGGGTGGTGGGAGCCTATAATACATTAGTGTCAGGAGAACGCTGCTGACACTAATGTATTTAAGGGGGCTCGGCAGACATCGCTGCGTTACTGCTCAGCCACCCCTGAAATGCTTAAGTCACGTTTGAGAATAAGGTGACCTGCGCATTTCTGAAATGAATGCAAATAATAAATGTGCCTCCTCTGAGCTTCATTCATTTGCACTCATTTTTGAGAATCTGCCCCAGTTTGTCTGTTCACTATAGCACAACAGTAGCATTTTCACCCTCTTTAGGAACATATCGCTCATGTGCAAACCTGAAAGTTCAAATGCATTCTGATAACTTTGAGGGAAGTGATTTTTCAGAATATAGCGCAGTGTGGTAAACACTCATTACATATGTTTGTGTTAGTATGCCAGATCGCAGGGCCAAATTCCAGCAAAGCAGACTCAGCCTTTCCTATGTCTGAATTTGATAAAGTCACAAATATGTACGTTTGTGACAGTAACATCGACTGGGCTACAAAACAATGGTCCTCACCTGGGAGCGCGAGCTATACAAAGTAGCAATGCAACAGTATGATGCAGGACTAGAGCTTGATTCCTCCAAACGAGGGATTTAAAAACTAGCAGCCACCCCAATAAGGAGCATGCAGTGCTAATCTGGACAGTTGATTAGGTAGTCCCATTTTAGAGTGTGGAACCAAAACATTGAGGTTCATATCCTGGCTTTGCCAGCAGAAGATACAGTGATCCTGGGCAAGTCATCTTATCTCACTGTATAGTACTGAGCTACCTTCATACATACCGGTGCCATCGTTTAGCCCCTTGCCCGATCTTTCTTTTCATGTAGGGCATTTGAGTGAGGGGGTCAAAGGCAGGAGAGCTGACTAAACCCTACAGGGCTGTGGCAAGACTATTTTCAGGCGTGCTAATTTATCACAAGAAATGGGTTGCATTGCTGTACAATACATCATAAACGATAGTCAACAAGTCTGTGTGTTGAGTGTATTTTATTTAAAGTTTAAAATACAATAGAAAACCGAGATTAATCTTTGAGAATCATATGAATTAATCTATTGATAGTTGTATACCTGCCTTGATGATGGAGAAAATTAAGCCAGAAAATTAAGCCAGAATCATTCTCCTTTTGCAAAACATGCTTCTATACAGTTGTGTTTTAAAGTATTGTCAAGTTGGGGTATGTCATTTGTGTACTTTCCAAGTCAGTTCTACAAAACAGGCTATTAAATTAGTTGATAAAAGTCAAACGTTCACAAATGCCTGCACCTTGCTCTGTGAAAACAAAATCAAAATATCGAGGCTGAGTACCCCAAAAGGAAATACACCGAACACGGGTTACAAAGGAACATACAAAGATCTTTAATTTATACTGAATCATTTACAAAGAACAAAGCAAAATCAGATAGCTATCAGCCCTCAGTGCAACACAGCGAACTCCAGCGTGGTTCAGTGTATTCAGTGAGAGACGCTATACATTAGAATTAGTTACTCTTTTATACCATTCGCGAACACGATGTCCAACCCTACTTCGGGTTAATAGTCCTCTAATACATTACTGATCTACGGTTCATGCCGAGTTCGCATATCCACATGTAACTAGTTTGCCTTTAATACATAGGTCAACAAGCCCACACGGCAACTGTGTATTTTGGGATTTCCCATACAGGTCTTCTCAAATATTAATACAATGTAGTTAAACAAGTGTTCTTAGTTCAGTATTTGAATACATTGTTCTTAACATGTGCCCGCGGATTAGTTTCATTGACGCGAGTAATCCTTTACACACAGGTCAACGAAGGACAAGGTCTCAGTTCACGACCTCAACAAGTGGCCTGCAGGCAAGTTACATATTAGCTACACACAGAGGTCAAGACGGCCATGTTGTATTTCGGAATGACATCGTCCACCATTTTAACTCACAGGGTGACTTTACAGAGCGAACCTAAAATGGCGGATTGACCTAAAATGGTGGCTTCCATTGATTCTAAGGTCAAGACCTTGCAACACGGATTTCTACACAAGTGGCTTACAAGCAGCTTGGCGTAGGCCAATATACATATATTCATTGCAATAGGAGGTACGATATAATTTCCCATTTGACAGCTCCATGATTAGAACTGGGCACAATGGGCCTCATTACAACCTTGGCGGAGGACCATGGTGCTATTAGCACCATGGTCCATGCCGCTAAGGTTGCAATTCCGCCATGGTGGATGGATGAATTACCGCCCCATTCCAAGGTGAGTGGGGCGGTAATTCCCCATTCACCAATGGCCCCTTCCCCATTCCCATTTTGGCCCCATAGGGAATAATGGGAATGGGGAAAGGCGATAATTACGGCACCGTAAATAACGGTGCCGTAATTTTCGCCAAGGTCCCTTTGCCGCATGGCTTTTAACGTCTGCAAAAAGCAGGCGTTAAACAGCCATCCCGCAAAGGGAACCTTGTAATCAGGCGTTAAGGGTCGGTGCCGTTTAGGGCGCAGTAAACCCCTTAACGCCTGAGTCGGAATGAGGCCCAATGTGTCAATTGCAGAAATTGTAGTTTGGCTCAAATCCCAGCTTCACCTCTTAACCAACCTGTGTGATCCGGAGCAACTCATTTAATCTTGAGTTACATAACCTGTCAAAATTGCCATTCTCTAAAACATGTTAGCATTGTCAGCCCCTAAGACTAATTTAGCTCTCAGGTTATGCTCTTCTAAAAAGTCTCACTCGTGATTTAACTAGCTAAAGTGTTGCTTCATGTATATTAATAGGGGCCTTAATATATTTCACACCATAAAGTCATTTGTATCTTCCCAGACTAATATCATTTGAAAACCCCTCATTGCGAGGTCGGCAGTAACCCTCTGGTGCTACTGGCCGGTTGCTGCGGACCTCGTAACAATATTTCCGCTGCCTGAAATCCTGGTGCCACAGGATGTTACAAGTTCCGGCGGTGGGAATTGTAAGTCCCCATTCCTGTAGCATCCCATAGGAATCGACAGACGCACCAGCACCATTGCAAACGGTGCCGTTATGATATGATATGATAGGTTATTTATAACACGCTTAATAGCCAGAGGATTCTAAGCATGGAACCGGGGATCGAACCTGTGGTGCTTTGTGTCATCTTACTTCAAAGGCAAGCACATTGCCCCTGAGCTATCCTCCCGAGATGAGGTATCCTCCCGTTGCTTCTGTGAAAACCATGCCTGCAGGGGCTGGTGCTTCCGGCAGGTCAGACCTGCCAGGAGCACCGGCCCCTGCAGGCATTCTCGTAGTCTGGCAGTTCGGAAAGGGTGCCGGTACATTGCTATCGGCACCCTTAATTCTGGACCGCCAGACTTGTAATGAGGCCCATCTCTCTTCTAATCTCAGACTATGTTAGGATATATGCTCCTTTCCAGTAGCTTATAATTTATGCCCATTTCTTCCATTCATTCTGCATGCTTGAGCACTTTTACATTCTGCTAATATGAGTCCTTTCCTTATGCTGGGCTGCGTGTACCTTTTTCATGCGGCTACTGATCGGTGTCCTGCAACTAAAGCTACACCCTCCTTGTGACTGCTATTTTTTGTTTTGGCTGCTAAGTGCTGCTAAATCGCGACCTATAAACTGAAACTATCGCTTTGGAGTACGGACAGATGGGAGGTGGGATGTGAGGAGGCAAACACAGCCTATGGGTGTCGTTTGGTTATTTACCCACGCATTGACTGCCCATGTCTATACTAAGCACTATGGGCATTGGCACCCACTACCGCCCCTCCCCAGCCAAACCACACCCTCTTAGGATCTCTTTGAGCTAGGTTTTGTCAAGCAATAACATCAAACTTTGGCCTGCCAGTTTTCTTTCTTAAAGCCTTCTGAGAGTTCATTTCAGTAGTAAATGTGTTACTGGTGCAATAAACAAATCCTACCCAGCATTCCTTCGGCGACATGATTTATAAGTAGTACACATGCCCTTGCATTGAAGGTCTGCTAATAACAAGCATTGGCATTGCCAACAGTTTTGGCTTGTGTTTAGCTATTAGAGAGGCAACTGATAGGCATTGCCATTATATAGGTACTCATACCATTTTCCATATTTTTCCATCTTCAAGCTAGGTGGTGCCATTATGGCAGTGCCTGGCAAATGCCTAACTCATTCCTACACCAAAGTCAAAACTGTTGGCTTTGCCAATGCTTCTTAAAGTGAGCTGTACACCCTGGTTTTGGACGGCTGAGGTTGCCCTTTATGCCACTTGTTTATTATTCTGATTTCAGCAAGTCTAAAGAGGGTACGGGGGCTGGGACGGGGTCCCCATGCATAGTCTGATTGCTAGAGGGCAGCATGCCAAGCTATTGGTGGGGATTGCATTGAAAGGGCACCACCATAGACTCTGATCCCTTCATTTCTTTGGTTCGATGAGGAGGGGAGGCAAAGGCCCCAGACCCCAACATTCCTTACGATGGCCATGATCTGCCCGCACTGCCACGTCCGTATAAAGGACAGTACGAGAGCATGGACCAGGGGACTGCAACCTGTGGCTCCTCATGATGTTTTGGACAATGACTCCCATGGTATTTAACCATTGACAGGCTGGCTAGACCTGATGGGAATTGTAGTTCAAGAGAACTGGAGAGCCAAAGGTTGCAGATCTCTGGTGCTCAGTGAGAGCTGACATAGGCAGGGCATTTGAGACTGCACTATCCAGTCTCCATAAGCAAATGACAGCGAGCAGTGGCCGAGAGCTAGGACAGAGGCAGAGAGTGTTATAACTCTGTCTCTCAGTTTGAGAGGTAGGTTTGGTAGACTAAAGAAGGTTGAGAGGCTTTCTTCATCCTTCAGGAATGTGATATCCGACAACATCCAACACCTACCCCATCCCTCCAATATAGCACTCCAACCCACAAAGTCAATCCATTGCTCCTGCCCCTTTCAATTGTTTTCTCACCCACTGTCTTAAACACTCTTTCCCCATATTCTCTTTCACCCTTTCGCCTACCCCTTTCAATTGCTCCCCATCTCTCCAGCCGCATTCTTTCTGCCACTGTCGCCTCCTTAATTTCTTGTGTCTCAATCTTTCCTGCCTCAACTCTCCACATCCCTCCACCACTTCTGCGTTATCTCTCTCATCTCATCTCTCCTTTATCTCACCACTGCCCCATCCCTCTGCCTCATTTATCTACCTACCTCCATTACTCCTGCCACACCTCTCCTGTCTTGTTTCATCACATAAAACTAATAAAGTGATGGGTGGAAGGTTTAGAATTAATCTGAACCAGTGGCATTGCTCTGGGCAACCTTCCACACCACTGTTTTTTAGCCCGTCTGCGCCAGAACTGCTAGGCCTTGTTCCATCTGCACGGAAACACGAGCAACCCCAGACATGTTTCGGCATTGTTGGGGCTCCTCAGTGAGATGTAGCTTGGTTCCCTATGGAGCAGCGAGCAAGGGACCCATATCTGAGCATACTCTCTCACATAGGGAGACAAACAAAAAACAATAAAGTGATGGGTGGAAGGTTTCAAATTAATCTGAACCAGTGGCATTGCTCTGGGCCACCTTCCACACCACTGATTTTTAGCCTGTCTGCCCCATTGCAAAAGGGGTCCAGCCATAAGCAAATCAGTCAGGTACTGCCACCAATGGGAGCAGCCCTACCGCAACTGCTTGGCCAGGCCCCCTCTGCATTGAAACACAAGCAACCCCTGACATATGTTGGCCTTGTTGGGCATCTTCAGTAAGGTGCAGCTTGGTTCCCTATAGCGCAGGGAGCATGGGACCCACGTCTGGGCATACCCTCTCTCACATGGGGAGACAAACTAAAACCAATAAAGTAATGGGTGGAAGGTAAACAGTTTAAGAACAAAAGAAATCCAAATTATGGATAACTGCGTCCCCTGCACACTTTCAATCAGGCCAATGGCCTAAATGGATTAAATGAAAAGACTTTTTTCAAGAGTCGGTCAAAAATACAATTAAATGTCACTTTACGATTCAGATTTCAAATATGTAGACATTTTTTTAAAAAAGGAAAAATTCCAGGAGTCGTTTTCTTTAGAGAAAGATGGTCTTCTCTGATTTATTCATTTTTTTTAGTTGCCCAACTCGTTTCGAGATAACATTCTCTCTTCATCAGGGGCTTCAGTTTCAACATCATAAGCATCTACAAAAAACATATATTGAAAATAGTTCAGTCTTATTCAAAAGATTTCATACCTTAACAGTAAAAGAACTCATATTGCCTCAAGCTACCTCACTTTTACAGGTAGAGCTTAATTTAAACAAAACAATGTTTCATTTTTCTAAATCATAGGGTACTCTCGGATGGATAACATGTCCTTTCTGTTGTAGGTTTTCTAAAGATACCTTGTTCTAAACCGTCTGATAATCGAACACATCTTTTTTGGGAAGAAGATATATTTAACCGAAGCTCATCTTAAAAAGCGAAAGGATAGCAGATAAAAAAATGGGCGATCCTACTTGGGATGTGTGAGCCTAAAGGGTCTTACAAAAGAAGCAAAAGAGAAGGACTCACCCTTCTTCCAAAGTCTGAGTAAGAGAAAGTAGGTGCCAGGGCTGGGAGCTGGTAATCTCCCAGGTATAATCAGTACAGTGGAGACAACCTAGTCTCAATTGATGAAAGGTCAGGATCCCACTCCTAAGGGAGTAAAGATAGTGCATGGTGACAAAAGTAAAAATAGTAAATAGAGCGTGTGGGGATCCAAATTACCTTATTTCTGTAGGCGGCAGTAACAGAGAAGCAGTCAGGAAGCGGAGCATTCCGACTGCCTCCGTCGCGCCTCTGTTTATATATGATATGTGGGGCCTATGACGTCACCCGCGCATCATATATAAACAGAGGAGGTGAGCCTAAAGGGTCCTTTTGTAAGACCCTTTAGGCTCACACATCCCAAGTAGGATCGTCCATTTTTTAATCTGCTATCCTTTCGCTTTTTAAGATGGGCTTTGGTTAAATATATCTTCTTCCCAAAAAAGACGTGTTGGATTATCAGACGGTTTAGAACAAGGTATCTTTAGACAACCTACAACAGAAAGGACATGTTATCCATCCAAGAGTACCCTATTATTTTAAAAAATTGACAAGTGAGGTAGCTTGAGGCAATATGAGTTTTTTTACTGTTAAGGTATGAAATCTTTTGAATAAGACTGAACTATACTCCTCCTGATGCCTACTTCCCTATTTCCCCTGCCACTTCTATCCTGCCTCCTCTTCTCCCCATCCATCTCTACTTCCCTATCTCCTCTGTCCCCGTCCTCTCTCCTGCCATCTTTCCTTCTCATATCTGCTTCCCTATGTCCCCTGCCCCTTTTTCTCTTCTTCCTCTCTCCTCCCCATCTCTAATTCCCCATCTTTCAAGACCCCTTCCTCTCTCCTGTCCCGTATCTGGCCCATCTTTACATCCCTAGCTAACCTACTGTGATGAACCAACTTCCAGTGCACCAGTGGTCCGGGGATGAATATCGGTTTTTAAACCATCAATCAACCCCACACCTCTAGTACACCAGAAGGGATCCAAACAGATTGGAATACAAGCAAATTATAAGACCTCTTTGTCCAATTTTGGTAACATGGACGGAACAGCAGGCTTATGTCTGCAAGGTCGTGGATCGTTGGTTAGTTGCAACACAGCGAAAATACAATTATTACCTAATGATAAAAGCGACTGTCCACTCAAGGTTGTATAAAAAGATCTACTTTATTATTACTACAACAGACAGTTCTAGCACACTACAATTACAGCCCACACTGTAAAGGACAACAGAGGACAGTTTCACAACGGAAAGGGATGCACTCTGGATACTGACAGGAGGGAAGTTGATAAAGAAATCAGTCTTACTGTTCAAGGTTATTTGGGTTCAACACCAAAGGGCCAAAGAGTTGTAACCGTCTCTAGGGGCCTTCGAAGGATGACCAGGAGGGCATAACCACAATGTACCTGGTGCTGAAGAAGTTCTTGGTGCTCAACGGCGTCAAGGCAGTTCTAGGGCGATTTGCAGCCCATGAGACAGAGTTAGTGGTGGGAGACAGCTGCGGGTACCAAGGGGCCGGCAGTTCAGCAAGCGAGGCTGGACGGATGTCTGCAGGCTGTCTGGCGCGGCTGCTCAGGGCCAAGAATCCTTGTCTCTGCTGGTTGGCGGATCTGGAATTCTGGTCAAGGTGTCTCAGACGGCTATGGTGACTGTGGCATGACAACAGTCAGCGGTGCAGCCGGATGCGGTTCGAGGACTCGACTGTCTCAAAATTGTCCTTAAAAAGATGGATGCTGGATGATGCTTGAGTGGTACACCTCCCAGCTTCTTCGCAGGGTTTGTGTCCTTTCAAGGTGGACGGCCCAAAGCTCAGGAGGGTGTTAGCAGGCAACTGCCTTGTCCTTTGTCCAGAGACTCTCCGGCACTTCCCACCTAGGAAGCTCGCTGTCAGAACCTACCAGGACACGCTGTGTGCTGGGTGGGTACGGTTCCATGTAATAATGTCCCTGCAAAAATGTTGCCTGGCATAAAGTCACCAAAAAATTGTAGTATTTTGCGGGGACATTATTCCATTGAACATGCGGGGGACAAATCTGCAACCCCCAAACACTTTTTGTTTCAAGGGGACCAGGGGACACCCGTGCAACCCCCGTTCCCCTTGACCCCATATATATATGGTCAGCATATATAATGTTGCCAGAACCTTTTCCCAGCAACATTAAATATGGCGACCATATATATGGGGAAATGATTACCTGATGCCCTGGGGACCACATCTGGAAATGCAGGACGGGTCCGCTGAGTCCGGTATCTCCCTCTGTTTCCTGGGTGATGTTTAGGGGAGGGATCTTGCTTCCCTCTTGAAACTCCTGGCCTTCCTTCACTGGCAGAAGATGTAAGGTAGACTGGCTCTTCAGCTTGGGTGCAAATGAGTCCTCCTGCTTACTCCTTGCAAAGTCTTCAGATGATCTGATCAGTGAAGGTCTCAGCCCTCTTTTAAAGCCAAATGGGCCCCAGTGATTGGTGCAGGCTAAGCGCACCTTAATGAACCAATCCTGGGTCCCCACCAACAATTTTCAATGATGCTTCAGGTCAGAATCAGAGCAGCATCAGACAGGGGAAGGATGGCAACATATACTTCTAAGTCCCACTCATCTTCCTGTTTGCTGTACATCAAAGTGTACATCAACTCCACTTCCTCAATCATATCCCATCCACCTTCTTCTCACCTGTCCACGGCTCCCCAATCTGCCTGTTCCCTTCTTGCTATCACCGATGCACGACTCTGGTGACAACCTGGCTGGGTCACAATGCACCATCTCTCGCACCGGGCTAGGCAACGTAAGTCCTCTATTGTGGTGGCGGGCACGGTATCTGGTCAAATGTTAGCTTAGACAGAGTTAAGGTGATTCTATTCATCACAACAAAATGCATGACATTCGGCGGTTGTAGGAAGTGATGAGAATCTTATCTCTGAGTCATCCCCATAGACGTCACCCATGAAATGTATTTATTTATTTTTACATTTGTATCACACACTAAACCCAAGGGTATCAAGGCTCAGGTTGCATTAAGTGTTACATGGGAGTGATCGATGAGTTCAGTGTAGTAAGAGTTCATGAACCAAAGAAGATACATTACTTAAATAGCCATGTTTTCCACAGTTTACAGAAAGACCAATAAGATTGCTCTGCTCTAAGGGAAGGGGGGAGCATGTCCCACAGTTTGACTGTGGCCACCAGAAAGCTGGAGCTGCCCACCCTGGTGAGTCTGAATTTAGGCTGATCTGGTCAGTCTGGATCATTGAAATATAGAGAACTTTTGAACTAGGTATGGGGGAGCAGTGTTGGATAGGCATTTCTGAGTGGTTAACATTGCTTTGAATGTAAACAGTTCCTGAATAGGTAGGCAATGGACCTTCCTCCTAGCCTCAGAGATGTGATCACTCTTGGGAGTGTTCAGGGCTGAGCCAAGCCCATTATTTGGAATACTTTGAAAAGTATGTTACAATAGTCTAACCTTGCACCTATGACAGCACAGGCGATGGTGAGGCAACTCTCAACAGACAAAAAGGGCCTACACGCATTGATGTGTTTGATGGTGTGTGCTGTGGAAGAGGCGATGGCGTTGACTTGTCGTTCGAGTGATAAGGTGGCGTCTAGATGGACTCCCAGTGTCTTCACTGATTGGGAGACTTGGATGGTGTAGTAACGAAGACCTCCAGTACTCAAGGTAAGTTCTTAGGGTCTTTATTGTCCTTGTCCTGTACTCCATCAACAAGACACGGGGATGGTAGGGGACACAGATGACACAAGTTTACAAGGGAAACACTGGGCTCACCCCCACACCCATCTTCTCAGCTCACAGTTTGCTCTCTCATTAACTGTCACCCGGTAGAACACTCCAACACCAACCTTCCACAGCTCATGACATCACACACACACAGCTGCTCTGTAAGCCAGATTATTACAGATGGTTATTACGTCTATTGAGAAGGAGTATTGGTGATTCTAGTTTTTTTTAAACGAGGGGAGGCCAACAAGTAAGAGTTCAGTGTTTTTGTCATTCAGACAGAGGGAGTTGGCGGCCATCCAGGATTGGACGGTCTGGTATGCAGCATTTAGCTTAGAGGAGTTCTGATGGTAGTTGCCTGAAAGTGGGAAGAGAATTTGAGTTTAATCGGCATAGTTGGTGTATGAGAAAACGATTGAGTACAGGAGGTTGAAGAGGGATTTTGTGAAGATATTGTATAGAGAGGGAGAGACGCATGAACCTTGTGGGACGCCACAGGGGATTGGAGCTTGGGGGTGCTGGCATTGTCTGAGAAGACTTTCATTGATCTGTCTTTTAGGAAGGAGGCAATCCATTTGGCTGCTTCAGATGAAAAGTTGGCCGCAGCGGTCGGATGTGGAACTAGAATTTTGTGGTCAACTAGGTCAAACGCACCAGAGAGGTTGAGGAGAGGCAGGAGTGCCGGTTTCCCTACATACTTGATCTCATCTAACTGGTTCTTTAGGTCAAGCAAAGCTGATTCTGTGCCATGACCTGGTCGGAATCCAGACTGACTGATGTCCAGGATGTGTTTGCACTCGTGATTCTGGATTTGGAGATAGGTTGCTCTATCTAAAATCTTTAAGAGGAAGGGTACAGTTGTGTTAGGTCGGTAGTTTGTTGATGTGGTGGGTTCCAGCAAAGGTTTTTATAGAAGCAGGAGAACCCATGCCTCTTTGAGGCTGGTGAGGATGTGGCAGGTGGAGAACGAGGAGTTAATGAAAGTAGTGATGAAAGGGATTAAGGACTCCACACAGTCCTTTACAACAGTGGCGGGGCAAGCATCACCTTTAAAACTAGAGGGTTTAAGGCTTTTCAGGATGGATCTAACCTCCACTTCTATGACACTAGTGAAGCAAATGAGAGGGGTGTTGTTTACGCCAGTGGGGGTGGGGTGTCTGGCGAAGTAGTAGGTCATGGGTGTTGGTAGCAGCTTGCTTCTGTTGGATTTTAGTGTGGAGCATGGCGATTTTGTTGAGGAGGGTGTTTTGGACATCGGTGCACCAGGAATTGTCTTTGGGGAACTTGAGTGGGGGGGGGGTGGCAAAGTGACTCGAGTTCTCTGAGAATGGTAAAGTGTTCTCAGGTGTTGGAACTACCTTCAGCAATTCTTGTATTGTAAGTGGTGGCTTTGGCTTGGATGATGGATGACTTGTACCTTTTAGCTTATGAAGCAAATGCAGATTTGTCAGAGGTTGATTGGGATTTTCTCCATTTAGCCTCGGCTTTGCGTTTTTTGGTTCAAAGTGCTTCGAGGTCGGTTGTTATGTTAAATTAATTTATAAAGCGCACGTCCACCCAAAGGCAACTTGGCGCTATGCATAATCCAGTCAACAGCTCATACCCTTGGTTGGCCTATAGACGAACAAGAACGTCTTCAAAGATCGGCAGAAAACTAAATGATCCGCCGTCACCCGAAGGTCGGGTGGGAGATAATTCCAACACCTGGCTGCAGCAACAGAAAAAGCACGCCCCCCCAACTTGAGAGAGATGTTCACAAGGAACAGAGATGGTGCATGACTCAAGGGAATGGAGCGGCCGATTGGGGACGTAATGACGAAACGTACTCTGCAAATATTCTGCCCCATGGCCATCAACGGATACACAATACACATGGATTTAAATTGAACTCTCTGAGCCACAGGGAGCCAATGGAGCTTCCATAGAGCTGGAGAGATGGGCATGCGATAGAGAGTACCTACCACCAGTCTGACTGCCGCATTCTGCAATATTTGCAGACGGTGGAACAATATGTAGGCTGAGCTAGATATAGCGAGCTACAATAATCCAAGATGCTGAGCGCCAGTGCAGCCACCACTGGCGGATGAAACTGTAAAGGGAGCAATCTCAACACCCTATGCAAGATTCTCAATTTGTAGTGACCTGACTGGCAGACACAGGCCACCTGTGCCTCCAAGCAGAACGAAGCAGAGATTTTCAGCCCCAGATACTTCACCATGGAGACCGGAGAGGGACAGAGCCCCAGAGAGGAAGGCCAAAAAGCAGAAGTCCACAGAGAGGGTGTAGGCATGGGGCACACCACCAGGATCTCAGTCGTGTCCCCATTCAATTTAAGCCAACTGCAGGTCATCCACCTGCCCACATCCTCCAGGCAACCCCGTAGCTGAGACGCCGGATCAAGATGGGAATGGTCAAGCCGCAGAATAATCTGGCTGTCTTCAGCATAGGAGTAACACTGGAGGCCGTATTCCGACCGGGACGGCATCCGGACTGAAAAGGATCAAAGATTCCAGGTGCTACTATATTTTACTGTCTACTTTTCTATCCCCATTTAGGCATTTCTCCCACTATGCAGGTATCCCAAATCCAGATGCTACTGTAATTACTATCTACTGTTGCAACCCACATTTAGGCGTTTCTCTTGCACTATCCAGGAGTCCAAAACCTAGGTGCTACTACGTTTTACTGTCTACTGTGGTACCCCCTTTAGGGAACACTTCCCCCCTCCTTCAATTCAGGTGTCCCAAAACCTGTTCGTACTGCCCTGGCCAGGTGCCCTAAGACCAGGTAAGTACATATCTAGTGTTGAACTCCAGTTGGACATGCCCCGTCTACTCAGCCACATAATGTGATGTACCCTTCCCACAGGTTAGCCACCATGCCTCACACTGGCCAAACCAGAGCTGCACGCTGGCTCACCAGTAGGACTGATGAGACCCACCACACCCTAACTCAGACATCTCCAATGTACAGCCCATCATCCCAGCCTTTCACCTCCCACCTGCTACACCCTCCAAGTAGCTCTGCTCAATCAAGAGCCACAAGATGGAGAGCGGGAGCAGAAAACATTGACCCCTGGAACATCCTGGACCGCCCAGCGACCTAGGTAAAACCACCTTCCCGCCCCACCCACCCTGTTAGCTACTCACCTGCACCCTCTGCTCGCACCTCTCCCAAACAACATAGCACCCCCCCAACCTGCGCTTCCCTTCCCTTAGCGCAGCACAAGCAGCCCTGGACAAACCCCAACACCCAAAGCCCCCCACTCTCCTCTCACCCACACCCATGGGCCACCCGAACATCAAGGAAAGGCCCAGACCAAGGCCACCTCAGGCCCTTCTTAGCATCTCCCATTCTGCAGCCCAGACCCCAAACCTTGCCACCTCACTATCGGGCCCAAACCTCGCTGCCCCAGCTCCCAACCAGGTCCTAGCCCTATTCCCCTCTTTGCCCATTCCCCTGGCCCACTTCCAATCCTCTGCACCTCCTCCCAACACATTCCACCATCCACCCCTTTGCCCCTACCCACCCTGACCAACACCTTTCCCCTAACACCCTGCTCTGGTCACACCCTTCCGCCAACCCCAGCCACCTCCCCTCTACTCCCGATCCTCCTGCCATTCCGAAACCAACCTGACAATCATTTACAAGCATACCCCATCAACTCTCTTGCACCCTCATCAATGCCAGGTCATTCACATCTTTGACTTCATCACAGAAGAAAATCCAGACGCCCTTTTCATCACAGAGACCTGGTTTGCTGACGATTATGAGCCCATTGCGCATGAGGCCTTCCCATCGGGTTACAACCTTACAGTCTGGAACAAATCATGAAGGGGTGGAGGATTTGCTGTACTACACAAACACCAATTCCCACTAACAATTAAGGACACCTCAGCCAACTCCACAGACTACGAATCCATTCTGGTAAAACTCCAACCTTCACCCTCCACCTCGCACAGCTTCCTACTCATCTACAGACCCCCTGGCTACAATAAAAACTTTGCAGACACGCTGCGATGCTTTGACAACCAACCTCAACCTCCATCCAACACTTACCATCTTAGGGTATTTCAACATCTGGTTTGACTCACCCTCAAACCCTATGACCCATTCTCCCACAGACAAGCTAGAAGCCTTCAACCTGACACAACGCATCTCCAAACTCACTCACACTTGAGGTCACACCCTTGATGCGATCTTCAGCACCGTAAACATATCCACACTGTCCCCACACCACCTATCATGGACTGATCACTAAGCAATCTTCTTCTCTGTACCACTAACCACCATGGCACGTGCCAAAGGTCACGCATGCCCACCCCCCGCCCCCACACCTCTCACTTCACTATGGAATAAAGTCGTTATCAACCCAGATCTAGCTAACTCCTTGCTCACCTCTCTCCCAACACTATCCCTCCAGTAAGGGCCACCCCCATCAAACCCTTTGACCTGTGGCTCTCGGATGCCCTTACACCCTTGACCCCCAAAAAATGGACCTCTCAGAGATCAGGATCCACACTGAGGTTGTACACCGCCAGCCTCAAATCACTAAAAGCCCTCAAGCACCATCTGGAACAGACCTGGAGAACCATCCCTACGGCCTGGAACAAAACCACCCTAGCATGACTAACCAGAGCATACAGACTGGAAATCAGAAAAACCAAGAAAGCATTCTATGGGAACAGAATCTTAAACACTCGCAACCCGAGCAAGGAACTGCATAGAATAATTTCTGAATTCAACTCCCCAGCCTGCTCTAACCCCCCCCACTAACCCTCTCCCAATCCCCATATGACCCCTTATCAGAACACTTGCACAATGTCGCTATCGACAGACACTCAACCATCATCTCCAAATTGGAACACATGCTCCCGCCCCCTACCGGCCCACAGCCTGACCCCCATCAAAACACCCCTTTGATACAAACAGTCACCTCTTTATCTCCAATCTCACACCAGGAGTTTCTCTCGCTCTTAGCACAAAGCCGCCCATCAGGCTTCCTCGCGGACGCATACCCACCCACCCTCCTCAAAAACATCCTAGCCTCAACCTGGGCAGGCAGCATCGCACACTCAATCCTCAACCAATCCCTAACATCGGGAACCTTCCTGGAAGCCTTAAAAAAACTCCCACATTAAACCCCCAAACTCTTCTTCAAAAAACCTACACTCGACTCACCCCCCCCCCACAGAACTACAGGTCAATCTCCAACATCCGCTTTATGCCCAAATTCATGGACCGCACAGCATACAAGCAGCTTGGCCTTTTCAGTGAAGCCAACAACCTCCTGGACCCTGTGCAATCTGGCTTCAGAGCGCTCTGCGGAACAGAATCCTCTGTAGTGTCCATCTGGGATGACCTAAAAAGAACAGCTGATGCAGAAGGCTGTGCTGTATTCATCCTTCTTGACCTCTCTGCCTCCTTCGATACCATAGATCACACCATCCTCCTAGACAGGCTACTCTCATTAGGAATCAAAGACACAGCCTCCTCTTGGATCTCCTCTTTCATCTGTAATCACTCACAAATCATACTTCTCCACCCGTTCACCGCCACCTCACGACCAGTAACAAAAGGGGTCCCACACGGAGCATCCCCATCTCCCCTGCACTTCAACATCTATCTAAACCCACTCACCGCACTCATTGGTTCGCACAATCTCACCTGCTACAACTATGCAGACAACACTCAGATCATCCTTAAAATCCAAAAATAGCAAGGCCCCAACTGTCTGATCTGTCATCATGCCTCTAGGATATTGACTACTGGATGACGACCAACCACCTCCTCTTCAATTCTGGGAAAACTGAAATCCTAGTCTACAGGAAAACATTGCTCCTCCCCCAACCTCTTCCCTGGCTGCAATCGCTTGGTCCCCCCACCGGCAACCTTCACCTCAGTGAAAAACCTCGGATGCACACTGGACACAGACTTATCCCTCTCCCAACACATCAACTCTGTTTCCAGAACCTGTTTCTTCCACCTACGCATCCTGAGGCATATTTTTCCTTACTTCACCTATCCTCACAGTTTCTCCGACACCCTCTCCAGTTTAGAGTATGCAAACTGGCTTTACCTAGGTACACCAGCATTTCAGCTAAGGAAACTACAAGGAATCCAAATGCTGCGGCCCGCCTGCTCATTAACCTACCTCCCAGAGAACACATCAGAGTCCTCCATTGGCTCCCTATTGGTCGACGCACCACCTTTAAAACAATGTGCATAACCCACTGGCCCTCCACAAAACTGGGCTGGGATTTTGCCAGAATTCCTTCAAGACAAAGGGCTTCATTACGAGTGGGCGGTAAGGATGCTGGTGCCGTTAACCCCTTACCGCTGCATTCCAAGGTCCCTTAGCGGGTCCCACTAAGGTCGGCTGGATTTACCAGCCGCACTTAGCGGTAGCCGCTAAGGGACCAGGGAGCTAATAACGGGCCCGCTATTTGCGGGCCCGTTATTAGCTCCTTCCCCATTCCCATTGAGCCCTATGGGGGCTCGAATGGGAATGGGGAATGGTTTTCAGAATGGGGACTTACCGGGTCCTCCAAGGTTGGAATTACCCGGTAAATCCCCATTCTGAGAACCCGGACCCGAGTTTGGGGGCAGCCATGGCACTAATAGCACCATGGCTATCTCCAAACTCGTAATGAGGCCCAAAGTCTTTTGCTACAACCCCTCAAGAACTCTCAGATCTGGCACAGCATCTCTCCTAGGGTCCCACATTACAACTCCTCCAGACTGGGCAGATCCTCTTTCTCCGTCCAAGCAACGATCATCTGGTAAGCCCTACTCCTGCACATTCACAATATTGGCAACCACCTGCCATTCAGAAAGGCCCTCAAAACCTGGCTTTTCCTTCCGTCCTCTTGAAACCCTCCCTCACTCTACACTGTCAATAGAGGCACAGAAACGCTGACCCACACACAATCCTCTATCAACCAATACCCCACGAATGCCGGCGGTGTTCTCAGCTACACACTGTGACAAACTCGTCCTCCCCAAACACAACAACACTCCTACCCACCAATACCCCACAGATGCCAGCAGCATTCACAGAGGCACACCGTAACAAACTATCATCCTCCTCAAACACAACAACACTACTACTCACCAATAGCCCACGGATGTTGGCAGCGTTCATAGAGGCACACCGTAACAAACTATCATTCTCCTCTCACACCCCACTCCCTCATCCCTCTGGGCCCCTCTTCCACTGTTCAGACTTTCATTCCAAGGAGACCATGAATAGCGAGACCAGCCAATTGCAGTGGATCAGGAAAAAGAACACTGCAGTCAAACTCTAGTTAAGCCTACGGTACGTATACCTTACACCATGTCGGTGGACACAGGCCACAGGCGTGGCCACTCATCCATGCCCTCTAGAATGCAGCTATGGCTATGCAGCACACATAGTCATCCGCACTGATACTCCTGACGTACTTCAACACTTCTGCCATTAGTATGCAGCGACAAACAACAAAAGAATTCGGTTTAGCTGGGCACACATCAAATCTTCAGTACGAGCACTCTATCCTAAACCACCAACAGCACCCACCCACATGCCTGAACTCCGGGCTGCTTACTGGAGCCTAGCCAGCCCACCTGAATCCTAACCTGGCAAAAATGCACACAAGCATTTAATTTAAACTCTTAGAACCTCACACACATGGACTCCGGTCACCGAGGGCGTTACAAATACAAAGCGCATGGAAGCCATACAAACTGGGAAAGACCGCTAAGTAAATGACGAATAGAATACATTAGGGGAGGACTCCAAGTTATGATTGCTGTCACTTCCCACATCAGCCGAATTGCATGGGGTTTCATAGCGATGAATTGGATCATCTCACCGGCGTCTTAACTCAAGTGCTTCCAGTGAATTTCAAGTTTTTTTTTAATGCTATATCTTCTCCAGCGCCCACCTCCCGTGGCCTTCAGCCATGGCAACTGTCCATTCCACAATGATATGATATGATAGGTTATTTATAAGTCGCTGAATACCCAGAGGTTTCTAAGCGCGGACCCAGGAATCGAACCTGTGTTGCTTCGTGTTGTCGTGCTTCCATGGCGAGCACGTTGCCGCTGGACTATCCTTCCGGGACAATGACAATAAAAGGCCATGGCCCACATCCCCCTCACTAGTAAATAAGCAGACCCCCTCGCCATTATCATAACATCATGTAAAAGGAAGGGGCACTTGAGAACAATGTTTCTTAGTGTATGTGAGAGAACACAGGTTTCCCGGCCCCTCCATCTCCCACCCACCTCCCTGTTGGATAGACTTCAAGAGCGGTAATCTCAGAAAAGAATTGCAGCGTCTGCTAGAAGATTCAAACGTTGTAACTCCAATAGGAGACCCGAAAAACATTTCAGACAAAGTCAATTTACCCGAGCAAGCCATTAAAAGCGCCTAGATAGCACTAGATTAACCTGTCAGTGCGCAGGGAAAGCACAGGCGGCCTTAGATTATGAAAGCCAGGACGTCCTCCAGTCCAGAGGGGGTGTCAAACGAGAGGTGAAGAGGCAGCTCTGGGGCTATTCAAAAGAATTACCCTGATCCTATTATCTGGCCACTTCCTAGGCGTACGGGTCAAAGGATTAACCGCATGCGTCGTGGGAGATGCGCTTTAGCCAAGTATCTCGCGAGGGTTGGTAGTCAGGCGCAGTCTGAGCAAGGACTTCCGGGGCACCAGCTGGGAAAGACAGCAGCGCCCTCCATAGTGGTTCTCCTAATACACGACTGATATATACATTATAAAATAAGCTTCTATGTGTAGACGGCCTGCCTATCACACAAATGCAGAGCAACTGGCACAACATAACATTATGCTGTCCCCTAGCTTCTCTTCAGCCTCAGCACTTTGAAATGGCCTGAAAGTAGAGCTGGGGGAACCAGGGAGTTCATGGGTAGGGCTGAGCCAGAGCCGAGCCCGGGGGTCTGGCCTGGCTCTCGGAGCCCACCACTGGCTGAGCCTATGAAATCATTGGCTCCCTAAGAAAAAGGAAAAAAATGAAACTCGGCCCTGGCTAGCCACCATCAGGGCCGCGTTTATGTGTTTTCATATATGGGAATTTCTTTCCATTTTGCCCATTCGGGGCAGGAACATTGGAAGGAAATGCCCATTTTGTTGGCGCTGTGCACCGGGCAGCCATGGTGGGGCCCGTGGCATCCGGGGGTACCGGCCCGAAAGGAGGATCGGACTGGAAGCCCCCGTTAGAGCCCAGGCCAGCCCGAGTCTCACCAGGCTCACCCATCTCTACCTGCAAGCACTATACAAGCAAGCAACCAATGCCTTGAGTGGCACTGGAAAATGATCCAGGCTGTACAAGGGGGCAAGGTCTAACGCAGGCGAGGAGGTCGCCTGCTGGCTCGTTAGGCCACACCATTTGATAAGCCCCGGCTTAATGGGCAACAGGCACCCCTGCCAGGCAGCCCTTTCCAGAGATCAGCACCCTCTGCCCCCTGGGGGAGAGGGTGCTGATCTCTGGATTTATTTGCTAATGGCTTGCTTGGAAGGGGACGGCGCCTCGCCTTTTCAGCCTTAATGCTGGTGCTGCCCCTTGCCAGGCATCATGTCTGGTGAAGGATAGCAGAACCACTAGGGCTGAAAATGTGAGGCCGCTGGAAGCTGAGGCCTTTGTTCCTAATAAATGGGAGCTTCAGGCTTTATAAAAAAAGGCCTTGGCTTCCAGTGGCGACAAATTTTCTTCGATAATGGTGGCGCCATTATGGATATTTTTTTCTGAGGCTAACGCACATGAGTGAGAGCTTCGGGCTTTAGAAAAAAAGTCTTGTCCTCTAGCGCCCGGGGCTTCTACTATGGGGACATTAGTGAGCCACGTCAGGGCCCCGCCTCAGAATGATATTTCTGAGCCTGCTGGGGCTCGGCCCCAGCTAGCCCCGGCCCACTTAAAGCCCTGCAGTAGACACAACATAAGCAGGATAAACTCCCCCTGGCCTAATTGTGACATGCGGTTCTGGCGTGGCTTGGTGGTGAGATCTCCCCATACATAATTAAATCAACATTCTGACATCCCCTCCCCTTAGGAAAGCCGACCAAAGAACAATCACGTGCGCTAACGGCTTCTTGAGAATGTCAGCCTTGCAAGCCAGTCTGGAAAAGATTCCATTATGCTTTTCCAAAAGAAAGAAAGAACAGGCAAAACACAGTCTGAGTTTTCCTCGATGGTGCAGAAGCAGAGTCCCAGAAACCTATGCACGCCTCGCATACTGCAGCCGCACACTACGTCCATCCAAAATCGAGGGGCGGGGAGCGTGGTGGGGCCTTAACTCAGCTCTCAGATTCCTGCACGCAGGCGCACTGTGTGCCTTCCACGCCATCAGCAGCCCTCTGGGCGAATGTGGCCTCCCAAAACACTCTTCCCCAAAACACTTGATGGCATAATAACGCCAGCTCGACCATACAGGAGTGCTGATGCCTGGGGGGACAACAACGACACAAAGTAACCCAGATCCAGACAAAAACGGGGCTGCAGTTCTGAAAAAGCGCCACCGCTCCAGCCAAGGAATGGCAGCTGAGCAGGCCCAGCAAGGGACCTCTAGTTGGCAAAGATCCCAAAAAAGGCCAGTTTAATATTAGCCCATCTGAGCAAAGAGAAACAAACTCAACGTGCCGCCATGAGCTCAATGAACAATAACAAAAGCCCTCTCGGGTCGGGTACAGCATCGCTGCCCGGCTGAGAACATCGCGGTCCACCCGGCAGAGGGAGGGAGGCCAGACAGAAACCAACCATTCAGCCAAATTCCAAGAATGGCTCGAAAGGCCGTAAGCGGCAGCCATTCCATTACCACCACATTACCACACTGCCGTACTGCGAGTTTTGGCGGGAAGGTGTATAATTACCTCTATCGAAAAATTGGAGGGAAATCATCCACTTTACCGCCAACAACATCGAATTTACATCGAATTTACATCGAATTTACCGCACAGAATTACCGCTCACAGTAAATCTGCCAAAAAAACATGTGACCAAGTGGCAGGAACGCTAATCGATTTTGCCGTTAAATCGGCAGATCTCCAACCAATTTGCCGGCAAACTCGCAGTGAGGCGCGTTACACCCACTAGGATTTCTGCAACAAGGGAACAGCACAGAGGTGGACTTTTACCCCACAGATGAGCTACCGCTGAGCAAACAACCTCACCTCTGCTACCAAAGCGCAACACTGGTACTCCTCAGACCAGAAAGTCAGATGTTTATTTCACGCGTCATGCGGGATTCTTCTCACTTCTAAGCACCGTAATATGAGCTGTCATTATCCAATTCATGGCCCTCAATTTATTGACCCCCCCCAGAAGGATGAAGGGGTGACCCCGTGCGCCATGTCTTAGGGGAGTACTTGTTGCTTGAGTTATCCCCCGGGTCCTCTCGATCACAAGCTTGAGAATGAGATGGATCACCTCAAACCTAATTGGAACCCTCAGATGGCCGCCCCCCTACCCAGGGGGCAAGTTCCCCGTACTTCCTGAAGCTCCCTGGCCAGGACAAACGGCTTCTCATGAGAAGCTGAAGATAACATCCTGCAGGACAGCCCAGCGAGATGTCAGAAAGCGTCAGCTGCCAGTTGCCCTGTAACCTAGCATGAGGGTAAGCCCGAAAGTCACGGTTAAGCATGTCTACCCAAGTGTGTTTAGGCGCATGGGCACAGCTGCGCATCCGTGCTAAGAAAGTAACTTCCAATCAGGCTCCAACCTAGACAAGGAGGCAAGATGACCTGATTAAATATCCAAGAACAGCGAATATTGTCTGGAGACCGAGGCAAATCCTACACGGAGACACTACTAGACGTAGCAACGGCATGTGATACAACAGATCACACTGTTCTTCCATGCCACGGATGCAGTGGTGGTCTTTCATCCCGCTCTGGTCAAATGTTATCACTGATCCTGATTATGACCCCTCTGCAGTAGAGGGGAATGTAGATTCCCACACCTAACGTATTCAAAATCTTTAAGAAGTGAGTTTAGATAATTTTAAGTAATCTTTTAAGGTGCGGGGGAGGAAACGTGACCCTGGCACAGGATCACAAATACCTATCCGTACTGCGAAAAAAGAGGGTCCAAAGGTAGGAGCCCGCCCGTCCCCTGCACACTATTGGTATCCCGTATAAGAACGGTTAAGAATAAATTTAAAATAAAGCATAGATAATGGTGATGTAAAATATTTAATCATATAATTTCAAGACAAACAAATGCTTCAAATTTTAGAATTTTATGACCCTTCTGCAGCCCAGGGAGCCCATAACATCGGCTATCAAGGTTTAGAAGGCATATAACATCGGCTGTCAAGGATTAGAGGGCATATAACATCGGCTGTCTAGGATTAGAGGGTGTATAACATCGGCTATCAAGGATTGGAGGGTGTATAACATCAGCTGTCAAGGATTAGAGGGTGTATAACATCGGCTATCAAGGATTAGAGGGTGTATAACATCGGCTGTCAAGGATTAGGGGGTGTATAACATCGTCTATCAATGATTAGAGGGCGTATAACGTAGGCTGTCAAGGATTAGAGGGCGTATGACATCGGCTATCAATGATTAAAGGGCGTATAACATAGGCCATCAAGGACTTGAGGGCGCATAACATCGGCTATCAAGGATAAAAGGACGTATAACATTGAATAGGAAGGATAAGTGGGCATACAACATCGGCTGTCAAGAAGTAGAGGGTGTATAACATCGGCTATCAAGGATTAGAGGGCGTATAACAGGCTGTCAAGGATTAGAGGGCGTATAACAGGCTGTCAATGTCAAGGACTAGAGGATGCATAACTTCGACTATCAGGGATAAGAGGGTGTATAACATCGACTATGAAGGATTAGAAGGTGTCAAACATCGGCTGTCAAGGATTAGAGGGCGTATAACATCGACTATCAAGGATTAGAGGGCATATAACATCCGCTATCAAGGATTAGAGGGCGTATAACATTGGCTCTGAAGGATTTGAGGGTGTATAACATCCGCTATCAAGGATTAGAGGGCGTATAAAATTGTCTATGAAGGATTACAGGGCGTATAACATTGTCTGTCAAGAATTAGAGGGCGTATTACATCCACTATCAAGGATTAGAGGGCATATAACATCCGCTATCAAGGACTAGAGGGCGTATAACATTGGCTCTCAAGGATTACAGGGCATATAACATCCGCTGTCAAGGATTAGAGGGCGTATAACATCGGCTAATCAAGGATTAGAGGGCATATAACATCAGCTATCGCTGATTAGTGGGCGTTTAACATCGGCTGTCAAGGATTTGAGGGCGCATAACATCGGCTATCAAGGATAAGAGGGTGTATAACATTGACTATGAAGGATTAGAAGGCGTATAACATTGGCTGTCAAGGATTAGAGGGTTTATAGCATTGGCTGTCAAGGTGTAGAGGGTGTATAACATCCGCTATCAAGGATTAGAGGGCATATAACATTAGCTATCAGGGATTTCTGGGCATATAACATCGGCTATCAAGGATTAGAGGTCATATGCCATCAGCTATCAATGATTAGAGGGCGTATAAAATAGGCTGTCAAGGACTTGAGGGCGCATACCATCAGCTATCAAGGATAAGAGGCCGTATACCATTGACTATGAAGGATTAGAGGACGTATAACATCTGCTGTCAAGGATTAGAGGGCGTATAAAATTGTCTATGAAGGATTAGAGGGCGTATAACGTTGGCTGTCAAGAATTAGAGGGCGTATGACATCCACTATCAAGGATTAGAGGACATATAACATCCGCTATCAAGGACTAGAGGGCGTATAACATTGGCTCTCAAGGATTAGAGGGCATATAACATCCGTTATCAAGGATTAGAGGGCATATAACATCCGCTGTCAAGGATTAGAGGGCGTATAACATTGACTGTCAAGGATAAGAGGGTGTATAACATCCGCTATCAAGGATAAGAGGGCATATAACATTAGCTATCAGGGATTAGTGGGCATATAACATCGGCTAATCAAGGATTAGAGGGCATATAACATCAGCTATCGCTGATTAGTGGGCGTTTAACATCGGCTGTCATGGATTTGAGGGCGCATAACATCGGCTATCAAGGATAAGAGGGTCTATAACATCGACTATGAAGGATTGGAAGGCGTATAACATCGGCTGTCAAGGATTAGAGGGCATATAGCATTGGCTGTCAAGGTTTAGAGGGCGTATAACATCCGCTATCAAGGATTAGAGGGCATATAACATTAGCTATCAATGATTAGAGGGTGTATAAAATGGGCTGTCAAGGACTTGAGGGCGCATAACATCGGCTATCAAGGATAAGAGGGCATATAACATCGACTATGAAGGATTAGAGGGCATATAAAATTGGCTGTCAAGGATTAGTGGGCATATAACATCGGCTGTCAAGGATTTAAGGGCGCATAACATCAGCTATCAAAGATAACAGGGCGTATAACATCGAGCATCAAGGATTAGAGGGCGTATAACATCGAGCATCAAGGATTAGAGGGCGTATAACATTGACCATCAAGGATTAGAGGGCGTATAACATTGACCATCAAGGATTAGAGGGCGTATAACATTGACCATCAAGGATTAGAGGGCATATTACATAGGCTGTCAAGGATTCAAGGGCGCATAACATCAGCTATCAAAGATAACAGGGCGTATAACATCGAGCATCAAGGATAAGAGGGCATATAACATTGACCATCAAGGATTAGAGGGTGTATAACATCGGCTGTCAAGGATTAGAGGGTTTATAACATCGGCTGTCAAGGATTAGAGGGCGCATGAGGTTTCCTCGACTTTTTCTGGCTGAAATTCATTTTTCTGATTATTTTTACCACAAAAACCAGGGGGAGGCAGTACCCACCCACCCCCCCCACCTATGCCCCTGTTTTCTATATCCCTAACCCAAACCCACATCTATCTTTTTTGTGGTTAAAAAATTGTTTAAAAAAATGGATGAGTCCCAATGCACACAAGGTTGTCAACTGTTTAATTCATTTGGTGAGTATCTCAATACAAAGGGCAACATTTTTAAAAAAAATATAAAATTGCCGCAAGATGTAGTTCGGCAAATGGTTCTGGAAAAATTGGGGAGTACCGGACTAAATGCTGTGGCGCTAGTTATATGTGTATACCATAGTACATTGCATGAACCTTTCTGAAAGCCTTATTTCTTATAACGTTTTAACTGCTTGATGAACCTACATGAACATTTCCCTAAATGTTTGACAGAATAGTTGCAGATATTTGGAAAGTTTTGGGAAAATTCATCCGGCGATTCAAAAGTTATGAAACAGTGAAAAAGATAAGTTTTTGGTAATTTGCATTGGTTTACCAAAAAGGAAAAAAGCAAAATGTGTGCTCAAATTCACAGCCCAAAGATATGGTCATAGTTTGCTTTATTGTCTGTGGAAAGAATGGGAATAAGGTAGGGACCTTTCTTGGTTTGGTGGGAATCCCTCAATTTGTTTGGATAAATTAAGTGCAGCCTTTGAAATGGTTGGGAGCTGTTTCACTTCTGCTTCCAGCCGGGGCAGCCAGGTCAGCTTGAAACCAACAGCAACAAAGAGTTACTTTTGGTACCCCAGGCCATCTGCTGCCATCCAAATATGCCTATGTGACCTTGACTTTCTGTATTCGAGAATGTTAACAAAGAAGAATTAGAACACATCTAGTACACATTTAAAGATAATGGATAATACAGAATGGGAGTTTGGGGCTCATTACGAGTTGGGCGGTATTCCGGCAGTAAATCTGCCCCGCAGAATTACCATACAGATACTTGGCCCGGTGGAATTACAGCCAGATTACAAGTGTCATTGCCGGAGCAAATCCCCATTGTTTGAGTCCATTGGCCATCATAGGGCATTTTTGGTAAATTACCGCCAGTGAAATTACCGCCTCCGCAACTCCACTGCTTTTCCAGATTTTCAGCGGAAAGTGGGAGGAATAACCTACAGCATGATGTTACCGGCAATTCTTTCCTGTACAACCATACTAGTAATGAGTCCCAAAGTGGGCATCTCATGTGGAAGTTAGATTTGCAGTGTGCTGTGTACTAACTCCTGGTTTCCCAGCGGTAGCTCCTGCCTTCAGACTGGTTGATGCCCGGCACCCAGCTGGTTTTAGCTCCTGCTCCTCATATCTTAATTTCGATCCCTGAAGTGTACAGAGGGACGTCCCATGGCCCCAAAACCTTTATGCATCTCCCCTGATAGTTTGCACGAGCTAAGACTTTACAAAACTGAAAATCCACAATTTTTACTGACAAACATTTCAGAAATACTTGTGAGCATCGTGGAACTTGAAAGTGCTGGGGAGGATATAGGAAATGTGGAAAGGGAATGATTGACTCCACGGAGTACAATTATTGGTTCAATGGGTTGAAGAGGAAGAGTTGTGAAGGTCAGAGGTTTTCAGTTGGCCTAGAAAGGTAACTTTATTACTAAAAAGAAATTGCATTGTACGCAAATAATTAACACAAACATTTACAAATGAAAAAGTGCATTACAATCTGTGTAGGTGATAGGGAAATGTCGTGGGCTTGCTGTGTGATGGCCCAGATGCCTATTACACAGACAGTGATAGAGGTGGACCAGCCAAGAAGCGTAGAGGGACAGCCAACCCAGGGCCGAGCCGGAAGTCTGTCATGGCCATTAGAGCCAAACCATGAGCTGAGCCATTGGAAAACATGACAGCCACATATTTTGGAAATAACATAATAAACATGTTTTATCATCAACATACTACACCATAAAAAGGTTACATTTTCATCTACAAGTAGAACTGAACTAGAAGATCTCTCAGACCAATACCATCAAAACAACATTAACTGAGGTGTGTTCCATAGAGCACATGCACACTAAGCACCAGACAAAGCATGTTCCCTAAAACACATTAATGCTAAGCACTAAAAGAGCTATGTTCCAGAAAACACATGCATGATAAACATTGGGGAGGCATGGCCCATATAGCGTAGGATTACTAAGCACAAGAGGAGGCATGTGCCATAAAGTATAGGAATGCTAAGCACAGGTGGAGGCATGCTCCATAAAGTATAGGAATGCTAACTACAGGAGGAGGCATGTGCCATAAAGTATAGGAATGCTAAGCACAGGAGGAGGCATGCTCCATAAAGTATAGGCATACTAAGCACAGGAGGAGGCATGCGCCATAAAGTATAGGAATGGTAAGCCCAGGAGGAGGCATGCTCCATAAAGTATAGGCATACTAAGCACAGGAGGAGGCATGCGCCATAAAGTATAGGAATGCTAACTACAGGAGGAGGCATGCGCCATAAAGTATAGGCATACTAAGCACAGGAGGAGGCATGCTCCATAAAGTATAGGAATGCTAACTACAGGAGGAGGCATGCACCATAAAGTATAGGAATGCTAAGCACAGGAGGAGGCATGCTCCATAAAGTATAGGTATACTAAGCACAGGAGGAGGCATGCGCCATAAAGTATAGGAATGCTAACTACAGGAGGAGGCATGCGCCATAAAGTATAGGCATACTAAGCACAGGAGGAGGCATGCTCCATAAAGTATAAGAATGCTAACTACAGGAGGAGGCATGCTCCATAAAGTATAGGAATACTAAGCACAGGAGGAGGCATGATCCATATCACATTCGCATTCTACATTCGCAGCTTTGTGCGTCGCTGAAAAGAGCTGCGTTTCCATGGGCCACACAGAGTGGTCTACAGGACTCTGACTTCCGTGAAGGTGGAGGGTAATAAGAGTTGGATGCACCTGAAAGAGACGCAAAGGGTTACCAGCAGATCTCCACCTGCACAGGAGCAGGCATAGAAGTTAAGTACACCCTAAGGATTCACCGTTCATTTCCGTGCAAAGGGGGGTGTGAATGGATATCTGGAGTTTAAATAATTTTTGATAAGAAAAGGAATGTTTAAGATTGTAAATTGTGTAACAATTAATGTTTCTTTGGTTTTTTGGTCCTTGGGTCATCATGTCTGAAGAGGACAAACAGTACGAATGGACATAACTCAAAATTGTCTAATCTTATGTAGTCTGAGGAGAAAATATTAAGAGGAAGAAGAAAGGTTTCGATAATGATAATGATAAGTTAAATCCCATAATGAATTCACATGTTTTTGCAGCTGACGACATATGGTATTGCCATATGAGGAAGGTGGCGAGCGAGAGATCCATAGGATATTGCTATATTTCTCTCATCCCCCATTCCTCTGGCATTCCTAGGTGTTTATCCCAACTGAGATAGAGGTAGCAGATGCACTATGTCTAATGCCCTTATTCATGTGCAGGGTTCGAGGGCAGTCAATTACAGATCAATTGTCCCAAGTGACAATAATTGTTCAATAGCCGAGTGGGCAGAGAACAAAAATATAAGGTGCACTCAAAAAGTCCAATTGATCTTGAAAAGAGCTATTTTTTCTAAAAAATCGATGGGACCAAGGGGTGGAGAGTTGCAGAGCTGGAGGAATGAGGCGATTGTCAGAAGAAGGGGTGGCACAAATAAACAAAGAGTGTGGGATAGTATGGAGAAATCATTTGCAGTATCTGACATGGCTCAAAGAGCCAGAAAACCTGTTAAAATATAGACCCTTACCCATTTTTCTCTATGTTTTAAGGGTGATGGCATGGTGCCCGTTGGCACAAATGGGAACTGCAGTAACGCATTGCAGATTTGGCTGCAGGCATGGCTGCCCTTCTGAACAACATTTGGATATGTAGACAGAATGCATACAGGCAGTTGCCTCCAACCTGGTGAGGTGGTGCAGTCTCTGTACCCTTCATGTGCCTGTCCTTGTGATCCCTGAAGAGCACCTTATTTTGGTCCATCCAATGCATGAAATTACATCTGTGCCGCCTTCCTCCTCTGTCCCCCTTGCATCTCCTTCACCAATGTATATAGACAAATCGAAGACTATGTTTGATGGCAAAAATACTTCACAATTACAATGAAGGAAAAGGTCCCACTACATCTCAGCATCATCATCACATGCCTTAGCAGACATTCCTGATCGATGTCAGCTGTTTCGCCAAACCGAGACTTTTTTCACCTCCCTTCTGGCACCTGGCGCCTAAGCAGCGGCAAATGCCAAATGGATCCAGGTGACCAGTTATGAACTTTTTGCTATTCGTGAACACTTCTGAGTCAGTGTTTAGTGTCATTAAGGAAGAATTGCGGGCACTGAAGCTTATAACTTTGCAAAACCAGTACATACTCAACCCCTTGAAAGCTATGGAGGGTGGAGTATAGAGCAAAATTGGAAATACCTGCTGCACATTTGTGCATCCCAATGACACCAAAAATGGCACACTAACCAAAACTATTGCTGCCCTGCATAAACTGAAAATGATCATGGGAACTGAGGCTGCAATCACCAACGACACATGAATTGACTCTTTATTTTCATGGCTACCTCCTTGGTTCAATATTGGTGTGAAGATTCTGATGCCTATTCATGTCTTTTTACTTATTCTTTTGTGTTTCTGCCAACTAATCCTATGTTGTTGCTCTGCCCAGATACCAACTGTTTCTGCCATGATGACCTCCACCCTGTCCAAAGATAAAGCCACCACTACTTTCTCCCATATGGGTACTCAAACAGAAGCTGTTTTTGTTCCCTCCACCAAATTGTTATGTTTGTGTGGAGCGGCAGGTAGATTGTGGAAATGGTGGGGGGGACAAGTTGGGTTGATTCAGCAGAGGAATATGCCCATATGAACACCGAGGTGAGAGATGGTTGTAGAGATGTTTCACAAGAAGACGATTACGATTTGTTAGTTAAAGTATTAACTAAAGGCGGGAATGTCAGGGTGGTCCAGGAGGGTCCACATTATTAAGAGGGATTCATGTTGTGCACACCATACTGATGACAGGGGGTGACGGCGAACTGGTGCAGTGTTGCAAATCCATATCAATCAAAGTAAGTTAATTATATATTACTTTTAGTGTTACAATCATTTAGAATGTACACATATTAGATCGTCACACATGTAAAAGATACAACACAAACACAATCCACACACTGGGGTGCTTTGCACCACGGTTAGCTGTTGCACATGAATTGTAAGTAGCAAGGATATTCTTGATGCAAACAAGAATCTAGTAAGTTATCTAGTAAGAAGGTTAGCTTATAAACAGGACAAGGTTTATAGTCCTGCAAGTGAACAGATGTTAGCTCACCCTTTGTATAAGAATCTTTAGAGGGGGTTAGCCATTTTGTTTGGTGGTAATAAACATGAGGCCTCCAGGTCATCAGAGGCTGTATGTGACTGCATACACAAGAAGGTCTTTTAGAGGTACCAGGAGTTTGGGGAATTGAGATCGCAATCAGTAGCTCAAAGAAAATAATGTATTCAGACCTTCCTCTATTTACATAAGTGGACCATGTGCGATCACACTTAAAGTTAAAGGCCTTAGTCCAGTCATTGCTAGCAATTAATTATGTTTTCAATGCCCATGATTTACCATGTACTGGCGTCATGACCTATGACAGACAAATCCCAAGAAGAGGTGTTTTTTGAATATGATATGATGATACTCAAGATAAGACTTGCTAATGAAAATGGAAGAATTGGGAAAAGATGGGATTTCTTTGAAGAGGTTTTGCCCAATAATATTTGGGGAGTGGAATGTAAATAACATATCTAGGAGTGTTTTACATTGTTGCAAAAGGTATATAAGATACCAACTGATGTTGTATTGTTGAGACTTGGGTTAGTTTGGTCCTGCAACACCCTCTAATCGCTCCCCAGAGATTTGTACAGTAAATTTGCTTTATGTACAACAGTGTACTCGCTTCTTAGGTGGTGGGCCTGTTTTGTGTTAAGATGATTAAAAGCCCATCTCCACACCAGGTTGATTTTGTCTGAAAGACTGTTCCATTCCTTAGATTTTTTCCACTGCTACACTTCTACCTCCATGACCAAGTCTTTTGAATGGTCATAAGACTTCATTGTTGCTGATTGGAAATCTCATGCTTTTTGGTGGGATAGTGTTTGTTGATGCCTGTGGTTAGATGGGATGCACAATGTTTGCCTAGGTTTTGATGATGCTCATTATGATGCGCAGTGCTGTGCACGCAATTCTCTGTTCTTTTTGTATCCAATGAAAGGTGGGGTTGTGGGATTGTGGGGTCTAAGGGCTAGGATAGGTCTTCCGGCTTTGTATTGGATGAATTGGTGATTACATGTATGGTTTTCGTTGAGCCCTGGGAACATGCCACTAGAATTGTCTATTCTAGGTACTATGAGTGCACCGGTCCCTTCCCCCTTTGAGGGCATTTCAAGGCAAGAGGCTGTTACACCTGGGTTTGCTATGGATTGTCAAGAGTTGAATGGGTGGGTAGTGAATGGTGCACATCAGAGATGTGCCCATTCTGTTCACCTACCTCTTTCTGTGCATGCGAAGGGGTTATGTAGGCACATCCCCTCACTTTCCTGGAAAAAGGGTTTGTGAGTTGGACCTTTAAAGACCGACTCATAAAGCTGTTTGCTAGTGCAAAAGCAGTTGTGCGCACTATAAAAGTGTGCTTTGTGTACCTGTACACTGCGCATGCATGAGCTCAGATTACACCACGTGTGAGCATACTGTGAACAGCCATATTTGCAACTGGTGAGTGTCAAGGGGATGGACCTCGAATCACTCCTAATCTGAATGTGCAAAGAGACTTGTGATAATTTGGCTGTTGGATAAATATGACTAACATCACTCTATTGCGCTTTGATTTGATGTCTTCCTTCACTGTTTCTGCTGTACAAATGCCGTCTTCCCCCTGGGTTTGGGCGTTACACAAATGCTATAAATAAATAAATAAAGCAGGAGTGGTGAAAGGGTTGCCATGGCCAACCAGTGCACATGAAGAACACCCCTGCAACCCAGTGATTCACAAAAAGGAACCAATCTCTTGCTAATTTTCCCAGTGGTGGCAGTTTGCCACTGTTCTAATTTGTCAGATCCTGATGGAATAGGTCCACCTTTAAAAAAAAAAAGAAATTGTTGAAAGTTTTTCACTTCCCCCTCTTTTTAACACCGCGCTTGGTGGAATTCATGTAAGTCCACTTTTTTACACTGTTCTCTTTCCCATGTGCAAATTCCCGGCCGGGGACTTGCTCATTTTTTGTGTCTCAAGATGTTGATACAGTCACAATTTGTGGCAGCTGCAACTTGCCCGCGGTTCATGTGGGATTCTCTGCGAATATGCATGCGCCGGCAGTTTGCGTGCGGGTGAACTGCTTGTAGGTTAGGGCTATTTGTAGAGAGTATGTAGATCAGAAAACCTTAAATCAAATTTATAACTTTACAGGAAGCCGGTGCCAAGTGCAAAGAACAGGAGAGATATGAGTGGTCAGATAAGTCTGCAATCGTCAAGGTGAGATTGAACGGCAGCCGTGACCAGCGTGACGCAACAAGATTGGGAGTGGATTCACAGTCAAGAAAAAAAAAGGAATAGACAACCTCTTTGATCAAAGGCCTATGTCTGTGTGAAGATTCTCAAAAGTGGTTTGCAGGCTCCAATGAAACTCATAGTGATATTTGGGTCGTTTTGTGGGTTCCCACAGATGTTTCTTCCAGCCGAATCTACATGAATCTCCTTTAGAGGTTGGAGCCATGACAAATAACCAACTAGACTATTGTAATAGTGTGTTGATTGGTGCTCCAGCCAATCAACTACATAGGCTTCCGAAGGCCCAAAATGCAGCAGTTCGACTGATTGGTAGTCTGAAGAAAGTGAGCATGTTTCCCCCTATGGAGGACACTCCACTGGCTAACGGTTGAGGTCCGTATTAAATTTAAGGTTGCCTGTACGATTTTTAAGTGTTTAAAGGGATTGGCCCCGGTAATATCTAAGCAACAAAATGTGTCTTTATAGGCCAACAAGGACCCTAAGATCAAGGGATCAATTACTGTTAACTAGTCTGGGTCAGTATTTGTCACTAGAGGTGACAGGAGATTTACAGTCTTTGGACCCAAATTATGGAACAACATACTGCAAAAGATCAGGGAATGTCAGACACTTGTTCAGTTTCGGAAGGCCTTGAAAACCTATCTGTTTAAATAGTCACCCAGTCGTTTGACAATCTCTAGGCACACATAAAATTAACTAGTGACCCCTCTGTTTCGTTTATCTACAACTGTATCTTCCATCTGCACCTCAATACGGTTAAGTCTGCCGTGGGCGCGTTACAAATGCAAAAACTCAAAAATCAAAAATCATTATGAGCCAGGGCAGTTTGGGAGATTTTTGGGAAGGTTCGAGCTGATTGGTGGAAACAAACATATACAAAATAACATCAAAGGCTTCAGGAAGGGAGATAAGGGTAGGGGTAAGTGGAGGGGTTGGATGAGGCTGAATGGAGGTGAGCAAGGGGAAATGTAGTCCTGTGAATGGTATCCAAGTAGGAGAGGGCATTACAATCTGTAGTAAGATATCTCAGTGCATCAATGAAACTACTGCTGAGATATATCTGTAGCTTGCAGGTCCCAGGTTTGAATCTGGGTAAGAAGAACTCAGCTTTTCATCCTTCTGAAGTTGATCAAATTAGTATGGTTGAAGTGGGGAATGGCAAGATTGCATGTCAGAGTCAACCACATTTCAGGCATGCCTGGGTCTGCTTTTCATCATTCAGAGGTCGACATATTATGTGTATTATTCAGGTTTATAATATTTCACTATAGGAAATTCATAACAGACATGGATTTATAAAAAGCCTATAGGAATGGGAAAGGGTCAGTCGTGCAAGGAGTTTAATCCTGCTTTTTTCTTCCATGGGAGCTACTGAAGTTATTTATTTAATAATAGGGAGAGTCCATAGGTGCAGGTGAATGACCTCGGAATGGCCAGGAAGGCTGAAGCAGAGTCAGCCACATGTGAAGCATTCATGATGCAGACTCTGACATTCCTTAAAGAAATGCCTTTTAGTCAGGTAGGATTGCAATGTAATGAACTCTGTACCTAGTACAAAATACACATAACATAGATGTTCAATAACAGGGCTGTGGGTGTGTGGATTTGTGTACATGCCCCCAATGCTACTATATGCAAGGACGCTAGCCAGTGCATCATTTATGCGCACAGCCCCTTGGAAATGTGTAGTCCACCTTTGTGAATAAGGTGACCTGCACATTTCTCAAAGGAGTGCAAATAAAAAATGCATGCTCTGTACATTTTTATTTGCATTACATTTTGGAGAATTTTGCATTGTTATTTGTTCTAAAGGTTACAATTGTTTCTCAGCGGAAAGCCACTAGACTTTTAACTACTTTGCTTTCTTTAAGAGTTGCTGGCAGGCAGGAAAAGATTTTAACTTCTGATCTATTCCATTAACTGAATACTTGCTTCACTTTGGACACGTGCTGGCTGGAAAAGATCTGTCCTCTTCAAACCAATGTTTACTACAACATTTCATCAGCTTGAATTGTCATAAGCTTAACCTGAATCTGTCAACTGAATCTATTAAAGGTTTGGCAAAACCCGAATCACCTGATTACAATGAAAATGTGGGTGGACCAGTGTTCGCCCACATTTGTTTTCCAAGGCTTAGAGAGGAGCAAAGTGAAGCTCCTGATTGAAAATAAGCCCTACATTTTCACCAGAGGGACAGGACTAGCCCAGTCACCCATGAAGGATGACCACATCTGTTTTATTACGTTGAGTTTAAAACTGTTGGATGTCATCAAATGACAGATGTTAGACATACAATGTTAAAATATTCCAGAGACAGAATGGAGGTCACCATCCAGGCAAATCAAAGCTGAGAGTTGTAGGCGTACATGAAAAAACAAAACCATAAGAGTGAATAATTTCCTCCAGAAGCAGCCATCTAATATATAAAGCTGAATGTATTTATGTGTGTGAGTATGTTTGTCTGGCTATACACATCCACACTGTTGAATCCACATCTACCATATTTTGCATGGAATCCTCTTTTTACTGGTGCAAGATTGTAGTCTATGTTTGGATGTAAATAATTTACTCCGTAGACACCCTCATTTACTGATGCTCTCCCCGATTCACAACAGTAGGTACTAGCAGGAGGCACAATTTGGAAAAGTGTCTGAAGCTAAATGTTTGATGTGTTGGGTATTCCTTTGAAGTGTATTACTACTGTATACAGTTCAAAAGTGTTTATTAAATCATTTTGCATGGGAATTAAAAAACCGTTTTTATCATACCACTCCAAATATGGGAAATGACAAGGTTACAGTTTACGTAAATTCATTCACGAGAAGAGAGCACAATAAATCAATCTTTCTTGGACATTTTCTCAAATGTGCTGAAGCCATTGAGTGACTGAAACATGCTGTACAAAAAACGAACATTACTTAGAAAAGCTCCATCTGATGCAAAGCGACAATCAATATCAAGAGCTTCTGAAACACAGCAACAAACAGCAGCACAACTTGCTGATCAGAGGACAAGAGCAACATCCTCCAGGGCACATGAGATGCCAGAGCAAACTGAAGCAAGACTTGCCGACAAGAGGACAAGAGCAACATCCTCCAGGGCACATGAGAAGCCAGAGCAAACTGAAGCAAGACTTGCCGACAAGAGGACAAGAGAAACATCCTCCAGGGCACAAGAGACACCAGAGCAAACTGAAGCAAGGCTTGCCGACCAGAGGACAAGAGCAACTTTCTCCAGGGGAAATGAGATGCCAGAGCAAACTGAAGCAAGACTTGCCGACCAGAGGACAAGAGCAACATCCTCCAGGGCACAGGAGACGCCAGAGCAAACTGAAGCAAGACTTGCCCACAAGAGGACAAGTACAAAATCCAACAGGGTACATGAGACACCAGAGCAAACTGAAGCAAGACTTGCCGACAAGAGGACAAGAGAAACATCCTCCAGGGCACATGAGACGCCAGAGCAAACTGAAGCAAGACTTGCTGACAAGAGCAACATCCTCGAAGGCACATGAGACACCAGAGCAAACTGAAGCAAGACTTGCCGACATGAGGACAAGAGCAACATCCTCCAGGGCACATGAGACACCAGAGCAAACTGAAGCAAGACTTGCCAACGAGAGGACAAGAGCAACATCCTCCAGAGCACGAGACGCCAGAGCAAACTGAAGCAAGACTTGCCGACAAGAGCACAAGAGCAACATCCTCCAGGGCACATGAGAAGCCAGAGCAAACTGAAGCAAGACTTGCTGACATGAGGACCAGAGCAACATCCTCCAGGGCACATGAGATGCCTGAGCAAACTGAAGCAAGACTTGCCGACAAGAGCAATATCCTCCAGGGCACATGAGACACCAGAGCAAACTGAAGCAAGACTTGCTGACATGAGGACCAGAGCAACATCCTCCAGGGCACATGAGACACCAGAGCAAACTGAAGCAAGACTTGCTGACATGAGGACCAGAGCAACATCCTCCAGGGCACATGAGATGCCTGAGCAAACTGAAGCAAGACTTGCCGCCAAGAGCAACATCCTCCAGGGCACATGAGACACCAGAGCAAACTGAAGCAAGACTTGCTGACCAGAGTACAAGAGCAACTTTCTCCAGGGCAAATGAGATGCCAGAGCAAACTAAAGCAAGACTTGTTGACAAGAGGACAAGAGCAACATCCTCCAGGGAACATGAAACACCACTCGATCTGGAAACAGACAAGGACGGGTAACCGAGCTATTAAAGAATAAATAAAAGAGGCGGGAGAGATAAATCCAGGAGAATCCCATAGGGGATGGATAGAATTAGGAAGTGTACAGAGGATAGCCTGCTTCCAGTGAGAAAGAAAAGAACAAAGCCAACAAACAGCTCTACCAGGGATGCAATGAGAGAGAGAGGATGGCCAAGAAGAATCTGATGATTCTTGATATTGAAGGTGGCTGAAAGATCAAGCATTATCAGCCCTCAATACCACTTATGTCTGACCTAAAGCACAAGTTTCAATTGCTGCTACGAAAAACGATTACGAGCTCTAGCCAGAAGGAAAGCCAGCCTGTAGAGGATGGTGCAGAGTGATAACTTCAGCAAATTGTTGTACAGTGTCTGTGGCATGAGCCTCACACATCTTTGTGGGGATGGGGAGAAGGAAGATCGGCCAGTACCTAGCAGGGAAAGAGGGATTAAGGGAAGATTATTTCAGAAGAGGGGAAAGGATAACAGTCTTGAAGGAGGAAGGTACACATCTGGGACTGTACAGAGAGAGAAGAATTCAAGAGATGAAGAGGAACTGGAGAAATAACTTCAGATATACGTGACAAGAGTTTCACAGGCGAGCTTTCAAGATGCAAACCAGATTGATATAAAAAGAGATGGTCAAGTATGTCAGACAAAGTGATGAGGGTAAAAACATCAAAAATGTAAGCTCATTCACACAAGATGGGGAGTGGAGTGGCATAGGGAAAGGCGGAAAAGACCCAGAACATACTGAACACTTTCAGAAAAGAAGCTAAGTTGCTTGCAGAGTCTTGGAGATGCAGGATTAGAGGCAGAGTTAGACAGCTCATTAGAAATGACAAAATGTTCTTTCTGCTTAATGGTGGCACTGGCAATACAACTGTCAAAGAAATCATTATTGGAACTTCTAATAGCCATTAGTCAATTGCAAGGCATTTCAATGAACATCAACATAACATTTCACAGATTTGGTTTCAAATCCTGGAATTTGCATCATTTAGGCGACCGCATAATGACATACGCTACAAAACTCCTGGAATTGTATCATTTAGGGGACTGCATAATGACATACGCTACAATTTGGACCGCCGAGAAACTTTTTGGATTGACAGATTTCCTTTTGTCACACCCGGTGGAATGAAGGAGAATTGTAATTTATTATGCTACTTTTGAGGACATTGAGATATGCAATACCTAAGGAGTTTCAATGTTTACTTTATTTCTATGTTGTTTGTTCTACTTCTGAAGAACAGCATTTTTCGTACACTTATTGATATAAGCATGTTGTTGCTTGAATTGCCTTTGCATTTTGTTACTGATTAGTAGAATTGTTTTACTGCATATTTGGTTTGAAATAAACCTTTTACAAAAAGGATAAGTGCAATTAACATCACTACTAGTATACAAATATGACAGTATAAAAGAGAGGATCTTCTTACTATTAAAACCACAATAGGAGAATTCATTTTCCCAAGAAATCTGAGTTCAGCAAGTACTATGGAAATCTTGTTTCCCAGCAGTCATCGATGCCAGAGAACTTCTGTTTCAATACATGTTGTGCTATGGACGAATCCTTTAAAATGTATGATGCGGATGGAGGAAAATGCGGGGCACTTCCTAATAAGATGCTTACGGTGCTCTACTTCCCATGAAGAATTACAGAAACAACACAAGGACCTTGGGTAAATGATTGCATATACATCAACGGTCTTTAGTAAGTCATAAATGAAATTTAAATCTCATGAAGTAGGTGCAACACTATGACTTTGGGAATGTAACCAAGTAGGGAGTCACAAAGCCCACGGCTTTGTGCTCCAGCGCTAAATGTGAATACAAAGTATATTTCGAAATTGATGAACAGATTTCTAACCAATCTTTATTTATCAGGGCTTTTTCCACACTATATGGATTCACGTTTGCTGGGTTCCCCTGAATTTCTGAATAAAAAGGGAGTGTGCCGGCGGATCTAAGATTTTGTGATAAAATGACAATTGTTAGTAGAAATATGTTGCTTCTTGAATTGCCTGTGGACTTAAATGTTTCAATTTAATTTCTTTCTAAATTGTTTCTTATTGATTCCTCTCCACTACTATTTTGTCACCTTACAGATTCTTCTGCTTTGTTTTCTCCTTCTTATTCCTGCTGGTTTTTTCCTTCTTAGCCCGGTCTTTTTCTTTTTGAATGCAGTTTAAGTTCATTTATAATTACTACATCTGGCCTGGGCATTTTATATACATTTTCATTATCTTCTATTTTTGTTAATTATGTGATATCACCATGTGTACGATGCGCCTGTCACGAAGCAAGGTTTGTTTTCATTTTTTTATGTGTTGATATCATCCCGTCACCATGCGATGACATCACTGCATTAAATACATGCACACTGGCTTTGTAAATGTATTCCTTTTCCCAATAAATACCTCTCCTGTTTCTTGCTGCGCTTGGATTTGGCCTTCTTCTTGGGAATTTGACTTGGTAGGCTCACTTAGCTACCTCTTTCCATTGTTTTGTTTGGAGGGGCTTTTCAGTGTTTTATTTATTTTTCTATTGGTTTGTTTTTCCATTATTACTTACAGCTTCAGTTGGCTCACAAGTGGTCCAAGTATCCAATTTTTCTGATTTGTCACTGCTATGTGGTGGCATTTGTCCTGTTTTGAAGGTGTGTCTGTTTAGGTGTTATATTGTGACTTGTGTTGCCGTTTGTTATTCTTCATGTTTTTATGTGTCTCACTCAAAAATAGAGATTTATTTTATGTTTCATACTCAGCAATACAGGGATGTACTTTTGATAATGAATGCTTGTGTTTTATATTTTCTATATACAAATAAGGAAAGATTACCAACATACATTTTATGTCTTTTCTGTATCTTATGCTTTTTTCTCACAGACTTTGCTCTGATGACAGACACCTTATTTTACCACAATTTTGTTTATGTAATAAAGTTTGATTAATTAGCTTTGAGAGATTGTACAAAGACTGCAGAGGTTGTTCAGTCACCTGGTGTGTAAGTGACTTCAATCCAGCATTCCAACTAAATCAATGCCTAGTCTGCGATGCCCAATGGAAACCCTTATTTATATATTTTTATGTCAAAAGTTCTTTAAATCTGGATGATGAACCCTTATATAACGCCCCTCTCTTTGGATCTCCCCGACCTCACTGAGCCAAGAAGTAGGTTTGTTTTGCAAATTAAAAGGTTTATTTGAAGAATTGAACAATATATATATCACACTTTTATGAATAGAATAATATCTGAATAGCACACTTATGAATATGAACAATGATCAGCAATGGGTAATATTACAATATCAGCAATCTCTTTAATCAGTTAGGCGTAGGAATAGGAAGGATACTGTAGCAGAGAATACTTTATATGGATTCAAGGAAATGCAAAAATAGGAAAGAATGCAGCACAGAAATGAAACTTGATATGATTTCCACAAAAGACAATATGATCACTCTTTCCCCTGTGACTACTCACTCCCCCCACTATGCAAGATGAAGAGATGGAAATGAGGCCATACAGGTTTCAGGAATACAATCAATAATGCAGTTCAATCCCAGTTCCCCCAGCAAGCTTAGAGAGAACAGATATGATTTTAAAACAGGCCAATCACTTTTAAATGTGGTTTGCAATGAATGGGAAAAATGCTAAAAAGGACTTCAATTCACTAAAAGAGATTCAGGATAAGTGAGAGTTACTTTGGATTGGTTCAGGTCAACACTAGCAATGATTTATGAATGCTTATCAGATTGAAAACGAAATTCAGCAGTTGCAAACAAGAAACAGCTATTCTGACATGCAGTGAAACTGAACCAAAATGCAATTCGCGGCAACCTTTCCGCGTGCATGAAATGCAATTACGTTTTAGGTTTGTTAGAAAGCTTAGGATCTTATCTTCAAAATGACAGTTAGGTTTTGGTTCTAGGACGTGTGGTTCAAAAGTTACAGAGGTTTATGTGAAGGTAGATTTTTCAGAAACAGAATCAAGATTTCAAAATGAAAGATTGCGCTTTAAAGATTTGGAATCAATATGGACTTTTACTAAGGGCTATGAAACTACAAGATACCCAACGGGACAACCACCAGAAACAGGGCGCCTTCCGCTCTGATTGTTGTGCGTCAAGACACTTGAAAAAATATCAGCACATAGATGATTATCCCTACAATTATCACAGACTATACAATGAAAAGAATTCAGGATGGACACAAGATTCTATAACGCAGTTCTGGATAGGTTAAAATGGATGGAATAGGATTACTTTAAACTAAGAGATGACTATGGACAGTTCTAGACTAGATGCTCACTCCTATGGCTTTGGAATGGAGTGGGCCCCGTCAAAGATCTGGTCAAGGGTTTGGCTAGGATTCTCTCACCACCGGACAGGATCAGGCACTGGGTTCTGCTCTCCGCACGGCACTACAGTCTGCGCGGACTCTTGGACTGGATCTGACAGGCTCTGGATACAGCTCTGCTCTCTGGGTCTGGATCTGGGTTCTAGCACAGGGTTCTTAGCTAGAATAGCAAAACAGCTCAGCCAGGCTGTTGAATGGTTTGGTTAGGCCCCGTGGAAGTTTAGGGGTTAGAATCAGGTTGCAAAAGATTCTGAGGCCTGCTGAAAAGGGTTCAGCTTTTGGGTTAAGGCTCTCGGCTTCAAGGTTCTAGAGTTTGGTTCTAGAGTTTGGATCTATGTCTGGATTCTGGATTCTAAGTTCTGGAGCCTGGATCTTCCTGCAGGGTGCTTCGCCAAGAAATCGGTTGATGAGTGAAAAAGTGTGTGTTCTGCCTGTCCTCAGCAGTCCCTATCTATGTATTTCCAAAGTGGGTGGGGAGGCTGATTCTCTATGCCCAAACCTCTAAGGATCTGATAGGTCATAGGATTCCCTGTCCCCTGATTGGAGAAAGGAGCAGTGTGTCATCCTGTGTCATCCTGTGTCATGTTTATGGCTTAGGGAAAAACCCTCCCCTTTGTGTCTGTACAGTATATCTTATTTTTCATAAAACACATATTTACAATATGCACAACTTGTTAACATTACATATATACATCACAGATTAATTAAGGTACATTTCTGTTCAACTTTCATCTTCCTAAGAGCTTTAGTTCAGAAATGACAACTTTTTTGTGCTTTTGCTGGGCTTCTCAAGGTCAATTCTGCACCAATTTGTATACATGCCTACACACCCCATCTGGGCACATTTCTGTAATTTTTCACGTTCCTAGCATAAACACAGTAGCTACAATATTAAACAATTTCGGGGTTCAGCCTCAGAACATCGCACAGATTCCAGCTTAGTCTTAAACTGTGAGCGAATGTTTCATTTTAACAATCTCTAAGTTTCATATTTTTGTCAGTTCAGTAAACATTGCTATAAGCATTTTTCTAAACATACATTTAATCCAATGTTAAATCCACATTTTCAGTCTGGTCCGCCTCCAGAGCTGGGCTGACTCAGAAGTCACATGTCTTTCTTCCTGCCAGCAGTTTGTTGGTAGTCACACCCGAAGCAGTATTCCTATTCAGCCCAAGGCCTCCTTTGTCTTCACTCAGAGCAACAGGCCAGGGTGCCCCTCCTAGTTCCTTCTCACAACAGCCTGTCAATTTCTTAGCCAAGGGCAGGGGGAAGTTTCCTTTGTTCAGGCAGGAGGTGTGGAATTTGTTTGATGCACAGTGTGGGAAACTTTAACTCCTAAACCCAATGGCCCTCATTACGAGTTTGGCGGTAACCATGCCGCTATTGGCTGCATGGCTGCCGCCAAAATCACGTTGGGGTCTGGGTCCTCGGAATGAGGATTTACCGGGCCATTCCGAGTTCGGAAGGCCCTGTAATTCCTCCCTCCAAGTACCCGGACACGGTCCTTCCCCATTCCCATTTCAGCCTCCATAGGGCTGAATGGGAATGGGAGAGGGAGCAAACAACAGGCCATTACGAGATGGCCCGTTGTTTGCTCCCTCTTCCCCTCGCGGGACCCGGTAAGCATGCCTGGTTTTCCCAGGCGTGCTTACCGTGTCCCGCGAGGGGAACTCGTAATGCGGCGGTACGGAGTGAACGGTGCCAGCACCTATTACGGCGCCGTTCACTCCGTACCGCCAGGGTCGTAATGAGGCCCAATGTCTAAAAATTGTCTTGCCTTAAAATATAACTCACATTTTTCACAAATACATCAAACAATTTCTTACTTCAAGCCTTTTCAGAATATAGTTTTGAATTGTATCCACCTCTTAAGCTTCTGATAGCAAGTCTTTCTTTGGCATAGTTTGAGCTCAATGTAAACTTTACACAAAATGGTTTTAAATCGCCGGCTTCTGATAGAGGTGAGTAACGGTATTACACCCATTTTTGACAGATTTCTTCCAGCAAGCAATCCTCAAAAGTGGACTTTGTTCAAATAACACATGCTTCTGTGGACTTTATATTTATGTAGATTCTTGCAGTAGAATGATGTTGACCACCCAACAAGGAGGTTGGATCTTTTTGGGTGGTTTGTGAGCCATGATTTTTGCAAATTTGACACCAAATAAAAACGGATTTTTCAAACAGCTCTGTTTCTTTTGCAATGATTTTTCTCTGTGGGCAGCCAAATGGTGGGGTTTGGCAGTGGTCTCCTGTGTTACCACTGACATAGGCAATAGTGAATGGTGGCCTATTTTTCAGCTTTTTCACTGCGCACTTTCTGGTGATTTCTAGCGAGCAGCATGCTTTCCAGCGGCCATTTCTGAGGTTTCTGCTGCCAGCAATGCACAGTGATTTTGCAGGGCTTGGACTAGTGGGTTAAGACATTCCACAGGTGACCATGGACGTGGTGACTGGTTTTGCTTCTGTACACTTGTTTTTTAAGATATTTGTATTACTCCATGGCGGGATCCATGTCAGATTTTCTGGATACCCGTCATTAATATTCATGAGATACATTTCCATTCAATTATTCTAAAAGAATGCACATTTTTGCTCATGAATATCCTGTCAGGTTTCCGGCCCTCAAGGCCTGGAGTTGGACAACCCTGATGTAGAGGGCGACAGCCTTAAGGTTGTCACTGCATGCTACCACTGGAGCAATCCCTTTCAAGCTCATGAGAGGTCGGAGGGAACATTCCAGGTTGTGTCCGTTGTTGTTGGAGATCGCTAAGGTAGTGTCGGTAGATGTTGAAGGTGCAAGAGAGAAAATGGAGGAGGTGAAAAAATGAAGGCCAATTTGGAGCGCAGGAAGGGCATTAAAAGCCTGGATTTAGAAGAGGTTGACTTGGGGAGAATAAAAGAAGGATGTGAAAAGGAAGAAAATGGGACGTGGTACTGGGCTGCTTGGAGAAGATTGAGAGGTGAGGTAAGTGTAGACAGAGGACATCATATGTATCCAGGGCCACTGTTTAGAATGTAGCCAATGCATTTAACCTCTCACTCTCCATGCATAGGGAAACTAGGCAAAGGCACGGCTGCAGACCCGCACGCATCCGCCATCATACACCACTTGAAGACATTTCGCACAACACCTCTGCCATAGGAATGCAGCTAACGTTAATGAAAAGAAATTCAATAAATAACTGCACATGTCATTTCTCTCCCCCAGTCTCGCATAGTCCCCTAGACCACTCATCACGACCCATCCACATGCTAGCTCGACATGTGTGGCTTGCACGGACTTGTCCAACCCTCACATCATCGTACTTCCAAATATGCACACACGCATACACGCACCTTCTCAAATTTCTTCCCATACCGCGACTCCGGTACTAACCCTGAGGGCGTTCAACCTACAGCACTCTGTGACCCTACTAATGGTGAAAGGCGCTATACAAATGCTGCATTACATTACAGGCATGGAGTCCAGGTAGAGTTGTAAAAGTGGGGCCTTCATGGCTGGTCTCTTCCGATTTACTAAAGGAGGGGAGGTGTGTTGGGAATGTCCTGTGACATGCTGTTAACTTGTGAGGGTCTGTGGCCCACAGCCTCATCATGTCACTGTGAAGTCATGGAGAAGGTTGGTGGTGGTGATGGAAGGAGGCCGATGTTATCTGTGTGTGAGCTTTTACTTTAAAAGAAAATGGAAGTCACTCTTAGCTGCGTGGATTTAGTGCCTTAATAACAGTGACCGACTGCATGTGTCATATGGTAGCAAGAATGCATGCGAGCCATTCACTCACTGTTCTTCCACTTGATTTTTTGGGAATGTATGCCTGTTAAGTCTTTTCAAATTCCACTGAGAGCAAAAGATCTCTTTGCCAGACTTCTTCCCGCAACCTCATCTTTCAACGACCGAGGCAATAGTCTACTGTTTGCACAGAAGCGAGGCCTCCAAACTCTCCATTTCTATAACAAAAGAGTATTGGGTTAATGGCCTACATGATGTTTAGTTCTCTGGCCTTAGGAAGGGAAAGGGATTTCCAAACATACCATCTCATTGTGAAATGTGTTGTGCATTACAACATGATATGTGCTTGCTCACAAGGACCTTTGGGAGGGTTTACGGGCCCACTCAACCCAGTTACATGCAGCTACTTCTCCCTTGCAAAGAGGGTTCCCTTTGTTTGAAATGTGTGAAGCCACTGTATGGGCTTTCCTGCCCACCTTTACAAAGCACTATCACTTTGTGACGAAACAACTACTGCTCTGCAGGTGTACAGAAATGAGCATTGGTTAAACCGCTTACGCGCCCGACACTACTTTTAAACCAGCAGAGATACCAATCGAAAAGGTGAAACAGGCAAAGCCCAACCGGTGCACCTCCTTCGCTTCTTTTGGTCACGCGGGTCGAGGGAAGGCTATACTGTTGAGGAGCGGTGTCGTCTGATACAGCGACAAACAAACAATAACAATACTGCGGTAACAAAATAAAAGGATGTCCAACCAAGGTTCTAGAAAAATAAGAACTTTATTAAAAACGAACAATCGACACAGCTAATATGGCGTTAAGCCCCCGTTCCAAGGGCTGGAGCAGGATTTAACGGCCTGGCAGCTCAGGTTATCGGCCTGAGCGAAGCGAGGGTGGATAACGAGGGCTCTGGGGCGTTAACCCTCATGCCAGCCCTTGGAACAGGAGCTTAGGCTATTAGCACCCCGGGTTGCCAAAGCGGTAACCGGGGCGCTTTAAAAAAAAGGATTTTCCTTCATTCAGTGGGGTGCTGCGGGTCCTTTTGAATGAAGGAAAATACTTTACGAAGATTGCCACCATGGAAAAGGGAAGGCTGTACGGTGTCATACCAGGGTTCCAAATTGCCAGGAGCTGGGAGCTATTTAGCTCATGGTTGTCTCCAAAGGAAGCCTGGTTAGTTTCAATTTAACAGCTACCAGGAGCAACCTTTGACTCCTCAGGCAAGTTGTTCCATACAAACATAGCTATGCTATGTGATCTGTGTAGATTTGGGAATGTGCTTAGATGAGAATAAAGGACACACCTAAGGGGCATTTAAAGTGTATTGTATAATATGTAATGAACAAAAGGTTAGATTTTGCATCTTGCCCACACGTTAGATTTGATGTGTGCTATGGACTGGCTTCTGGTGCTTCCGACGTAACTCCTGCCTAACGGGTGATGCCTGATACCCACGAGCTGCTTTTTGTTATGGATTGACCCATGCATACCCAGAGTGCTTTGTCTGCAGGAAGTGGGGAAGTGCAGGGGGTTTAGGGACCCCATAACAGAATCCAAAATAGTGGAACCTATCTTCTGACCTAGACCACTCCTCCGGGCTACTCTATCTACAACCCCTTCAAAAATCGGCGATGAGATGGTTTTCTGTTCCCTTTTGGGTACTTTGTTTTGGAGCTTTTTCTAACACTTCTTTGTTTCATTGGATGTGTTTATCTGCTTTTTATTGTACTAATGAACTCATATGTGTCCTTTGTGCTTATATTTATCCATCAATTCAGGATTCAAATTACATTTTTATACAATTTCTCAGTTGAATCAATTTTCAAGTTAACAGAGGTCACGTTTTTACTGCGTTTTGGAACTTTGTGTTCCATCCACTGTCAGGAATGCACAAGTGACCCTTGACCCTGCTCTGATGTCACTGCAGGATAGTTGCTGGAGATGTCGGGAGATGTTCATGACTACTTTATCTGAGCATAACCAGCATGCTTGCCACTAACCTCACACTGCCACGCCTTTTGCCTGATGCAATAAGGAGTGACAAACCCCATCTTCCGGCAGTGAAATAGGTTCAGTCATGCATAACTTAACTATACTTCTAGCTTCGCAGGATGTCAGTATTTACTCCCAATACTGATACACATCCCTCTCCCTTGCATTACCAAAAACTTCACCGTTGACATTGTGCTCCGGGACCCCTTACCGGCCCTTAGAGTTGGGGTTTGCCCAGAAGCACTTTAAGACAAGATAGCAGCACCCGTGAGATGGATGGGGGGTGCAGATTTATACTTCAACCTGGTTGAATCAATAAGGACAACTCAACGGTTTGGCAAAGGGAGTCCATTTAATGACAAGTACAAAAAACGGGGAGTCATGAATATCAGCAATGGTGCGATCTTCCTTCTCGCTTCAACTCCAATGAACTTCATAAAAATCCTAACATTTATACTAAAAACGTATCATCCTTGACGTGTAACACTCCAAAGTTAACATGCAATTCTATTGGTTCAGAAAAGGTAACTTTACTATAGGTACTATATCTGTATATGGTAAAGGAGTGAGGGGATTGGGAAAACACTGTCAGGTGGGCATCTAAGCCCTTCCTTCAAAAATGACTAATACAGACGTCACTAAAAGTATGACATCTGATTGGTTCTACTAACTCTAGGACCCTAGATTCCTTGGTCCACTGTGATTGGGTTGGCACCAACCCCATGCATACTTTTTCACTTTGCTTAGCAGCACGCAAAATGGTCAGCCAGGTGCAGGGTGGCCCTCAACTCACCCGGCCTTCCTCCAATCAATCATCACTTTAGTGGCTATGTATCAATTATTTCGCTGTGGTTGGCCTTGAGACTGCATCTTCTGCCTAGATATCTTCTCTTGGCTCACAGCCATGCTTAGGTGTGGTGGTCTTGCTCTGTTCGTTCGGCTGGTCACGTGATACAGACACCGTGGATTTTCCTTTTCCTCAACAGTTTGTGTATTTGATTTCATGTTCACACACCACCTGCCTTCGCCTTCTAATCTTGCCCCTTCAGAGCAGTATATTCTGCTCCTTATTTCAGTTAATTGTAGCTACTGCTCGTTCATTTTGATGCATACGACCTTGGTTCCCTGGGTACGTGTTGCCTCTGCCGCTCAGCTCCTGATGTCGTTGAATGTGAAACCTTTCTGGAATGGCCTTAGTCATTTTTGTTGATTCTGCTTTTTGTGCAAAGTGGAAGTATACTTCATATAAAGTGCTTTATTTGAGTTAGATATGTATATGGCGCTTGCCGCACTATCCCTCTAAGCATAGCAAGCCGCACGATTCTCTTAGCTTTCTTGTGGTTCCAAGCATATGTACACGTGTAAACTGGTCAAATATCTTTGCCATGCTTACAGCTGAAGCTTTACAAAATAGCCTCACAACGCAAAGCTCTCAACACCCCCACCTGCTCGCCCACACCTTCCACCAACAACTCTCTCTCACAAACACCCCTTTTTGATTTTAGAGAAGTCTCAGAGACGGAAGTCAAGGACCTCCTCAATAAAATCAAACCTTCCACCTGCAAAGGGGATATCTGCCCACCCTCATTAATCAAAGAGTGCTCAGAATCCCTCACCCCCATCATTACGGCTTTCATCAATGCCTCCTTCGCATCTGGAACTGTACCACAATGCCTAAAAGAAGCCTGGGTCCGCCCGCTCCTGAAAAAACCCTCTCTCGATCCTTCCTCCCCTAACAACTATCGCCCCATCACCACCGTCCCCTTTCTTCTCAAAATCCTAGACAAAGCCGCACACAATCAAATCCATCACTACCTGGAAACCAACACCATCCTAGGCAAAAGACAATCAGGTTTCCGCAAAGGCCATGGGACTGAAACTGCCCTTCTAGATTTAAAAAATCAAATTACCAAAATAATGGACACAGGCAAACCTGCTCTCCTCCTTCTGCTCGACCTCTCTGCAGCATTTGACCTGGTCGACCACAGCATTCTCAAATCTCACCTCTTCAATGCTGCACACTTCTCTCACAAGGCTACCACTTGGATCACATCCTTCCTTGAAGGTGGGGCCATGAAAGTGTACTCTGACCAGGACAGCGCCCCCCCCCACCACTATAAATTGTGGAGTCCCACAAGGGTCCTGCACTGCACCGACCCTTTACAACCTATTCACCAAACCCCTCTTTGACTTACTGGACTCCCTCAACATAGCGTACAGAAACTACGCAGATGACACGCAAGTTCTCCTCCCCTTCTCCGGAGACTACGACCTAGACTCAGAAGCCCTCCTCAAAATCTTCTCGACTATCCAAACCTGGATGGCTATCAATGGTCTCTGCCTAAACGGAGACAAAACCGAAATCATCATCCTAGCCCCCAAAGAAACACTAACCAAACTCAGCCCCAATTATTCTCACATGATCATCGACAGTATTAGCATACCTGTCTCCTCTGCCGTCAAGACCTTAGGAGTCTACATTGACGCCACACTCTCAATGACTAGACAAACCAGCGCCATCGCCTCAGCTTCTGCTCTGACCACCAAACTCATTTACGCCATAAAACCCTACCTCACCACGCCCAACTGCCTCTCCATAGCCAGAGCTACTATAGGAGCCAGATTGGACTACTGCAACGCCCTCCTGGCAGGCACATCGTCAAAAAATCTAAGCAGGCTCCAAATAGTGCAAAACAATGCCCTCCGCACTGCACTACACATCCCCAAAACTGACCATATTTCACAGGCCAGAAGACTTGTCCACTGGCTCCCAGTCAAGGAAAGAATCAACTTTAAAATCCTCACTCTCACACACAAGTGCATCAATCATACAGCACCCCCTACCTATCTGAAACTATAACTAAGAACTCTTCCATCAGTCCCAGAAGAAGCCATCACGCCAACCAACTCCGAGTACCCACTGTAAAAAGAGCCAAAGCCGGCGGCATTGGCTTCCCACACATAGCTCCTAAGCTCTGGAATGCCCTCCCTAACTCACTCAGAGCAGAACCTTCTCTGTATTCCTTTCGCAAATCTCTCAAAACCACTCTATTCAACTAACTCCATCCTTCCTTCACCCACACCAGCTCGCATACGTCTGATACGAAATGTGTCTGATACGAAATGTGTCTTGTAATGAAAACTGCTTTGTAACCATCTTCCTTCCACGGTAACCAGATTATGTATGTCTTCATGTAACAGCGCGACGATGCCCCCGGGCTGACGTGCGCTTTAAATAAATCTGAATAAATAAATAAATAAATAAATTTGACATCGCCTTCACACTCTAATATCCTTTGTTCAAGGCGTTTCGTCTCTTAATGTCATTCTCTGGTCGTCATTTCTCCTATAGGTGAGTCAGTCCGGGTTCTCGTGATGTCACCATTCATCATCCATTAGGCCCTTTTTGGTTGCTTCAGGGACTGTACTCAGGTGATCTTCGGTTTGTCTCATTTGTTGATATGGCTTTCTCAATGGGTACCTTACTGTCCATGGTACTTCAATAGAAATCATTCTTCTGATAGGTACTGGACAGAGCCCCACTGCGGGTCTCTGCTGGTTTATTTGCTGATCATACGTCACATATCTCGGTGTGAACGTTCCTGGTACTTCAAAATGGACGGTTGGAGTGCGGGCTGCATTTGGGACCTCCTCTACAACATGCTCAGCTCTTGGACTCAGCCATTCCAAGTTATATACTTGGTTATTTATAACGCCCTTAATACCCAGAGGTTTCTAAGTGCTGAGCCGGGGATCGGACCTGTGTTGCTCCACTTATTTAGTCTTTTCCCCTCTCTTATCATTACCCTTCTCACACTCCTCCGTCCAGCAGACTACGGTCTGATTTCCCAGGGTAGGGGCGCAATCCACCATGTCTGGCCAGGAACCTGTGCTTGTTGAGCCAGGGCTCCCTGCACTCCCACTAGCCCAACAGCAACTTGTACTTTAATTTTGCATTTCCCACGCCACTGCCAGGATTTAGACTAAAGCCCTGCCCGTTAGGAGCAAGTGTCCCATTCACTGTACTATTTGGTAGAGGCTGGACTTTGGCTGTTTCGTTCAATAGACTGCTTGATAGCCCGTTACAGGCTTTATGTGGCAAGCAGTCTATTGAAGAAAACAAAAGCAATCGAGCACCTACCGAATAGCACAGTGCTGTGCCATTTCGTAGGCGCTGGATTTCTTTTGTTTCGTTCAACAGACTGCTTTCCGCATAAAGCCTGAATGGTGCTTCATGTCGGGGTGCTGAATAGTGTGTAATATGTGTTATTTGTCAAGCTGTCTGAAAAATATCAGGAAAATATGTTTTTTAGGCAGCTAACATCAGATTGTAAAATGCGTACATGGATATAAATCAAAGGCGATCTTGTACCGTGTATTTTTGGGATTTTATTTTTAATTCGAGGGTATTTGCTAGGCCCCGCCCAGCACTATTTAGGCCACCCCCCTAATACAAATGCTGTGATGTTTTAGAGCCCCCCTCGATTTCTCATCCCAGAAAGAAAGAAAAGGGGTCACTTAAAATAAAAGCACAAGTGAACATGGATAGAAAAATAGAAAGAAAAAAATAAACACTGGAAATAAACACAGGAAAAATGCCACAAGAGACAATGACAGAAGGAGTTTTGAAAAGAACAAATAAATGATATAAGAACAAAATGTTAAATGTTAAAGGTATTTGTACCGTGCACCGTCACCAACAGAGGTGGTCACCAGGCGCTCTGGCGGATCTGTAAATGAGAAGGTGGGATGGGTTAGTAGGTGAAGCGGGAGTAGGATAGTGAGAGGAGTGGTGCTCTGTTGGCGGCTTCAACTCGTATACACCGGGTGCTGAGCTTTGGTGCCAGTATCGGTTCAATGTCAGTCCTTGTGTGCTGTTGGTGCGGCTTATGTGTTGTTGCGGTGTTGTGAAGTGTGTGTGGGTTGTTGTGCGAGGGATGGTTGTGTGAGATATTTGAGTGATATAAGTCTGCAGAAATGCTGAGTTTTTCGTTAGTGGGTTGTATGAAGTTTAACATGCTAACATTCAGAACTCTGTCCGAGTGTGGTGCTCGCCAATCCTCCCAATCCCATCAGGGTGGGCGAAGGGGTTACGCCTGGCAGGGTTTTAGGTTAGTGTGAGGCGCTCCCTGTGCTGTTCTAACGCGCTCTGTAAGAGAGAGGAAGGAAGGAAGGAAGGAAGGAAGGAAGGAAGGAAGGAAGGAAGGAAGGAAGGAAGGAAGGAAGGAAGGAAGGAAGGAAGGAAGGAAGGAAGGAAGGGAGGGAGGGAGGGAGGGAGGGAGGGAGGGAGGAAGGAAGGAAGGAAGGAAGAAAGAAAGAGGGGCTGTGCGAGACAAGGGGCTGGCTGCTGGTGCTTCGGTGATTTCGCTCTCACGGTGTTAGAGCCCTCTCGCGCCCCGCCCCTTATCCTGCAAGAGCCAATGGCACGGGCCTGCCCGTGACCCAACTACAGTAGCATATGAGACAGAGGAGGGCTGTGCAAGGGGCGGGGCCAGGCAGACTCCTAAATCAAAGTTACAACTGATGTGCGGGCGGCAGAGCCTGGCAGAGGCGGCACCAGGGAGAGGAGAGGACCAGGAGATACGGAATCGAGCTTCCCGTGGGGCAGAGAGGACCAGGCGCACCAGGGGCAGAGAGAGGACCAGGCGGAATCTGCATCCAGTGGCAGATCGGACCAGTTACACCTGGGAGAGGAGAGGACCAAGGGCAAGCAGCATCTGACAGAGGAAAGTACCAGGAGACTGGACATCGCGCTTCCGGGGGCAGACACACGTCCACGGACAGTCCTCAGGGGCAGGGAGGGGTATCCTTCTGGGGGGGGGGGCAGAGAGGGGACTAGACGGTATCTGCATCCAGGGGCAGATCGGACCAGTTACATCTGGGAGAGGACCAAGGGCGAGCCAAGCAGCATCCGACAGAGGAAAGTGCCAGGAGACTGGACATCGCGCTTCCAGAGGCAGACACAGGTCCACGGAGAGGCTTCAGGCTCAGGGAGGGGTATCCTTCTGGGGGGCAGAGAGGAGACCAGACGGTATCTGCATCCAGGGGCAGATCGGACCAGTTACACCTGGGAGAGAAGAGGACCAAGGGCAAGCAGCATCTGACAGAGGAAAGTACCAGGAGACTGGACATCGCGCTTCCGGAGGCAGACACAGGTCCACGGGCAGTCCTCAGGGGCAGGGATCCTTCTGGGGGGGCAGAGAGAGGACCAGGAGGAGACAGGGCATCACGCTTCCAGGGGCAGAGAGGGGACTAGGGAGCAGCAGCATCCGGGAGGGGCAGGATCAGGAAGGAGAGGGTGGGCCAGGTAGAATACAACGGGGTAGGGAGTGGCACAGCCAGGATACCGGACACAGCAACCCATCCCTCCATGCCACAGAAGCAGCCTGGGGGTGCCCTGCACCGCTCGCGAATTCAGGGCCGGCAAGTACCTGAAGTGCTCTTCTAGGTGCCAGGAGCCGGACCCAGCCCGCCGGCCCCAGGGGGAGAGAAGTGGCATCCAGCTCACCTGCCGCAGGGTGAGGGGAGTGGCACTCTGCCCACCGATCTCAGGGCACGGAGCACCACATAGGGCATACATAGGTCGAGAAAAGTAGCACCCAGCCCACCTGCCAGGGGGTGGGAGGAGAAGCACCACCTCACTGACCAGAGGCTGAGGAGCCCACCAGCCCTAGGGCGAGAGGAGTAGCGCCCAACCCACCAACCACAGGGCGAGAGGAGAAGCGCCCAGCTCGCCGACCACAAGGCGAGAGGTGTAGCGCCTAGCCCACCCACCACAGGGCGAGAGGAGTAGCGCCCAGCTCGCCGACCACAAGGCGAGAGGTGTAGCGCCTAGCCCACCCACCACAGGGCGAGAGGAGTAGCGGCAACCCACCAACCACAGGGCGAGAGGACGACCACAGGGCGAGAAGAGTAGCGCCCAACCCACAAACCACAGGGCGAGAGGAGTAGCGCCGAGTTCACCTACCACAGGGCGAGAGGAGTTGCGCCCATCCCACCCACCACAGGGCGAGAGAAGCAGCGGCAACCCACCAACCACAGGTCGAGAGGAGTAGCGCCCAGCTCACCCACCTCAGGGCGAGAGGAGTAGCGCCCAGCCCACCCACCACTGGGCAAGAGTTCCGACCACAGGGCGAGAGGAGTTGCGCCCAGCCCACCAACCACAGGACTGAGCGCGCACTTACCTGACTACTCATTGTGCACCTGCTACTGGAGAAACAGGCACTGCGCCCCAGAGCTCAGTGTATACCCGGACTAGAGGAGCAGGCACTGCGCCCCAGAGCTCAGTGCACGCCTGGTACTGAAGACGGAGCGGACTGGTAGCGTCCCGCAACGCGAACATTATTGTGATTTGCGCACTCCAGAAGCTGAGGTTGCGCTCAGTTTCCACATCCCGGATTGCAGGCATCAGGCGAGGAGGGCGGGCCACTCTCGCTACCCTCCGCAGCAGACGTTCGGGGTCCCCCTCCGCCCCCCAGCCTCCGCAGCCATGACGGAGATCACGGAGAAGGACCCGGAGCAGCAGGACGCCGACGTGCAGCGCTCGCCCGGGACGATGGGCCAGCTGTCGCAGACCAAGGTACGGCCGCCTTCATAGCATGATGTTAGACACGCGCGCGCAGAACCATGTGCGTGTGCTGCATACCTGGCACTCAGAATGTATGTCACAGACAGTGGTGCAATTCCTCTACAGGGTCCCGGAACGACGAGCTGCCTCGGCGTTTACATATCTCGGGGGCCGGGGGGGGGGGCTTTATTCCATACAATACATAGTTACCCCCCACAACTGGCACCTGCCCCCAACTGATGCCAGATTTCTGCCCGGGAGAATACACCTGCAACCAATACTGTGCGCAATCATTCCATTTCACATCTTTTTAACATTGTGGCAGGGGTCATGTCTTAAAAAGGGGGGGGGGGTCATTAACGTACTAATTGAATGGGGCGTCTCCTGAAACCACCCTCGTGTACCCTCGATTTGAGTCCTGCATTCTGGCAAGGGTGAAAGCTTAATTGGGGTGGGGGCTTCCCACGCTACTTAAGTCCCCATTCTGGCAAGGATGGAAGCTTGGAAGCTTAACTGGGTTGGGGGCTTCCAGCGCTACTAAAGTTCCCATTCTGACAAGGATGGAAGCTGAACTGGGCTGGGGGCTTCCCACGCTACTTAAGTCCCCATTCTGCCAAGGATGGAAGCTGAACTGGGCTGGGGGCTTCCCGCGCTACTTAAGTCCCCATTCTGGCAAGGATGGAAGCTTGGAAGCTTAACTGGGTTGGGGGCTTCCAGCGCTACTAAAGTTCCCATTCTGACAAGGATGGAAGCTTAACTGGGCTGGGGGCTTCCCATGCTACTTAAGTCCCCATTCTGCCAAGGATGGAAGCTGAACTGGGCTGGGGGCTTCCCGCGCTACTTAAGTCCCTTCCTGGTTTGTTTTCCACACATCTGAAGGTGGGGTTTACTTTTTGCGTAGAAGGGGGGGGGGGGCGGACGGACAGGAATCCATGATGTAATTGGCACTTTGGCTGTGTGGAAAGGAACTGGCTCCACTGCCATTTGCGTGGCCTCTAGTCGCTCTGGAGGATCTGAAAGAGAGAAATGTGGGGGGGGGGGTCAGTGGGGGAGAAAGGGAAAATGCAAGATAGCTCTGCTTTTGTGTTCATTCATGCAGACCGGAAGTGGCCTGAGCTCTGCCCGCGGATCTGTTTCTGGGTGCCCTGTGTCGAGTGCATGGAGGCATTTGCGTCCGAAGGGGAGCCTTGCGTGTCCGTGGTGCTAGGACGCACTGACCAGAGCGGTGCTGCGTAAGTTGGTTGCTGTCTGCTCTGAGGTGTGTTCAATGGCCACGTGCGGGTGGCGTAACTGGCGTGCGTATTGTGCGCTGGACTGTAGACTTTAAACATATCAGTTCCTGGAGCAGTCAGAGACCTTACTGGGAGCTTGAGGGGGGGAGGGGGGCACAGATAAACTGAAACCCCCATGTAAAAAGTCATAACATGGCAGAGCAAGGCATGAAAAATGCATGGACGTTATCACAAAGCTGCAGAAGCGATGCGACACATCTAAAACGTATGACGAGGTAAAGCAAGCGGGTGTCCGCCCAGCGCTCCCGACACTGACTTCCTGCAGACACGCCCTATTTCACTTTCCTGCACCACCACAGTCAGACCCATGTCTAGGCCTCTATCGCGCGTTCTCTCTCTTTTTAAATAGATAAGTGATGCTCTGAGCGCTATAAGGCTCTGGGACTAGGCAGATGAGCGAAGGGGGGCATTCTGGAGACTCAACTCATTACCACCAACTTAATGCAAGGGTTGCCCGAGGTAAGAATGTTAGTCAACATGTATTTATTACGCGCCGAAAAACAGACAGGCATCAGGGCGCGACAAAAACACACAGGACAAAACATAAAGCATCGGGCAACCCTAGCACATAGAAACAGATGTTTCGATGCCAGGCACCCACTTCCTCTTCCTTCTTACGGAGCATCCCAACTCCAATACTAATTCGCTCAGGTGCAATGCTCCAGGGCCAGCAGGAACGGTGGCCAGTCAGAGCAATGCACAGCGTTTGACAGGCAATCGGGCGGCGGCCAAAATGGTGGTGTTTTCCCCCAGAGGTCGCACCTCTCGCACAACGCTGCAGGCCAACATTTCATTCCCCCACCTGCTATCCCTCAACTGATAATGTGACAGCTCCATAACTCTGCTTTCAGAAGGATGCTGAAGCCTTACAGGGGGTTCTTCATGATGAAATGGGGAGCAGGAAAGATAAAAGGTAGAGTCTGGATTCCAAAGTGCCCCAGCAAGCTCAGTGCACCAACCCTTGGCTTGGAAGCGGAGCCACAGCTGCAGGAACGGCGAAGAGAAGCCTTTTGCCAGTGACTAGGAAGGGCTGAGGCTGCAGTATAGGACTGGTTGAGGCTAGAGGATAGGATGGGCAGCCGAGTACACGGCAAGCTCGGGTGGGCAGAATCTTCGTGCCCTTATGAAGTACTGGTCTCTGCTCGGGGTTCCTGGAAAGCTTCGGCGAAAGATAAGGAGGACATGGGCATGATTTCTTTAACTCCAGGGCCTCTCCTTCCAGAGGTAGTGGGGTGGGGGGTGGGGGTTTGGGTGCAGGGATACTCATATGCACACGGGGTGCGCGGTCCAGGAACGCAATACTATAGCGAGTGCATGGGCAGTGGTCAGGTGTTAATTGCTCAGTGCTCTTAAGGGCAGCCAAGCAGAGCCATGTCCTGAAATAAGGACGTCTCTCTCTCACACACCCACACACGCACGCATTGCTGTACTACTTGTGAGGAACGCGCAGGGATTCCCACACACCGGGGGCGTTGCTAGGGGGGGGCTAAGGGGGCTATAGCCCCTGATCTTTTGGTTGTAGCCCCGGATAGAATCTCAGGAGCTACAGCCAAAAGACTAGCTAGCCCCCAGTCCCAAAAGTTCTGACATAAGCTTAGCCCCGGGTCTTTTCCAGACCTAGCAACTCCCCTGCCACACACTAAAAGTCAGGATCCGTTTTCGTAGCGATGGACCTGAAGTGGAAACGGCGGACATGCTCGATAACGACTCGGGGAGGTCCTCGCTGCGATTGCTAAGCACAAGGTTGTCTGCAGTGACCTCTAATCCACTATTCCTGGCTCTGCGCTGTTTGGGTTCTCTGGGTGTATCAGAGTAGGCATATATATGCAGACTAGAGGGGCCGCAGTGTGATGCTTTCACTAGGTGCGTCGAAGGCCCGGGACTTACATGCTCAAATTGGCAGGCGCGCACGCGCGGATACACACACAGGCACAAACACCCTATCACACTCTCTTTCAACAAACCCCAAGAATCTCTTGTCCCCGTCTGCTCCCATTTCCTATTAATCTAATGGTGGTATTTTATGAGCGCGGACCTAGCTTTGAGAAGCAATGTAGCGCTTTACAGAGGTACAACAATGCAGATACATAACCAAGCACTTTACAGAGGTACAAAGATACAGATACATAACAGACTGCTTTACAGAGGTATACAACAAAAGAGATACATAACCGAGCTCTTTACAGAGGTGTACACCAATACAGATACACAACAGAGTGCTTTACAGAGGTGTACACGAATACAGATATACAACGGAGTGCTTTACAGAGGTACAACAATACAGATACATAACGGAGCGCTATACAGAGGTACAACAAAACAGATACATAGCGGAGCGCTTTACAGAGGTACAACAATACAGATACATAGCGGAGCGCTTTACAGATGTACAGCAAAACATACATAATACATAACAGAGCGCTTTACAGAGGTACAATAATACGGATACATAACGGAGCGCTTACAGAGGTAACAAGGGAACAGATGTACAGCGGTGGGGTGTGGGGGGGGGGCAGGATACAGGGGCAGCCCACATCGTGCATTTAAAAATTCAGAGGTTCTCCTGTCGGCCTGCGTTTTTCAAACCCCCTCCCTCCCCCTCGGATTGCCACCCTCAGTCTGTGCGCTGTGCACTGGCTCAGCGAATTGTTTAAATCAGACAAACCAATCACACAAACGAGTGTGGGACACGCCCATTCCAGTTCCAATGCAATCACTGCACTATACCCCACTTCTCCCTGACCAGTGCTCCCCAGCTCCACCTCTCGTTGCCCTTCCCGGCTCCTCTGCTACCCCTAGCGGTAACCCCTGGGCGCGTCCTCTACGCAGAGTGCTCCTCCTCTGCTAGCCCTAGCGGTAAACCCTGGGCGCATCCTCTACACAGAGTGCTCCTCCTCTGCTACCCCTAGCGGTAACCCCTGGGCACGTCCTCTACGCAGAGTGCTCCTCCTCTGCTACCCCTTGCGGTAACCCCTGGGCGCATCCTCTACACAGAGTGCTCCTCCTCTGTTACCCCTAGCGGTAACCCCTGGGTGCGTCCTCTACGCATAGTGCTCCTCCTCTGTTACCCCTAGCGGTAACCCCTGGGCGCATCCTCTACGCAGAGTGCTCCTCCTCTGCTACCCCTAGCGGTAACCCCCAGCAGTAACCCCTGGGCACGGCCTCTACGCAGAGTGCTCCTCCTCTGTTACGCAGAGTGCTCCTCCTCTGCTAGCCCTAGCGGTAACCCCTGGGCGCGTCCTCTACGCAGAGTGCTCCTCCTCTGCTACCCCTAGCGGTAACCCGTGGGTGCGTCCTCTATGCAGAGTGCTCCTCCTCTGTTACCCCTAGCGGTAACCCCTGGGTGCGTCCTCTACGCAGAGTGCTCCTTCTCTGTTACCCCTAGCGGTAACCCCTGGGCGCGTCCTCTACACAAAGTGCTCCTCCTCTGCTACCCCTAGCGGTAACCCCTAGCAGTAACCCCTGGGCACTTTCTCTACGCAGAGTGCTCCTCCTCTGTTACGCAGAGTGCTCCTCCTCTGCTAGCCCTAGCGGTAACCCCTGGGCGCGTCCTCTACGCAGAGTACTCCTCCTCTGTTACCCCTAGCGGTAACCCCTGGGTGCGTCCTCTACACAGAGTGCTCCTCCTCTGTTACCCCTAGCGGTAACCCCTGGGCGCATCCTCTACGCAGAGTGCTCCTTCTCTGCTACCCCTAGCGGTAACCCCTAGCAGTAACCCCTGGGCACGTCCTCTACGCAGAGTGCTCCTCCTCTGTTACGCAGAGTGCTCCTCCTCTGCTACCCCTAGCGGTAACCCGTGGGCGCATCCTCTACGCAGAGTGCTCCTCCTCTGTTACCCCTAGCGATAACCCCTGGGTGCGTCCTCTACGCAGAGTGCTCCTCCTCTGTTACCCCTAGCGGTAACCCCTGGGCGCGTCCTCTACGCAAAGTGCTCCTCCTCTGCTACCCCTAGCGGTAACCCCTGGGCGCGTCCTCTACACAGAGTGCTCCTCCTCTGTTACCCCTAGCGGTAACCCCTGGGTGCGTCCTCTACGCAGAGTGCTCCTCCTCTGTTACCCCTAGTAGTAACCCCTGGGCGCATCCTCTACGCAGAGTGCTCCTCCTCTGCTACCCCTAGCAGTAACCCCTGGGCACGTCCTCTACGCAGAGTGCTCCTCCTCTGTTACGCAGAGTGCTCCTCCTCTGCTAGCCCTAGCGGTAACCCCTGGGCGCGTCCTCTATGCAGAGTGCTCCTCCTCTGCTACCCCTAGCGGTAACCCGTGGGCGCGTCCTCTACGCAGAGTGCTCCTCCTCTGCTACCCCTAGCGGTAACCCCTAGCAGTAACCCCTGGGCACGTCCTCTACGCAGAGTGCTCCTCCTCTGTTACGCAGAGTGCTCCTCCTCTGCTAGCCCTAGCGGTAACCCCTGGGCGCGTCCTCTATGCAGAGTGCTCCTCCTCTGTTACCCCTAGCGGTAACCCCTGGGTGCGTCCTCTACGCAGAGTGCTCCTCCTCTGTTACCCCTAGCGGTAACCCCTGGGCGCGTCCTCTACGCAAAGTGCTCCTCCTCTGCTACCCCTAGCGGTAACCCCTAGCAGTAACCCCTGGGCACGTTCTCTATGCAGAGTGCTCCTCCTCTGTTACGCAGAGTGCTCCTCCTCTTCTAGCCCTAGCGGTAACCCCTGGGCGCGTCCTCTACGCAGAGTACTCCTCCTCTGTTACCCCTAGCGGTAACCCCTGGGTGCGTCCTCTTCACAGAGTGCTCCTCCTCTGTTACCCCTAGCGGTAACCCCTGGGCGCATCCTCTACGCAGAGTGCTCCTCCTCTGCTACCCCTAGCGGTAACCCCTAGCAGTAACCCCTGGGAACGTCCTCTACGCAGAGTGCTCCTCCTCTGTTACGCAGAGTGCTCCTCCTCTGCTACCCCTAGCAGTAACCCGTGGGCGCGTCCTCTACGCAGAGTGCTCCTCCTCTGTTACCCCTAGCGGTAACCCCTGGGTGCGTCCTCTACGCAGAGTGCTCCTCCTCTGTTACCCCTAGCGGTAACCCCTGGGCGCGTCCTCTACGCAAAGTGCTCCTCCTCTGCTACCCCTAGCGGTAACCCCTGGGCGCGTCCTCTACACAGAGTGCTCCTCCTCTGTTACCCCTAGCGGTAACCCCTGGGTGCGTCCTCTACGCAGAGTGCTCCTCCTCTGCTACCCCTAGCGGTAACCCGTGGGCGCGTCCTCTACGCAGAGTGCTCCTCCTCTGTTACCCCTAGCGGTAACCCCTGGGTGCATCCTCTACGCAGAGTGCTCCTCCTCTGTTACCCCTAGCGGTAACCCCTGGGCGCGTCCTCTACGCAAAGTGCTCCTCCTCTGCTACCCCTAGCGGTAACCCCTGGGCGCGTCCTCTACGCAGAGTGCTCCTCCTCTGTTACCCCTAGCGGTAACCCCTGGGCGCGTCCTCTACGCAGAGTGCTCCTCCTCTGTTACCCCTAGTAGTAACCCCTGGGCGCATCCTCTACGCAGAGTGCTCCTCCTCTGCTACCCCTAGCAGTAACCCCTAGCAGTAACCCCTGGGCACGTCCTCTACGCAGAGTGCTCCTCCTCTGTTACGCAGAGTGCTCCTCCTCTGCTACCCCTAGCGGTAACCCGTGGGCGCGTCCTCTACGCAGAGTGCTCCTCCTCTGTTACCCCTAGCGGTAACCCCTGGGTGCGTCCTCTACGCAGAGTGCTCCTCCTCTGTTACCCCTAGCGGTAACCCCTGGGCGCGTCCTCTACGCAAAGTGCTCCTCCTCTGCTACCCCTAGCGGTAACCCCTAGCAGTAACCCCTGGGCACGTTCTCTATGCAGAGTGCTCCTCCTCTGTTACACAGAGTGCTCCTCCTCTTCTAGCCCTAGCGGTAACCCCTGGGCGCGTCCTCTACACAGAGTGCTCCTCCTCTGTTACCCCTAGCGGTAACCCCTGGGTGCGTCCTCTACGCAGAGTGCTCCTCCTCTGCTACCCCTAGCGGTAACCCGTGGGCGCGTCCTCTACGCAGAGTGCTCCTCCTCTGTTACCCCTAGCGGTAACCCCTGGGTGCATCCTCTACGCAGAGTGCTCCTCCTCTGTTACCCCTAGCGGTAACCCCTGGGCGCGTCCTCTACGCAAAGTGCTCCTCCTCTGCTACCCCTAGCGGTAACCCCTGGGCGCGTCCTCTACGCAGAGTGCTCCTCCTCTGTTACCCCTAGCGGTAACCCCTGGGTGCGTCCTCTACGCAGAGTGCTCCTCCTCTGTTACCCCTAGTAGTAACCCCTGGGCGCATCCTCTACGCAGAGTGCTCCTCCTCTGCTACCCCTAGCAGTAACCCCTAGCAGTAACCCCTGGGCACGTCCTCTACGCAGAGTGCTCCTCCTCTGTTACGCAGAGTGCTCCTCCTCTGCTACCCCTAGCGGTAACCCGTGGGCGCGTCCTCTACGCAGAGTGCTCCTCCTCTGTTACCCCTAGCGGTAACCCCTGGGTGCGTCCTCTACGCAGAGTGCTCCTCCTCTGTTACCCCTAGCGGTAACCCCTGGGCGCGTCCTCTACGCAAAGTGCTCCTCCTCTGCTACCCCTAGCGGTAACCCCTAGCAGTAACCCCTGGGCACGTTCTCTATGCAGAGTGCTCCTCCTCTGTTACGCAGAGTGCTCCTCCTCTTCTAGCCCTAGCGGTAACCCCTGGGCGCGTCCTCTACGCAGAGTGCTCCTCCTCTGTTACCCCTAGCGGTAACCCCTGGGTGCGTCCTCTATGCAGAGTGCTCCTCCTCTGTTACCCCTAGCGTTAACCCCTGGGCGCGTCCTGTACGCAAAGTGCTCCTCCTCGGCTACCCCTAGCGGTAACCCCTAGCAGTAACCCCTGGGCACGTTCTCTACGCAGAGTGCTCCTCCTCTGTTACGCAGAGTGCTCCTCCTCTGCTAGCCCTAGCGGTAATCCCTGGGCGCGTCCTCTACGCAGAGTGCTCCTCCTCTGTTACCCCTAGCGGTAGCCCCTGGGCGCGTCCTCTACGCAGAGTGCTCCGTCGCTTCCCAGCTAGGCTCGCCCACACCTACAGAAATGTGCATACAAGGAGCATGCCACGAAAGAATTGAGGTTCAAAGTCCGTGGTTCCTTCCACTGCAGGGTCATTCACCCATCCACACCCCAATATGTTGTGTAAAAGTTTAACCACCCATTGATAAACACGTCTGGTCCCAGAAATAGTGCAGTAGGTCCGCAGGCTGAGGCCTATCCAGTGGACTGAGGCACAAGGTGACCTCCCAGTAAGACTGACTCCGCCTTTCATTCCCGCTAGCCCGAGAAAAGGCGTGCTGTTGGAAAGTGATACCACCAATAGTTCAGGCTTCCGCAGACACCTCAGTGTGTAGACGCGCACCCCAGGCACACGATTCATTATAGCCGAGGAATGGGAGCACCCAAGGGCTTAAAATGATGCAGAAATTAGGAGGTCTAGACAGAGATAAAGGATTGTGGGCTGATAGAAAATATGAACGTTTCCTAACAGCACCCCCATCAGAGGCGCAACACCAATGAGCTTACTGGGCTTCAACCCCTCCCAGCCCCCCTACTCCCGAAATGTCGGGCTGTGTTGACACGACCTGGCTGGCCTACGGAGCCGGCAGTACAGGACACAGATGTTAAAGAGCGCCCGGCCATCACTCTGTACAAAGTCCCTGCCATTACTGAGGTGAAACATTTCGCTATTAGCTCCTGCCTCCATATGCATACATGTTCAGGCCATTGAAATGGTGATGTGGGGTTAGTACTTGCACGCCAGGGGAGTGATTGGAAGGGTAGAGAGGGGGCAGGAGACCGCTTATTCTCGCAGCAGTCCCTAAGTGGGTGCTTTCAGACTTAAAAGAGAGAGTTAACTGCTTGTAACATTGAAGTTGCACTAGATATGACCTATTGGGATGTGCAAAGAACCTACAGGCCCATATACAAGAAGGATGATATTGTAGACATCAAGGGCCTGGGCACAATCCAAAATGTTACCATGGCAAGACTGGAAGAATATTAAATGTTACCCAGCATGCAGTGGGCATTATTGTCAACAAACAAGCCAAGGGCAAAATTCTAGCCAAAAGAATGAATGTGCGTATTGAGCATGTCAACCACTCAAAGAGCAGAGACGGCTTCCTAACCCGTGTGGAACTGAGGCCAAGGCGCAAGGCGTGCGGATGGAAGTGCCCGCCAACCTGCGGCCCCCAGAGGAGCACATTGTGTCAGAATCCCGAGCACAGACCCCGGACTGCTGGAGCCAATTCCATATGAGTTCATGGCATCATTTCTATCAAGAAATCAAATCCATTGTGTGGGGGGAGCTATAGAGGGTATAGAATGCGTTAAGTTAATTGTCCCCCACACAAATAACTTTGAGCCTCCATGACTGATGACTGTTTCTGAAGTTAGCGCCTCTCCCAACATTTGAAGGGTTAGCTCCCACCAAAATGTAGGTTTCGTTGCGCCCCGTTACCCCCATACAAGAGGCAATCCTTCTGGGATGCACCGAAAACGGATACCCAATAACTCCCCGCATCTTGTTAGCCGTTTCCCAGAGATGGGTTTGTCCCACTGGCTGGAAGCTGCACGACATTGCATGGTTCTTTTCCAGTTAAACCTCAAAGGGTGGTGCGTGGGCGGAGCCCTGACTGTCGGCGGGAAAGAGCGATCTTTTCTTTTCTTCTGATAGCAGCACTCAGAAATGAAGAGGCACTCTGATGCCCTGCCCTTAGACACGCACTCATTTACTGCGATACTTAACCATCGCAAATTGTCAAAACGTGACTTGCCCACAACAGGCGGCCCTTCCCTACAAAACGAAGACTTCCGCCGCGAGAGCCAGTCAAATGTAATATCCTAGTAAGGTTGCTGCTTTTATTTGCATTATTTGAAATACATATGTTTATTTGCGTGGGGCCCCTCATCCCAGAGTGGAAAAAAAAACAAGGTCACATTAACCGCTTAAGTGCTGAGGACGAGCAATTTACTGGCTGCAAAATGTTCTTTGGGCACCTCGGGAGTGTGGAGGTGCTCTCAGCTCTCCCCAGCCCCCCACAGCACATCCTCTTGGATCTCAGGGAGAGTGCTCCATGGGGAGAGGGTGGGGAGTTTCCCCTCCTGTTAATGACCGTGTGGTGTTAGCAGTTCTTGTGGATATGAAATCAAGGGGCGGGGGATGTTATAGAAAAGGGGCAGGGCTAATTTATTCTGGGCGTGGCCTAAGGGAAGGGTAGGTGATTTAGGCAAGGGCCACCCGCCCCAAGCTACACATCATGTCATGAAACCCTGTACTCATGTACTTTGTGTCGGGGGTCTTGTTTGCACACAGTCTGTATACTGCAAACTAAACTCCCCCTGTTTCAAGTCCTAAGCAGACTGATGCCTGTAAATACACCCCGTTCTAACTCGGGATATAAGCAATTCAATCAGTGAGTAAATCACCTCCATTTTGTAAATAAATGGGCCGGGCCCAGTGTGCTTAATAGCTCTTCTTAAATGCTCATTTAGCATTTCAGCTCCCGTGCTCTCTGTCTTGTATGAACCCCCTGCCAGGAAGGGTTAATAGTATGCACATATTCCCTCAGGAGGCACCAGTCTTCTCCAACAAAAGGCTGTGTCACTTTAAATGTGATTGTACTGGCCAAAAACAGATCTCACAGTGTTAACTTATCCCAACATCTTCAGCCGGCCCTGCGATCACCCTGGAGAGCACCAGTGAGAAAGGTGAGGAGGGACGAATAGCACCAATGCAAACTACTTGCTGCTTTGCATACAATCTAAGCATATTTATGAAGATAAGAATGAAGACGAATTTTTATATAGACATATCTGTGACATTGATTCAAGACGCCGTCCTTCTTAGCACATAAGGCACCTTGGCCGGTCTGCGTATTCTATTTATGATAACACTCTACCTGTAAAGTGACGGCAAACTACGAGTCATATAGAGACTTTTGGCGCGAGCTAACCTTCGGGCAACAGGTGCTGGCGCCCTGTTTCAGTATGCAGACAACTTTCCCGAACATATTTCTTTCAAAGAGTGTTCATTTCACTATCCCTTCATCTGGCCAGGTGCTACTCATGGGAGAATGGTGATCCCCAGCAGCACCCTGGCTCAAGGGCAGATCTTGGAAGCTGTCGGGGCTGTGACCTGGCTCACCTAAAGCCATGTGTGTTAGAGAAAGTCCACATATTAGTGATGTGAAAAGGGCTGTCTAGCTTCCAAGTGCTCAAGCGGATGCTTTTAGCCATCTGTGCCAACCAGTCTGTGATGAGTTCCAACATGCCGCATCTGACGTGCCTACTAGGGAGGATAGCTCAGGGGCAACATGCTCGCCTTGGAAGCAAGAGGACGCGGAACAACACACGTTCGATCCCCGATCTGCGCTTCGAAACCTATCATATCATACTTGGAGTTCAGAAATGCATTGTCTAGGTGCCGCATACTTGGGTTCGGAACGTCCTTTTTATGGTATGATTAGAAGCTACGCGTGACGTCACAGCTACCCTCCGTTCTGTCGCTTGATTGGCGCCCCGTGCCGCCCTGGTGCCACTTGAGACAGCTGTGAAGGAGCAGGCGAGGCGGCGACACTAGGGAAGGGAGGTGGGGGCGGGGAGGGGGCACGATGACGCCAGAAGCAGGCTTCTGCACATTCACGCAGCAGGCTGTGATCACAGGGGGATTCGTTCACGCTCCCTCTGACGTCACGCGTAGTCTGATTCATGGCTACGCGTTGCCTCGCGTAGCCACACATTACAGGGCGCTTGCTGCTTGCTATACGACAATAAAAAGGGCCGTTTGCTAGACTTATAATAGTAAGGCCAGGAATACACCCACCCCCGCCTCATCTCCGACGGGCGGTTCTTAGCCGTCCCTGTTTTCCGCCCTGAGGCGTGCAGTGTAACGAGTGCGAATATCAGTCCTGACTCAGCGCTGCCCCCCACTTCACCCCCACTCCCCTTTGCCCCCACACTCCAAGGTCCGCATTGATTGGTTCATAAAGAAATCAGCTGGCCACAGGGCTCTTGATATTGAAAATAATATGTAGCATTCATTCAGCGCGTATCACAGGTGCAATTGACCCATGTCGCATTAATAACATGTTCCCATTGCCCAATTCAGAGGTACGCATTTCATTTTAATGACCCCCTAAGGATGAAATGTTGAGTAATTAGGATGTCGAGATCAGAATATCTGACCGGCAGTTGATTTATTGATTATTTATTATGAGCCTATAAACACGTGGTTCGAGGCGCATTAATCGCACGCTAATGTCCGCATCTTGCGCTAGATGCGGGTGGGGTTATAAAGAGCAAAATGCCCTGCTATGCACGATTTTTTTTAATGGAGGATTGCAAACCTTGTGGGGGAGCTGCGAGTGTCACGTGTCCATAGCGCCCAGTCAAGCGTCTGCCACTTCTGGGAGCTTGCCGGTTCTGGCGTCCACGCCCCAGGGTTCTGCAGCACGGTCGGCGGAAGGCTTCCTGTCTCCGGCGGAGATTGGCGCATGCGGCAGCGCTGATGCGTGGCCGGAGGAACGCGGGCGGGGGTGGGCTGCTCACCCCGCACTGGCAGAAGGGGGGAGGGGCTCGCGCGAGGGCAGGCGGGCACAGGCTCCTAGACTCTTTATTGCTGCAGTAAAACATCTCCTGGCTGGGGCCAGGCAGCGTGCCCAGGGCTGCAGAGCTGCAGTAACACAGCCCTGCCCATGCGTGTTCCCCAGGCTGTCTATTAATATGCTGTGTGTGTGCCTCCCCCACTGTCTGCTGGCATGTGTTCATTATGCTCGTGTGCAGACACAGAACGCCAGGGCAGAGCTGGAGACTTCCAGGGACACGTGTTCCTTCTTACGGGCTGCGGGCAGCCATCGCATTGTTCGGTAAAGCTGGAGACTACCCAGATTCAGCACTGAACGGCTGGCAGGGCTACGGGCACACCAGCAGGATCCATGGTGTCCTGTGTTGCTAGCGTGTGTGTGTGTGTGTCATAAGCATGCATCATGCTCCAAGTAGCATGTGGCCGCGTCTGTGTATATGTGCAACTGTCTTTGTGTGTGCCATAGAGCGCCTCCTCGATCTCAAGATACAACTTGACCTCATTCGCGACAAGGGAGACCTCGCCATTCTCATGCTACTCGACCTTTCGGCGGCCTTCGATCTCGTAGAGCACGATATCCTCTGCCACCGCCTCACCGCCTCCTTTATCTTTTCCCAAGAAGCAGCCAAATGGGTAAAATCCTTCCCGAGTAACAGAACCTCTAGGGTCGTCGCCAGCACGGAAGCCGCAGACCCCATCCCATTTCCCTATGGTGACCCACAGGGATCCTGCGTCCCACCCACGTTCTACAACACATACACTAAGGACCTTGCCTTGACAACCTCAATATCCCTTACACAAATGTTGCTGACGACACCAAGATCCTCCTCAAACTATCTGGCACCCATGACCACGACTGCGCAAACATTAATCACATCTACCACATTATTCAGCCGGTCAAGTGGCACAGCGAGTAGAGCGCTCGCTTTGACACCCGTGCAGAGCCTGCTAACGCAGGTTCGAATCCCGGCAGGGCCAAACTCAGCCTTTCATCCTTCCGAGGTCGATAAATGAGCACCACACACCGTGGGTAATAATAAGCAGCGCTCAGATACCTGAGGGTTCGTAGCGCTATATAAATGCCAAATTATTATTATTATTATTATTCAGGCATCAATGGCAAACCACCACCTATGCCTCAATTTATTTATTTATTTATTTATTTTAATTTTTGTAACGTGCCAACATGCCCGTGGGCCTCAGGACGCACATAAAACAAAAACAAGACGAGGACAAACAAGAAAAGTGGAAAAAGGAGAAATGGGTCAGAAAATTATTCCAAGTTGAATAAGTGGGTCTTGACGGCACGTTTGAACGCGGTGCAACTCTGGATCTGCCGTATACCTGCTGGAAGTGTGTTCGACAAAAGGGGACCCTGAGCATCCAGTGTTGTGCCTCCAAATTTGGCTGTCCTGAATTTGGGATAATTGAGAGTGACCGCCAAAGAAGAACGAAGGTTCCTCACGTTGGGTTTGATGCCTATACGGGATGACAGATAGGTTGTGCTGCTAAAACGGAGGCATTTATGGGTCGTAGTAAGCATTTTATGCGTTATGCGGTGTTTAAAGGGTAGCCAGTGGAGTCTTTTCCTAGAAGTAGAGATGTGTGTGCGACGTGACTGATTGAAGATGTTACGCACGGCATTGTTATGTGACACTTGTAAGGATTGAATATTAGAGGCTGTGGTGCCCGCCAGGAGGCTGTTACAGTAGTCCAATCTTGAATTTATCAATGCAGTGGACAATAGAGCACAGTTCTCTTCCGATATGACTGGTTGAATATATCTGATTCTCTTGTTTATAACACTACAACTAGATTTTATGCCAGAAATATGGGGTTTCATGGAGAGTACCTCATCAAGAACTACTCCCAAGGTCTTGACTTTCTTTTGAACTGTGATGGTGTTGTTGGCAATATGAAAAGAGGTGTAGTTGTAGTTATCAATGATGATAAAACCGAGCTACTCATTGTCGGATTCGCCCACCACCTCAAACATCTTGATTCTGCCTACTCCTCCTTCATCATCGACGGAAACAGCATCCCTGTCTCCCCTCATGTGAAAACACAAAGGGCCTGATTCATGGAACGTTTTCCTATGGGATTGCACCATTATAAAACACTTCCATGAATCAGGCCCTAGGAGTCTACCTAGATGCAGCGCTCAACCTGAACAAACACGTGAAACTTTGCCCTCCTCCGCTGCATACTCAACCAAACTCCTCAATCGCTCCAGAAGATTCCTCACCCCTAGCAACTACCTCACTCTTGCTAGAGCAACGGTCGGTAGCAACCTTGACTACTGCAATGCCATAAAAGTAGGGACCTCCAGCAGGAACCTCAATAAACTACAACTCAAACAAAACAACGCCCCCAGAGCAGTGTGGGGCCTCAAATGCTCAGAGCACATCTCCCAAATCAGAGCGCGAAGCCCACTGGCTTCCCATCAAAGCACGCATTGGGCCTCATTACGACGTTGGCGCTAGCCGTGCCGATAATTACCGGCAAGGCTGCCGCCAAAGTCATTTTTTTACCTGCACCCGGCAACGGGATGTACTGGGGCATTCCAGCCACGGCGGACCTGGTGCATCCCCATTGCCGGGTGCCGGTAATCATTATTCCCTATTCCCATTGAGCCCTGCATCCGACATGCTCTGCTCGTGGGTGCCGGTATGCCCAGCAGGTCAGACCTGGCGGGTGGAAAGACTCCCGTGAGTAGAACTCGTAGTTTGCCGGTCCGGTAGTAACGGTGCCGGTAGCTTACCGGCATGGTTAGTACCGGACCGGCAAACTTGTAATGAGGCCCATTGACTTTAAAATACTCTCCACCACCCACTGCTGCCTCTACAACACAGCACCCCCTATCTCACGCACTGCATCTCCAAGAAACCCAATCCGCGAACCTTACGTTCAACTTCCTCCATCTCACTTACGACACCTAGATTCACCAGAAAACGATCAGGGGGCTCCTGCTTCCCTGTCATCACGCCCACACTGTGGAACACGCTTCCTCCCTCCATCAGGAACAAACCTTCATACCTTATATTTCGCAAACAAGTAAAAACCGCACTTTTGAACATATTTGCATGGTTACCTCTGTAACTACTGTCGACTGTACTGTAACTACCTATGCATTACTATATGTAATCTAGCACTGTGATACCTCGGGGTCCTGGGCGCGTCGTATAACAAATGAAATAAATAAATAAAGAATGCGCATACCAGGACTGTCTGCGTTTTTGGTGTGTGAGCATGTGTTCGTCTGTATGGCTGTGGCTGTAGAGCGTGCATGCCAGTATCTTTGCACGGGTGCCTGTTATGTTATGGTACGTGTGTCTCTCTGCATGGCTGTCTGTGAGGTTGGTGTGTGTACGTCTGCATGGCTGGCTTTATTTTGGTATGTGTGCGCGTGTGTGTCTGCATGGCTGCCTGTGACTGTAGAGCATGCATACCCGTGTCTTTGTATGGGTGACTGTTATGATATGGTACATATGTCTCTTTGTATGGCTGTCTGTGATGTTGGAACGTACACACTTGCAACTCTGCACGGTCTTAGTGTGTCTGTGCTTTTTTGTGTGTGCAGTCTTTTTATGCCCTGCAAGTGGCAAGCTCCATGTACAGTCTGCACGTGTCTATGTTAGGGTGACCAGACGTCCCGGTTTGGGTGGGACTGTCCCAGAATTGGGTGTTCTGCCCCCTTTCTCTAGACTATTTTCCCATTGGAAACTGCAGTGGTCCTGGTTTTTTGTAGTAGGTCCTAATAGGTGGCAGGCAGGAATGCACAATCTCGCACAGAAGAAATGCTGCATTTTACAAGTTAAGATAGGCTTAGTTTGTGATAAATTAGTTATTATATGTGTTTATTTGAACATTAACATTTAAACCTCCTTCTCCTCCAACCGCTGCTGAAGTGTAGTGCCTTGACAGCCATTTTCAAGAGTTACTCCCACGTGTGTGTTAGTTGCCCTGTGGCAGTGTTTTGCTTTTGAAATCTGGTCCCCCTCGTCTGTGTGTCTGCATGCCCATGTACAGTCTGCAAGTCTGTGTGTGTGACTGTGGCCACCCCCACCCTGGCAGACAGGCGAGGGGCTCTGCTGGGGTTACTCCAGTGTGGGAGCCAAGACTGATTTGCTGGACCGGCGTCTGGCTGTGCGTGCCTGTGTTTCTGCTGGCATCTACACCTGCTATTGTCGCGCGCTGCTCCGCTCTGTTGTGACTTGTGGCCTTCATGTGCGTGACGGGGAAATTGCTGGATCCCGATTCTCTATTTCCGATTTGATTTTTCTGCCGTGTGGCCTGACATAGCGCCAACCTGCAAGTCCGCAGAGAAGCTCCAGCAGTAGCTGTACGGTGGGGTGGGGGTGCAAGCGGGGTGTGCTCGCGGAGCTCGGTGGGGGCTTTTACCATTGGGTGAGTACCTTGGTTTATGGCCTCTTTGCCGTCCAGCTGGAGGCATCCGGGAGGTCAGTCAGTTCGAGTCTTCTCAGGGGCGTGCCTACCCCCTGCCAGGCCAGGCTCTAGGATCTATGGACCAGTCTGATGGGATCCCCGTCCAGATGCGACCCAGCCTGATGTGACCCCTGTCCAGCTGTGACCCAGTCTGATGTGACCCCCGTCCAGCTGTGACCCAGTCTGATGGGACCCCGTCCAGCTGTGACCCAGTCTGATGGGACCCCGTCCAGCTGTGACCCAGCCTGATGTGACCCCTGTCCAGCTGTGACCCAGTCTGATGTGACCCCGTCCAGCTGTGACCCAGTCTGATGGGACCCCGTCCAGCTGGGGCCCAGCCTGATGTGACCCCCGTCCAGCTGTGACCCAGTCTGATGGGACCCCTGTCCAGCTGTGACCCAGTCTGATGGGACCCTCGTCCAGCTGTGGGCATCACAGAGCTGGAAGAACGTCGCAATCACGGGCAAAGCAAAGGCAAGCTAGTAATGATAAGATACGCGCACTATATAGCGCTTCATGCTGGATTCCTCCGGCTTCTAAGTGCTGCAACAGCTGCAGCTATTCATTAGCCAATATGGCACTTGATTGATGGACCACCCCAGAAAGAGAACCATTGGAGCCGTATTGCTGGAGTGGAAACAGCCAGCGCTGAATCCTGGAAAGCAATCAGTGTGCACAGGACGACAGACACACACAGCCTAAAGCACAGCACCCCACCCCATCACAGAGCAAAGTGTGCAGCGAACGCACCCCGGTCTGACCCAACACACCAGCAAGCAGCAGCACAGGGTTCTCCCAACCCACCACAGGGCAAAGGTGTGCAGTGAATGCAGCCGGTTCTAACCCAACACACCGGCAAGCGGCAGCACAGGGTTCTTCCAACCCACCACAGAACAAAGGTGTGCTGTGAATGCACCCCGGTCTGACCCAACACACCAGCAAGCAGCAGCACAGGGTTCTCCCAACCCACCACAGGGCAAAGGTGTGCAGTGAATGCAGCCGGTTCTAACCCAACACACCGGCAAGCGGCAGCACAGGGTTCTTCCAACCCACCACAGAACAAAGGTGTGCAGTGAATGCACCCCGGTCTGACCCAACACACCAGCAAGCGGCAGCACATGGGTCTCCCAACCCACCACAGAGCAAAGGTGTGCAGTGAATGCAGCCGGTTCTAACCCAACACACCGGCAAGCGGCAGCACAGGGTTCTTCCAACCCACCACAGAACAAAGGTGTGCTGTGAATGCACCCTGGTCTGACCCAACACACCAGCAAGCAGCAGCACAGGGTTCTCCCAACCCACCACAGGGCAAAGGTGTGCAGTGAATGCAGCCGGTTCTAACCCAACACACCGGCAAGCGGCAGCACAGGGTTCTTCCAACCCACCACAGAACAAAGGTGTGCTGTGAATGCACCCCGGTCTGACCCAACACACCAGCAAGCGGCAGCACAGGGTTCTTCCAACCCACCACAGAACAAAGGTGTGCTGTGAATGCACCCCGGTCTGACCCAACACACCAGCAAGCGGCAGCACATGGGTCTCCCAACCCACCACAGAGCAAAGGTGTGCAGTGAATGCACCCCGTTTTGACCCAACACACCAACAAGCAGCAGCACAGGGTACTACCAACCCACCACAGGTGCTAAAGGGAAACCACAGAGCAAAAGTGTGCAGTGAACACAGCCCGGGTCTGACCCAACACACCAACAAGCAGCAGCACAGGGTTCTCCCAACCCACCTTAGGCGCTAAAAGGAAACCACAGAGCAAAGGTGTGCAGTGAATGCATCCCGTTTTGACCCAACACACCAACAAGCAGCAGCACAGGGTTCTCCCAACCCACCACAGGCGCTAAAAGGAAACCACAGAGCAAAGGTGTGCAGTGAATGCAGCCCGGCTCTTTCCCAACACACCAGCAAGCAACAGCACAGGGTTCCTCCAACCCACCACAGTTCAAAGGTGTGCAGTGAATGAAGCCCGGGTCTGACCCAACACACCAGCAAGCAACAGCACAGGGTTCCTCCAACCCACCACAGTTCAAAGGTGTGCAGTGAATGATGCCCGGGTCTGACCCAACATACCAGCAATTGGCAGCACAGGATTCTCCCAACCCACCACAGAGCAAAGGTGTGCAGTGAATGCACCCCGGTCTGAACCAACGCATCAACAAATGGCAGCAAGGGTTTTCCCAACCCACCACAGGTGCTAAAGGGAAACCACAGAGCAAAGGTGTGCAGTGCATCGACCCTGGGTCTGAGTCACAAAGGGTTGCACTGGTACACATCTCAACCATGCTCATGGCCGTGCTTCGCTCCCTACGGCGTGCTTTCGGTGAACCGAGCGTTGCTGGCGTAAATCTCACTCTGACGCGGACTCATCTACTTTTTCTGCTCTCCACTCGTCTTTCGGCCAAACAGTCTTATTACTCGGACCTTCTTCATTCTTATCCCTCCAACCCTTGCCGCCTGTTTCAAACACTAACCTGTCTTCTTTCTCCACCCTCATCCGATCCTACCATAGATCCTCCTCGTTCAGCCACTGACCGGGCCTCCTATTTCTCTTCCGCAGTTGCTCTCCTACGCTCCGCAGTGACTCCCTCTTCTTCTGCATCTGCCCCTCCTTCTTCCCCTCACTCTCCTTCTTTCACCTCATTTCATCCTATTTCCAACGCTCTCTCTCTCCAGAGCGCATCCGACTTCTGCCCCCTCTCTGAGCCTATTCCTTCCTCTCTTATTCCCCAAATCTACCCATCTCTAATGTCTTACCTTACTGCTCTCTTTAATATCTCGCTTCCTACTTCTTTTCCTGTCTCATTTAAGCACGCCACTATTCTTCCAATTCTTAAACAACCCTCACTGGATCCCTCTCTCCCTTCTAATTTCTGCCCTAAATCTCGTCTCCTCTCTCTTTCTAAACTTCTGAAGCGCCTCGTCTATTCTCAGCTTTCTTCTTTTATTAGCACTACTTCCATTCTTCCCCGCTTTCAGCCTGGCTTTCGTCCCTGTCATTGTACAGAAACTGCTCTTCACTCTGTCTGTAACTCTCTCCTTTCCATACGCTACGCAAAGCATTCTTCTACGTTGAGCCTTCGTGACTTGCCCGCTGCTTTTGATTCTGTTGACCACTCTCTTCTCCTTTCCTCTCTCTCCTCCCTTGGCTTTACTGCTGATGTCTCACGCTGGCTCCAGTGTTACCTTTCCAACCAAGGTCTGGTTAAATGCAATAAATTGCCATGAAATGGGATACTGCATGTATATGGATCTAGTTGCGAAATAGCAAGAATCAAGTTGTACATTGAACATGTTGATGTGATGATCATTGCTAAATACTCTAAATGTTCTCTTTTTGTTCATAGAAATGTATATGAAAATGAATATATGCCCTGATGAAGAGTGATAGAAACTCGAAACGTGTTGGGCCATTTACATCATTTGTATAATAATAAATATTTTGTACTTTTAACAAATCCGTAAATTGTCAAAAGAAATGTGTGGAATGATTCACTTTGGATGTATACACTAGAAATGTCTAAAGCATAATATGCTTAATAGTCAGTAAAAAGAAGGTGGGCCTAGTTGATAGCCCCTTTAGGGGGGCACCCTCACAGCAGACCATCCTCCTAATCCAAATGCACATTTAGGCTTTGGCCTCATAGATAGTATGCAGGGGACGCAGGTTTCCTACCCAGGAAATCATCTCTTTTTCAACCTTTCCAACCGCACCCATTCCGTTTCCTGGGCTGGCGAGTCTTCTCCCACCCACCCCCTTCATCGAGGTGTTGGGCCCGCTTCTGTTTTCTCTTTCTTCCTCCCCTCTTGCATCTCGAATTTCATCCTTTGGTCTGTCCCAACATCTTCATGCCGATGACACCCAGCTTTTCCTGTCCTTCTCTGCCTTTTCCCTCTTCTATTCACGCTACCTTAACTTCCTGCCTTTCAGCTCCCCAGTCATGGATGTCTGATCACTACCTCACTCTTCTTTTTTTTTAAAAAAACTTGGTTGTATCAGCAGTTATAAAGAGAACAACACATTTTCAACAAAGCTGAAGGTACAATTATAGCCCAATTTAGCGTTAAAAGTCTACGTCTTCCAACCTCCCTCACATACCTTCCCTCCCCCATCCCAACCCCCTCCCAAAAACCCTCTCCCGCCACCAATACCCATTTGTTCAGTGGTGTAGGTCCCTTTTAGCTATGTCTCAGAGGCTAAAGTTCACCATGTGTCTGTTTATTACCATTGTTGGCTCCCTATCGGGTCTCCCCCTCCCCTCTCTTCTATTCCACTCCCTTGCTTAATCAGTCCCCCGGGCTACCTTCCACCAGTCCCCATTTCAGCAAGAGGGCGCATCATTCTGCTTGAAACTCATCCATCCTATCATTCACCCCCGCTGTCAGCCGCAGTCTTAATCCCTCTAAAACGAAGGTCCTTTTCTTCACAGTTTCAACTATTCCTTCTCAACTGCTGCCCCCTCAGTTTCTTTTCCTCCCTCCCCACTCCCTATCTCTCCCTCTGCCTGGCGTCTACTTTGACTCTTCCTTGTCTATTACTATTTACATTTCATCCCTCTCTCGCTCATGCAGGGTTCATTTGTTTAATAGTCGCAAAGCTCGCCCATTTCTCACCTTCCATGCGATCAAGCTGCTCGTTCCCTCCCTCATCTTCTCCCGTCTTTTCTATTGTTCTTCCCTCCTCTTTGGAATTCCTATCTCTCACCTAACCCCTTTAAAATCTATCTAGAATTCCTCCGTCCGGCCCCTTTTTGTCACTTTCCCCTCGGGACTCCATGTCTCCCGCCCGGTTCACACGTCAATGGTTACCTTATCACTCTCGTCTCAAGTTTAATTTTCTATGTCTCATCTATAAAGCTCTCCACAATCGTGCCCCCTCCCTATCTGTCCTCTGTGCTTTCATGTTATTCCCCCACTCGACCTCTTCGCTCACAGTCCCAATATCTTCTATCCGTTCCTCGACCTCCCGGTGCCCAATCCCGTTTCCGTTCTTTCTCTCTTCTGGCTCGTCTTCACTGGAACGCTCTTCCTCTTTCCCTCCGTTCGCTCTCTTCTTAGCCTCTGCTTCATTCTGGCCTTAAGGCCCATTTGCTTACTTTGTAAATTTTGTTTTTTCTGTAATGTTACTATTTGAATCGGATCATTTATTTTCTTATTGTTGAGTGCTTTGGCGTAAAGCTCTATAAATCAAAATAAAATACAAATACAAAAAAAATCGGAAGACACCCGTGAGCATCTCAGATTTGCACCTGCTGCCTTTTACCTGATTCACTAAGGCTAAGAATGGAGCAAATCTGTAGATGCCCTGAGCTTCTCCGATTTGCACCTTCTACCTGATTCACTAAGGGTAAAAATTGAGAAAATCTGTAGATGCCCTGAGCTTCTCATATTTGCACCTTCTACCTTCAAAATTGATCCACAAAGGCTAAAATGGAGCAAATCTGGATATGTCTGTGAGCTTCTCAGATTTGCACCTGATGCCTTTTACCTGATTCACTAAGGCTAAGAATGGAGCAAATCTGGAGATGCCCTGAGCTTCTCATATTTGCACCTTCTACCTGATTCACTAAGGGTAAAAATTGAGAAAATCTGGAGATGCACTGAGCTTCTCATATTTGCACCTTCTACCTTCAAAACTGATCCACAAAGGCTAAAATGGAGCAAATCTGGATATGTCTGTGAGCTTCTCAGATTTGCACCTGATGCCTTTTACCTGATTCACTAAGGCTAAGAATGGAGCAAATCTGGAGATGCCCTGAGCTTCTCATATTTGCACCTTCTACCTGATTCACTAAGGGTAAAAATTGAGAAAATCTGGAGATGCCCTGAGCTTCTCATATTTGCACCTTCTACCTTCAAAACTGATTCACAAAGGCTAAAATGGAGCAAATCTGGATATGTCTGTGAGCTTCTCAGATTTGCACCTGATGCCTTTTACCTGATTCACTAAGGCTAAGAATGGAGCAAATCTGGACATGCCCTGAGCTTCTCATATTTGCACCTTCTACCTGATTCACTAAGGGTAAAAATTGAGAAAATCTGGAGATGCCCTGAGCTTCTCAGATTTGCACCTTCTACCTTCAAAACTGATTCACAAAGGCTAAAATGGAGCAAATCTGGATATGTCTGTGAGCTTCTCAGATTTGTGAATGCCGAGGGCTGTCCTGAGGTGCCCAGTAGCATGTCTTTGTGAACCTCACTTGCACCTCAAAGGTGATCTATGCCCCACCAGATTTGCACCAGTTCCGGAAAATGCGCACTTTTACTAATCAGAACATAAGTTGTTGCTACAGAGAATACAGTTGTTGCTACGGAGAATAAAGTTGTTGCTACGGAGAATAAAGTTGTTGCTACAGAGAATACAGGAAGCTTCTATTCTGAATACAAAATGTTACTACACGCAATGCACAGAGCTCCTATGCGGGATGCCCTCGGCCAGACTAAACAAATCCCAGTGTTCTGGTCAGAATGCTCATTACTTTAGCAAGTGTGCTACTAAACAAAAAAACACTTGTTACTATGGAAAATACACAGGGCTTCTAAACAGAGTCCAATGTGTGCATTATACAGGATACACACAGTTCCTATAGAGAATACCTCCTCTCACTTCACAGAAACCCAAAGCTCCAACAAACAATAACCACGGTTACTATCCAGAATGCTCACTTTACCTAAACAGAATACTGGTGGTTGCGTATGAGGATACAGAAGGCTTCTACACAGAATACCACGTCTTAATATAAAGAATACACATACATCTATACAGAATGCCATCTCTCACTGCACAAAAACCCAATGCTCCAACAAACAATAACCACGGTTACTACCCAGAATGCTCACTTTTACTAAACAGAATACTGGTGGTTGCGTATGAGGATACAGAAGGCTTCTTACACAGAATACCACGTCTTAATATAAAGACTACACATATCTTGTATACAGAATACCATCTCTCACTGCACAGAAACCCAATGCTTCAACAAACAATAACCACGGTTACCATCCAGAATGCTCACTTTTACTAAACAGAATACTGGTGGTTGCGTATGAGGATACAGAAGGCTTCTACACAGAATACCACGTCTTAATATAAAGACTACACATATCTTGTATACAGAATACCATCTCTCACTGCACAGAAACCCAATGCTCCAACAAACAATAACCACGGTGACCATCCAGAATGCTCACTTTTACTAAACAGAATACTGGTGGTTGCGTATGAGGATACAGAAGGCTTCTACACAGAATACCACGTCTTAATATAAAGACTACACATATCTTGTATACAGAATACCATCTCTCACTGCACAGAAACCCAATGCTCCAACAAACAATAACCATGGTTACTATCCAGAATGCTCACTTTTACTAAATAGAATACTGGTGGTTGCGTATGAGGATACAGAAGGCTTCTACACAGAATACCACGTCCTAATATAAAGAATACACATATCTTGTATACAGAATACCATCTCTCACTGCACAGAAACCCAATGCTCCAACAAACAATAACCACGGTTACTATCCAGAATGCTCACTTTTACTAAAAAGAATACTGGTGGTTGCGTATGAGGATACAGAAGGCTTCTACACAGAATACCACGTCTTAATATAAAGAATACACATACATCTATACAGAATGCCATCTCTCACTGCACAAAAACCCAATGCTCCAACAAACAATAACCACGGTTACTACCCAGAATGCTCACTTTTACTAAACAGAATACTGGTGGTTGCGTATGAGGATACAGAAGGCTTCTTACACAGAATACCACGTCTTAATATAAAGACTACACATATCTTGTATACAGAATACCATCTCTCACTGCACAGAAACCCAATGCTCCAACAAACAATAACCACGGTTACCATCCAGAATGCTCACTTTTACTAAACAGAATACTGGTGGTTGCGTATGAGGATACAGAAGGCTTCTACACAGAATACCACGTCTTAATATAAAGACTACACATATATTGTATACAGAATACCATCTCTCACTGCACAGAAACCCAATGCTCCAACAAACAATAACCACGGTGACCATCCAGAATGCTCACTTTTACTAAACAGAATACTGGTGGTTGCGTATGAGGATACAGAAGGCTTCTACACAGAATACCACGTCTTAATATAAAGACTACACATATCTTGTATACAGAATACCATCTCTCACTGCACAGAAACCCAATGCTCCAACAAACAATAACCATGGTTACTATCCAGAATGCTCACTTTTACTAAATAGAATACTGGTGGTTGCGTATGAGGATACAGAAGGCTTCTACACAGAATACCACGTCCTAATATAAAGAATACACATATCTTGTATACAGAATACCATCTCTCACTGCACAGAAACCCAATGCTCCAACAAACAATAACCACGGTTACTATCCAGAATGCTCACTTTTACTAAAAAGAATACTGGTGGTTGCGTATGAGGATACAGAAGGCTTCTACACAGAATACCACGTCTTAATATAAAGAATACACATATCATCTATACAGAATAGCATCTCTCGCCGCACAGAAATCCAATGCTCCAATAAATAATAACCACGGTTACTATCCAGAATGCTCACTTTTACTAAAAAGAATACTGGTGGTTGCGTATGAGGATACAGAAGGCTTCTACACAGAATACCACGTCTTAATATAAAGAATACACATATCTTGTATACAGAATACCATCTCTCACTGCACAGAAACCCAATGCTCCAACAAACAATAACCACGGTTACTATCCAGAATGCTCACTTTTACTAAACAGAATACTGGTGGTTGCGTATGAGGATACAGAAGGCTTCTACACAGAATACCACGTCTTAATATAAAGACTACACATATCTTGTATACAGAATACCATCTCTCACTGCACAGAAACCCAATGCTCCAACAAACAATAACGACGGTTACTATCCAGAATGCTCACTTTTACTAAACAGAATACTGGTGGTTGCGTATGAGGATACAGAAGGCTTCTACACAGAATAGCACGTCTTAATATAAAGAATACACATATCATCTATACAGAATACCATCTCTCACTGCACAGAAACCCAATGCTCCAACAAACAATAACCACGGTTACTATCCAGAATGCTCACTTTTACTAAACAGAATACCGGTGGTTGCGTATGAGGATACAGAAGGCTTCTACACAGAATACCACGTCTTAATATAAAGACTACACATATCTTGTATACAGAATACCATCTCTCACTGCACAGAAACCCAATGCTCCAACAAACAATAACGACGGTTACTATCCAGAATGCTCACTTTTACTAAACAGAATACTGGTGGTTGCGTATGAGGATACAGAAGGCTTCTACACAGAATACCACGTCTTAATATAAAGAATACACATACATCTATACAGAATACCATCTCTCACTGCACAGAAACCCAATGCTCCAACAAACAATAACGACGGTTACTATCCAGAATGCTCACTTTTACTAAACAGAATACTGGTGGTTGCATATGAGGATACAGAAGGCTTCTACACAGAATACCACGTCTTAATATAAAGACTACACATATCTTGTATACAGAATACCATCTCTCACTGCACAGAAACCCAATGCTCCAACAAACAATAACGACGGTTACTATCCAGAATGCTCACTTTTACTAAACAGAATACTGGTGGTTGCGTATGAGGATACAGAAGGCTTCTACACAGAATACCACGTCTGAATATAAAGAATACACACATCTTCTATACAGAATACCATCTCTCACTGCACAGAAACCCAATGCTCCAACAAACAATAACCACGGTTACTATCCAGAATGCTCACTTTTACTAAACAGAATACTGATGGTTGCGTATGAGGATACGGAAAGCTTCTGCACAGAATACCACCTCTTAAGCAGAAATCCCTCTGCCAATGTATGCACAACCAAATGTTCCTGTATATTGACTACTCCCCATAGCTAAGCAGAATATATCCATGCACTGTTACTAAATAGAACGCAAACCGTTCCTACAGCGAATGATTGCGGCTCCTGTGCAGAATACAGTTATTGCACAGAATACCCCCTGTCAATATACAGAAAACCCATTGCTATTTTAACGAAAGCTCATTGTTGCTACATGGCATACACACTGCTCCCATTCTGAATAGAACATTTTACTATACAGAAGGCGCATAGTCCCTACAGTGTTCAAAATTAAGATTCCATGAGGTGTCACTAATGCCAGCTCCTGGGTGCCGAGCATCGCCCTGTAGACAGGCGCTACTTCAGGGGAACCAGGAGCTACCAGGAAATGCCACTTTAACATTTTGCCCATAATGTATGATCCATTGTATTCAAATGTGCAGTAGATGTGTCCTGATCCCTGTGTATTAACATTCTCAAATACTCCAAGTTAATGCCACATATGCATGTTTGTAAGCCACCAGTTGGCCCCAGGAGCCAAAAGTAGCTCCTGGTGGCTTTTGGTTTCAAGCTGACCAGGCTCTCTTAGGCTAGAAGCAGGAGCTACACAGCTCGCAGCACCTTCGAACCCTGCCATATACAGAATACCCAGTGTCCCTATATGAAGTACTCCATGTTACTGTATGAAATATGCACTCATACTAACCAAAATAACTATTGCTAGGATCAATCATACCCCCTGTTACTATCTGGAATACTCACTGTTACTAAACAGAATATCGGTTTTTACTAAAGAGCATGCATAATGTTCCTGTTGTTATACAGAATACCCGCTTGCAATGGACAGGAAACCCAATGCTCTTTTAAAGAAATCTCACTGTTGCTTTAGAGAATGAACACTTGTATAATACACAGCACCCAATATGACTTTTCAGAATACTCACTGTTACTATGCAGGACACTGTCACAGCATATGCACTGTTACTGTATATAGCACACTTTGCTACTATACACATATCCACTGTTACTAGAGTCAATACGCGGCGTTGCTACACAGACTACCTATTCACTACAAATACAACTCACTGTTACTACATGTAACAGTCACAGTTACTATGCCTTATAGCCCTCATTTCTCTGTCACCCTATGGAATACTCACTGTTACTATGCACAGCACTGTCACAGCATATGCACTTTCACTGTATATAGCACACATTGCTACTATACACATATCCACTGTTACTAGAGTGAATACCCGGCGTTGCTACACAGACTACCTATTCACTACAAATACAACTCACTGTTACTACATGCAACAGTCACAGTTACTATGCCTTATAGCCCTCATGTCTCTGTCACCCTATGGAATACTCACTGTTACTATGCAGAGCACTGTCACAGCATATGCACTGTCACTGTATAGAGCACACATTGCTGCTCTACACATATACACTGTTACTAGAGAGAATACCCGGCATTGCAACACAAACTACCTATTCATTACAAATAAAACTCTCTGTTAATACATGCAACAGTCACAGTTACTATGCATCATAGCCCTCATTTCTCTATCACCCTATGGAATACTCACTGTTACTATGCACAGCACTGTCACAGCATATCCACTGTTACTAGAGTGAATACCCGGCGTTGCTACACAGACTACCTATGCATTACAGATAAAACTCTCTGTTAATACATGCAACAGTCACAGTTACTATGTGTTATAGCCCTCATGTCTCTGTCACCCTATGGAATACTCACTGTATAACTCTGTAAGCCTGCTCCTAAAATATCCCCTACAGAGCAGTGCTATTCCCGGAACATTCCGGCGATAAGCAGGCCGGGCGGCGCAGCACCGGTGCCAGCCCTCCCCCGGCATGCTGCGGGAGATCTCCCCGGTGAGACTTCCGTGGTGAGTGGTCGGCCTTTTCGGCTATTCCAGGAAAGTGAGTGGGTGCTGACAGGGTAATTGCACGCTAGGCCCGCGCGCAATGACAGCGACAGTACTCGGCGAGTCCCACCTCTGAACCGTGGCCCGGGCCTACATGATCATTACACTCTGTAATTGCGGTGCCGCACTGAAGTGACTGCATCAGCGGGGGACACCCATCTCTGGGACCCGCAGAGGGGGGCCATCCAGATTCTGGGGCCCCCTGTCGAGTCTTTTCCTTCCACTCCATTTTGGGCCCTGTTGGAACCGCATTCTCCGGCAAGAAAGGCAGTCGCCCAATCTCTTGTATTGTCGCACGTCATTGGTGGCAGAAGCATTCTGATTGGCCCTTTTCCACCCCACTAATTCTGGGACAAAAAACGTGATCACATCAGTCTCATTTCGAGGTCACACCTCCTACTTCCATTTAGCTTACAACAAATTGCATCATTTCTAAAGATAACCAGAAGTCCCGGTTTTGGGGGGACAGTCCCGGTTTTTGACAGCATGTGCACCCGATAAGTGGCTGTAAAATCGGCCAGTGCCCCACTTGTGAGACTAGAGTTTGAAGTCTGATCCTTGTCGGGGGACTTCTCTGATGAAGTGTGACGGCTGTCAGGCTACAGCTGCAGGGAAAGCCTTGTGTGAGGGCAGAGACAGCACCACCATAAGGGTCTCTTATTGCTGCCAAAAGAGACAGCGCCTGCAAATACACAGACAAAGGAACCAATGCTAAAGCGCTTGGTGAAGCGTTCCCAGTACAGCCCTGGATAGACCTCTATGGCAGGAACCCACCCTGCCACCAGACACATTTTATCCTGCAGCACTACAGTGCTGGTGGACCACGGCAATGGGCTAGACCTCTATGGCAGGCACCCACCCTGCCACCAGACACATTGCAAACCGCAGCACTACAGTGCTGGTGGACCACGGCAATGGGCTAGACCTCTATGACAGGCACCCACCCTGCCACCAGACACATTGTAACCCGCAGCGCTAAAGTGCTGGTGGACCCCGGCGAAGGGCTAGACCTCTATGGCAGGTACCCATCCTGCCAAAAGAGACACATTGTAACCCGCAGCACTACAGTGCTGGTGGACCACGGCAATGGGCTAGACCTCTATGGCAGGCACCCACCCTGCCACCAGACACATTGTAACCCGCAGCGCTAAAGTGCTGGTGGACCAGGGCAATGGGCTAGACCTCTATGGCAGGCACCCACCCTGCCACTAGACACATTGTAACCCGCAGCTTTACAGTGCTGGTGGACCACGGCAATGGGCTAGACCTCTATGGCAGGCACCCACCCTGCCACCAGACACATTGCAACCCGCAGCACTACAGTGCTGGTGGACCAGGGCAATGGGCTAGACCTCTATGGCAGGCACCCACCCTGCCACTAGACACATTGTAACCCGCAGCACTACAGTGCTGGTGGACCACGGCAATGGGCTAGACCTCTATGGCAGGCACCCACCCTGCCACCAGACACATTGTAACCCGCAGCGCTAAAGTGCTGGTGGACCCTGGCGAAGGGCTAGACCTCTATGGCAGGTACCCACCCTGCCAAAAGAGAGACATTGTAACCCGCAGCACTACAGTGCTGGCGGACCCAGGCGAAGGGCTAGACCTCTATGGCAAGCCCCCACTCTGCCACCAGACACATTGTAACCTGCAGCGCTGCAGTGCTGGTGCACCCCGGCGAAAGGCTAGACCTCTATGGAAGGTACCCACCCTGCCAAAAGAGACACATTGTAACCCACAGCACTACAGTGCTAGCGGACCCAGGCGAAGGGCTAGACCTCTATGGCAAGCCCCCACCCTGCCACCAGACACATTGTAACCTGCAGCGCTGCAGTGCTGGTGGACTCCGACGAAGGGAAAGACCTCTATGGCAGGTACCCACCCTGCCAAAAGAGACACATTGTAACCCGCAGCACTACAGTGCTGGCGGACCCAGGCGAAGGGCTAGACCTCTATGGCAAGCCCCCACCCTGTCACCAGATACATTGTAACCTGCAGCGCTGCAGTGCTGGTGGACCCCGGCGAAGGGCTAGACCTCTATGGCAGGTACCCACCCTGCCAAAAGAGACACATTGTAACCCGCAGCACTACAGTGCTGGCGGACCCAGGCGAAGGGCTAGACCTCTATGGCAAGCCCCCACCCTGTCACCAGACACATTGTAACCTGCAGCGCTGCAGTGCTGGTGGACCCCGACGAAGGGAAAGACCTCTATGGCAGGCACACACCCTGCCACCAGACACATTGTAACCCGCAGCGCTAAAGTGCTGGTGGACCAGGGCAATGGGCTAGACCTCTATGGCAGGCACCCACCCTGCCACTAGACACATTGTAACCCGCAGCACTACAGTGCTGGTGGACCACAGCAATGGGCTAGACCTCTATGGCAGGCACCCACCCTGCCACCAGACACATTGCAACCCGCAGCACTACAGTGCTGGTGGACCAGGGCAATGGGCTAGACCTCTATGGCAGGCACCCACCCTGCCACTAGACACATTGTAACCCGCAGCACTACAGTGCTGGTGGACCACGGCAATGGGCTAGACCTCTATGGCAGGCACCCACCCTGCCACCAGACACATTGTAACCCGCAGCGCTAAAGTGCTGGTGGATCCCGGCGAAGGGCTAGACCTCTATGGCAGGTACCCACCCTGCCAAAAGAGAGACATTGTAACCCGCAGCACTACAGTGCTGGCGGACCCAGGCGAAGGGCTAGACCTCTATGGCAAGCCCCCACTCTGCCACCAGACACATTGTAACCTGCAGCGCTGCAGTGCTGGTGCACCCCGGCGAACGGCTAGACCTCTATGGAAGGTACCCACCCTGCCAAAAGAGACACATTGTAACCCCCAGCACTACAGTGCTGGCGGACCCAGGCGAAGGGCTAGACCTCTATGGCAAGCCCCCACCCTGCCACCAGACACATTGTAACCTGCAGTGCTGCAGTGCTGGTGGACCCCGACGAAGGGAAAGACCTCTATGGCAGGTACCCACCCTGCCAAAAGAGACACATTGTAACCCGCAGCACTACAGTGCTGGCGGACCCAGGCGGAGGGCTAGACCTCTATGGCAAGCCCACACCCTGTCACCAGATACATTGTAACCTGCAGCGCTGCAGTGCTGGTGGACCCCGGCGAAGGGCTAGACCTCTATGGCAGGTACCCACCCTGCCAAAAGAGACACATTGTAACCCGCAGCACTACAGTGCTGGCGGACCCAGGCGAAGGGCTAGACCTCTATGGCAAGCCCCCACCCTGTCACCAGACACATTGTAACCTGCAGCGCTACAGTGCTGGAGGACCTCGACGAAGGGAAAGACCTCTATGGCAGGCACACACCCTGCCACCAGACACATTTAATCCTGCAGCGTTACAGTGCTGGTGGACCCCGGCAAAGAGATAGACGTAGACCACCATGGCAGGAACCCACCCTGCCACCAGACATATTGTAACCTGCAGAACGTCGGTGCTGATGGACCCCAACGAAGAGCTAGACCTCCATGGCAGGCACCCACCCTTCCACCAGACACATTGCAACCTGCAGAACTACAGTGCTGGTGGACCCCGGCGGAGGGATACACCTCGATGGCAGGTACCCACCCTGCCACCAGACACATTGCAACCCGCAACGCTACAGTGCTGGAGGATCCCGGAGAAGGGGTAGACTTCTATGGCAGGCACCCACCCTGCCACCAGACACATTGCAACCTGCAGCACTACAGTGCTGGTGGACCGTGGTGAAGGACTAGTTTACTGGAGGGACCCCCGGCCGGCCCATAGAGTCAGGGTTTGCTCCGCAGTACTTTAAGACGAGATAGCTGCACCTTGAGATGGATGGGGGTGCAGGTTTTCTTTCTCCAACACCAATCAATAAGGTTTGGCAAAGGGAATCCGTTTAATGACAAGTACAGAAAACGGGGAAACATGGAAATCGACAGTGATGCGACATCTCGTCTTGCTTCAACTCCCAAAAACTTCATACAAACAGTAACATTTATACCCAAAACTCATCATCATTGACTTGTAACACTCAAAAGGTAACATGCAATTCTATTGGTTGGAGAAAGGTAACTTGAATATAGGTGCTATATCTGTATATGGTAACGGAGTGCGGGGATTGTATAAACACTATCAGGTGGGCGTCTAAGCCCTTCCTTCAAAAATGACTATGGTAGACTTCACTAAAAGTACAATGTCTCATTGGTTTTACTACCTATAGGACCCTAGATTATTTGGTCCATTGTGATTGGGTTGGCATCAACCCCATGCATAAATCGCCACTTTAATTAGCAGCACGCAGAATGGTCAACCAGGTGCAGGATGCCCCAAGATTCATCCGGCCTCCCTTCCATCAATCATTACTTTAGTGGCTATGTGTCAATTAGTTGGCTGTGGTCGGCCTCAAAACTGTATCTTCTTGTCAGGAAAAGTTATGATATGTCTGTCTGGGTGACAGCCAGGCGTAGGTGTGAAACTGTGCCTCTTCTCGCTCGGCTGGTCACGTGCTAGCACACCAGGAATCTGCCTAGGTTTCCTTCTATTTGCGCATTTAATTCTTATTCGGCTTGCCACCTGCCTGGGCCTCCTTATCTCGGCCTTCCTGTGATAGGCTGTTCTGTTCTTAAGTTTCGATTCCGCAAAGCTACAATTCGCTCCTTCTATTGGTCTGACCTTGGCTCTTCCTGGCTCACGTTGCCTCTGCTGAGTTTCGATTCAGCCGTCTCTTCTCGTTTTAGCTGGAATATGAATCCTGTCCTGTTTGGCCTCTATTCTGCTTTTGTGTAAAGTGGATTTGCACTTACATAACATGCTTCGTTGAGGTAAATATGTATAAGTGGCGCTTGCCGCGGTTTATCTTCTACTAAGCATAGCAAGCCGCGCTGTTTTCTTAGCTTCTTGCGGTTTCAAGCATATGTACAGGGGTTAGCTGCTTGAATATCTTCATCCTGCTTACGCCTTAAGTTTCTTTATATTTCAACATCGTCTCTCCTTCTAATTTCACGATGTACTTATTCATGGCGTTTCGTCTTTTTGTGTCATCCTTGGGCCGTCATAACTTCTATGGGTGCATTAGTCCAGGCCCTCGTGACGTCACCCTTCGTCTTCCATTAAGGCCTTTGAGTTTCTTCCAGGACAGTGTTTAAGCAATCTTCATTTTGTTTCATTTGCTGGTAGGGTTTTCTCAATGGATACATTACTGCCCATGGTTGTCTGGTTATTGGTACTTCAATAGGTATTGTTCTTCTGATAGGTCCCGGCAGAGCCCTACTGCGGCTCTCTGCTGATTCATTTGCTTATCATATGTCACATATCGCGGTGTGAACATTCCTGGTACTTCAAAATGGGCGACTGGAGTGCAGGCCTTGCTCGGGATGTCCTCTACACTAAACCTCTATGGTAGGCACCCACCCACCCTGCCACCAGACACATTGTATCATGCATGACTGCAGTGCTGGTGGACTGTGGTGATGGACTAGACCTCTACGGAAGGCACCCACCCTGCCACCAGACACATTGCAACCGGCAGCACTACAGCGTTGGTGGACCCCGGCGTAAAGATAGACCTCCATGGCATGCACCAACCCTGCCACCAGACAATTTGTAACCCGCAGCATGACAGTGCTGGTGGACCCCGGAAAAGGGCTAGACCTCTATGGGTGGCACACACCCTGCCACCAGACACATTGTAATCTGCAGTACTACAGTGCTGGTGGACCCCAGCAAGTGGATAGACCTCTATGGCAGGTACCCACCCTGCCACCAGACATAGTAACCTGAAGCACTACTGTGCTGGTGAACCGTGGCGAAGGGATAGACTTCTATCCCGCTGCTATGTTATGCAATTGGCCATGCAACGTCTAGTTGATACCTGTGTGGCCCAACCATTCAACTGCTTAAGTTTGCATCCATCACAGCGGATTTAAGAAAAGCCATTTGTTATGCAATGTACAAGTACAGTCCTCTGGATACCCAGGACAGTGCAAGACTGCCCATGGCACCACCTGGCTCTGCCCTTGGCAGATGCACACTTTACATGTGACTAGTAACAGTAACGGCGTCAGATTCTCCATAGTGTATCGACCTCATTGAAATCGTCCCAAACCCACGTGCTGAAGGATCAGTCTGGCCCGCACAATCAGGCCACGCCTCCACGCCACAAGGCGCAAATCCATCCTAGGCTATGTTCTGCCTTATTGGGTCTCGTCAGTGAGGTGAGCGGCCAAGCAAAGCAAGCACGGGCCCCACGTCTGGGCCAATCGCTATGATAAGTAACGAGCATTGGCAAAGCCAACAGATTTGGCTCTGCTAAAGCGAAAAGCTTCAGCTGTGCTGTGCAGGCCTTCCACCAGGCCCCAGGCAGAGACCAGTGAGGTGGCCTGCTCGGCTGATGGTACAGGCGATCAGTGCCCCTGCACGCTCACTGTCCCGCCACCGGGCTCCCCAGCCCGGTGCCTTTCCGTGTGCATTGTGTGTTGTATGCCACATACACTATATCTATAACAAATGAACCCCCTGTGAGGCAAAACTCCTTGTGGACCTAAATCCCCAGTAATGATCCAGAACTATTTGTGACAATAAAGGTCAACCTGTATGAAATCAATACGTCGTCTCACTAGGCGGAACCCCCTACCTCCACACCTCAAAAGCATTGAATCACTCCTAGCTTTCCGGAAAGCGATAAATACCCGGCTGTTTGTATAACGCTTGCCCCTCTGAGGGGAGCACTCACTGTGTAAGTATGATACTTTATCTGTAACCCCCGATGTCTAACTATACTGGGGTGCTCACTGTAACCCAGAGCAATGAAATGTTGCTGCAACCGAGACACTCTCCTGCAACAGCGCCTCGATGCCCAAGGGCTGCTAGTGCGCTTTACAAATACAAATAAATAGGGTGCTACTTCTAAAAGGGCCAACTATGAGTCAATGTTGCCCAACTAGTGGGCAGAATCAAGTGGTGGCAGGAAAACTGCTACCAATGAGCCACCGTTAAAAGTGGTGATAGAGGGAGCACCTGCGAGCCAAAACTAGGGGGTCTCACTATTTGGTGCCACTCATAAGCCAAATCTAGTGGTGCCAGTATATGGTCTCTCGGAGCCAAATCTAACAGCGGCGCTATATAACCCCCCTGGCGCCTAAACACTGTAGTTTAAACACGTGGTGCTACAGCTCACTTATGAGGCAAACCTAATTGTGGCGTTAAAGTGCCACCTCAGAGCCAGCACTAGGTATGATGCTAAAGCACCAGCTATGAGTCCAAACTAACATAGACATGAAAGCGACACATGCAAACCAGAATGAAGAATTGCACAAAGCACCACTGGGAAGGCAAACATCTCTCCTCACTTGCCAGTAGGAAATCACCATCCTAAGAACACCTGAAACCAGTTGTTCTGCCTCCACAATCCCATCACTCTTTCTACACACTCTACCAATGTTTTTGCATTACTAGGTGGCGCTCCTATCAGCCAAAACTAAAATGGCAGGGATGGAAGCTCTTGAGCTAATGGCTCTTCATCACTGTGATTGCCTCTGGCCGGTATTGTTCATCACAAATAAGTCATCTGTGCCATTACAGAAGGTTACACATCTTATGCAAATCAGGCCGAGCGCACCGCACCAGGTTCAGTCCACCGCCAACTGCTAGGCCAAGACCCCGCTGCATCAGGCAAGGAGCAGCTTGATGCTTTTCGGCCTCATTCTGCCTTTTCAGGGATGCAGGGGGAGGGGGTGCAGCCAAAGTATGTTGGGCAGTGAGTAGAGGTGTTCACAGCTCAATGTACCCGCTCCACTTAGGGAGACTCGGCAGGAGGGAGGGGGCTGGGGGGGCATGCATTGGCGCTCCTTTTGCCGTCAGTGTTATGTTATGTTACGAGTATTTATAGAGCGCGCACCATCACCAGCTAGGCAAAACAAGGGGGGGTTCTGGGAGTTCCTCTACCAGCACAAACACGGACCATTGACCTGTTCTTGGGTGGATGGCTCCCGGGAGAGTCTCAACCAAGTCTTTAGCTCATTGTCCCTTTCACAGAGAAGAAATATCCCCACATATCAGTCTTTGTCCTGCACAGGAGCAGTCCAGCACCGAAATGCTTGGCAATTCTCCTCTGAACAAGAGTACCAACAGCAACCCCAGACACGTGTTTCGGCCTAGTCGGGCCTCATCAGTGAGGTGGAGCTGTGCCTCTCTAAGAACAGCGAGCAACGGGTCCATGTCTGGATTCCCCTGTTAACTTAGGGTGAAACCCAAAGCTACTTAATATGCAAAACAAGGGGGGTTCTGGGAGCTAGTGCATCATGGCACAGTATGAAAAAGTCAGCGGATAAAGAAAAGCAGCAGACTAGGCAGAAAACAAGGTTTTAACCGCCCACCGAAACAGCAGATGATCACTGATACTACAGAGTGGGAGAGGGAAAGTGTCCCAGAGCAGAGCTGCGCCGACCGTGGAAGAGCGCCCAGCCCATGCACGTGCACTTGCAGCAAGGGACAGAAGTTGACTAGATCGTTCGCCGTCACCCTTCCTAGTGGAAGGACGAGCTGGCCCTGTCCGCAGAGCAGTAGCCCTCTCTTCACAAGTAAGCCATACACTTCGAAATGACTCTCACCAAAAAGTCTAAAACCTTGTGCCGGCCATTATCTGTGGATGCCCCATAACTCTGGAACTGACTCCAGCACCGGCAGTGAAGGGCTCTCCAAGTCCTTGCCCTGATTCAGAGTGTTTTACAATGGGGTTTTGCCATTATAAAAACGCTTCTGTGAATTAGGCCCCTTGTCTCTTCCTATTTTTCTGTATGACCTCCCCCCATTCTCTGAGGTCTTCGCTTTGTATTCCCCCTAGCCGGCGGACATGCCTTCCGCACATTAGCGACTCCTCCCGGCCCCTTCAGATTAGGTTCGCGCTTTTTATAAGGACGTTGAATACATTAATAATAAGTGAAGGCGCGCAGCGGTAGCTGCCTCCATTTACATTATTAGTTTGCGGATGGCCGCACACGGATTGGCGTGCCCACTGGTGCGCCCTGCTTTGGCCTTCCAGGAATCAGCCATTTTCCAAAGCCCATCCGAGCCGCCGCGCACCCCTATTGCCCACAGTGGCCAATGCATATAAAAGGTATTACCCATTTTACTCGTTCATTTTTGACCTAATTATAGCTGTACGGTTTCACCTTCTTCCCTTTTGACCTAATTTAAAACGTACCTCCAATCCTGTAAAACATAGCATTTAGTGTTCTCTTCCTGTGTTGGTGCCATTCTCTTCTTTTCGTTCGGCATTCCGTTTTCTTTCTGTTAAATAATGTTTTCATTTTTGACCTACTTACCTGAACATGAGGGGCAGGGGTTGCGGGGGTGTCCCCCGCTCATTTTGTTCAGGGTCTGCGGGCTCTGGGGTTGCAGGGGTGTCGCCTGCATCCTTAACAATGGGTGCGGGGGACAAAAATAGCTCGGGCCCCTGTTTTCAATGAACAGTCAAAACGGGTGGTGCCCCAGCACTTTTACGGCGGGCAGTCTGGCCACAAACAAAACGTTTGCAGGCAGTTCATAGACATCCAAATAAAATGGTGGTCACAGCAGCAGTCCTCATGTTACCAGTGATACGGTCAGAATGTCCAGGCCAGAGCACCAGGCAGGTAAACCCTTCCATGGACCGGGGCTAGGAAGCGCCTGTTGCGGAAAGTACTCACTTGTCACTCCGTCATCGGGTGTGACTCACTCGCTGACACACTCATTCAGCTTCACGCTGCCCCACTTGTTCACACGCTCACTCAGTTATGTTATGTGATTGAGCATTTGCATAGTGCCTTTTTTACCATTGATTTGATCTCAAAGCGCTGTGGGTTGAATTCCATGGGTGGTTGAAGTCCAGGTTAGTGGAGAGAGTAGGGTAGTAAGTAGTGCTTGGGTGCGCTCTGTATGTGTGCAGCCAGGCCATATTGTCGTGGTGGGGAACTGCATTGTAATTCTAGGAGTGTGCTGAGGTTGTGTGTGGTGAGTAGTGTGTGTGCACTAAGGGATTTGACTTAGGGGTAGCTGCCTTCTAGCGGAGGTGGTGCTTGTAAATGAGATTATGTGTGCGGCTCGGCCGGTTTATGCCGGCTTAGTTCCACTAACTCGCTAATGCACTTCCACTCACCAGCACACTCACTCAGTTGTCACTCACTCACACAGACTCTCTTGGACTTAGTCATGGTCTCAGTTATTCACCAGTGCAACCACTCACCGAATCACTCACTCACTCATCCATCCACTGATTCACCCATTCACTCCACCTCTCAGCCGGCTACCCACTTAGGCACTGGCTGTCTCATACACTCATTCATGGATACATGTCGATGAATTATAGTGCGCCCGCTCTCTGTATAGCAATCATTCCTCAAGTATCAGTATTGCACCCAGGGCTGGACTGGCCTATAGGGAACTCTGGAGATTTCCCAGTAGGCCGCTGCACCCTGTGCCTCTTTTGTGTGGCATTTCCAAATGTTCTCATAGGAAAAAGATTGGGCTTGCTGAAAATGTGTAATATGGGGTTACTTTGAACATTATTTTCAGGGGCTCTTCCACCCGCCCGCCTCCCCATCCCCCCCTCCCCCAGTCCACCCCTGGATCTAGCTTCCCACTGGATGAAATCAGGGTGTGGAAATGGCCAAAAGATCTTGGGCTGGCAAAGCACCATGTGCGGAAGCCTCTGACTGCTGTGGGCATGGCCCACATGGCACAGACCAAAATACCTCAAGTCATGTGTGCCAATATGTGTTTGAGACATTGCAGTGCACAGGCCTCAGCCAGAGATGAAAACTAGCAATGCTGTGCACTTGAACAGTTCTTCATGAGTGGGCCTGGGAGACATGGCAGCCACTGCTTTCAGTGGGATATGAAATCGATGAACAGAAGGTGTGGCCAAAGTGTGCTGGGAGGGGCCTAAAGGAGGGGCATCTGGAGTAGGCAAGGGCCTGTATTTTTGGGTCACTCAGCATTGTCTCAGGTCATCTTGCCTGCATACTGTAAATAAAGCGCCCCCTGGTTCAGTTTCCTAGTAATGACGTCATTTTCTCATTATGCAAGCAAATCAATTAGCGAGTAAATCACTTTCATTCTGTAAATAAATCACACTTGCTCATTGTACTTAATAGCTTTTCTTTAATGCTCATTTAATGCTGGATGCTTGTCACGTGATAATTTGCCGCTGTTAACGCCCTGCCTCCATTTCTTCTGGATTTGGCCCAGTAGGAAACAGCGAGGAAGGGCTGTTGTTATGCACATATTCCCTGGGGAGGCCCTAGTCTTATCATTCTAAAGGTTGTGTCACTTTAAATGTGCTTTTTGCTGGCCAAAGACTGACCTCTTTTTATTATTATTATTAGATTGTTATTATTGATATTTATTGAGTGCGGACCTAGCTGCGAGAAGAAACAGAGAGCTTTACAGAGGTAACAACAGAACAGACATACAGTGGGGGGGTGGGATGTAGAGGGACACAGATGATGGGGACAGCTGTACAGGGTGGCGGGGAGCAGAGAGGCGTGCAGCGTCTAACGAGTCACGTGATGGCACAGGTGTTGAGGAGGAGAGACTCCTCGAAGTGCTGGGGCTTGAGTTCTTTTCTGAACTGTAGGAGCGTGGCGGCGAGTCTGATGCTGACGGGGCGGAGGTTCCATAGTCTTGGAGCATAGGCGGAGAAGGCTTGTTTTCTGGTCCTTTCCTTTTTGCAGCGGCAGATTTCAAGTCTGCACGTGTCCGCTTTAGCGCGTTAACTTATCACTGACATGTTGACCCTGGTCTCAGCTCTTTGGTGGGGGGGCAGGTAATGTGCTTGCATGTCAATGAAGTTCATGTTATGCACTATGATAAACCCAGGGAAAACATCCCACTGGCATTTCAATTAGGAAACAGCTACATTTTAATTTAGGAACCACACGTCTGCCTCAGAAGTGGAATTTAGGAGGCCCCCAGACAACATTTTGAAATGGGCAAACACTGAGCCCCTATGCATCTTCAGCTGACCCTGAAATCACACATGATAAAGAGGAGGGGCACTAATCGAACCAATGTAAGTTACTTGCTGATTTGCATAAAATCAGAAAGCATTATGGGAACATAATGGAAGCAAGACGACACGGAGCACCACAGGTTCGATCCCCGGGTCCGTGCCAGGTTCAATCCCCGGGTCCGCGCTTAGAAACTCTGGGTATTAAGCGCATTATAAATAACCTATCATATCATAAGAGGGGGCACACATTTTGACATATCACATGTATGTGACAGTGATACAGGCCTGAAACCCTAATGCACACTGGCATGCCTGCTTAGTTCATTTGTGATAATACATTAGTAAAACAGCGAATGATTGCAACCCTTGAGTCATGTGCAGGTGTCTGTGCAGCCTGAGCCTTTGTGGGGCAGGTGTGGGCTGTATTGATTCAGCAGCAGACGGCTTCACTGTACACATTTCTTCTACAGCATATGTTACTCACTCAGTCTTTAACACGCACCACCTGTGCGTGCTGTGCACACTCAAGCTCTACAGGAAGATAACTCACTTAAAGGTTCGCCATGGTGTTTTCTCGTGGGGGACTGCGGGTTGCCAGGCTAATGGGCAGTTTGAGACTGTCTGCCAGTGGCTTACTAGAAGCCCTGATCACAGCACAACCCTCGAATACAGAGATGACAGCAAACAGTGCACTGTGTGTCGGTGCCTGTTCCTGAGCAGGCACGAGAAGCATTGTGGTGTGCCGGGCTGAACCACAGGCACAAACCAGCTATGCCATGTCTACAGATGCACACGCGAGTGCCCTCTTGTACACCTCAGCCGACATGGCATTGCATTGGGCGGCACACATAGCATTGCATTGGACGGCACAAATGGCATTACATTGGCGGTCCACATGGCATTGCATTGGGTGGTACACATGGCTTTACATTGGCACACATGGCATTACATTGGTCAATGGACCTTGCTTAATTTTGCTCTTTAATACGTGACTACCCACCTGGGGAGAGCAAGGTATCAACCAGGTGCCCTTTCTGATAAACACTACATTGGGCAGTACACATGGCATTGCATTGGGTGGCACACATGGCATTACATTGGGTGGTACACATGGCATAGCATTGGGTGGTACACATGGCATTGCATTGGGTGGCACACATGACATTACATTGGTGGTCCACATGGCATTGCATTGGGCGGTACACATGGCATTGCATTGGGTGGCACACATGTGATTACTTTGGCGGTCCACATGGCATTACATTGGGCGGTACACACGCCATTGCAGTGGGTGGCACAAATGGCTTTACATTGGGCAGTACACATGGTATTGCATTGGGTGGTACACATGGTATTGCATTGGGTGGTACACATGGCATTGCATTGGGTGGCACACATGGCATTACATTGGCCGTCCACATGGCATTGCCTTGGGCAGAACACATGGCATTGCATTGGGTGGCACATATGGCATTGCATTGGGCTACACATGGCATTGCATCGGGCAGCACATATGGCATTGCATTGGGTGGTACACATGGCATTACATTGGGCGGTGCACATGGCATTGCATTGGGCAGTACACATCGCATTGGGTGGCACACATGGCATTGCATTGGGCTACACATGGCATTGCATCGGGCGGTACACATGACATTGCATTGGGTGGCACAGATGGCATTACGTTGGGTGGTACACATGGCATTGGGTGGAAAATATGGCATTGTATTGGGTGGCACACATGGCATTGTGATATCCATGTCATTATTTTATCCTGGAGTCACCATCGTGTTACCTCTTTCCTATCCATTATCCATTCCCTAGCGGTGCTGTTGGGGTCCCCTCGCCTCAACCTCTGAAACAACTGTTTGTTTCCCCAGGTTGTTTTTCTACGCATGCCCATAACAACCACCTGGGTCCTCCCCACTCCTCCTATCCTGGAAACAGTGTAAGGTTCCCGGTCAGTAGTCTGCTACTGTGAGGGCGCTTCATGCTGTGTGCCCTCTGCCAGAGTTGCCCCCCACCTCCTCTTTGGCAGTGCCTCTCACTGTGGTGTAGGCAGAGGGAACTACCTGCAGAGCACATCTACTGCCCTTCCTATAGCTCTATAGGTCTAACGCAGTAGGTGTAGCAGGAACCTATGGGCAGCTCTTCTACCTCCCTTACCTGCTCAGCACCCCAGACACTGGCCTCTAGATGGAGGGTCACCAAACAGCTTGCACTAGGACCCCCGCCCATAAGCTGTGGAACCGCTAACCTTATGGGGCATCATACATTATATACATAAACAATACGCAGACTGTTGTTTGTGTTGGCAATAAAAAGGCTTGGCTATTTATTAAACATAATACTAATGACCCAAACAGGAGTATTGTGTTTATTTCCCAACGAACAGGTGTGCAGTGTTATCATAGTTCTGTACTTTTGGGCACTTGGGCGGGAACTGGAAGTTGCCCTTCTTTGTTCACCGGATGCCCCCAAGGTTAGGCCCCCAGGTACATGTGTTTGGGACCCGTACGTTGTCTGGTGGGCACTCCTATGCATGCTGGCAGCTTCCTTCCAGGCCAATGCCGCCACCCCTGAGTGGTTCCACGGCCACGCAAGTTCCCCCAAAAGACCTTTGCTCTCCTTGCATCCCCCTGTTGCTAACCTGTTCAAATTCCCTGTGTGGAATAATTCCATCCCTTTTACTGACAGGTGGGCTCCATCTCAGTGGAAATAGGTCCGGGTCGGAAGACCAACTATACTCCCGTGCTTGCTGAAATTCAGGGCCCTACTTGTGCAGAATTACAGCGTTATTAACCTCCATCTCATTTAAGTCTTGTGACATTTGTAATTTCCTTTGCTGTAGCCGGGCACTTACTGTATTGCTTGGCTGTCTTTTCTGCCAATGTGCTGTTGGCCAACTTCATCAAGACCCTTGTGGGGGCCTCCGGGTGTCTGACAGGCAGTGGGCCTCGGTAGGCACCTTGCTCTGAGGTGCGTTTGTCGCACGCAGATGTCTTATGCGGTCTCGGCCGTTCGGCATGTAACCGTCAGCTGTTTTCGTGAGTTCTCTGTCAGCACCTCTCAAACCTCTTTTGGCACTTCCGTCATCATCTGGTTTGCGTCTGGCCGGAGGCGCCGGAATGTATCCCACTGTAAGCGAGATAAAGCGCCAGCGACATCATTCTCTGCTCTTGCGATGCTGTTCTTTGGTTCATGATGCTGCCCCCCCCCCACCATATTATCCGACCAGACAACCAGATCTGTGTTGGTCAAATCCGCAGCCCACAGCTTTAAGGCATGCCTTTGGCCAAGGACCGCAAGCCAACTTTTCTTCAAAATGTTGAGGCCCCTCATTTTAGGGCATTTCATGTGGGGGCATTTTCCAGTATTTTGCTGTTTAACTGCAATCCATAGCTTTAAAGCAATTTCTGTGGGGCAGGTTTGTGTTGACATTTTCTGTCCCGCCGCATTTGCAGTTGTTATTGTCTTGCGCCATGTGCCTGACCCATTGAAATTCTTCTTGCCTCTACCCTTATGTGTAAGTTTGATTTTCTAACCCTTAGTTTTTAGCTCAAGGTTTCTGGAAGGGATCTTCCCTGGTGGCGAAGTAGGGCCTTATCGCCAGAGACTGCAATTCTCTGACTATCCCTTTTCTTTTTTGTTTTCGCCCCGATTGCCTTAAGCAGGTATTTTATTTCACCTTTTAGGAGCCAAGCATTCTCCTACATCGGTGCCTACTTCTACTAACTACCGCCATATTATCCGACCAGGCTACCAGTTCCCTATTGCTCAGCTCTGCAACCCTTAACTTTAAAACAGACCACGTGGGGAAGATTTCCAGCAGCGTTAGGCTCTCGGTCACCCGTGCTTGCGCCATGCCTTGCGCCATGCCTTCGGCCACGGGTCCGCCAACCAATTGTTCTTCAAAATGTTGTGGCCCTTATTATTGGGCTGTTTCCTGTGGGGAAGGTTACCAGATAGTTTCCTGGTTCTGGCCCACCTGTGTTTGGGACAATTTTAACAGATCCTTGCTGCTTAAATGCGTGACCCATAGTTTTAAGGCAATTTATGTGGTTAAGGTTTGCATTATTGAAACTTTCTGGCCCACCCGTATTTTCTGTGTTTAATGGTGTACGCCATATACCTGCTCCATTGGAAATCTTCTGGCCCCTTACCCCACATCTTATGTGTAGGTAGGAGTTTCGAAGCCTTAGTCTTTTAGGCCTAAGCTTCTGGAATAACATTGGTCTTGGGTTATCATCCTTGCTGCGGGTTGAGCCTGTCAGCCAGAGCCTGTAATTCTCTGCATGTCCATTTTTTGGGGGTTTTGGGAGCAGGGCTTGCAGGGGTGTGCCCCGCTCCTTTAAAAATAATGTGCAGGTTGCGGGGGTGTCCCCCGCAGGTTCCATGCCTTAATATTGCCGCAAAAATTTGGCATTATTTTTGTATGGCGATATTTTTGTATGGCGATATTTTTGCGGGGATATTAACACATGGAACCAGCCCTATATCTACCTCTTTCTGCCTTATTGTTTGACTTTGCGGCGGGGGTGAAAGGAAACGCGATTCTGGCCCTTCATTCCAGAAACATCTAAAACGCCTCCCCCCGCCCCCACCCCCGACTTAATGAATCATTTCTCTTTCTAACCAAGCAGGAGCAAACACCGTATTTGTTACGTTCATTATCGAGGAGCTCTTCCGTCTGTTGCTTGTACTCCCCGCATCACCGAGCGTTATTGGTCCATTACTGATGCTTCGGCTCCAGACCAAGTGGGCCTGGCGGGCTTTACCAAACTGGAATCGTTCACTTCAAAACCTGCATCTCCCGCCATAGGTTTCCCATGTTGTGGAGGGCGGCGGGAGGCCAAGACTGCTTAGAAGCGACCGCAACCTAACCAGCATAAGCTGAGTCCATGAATGCAGAGTCCAGTACACTCAGGCCAGAGGGTTTCTTCTGCAGTGCTGCTCCAGCAGTCCTGCCTTCATAGGGCAAAGCGCCCTGAGGCCGTCTCATGCCCCAGGCACCAGGGAGTCCCGCATCTGCAGCACACCTAGGTGCATGGCTCTCTGTTTCCCCCTCTTCTATTGTTCTCTTCCCCCTTTAGAGTAAAAGAGGGGACAGAACACCACTGCACTAGGTGCTAGCAGCTCGGCTGTTTGGGTCCCCTGCGTGTCAGGCTCTGAGTAGCCCCAACGGGGGGAAATGGGGACGGGGACAGGCAGGGGCCTCTTTGTCACCATGTGCAGCTCCCAAGCGTAAGGGCTCGTGCCCTTTACATTCGTGGGGGGGTGCCCCCCTCATTACGCGACACTAGACACTAGAGCTGATGCAAGCAAGTATATTCAGGCAGCGTGCACAACAAAGTTCTGTCTGGTGGTGGCGCAAGGAAGGGGTCCTTTCACATTTAGTTGCTGCCATCTTTTGATGCACGCTTTTAAAGTGGAGGCTTTCCTCCCGCCATCTTATTTAACCCTCTAATGTTTAATAATAACTGTCTGGTTGCAGTCAGCGACGGCTTCAGGGCCTTTCAACCTTTTGAGTGGAAACTGGCCCCCTCCCCAGTAGCTGCCCCATGTTGGCAGCCTTATGTCACAGGATGTAGTCCTTTAATGCGGGCCATTAAAAGTGTGCTGCGTGCATGTTAAAGGCTGCCTTTTGCTGGCGCCCTCAGGCCGTCACCTTCCTCTTATCACCTCGTTGCATTTTCACTCTGGTTACCCCAGCATCAGCACTCTGCCGCCAAGGATACATAAATAGCTTTTCAGCAGGCATTTAGATTATCAGCTCCCCGCCGGCCGGCTGGCTCCTGTGATAATCTGCAACTATTCTTTGATTTAATTATAATGTAAGCACCTAACGGGTGCCACAGGCTGTTTTTCCCAGTTGTAAGGCGGGGGCAGCCAAACACCATGTTGAAATGGGCCCCAGCTTGCTCTGACCCATCTTCAGCCAGCCCTGGTTGCGGCCTGTTTTTAAGCCACGCCAAGTTGTAGTGTCCAAATGTATGTGTGCTTTGATTGTGGTTGGAGTGGACGTGGGCCTGGAGGAACAGCCTGACCGTGGGACCATTCCGACTTCCCGCCCCCACCTCCACGCAATGTACAGTGCCATTGCATATCAGTTCTAGTATATAACACAGCTGGCTACATGTAGGCAGGGAGTATGAGTGGGAACAGGGCCGGCCTTAGGGCAGGGCCACCTAGGCGACTGCCCAGGGCGCAATTAGCTTTCTAACACGCCAGCTCAGGAGAGTCTTTCACGGTCTCACCTGAGTTAGCGTGGTGGGAGAAGGTTCAGCAGGTGCCCTAGTGAAATTAAATGCACCCGCTCTAGTGCTGGCACTGGGCTTTCAAGCGTGGGAAAATAGGGTGATGATGCTTTCACATCGGCACCCTATCGAGGTGATTATCTTCCTGCTCTGGTGTGGGATTGGGGCGGGTTTTATTGGAATAGGGTGCTGATGCTTTCACATCGGCACCTTATTTCAGTGATTAACTCCCTGCTCCTACGCCGGTGCGGGGAGTTAAAAAAATGTGGTGCCTCCCTTGCCAATGACCAAGGGCACATCGGGGGGTGCCACATTTTACTTTCATTGCCCGGGGTGCTGCTGGCGCTAAGGCCAGCACTGAGCAGGAACTGTCTGTGTTTTCCGGTTGCCTGTATTTCCAGCTCCGTAGTCGAGAGCAGGGGTAGCAGACATTTCCCGCTCCTTCCTCTGACTGTGATGCGCAGTGAAGCTGTACAGTGGTCTTGCTGTCGGGTAACGCAGGACATATGCCATCAGGGGGACACAGCACAGAACCTTCCTCCAGCCTCTGCTTGCCCCCTTCTCCAGCTCTCGTGTGGTAAGCCGGGACAGCAGGAAAATAAGATAGGACTGTTTTGACCTATTTTTTGGGTATTGTGGTTTCTTTTCTTGTTCAGTGGCAGGATGCCTTTTTAAGGTGATTGTTTGTGCTTCATAAGACCTATACCATACCAAGAGGCAAATCCCGCTCCCTCACCTGCCTGCAAGGTGCTGTGTCTCTCTCCCTAACTCAGCTGAAACAAAGCGGAAGCTTCCAGTAGCTTGATGCTGACACCCGTGGTTACCTCCCCCTGCACTGCATAGAGACTCTATACAGCGGTCTCGCTGCATTTCTACCTATTCTGTCTAACAGGCTCAATGGGTGTCCATTTTACCTATACTTCTGAATGGATCGCATGGGGATCACTGTAAATGTCTGTTGCCTAATGGCGGTCCTATATACACTGCTTGATGGGGTTCAATATCAACTTTACTGCCTTATGTGGCCATACCTATACTCGATTGCCTTTTGGCATCGTGCCTATGCTGCTGAATGAGAGCCGTTCTTGCCTATACTGCCCAATGGTTCCATATGCAAGCTATCATTAGCTACATTGTCCAATGGTGCTAGTCCGTCTCAAGGATGTCGCCATGACTCCGTCGGATCTGGATGATTGCTTTGTACGCTACCCAATGGGTCCCTTCGTATACTGCCTATTGGAATGCATTACCTATACTGCCTAATGGAAGCCTGGTGGTGGTCGTTATAACTTAGGGGTTGGCCTAGTTATAATGCCTTACAAAGGGTCATCATTAGCTATGCTGCCCAATGGGTGCATGGCAATACTTCCTTTTATCGGTCCTAAGCTACCTAATGGCCATCAGATACGGAGATCATTGGCCTGACAGAGTCAGATTGATCTTCAACCGGTCCCTCCAGTTAATAATATCTTCTTCACGGAGACAGAGGTCTCTGTGGCCATTGCTCATTTCAAATCAGGAAAAGCAGCTGGCCCAGATGGGTTTTCCTCAGAGGTGTTTGCTGGTCAGGGTAATTGGTGGGTCCCCATCCTGGTAAAACTCATTGAGGCAATTGATGGGGCCGAGAAGATTCCTTCAAGGTGGCAGGGTGGGATCATAGATCACATTTTTAAGGGAATATGGATGTTCCCAATTGTTGTTGTCCCATCTCGCTACTAGAGATTTAGGCCTAAACCTGTGCAAATTGCAACCTGAGTAGAGTAGAAGATTTGGTCTTGGAAAATAATATCCTGCACGCAGGCTTCAGGAGCGGGTTTGCAACAATAGAGCACTGCTTTATTTTATCGATAATTGTTGACAAATATTGCAAAGTCTGAAGCGGAGCTGCATATGCCGCCTTTCTAGCTTGAGAAAGGGCCCTTAATGTAATCGATAGAGGAACATTCTGGAAAAAAAGAATATCATTGGGGATCCCGTCCAATTTATTAAGATTGGTTCAATTATGCTACGGCCAGACTAGGACGGCAGTGAGATATGGAGGAGTAGGTATTAATACTTAGACCAATGGGGGGTAGAAGAGGGTTGCCCGTTGTGCTACTTCTCTTTATACTTTTTATGACAGATTTTGACCCTGGAAGACATAATGGTAGGGTGTGCACGCCGGGGCTGGCTAATAAGGAACACAGTGCCCTACTCTGTGCAGACGACACAGTCATCCTGGCGCTTACTCGGACAGGTCTGATGCAAGGGCTAAACCTTGCAGTGGATTTTTTCTGGAAGCACACAAATGAAAGTTAAATAGAGATAAAACCAAGATTGTGATTTTAGGAAAAACGAAGAAATCTTTAAGATGGGAAATAAAAGGAGACCCCATCGAAGTGGTGGACTCTTACATTTATCTGGGCCAAACATCTTGAAAGAATGGTCTCTGGAAGGAACACATCAGTTTCCAGGCAGATAGGGCTAAAACCAGCCTTCAGGGATTACAAAGGCTTTATTTTAAATACGGAGCCCGTAGGCTTGATAAGTGCATAGAGGTCTTCAACTGAAAGGTGGCAACTCAGATGTTGTACGGTAATGAGATCTGGGGGGACACAGTTACTGTAAGCCTCTGGAGGTAGTCCAGTCGAACCATTGGCACCAAATTCTGGGGCTTCCTCCGGGTTGCCCGAGCAGTGCACTGAAAATAGAACTGGGGATACAGATCATCATGTCCAGGGCACAAGTTAGACATCTGGCGAATTTCACTAAACAAAAATTGGGGACATAAAAATCCAAATGTTCAGCTGGGATTTGCAGTGATGGAGGGTGTCCCGGCACTACACAAGCCGGATTGGCATAAAATAGGAAGTAGGCTTTGGCACCAGTTTTAAGCCAAAAAAAGGGCTGGACAATCCAGATTGAGTTAAATCTGAAATTAAAATCTGGTTTAGAGGTAGAGCGTTGGCCGAAGAGTCAAAAATGATGCAATCCTGTCATGCATGCTGGACATATTACCTCTGGACCTGGAACGGCATCTTCACGCAGAACGAGTTATGCTCATAGAACTGCTAGGCCCTTCTATTCTAAATGGAGATTGTTTGATGCACTGCTGGGAAAACTACGTCTGCATTATTCACGTCGTTAAATTCATGTGATTCAGGTTAGTCACGTGTGTTATGGCAGTACGTTCATAAGCAGCGTGGATATGTCGCTCGCTGCTTCTGATTGAACCAATATGGCATTTGGTAGATGAAACTCTTGATCTGCGTCCTCGCATTCTCTTCAGTTACTTCCTTGGCTTCTTCGGCGTGTTTTTCTTCCACACGAGAATTCCTGGAGCTGCTGTGTGGAAGTCACAAGTTGGCCACAATGTCTGCATGCTCTTCAGTCGCGTGTATTCTGACACGCGGGTTCCTGATTTCTTTGCATGCTGCTTTCCTGACTACGTGAAGTTGGTCGCATGTAAATCCCACGCGGACGCTGTTTCCAAGCGCGGCTGTCCTGGGCTGCGTGTACTTTGTTCGCAGGTAATACACAGGCGGACTCTGGAACTCTTCAGGTATGGCTGCTCTGACTGCGTACACTTCTGTTTGCGTATCGCATGCGGTCTACTCTTTACACGCTGCAGTCCTAGCTGCGTGTCCTTGTGTTGTGTGTGAATCCTCACGCGTGCAAGAACGGCTGTCCCGGCTGCGTGAACTCTGTCGCGTGTAAACCTGCACGCAGGCGTTTTCCTCACGCTTGCAAGAGCGGCTGTCCCATCTGCGTGAACTCTGTCGCGTGTAAACCTGCACGCGGACTTTTGAACTCTGTTGAAACGTGTAATTCCACACGCATACTGTTCTTTGCTTTGGAGTGAAACCCTGGCACCTGTGATGAGATAACAGGTGTACTCATTTCATCATATTTCTGTTTCTACATGGGAAAGGAAGTATTTCTTTTGAAGGTGATTGTGCACAGTACTTTGGACGCTATCCTGTGGTGCACCAACCCGGTATCTAGCGTGAGCCTCGTACCGTTCGGGATAAGTCTCCCTTACTAACCTTCCCCTCCTTTTCGTTGTGTCAACTCCTGGATTTCTTCAGAGACTGTGGTGGAGACTTCAGTTCTAAGCCCACAGGTCAGTGTTGTTAATTAGTGCTACTGCTGTTCTATAGTTAGTTGATTTGGGACAGTTTCCCATGATACTTTATTTATCCTAGGCTGACTTCCTATAAAGCTCCCACGCCCTTTCCAGTGATCCCTCTCTCTGCCTGTTTCATCGGTCAGAGAGTGGTATCATTTGGAAGGTCTAATTTGACTTCACTACTGTCAAGTCGTGTGAATAAGGATCCGGAAGAGTCCTACCAATTGTATCCTTTTTGGTTACCGTATCCTTTCAGAAGATACCTTGGTGATTTATGACAAATCCCTAGCTTCGCCTGCAGAGTTTAAGGGGAGCCTCTTGGCCTCTGACCCAATTCACAGTCTTAACTCTCCGGATAGGAGAAGATTCTTAATTATGACAAGGCTATATTTGTTATCGCTGGCCAAAAGAACTACTTGGTTAAAAGCTTCGCCAAAATGTCACTCTGATATGCGTTTGGATGAAGAAATTGCACATTTTATTCTGATTTGTCCAACCTATAGGATGGAGAGGGTGAGGTGGTTAAAACCTCACTTTTTACTGCACAACATCAGAACTTGTAAGGAAGCAACGGCGCAAATTTTTTATTGTTCTGTCCCACAGTTTCTTTTTGACCTAATCAAATATTTAGACCAAGCATCAAAGGAGAGAATATTTAAAACAAATCCGGGTGTGGAATTAAGTTTTACACCATGATTTAAAAAATTACATTTTAAGGAATGTGTTGGTTTATTTGGATTTGAATCATGATTGTAAAGTGTACTTGATTGGAAAATGTTGTATAATTGTGTAACTGTGTTCTGATTTCATGCATTTATTGTTAATGGAGGAATCCGAATAAACTTGAAACATGACTTGTCGGGGGTCCAACCTATACTGGCTGATGGTGTGCATATCTGCAGTGCAGTTATTACATGTCTCCTCACCAGAAGGCATAGGTATGAAATAGTCATACCGCACCCCGATCAGGTATCAGACATACCTGTGCTACCTGTTGGAGGTTCACCAAACGGCCTGCTGGTGGGGCAGACCCGCACTGCCTATGGGGAGGTCCTTACTGTGCTGAAGGACAGGGGTCTTCAATGGGCCCATATTTACTGTGCAATCATAGGGGTATTATACTTAAGCTACCCAATGTGGGTTATGTCCAACACAATAGCATTGGGTCCATAACACCAAGAAGTAGTCCACTACATAAAAAAACAATACTATTGGCTTTGGCAATGTGTGTTTGAGTCTGTGATTTACATTCGTAAAAACAGATGATTCCAGACAGAACTGGCCCACTAGAGAGGCAAGCAAAATAAGTGTATCAGGGCTTTACCGGAAGTGGTTTCCTTTAAAAGCAGGCAATGAGGCTCCCACGCTAAAATACTTGTGCTGGCGCTGCCCAAAAGGACACATGGATCTGCTTCCTGTGCTGGCGCTGCCCAAAAGAACACAGTGGAACTGCCTTCCTGGCTGGCACTTTTCAAAAGAACACCATGGATTTGCCTACCTGTGCTGACGCCAGTGGTGTGTCCAGAGTCTTTTGACTGGGGAGGCCCAAGTGGGACACTGATTTATGCAGGGGTGGTGTGAAGTACAAGCATGCGCGCACGCCACACACACACACACACACACGCGCGCTGATCACAGTTTAGGATAATGGGGTGGCACCTGGGGTGAGTAATCAGATTCCAGGGGGAGCACGTGCCACCCCAGGCCACTCCCTGGACACGCCATTGGGACACTCCCCAAAAGGACACCATTGATCTGCCTTCCTGTTCTGACACTGCTCAAAATGAAACCATGGATCCACGTTTCTGTGCTGACACTGCCCAAAAGGATACTTCGTATCTGATTACCTGTTCTGACACTGCCCAAATGTACACCATGATCTGCCTTCCTGTGCCGCCACTGCCCAAAGGAACACCATTGACGTACCTTCCTGTGCTGACACTGCCTAAAAAGACACTTCGGATCTGCTTTCCTGCTCTGACACTGCCCAAATGTACACCATGGATCTATGGATCTGCCTTCCTGTGCAGCCACTGCCCAAAGGAACACCATTGACGTACCTTCCTGTGCTGACACTGCCTAAAAAGACACCTGGATCTGCTTTCCTGTTCTGACACTGCCCAAATGTACACCATGGATCTGCCTTCCTGTGCCGCCACTGCCCAAAGGAACACCATTGACCTACCTTCCTGTGCTGACACTGCCTAAAAAGACACTTTGGATCTGCTTTCCTGTTCTGACACTGCCCATAAGGACACTTTTGATCTTCATTTCCTTCCCTGTGATCACGGGCAGCGGGGAGATCCAAATGCTCCCTCAGGGCCCGCAAGCGCCTGGACTCCTGGAGCCCATGTTGCTAGCTCTCCACACTCCACTGCTTCCAGGTTTACATGAAATACTAAAGTGCCGCCAGGCCACGGTCTGTTTCTTCGTAGAACCAAGTGGTATTGGCGTCTCGCCAGGAAAATGCGCAGAGCTGGCTTGGTATGTGTAAGGGCATTGCAGGAGATTGGCTGGTGCCAGGTGCGAGGGGGAAACGGTGGAGGTCAAGAAGTGGGATTGCGGTCGAATTTAGTAGAAGAGTCCTGGCAAAGAAGGAACGGCAGGCTTTCTCGTTTTTTCTCCTGTCCAAAACTCTAGCCAAAGTTGTCCTCAGGGGCCCTATATAAGACTTAAATATTAGGCTTTTTAAAGCACTCCAATCCTGGCAGCCTCCATTCCTTATAAAACCTCGGCCCTTCCTCTTCTGTCACGCGGTACCTATTGTCCCGGTGCCAGCTCGTGTGGCGGGATCCCAGACGTTTCAAGGAATGGCTCCTCCCCAACACCTAGGTCCACACACCCTCCACTCCCCACCCTACCCGACACAGGGTGATCTGCTCCCGCCGTCTCCTCCCCTGGTTGCTTGTAGATCCGTTGCTGCCAAACGTCCCCGCCGCCCCACCCCCGATGTTAGCTCCCAGCTCCCTTGTTTCTCTGCTTCCCTCGCCGTGCTCTTCCCCCTAGGATTTCTAAGGTGCTCCTTTGTGTCCTGAAGCTCGGTCAGTGCTCAATAAATACCCTAATAATAATAATGATAATAATAAGGAACTTCTGACGATTGAGGATCTGCCCCAACACTAGGGTATCGATGAGTGGGAGGCGGGGGGGCTAGTGAATGAAAGGGGGAGAGGTCTTTGGGCAGTGACTGTGTGTGCATGTGTTTCTGTGGACTCATTTTGAGTTCATGAGGGGTGTTTCAGGCCTGTTTGGCCCAGTCCCGATGGCCTAATGGGAGACACAGGATGCCCCACTTGGCACAGCAAATTGCGGGCAGGGTTATACATGAGTTTCCAATTCTATATACTAAGAACGGAGAAATGTGTTGACTTTAGGTCTCTGATGCCCCCTGCCTAAAGCATACCCATCTAATATAGACCGAGCGAGGGGGGGGGGGGGTTCCGGCTAGCGATTCTCAACCCAGTGACTACTCAGATCTGGGGATCTATGTGATCACTGCACCGCCCGCAATGTCGACCTCCATTACAGCGCAGAGATGACATAGGGTACTTGTTGCCTGAATCCCCCTGCCCCCAACGCACTTACATTCTCGGCAGCGGGGCACTCGGCGGCACACACATAAGTGTGCCGCCAACTCCCCTCAATCCCTGTGGCATCAGTTCCCACCCACTTACGTGGGTCGGAGCTGCCGCTGCAGGGTCCTTTTTTCCCCTTCTGTTTTTTTCTTAAACTTTGTCCCCCACTCTCTATCTAACGGACGTGGGGGACAACCCTGAAACACCCTACCCCCATTACACCGACTAAGGGGAGCCGGGCACACCCCTGCAGCAATCATGGCGACATTTTGGTACAATTCGAGATCTGGTAGTCCCACATATTAGCCCCAGGCTCTGACCTGACTGTTGGACACAAGGAATGCCCTCCATCCCCTCAGACACAGCATCACACTCCAGCAAGGAGAGCCGGCTCCCAAAAACACACAGGGCCCATACCACACACAACTAGACAAGCATCACACAGGTGTGCACACTTCGCATCAACAAATCCACACTGGAAAGTGTTGGGGAGGGCCTCTAGGATTCCACCCCTGCCAGGACCAGACTGAAATGTGATGGGGAAGGTCTCTAGGATTCCACTCCCCTGCCAGGCCTACCCCTTACAAATCCAGACTGGAAAGTCATGGGGAGGGCCTCTGGGATTGCACTCACCTGCCAGGACCTACCCCTCACGAACCCAGACTGGAAAGTCATGTGGAGGGCCTCTGGGATTGCACTCACCTGCCAGGACCTACCCCTCACGAACCCAGACTGGAAAGTCATGTGGAGGGCCTCTGGGATTGCACTCATCTGCCAGGACCTACCCCTCACGTACCCAGACTGGAAAGTGATAGAAAGAGTTTCTGTGTTTCCACGCCCCTGCCAGGACCTACTCCTCACAAATCCACACTGAAAAGTGATGGGAAGGCCCTCTAGGATTGCACTCCCTGTCAGGACCAGCCCCTCACAAGCCCAGACTGAAAACTGATGAGGAGGACCTCAAGATGTTCACTCCCCTGCCAGGACCTGCCCCATACAAACGCAAATGGGGAGGACCTCTATGATTCCACTCATTGCCAGGACCTACCCCTCACAAACCCAGACTGAAAACTGATGAGGAGGACCTCAAGATGTTCACTCCCCTGCCAGGACCTGCCCCATACAAACGCAAATGGGGAGGACCTCTATGATTCCACTCACTGCCAGGACCTACCCCTCACAAACCCAGACTGCAAAGTGATGGGAAGGACCTCTAGTTTTCCACTCCCTGCCAGGACCTGCCCCTCACAAACCCAGACCGGAAAGCGATGGGGAGGGGCTCTAGGATTGCACTCCCCTGCCAGGACCTACCCCTCACAAATCCAGACAGGAAAGCGATGGGGAGGGGCACTAGGATTGCACTTACCTGCCAGGACCTACCCCTCACAAACTCAGACTGGAAAGTGATGGGGAGGGCCACTAGGGTTGTACTTCCCTGTCAGGAGCTACTCCACACAAACCCGGCACTGGAAGGCAATGGGGGGGGGGGCTGCTAGGTATCTCTCCTCTAGCTTGGACCTTCCACACACCCACCCATCTGTCTCACCTTGACTTCCCACCACAGTTCTGGATTCAGTGTTCAAACGAGAGCACCAACACCAAATAGCAGAGGCGACATATACAAATACCACATAACATAACAAAGATCGCAGCTGGCCCCATGTCACCTTGAGCCACTTACTACATTCCTGGCTTCTTAGCCAACCACATTTGTATCCTGTGATGTATTATGCCTGCATGTAAGGCCGATAATGTGTGTGTTTGCAGAGGGCAGTGGGAGCAAAGAAAACATAACTGGATAAAGCTTCTTCTGAGTGTGCAAACTCTGCTGTACGAAAGAGACCACCCAGAGCGAAGGCCCTGGTCGACCAACAATCCACTGGACCACGGCAGGAACACATGGACGGATGGAACTAGCATAGACTGTCTTGGTAGTGCTCGCTTACCAGGAAGCCATACAGCGTCTAGATTAAACATAGAAGAAAGACTTCAGGAACATGACTATTCATCGGAAAGAGATAATAGCAAAAAAAACCACATACAAACACCAGCGATGCTATGTTCTCTGTCGTCAGTGTGGCATACATGGTCCCAACGGGCAGTAAGTGTGGGGGTTTACAAAAGAGGGAGCGTGAGATTTAGCTCTGTTTTCAGGGAACATTTTGGTTAGAAATGTACCTCTAGATGGCGAGGCCAATAACCAACCCACTAACAATCTCACCCCTCTGCATACACCTCTCAAACTCTAACCAAACACAACCACAACCCTGAAGTACAACAACCCGCACACACTTCACTACACCGCAACAACAAAACAAACCACACATAGCTTGGCACAACAGCACATGACGGCTACCGACTGGTAAAGCACCCCAAGCCCAGTGAACGGTGTTAACCAAACTGAAGCTGCCAACAGCACATCACTGCTCTCTTGCACTTATACCGCTCGTTTCCACTAACTTCACCCCCCACCCCCTTTTCCTTTTCAGATCCGCCGGAGCGCCAGGGGACCACTCTCGTGGTGATAGTGCACGGTACAAATATCCTTCAACATTAACATTAGAGGAAAGCAAGGCTATGTTTGCAGCGTGAGGCATACGAGTTTATTCTCTTCTCTTTGGTAGATGTGGAAATAGTACTGCTCTGTGCCGGGTTCATCCCGTCCAACTCTTGAATTCGTCCAGTGTCAATGGCATCGCGTGGCCTGTTGAGAAGGGCTTCGCTTTTTACATACATGCCAACATGTTACAGGGGGACCACTCTGGTGGTGATAGTGCACGGTACAAATATCCTTCAACATTAACATTAGAGGAAAGCAAGGCTATGTTTGCAGCGTGAGGCATACGAGTTTATTCTCTTCTCTTTGGTAGATGTGGAAATAGTACTGCTCTGTGCCGGGTTCATCCCGTCCAACTCTTGAATTCGTCCAGTGTCAATGGCATCGCGTGGCCTGTTGAGAAGGGCTTCGCTTTTTACATACATGCCAACATGTTACAGGAAAATCGAAAGATGCTCATCCTGTTCTGTTTTTCTTCGTAGCATTCTCTGACTTGTAGTCCCTCATTTATTTTGGAAAAGCAAAACTTACTTAAAGTCCCAGGATGCCAAGGGTGGTGGGGGGAGGCAAAACTAAAAGAACACCTCTCAGAAGACAAGGGGCACGTTGACCTGTACAGTTTCACCTCAAATCACAGCTTCTTGGCATTATTTATTTATTTAAGTTGTAGTGTATTTATTATATCTTTTTATGATCCACTGATCATGTCTGGCATCACTCCAGTGCAGGGCTCCTCCCACTGTCACCTTAGATAACAGATCACTTTTATTAAAGGAAGTCTTAAGCCCAATTGCCTGTGGAAGAGTCCGATTTTCAGTCTGCCCTTTTATGACACCCCTTATTTGCCATCGATCTTTACTCATCAACAGTTGACCAAAGGAAGGCTTAGCTGCATACTTGCCAACATTCTATGACCAAAATGATGTAGAATTTTTCATATTTCAATAATAATAATTTGAATAACTATGACATCACAGAAAAATACAAAACATACATTGTTGGTACCATTGAAGCATTCTAAAATAGACAACCCATCAAACAGCACAACATGGAAAGATTTTCAAATGTTAAAAATGTATAATTCTGAATGGTAAGTTAGCACCAAATTCAATTACCTAACTTCACAGAGGGTAATCAGAAAGAGCTGGAAGGCAACGTTTACCACTGCTCTGTAACAGCAGCATGGGCCATACCTATGTATTCCTGCAGTGCAAGCTTGACACTAAATGACATGCAGACTGATACCCCACTCAGTCTAATAGGCGGATGCTGTGTGATGGTGTTACGCCCTGCCACTTGCCTTCATTGGTGGTTCACCTAAGGGTTGTCCCGGCAAGAGCGCAGGACAGAGTCAAGTAGCTGTCAGGTCAGTGGATTGTACAGACAGACTAATTCATGTGTTGCATGCTTTGTCCTGCAGCCTGCCTTAGAGTCACATACATGACCTGCCACTGTAAAAAGCAGTAGGATCTGTCACCCAAATATGTAGGCGGTAGAACTGCTTAAAAAGCAGTAGCCTGCTGCCTAAATCTGTAGGGTTGGCAAGTATGTAGCAGTACGATAACAGCCAGCACTCTAGGCTTTCATCACAGTCATTGCAAAACTCAACTAAACAATAGTCACCTGAGCAGACAATATCCACCGCTACCACAGACCCTTATCTACCTGTAAGCATGACCAACTTCTGCATGACCGCTAGTCACTGTCGGACTACATCTTGGGGGTGTCTTGGACATCGCCTCAGCTCCAAGCTCAAGGCACCGGGACAGGACCACATCGGTAGCCACACAGTTTGATACCTGGGTCTGCAACCTGTAACTCTCCAGATGTTTTGTACTACAACTTCCAATATTCTTTGCCATTCATTATGGTGGTTAAGGGTGATGGGACTGTAGTCCAGAGGCGTCACTGTCTGAGGGTGCTGGTTGGGGCTATAGTCCTGGGTTCTTTGGTTGTAGCCCCTGATAGAAGCTCAGGGGCTACAACCAAAAAGCTAGACAGACAGTCCCGACATTAGCCTAGCCCCGAATCTTTTCCAGAGCTAGCAACACCCCTGCTGGAGAGCCATGGGTTCCAGACCCCTGTGCTAGTGCCACAGAGGAGAAACTTCTACCTAGCACCTATCAGCCAACGACTCAATCGTGCACCTAACACCGTTCCGACAAACTCTGGTTCTCATTTGATGCAGCAGCAAATCCTCCCTTCCATCCATAGAGCCAGGCTCGAAGCCGCAATCACTAGACAAGCCAGCAGCAATACGAAGCAACATTGTGGCTGATGTGCACTATAGAAATGCTTATTAACGTAACAAAGCACCGTAGCTACCAGATACGGTTCCATGTAATAATGTCCCCTCAAAAATATCGCCATGCAAAAAATTGGCAGAAAAATTGGCTGTTTTTTGTGGGGACATTATTACATGGAAGTTTTTTTTCAAGGGGAGACGGGGACACCCCCGCAGCCCCCGCGCCCCCTGTCCCTATATATATGGTCACCTATCTAAAGTCACCACAACCTTTTCCGAGAGACATTACATACGGCGACCTCATATATAGGGATATTATTACCTGATACCCCAGCTACTAGCCAGTCTGCTCTCTCAGAGTTTATCCTGTTTATGGATGCTGAGTCCGAGAGTGCACTCATTTGTGAAGGCAGAACACGACAGAGGGGAAATGATACGCATTCCATGATTTATTGGGATAAGGGACCAGACCATCTCTGAATACATTTCAATAAGAAGACAAACGTTCTCACAGGGAACGGGATTGACAAAAGAAGTAATAATAATGATGTATTTCTTATATAGCGCTACACACCCATAGATCTCAGAGCACTGAAATAACAGAAGATATTATTATCCCACAGAGTGGAACTCATTTTATCAACCTCAGAAGATGAAAGGCTGGGTTGGCCCTGCCGAGATTCGAACTGCAAAAGCGGGCTGCACATAGATATCAGGGGCGAGCGCTTAGCTCGCTGTGCTATCTGACTGGCTAATAGTCCCCTGGGGATTGGCATCACATAACAGGAAGCCTCAGAATGCAATGGTATGTTGAGAAAGGAAGCCCAGGAGCGAATTGGAATGTTAAGACAGGAAGTCCTCGATTGCAATAGGATGGCCTGAGAACAGGCCCCGCAGTGAATGGGAGTGTTAGGCAGGAAGTCCCACACTACATTAGGGCAGCATAGAAAGACTGCCCAGAGTGCATTCGAATGTAAGGAGGGGAAGTCCCAAAGTGCATTGGAATGTTAAGACAGGAAGTCCTCGATTGTAATAGGATGGCCTGAGAACAGGCCCCACAGTGAATGGGAGTGTTAGGCAGGAAGTCCCACACTACATTAGGGTAGCATGGAAAGACTGCCCATGATCCATTAGAATGGAAAGATGGGAAGTGCCAAAGTGCATTGGAATGTTAAGGCAGGAAGTGCTCGATTGCAATAGGATGGCCTGAGAAAAAGGCCCAACAGTGAATGGGAATGTTAAAGCAGATAGTCACACACTGCATTTGTTTGGCATTGCATGAAAGTTCCAGGATTCGTTGGCATGTAATTAGGGAAGTCCAATGTTCATTGGAATTTTAAGAGCGCAAGTTCCCGGGGCAATGGGCTGGCATGACATGAAAAGAAATGTCTGAATGCAATTGAATGTTAATACAGAAAATCCCAAAGTGTGTTAGAATGTTTGGACAGGCTAGTCATGTCTGTTGCTCAGCAGACAAGTGCATTCACTGCAAGGATCTGCGTTTGATCTCATGTTAGAAACGTCCATTTCAGCTCCGAAGCCACACATGCACAGCAGCGCCTAGAAGCCATCACTGGAAGTACAACTCCAGATCAGAGGCACACAGCAATGCATTAAAGGTATGCACATTAGCAGCAGAGCTTCTTATTTTGCTCCACTTGAGAACATTGTCATTGTCTAATAGGACAGTGCCATTTATACATAGCTTTATCAATCCAAGGCTGCAAGCTCTCAAAGATGCAACACTTCGGGTCATTTCAACTAAAAAAGACACATATACACAGTACCAACTAGTAGCCATCACAGCAATCTCTCATCCAGGTCAGTGCCACACAGCAATGCATTATGGGTATGCAAATGAGCTGTAAAAGAGGCTTTTTGTTGCATATGAGAAAAACTGCCATTGTATTATAGCGGGACACTATTTGATACACAGCTTTATCACCCCAACCAAAACCTGCAGCTCTCAAGGATGCAACAACCAACTGCATGCATGTTTCAACCTCATTGGGTGAAACATTGCCTGATAAACCCTACTTGCTGACGTGACTACCGTCCCCTTCCCCAGGGATACTTCGAATGTGTCACTACTGCAAATAGTCTTCTTACTAATGACCTTCAATGCATAAATGTATAATATCTATGCTGTCTAATGCTCTGAACCCGTACCTACTGTAACTAAGTTTCCTACAAGTAACAACGCCACAATGCCCCCGGGCTGTCTGTGCGCTATATAAATGTAATAAAAGAATAAATAAATACATAAATTGGGGCTCACCAGTGAGGTGTAGGGTGTCATTTTGGAGACTGAAGCCTTGGGACATGTTTATCATTCATCATCAATAAGATGGTGGGGATGATAAAAGAAAGACCTCATGGCCACAGACTTGAAACCTGGCTAGGCCACTTAGCCCTCCATCATTCCATGCTCCAACAAATGGGGATTGCTGAGTTGGGTAACAAAAAACAGCTGCGATTTGTGCATAGCACCCTGATTGCCCGGTGGGAGGGGTCTTGTGCCCTACAAATACACCTGTTAAGTCCCACATCACATAGAGGTGGGATGAAAAGAAGTCCCAGAATGCATTGGGATGTTAAGGCAGGAAGTCCCAGAGTAAATGGAATGTTAAGACAGGAAACCCTAGCGTGCATTGGGATGTTTAGACAGGAAGTCCCAGAGTGCAATGGAATGTTAAGACAGGAAGCCCAAGCGTGCATTGGAATGTTTAGACTGGAAGTCCCGGAGTGCACTGGGATGTTAAGACAGGAAGTCCCAGAGTGCACTGGGATGTTAAGACAGGAAGCCATAGCGTGCGTTGGAATGTTTAGACGGGAAGTCCCAGAGTGCAATGGAATGTTAAGACAGGAAACCCTAGCGTGCATTGGAATGTTTAGACAGGAAGTCCCAGAGTGCAATGGAATGTTAGGCCTGGAAGTCCCAGAGTGTATTAGAAGGTTACGACCGTAAGTCCCAGGATGACTTAGAATGTTTAAACAGGAAGTCCCAGTGTCTATTGGGATGTTAAGACTGGAAGTCCCAGGGTGCTTTGGAGCACTAAAACGAGAAGCCCGAGAGTGCATTGGGATGTTAACACAGGAAGTCCTACAGTGCATTGTATTGTTAAAACGGGAAGTCCCAGAGTGTATTGGAGTGTTACGACGAGAAGTCCCAGAGTGCATTGGAGTGTTAAGATAGGAAGCTCCAGAGTGCACTGGGATGTTAAGATAGGAAGCTCCAGAGTGCACTGGGATGTTAAGACAGGAAGCCATAGCGTGCGTTGGAATGTTTAGACAGGAAGTCCCAGAGTGCAATGGAATGTTAATACAGGAAGCCCTAGCGTGCATTGGAATGTTTAGACAGGAAGTCCCAGTGTGCACTGGGATGTTAAAACAGGAAGTCCCAGAGTGCACTGGGATGTTAAGATAGGAAGTCCCAGAGTGCATTGGAGTGTTAAGATAGGAAGCTCCAGAGTGCACTGGGATCTTAAGATAGGAAGCTCCAGAGTGCACTGGGATGTTAAGATAGGAAGCTCCAGAGGGAAATGGCATGTTAAAATAGGAAGTCCCAGAGTGCACTGGGATGTTAAGATCGGAAGTCCCAGAGTGCACTGGGATGTTAAAATAGGAAGTCACAGAGTGCCATGGAATGTTCAGACTGGAAGTCCCAAGGTGCAGTGGAATGTTCAGACTGGAAGTCCCAGAATGATTTGGAATGTTAAGCTGGGAAGTCACAGGATGCATTGGAATGTTTATACTGGAAGTTACGGAGGGCACTGGAATGTTAAGACAGGAAGCCCAAGTGTGCATTGGAATATTTAGACTGGTATTCCCAGAGTGCCATGCAATGTTAAGATGTGGAGCGGCAGAGGGCAGTACCATGCAATGTTAAGATGTGGAGCGGCAGAGTGCATTGGATGTTAAGACTGGATGTCCCAGAGTGCATTGGATGTTAAGACTGGATGTGCCAGAGTACATTGGATTTTCAGGACTGGAAGTCCCAGAGTGCAATGGAATGTTAAAACAGGAAGCTCTAGCGTGCAATTGGAATGTTTAGACTGGAAGTTCCAGAATGCAATGGAATGTTAGGCCTGGAAGTCCCAGAGTGTATTAGAAGGTTACGACCGTAAGTCCCAGGATGTCTTGGAATGTTAAAACAGGAAGTCCCAGTGTCTATTGGGATGTTAAGACTGGAAGTCCCAGGGTGCATTGGAATGCTAAAACGAGAAGCCCGAGAGTGCATTGGGGTGTTAACACAGGAAGTCCTACAGTGCATTGTATTGTTAAAACGGGAAGTCCCAGAGTGTATTGGAGTGTTACGACGAGAAGTCCCCTAATGCATTGGAGTGTTACGACGAAAAGTCCCAGAGTGCATTGGAGTGTTACGACGAGAAGCTCGAGAGTACATTGGGATGTTAATACAGGAAGTCCTACAGTGCATTGTATTGTTAAAACGGGAAGTCCCAAAGTGCGTTGGAGTGTTGCGAAGAGAAGTCCCAGAGTGCATTGGAATGTTAAGATAGGAAGTCCCAGAGTTCACTGGGATGTTAAAAAGGAAGCTCGAGAGTGCACTGGAATGTTAAAATAGGAAGCTCCAGAGTGCACTGGGATGTTAAGATAGGAAGCTTGAGAGTGCACTGGGATGTTAAAATAGGAAGTCCCAGAGTGCACTGGGATGTTAAGATAGGAAGCTCCAGAGTGCACTGGGATGTTAAGATTGGAAGTCCCAGAGTGCAATGGAATGTTTAGACTGGAAATCCCAAGGTCCAGTGGAATGTTCAGACTGGAAGTCCCAGAATGATTTGGAATGTTAAGCTGGGAAGTCCCAGGATGCATTGGAATGTTAAGCTGGGAAGTCCCAGGATGCATTGGAATGTTAAGCTGGGAAGCCACAGGATGCATTGGAATGTTTATGCTGGAAGTTACGGAGGGCACTGGAATGTTAAGACAGGAAGCCCAAGTGTGCATTGGAATGTTTAGACTGGTATTCCCAGAGTGCCATGCAATGTAAAGATGTAGAGCGGAAGAGTGCAGTGCCATGCAATGTTAAGATGTGGAGCGGCAGAGTGCATTGGATGTTAAGACTGGAAGTCCCAGAGTGCATTGGATGTTAAGACTGGAAGTCCCAGAGTGCATTGGATGTTAAGACTGGATGTCCCAGAGTGCATTGGATTTTCAGGACTGGAAGTCCCAGAGTGCATTGGAACATTAAGACAAGAAGTTCGTAGTGTTCTGTGATGGCATGACAAGATGTTTCCCAGTTGAACCAGAGAATTAAACAAAAAAGGGCAGGACAGGAAGGTGTAGGGTACAGTGGCATGGCAGGACTGAAAGATATCCCAGAGTACCTTGAGGCAGAAGGGTATGCATCGCTCAGACAGGGCACATGTGGCAGAACAGGAAGCCCCAAAGTGCATAGGGAAATAAGGACCGGATGGTGCAGGTTTGACTGGAATGGGAGGTGCCCAGATCGCATTTGATGTTGCTGGAAATGATGACAGGAAGAGGTGGTTCCGGATAGCGGCAGGAGAACAGGAAGTCACTGAGTGACCAGGTCAGGATATCTGGTGCACACCCAGTGTAATCTGGGAAAGGGCAGCAAGCTCCCCTGTGAGGCACCGTACGTCTCATAGACATGGGCTCTCCGGAACTGAAGGGCCCAGGGGCATAAACTGGGAGGTGGGCTTTGTCGTGGGAATGGACGTGGGCAGCACCTTTCAGGTGCTGGCCCAATTACCATGCAGGTGTTGGGGGTGGGCCACTGGGCCCCAACACAAAAGGGACCCAGACCTCTGGGCGCCCAAAACAGCGAGGAGGTGACAGGGGCAGGTGACAACAGGTAGTCCCTGCCCCTGACACCCCACATCAAAGGCCCCCCTTCCAACCGGACGGATGCAGAGACAAGGGGCCTTTGATGCATCAAAGGGGGCTACCTTGCCCTCAGGCCAGTTTTGGCTTATAACTAAGGCGGGCAAGTTAGCTCCCAGTCATCTGTTCCCATGTTCTGGCAGTGACTGGAGCTGCAAGACAGCGATTCAAAAACCCTCCCTGCCTCCCGCTAAACAGTGGTAAATTGGACGTATAATCGGGTATCAAATAGGACAGGCACTAATGGTAAAATAGAAAAACCCTCAAGATAGAACAGGCACCACATTAAAAGGCATAGGGTCACAGGAACAGGCAAACTAAAGAAGTTATCATAGAACTCAATAAATCTGAAGAAGTATCTAAATCACAAGGGCAGGTTGCCAAAACTTGGGGAATTTGGATGAATGCTGAAGCCTGGGAATGACACACCAAGGAAGAAAAGGCATCAGATTGTGAAAACAAAATCAAAATATCGAGGCTGAGCACCCCAAAAGGAAATACACCGAACACGGGTTACAAAGGAACATACAAAGTACTTTATTTTATACTGAATCCAGTTACAAAAACAGAGCAAAATCAGATAGCTATTGGCCCTCAGTACAACACAATGAACTCCAGCGTGTTTCAGTGTGTTCAGTGAGAGACGCTGTACATTAGAATGCATCGGCTTTTTATACACTTTGTGAGCACGATGTCCAGCCCCACTTCGGGTTAATATTCCACTTAATACATCACCGATCTAGGGTTCATGCCAAGTCTCGAACAACCACATATAACTGGTTCGCTTTTAATACATGTATCAACAAGCCTATACAGCAACTGTGTAATCTGGGATTTTCCATGTTAGTCTTCTTAAACTTTAATACAATGTGGCAAAACAAGTGTTCTATGCTCAGCATTTGAATACATTGTTTACATAGTATACTCGTGGATTAGTTTCTTTACACGAGTAATCCCTTACACACAAGTCAACGAAGGACAAGGTCTCAGTTCACGACCTCAACAGGTGGCCTGCAGGCAAGTTACATATTAGCTATGTACAGAGGTCAAGACGGCCATGTTGTATTTTGGAATGACATTGTCCACCATTTTAACTCACAAGGTGACTTTTACAAAGTGAATCCTAAAATGGCAGATTGGCCTAAAATGGCGGCTTACATTCATTTAAGGTCAGGACCTTGCAACACGGATTCTTTCGCAAGCGACTTTCGAGCAGCTTGGCATAGGCCAATATACATATATTTATTGAAATAGGCACAATATAATTTCTCTTTTGACAAACCCTATTTTTGGCCTATGCCAAGTGATAAAAACTTTGGATCTCCTTGCGAAATAACTCCATGCATCATCATCCATGCATCCTGAATCAATGTCGGAAATATCTATTGCCATTAGGTAATTTGCTAAAATTTCTTTCAACACATATTCTTTGGAAGTTTTATCTGGGGCATACACTTTATGTCCTATCGAACCTATCGCTTGTGCGCAACATCCCCCTAGCATTGAACACATACTAGGTAGACACTGAATACAGCAACAAAGAAACAACAGGATTCCCAAAGCAGTGACTATTAAAAAACCCAAATATCATTATAAAAATACAGCAATACATTTTCGGGGACCAGGCATTTTGTCCATTGTCCCGGTTGGGCACCCCCTTATTTACAAGTCCCATGCAAGCGGTAGCACTAGCAGGCATTGTAGTCTTCAAACGGATACCCCAATGTTCGTTGCTGGCGACCTCCTGGTCAAGCGACTTCTTAGTCCTTCCACAACCCTAGCCAACAGAATCCCCTTTCTCAAATTTGGGCAAAAACAAGCCCTCGATGATCCTTTTCTTCTTCAAATGCACAGCCGAACCGTGTCGTAAGTCTATCAGATGCACAGCAAAACTGTGCCGTAAGTCTATCAGATGCACAACAAAACCGTGCCGTAAGTCTATTTTCTTGGACGCAGATTGTACCTCACTTTTCCCGGTACTGATTGATCCGGAAACAATATGTCTTCACTTCCTGCTGGAAGCAACGTGTCGGAAACAAGTGAAGATGCCGAATTTGAAATAGCAGTTTCCGGATGCAAAACTTTTGGAGAGTGTGGAGACAAAATGGCAGCTTCCCCAAGCCTCACGGGCTCAGAGATATTCTCTGACACACTCTCAGTGCTACTTACTGCTTTGGGATCGTTGGTTGCAGTATCAGCGAGGGGTTCTGTTTCTTCTGTAACGTGTGGCACAGGGTGAGGAAGTTTCTTGACGTGAGACGCGTGGATCCAGTTCTTTCTCCCACAGACCCACACCGCTGTCTGGGTGACCAACAGGACTTGGAACGGCCCACGCCAGTGAGATGCAAGGCAAGAGGAGCGGTTGAATACTTTGACGAGCAGCCAGCTTCCAGGCCGTATAGTGTGGCCCTGGCCCTCGTATTGCACAGGTAAAGCTTCTCGTACCTGGTGATAAATCAAATACAGGTTTTTAGTCAACTGGCTGCAATAATCTGAAAGTAATACATTTTCAACATTTCTCAATGAATTGCATTTAGGAAGGTTCCAAATATTGGCAGGTCTCCCCATTACCACCTCAAATGAAGAGAGCCCAGACTTAGTTTGAGGGGTTGTACGCATGGATAACAACACGATCGGTAAGGTGTCCGTCCATTTTAGTTTGGTGCCAGCACACGTTTTAGCGAGCTTGTTCTTAATGATACTGTTGTGTCTTTCTAATAGTCCGGCGCTCTGAGCATGACTGGCCGAATGGAACCGTTTGTCAATTCGTAATGCCGTACATATCTGCAGAATTACAGCAGCGACAAAATGTGGACCATTGTCCGACCAGATAACTCTTGGTAGCCCGAACCGCAGGTAGTATTCCCTTAACATGATTTTTGCAGTAGTCATGGCTGTAGCATCTTTAACAGGGAAAGCCTCAACCCATTTACTAAAAGCGCAGATAACCACCAGCACATATTTTTTTTTATCACATTGTTCCATTTCAATGAAGTCAAAGTGGATCACTTCGAAGGGGACAGAGGGTGGCCCAAAACTTCCCCTTGGAGTTACTGTCCCCTTTCCCACATTGTGTTGTAGGCAAATCATGCAATCCTGGACATAGCGCTGGGCAATTTTCGAAATTTTGTCATTCACCCAAACTTTCTCTAACATTTTTGTCATCTTCTGGGCACAAACATGCGTAGGACCATGGGCCATGATGACCATCATCATTATATACGCGTCAGGGAGTAGCCATTTCCCTTCCGCCATATCCACCCAACACCCATCATCATCAAGTTTCCCCAAGCCTTCAGCCCACCTTTTGGATTCTTCTAACGTGGCATCAGCTTGGATATCCCGTACAGACCCAACACCCTCATCCATTGCATAAGCATTTACAGTCTCCCTTGAAACATACATCTCCGTAAGGAGATCGGTAGCAGTTTGTCTAGCTATCTGATCAGCGAAAGCATTCCCTTTTCCTATATCATCTGTAATCTTTCGATGTGCTGCACATTTCATAACTGCTAACTGAGTAGGGAGCACAAGCGCTGAGAGTAGTTGTACTATTAGGGAGCCATGTTGGATTTTGGTGCCATGTGAAGTTAGGAACCCTCTTTCTGACCAAAGTCTCCCAAAGTTCTGAACCACCCCAAAGGCATACTGACTATCAGTATATATATTCACTGCAAGCCCTTTGGAAAGTTCACAAGCTCGGGTCAATGCTATAATCTCTGCGGCCTGCACAGAATTATGCGTGATTCTCTTAGTTTCCACAACCGTGCTTAATGTAGTGATCGCATAAGCAGCTGTGGATGTACCTTCCGGAAGTTTGAAGCAGGAGCCATCACAGAACAGCTCTCCTTGCGGATTATCCAAAGGAGTGTCTTTCAAATCAATTCTACCCTTTGTCTCTTGTTCGGTCATATACAAACAATCATGTGGCTCTTCATCGCCGCAAGTAGTATCTTGCGGGAAAGGTAGGAGTTCAGCCGGATTAAGAACACAACACCTCTTAATTTGAATGTGAGGAGCAAACAAGATCAATTCATATCTTGTCAACCGTGCAGAAATGAGGTGTTGCGTTTGAGTTTGGTTCAGTAGAACATCTACAGAGTGAGGCACCATCAGGGTTAGATCATGGCCTAGGACCATTCCCTCACTCTATTTTACAGACGCAGCAGCAGCAGCAACAGCTCGCAAACATCTTGGCAAAGCGCAGGCTACAGGATCAAGGGCGGAAGAAAAGTAACCGCCTATTCTTCCCTCCATGTTCCTGCGTTAATACAGCCAAAGCACATCCATCACATTCATGCACAAACAACACAAAGGCCTTTTCATAGTTTGGTGTGCCCAAAACTGGTGCCGAGCATAATGCAGTCTTAAGCAAGTCAAACGACTGCTGGTGTTCCGTGTTCCATGGCAATGGCGAAGAAATGCCCTTCTTCGTCAAAGCCAACATCGGTTTGATCACTAGTGAAAAATTTGGGATCCACAACCTACAGTAAGAAACCATACCTATCAAGGCTCTAACTTTCTTCTGTGTATTTGGGACAGACATGCCAGAAATGTGTTTTATTCTTTCAGGTGTCAATCTTCTTCCATCCTTTGACAGGAGATAGCCTAAATAGGTGACCTCCTGGCAACAATATTGAAATTTTTTAAGCGAAGCTTTGTGACCATGCTTAGCTAGATGGATAAGCAATAACACAGTGCCCTCCTTACAGGCACTCTCAGAGTCAGCAGCTAAAAGCAAGTCATCAACGTACTGAAGCAATGTACAGGTAGAGGGCAATTCAAGGGTATCAAGTTGTTCTTTCAAAGCCCTACTATAAATGCTAGGACTCTCTGTGTACCCTTGAGGTGCACGAGTAAATGTGAACGAGCGTCCCCCTAAGGTGAACACAAATAAATATCTGCTATCCTTGTGTACAGGAATACTAAAGAAAGCATTCTTTAGATCCACCACACTAGAGTAAGTAGCTGTAGCTGGAATCATGGTTAGGATTGTCGTTACATCAGGCACAATTGGAAATTGTGGAGCGATGACTTTATTAATGGCACGTAAATCAATTATGAAACGGAATTTCAAAGCTCGCTCACCATCAACTGAAATCTTATACTGCGGAATGCGTGGCAGCTCAATTCCATGTTTCAAAACAATCTTGACAGGTTCAATCTGTAAAACACCAACATCATTGTCGTCAACAGCCCACAAGCTCTCTGGTACATTAATGAATTCTGGCGGCAAAGGTTTAGTCAAAAATTGTGAGACAGAAAATTGCTGTGATGAAATCGTCAAGCGTACTCCACCAGAAGAACAATAAATCGCTGCATTTAATTCTTTTAACAGATTCAACCCCAGCAAGTTCTCCCCATAATTCGAAGTCAACAGAAATGGACAATGGTCCGTAAAGGGACCCAAAGAAATAGGTACCGGCAAAGAAACCGGACAAACAACCGGTGTGCCAGAAAACCCTACAGAAACATTGGTTTTCCCTGACAGTGGAATGTTTGGAACCCGTGAATGATCAATGGAACATTTCTGTGCTCCAGTGTCTATCAAAAACTGATGTTTCCTATTTCCCACCATCATTTCAACGTAGGGACCTTTCTGATTGACGGGAATAGCTGTAGGTTCCAAACCCTGCTTCGGGCAATCCTAACGAAACAGAATATCATCAAAAGGAAGCTCTTCAGATAAATATGCAGTGGAAGGATGATCAAATATGTTCCTGGTGTCCACACTCGAAGTCTGATTATCCTGCGAGAAAGGTTGCTGAGGATCCTGTGTAAACTGACCTCTACCAGGGCCCTCTACACCCGGGTGACCTCTGGATCGTCTACCCATATTTCCGAATGTATTATTTGACTTTTGTTGAAGGACGGGGCATTGTGCTCACCAATGACCCTCTTGACGACAATAGGCACACTGGTTAATGTTCACAGGACCCAAGGGCACATTCCCTTGTGGGACATACTGACCTCTAATCTTAGAACTACCCCCTCTGGGGCCTCTAACAATTTGTTGCAATAGCACTTTAGTTTTCAAATCACCTTTTCGTTTTTCGACTCTATTTTTTCATTATTGAGCCATGTGCAGTACTTCTGATTGCGATTTCGCCTGCCAAGCGCTCTCAGAAGACATAATTTGTGACTGGATGTCAGGCAGCAATCCACGCACAAATTTGTCCACAAATAACCTTTTCCCAGACTCTGTGCCTAGGTCTTGTCCACTGAAATCCGAGAATACCTATTCGAACCGATTAAAGAACTCGGTAGCACCCTCAGACTTTCCTTGGACACAGGCCGTATGTTTTTCCCATATAATTCTTTTCTCTGGAATTATGGTTTTCAATTTAGCAATGATTCTATCAGGCAAAGTTAATATCACCTGAGGCGGTCTTTCACCAGCTGGCCTTTCTCCATCGAGTCTAGTTATATTCTCCCATGTATCTCCTAACCATGGCACGTCATCTATAGTTCTAACTTGCTTCCACAAATCTACGGGCAGGAGTACAGGGAATAACAAATCAATATCACCTAAGGTGAACACTGAGGATTGCAAGACAGGCTCTATTTCTTTATAGAATTGTGTCGGATTTTTCCTAATATCAGGAATAGATTGCCTAATAGTGTTCACTTCCTGTCTTGAGAACGGGACGTGAACAAACTGTGATACATAATGTGTGGGAATATTCACAGCGACTATACCCAGTGCAGCATTGGACGCAATCTCAACCTTCGGGACAAATGTCGGAGGAACCTCTCCCATAGGCAACTGAGAAGTAGGTGACTCCGAACGCTTACTAAGCAACAGAGCTAAATCGAGCGCTAAAGCAGTCGAAGAAGTGTCAAGTGAAAAAGCTCTCTTGTAAATACTCAATAACTCTGTGGGACAACTAATCTTTCTTTTTACACAATCATCCTGTAGGTACTCTATCATTACCTGTATCACTTTCCTCTGCATTTCTGGCGTATACTAACTATATGTGTCATATACTTCAACTGGAGTTATCGACATATCCGAAATCCATCTAAGTGCGTCCTTCGTACAAATACGTGCTTCCTCAGATATCGATTTACGACAAGGAAGGAACCGTTTCTGTACATACATACTTTCCTCCTCGTCATCCTCATTCTGCAACTTTTCTAACTCCTTTCTATACCTAAATAACCTCTCGACATGCTCATTTACTTTCTCCACAGTGTCTCTAGAAAACGCTAAAGCATTTAGATCCCTTAACCCTTGCGGGAGATCTGTATTATTTAATTTTCCCCACATTATACATAACTGAATCCCTAAACCTTCAATAAAAAAATGTTCTCAGGAAAATTATCCATATTACAAAGTGTGGCAAAAACATTAGCTTGATCATCCTTCTCCATACAATGCTTAGCCCATGCAATTAACTCACGTTTCTTCTCCGGTGGTACAGTATTGCGAGTGACAACCTTTGACCCTGCACCTCGATCGATTACAAGCGGCTCAGGACCACTTGGAAGAGAGGGAGCAGGCAAATTCAATGGAGGTACTGTAACTGATGTGATAAGAAGAGGTGGAGGAGCTGGAGTAAGGGGAACATTAGGAGGAGCAGGAACAATGGGAACAACAGCGGGCAGAGCAGGAATAACAAGAGGGAGAGGCAAAGCAGCAGGAAGAGGAACATACGGAGGTGGTGCAGAGGCACTAGGCCTTCGTTCATTTAACAATTTATCTATAAATTCATCGGAAGCATGGAGGTCTTTGGCCGGATATATTTTTTGAATTCCAAGTGAGAAAGCCCTATCCATATTCATAGTTGATTCTGAATGTTTATCTTGGTCATACAATAATGCTTTTTCGGCGTTCGTCTTATGACGGCACGCATGCTTTTCTCTACTTTTAAGTTGTTGCAACGCTTCTTTTTTCCAATTCTGAAAAACATCAAATGCTGCAGGTCTAGCCTTTTTATTTAATAGAATTGACTCTAAATACGCAATACGAGGGATTTCAAAACTACCATTGATTGGCCACTGAAGTTCGGAGGCATATCTGGTTTGTCTGTGCCAAATGTCATTAAATACTATACTTCCAATGCCTGCTTACAGTACATAGTGCATGCCGGCGACCCCTCCTGTGGTGCCGGACGGCTAAATTCCAAAGATTGTCTATCGCTGCAGAACAATGCCCTGAAGCAGGTAGACAATTTCCCAGGCATATCAAATTATTGGTGTTACCTGGTCAATAATTGTGTCTGCAGATACAATGCGCCAAATTCAAATTTTTAGGGTTGAATTAAGAGTCGGGTCACGACTCACCTGAACAAACCTAACGAGGTCCGATCGGATTTCAAAGAATCTTACCTAACTAATCTTACCTCGTGTATGGTGATTTTGGCAAATCTGCCCACCTCGATAAGTGGACCCTTGTCAAGATGCCGTCTCAGACCACAAGCTAATCGTCCAGGGATCGGGTTATGCAGCGCTGCTGAGGTGTTGCATCTCATTCAGTGGGGCCCCTTTTTGTCACACCGTCCGATTCCGGTCCGATAGCCTGCGTCAACCTTCAACAATCCGGCATCAATCTTGAGGGTCCCATTTCGGGCGCCAACTGTGAAAACATAATCAAAATATCGAGGCTGAGCACCCCAAAAGGAAATACACCGAACACAGGTTACAAAGGAACATACGAAGTACTTTATTTTATGCTGAATCCAGTTACAAAAACAGAGCAAAATCAGATAGCTATCGGCCCTCAGTACAACACAACGAACTCCAGCGTGGTTCAGTGTTCAGTGAGAGACGCTGTACATTAGAATGCATCGGCTTTTTATACACTTTGTGAGCACGATGTCCAGCCCCACTTCGGGTTAATATTCCACTTAATACATCACCGATCTAGGGTTCATACCAAGTCTCGAACAACCGCATATAACTGGTTTGCTTTTAATACATGTATCAACAAGCCTATACAGCAACTGTGTAATCTGGGATTTTCCATGTTAGTCTTCTTAAACTTTAATACAATGTGGCAAAACAAGTGTTCTATGCTCAGTATTTGAATACATTGTTTTCATAGTATACTCGTGGATTAGTTTCTTTACACGAGTAATCCCTTACACACAAGTCAACGAAGGACAAGGTCTCAGTTCACGACCTCAACAGGTGGCCTGCAGGCAAGTTACATATTAGCTATGTACAGAGGTCAAGACGGCCATGTTGTATTTTGGAATGACATCGTTCACCATTTTAACTCACAAGGTGACTTTTACAAAGCGAATCCTAAAATGGCGGATTGGCCTAAAATGGCGGCTTACATTGATTTAAGGTCAGGACCTTGCAACACGGATTCTGTCGCAAGCGACTTTCGAGCAGCTTGGCGTAGGCCAATATACATATATTTATTGCAATAGGAGGCACGATATAATTTCTCTTTTGACAAGATAACCTAATGGCAAACACCCCATAAAGCAAATCAAGGATCAAGTAAATAACCAAAAAACAAAGTACAGGCTGCCAAACTTGAAGTAAGTTGATGAAAGGCGGAGCCCAAGAATCCACTACTGGGGATAAGAACCAATGACTCCTCACATGGGGCCAAATCCCAAGCGGATCATGGAGCATAAAGAACACTGACACATGCTTCAGAACGAGGAATAAAGGGGCACGACAGGGGAGAAAGGCAAAATGCCTCTCCAGGGCGCATGGGAAAGGCAATCCCAAAATACTCAAATCAAGTTTGATGCGAGCCGAAGCTCGAGAAGCCACGTCTGAGGATAAAAATGAATAGCACCTCACAAGGGGCCATATGAAGCGCCTTGATGGATGGCGTGGATCAGAGAGCAAAATAAATGCCTACATACAGTGGGAAAAGGCAAAACGCCTCCCACAAGGGGTACAACGAAAGGACAATCCCTAAAACTGAAAGCCTGTTGGAGGCTAGCCAAAGCTCCAGAACCCACCTCTGAGGATAAAAAAGCAATAGCGCCTCTCAAAGGGCCATATCCCAAGTGGGTCAGAGGAGCTATAGGAATGTCTACATATGCCCCAAAACACCCCAAAACTGAAAGCCTGTTGGAGGCAAGCCAAATCTCCAGAACCCACCAGGATAAAAAAGCAATAGCGCCTCTCAAGGGGCCAATCACAAGTGGGTCATAGAGCAAAAATAGGAATGCCCCAAAATATCGAATTAAGCCTTATGAAAGCAGCAGATCAAGAATCCACTGTGGAGGATAAATAAGGATTACCGCTCGCAAGGAGCCAAATCCAAAGTGGATCATAGAGCAAACAGAATGCCGACATGTGCCTTAAAAGCAAACGAAGGGCACTTGGCATTGTGATAAAGGCAGAATGCCTCCCCGAAAGGACATGGGAAGGGCAATGCCCGAAAACCGGATTATGTTGGATGCAAATAATGGAAGATCAAGAACCCACCTCTGAGGATGAAGATTTATAGCGCCTCAATAGGGGTCATATCACAAGTGGATCAGAGTGAGCTAAAAGGATGCCTAAACACAGTGGAAGAGGCTCACACACCGCACCACAAAGGGTACAAGGGAAGGACAATGCCCAAAAACTGAAGACAAGTGGAAGGCAAGCCAAGCTCCAGAATCCACCTCTGAGGATAAATAATTCATAACGTCCCTCAGGGGGCAACATCACAAGTGGGTCATAGAGCGATAAGAAGGTCTACACTTGCCTCAAAGCATGGAAAGGCACACAACAGTGGATGAAAGGCATAGACCTCTCGGGTTTGCCTGAAAAAAACAAGAAGAATGCAGGGGAAAGTCAACTGCAAAGTCAAAGAGGATACACCAGACACAGCTCACACGCTGGGTCCACCAGATACACCAGACACAGCTCACACGCTGGGTCCACCAGATACACCAGAAACAGCTCACATGCTGGGCCCACCAGATACACCAGACACAGCTCACACACTGGGTCTACCAAACGTCACAAGCTTTTTGTATGAAGGGTGGCAGGGATCAGCCTCGAGTTGGCCCTACGTGGGAGTAGGTCCCCCACTCACCTGATTCCCCTGTTCCCCAAATATTTGTGTTATGTTTCTCATTAAGGTTGATTATGGTTGGTTGGTTTTCTTTTGCACCATAGATTATGTACAAGAAAGCTTGTGGCCAAAGTTTTTACACCCTACCTTTTGGTTGGCCTCTTCATTATGCCACCGTCATTACTGTCATTACTGTCACCTGTCACACCCTGCATGGCTCCCCCCACACTAAAACACTTCCAGGCTTATTACTGCAAGCAACACTCAGACTGTGACTTCCTTGTTACATGCCTGGGCATCACAACAGAAATAGGACTGGGGGTGGTGGGCGCTGACATGCCGTCAGTGGTTCGGTTCACGAGGGAACAGCCCCTCTGGACTACCTTGACAGAATCTTTGCGCACTCTTCCCATTATCTGAAAGTTCAGGAAATGACCAAGAGGGACCAGTTAAGAACAGCTTGCGGTTCCATTTCTACCGCTACGCGCACTTAGATAAAGGGCAAGGCTCTGATTAGAGCCCCGGGGACAGAGCTAAAAGGAAAGGCAGGGAGGCCGGGCTCTATCGCAAGCACGGCCCTCAGGGACCAGGAGCTGGTGAGAGCAAGCGGTCTTCGAAGCCGCTGGAACATTTCTGAATCCCGCCCAAACCATTAAGGTAGCAAAGCTGCTTCCCTAGAGCGAATAAGGTTGCACGCTCCGCCTATTCCGGCAATGAGAGGACAGCATATAGGAGTGTCTGTCTGGAGGAAATAGGAAGCGATTCACCCTCCCTGTCTTAAATAAGCATAGGCCACATTACAAAGAAAGACGGCGCATTCTGCCAAGACAGAGGCCCTCAGTGAAGGAGATAACATGTTAGAGTGTCATGGCTACCCATGGGCTGCCTCACAGCGCTTCAGTGGTGGAACCGAAGAGAGGACATGATGTATTAGGGATTGCTGCTTTGTTATGTTATGTGGTATTCGTACTGCGCTATCCCCTTTTAGTTTTACAGCACCAAGGTTTTTCTGAAAGGTAGCAGCTTGCGCCACCGCTGGGGTGAGCCATCTTTGGAAGAAGTAGAGGAGCCAGAACAGGATAGGAGGAAGTGGGGTACAGACTGACAAATGGCAAGAAACACTGGGGTGGGGGAGGTGTGATAGTGTGTCCATTCATTGATCAGGGGTGATATGCAATGTAGATCGGAGGCGAGGCCGGCTCGGAGAGCAGAGCATTTTCTGGAATGGTGGATTCCAGTTCATCGGCGGGTGGTACTAGCGGCAGTCAGCGCTGGCCTGCTCTGGAAGTGTGGAGGCTTCTACACCAGATAAAGTGAACAATAAAACATCCCCGTTTCGCACGGATGATCCAGTATTGTCAATCCCACTGACAGAGGCGTGGACGCCAGGAGTCGGGCATGCCTTGGAGAGTGCATCGTAGACAAGTGGATAGAAGGTAAGGGGGAGATGGGAAAGCTGGAACGCTCAAGGGTCAACATTGTTTGCTTCCTTAACGAAGGAGGCGGATTGGACTGACTTTTAGATCTGTAAATGGCAGTATCTGGCCTGAGGCACTATCTGATTTTTTAATTTGATTTTTTTGTATTTGTAGAGCGCACGTAACGGACTAAATCGTATGTTGGCGCAGATGATATCAGCAGAGGTAGATGATGTAAATCAATATAGGGTCCCCGAAAAAAACGGGGCCATCTACCTGAAGAGAAAGGTTTTCAGTGCTCGGCGAAATTGCAAGAGAGAACTCATGGTCCTAAGCAGTAGCGGTAAAGAGTTCCACAGCCTGAGACCAAAGACAGAAAATCTTCTATCACCTCAAGATGTATACGTTGAGTGAGGGATGATCAAGAGATGACTGTCGCTGGAGCGTAGTTGTTTCATTGGGTGATATGGCTGAATTAGCTCTCTTAAATACAGAGGAGCGATGCGATTTATGCATTTGAAGATAATGCAGGCTGTCTTAAATTTAATGCGGTCAACAATTGAGAGCCAGTGTAGCTCCCTACGGTATGGAGACACATGAGTAGATTTGTGTAATTTAAAAATCAGTCTCACATCCGCGTTCTGAGCTCTCTGAAGCCGCTGGAGCTGTTTGGAAGGGATGCCCAGGAGTTGACTGTTACAGTAGTCAAGATGGGCACTGGTTAGTGCCCCTACCACAGAAGCATTATCCTCCTTAGGGATGTAGGGAAGCGCTTGACGTAGCAATCTCAGAACAAAATGGACTATTCTCTTTTAATTTCATGGTATAATTTCATGGTAAGTAAGTAGAGCCTGAGACCTGCTTCCACGTTTTAGGCTTCAGGCCAGCGACCACAATGTGTAGTGTTCATCTGCAGAACCCTTTTATATTGACAGAAGGAAGCTAGTGAGCACTGGGTGGTCCAGGAGGGAGGCACTGAAATGGAAATGTTGAATGCCTCATCATCTTGTGACCAAAACAAAATCTTTCAACCGTACAACCTTGTGATGAGCTATCGAAAATTGGTAAACTAATTAAAATGGCTCTTGAACAGTACGTTATAACCCGTCTTAGATCTAGGAATTAGTGAATTTCTGTAGATTGAAAAGTCTTTCAGTGGTAAACTACTTAAATTATCCTGAACTAGTACCCCCGTAATTGACCAGAAAACATGCCCAAATAATTTTCCCATGGGGTTGATTCTGTGTTAAGTAAACCACAAGCTCTCATGCCAATTATGACATGTTCATTGAGCAAAGTTTACACACGGTAGTATTTGAGCATAAGAATATAATCAAGAACTAAAAATAAAGACAAGATAATGAGAACTATTTACAGTGGGACTCAAGTTGGATAAAGAGAGGAAAGATATGATATGCTGTAAAATTCTTATTGTATGGTGGGATATGCAATGACACACGGCTAACCTTGTAGATCATGCACAACCAGAGATCTAGACACGAGCATTTGTTTTCGACTTGTATTAAGTAGCATAGAGGGAGAGATCTTGCCGGAAAATTAGATTCTAAATTCAAATCTATTTCTAGTGCCTCACAAGAGCTTATCCCACGTACATAAAGTGCTTGATAGTCTGCGTATTAGTTTTACTTTTACCTTACTTTATTATATTTATATAGCGCAGCCATGGACTCTTAGGTGTTTGGGCATGAACAAGGCTGACAACAAGAAACACAGAGGGGAGAATGAGAAGTAGGTGAGGTCAGAATACAGAACTAGTCAGATAGGAGGGAGGCAGAGGACGTGTCTAATCAAGTTACGAAAACAAAAACTTTTGCAGCTTTTTTCTGAAAAAACTCAGGGAGGTAAGACGGCGTAGCTCGGAAGGGAGAAAGTTCCAAGCCTTCAGGGCTGCAGCGAAGAGGGCTCCATTTTCAACCTTGTCCGTTTTTCATCTAGGCGTAACCAGCAGATCTTGATTATTGGACCGAAGGGAACTGCTATTAACCTTTTTACGGATGAGATTTCGCAAGTACAGGGGCAGAAGGCCGGATCTGCATTTACATGTAATGACCAAAAGGCAAGGTTAAGGCAAGGGAAAAATCTAGGTTTCCCACCATACGTCTTATCCCGGTGTCTTAAACGGAATTTCCCAGCAGAGATCTGGTCAAGTCTATGCTTCGGACAACAGCGATGGTCTTTGGATCTCGCTTTGAGATGGCACATCTTTCCCCTGTTTATTGCACCACAAGGCTAATACCGGGCAATGGTGAAGAGACGCTGCACTTTGTAGCTGCGGAAGGAGCAAAGCGTTCATTCTCTGTTTTAATATTTTGATAGGGAGGAAATACAACTATGGGGCTACTTAGACAGGCTCCGAAGCACTTGTCTGAAAATATAGCGGGATGCAAGTGGCAAATTGTCCTCAGTGGGGGAGGGGATATGTTTAAGTGCCGTTTTAAAATCCTTAGTATGTTGGGATGGCTCTGATATCATGTGGGAGTGAATTTCAGAGCTTGGGTCTAGGAAGGAAAAGACAGACCCCCCGAATTTCAATTTTAGAATAGCGGGAAACACAAACGTCGCCAATGAAGAGGATCTGAGATCTCATGAGGGTTTATGTCTTTTCAATTCCCCAGCAGGAATCTTGGACCAGTTACATGTATGTTTTGAATGTAAGAGATAGGTATGAAAAGGGGTTTGTCCTGTCTTCAGGACACCCATGTAGAGAACGAAGGGCCCGCTAGATACGTTCCTCCTATTCTAGATGCAGACGCGTTCTAGCAGTTGCGTGTTGGAACCTCAGGAGTCTAGCAATTAAGTAAGCTGGAGGGAGCAGGGTACAGGCTGATTCCATAGTGTCATCTTGAGACATGATTGCTGTTCATTTCTAGGAAATGCAAAGAAAGGACATGTTCTTAATGCTGTTAGGTGCCCAAGTGCTTCTTTATCCTCTGCTAGGATTTGATGACGCAGCGAGAGGGTCGTCATCCAGAATGATATCCAGATTTTTAACTTGGGAGTGAAGGGGGGTGATGTGAGGATGGCATTGTTTTTGCCAATTAAGAGGCTGGGAAATAGAGCTGGTTTACGTCAAACTAGGATTTCCATTTTCTCCATGTTACGAGCCACCCCATCGTCTAGTGATGGCCGCTAATCGTCCGCTTCACTTTATGGGGTCACAGCTCATTGATGGTGCATGTTTTGGGATCTTCTGTGGGATTGTTCCCCTCTAGTTGGCCATGCTTTGGTGGCATGTGTAGGGTCCATTATGGGGTGATCCTTAAGTGATGCTACTCTGTTTGGATTCACTATTGGCGCTTCATTTTGGGGCCACTCCCCTGAGTCTGCTCCATTTGAAATTCACTCAGCAGGCCATGTTATGGGGCCTTTATGAAGTTGCCCCTCCGTAGCAGTGGATGTTTTGGGTTTCATTGTCTGTGGGGGTCACCCCTCAGAGAGACATGTTTTGGGTTCTTATGTGGGGTCTGCATTGACCGTACATGTTTTCTATGTGGGACCACTCCTGAGCAGGGGAGGAATTAGGCCCAAACAAGAATTGTCTTGCCACATCGAGGAAACTCTCTAACCATAACTGCCGCGACTCTCCCAACTGCTGGGTAGCGCACGTTTTCACAGACTGCATCTGAAAGTCATCCTTTACTCAACATCCCAAACTTAAACAATGAAACCGTCCAAAGCTGCATATTTGTCTTGTGGTTTGCACACATTTTACTGTCAGGGTGACTATTCTGACAGACGAAATGAGCACCATAGCAAGTGTGCATTGCATGCTCAGAAGGAACGAACGTTTGAATCACTAACACAGACATGTTTCATAAATTGGTGGTCATTCTTATGCTCCCAAAATGCACTTTGTTTTTATGCAAGGCAGCCAGCCTCCTATATTCAGAGCATGCACATCATTCGAAACTTAGCTCCGCCCTCAGTCCCGCCCACACCACTGAGAATCCGGCCCCAGTCCCGCCCACTCCACTGACAATCCACCCCCTTCCCCCTTCGTGCGCGGCGGGGGGGGTAGGCCCTCAGTAAACGTTATCCATTTCCAGCACTGCTCCCGAGTGACTTTGCATGGTCCGTGTTCTTCCGCTGATTTGCTCCCCGGGGACAGTATATGCTGGAAGGGCCTCAATGCATAACTACTGCGTGATAGTGGATGTTTTGGGTTTCTTTGCAGGGTTTCTCTCAGTGACAGTCTTTTTTAGGGTTCTTCTGTGTGGTTGCTCCTCAATGATACTACATGGCTTGGGTTCCTCGGTGCGGGTCACTCTGTGAAATTACATGTTTTGGGTTTCAATGTGGGGCCACTCCTTAGTGACATGGCATGGTCAGTGTTCTTCTGCTGATTTGCTCCCTGGTGACAGTATATGCTTAAAGGGCCTCAATGCATAACTACTGCCTGATAGTGGATGTTTTGGTTTTTTTTGCAGGGTTTCTCTCAGTGACAGTCTTTTTTAGGGTTCTTCTGTGTGGTTGCTCCTCAATGATACTACATGGCTTGGGTTCCTCTGTGGAGAACACTCTGTGACAGTACATGTTTTAGGTTTCTATGTGGGCCCGCTCCGGAGTGAGAGTGTATGTTCAATCTTCCCCCTTGGGCTTGCTCCCCGGTGACAGTTCATGCTTTAGGAGCTTCTGTGAATAACTAATCAGTGATGGCAGAGGCTTTCTGGTTCTCTGCGGGTTCACTCTCTGTGAAAGTACTTGCTTTGGGTCTTCTGTGCTGTCACTCCGCGACAGTACATGTTTAGGTTTCTTTTGGATATCACCTCTCGATGACAGTGCATGTTTAAGGCTCTGTGGGTTGTTCCTCATTGACAGTGCACATTTTGGGTTTTTCTGTGGGTTTGCTACTGAGTGACAATACATGTTTAGAGTTCTCCTATTTGGTCAGCCCTCAGTGACAGTACATGTTTGGGTTCTTTTTTGGGGTCACCCTTTAGTGACAGTACATCTTTAGGGCTCTTATGTGGGTTCTCCCCTCAGTGACAGTTCATCTTTAGGGTTCTTATGTGGGGTCTCCGTTCAGTGACAGTATATCTTTAGGGTTCTTCTGAGGGGTCACCCCTCAGTGACAGTACATCTTTAGGGTTCTTATGTGGGGTCACCCCTCAGTGATAGTACATCTTTAGGGTTCTTCTGAGGGGTCACCCCTCAGTGACAGTACATCTTTAGGGTTATTTTGTGGGGTCACCCCTCAGTGACAGTACATCTTTAGGGTTATTTTGTGGGGTTACCCCTCAGTGTCAGAACATCTTTATGGTTCTTCTGTGGGGTCACCTCTCAGTGATAGTACATCTTTAGGGTTCTTCTGTGGGGACACCCCTCAGTGACAGTAAATTTTTAGGGTTCCTCTGTGGGGTCCCCCCTCAGTGACAGCACATGTTTTGGGTTCCTCTGTGGGATGATGCCCCAGTGATACTGCAGGTTTTGGGGTAGCATTATGAGTTTTCCTTAATGTGATGTAGTCTTGTTTTGGGATTGTGTTTCTAGGGTCCCCTTCCTATTACTGCTCAGGGATGGAGATAGGTTTTGAGTTACATGACATGCCTCCCTGCGGAGACCACTCTTGATTTTGGGGTCACTGCTGCAAGCTAGAGCTCGATTATGTGGTCAACAGAGAAGCCGGGTCTCATTTTATGGTCACTGCCAACCCCCACTCTTGTTTTAAGTTGTATTAAAGGCGCACGATATCTTAGTCTGAAAGATAACTCAGTGGGTAAAAGCATAAGTACAGCTGCAGTTGGGAAGCGTAGTTTATTGCAGACATCATAAAGCGCCTAGAGTCTCTGGTTGGAGTTCTGTGTGTTACTGAAGAACAGCTGTTTTTGATCTAATATTAGGGTCTTGCGTCAGCACTTCCTGGAGTATAATTTGCAGCTCATTAGAACAAATGTAGGCTCTCAGCATGTAATTGGTGTCACATAAGCCTGTAATCAGCATCTCATTAACATATTGCCATCTCATTAGCATTTGATTGCCATGTTGCGAACATATCATTTTTCTTAACAACACTTTTATTTTGTGTACTGCACATTACTCGCGGAGGCGTGTGCCTTCAAACCAAAGGGCTCCAAAATGAGCTGTTGGGACCCAGGCCACAGTTAAACCCGCCCACTGGAGGCTGATTCATTCCGGGGCAAGCCCCCCCCCTTACTTGCAAGACTTCCCGACTACTTACCCTACACACTGGTAGACGCCATAAAGCGTCAACACGAACACACAATCACCCTCTCCTCTGAAAGCCATGCAGGAATTAGTTCCATAGAACCTCCAATCACATTTCCGGTGCTTGGGGGTCCTTCGAACTTTCAAACTTTTGGGGTCATTCGGCTGATGAATTTTGAGGGTTCAAGCAGACAATGAGCCACTTCCTTGCAGGACCTTGAGTTTTTCCTTTTTTGCCCCCAATCACAAACCGAGGCTGGACATTTAAAAAAATGTATTCTATTTCCGGGTCAAGCACCTGCCTGGTCTAGAAATAGAAAAAAGAATGCGCCTATTTCTAGGATGGGCGAGCTTGATCCTGTTTGGAATAGAAAACTGTTGTCTTAATTCAGATAAGTCTTAATTCAGATAAGGCTGGTCACTCAATATGGAAAGAGAAAACAGACCTTCTCTTTTGGTCATCTCAAAGTTCTAGATCATCTGCACTGCTTCTGAACTCTGCCAGGCTGTCGTGCCTTCATTTTATTATTTTTTCTTGAGTGGCCTATCTCAATGACCTCGTACCAACTCCCTTAAGCTGGTGCAGAAGGGAGAGTAGTCGGTTTTCACCCACTGTTATCTGGTATACTCTCCTGCCTATGTGACCCCCCCCCTAACTCCTTGTGCTCCAACAAAAAAGTGGGGAGGATCTGTGTTTATTACACCACACCGGGTTGTGAGGCAGAACACAATGTCTCGATGTTGGGTTGTTGCGGTGGGGAGACAAGTCATCAGGTATGGATTTTCGGTTGTTGGGGTGTGGAGGCAGGTCAACAGGTATGAATTTTGGTAGTTGCGGTGGGGAGACAGCTCATCAGGTATGGATTTTGGGGTGTTGGGGTGGGGAGACAGCTCATCAGGTATGGGTTTTGGGTTGTTGGGGTGGGGAGGCAGGTCAACAGGTATGGATTTTGGGATGTTTAGGTGGGGAGACAGGTCATCAGGTATACATTTTTGGTAGTAGCAGTGGGGAGACAGGTCACCAGGTATGAATTCTGGGTTGTTGGGGTGGGGAGACAGAACATCAGGTATGGATTTTGGGTTGTTGGGGTGGGGAGACAGGACATCAGGTATGGATTTTCGGTTGTTGGGGTGTGGAGGCAGGTCAACAGGTATGGATTTTGGTAATTGCGGTGGGGAGACAGCTCATCAGGTATGGATTTTGGGGTGTTAAGGCAGTTCCTCGGTAGGGCACAACACTCTGGGTTGTGTTTTGTGGGTATCAAGATGAAGGTCACAAGGTATGGGTTTTGCGTCATGGCGGCAGTGAGGCTGGAGGCCACTTCTGGGTTTTGTGTTGTGTGAGAGGAGAGGCAGGATGCCGGGTGGGAGGACAGCACACGATGTGCCATCAGTGTTGAGCAGGCTCTGGCTCAGTTCTACTCATGAATCTTCAAGCTCCTCACATCCACCTGTCATGAAAACAATTCCAAACTTACTTCCAAAACCCTGGCTCCAGCTTCCTGTAGGGTAGGGGTTGGATGGTTCTCGTGTGTGCTTATGCAGTTCCCTTGCTCTCCTGCGTCAGTAAACCAATCCATGGATGGGGGCCGGGCACCCCAAGACGAGATTCATTGCTCCCAAAAGACAAGAGGGTAAAGATCAGGAGCCTCCCCAGTGCTCCTGGAATCACTGTGCTTTGGGCGCATAAGAGTAAAAGCATGACCCTATGGCATGACAAACACCTACAGGCACGCTTGTGCATACATCCATGCACATGGACATACATGACCATATGTACAAACGAGCACGCGTGTTCCCTGGCCGTCTTTACCTCTGGGTCCGCTATTGCAGGCTATCATTGCTTTGACACTTTTGCATGGTGTGCCAGCTCTACATCTCATGTGTGTGCAGCAAAGCACTGCCAGGTGACACACCATGCTATGATGCCACGCCCCTGTGGTGTTTCAGTGCTTTGCAAATGCCCAGGTGACCTGCCATGGCAAAACATGCAGCACTGTCCTGCCCTCCAGTTTCAAGTGCCAGGCTCCGTTGCTCTCTCTTTGCTGCCTTTTTGGCTGTAACCCCTGAGATTCTATCTGGGGCTACAACCAAAAACCCGGGGTTTTAGCCCCGTCAACCCATCCCACCCCCCTAGCAACGCCTCTGCATCCATCCAGTGGCGGCTCGGTGGCGCCTCCACTCGTGGAATAGGGCTCTGCGGCCGTGGCCAGGCCGCCCGGGGCAAGGAGAGTCCCAAGAGCCTCGCAGGGGCACCCTGAAAGTGACTTCCCTGGAACCCTGCCGCCCTTGCCCTGCTAGAAGCCACGGGTGAATCTGGCATGCACCCTACACTTCTTCCACCTAACCAGGCTTTGGACGCTCCAAGCAAATGTGGATGCAGGGCGAGCCTTCCCGCCGGCACTTCTTTTCTCTTCTTTCCTATAGCGCTTTGAAGCTGCCTGGTGGTGGTGGTATTGAGCACTACACAAGAAACCTACATTTACACACACACATATTCATACACATAGTACACAGATCAGCATGTAAATAGGTACATATATACGGGTCGGAGACGAATATAGACATGAAGATGGCACGCTCAAAATGTCACGGCAGGTCAACCACATCGCCTCAACCTCAGCCAACACCACGACGCTCATTATTGCGAGTACACCGCGTTCCTGTCCATGGAAAACCGCCTGACTGTCGCCCAAGCACTGATCGGATCCAAGCTGGACTATTGTAACTCATGGCTCTGTGGCACCTCCAAAAAAAAAGTAAACAAATTACAAGTCATACAGAACAATGCCCGGGCAGCGATGGACCTGGGTAAACACGCCCGCATCTCTGCAGCTAAGAGTCTGGCTACTGGCTTTCGATCATCGTAGAGAGAACCAAATTCAAGACTCTCTCCATTACCCACCGCGCTGCCTACAAACATTGCTAACCACTGGAACAACTTTCCCTCCCCTCTCTCTCCCTCTCTCCTTTTCCCCCTCTCTCTCTTCTGTCTCTCTCCCTATCTTTCATTCTGTCTCTCTCTTTCGCCCTCTGTCTCTATTCTCTTTCTGTCCCTCCCTATCTTTCTCTGTCTCTCTTCTCTTTCTGTCTCTCATCTATGATCTATCTCACTCCGTCTCTCTCTCTCTGTCTCTCTCGCGTTCCCTCACCCTCTCTTTTTTCTCTCTCTTTTTCTCTGTCGTATTCTCTCTCTCTGTCTCTCACACTTTCTCTCCATCTCTCTCTCTTCCTCTCTCTCTGTCTCTCACTCTATCTCCCTATCTCTCCCTCTCTCTCCTCCCTCTCCCTCTCTTCTCACTTTCTCTCTCCCACTCTCTCTCTTTCCGTCTCCCTCTCACTCTGTCTCTCTCTCTCTCTCTCTCTCTCTCTTTATCTCTTCTCTCTGTTTCTCCCTCTATCTCTCTCTGTCTCTCGTTCTCCCTCTCTGTCCCTCCACCTCTCTCTTTCACTCTCTCTCTCCTCTCCCCCTCTTGTGTCTGTCTCTCTTTCCATCTCTCTCTCTCTCTGTCACTTTCTCTCTCGTTCTTCCTCCCTCTCTCTATCTCTCTCCATCTCGCGCTCTCTGTCTCATTCTCTCTCTCTCGTCCCCCTTTCTCTCTCTGCTTCTTTCTATCTCTTTCTGTCACACTCTCATTCTCTCTTGCTCTCTCTCTCACAATCTCTCTCTGTCTCTCTGTCTCTCGCATCCCTTCCTCTCTCGCTCTTTCTCTTCTTGTCCGAGTCTCTCTCCCTCCCCTCTCTCTCTTTCGCTCTGTCTCTCTGTCTCTCACTTTCTTCTCTCTGTCTCTCCCTCTATCTCTCTGCATCTCTCTCTCTTCCCCTCTCTCCCTGTCTCTCTCTGTTTCTTTTTATCTCTCTGTCTTCTCTTTCTATCTGTCTCTCTGTCTCTCTCTCCCTGCCTCTTCTCCATGTCTCCCTCTCTCTCCCCCCTCTGTCTCCCTCTGTCCCTCCCTCTCTCTCTATCCCGCCGTCTCTCCCTCCATCCTCCTAACTCTCTCTCTCTCCCTCCCTCTCTCTCTGTCTTTCTCTCACTATCTCCCCTTTCCTCTCTGTCTATCTCTCTGTCTGTTCCACTCTCTTCTGTCGGTCTTTGCCTCTCTCTTTCCCTCTCTCGCCCTCCTCTCTCTCTATCTCACTCTCCTCTCTCTGTCTCTCCCTCTCCTCTCTCTGTCTCTCCCTCTATCTCTCTCTGTCTGTCTCTCTCTCTCTCTCTGTCTCTCTGTCTCTCTCTCTCTCTCTCTCTCAGTCCCTCCCTCTCTCTCTATCTCTCTCCGTCTTTCTCTCTCTCTCTCTCCCTCCCTTTTTCTCTCTTCTCTCTGTCCCTCCCTCTCTCGCTATCTCTCTCTCCTCTCTGTCTCTCCCTCTATCGCTATCTCTCTCCGTCTCTCTCTCTGTCTCTCTCCTTCCTCTCTCTCCCACTCTCCTCTCTCTCCCTCTCTCTCTCCCTCTCTCTCTATCTCTTTCCCTCTCTCTCTCTTCTGTCTCTCCCCCTCTCTCTCTATCTCTCTCTGTCTCTCCCTCTCTCTCTATCTCTCTCCCTCTCTCTCTCTTCTGTCTCTCCCCCTCTCTCTCTATCTCTCTCCGTCTCTCTCTCTCCCCACATTTGCCGAACTCGCTGTCCTTGGGTTCTCGTTAGGGGCCTGTCTATTCTCCTGGGGGCTCGCGGTTATCTCAACGGTCGCGGGTTAATTGATCTTCCTAGGCTGTTTCCTGGGGGCCTGTGTCATTGAGCACTATTTATAGCCTGGAGCTGTCTCATTGAGGGAGCACGAATGCCTCATTGAGGGCTTAGAGATCATTTGAAGCGCACCGAGGGGCTGGCAGATGTCTCGTTGGGAACTCATTGCTTCGCATTTATTTATAGTTTTTTGTTAGTTCTCCGGTGTCTCACTGAGGACCAATCGATGCCTGCTTAAGGTCAAATGGATGTCTCATAGAGAGCTCAGGAAAATGTCCGTGATGCCGTACAGAGGGCTGCGTGATGTCCTGTTGAGAGGACAGTGATGTCTCATTACAACCGTGTTCGTGTTTCGTTAACAGCTAAGTGATGGATCAGAGATGTCTCATTGAGGCCTTTTAAATATCTTATTGAGGTTACAGTGATGTCTCATTACGACTCAGTGCTGTCTCGTTCAGGGCATTGGGGGCTATGCTTAACCACCATACCTAAAACAATAACATCTGTAAATGCAAAAGGATGTCTCATTAACAACTTATTGAGGGATTATGCATGTCTCATAGAGTGCATATGGATGTCTCATTAACGTCTTATTGGTAACTTATTGAAAGTGCACAGATGTCTCTTTGTGGGCTCATCAACAACTTATTGAGGAATCATGCATGTCTCATAGAGTGTATATTGATGTCTCGTGAATGTCTTATTGGTAACATATTGAACGTTCATAGATGTCTCACTGAGGCCACATGGGCAACTCATTGAGAGATCACGCCTGTCTCAAATAGCACTCGTGGATATCTCATGAGTTTCTGATTGGTGCCTGATTGAAAGTTCATAGATGTCTCACTGACGGATCACGCCTGTCTCATATAGCACTCGTGGATATCTCACGAGTTTCTTATTGATGCTTGATTGGAAGTTCATAGATGTCTCACTGAGGCCACATGGGCAACTCACTGAGAGATCACGCCTGTCTCAAAGAGCACTTGTGGATGTCTCATGGGTGTCCTACAGTTGCCTTATTGAAAGTTCATAGAGGTCTCATTGAGGGCTTATGGATGTCTTGCCACTGGCTCCTTTAGAGGGGCCATGGGAGTCCCTATTGAGAGTTCTTGGATGTCTCATTCACGGCTCACTGATGGCATGAGGAAACGGTCTAGGGTTGCTGGAGTGGGGGAGTGGCTAACTCTCACAGCATCCTATCCATGAGGCCACTGGCGGTCACAGAGGTGAGTCCATAGTCACCTTGCAGCGCGCTTCAGCTCACCTTATGGTAGAGCAGTGTGAACCGAAAGACTTGACTCCACTACAGGTCACGTGGACTGGAGGCATCACTGGGTGCCTTTGCAATGCCGGTAAATATTACCAAGAGTGTGGGAGCCCCACTACTGAAAACGAGCATGGTTCAAATAACCTGTGCCATGGAATTTCATCTGTTCGGGAGGGTCTACAACCACGTTTTAGCTCATTGCACCCTTCCCAGGGGAGAAACATTCATTTGCATATCAGTCTGGTCCCACCCCGTTGGGCAGTCCACTACTGAAATGCCAGGCAATTCTCTCCTGAACAGGAGTACCATCATGACATCAGACACGTGTTTCGGCCTCATTGGGCCTCCTCAGTGAGGTGAAGCTGAGCCTCTCCAATGCACAGTGAGCAAGGGGTCCACGTCTGGATTACCCTGGGTTACTTAGCGTGAAACCCCACGTTTTACCAAAATTAACAAGAGTGTGGCTCTCTTGTTCAATTTGAACAGGAATTTGCATCCAATCACAGGCAAGAGTTTTTGTGCAAGGTTCGAAACCTCACATCTTTCAGTTTCGGCCACTCACACTTCAGCAGGGTCGGGTGCAGGGGTTTGCTGAGGATGCGCTGCACACCTAGATTGTTTGCCCTTTATAAATTATATATATATTTATAAAGGGCAAACCTAGCTGGGAGGCAGTAGGGTGCTCTAACTAGATGTACCAGGATGGCACCCGTGGGAGGCAGGGTGGCAGAGGAGATAGGAAGGGTAGGGGGGCATGTGGGCGGGGGAGCAGTGGGATGGAGTGAAGCCATGAGTAAGTCGTGAGCTGTTCTTTGAAGATTAGGGTCTCATGGTCTGCCCCGAAGTGTAAGATGGATTAATACACATACTAGCCGGGACGGTTGAACCGGGCAATACATCTTCTGGCATTAAAGTGACCTTTATAGCACTTGGTTCATGAAAAATCCAAATCAATCTGTAGCACTAGCTTTCCCCCCACAGACCCCTCTCTTTGCTGCGGGGGTGACTCGCTGCTGCCATCTTGAATTTCAGCCAATAGCATAAATGTAAACTCGATATGGTCAGGAGGGCGGGTGCAGTTTCTTCTGGGCACACTAATCATGGTGTCTATATTGTATTTGATTTCCCCCGCTCTTGCACCATCTGAATGGCACAAGGCCTATTAGGATCGTTTGTCTTGTACTCCCTCCCTTGTCGCGCCTAGAAACACTTGTCTACAGGCTCGTTATAAATGACTTATCATATCATAGTTGTGTGTTTTTGTTGGAGAGAACGTATTGCCTCAATATGAAGCACTGGGCATAAGGTCTCTTTGGTGGGTACAGCTGTTCCAGTTTTCCAGACAAAATGGCGGAAGTTGCGCTATGCAAGACCACATTTCATTACAAGAGATGGCTGATATGATTGTTTATACAGAAACCTGGTGGCAGTGATAGTGGGCCGGTCCACTTAAACAGGGACATCGTCGGCAGGTGTGCGCATGCTTATAACACTTCCATCAAGAAACATAGCAGATCCAAAGTGGCCAAGCCAGTGTCCTCTGCTCTTGCCCATCAGCCATTGAGCTCTAACGCCAGCACACAATCATCATAAAATGGAACCTAAAACGGTCAACAACATGACAAAACTTCCAGGCCAGGTAAGCAGCGGATGGAACCCAAACAGTTCCTCCAGGAGAGATCAACAGCAGATGGAGTCCAAACAGTTCCTCCAGGTCAGGTCAACAGCGGATGGAACCCAAACAGTTCCTCCAGGCCAGGTCAACAGCAGACAGAACCTTTCCTCCAGGACAGTTCAACAGCAGACGGAACCCAAACAGTTCATCTAGGCCAAGTCAACAGTGGATGGAACCCAAACAGTTACTCCAGCCCTGGTCAACAGCAGACGGAACCCAAACAGTTGCTCCAGGCCACGTCAACAGCAGACAGAACCCCAACAGTTCCTCCAGGCCAGGTCAACAGCGGACGGAACCCAAACAGTTCCTCCAGGCCAGGTCAACAGCAGACGGAACCCAAACAGTACCTCCATGCCAGGTCAACAGTGGACAGAACCCTTCTTCGAGGCCAGGTCAACAGCAGACAGAACCCAAACAGTTCCTCCAGACCAGATCAACAGCGGATGGAGCCCAAACAGTTCCTCCAGACCAGGTCAACAGCGGACAGAAACTTTCTTCCAGGCCGGATCAACAGTGGACGGAACCCAAACAGTTCCTCCAGGCTAGGTCAACAGCAATGGCACTCACACAGTTCCTCCAGGCCAGGTCAACAGTGGACAGAACCCAAACAGTTCCTCCAGGCCAGGTCAACAAGGGACGGAACCCAAACAGTTCCTCCAGGCCAGGTCAACAGTGGATGGAACCCAAAAAGTTCCTCCAGGCCAGGTCAACAGCAGACGGAACCTTTCTTCCGGGCCAGATTAACCGTGGACGGAACCCAAACAGTTCCTCCAGGCCAGGTCAACAGCAGTCAGAACCCAAACAGTTCCTCCAGGCCAGGTCAACAGCAGACAGAACCTTTCTTCCAGGCCAGATTAACCGTGGACGGAACCCAAACAGTTCCTCCAGGCCAGGTCAACAGCAGACAGAATCCAAACAGTTCCTACAGACCAGATCAACAGCGGATGGAACTCAAACAGTTCCTCCAGACCAGGTCAACAGCGGACAGAACCTTTCTTCCAGGCCAGATCAACAGTGGACAGAACCCAAACAGTTCCTCCAGGCCAGGTCAACAAGGGACAGAACCCAAACAGTTCCTCCAGGCCAGGTCAACAGTGGATGGAACCCAAACAGTTCCTCCAGACCAAGTCAACAGCAGACAGAACCTTTCTTCCAGGCCAGATTAACCGTGGACGGAACCCAAACAGTTCCTCCAGACCAGATCAACAGCGGATGGAACTCAAACAGTTCCTCCAGACCAGGTCAACAGCGGACAGAACCTTTCTTCCAGGCCAGATCAACAGTGGACAGAACCCAAACAGTTCCTCCAGGCCAGGTCAACAAGGGACGGAACCCAAACAGTTCCTCCAGGCCAGGTCAACAGTGGATGGAACCCAAACAGTTCCTCCAGACCAAGTCAACAGCAGACAGAACCTTTCTTCCAGGCCAGATTAACCGTGGACGGAACCCAAACAGTTCCTCCAGGCCAGGTCAACAACGGACGGAACCCAAACAGTTCCTCCAGGCCAGGCCAACAGTGGATGGAACCCAAAAAGTTCCTCCAGGCCAGGTCAACAGCAGACGGAACCCAAACAGTTCCTCCAGACCAAGTTAACAGCGGATGGAACCCAAACAGTTCTTCCAGCTCAGGTCAACAGCGGATGGAACCCAAACAGTGCCTGCAGGCCAGGTCAACAGCGGACTGAACCTTTCCTCCAGGCCAGGTCAACAGCGGACGGAACCCAAATAGTTCGTCCAGGCCAAGTCAACAGCAGACGGAACCCAAACAGTCCCTCCAGGCCAGGTCAACAGAGGATGGAACCCAAACAGTTCATTCGACAATTAAACTTTCATCCTGAATCGCCTCTCTTGCCCCCAACTAACTGACCCACCTCCACATCGTTTATCACCTTACACCACACACGACTACTGCGCACACAGCAGCTTCACACCCAATAATACCACATTATGCCGCCAGAGATCGCATTTCTAGTCCTGCCACACTAGGGTGACCAGACGTCCCGGTTTTGCCGGGACCATCCCGGAATGAGGACCCCGCCCTGATACCCCCCTGAGAGTTTTTTTAAATTAAAAAACCATGTCTCAGTTTTGGGAAGGGAGGGTGGGCCGCTGCAGAAATGCAACAACTTAAACTGACATTTTTACATAACAAACGCTTCCCCAGCGCCACCGTTGTTAGACACCCCAGGGTAGCATCGAACCCCCACAGCCTGTCTGTAACCACATGCATCTACTGATTGTGCCACTGAGACTGGTTAGCACATGAGGGAGCAAAGCCTGTAACAACAAACAAAGCAAAAGCTCCCCGAAGCACTTTAGAGGCATATCACTTTACAACCCTCCAGTTCATATATACGAGAAGTGCTGGAAATATGTATTTTTAATGCATGATCACATGGGGAGGTGTGCCAAGGGGGGTGGGGAGGGGGTTGGCATGGAAGGGGGTGTGACAGAGGTCGGGTGAGGGGTTGTGTGAATGCACTTGGGGTGCTAGTCCTACTTTTATGTTTTTTGACCTGGCCTGGTTTCTTATTTTCAAAATCTGGACACCCCATGTCACACCCTCTCCTGCCACCCAAACTCCCACGCCAGTGGCCAACCCTATCCAGCGCCATCATCTAATGGATCTCGACTGCTACCCTCTGCATAAAACACATGCCACCGCGGTGCCACTCCCCAAACCACACAGACACTCGGGACTCCGGGACCTCTGGCACGCACACACCAACACTTCGGATTTTGCATCTTCCTCCCCTTCTATGTCACTTACATCCCAGCCCCCGCCCCCTTTTCCTTGAAAAAGACACAACCGAAAAACATTCCTAATGGTTTAGTTTGTGCATGATCGATTGTTTTTATAATTAATGTTATTGACTCATGTTATGTCCTGTCAGGTGCTTGCATAGCGCCATGCTGAGGAGCAGAGAAAAGGCGCTAACATAGTATCTTGCTACTTCGGTTGCTCGTTCTGTGCTTTACACCCAGACCTTGAGCTAGCCACACCACACCGAAACACAGTCTTACCCATACGGTTACAACGTACAGGACCTCCCGCACCGATTCCCAAATGCAAAACAACACTCACAGGCGCCAGTTCCTCCTGGTTCTGGACCTATCCTCACTAACCTTCCTCTCCCTGCTCTCTTGCAGAGCCACGCCAGCGTCTCGAGACTGCCCCTGGGTGGTAGCTGTGCGCAGTGTGAATCAATAACATAACATAACAGGGAGACTGCCCCTGGGTGGTAGCTGTGCGCAGTGTGAATCAATAACATAACAGGGAGACTGCCCCTGGGTGGTAGCTGTGCGCAGTGTGAATCAATAACATAACATAACACAACAGGGAGACTGCCCCTGGGTGGTAGCTGTGCGCAGTGTGAATCAATAACATAACATAACACAACAGGGAGACTGCCCCTGGGTGGTAGCTGTGCGCAGTGTGAATCAATAACATAAGCTGTGCGCAGTGTGAATCAATAACATAACATAACAGGGAGACTGCCCCTGGGTGGTAGCTGTGCGCAGTGTGAATCAATAACATAACATAACAGGGAGACTGCCCCTGGGTGGTAGCTGTGCGCAGTGTGAATCAATAACATAACATAACAGGGAGACTGCCCCTGGGTGGTAGCTGTGCACAGTGTGAATCAATAACATAACATAACAGGGAGACTGCCCCTGGGTGGTAGCTGTGCGCAGTGTGAATCAATAACATAACATAACAGGGAGACTTCCCCTGGGTGGTAGCTGTGCGCAGTGTGAATCAATAACATAACATAACATAACAGGGAGACTGCCCCTGGGTGGTAGCTGTGCGCAGTGTGAATCAATAACATAACATAACAGGGAGACTGCCCCAGTGTGAATCAATAACATAACATAACAGGGATACTGCCCCTGGGTGGTAGCTGTGCGCAGTGTGAATCAATAACATAACATAACAGGGAGACTGCCCCTGGGTGGTAGCTGTGCGCAGTGTGAATCAATAACATAACATAACAGGGAGACTGCCCCTGGGTGGTAGCTGTGCGCAGTGTGAATCAATAACATAACAGGGAGACTGCCCCTGGGTGGTAGCTGTGCGCAGTGTGAATCCATAACATAACATAACATAACAGGGAGACTGCCCCTGGGTGGTAGCTGTGCGCAGTGTGAATCAATAACATAACAGGGAGACTGCACCTGGGTGGTAGCTGTGCGCAGTGTGAATCAATAACATAACAGGGAGACTGCCCCTGGGTGGTAGCTGTACGCAGTGTGAATCAATAACATAACAGGGAGACTGCCCCTGGGTGGTAGCTGTGCGCAGTGTGAATCAATAACATAACATCACAGGGAGACTGCCCCTGGGTGGTAGCTGTGCGCAGTGTGAATCAATAACATAACACTGTCAGGCCGTTTGAAAACTCATTCATGTGTTTTGCTCTGTGTCACACCGGAGTTAGACTATAATTGATCACATATGAGAGGTTATTTATAACGCGCTTGATACCCAGAGTTTTCTAAGCGCGGACCTGGGGATCGAACCTGTGCTGCTTCGTGTCGTCATGCTTCTAAGGTGAGCAAGTTGCCGCTGAGCTATCCTCCCAAGGCGACATCACTCTGGTCGCACCTGTAAAGGTACTCCAGTACAAAACGCCAAGCAAATCCCCTGTTAGGAAGAGCGACACGAGCAACTCCAGGCACCTGTCTCTACCTCCTGGGGTGAGGCACAGCTCCCTCTCTAGCCACCCTGGACAGCATTGCTTAGCTTTAGTTTCTTTGCCTTAGAGCAGTGGTCTGCAAATGCGGGTCCTCCAGATATTTTGGACAATGACTCGCATGATCTCTCATTCCCAGACAGACTTCTTATAAAATGCTAGATGGGTTTATCATGTGATTTGCGTGCTTTGCCGTCAGCTCTACTGAACACAGTGTACTCATATACTGTTATTTTTAGTTATTTTATTTAGGGCATTCTGGGAGAGTGCAGACATAGCTTCAAGAAGCAGTGGAGCGTTGCGCAGGGAGCGCGGAAGCAGAAGTACGATACTAGTCGATTACTGCAGAAGCTGGGAATGATTCTCAGATCAATTCATATCGTTTGATGCTGAAGAAGTCTTGGCGTGATATCGGGGTGGGGGGGCAAAAGAGGGGAGATTTGTGAGGTGTGGGGTGGCAGAGTTTCAGAAGCAGACTCTAATAGGTATTAGGAAAGCTGGTACCTTTAAAAGACCGTTAGGCTCAGAACTTGGGGCGGTTAGATTACAGAACTAGAAGACTCAGATAGATCCCAGCTTCCCCACTTGATCAAATTGTGTGATCCTGGGCAAACCCTTTACCTTTCTGTGCACTCATCACTCCTCGCAGCTAAAACTGCCAGCACCTAGAAGTGTTTTGTTCCTAGTTTGCACTCATACACATTGTGTGTATCATTTCATCTCCAGTTGTGTTGCTGCACGATTTTCAATCGCAACATTGAGCCTTGATATAATGCAGACTACAAACCGAGTTGTTTCTTGACAAACTCACCACAACATTACAGGAAACCATCGCTTTTTCCAAACTGAATAAAGCACATACATGGTATATTACACTGTTTAATGCAGGAATATGACACCTGTGGCCCTCCAGAGGTTTTGGACTACAACTCCCATGATTCGCCCTTATTGACTGACTACACTAGCTGGGACTGGTTGTAGTTATAGTGCACAACATTTGCGCAGCCAAAGGCTTCAGGCCCCTGGTTTAGAGGCACGTGCATCCTACATGTATGTGTGACAAAGCCTCCTGAGCTGAGGGGAATAAAGTTTGGCTCCACAAATGAACTTTGAACCAGGCATGGGTGTGAGGATCTTTCCCCTCCCCCACATCAAAGAGCATCAAACAGCAAGAAGATTAGATTTCTCGAAGTACAAAACTTGGAGTTCTTTTTCAAGGTATCATTTAAGGCAGTGTGATTGATGGAAAAAAGCTCGCAAATGGCATTGTTTACGCTTCCTTGTGTGACACCCCCAACAATGTTTTGTAATTTTTTATTTGAAATTAGTCGTACCGCAGTGTCCAGAAAATACAATTTCGACAGATGTTCCTGTTTTTTTATTGCCATGTGTATTCCAAAGTCCACCTTCCTTGTTTGAGAATGAAATATTGCATTCTGGCGACACATGTTTCACACCAGTTGGTGCTTTATCAAGGCATGGAACATATTATTCTTTATAGATCAGTCACATAGACATTCACAAAATGAGAACAACCAAAATGTCATATTTTTGCAATCAATGTGTTTCATGTTGCATGGTTGAATGTTTCCCTCGAAGCTTTTTTATTTTGAGCCCCCCTAAAAACAATGTTGGTGGGGCCCCCAAAAGATGGTAGAACTTGTGATAATTTCTGTTAAAAGCATTCACGTTTGTTACTGCATTGTCTGGTCTGAGCCCCTCAAGGGGTCCGCCCCACAGTTCAAAGACCCCCACTTTAGTTTAATGTCCTTTCATCACAATAGTACTGTCACTTCAATTTCTGGAATTCTCTTTTAATAAATGATAGAGTATTGTTACCCTTTTGAGCACTCATAAAAATCTTTTGAAAATCTAGGCAGGCTGTTCCCGATGCATTGGGTAGTGTGCTATAGCAAACTAAAAAACATATAGTGCCTTTAACCCTGCAAGAAAAAAACTACTATTCGACATCTTGTCATTCATTTGAACACCTAAGTCACAAACTGGGGTGAAGCGACGAAAATCTCCTAAGCGTCACTATTCAACGCCAAGGAGGGCACATGTTTTCATTTTAACGAAGTCTTTCGTCACTTGCATTTGCAGCACCCTGGAAGTGATCTTGCACACCGGAAATGATCCTATTTTAGTCTCAATGTTTGGTGACACATTTAAAAAGCATTCATAATGGTGTAGCTTTTGCGCGATTTATTGTTTTCACAATAAATTGATGTTAGTGACTCGTTATGCTATGCAATGTCAGGTGCTTGCATAGCGCTTTATAATGCTGAGTAGCAGAGGAAAGAAGCGAGCATAATCTCCTGCTACTTTGGGATGCTTGTACTGTGCTTTACACCGCTTGCAGGCTGTTTCAAAGCTCTGGGAGTCGAGAGGGAAAGGGAGTAGGCGGATAAGGGAGTTGTGGGGGAGTAAGACAACACCGCGTTATTCGTGAGACATCTTCTCAGAATAAATGAAAACTAGAATAGCTTGGCCTATACACAGCATGCCACTCAGGCAAGCTTTTAGCTTTCAGTGCCACACCAGTGCATACCAGTCTGGTCCCGCCCATAAAGGTGCCAACAGCAGTCCCCGACTCCTGACAACTTTGCTTAGCTCTGATTTCTTCTCCTTAGAGCAGTGGTCTGCCAACACTGGTTCTCCAGATGTTTTGGACTAGGACTCCCATGATCTCTTACTGTTGACTGTGCTGGCTTGGGCTGATGGGAGATGTTGTTCAAAACATCTGGAGAAGCAAACATTGCAGATGCCTGCGTCGGAGGGTTTCACACATAGCGGGCTCATGTTATGTTAAGTTGATTTTCTATACAGTACTTCACGCCATTGTCTGGTCCTCTCAAATATGATGTTAGTTATCACCTTGCCCGAGACCTCCTGACTCCAGCTTGAGCTATAACTTCCCTGGCACCCCCCTAACCATGCTCTTTCTCCACCACCCGGGGCTGTGCAGTGGAGCCGTCCCAGTGAAGCAGCAGAGAGAGGGTGCGCATGTGCTGCGCCACTCAGTCGCGAGCCAGGTCTAACCGTTGCGCTTCATCCTGGGAAAGCGATAATCTCTGCGAGCTCAGAGGAGGCCTTGGCCTTCGTCCAAGCAGACCAATCAATTTGGGAAATGGAAGCTGATCCTCCGGAGAGTTGTGGACAGCGCGAACTTGTTAGCGGTTGACTGATTGCGCCCCAGCCATTCTGTGGGAATATCAGAAGTTGGTGCTGAGGAGAAGGATGAATCCTGTCTAACATTAGAGAAGAGCGGAGTCCAGGGAGGCCAGAGGACGAATCTCATTAGGGCATAAGCGTCTCAAAGGCCCCCAAGGATCCCAGAAGCCATCTTTGTTTACCTCCTCATCTGGGCACACGTCATGGTCAGCCCTGTGGCAGCTGGACACCATATTTCTTTGCCTTTTCATTAGCAACTTCAAAGGTGGATGCCATATTTGTTTACCGCCCTATAAGGACACATGTTTTTTGAATGCATCAAGGCAGGTGGACGCCATATTTGTTTACATCCTTATAAAGAAACACGCTATTTGAAGGCCTCAAGGCAGGTGGACGCCATCTTTGTTTTTCTCGCTGTCAGGACTCAAGTTCTTCAGAGGCTTTAAGACAGGTGGACACATATTTGTTTTAACTCCTCAACAGAACACTAGTTCCTAGTTCTTTGAAAGCCTCAAGGAAGGTGGAGACCATATTCGTTTACCTCCTTTTAAGGAAACACGCTCTTTGACGGCCTCCAGGCAGGTGGACGCCATCTTTGTTTCTTTCTATGCCAGGACTCAAGCTCTTAAGAGGTCTCTGGATTCCATATTGTGTTGCCTTCTCATCAGTACGCATGGTTGTCGAAGGTCTGCTGGCTTCTAAACATGTTATGTTATTAGGATGCATGCCGCACACCGCTACACCGCTACCACTGCATGTACTCCAGGGGCTCTGTGGCTCTTAAAGATAGTGGGTGGGATTTGGTTAGTTGGGATGAGTGTACAAATGCAAGATTACTGTGCTCTTGTGTTGCTGCTTGCAGACCCAAAAGTACCCTGAGCTCCGTGTGAGTTTCTGGGTGTTTTGTGTTAAGAGTATGAAGGTGTTTATGTCAACTAAGAAGATCTTGTGTGCCCGTAGTGCTTGGATGCGTTGGTTGTGGGAGGGGCGCTATGGTATGTAAGTTGGCTGTAGGAATGTAGTGGTCTGTTCTTTGTCATCTGGTGAGAGCAGTGATAAGCTGGGTGAGTGGCTTGTTTGATTTGCATGCGTCGAGTTTGAGTGTGGAGCTTAGGTTAGTTAGTGTGTAGGGTTAGTAATAGGCTTTTTTCGGGATATGCAAGAGTGCTTGTAGTTTCTTTGCCGGTATTTTGTGGATCTCCAGGTTCCAGTCAGCACTTGGTGCAGAGTCGCGTGTGGTACTTTGAGGGGGAGTCTCACATGTGATCTAGGGAGGAAGTCGATTGATACACATTGTGACAAATCAACTTCTGGGGCACCAGTGGTCCAGGGATGAATATTGGTTTCTAAACCATCAATCAGCCCCACATATCTAGTGCACCAGAAGGGATCCGAACAGATTAGAAACACAAGTAAAATATAAACCTCCTTGTCCAATTTTGGTAACGTGGACGGGACAGCAGGCTTATTTCCGCAAGGCCCTGGATCGTTGGTTAGTTGCAACACAGCAAAAATACAATTATTACCCAATCATATGATATGAAATTATATTTATTTGTATCATGCTCATACACAAGTGTTTGATAAAAGGGACTGTCCAGTCAAGGTTGGATAAAAGGTTGTATACAAATATCTAATTTATTATTATTACAACAGATAGTTCTAGCACAAAACAAAATACAACCCACCCTGTAAAGGAACACAGAGGACAGACAGTTTCATGAAGGAAAGGGATGCACTCTGAATACTGACAGGAGGGTAGTCGGTAAAGCAATCAGTCTTAACTGTTCAAGGTTAATTGGTTTCAGCACCAAGGAAGCAAGGGGTTGTAAATGTTTCTAGGGGAGTTTGGAAAAGGACCTGGGGGACAAAACCATAATGTACCTGGTGCTTGAGATGATCTTGATTCTCGACAGGGTTGGGTCGGTCCCAGGACACCGTGCAGCTCCTGCGACAGACTTCAAGACAGGAGATAGCTGCAGGTATCAGGCGGCAGGCAGTTCGGCAAGAGTGGCTGGACGGACGGCTGCAGGCTGGCCAACACAGCGGCTTTGGGTCAAGAATCGTTGTCTCTGTGCTGGTTGGTGGATCTGGAACTATGGTCGAGATGTCTCGGACAGCTACAGTGACGGCAGCGCGACAACAGTCAGTGGTGCAGCCGGTCGCGGTCCGAGGGCTCGACTGTCTTTAAAAGATGGATGCTGGTTGATGCTTGTTGTGGCACTCCTCCTAGCTACTTTGCTGGGCTTGTGTCATCCTTTAAGGTGGACGGCCCAACGCTGAGGAGAGTGTTTGCAGGCAACAGTTTTGTCCTTTATTCAGAGACTCTCTGGCACTTCCCACCTAAGAAGCATGCTGTCAGAACCTAGCAGGGCAGGCTGTGTGCTGGCTGGGTACCGGTTCTGGAGCTGCTGCATGGGTCCTCTGAGGTCGGTATCTCCCTCTGTTCCCTGGGAGTTGTTTTGGGGAGAGATCTTGCTTCCCTCTTGGAAATCCTGGCCTTCCTTAACTGGTGGAAGCTGTAAGACCGACTTTACCTTCAGCCAGGTTGTAAATTAGTCCTTCTTCTTACTTGTTACAAAGTCATTGGATGATCTACTAAGAGAGGGGCTCAGCCCTCTTCTGAAGCCACATGGTCCCCAGTGATTGGTGCAGGCTAAGCCTACCTCAATAAACCAATCCTGGGTCCCCACCAACAATCCTCTGTTATACGTGAGGTCATAACCACAGTGCTTTGCAACAGGAAAGGTAAAGGGGTGACAACATGTACTACTAAGTCCCACCTATCTTCCTGTCTATTGTGGATCAAAGTGTCTCTCTGGTTAATTGAGCTCTCTGTGGCTCCTGATCAAAGTGCAGGTCTACCTTGAAGTTATGGCGAGAACAGACTTTCGGTCTCCATCAAATCACATACTTGTGCCTTCTTGAATGGGGTCCCCCTGCGGGGCTGACCACTGTAAACAGTTGTCCCAGACATGACAATCACTGCACTTTATACTAAGGGGCAGGAGCTGACTTTAAGTTGACACAGATGCATGTCAAAACGGTGTTGGGCATCCTGTCCTTTGTCAGTCCTGCGACCAGGCCTCCCCCAGGCCTGCTTCAATTAACTCTCATCAGTATGTGCTGCCAGCAGCAGGCAGACAAAGAATAGGGAAGATCACTGGAGTCTTTGATATTTAATTAGGCTGGCCATGGCATGAGGAAGGTGTTGACCTCCTCCTCTTGATGCTTTCTTGTACTCCTGGTTGTCACGTTCAAACTGAACATGACAGGAGGACTGTACCTGTAGACTGTGTCCCCTCAGAGTACACGTGACTATGTGTTTGTAGTCCGGTGAGCATAGGAAAATGTGTGCAGATTAGCCACACACATTTTCCGAGGTTGATCTCACATCATTCAATTTCTTTAAAAATATTTTAAAAAGCCCAGGTGAGTGCACACCTGCAGCGCGGATGGTCGAATTCCTCACACATATCATGGAGTGGCTACAGTGTGGTATAGAGTGGGGACGCAGTAGTGAAAGTCCCAATACTGAGTGAGTTATTTAGAGGCGGGGGGCTGGTGTGGCATTTCCTTGTAGTGGTGGGGGCAGCAGCATTGGTATTTCCTTTCCCTCACTAGTTTGTGAAACAAACAGTGGGTATTAGTCTTGTTCTCAGTTCAGGTTATTTATTTATTTATTTGAATTATTATTTAGTGCAGGCCCTACCCAGAGGGCCTTGGAGCACCTTACTTGGTACAAATATTGAAAAGGTGGGAGTTGAAAAAATAAGTTACAAAATGTTTTCAGGAAACGATAGGAAGTTTAGGATAGAAAAGTGATAGCATTGGAGGAGGGTATGGTTATGTGTGGGGAAATGGGTTTTGAGACTCTTTTTGAAAGTGGTGATGGAGGGTGGAGTGCATATGTGGAGAGGTAGGGTGTTCCATGACCTTGGTGCCCAGTGGGCAAATGCTTGTTTTTGTGTGCACCTGAGTTTGCAGATTGAAATGTCTATAAAGTGTTGGCTGGCTTGCCTGGTGTTCGTGTGGGTTCAGGGTTTGAGTTTGTCATGAAGGTAAGATGGAGTTTGGATGTGGATGGCTCTGAATAAAATGCAGAGTCCTTTGAAGGTAATTTGCTGGGGTATGGGGTGACAGTGGAGCTGGGCAAGAGCAGGTGGGATGTGTGAATGTTTGGGTAGGTGGAGGATGAGCCTGGTTGCTGTGTTTTGTATGGCTTGCAGGGGGACAAAGGTGTTCTTAGGGCGTCAAGTGAGGCGAGCATTTCCATAGTCCATCTTAGAGAGAACTAGTGCCTGGATTGCAGTGTGGAAGTTACCAGGAGGAAGGATGTGTCTGGTTTTCTATAGCAGGTGTAGGTAGTTGTGTATTGCATGTTTTGGTGACAGCGGCTATATGGTGTGTGAAGGAAAGGTGGGGGTTGATGGTGAAGCCAAGGGATTTAACAGGTTTAGAGGGTGATATGTGTGGGTTGTCCGTGGTGAGATCTTGAATCCACAGGGTGTGGTGGATTTGCACCATGGGGGCAGATGTGGAGGAATTCTGTTTTGGAAGGGTTGAGTTTGAGAAGGTCGGTGACCACCCAGTTGGTGATGGTAGAGAGACAGGTTTTGTGGGCGTGGAGTTGCGAAGGGGAGGAAATTTGGAAGTACATTTGTGTGTCATTTGCATATTGGTGGAAATGCATGTTATGTTTGCTAAGGATCTGTACAAAGGATTCAACATATACGTTGAGGAGGAGTGGCAATAGGAAGGAGCCTTGCAGGACACCATAATTGACAGGCGTGGGGTCTGATTGATAAGGGCACATGGCAACAAACCTTGTCCTGTCAGAGAGAAAGCAGGTGAACCAGACGAGTACGGTGACAGAGAGAGTCCTCCTGTGGGCTAGGATGTCTAATAGAATGGTGTGGTCGATGGTGTCAAAGGTCACAGAGAGGTCAAGGAGTATGAGTAGTGCTGTGTGTCCTTTATCTGTGATGCTGTGGAGGTCATCAAGGATGTGAAGAGTAGCGGTCTCAGAGCTGCGGGCCAAAAGCCAGATCGGAATGGGTTGAGTTGGTTGTTTGTGATGATGTGTTGTTGTAGTTGAGTAGTTACAAAGCCTTCTATGATTCTGATGAGGTATGGTAGGATAGTAATAGGGCTGTAGTTTTCAGGAAGTGTGGGGTTGAGAGATGGTTATTTGGGGAGGGGTGAGATTTGTCGCATTTTGAGTGCAGTGGGGATAGTACCATGTGGGAGACATGAGTTGATGGTGTTGAGCTAGTGGGGAGCTTGGGTGGTGATGCAATTGGATGCAGCTTGAGGTGGGCATGCATCCTCTAGGAAGAGTGCTGGTTGTGTTTTGGTGAGGGTGATGAGGATGTCAGTGGTGATGGGGTCGAAGGTGTCCCATGTCTTGGAATGTTTGGGAGAAGGGTTGGGAGTGTGAGAGCTCAGGGGAGGGCTCTGTTGATATTGTATATTTTGGAGTTGAAGTAGTTCCTGAGGGAGTTGTATACTACAGTGCATGGGGGGTGTGGAAGGTGTGGAAGGCGGTTTAGAGAGGGACTTGAGGATGTTGAAAAGTTTCTGGGTACGATAGGTGGTGGATTGGAGTTCTTGGAAGTAATGGATGGCTTTGGAATTGCATATGGCTGTTTTATATTTGTTGCAGCAGTGTCTGAGGTGTGTCCTGGTTGAGGGACATGGGTTATTTTTCCAGCCAATTTTGCAGGGGTGTTGTAAATTGAAGGGTGCAATTTTGTCAAGTGCCTGTGTGATGATGGTGTTGTATTGGTGGCAGGGGGTGGGATTTTGTGTGGTAGTGTGAGCGTTGTGGGGTTCAAACCAACCCCAGAGACAAAAGGAAGCTGCATGGCTGACTAGGGCCTAAAATGCAGAAATCTGCTTTTGTCATTTGAAAGCACACTGCAAACTAACAAATTAAGTGTGCCTTGCACACAAAATTCAAAGACATGAAAGTACCTTTCATTACATGCATTTCGCAGCTTAGAATAATGAGCACATGAAAACCGAATTTCCCTTGACAGGATAAAGCAAATACAATTATCATAATGTAAAGCTGAGCATTGATGGCATCGCACAGGACAAAACTGCATATAAGATAAGGTCAAATATCTATGCAGGACTCATGTCTGAAGAAACGGTACAGATTTCTGTTCATTAGAGCTGACATTTATATTAAGATTCAAAGCCACAGGCCCCCAATGGATGCCAGGGGTCTGCTCTGCCTCTCTATCTGAAAGACAATCTCATTGAAGTTTCAGTGCCAGAGAGGAGACTCTATTCATGCATGACAGAGGAGTTATTGGCGGTAGAGTAAACAGCCGAATCAACAGAGAGCCAGCCCTTGATGAGTTGAACTGAACACATTCTTGAAAATAAAATCCAAGTTGTGGTCAGCTCAGAGATACTGATCACAGAACCTTTTTCCCGAGGGATTTGAGGGATTTGCCACGAGCATGGAGGATGGGGCTATAGGATCTGCTTTTCAAGATAAGCAAACAGGTCATCCATTAGCCTTTGACTGTGCAAGAATGCTAATGGACTTGGGTCAACACAGGAAGCTGGTGGCCAGATCCCTGTTCAGTTTGAAGAAACAAAACAATGTGAAAATTGAAGGGATAATATGTATGTAATTAATACAGTGCCATTGGGTTACATAGAAGATCATACTTTGTCCATTAACTTTGGAACCGTGACCCTTATAGAAATGGGGCAAGTATAATTGGAAAGCGTATCCCCCTCCCCTTTCCCCCTGGACTCCCACCCCCTTTCCCCCTGCACTTTTACTCTTCCCCCCTCCCCTGCACTTGCGTGATCTTAATGTCACCTGGCCTAGTAGGATCGCTGTCTCTGTCTCCTCTCTGTTTCCTCTCCCTTGCTTCGTCGCGCCTTGAAACACTTGTGTATAGGCCTGTTATAAATGCCATATCATATCACAAGTCCTTTCCATTGATTCAACTCCTATCAGGATTCTACCTACAGAGCTACAACCTGAAATGTATTTATGGCTGCCCAGAAAATGTCACAAGGCAGACATTTCGGGAGATAGAGCTTAGTTAACAGTATGTACAATTGTGAGTAATTCAGGAAAAACTGCAGTTTGAACCTGCAACCTCGTGCAGAAACTGGAGTAATTTCATGAAATGCAGCATTATGAGACAAATGCAACCATATATATTGTTAGGCTTATTTGTAAATTTAACATTTTTGCCACATTTAAGTTTTTGAGGGAAACATTGAAATGCCTGGAAATGTAAATTCCAGTGGTTGGGTTGATGCCTCCCATGATGTAAGATTAATAACTACAGGAGCCTATCCACAGAGAGGGGGCTGGGCCTTGTGGGAGGAGAGGACCGTCGGTGTCCAATCCACATCTAGAGCCAACAAACTGGCACCTTATAATTTCAATATTTGTGGGGTGGTCAAAGATATATAAAGTGGATGTACAATGGAAAGAGAAGGAGAGCTGCCTAAAATCATCAGGGTGGAACTACTGAAATATTGCTGCAGAACTAACATTGCCTGGGAGACTGGAATTGGGGGGCCAGGGAACAGAGACAAAAGACTGGAATCTTGCAAGGCGAGCCAAATAGAGAGATGAATGCTGGTGGCTATCCATGACTGAAGTGCCTGACCAGATCCCTGTGCTTCCCCAAGAGAGGGTCCAGAAATGAGGATGTCTTTCCTGTGCACCAAACCCAGAGACATTCTGTGTAAATAATGTGTCCAACAGAAGCAAGTGTGCTGGGGATCTGTTTGAGTTAATGCCTTGCCCTTAATTAGTGGGTACGGCAAACTGAGTAGACCCTTAGCATTTTACAAAATAATATTTGAATTAATTCCCATATAATCTCTGAATGCGGGGTGTACAGACTCAGGGGAGTTCGAACCGTCCGACCTCTTCCCTAGTGCTAATCAAAGGTATAGGTATTTAAAGTAAGTGCGTATTCCTATTTCTCATTGTCAACCCCAACATTCCCTAAAAGGGAAGAGTGTATTTCTAAAAAATAAAATTCCTAAGTGTTCACCATTCCTCAGAACTTGCCTTTAGGCAGAGGGGTGCTGAATGTAACTGAATGTCTGGGTCTTTGTGTTGGGGCAGAAAAGCGTTTTGCCTAAATTTAATAAAGTGAAGTCCCCAATGTAAAAGCATACTCTTTACTGACAGTAGGAAAGTGACTCCTGATCGGCGAGGGATTCTGCATTGCATAGGGGCGAAGGACGAAGGTTCCTATGAATCTCAAAAGTGTGCAATAAAAGTCTGTTGTGCTTTCACATTGCTAGCATTGACATGTGCGCAGGGAGATTATAAGTAAAGAGCACTGCGTGTGTCAAATTGTTTTTACCAGTACGGAAGATGTTGCTGTTGCATTGTATGTATACCTAACTTCATAACACTTCATGTTTTAAGGTGCTGCATCATGGTTGGCATTTTGGGATTTTTGTGTGTGATAGAAGGTTGGGAACTGTTTATGTGGCCTGTGATCTAATTACATGAGAACCAAAAGTGAAAACACACACGTGGTGTCATTTCAGATCTTTTATTAATGTCTATTCCCAAAAAGTAAAGAGTTCTTTGCATTAAACTTTGTTTGTGCCACCGAGAATATGGTGTGAGTTATGATTCTGTTAAAATAGCAATTGGGCTTATTATTTAATAAATATATATCCTTTCTGAACACCGGCCTGGATCATGGCTTATCTGTGGCACAGGTGGTAGGATCTGCGTGGCTCTATTTGAGTCACAGACAGGGCTAGAGTGAGCCACATCATTGGTATATTCTTTGCAGCACTTTTGATCGGGGAGGCAACAAACTCCTTATGTTAATGGTTGTCCATAAATATATCACTACAGCGTGACGGGGATAGGAAAGTGGTCAGACCACGATACCCAGATTTGATTATCCATGGAGGCATGAATTTTGCCGGAGATCAAAAGGTCCACGGTGTTGTCAGCAATGTGTGTGGGATAGGTGATGAGTGGTGTGAGGCCGTGAAGGGTGAGTGGAGAGAGGATAGTCCTTAGTATGGGAGATGTTGTCTGGAAGGGAACTACCAGGGTTGAAGTCGCCAAGGTGGATATTGTTGCAGGGGGAGGTGTGGTTGCTAGTAGTGAAGTCAGTCCAGTCGGTGTGGAGGGTGGGATTGTGTGTAGGAAGGCGATAAATGAGGTGGAGAAATGTGGGGCGTGGCTGTGATGGAGGGAAACAAGGAGAGTGCTTCAAAGGAGGTGTATGGGTGTGTGTGGGACTACTAAGCGCGAGTATGTCTTTATATATGATGGCAATGCCACCACCTTCTTTGTGTCGGTGGTCTCTGTGGTGGATGAAATAGTGCGGGGCATGTCAGGGATAACAGGTGTGTGGTGGGGTATGAGCCATGTTTCTGCAAGGAAGAGTATATCTGGGGAGTGTGTGCTAATGAGTTCATCAATTTCATGAGTGCGAGCAAGTGCATAGTGGCAGTTGAAGATAATGCAGGTGTATGTAATTAGGCTGGAAGGTTTTGAATTAATCATAACCTCTGGCACAGCTCTGGGCAACCCTCCAAACCATCGTTCTTTAGCCTTCCAAGCCATTAGAGAAACGGGAAAGACCATATGCAAATCAGGCTTGGTCCCACCCCAAACGGGTGGTCCAGCCCAAACTGCTTGATCACATCCCTTCTGCACGAGACCACAAGCATCCCCAGACATGTTTGGCCTCTTTTGTTTTGCTATAGTCACCCGAGTGGGACGGGTATGCCCAGACGTGGTTCACTGATGAGTTCCAAAAAGGCTGAAGCATGTTTGTGGATGCTTGTGGTCTCGTGCAGAAGGGATGTGACCAAGCAGTCCGGGATGGGCTGCCCCTTTTGGGGTTGGACCAAGCCTTATTTGCCTATGGCCTTTCCCCTTTTGTAATGGCTTGGCAAGTAGAGAACTATGGTCTGGAGGGTTGCCGAGAGGATGCCAGAGGTTAAGATTCAGTCTAAATCTTCCAGCCATCACTTCTTTTGTTTTGCTGTAGTCACCCTGAGTGGGACGGGTATGCCCAGACATGGGTCCAGTACCTGCTGGGCATAGAGACCCAAGCTACTCCTCACTGATCAGTCCAAACAAGGCCAAAACGTGTTTGGGGATGCTTGTGATCTCGTGCAGAGGCGATGTAACCTAGCAGTTTTGGCTGGATTGCCCCTTTTGGGGTGGGACACGCCTGATTTGCATATGGTCTTTCCCCTTTTGTAATGGCTTGGCAGTCATAAAACGATGGTATGAAGGGTTGCCTAGAGCACTGCCAGAGGTTAAGATTAATTATAAACTTTCCTTCCATCACTTCTTTTGTTTTTGGTTTGGTGTCCTACATTAAACTGAGCAGATCTTCAAGTTTGAGTGTTTTCCAGTTTCTTCTGACGATGTTGATCATCTCTGTTTGTTACCATATCAGGTTGCGTGATCAGTGGTCGAAGTGAGAGGGAACAGTTGGGAGCAGCGATCCACTACTTTTATTTTTGGCATCCGCAGAATAGTTAGAAATTTAAAAAACGAATAGTAGATATGTTCGGATTTTGGATGTACGAAAATGACATACAGCTGTAAATTTTGAACATATTTACCATTTGGTGCAATTACTGTGAACAAGGGGAGCAGGGGTTGCGGGGATTGTCCCCTCCACCCTTGTTCACTATAACCGCATCTGGGTCCCCACCAACCAACATAAAAAAGTTAATTATTTTTTTCCAAGGACCCTGCGGCACCGGATCCCATGCACGTAAGAGAAGGGAACCAGCGTAACAGTGGGATGGTGAAGGCGGCGGTACACCGCGAACTGAGCTGCCCGAAGGTAAGGGGATGGGAAGGAGGGGGTTCTCTGAAATGTCCACGCGAGAGAAAACTGAAAGGTATTTTTGTTCAAATAACGTACGTTGTTTTCCCCTTCTGACATTTCGTGGACAACCTTTTTTTTTTACTGTTAACAGTTCCACTACTTTTTGCAAACATTTTCACCAGTCCAGAACTGTTCTTTGTGAAGTTAAAGCACACTTCTCCACTTTGGCACCTGATAGGGAGGATAGCTCAGGGGCAACATGCTCGCCTTAGAAGAAAGACGACACAGAGCACCACAGGTTTGATCCTCAAGTCCGCACTTCGAAACCTCTGGGTATTAAGCGTGTTATAAATAACCTATCATAGCTGTTACAGTTAAACTGAAATCTGTTTCAACTCACCTGGCTGTCAATCAGCATGGCTGCAACCCTTGAGAAATATGTTGCATGCAGGATGTCATTTAGGAGTTGCCAGGGGTCGCATCTGCGTCACATGAGGTCTTGCTTGCTACCCCTGTGGTCTCCCTTCCTACCCCCCCCAGAAATGTACCTTTTTTTTATTTTTAAATTAAACTGAGGCTCCTGGGCAGTGGCCAGCAGCATGTGGCTCTTTGGAGTGGCTGTTTTCCTGATAGCTATAACTGGTAAGATAGCTCAGTGCGTTGAGTGCTCACTGCTGCAATGTGTGTGTGATCTGCAGGTTGCATGTTCGACTCCCGGCAAGGTCAACTCAGCCTTTCATCCTGCTGAGGTTGATAAATGAGAAACAACACACATTGGGTGATATTGTATGTATATTTGTCCTACATGAAGCGCTTAAGCGTAAGTGCTACATAATAACACATAATTATCGCTTGGCCTTGGACGCCTGCTTGCATTCACAGTAATTTGGTAACATGGCCCTATACGCGCTGATATTAATGATACATATGGTGATCCATTCTTGTATAAATGTATATCTCTTTATAGTGATATTGTAACCCAATTTTTCAGAGTGTACTTAGAAACAATGCTATGTGATGCCACTTCCTGTTTTGTCAAGGGGTGAAAGGCTGTGTTCCATCGCTTACTTTGATGTCACTTCGGGTGGGGTCAAATGACACCACTTCCTGTGATGTCATCAGAGGTCAAGGGTCGTATGATGTCACTTACGCTACCCCTGGCATTTTGGTGAAATGATGTCCCTGGTTGCACGTTGCTCCCTTCCTGCGTACTCTGTCCACCACTAGGGTTACAGTTCCACTACATTTTGTGGTACACTTCATACACTGCGCGTGATCTTAGGAGACCTCAAGGCAGGAGGACGCAATATTTATTTACGCCTCGTAAGGGCACGAGGTCTCAGAATGCCTCAGGCATCTGACTATCATCTTCATCACCATAACAGGTTACAAACTCTTTTAAGACCCTATGAACGCTGATGTCTACATTGTTATCAAAGCACAAGCTCGTCTACATGTTACAAGGCAGCTAGACCCCCTTTCCTAGGGTATCTCCCGGACCTCGTCAAAGGGCACAAACTATTCTAGGGCCCCATGAAAGACAGATGCCCCATTTTTTTGCTTTTTCTACAGAATGTGAGGGCTTTTAAGGCCCAGGACAGGTGGTCGCCATCCGCATTAAGCTTCTTGTCAGGACACGCGTTCTTTGAAGACCCAAGATCAGACAGGCGCCATCTTTGCCTAGTTACTCGTTACAAAGATGCGATACACATTATCTTGTTTACCTATGGTTTAGGAGTCTGTAGAAGCCCGAGGCCAGCTGGAAGCCATCTTTGTTTTCCTACTAATCAGGAGATTTTCAAAGGCCTCAAGGCAGCTGAATACATTCTTTGATATTCTCCTCATGAAAATGCAAAATGATTGCAAGCCCCAAGGCATGGAAGTCACAGAGGTAGCAGAACACTATCTTCGTTTACTGTTTCCTGGGGGTGTATAGGCTCTTCAAAGGCCCAAGACAGTCAAACGCCATCTTTGTTACCTCCTCATGAAGATATGAGCTGGTTAAAGGCCGTAAGGGAGCCGAATCCTATGTTTGTCACCCCTTCATGAGGATATGAGCAGTGGCGTAACACAAAATGTGGGGGCCCCCTGCGACCATGCTGAGGGGGCCCCCCCAACTCGGCAACAAATCACGGGTCGTACTACACTCTGGGCAGGGCTAGATTCTCACGCTTGCACAATATGCATGAACGTGCTGCTGAAGGGGTATGCCGCACACTGTACTAGGAGAAAGATATACATATGTGTTTTAATGCAATATGCAGCACAGTTTATGAGAATAAGTGGCTAAAAAGCCAGTGTATTTACAATTGTTTTGTAGGGTAACACCAATCCAATACATGAAGTCACCAACAGTGCACAGGAACATTAATGCTTTTTCTATTAAAAATGCCATGCCACATTGAAAACATGTCCCACTTGCTGCACAATGTAGACCAGTGTAGACACGATATAACATTACAGTAAAGCATGCCAGGCCACAGTTAGACATACCTAGACTGGTTGCACAAAAATGCCAATCGAAGCAATAACACTCATCAAGAAGAGTGCACACATTGAATCCCGGGTCTCTGCTGCCTCTAACAACATGGCCAAACTCTTTCAAATCTGCAAGGAACTGGTAAATCCTGTTGCGGTCTCCACCTCTCCTGTTCCCTCCAAGGCCCTCTGTATGGCTCTGGCCTCTCACTTCTCTGCTAAAACTCAGGACATCCTGTCCACTATCTCCTCTTCCTCTCCCTCTCCCGTCTCCCCTTTGACCATCTCTACCTCTCCTCCTCCTTTCTCCCCTTTCTCTCTGACAACACTGACAAGGTTTCTAGACAAGTCTGATTCATGAAAGTGTCGTCCAGACAGATGCTGCCCTGCTCCTCCAGAACCATCAGGGACCATATTGACACCCTCGCGGCACCTTGGCCGATTTCTGTAATCACTCTTTCACCACTGGAATGGTCCCCTCTCCCCTTAAGCACTCCCTTGTGTACCCACTCCTCAAAAAGCCGTCTGCTGATCCTACCTGTCCAGCAAACTATCGCCCAATCTCCATCACCCCTTTCCTGGGCAAACTCTTGGAAAAAATCTGGTCATCTCCCAGCTTACTCTCTTACTGTTGGATGTCTCCATGACCATCAGTCTGGCTTCAGAGCTGCCAGAGGCACGAAAACCTCTCTCCTGAACACCCGTGAAGATCTGTTCTCTAACCTTGATTCCACCATTCCTTCTGTCCTAATCCTCCTTGATCTTTCCTCTATTTTCGACACAGTCAATCATGCCATCCTGATCAATTGACTACGTGAGAACCTGGGCATCACGGATCAGGCCCTGGAGTGGCTGACCTCCTTCCTCTTGGACTGCCCCTCCAAGATCCAACTTGGTCCCTTTCTCTCTGCCACCTCTCTCTCTTCCTGTGGCATTCCTCAGGGCTCTATCCTCTCACCTTGGTTTTTCAACCTCTACTTGGCCCCTTTGGCCCACCTGATCTCTACCTTCTCCTCTAACATTCAGTGTTATGCGGATAGCACTCAGCTTTTCTTCAGGCTCCTCTCATCTCTTGCCTATTCCTGACTGTCTATCCGTGATTCAGGAATGGTGCACCTCCAACGATATCTACCTTAGTGCCATTAAGATTGAGATCCTTCTCATTGGGACCCATGCCCCTGCTTTCCCTCTCTCACTCTGGCCACCCACCTTGGGCCCTCTTCCTTCGCCTTCCTGTGAAGGAAAAAAACCTTTTGTGTCATCTTCGACTCGACTCTTTCTCTCCTCGCATCTCGGACGTCGTCATGAAGTCCCACTACCTACCAGCTGCTCCTCCTCAAAGGGACTCTTCCCTTTCTCACTTTCCCCAAGATGCTCACTGTCTCCAGAGCCCTGTTTCTCTCTAGGCTGGTCTACTGCAACAGCCTCTTGTCTCAAGCTGCCTTCCTCTACTCTCCGGCCTCTGCAACTAATCCAGAACAGGACAGCAAGACTTATCTTTGGCCACAAGCCCAGGGATCATATCTCGACAGCCGTGAAATCTCTCCACTGGCTCACAGTGGTTGCAAGAATCAAGTTCAAGACCCTTTGCATTGTCCACAAGGCTTTCTGGGGTCGGGCCCACACTACATCCAGCGCTCCCTGCCAAAATACCTTTTTTCTCTCTCGAGCCCTTCCCCCGGCTACCTCCAACTCTCTATGGGCTAGATACTTCTTCAGGCAGAGAGTGGGGTGGTAGATCTCTCTCCTCTGCAGATGCCTCCCTCTGGAATGGCCTCCCTGCCCCTCTGAAACTTTAGCTGACCACCTGATGCTCCGGAAGCAGCTAAAAATGTTTCTCTTCTCCTCTGCTTTCTCTCTCTCCCTCCCCTGCTGACCTACCTGACCTACCTGTCTGCTGTACCGACTGGTTGCTTGCCTACCCTCAGAATCTCACTGAGTCCAGGCTCTTTCTTGATCAGTCACCCTTGCACTGCCTCCAGCCTAGCATGCACTTAGGGCCTGTAACTGTAACCCAACAGTCCCTTGTTCTCCTTGCACTACCCAGAGCTGCACTGTCCTGGCTGCACTTACTCAGAGCATTACAGCCCTGTTTTCCCCTCCCTTTCCCCTTGCATTTCTCATTCTCGCACTTGCACAATTTGAATGACACAAGGCCTAGTAAGATCATTTGTCTTGTCCACCCTCTATCTTCACTCCATTGCTTGTGTAATGAAAGAAACACTTGTGTACAGGCGTGTTATAATAGACTTATATCATGTCATTTTATAACAGATGCTCAAAAAATATACAATGCTGCAGTAAGAAATGGCTAGACTGGCAGCACCTAAATGCCAATCTAGCCAGGTAATTACACTTAGCAGGACAGCTTTATCAGAAATGCGCAGTTAGAAAAAAGTCTTACCAAACTTAGTCATAACTAGCCTGGCTGCACCAAAATGCCTCTCTAGCCACTAATACCACATCTCATGCCTGCTTAGCCTGGACATGGACAACCATTATGATTTATCGCACAATCCCACCGCCCACACATCCCCTCTCCCTCCCATGCCCTACCCCAACCTCCAAAATCAGCTCCTTGGCCCAGAATTACCTTCACGTCCCTCTTCCTTGTCCCAGAGCTTACGTTTGAGATTCCTTGCCTCATATGTAAGTACTGGGATGAGGAAGAGTGGGATACGGAGTAATGAAGATACAGGTAGCTAAGTCAGGCATTACATCCATGTACTTCTACCTCATCACAGTGTTTGTGTATGAGGCATAGTGCCTCATACACAAGTACTGCCTCATACACGTCTACAGGGACAAGGAAGAACAGGGCTAGGAGTAATGGTGATTACCAATAAGTAATTAAGGCATTAAACACAAATAGGGGCTTAACAATATTCAGTTGACTGGGCTGCAGCACTCACCCCCAGAATAGTTGGGCTATGTTGATTAAAACTGGCTGACCTTCAGAGCAGTTGTCAGACATAACAGGACACAGATGCTAAACGGCACCTGGGTTTCGCTGTTAACAAGGGCCCAGCAGTTACTAACGTAAAGCATTTCTTTTTTTTAAAAATGTATTTTATATGGTTTATACAAACCTTTAAAATGTTTACAAACAATCAACAAAACAACAAGCAATATACATAAAGCATTTCACTGTTAGTACCTGCATTCAAATGCCACATTTTTTAGGCAATTGAAATTGTGATGTGTGTTTAGTACTTTCATGCCAGGGAAGTGATTGGAAGGGTAGAAAGGGAACAGGAGACCGTTCATTCTCACAACAGTTCATAAGTGGGTACTTTCACACTTAAAGGAGAGAGTTAACTGCTTGTAACATTGAAGCTGCACTAGAAGAGTCTCATTAAAATGCATAAAGAAGTTAGATGACCCCACACAAATAAGTTTGCCTCCCCACAACCCGTGAAATTAGTGCCTCTCCCAACATCCCGGTCCCGGGCGGATAGCTCAGCGGCAACGTGCACGCCTTGGAAGCAAGACGACAGGAAGCAATACAGGTTCTATCCCAGGGTCCGCACTTAGAAACCTCTAGGTGTTTGAGCACATTATAAATACGCAACTAAGTCAAAAAAAAAAACAATTACGCAACTAAAAAACAAACAATTCCTGTAACAGTGCCTCAATGCCCGAGGGCTGTGTGAGCGCTTTAAAAATGAAAATAAATAAATAAAGGAGTTGTTTGTGCTGGTGTGATCGCTGTTCTCCCTGACAGCTGTGAATACGGACGTCACATCATCCCATGAATTATGTGACTCTCTTTCTAAGTATTTTGTACATAAAATCACTACCATTCGGGATGCCATCTCCCTTTTAGCTTTGGGTACAAGTGTGGCACCTGTCGCCGACATGGTACCCCGCCTCACGGAACAGTGGGCCCTGTTCCCCCTGTTTACGGTTGAAGACATCAGTAAAGCCACTCTTGGGCTAATGTCTGCTTCTGTGTTAGATCCCATTCCCCCTTAACTACTTTAAAGGACTCCGCTCCTAACCCAGGCAATTCATCACTCCTGCCAATCAGGAACTATTCCTGCTCACCTGAAGCATGCTCTGGTGACACCGCTACTGAAGAAACCCTAATTAGATCCATCCTGTCGGTTGAACTTTCATCTCTTCGTATTTTGATGAAACTCTTGTAATCTCTCGTATCACCTCTGTTGGGTTCTTTTCTGGAAAACTCTTCTTTCTTCCGCCCCTTTCAATCCGGTTTCCGTTCAAGCCTGGGTACTGAAAGCGTGCTGGTCTCGTTGGTCAATGACATGGCTCGGATCAGGGCGGCTGGGGATCAGTGGTATTGTTAGATTTATTTGATGCTTTCGACATGGTCGATCATCCCAGCCTATTGGCCTGGCTTGCAGAAACAGGCATCACTGATCAGGTGCTTTCTTGGTTCTCCTCTTTTCTTGAAGGACGTGCTCAGACCCTCTCTCTCCCATCCTTTTGTTCAGTTCCTGTCTCTCTGTCTTGTGGAGTCCCTCAGGGCTAGGCTCTGTCTCCAACTCTGTTGAATGTGTACATCCAGCCGTTGGTTAAGCTCATCCACTCCCATGGCCTGAGGTGCTTCTCCTACGCTGATGATACACAAATCAGGGTGAACCCGGATCCTTCCTCTCAGCTGAGCAGTTGTCTGAAGGACATCGGGAGGTGGATGGGGTAGAACTGGCTTAGACTGAATGGGGACAAGACTGATATCTTGGTGGTGGGTCCCCACTCTGCTTCTACACTTCTTTCTGGCCTAGTTCTTTTGGGGTTTGCCCCAGCCACGCGTTGGTTGTAGAACATCTCAGGGTGAAAATCTCCTCTTCCCTATCACTGGATATGCAAGTTGCAGCTGTCTGTAAGTCTGGCCACTTTAAACTGAGGATCCTACGGAGGGTTCTACCTTTCATTCCCCTTCAGTTCCATGCACCTGTGGTGGCAGCACTGGTTTTGAGTACAATTGACTATTATAACTCTCTGTATTTGGCTCAACCTCTGTATTTAATCCATCGCCTGCAGGTCTTGCAAAATTTTGCAGCGAGGCTTGTGGTTGGTATCTCCAACCGCACTCCTATGTCTATTGTATTGTGTCAGTTGCACAGACTGCCAGTACTAAGAAGGGTCCAGTTTAAAGCCCTATGTATTGTGCACAATGCCTTTTATGCTTCTGGTCTGGATTATCTAAGGGATAAATTCCGTCCCTATGTCCTCAATCGGCCCTTAAGGTCTTTGACCTCCTACCGAATTCTAGTTCCACGGGTGCGCCTCTCTTGGGTTGGAAGTTGGGCCTTTTCAGTGGCTGCTGCTGAGCTATGGAATGGGCTCAAAGTAATGGCTGCCCGTTGCAAGGAAGCTCTTTTTAAGTTTGTCGTAAATCTTGTTCTCGTCTGCCATTTTGGGAGTGGTCTAGTAGAGTGCAGTTGCTCTAGACCTACTGTACTTTGACTACCAAAATTTCCTGTGGTGTAGCTGTCAGATGTCTGTGGAACCAACATTTCACTCTTTGTGACTCCTTTCCCCTTGGAACAGCAGTGTTTCATTGTCCCCCCTCCCCTCTCCTCCTCCCCCTTATTATCTGAAGCACACATCACACAGTGACTGCCAAGCCTTATACTTCATGATTCAGGATCCCATTCTACACTGTACTCTAACTGGCCACTGCTGCTCCACTGTTGGTCTACTTTCCAAGAGACTTCAGCTAGGGCACTACCCTAACTGGCCACAGGGTGTCACTGCTACACCAGACTCTGTCTGCTACTTCAGTATGACAACAAATGCCATACTCTGGACACAAGAGGTCACTGCTGAACGAGTGTCTGTCAGCTCCCTCCAGGATTCAGCCAATGCATACATGCCAACCCTCGTGATTTAGGCGGGAGATTCGCGATTTTTTGATTAAAAAGAATTGCTATGTTTTACTTACTCCTGCTTAAAATAATTAAATCCACAATGCATTCCTATGGGGAAATTCCTTTCTCCTGCTTTCTGGGGCAAAACCTCCCACCCAAGTGTTCAAGAATGTTGGCATGTATGCCAGTGCCATACCCTGATTAGCCACTGGGTGCCACTGCTGCATCAGAATATGTCTGTTCCGGCCAGGACCACAGTCAATACCAACTCTGACCGGACACAAGATGTCACTGCTACCCAATTGTCTCCCACCTATCACACCTCCAAAGGATCCCAGCCAATGCCATACCATGACAGGCCACTGGGCGCCACTGCTGCATCAGTATCACCTTGCTTAAGGATCACAGCCAATGCCATACCATGACAGGCCACTGGGTGACACTGCTGCACCAGTATGTAGCATCTCTCTTAAGGATCTCAGACAAGGACATATCGTGACAGGCCACTGGGTGTCACTGCTGCACCAGCGTATTTCTACATCCACCTGCTCATCTGTACACTCAGAGTTGATTGATTCTGTCTGCCTGATGTCGAAGATATCGACTGGACTGTATGACTATATGAGCTGGGCACTTTTACTCAGCCTCGACAGCTTCTTAGAGGCAGTGGTGGGAACTGCCAGGTCTCAGGCTCTTCGGTGCGCGTCACCTCTGATGAGCTGTCTAGTCCACTGCCTGTTGGTCATGTGCAGGGGTGTTACTAGCTCTGGAAAAGCCTGGGGGCTACTCTAATGTTGGGACTGTCGAGACTCGGGGCTAGCTAGCCTTTTGGTTGTAGCCACTGAGCTTGTCATGTGATGGATTATGTCCAATAATGAGACAAGTTGTCCAGTCCTTTACTCGTGTGATTACTGATTACTACGCCAGTGGATAATGCAATGAACGACCCAGTCTCAATCACATGGAGCTTCTGATGAGCTAACCTTTCCTCTTCCCGTTAATGTAATGAGCTGACTGGCCTTCTGTATGGGTTATGCGATGAACTATCCTGTTCTCTACCCAACAGTCAGGTATGCGCTGCTAGTCATTTGCACATTGGCCAAGTGATGAGCTGCCCAGTCCCCTGTCTATTAATGCAATGATCTGTCCAAGGCTTCATTAATCTAATGAGCTGGCCATTCATCATCCCTTGAGTTAAGAGATGAGCTACCTAATGTTTGTGTAATGAGCTGCCTAGTCCTCCGCCCATGGGCCATGTAATCTGCGGCTTTGTGCACTGTGTGCAGACCTAGTGCCCATGTGATGATGACCTGCCCAGCCCCAGTGGGTGACCATTTGATGAGTCGATTCCCATCTGCCCATTGCTCATGTAATGAGCTACTCGGTCCCATGGCCATCAGTTGATGAGCTGGCCATGTGGTGAACTGACTCATCCTCTGCCCATTAATGCGGTGAGCTGGCCAGCACACCGCCCTGTGACGTCATGAGATGCCCTTCTGCTTCTCGGGAATCACGCGAGGCTTCGCGGCTCTATTCCTGCACGGTGCACACTGATCTGGCACGCCCCCGCTGCTCAGCGGCCTATTCTAGCGCTGTGCTTGCGTAGGCTTTCCGCAAGCCTCCTGTGGACACACATTCATCATTCAGATCTTAATGTCTGCAAATAAACTGCTTGGCCAGAGATAGCGCAGACCGCGCGGGAGCCTGCGGACGCACGCTGGCGTCACCGCACTCCCAATCAGAGCACCTACAGATTTAAATAGAAACGCTGGGCCCGCTTCAGAATGAGCAAAGCCCACCGGATGCGCTTCCTTTACTTGCGTGATTTCTAAGAAATGCGCAGGTCACCTTATTCACAAGGGCTGACTGCACATCTCTGAGAGCGGTGTGTACCAGTGCAAATGATGCGCTGGCCAGCCCCCTTGCATAATTTAGTGTCGACAGCAATATATAATTGGCTCCCAGAAGCCACAGGGGTGCTGGCAGAGCATTGCACAGTGACGGGCCCTTAAACGGCTTGTCATTGTGAAATGCTGAAAAAGAAGGAATGCAATCTTGTCCCTGCCTGAGGGTTTGGAAAGGAGGAGGGATAGCCGCAGTTCCTACAACTGTTGATAGCCAAACATACTATCAACAGTGGTAGGATCTCATTTTTGGGGAATTGCACTTGGAAAACCACAAAAACGCTAGCTTCTGGCCGGAGGCGGAGCCAGGACTGTCTAACAAGTGGGGCCTGAAGCTAATGTAGTTGGGCCCATAGCAGTAACATTAACATCTGTACATTTCCACACAGTGCTACTGAGTGGGCATTTACAGATTTTGGGTGGGCCCTACCCTGTTTGGGTGGGCCCTACCCTGTTTACGCCTCTTCTTCTGCCCCTTACTCTGTGTAGCTGAGCACTGGAAGGGAACCAGTGCCCGGAATGTTTGCATCTCTGGTGTGAATAGAGCACAGCTTTTCTGGTGCAAATGGGGAGGATAGTTTGCGCCAGAAAAACGTTTGAGAATCAGGCCTATTGAATTTCATGGATAAAAACCATCAAGTGGGGAACAAACTCGGAGGCTCAGATGGAAAAAATACTAAAGGCTTCCACTGAGCTTTCATAAAACTCTATGTAACGTCTCAAAACTGAGACAGACCAAAATGTTATGGCTCACCAAAGGTAGCATAGGCTGAGTCCAAGACTTACCTTGACCAGACGTGTGGGGGATGCAAGCATACATCAATCACAGTCCAGTGCAGTAAACATTTAAAGAAATTAGGTCTAAACAAATACATTTATACAATTGTAAAAATATTTTACAATTTCAACAAAAATCATGACACATGGAAATTCAAGAAATGAGAATAAGCGAGGCCCCACTGTCCCGGGTTGGCGTTTCCAATTGAGGCATATAATATCGGCAGAGAGCGTTGGGCTAAATAAAAGACTTTTGCCTTAAGCAGCACCCTCATGGACTATTTGTGGTAAACGTAGGTAATGTTCATTAAAAGCATGACTAGTGCATAGAAAGAGGAGGAATATTAAAGAGGAGCAGGAGGACATGTGTTGTGTATGATTTGTATTACATAGCCAATCAATCGTCTGATAACATACTGGCTATTCTTCATCACTTGGATGTATGTACAAGGGGCAATCGTAATGAGTGGATTCGGTTGCCATATGCATTGGTTTGTTGAAATATTTTGCTGTGGAATTTATTTTCTTTGTCATGTTGTTCCTGTTGATAATGAATAGAAAAGAACAGACAAACATGTTTTTACTAAAAGTGGATACAAGTCAATTGCATCAAAAATAGTTCAATTGTGAAAAAGAATAATGGCAAAAGTCATACTAAAACAGTTGAAAGCAAAAGAGAAGAAAAGTCATCCAAAATAACCTGGGGCGTATCAATGTGTCAAGCTAATGTTCTCTTTGAGCAAGGCTACCCACACAGGTTGGAAAGGCTGGGGCGAAGCCAGGCACCGGCCGTCTGCTATTGAAGGCTACCCTCGGGTCTGAGGGACAGCGCTGCACTTTAGGCCTAAAGGTGATCACCTGGGTGGTTTGAGACCGATGAAATCAGGAGCCCTGACTCTCCTTCTGAGAGCTGCTGCTCTTTGCCTGCAGCATAGGCTGGGGTATCCCAGCTACCCTCCCCCTTCAGGCCTCGCAGACACTTGCTTCTGGATGCAGAAGGAGGCTCGGCTGGGGATCCTCGCACCAGGCTAGTCAAGGCTTCACCCACCCATTGTCTCCCCCTCTCCCAGAGTCAAGGATGCTGCATATAAGGTATCCCCCGACCCTAATTCTCAAGAAAAGTAGTATGTGCAATCAACAAACCCATGCCCAGGTCAACAGAGAGGCCCTGTCGCTCTGGTCAGATCCAAGCGCGTGCTTGAAGCTTCCGCTGGTTCCTAAGTCACAGCATTGATACAAATGCACAATATAAGATTAATGTATTGTGGGGATGACAATCCGTGGATTCGTTTGGCGCTGGTTGGATATGTTAGTCCATAGTGTCACAGTTTGTGCGAGTTGGTTAAATCAATGATCACGTCTAATGTTTTGTCATTACAAACGTTATTTATTTCTTGGTTGGTTTGCATCAAAGAGAACATCATTGTATTAATGAATGACAATTTTTTGACATGGTGAAAAACAACACAGCCGACGCGCGTTTCAACCTTAGTCTTTTTCAAGGCCAATTAAGTTTGAAAGGTGAATTCCGGAGAGTTGTGGTCTAATCCTCCCAGGTAAGGGCGTCAGGGGGGCTGGATAGCCAGACGGTGCCGAGTTCGGCCGAAGCTTCTGAGACGGGGTTCTCCAGAAGCGATTAATGTAACTTAACAACACATCAACCCTCGGATCCAGAACTCCAGCTGCTTAAGCTCATCTCTCGACGACAAGCTCTGCATGTATTGCAGCAGACAAGCTTCCAGTGGTCCTCAGTTCTTCCAGAGGGAATGATTGCACTCCTCCAGTTCTGGAAACAGGATTCCTATAAGTCAGGGGGGCTGTAACCTTTGCCTCTCCGGATGTTTTAGGCTACAGCGACCATCAGTCCTAGCACCACAGTCAATGATGAGGGACCATCGGAGATGTAGTCCAAAATATCCAGAGAGCTGCAGGTTGCAGACCCCTGCCTTTGGAAGAACTCTTGAAAACTGGGGGCTGGGAAGGGGGGGGTGGTTGTTCCCAGATTTTCTCAAAGTGACTACAGATCAGCATTTCAAAAGTTAATCCTTACAAATGAGGCGTGGGCTTTCAAGCCTCTAATACGACCGACAGTAAGCACCGCCCCTCCACCGTTCACTACATAGAGAGCGAAGGGAAATCTCGTTAGTGATGTCCAGATTTACCAGCCTGCCCACTTCGGCCAGGAAAGCCTGGCTGCCTGAAGCCTTGTGGCAGAAAGCCCCCCGTCTTCACTAGACCTCCTAGGAGCATGAAAGGGATTTACACAGATCATTCAGGGTCCGGGCACCTCGCGGGGCATAAAAGGGGCCCGGGCACCAATACAAAAGTGGCTCACAGTGAAGTAACTAACCAGAGTGGCCCACCCTGGCTACAATACTAGCCCAAAAAAAAAAACTGGGCAACCCTAGCCGGTTGGGTCTCCAATTCGGGCATTGCCTCATTGCCCATTGGGCCAGTCCGAGCCGTAGTACCCCCTGAGGAAGGGATCATGCTTGAACAGGTGTCCTTAATGAACACGCTTTCAGCGCTTAATACCCAGAGGTTTCTAAGCACGGTCCCGGGGATTGAACCTGTGTTGCTCCCCAGTGTCATCTTGCTTCCAAGACGAGCATGTTGCCCCTGAGCTATCCTCCCGAGACATTTCCTTGGATTGCTAACTCCACACTCGAGGAATTTTTCGCTTCATCATAACTTTTCTTAGGAAATCCCTGCCTGGACAAAGCGACAGCTCTGAGGCTCAGGGCTTCCAGGAAGCTAATTAGACATTCATTCACAGAATCGTTTATTAATGGCAAAACCCCCATTGGAAAAGGCACTATGAATAAGGACCTTAAGCTCAATGTCTGGCTCCAATGTAGATCTTGCACTAAAATCCAATTACATTACATTTTTTATTAAAACATAATTTCTCTCTGTGGGTGAGGCGTGAGGCGTGCCCAGAAAGAAAGTAGTTTAAAATCAGACTTCACAAATGTAAATCTTCCCTTTGGCCTTGCCCCTTTGGAATAATCTACCACTTCACCTGCACGCGGACCCCTCCTACTTCTGCTTCCAGAAGAACTCAAAAGCCATCTTTTCCACCCGCCTTTGTACCTTTACTCCCTACTGAAATGCCTCTTCCTAGCGCCTAGATGCCGCTGGGCTTAGAACGCTGTGTAAATGTAATAATAAATACATAAAGGCAAATATCACGTGCGCAGCACTTAGCAGCCGCATCTGCATCCAGGCCCCCCTCGAGTTTCCAGTGGCAGAAAACATGAAGGGCTGCCCCCAAACAAAAACATAGGGTGCCCCAAATCCTCAGTGGAGCCAAAGAGTTTTGGGATCAGGAGAATGCAGGGAGACACCGGCCACTTCTGGGCTGTCTTTTCCCAGCTGTCACTCCCACAGGCCACTGCAGCCTGGCCTTACTTGCAAGTCAGCAGGAGCAGCATTATCCAGCCCTTGCATGGTTAAACAGTTCTTTGCATGCTGGGAAAGGTAGTTCTGATAGAGAAAGCAATGCTGCAAGTGCCGGCAGGATGTATGCTGTGGCTGTCTTAAAGCTCTGATGCAGGAGAGAGAAGGCGGGAAATCAGAGGGAGAGAAGGAAGGGGGCGACTGCAGGAATGTTATGCCGATTGCTGCGCTATAGCGCTTTAAACTGCCGCCAGGCCGCCTCGAGGCACTGAGTGTGGAGCGGGGGCACACGTATTGGGAAAGGCATATGTCCTTCCTCTGAGTGTTCCTCCCGCCTATGTGGATATGCCCTGCTCAGTGTATGAGTGCAGGCCTGGTCGGTGTATGTGCCCCCCCCCCCTCTGTACACGCCACTCTCCCCTGCGCATGTGCCATTCTTCGTTGTACACGACTCTGCGTGATTCCCAAGTTTCTACTTCGGGGATATGTGTCTGCCCAGTGCATTTCCCGCTCCTTGGTGCATACCTGTCTGCTCAGTGCATTCTTCCCTTGGCAGTGCACACGTCACTACTCTGTATGCATCTCCCTACTCAGTGTACATGTCACTGCTTAGTGTATACGTTGTGTATGTAACTGATCGCTGCATCTGTTGTATATCCTATTTCTTGGTGTATATTGTAAGTGTCCCTGCTAAGTGTGTGAAAGCCTTCAGGTTGAATGAGTACAGGCCTCCATAATGAGTGGCCTGGTTGAATGAGTGCAGGCCTCCATAATGAGTGGCCTGGTTGAATGAGTGCAGGCCTCCATAATGAGTGGCCTGGTTGAATGAGTGCAGGCCTCCATGATGAGTGGCCTGGTTGAATGAGTGCAGGCCTCCATAATGAGTGGCCTGGTTGAATGAGTGCAGGCCTCCATGATGAGTGGCCTGGTTGAATGAGTGCAGGCCTCCATAATGAGTGGCCTGGTTGAATGAGTGCAGGCCTCCATGATGAGTGGCCTGGTTGAATGAGTGCAGGCCTCCATAATGAGTGGCCTGGTTGAATGAGTGCAGGCCTCCATAATGAGTGGCCTGGTTGAATGAATGCAGGCCTCTATAATGAGTGGCCTGGTTGAATGAGTGCAGGCCTCCATAATGAGTGTCCTGGTTGAATGAGTGCAGGCCTCTATAATGAGTGTCCTGGTTGAATGAGTGCAGGCCTCTATAATGAGTGGCCTGGTTGAATGAGTGCAGGCCTCTATAATGAGTGGGTCCAGGCCTGCAGTATGAGCCGTGCAGGCCTTCAGAATGAGTGGGTGCCGGCCTTCATTGTGAGCGGGTGCAGACCTCTCTGGAATGAGTGGGTGTAGGCCTTCAGTACCAGCGAGTGGAGGCCTTCGTTATGAGTGGGTTCAAGCCTACATATGGACTGTGTTCAGACCCTCAGAATGAATGGGTGCAAGCCTTCATAATCAGTGGGTCCAGGCCTTCAGTATTGAGCCGGCACAGGCCTTCAGAATGAGTGGGTGCCGGCCTTCACTGTGAGCGGGTGCAGACCTCTCTGGAATGAGTGGGTGTAGGCCTTCAGTATGAGTGTGTGCAGGCCTTCAGATTGAGTGAGTGCAAGCCTCCATAATGACTTGGTGTAGGCCTTCAGAATGAGTGGTTTCCGGCCTTCAGGATGAGTGGGTGCAGGCCTCTGAAATGAGTGGGGACCGGTCTTAAGTATGAGTGTGCACGGGCCTCTGGAATGAGTGAGTGCAAGCCTTCAGTATGAGCAGGTGCAGGCCGTGGAATGAGTGTGAGGAGGCCTTCAGTACAAGTGAGTGGAGGCCTTCGTTTTGAGTGGGTTCATGCCCACATAATGAGTGAGTGCAGACCTTCAGAATGAGTGACAGCAGCCCTTCAGTATGAGTGAGTGCTGACCTTCACTATTAGTGAGTGCAAGCCTTCAGTGTTAGGGCTGCAGACTATTAGTATGAATGAGTGCAGGTCTTCAGTATGATGGGTGCAGGCCTCAAATTTGGGGGGCAAGCCTTCAGTATGAGTGTGTGCGGGACTTCAGTTTGTTGGGTGCGGGGCTTCAGTAGGAGCGGGTGAAGGGCTTCAGTTTGAGTGAGGTCAAGACTTCACTGTTAGTGAGTGCAGGACTTCAGTACGAGTGGGTGCAGGCCTTGAGTTTTAGGGGGGCAGGCCTTCAGTATGAGTGTGTGCAGGCCTTCAGTTTGTTGGGTGCGGCCTTCAGTTTGGGTGGGTTCAGGGTTTCAGAAGAAGCGGGTGCAGGCCTTGAGTTTTAGGGGTGCAGGTCTTCTTCGCAACTTTTCTAGACATCGACTCTAAGGTTCCTCACCTTTCTCACCAGCCTGCGACCTTTTCTCGCACCCGCGAACCTTACGCTTCACTCAACCGCTCACACTTCTCCCATGCAATCTCATGCAGGTGCTGGGACATGGCACGGAAAAGGGCTCTGGACGGTTGGACAGCTAAACTCGTATAGCTCGTTACATTTTCGATTATATTTTCTGCATATATGGAAATCATTTTCATTTTTGACTGAAAATGTTTACGTAAAAAGGTGGTTGGCGGTTGACGACAGGAATTGTGACTTCTGGTCTTGAGCGACCAGCCCAGAGCCTAAGCAGGGCAAGACATCAAGGGGCAGCCCTAACGATGGGGAACAATATTGTGGCGGCGGGCCTAACAAGGATCGGGCATCTTTGTTACATATAAGAAGACCACAACACACCGAGTGGGGCATCACTAGAGGATGGGTATCTCCCTAACTACACATTCCTCGCACAAGAACGCAACTGGACCTGCCTATCGGTGCCTCACCTTGGGTTTCGCTGATGTGCACCTATCTAAAAGGGGGACAGGACAGAAGAACACTTTCCTTCACTCTAACGCTAGCACTTAAAAAACACCCTCAACTGATGCGGTAAGGCAACTATTTTATTCCTCCTTACACAACTACCTAGAGGGGAGGATTGGGTAAAAACACACAAGTAGATACACAGCCTTTTGTTAAGATTGCAGACAGAAAACCATCTGCCAGTATCTCCCTTGGTTTGGAGATTACAGTAAAACACCAGGGTCGACCGGTTTCGGCGTTATATATTTCAGCGTGTCGCCTTCTTCAGGGCCAGAACAGCCCCTACCAGGGCATTCTATTCCTCTTGAGGCGTCAGCAGACTCTATTCTGATATCCTTTATCAATGTGCTAAACTTCCTAGGCGCGCTCTTTAGTCATAGAATTGTTGCATGTCAGCTCTTGTGCGTCATACAATAGTGGACTCCCATGGAATCTTCTGCTTTGCTTCACTTCCTGTTGTTCAACTACAAAGGTTGTTTACGCATTTCTCTCACACACGGTTGCGTGGTGACGGCTGTAGGAATGGCTGTACTCATTCTTCTACAGGGGTAGATGCGCGTGCCCGAAAAACACAGCAGAAGAAAAAAAATAGTAGCATAATACATTCAAAATAAACAAAATCAGCCTTTGCAGGTTCCAATCGCGTGTTAGTGTGGTTGCTGTGCAACTAAGGGGTTGCTGTGCTTGCTGCAGAGCTCTGCGGGTAACTTGCAGACCCAGATCCCTCCCCCTAAACAGAAGAAGCGTCGACCCACATTTCCTATAATCCAGCCCACCTCCTCCCAGGCAACTGGAACATACATTTCTCAATATACTGTCCATAAAAGCAATGCACTATTTGAAAACATCCGTTCTTAGCTGGAAAGGGTTTTCCCTGTAGCAGCCCTCTGGGGTGGTAATGAGGTGTTAATAGGCCCAGCGGGCGCCATTTAAAATTCAATTCCATTTTATTTCGACACATGCCATAAAATGTTACAAACATAAAGCATACCAAATGTCATATGACATGTACAAAACAAATACCAAGGTTAAAATAGGTTAAACGCCACAATACAAGAAAAACCTTGCAGAACATTTACAAAATGTCAGCAGCTGAAATGCCCAAGCCGCCCTTATATACCTCATTATGCCAATTAGGTATTTTCCTTCCAGAGTTGTTTTAGTCAGACTGTACATACGCCTCATCAATGGATTTAGTTTTCCACTCAATAAATAAAGGGGCAGATACACACATACCATAGCTTGCGCCTTCCACCCCAGTAATACAATATTTACACCTGTCCAGACAGTCTTTATTCCATCGAGAAGTAGATGGACGAACCAGGAGAACACCGTATCTGAATTTGATCATTAGAGTCTTCTCTGTCTTTTTACATGCAATGTCCAGATACAGTCCAAAAGAAAAAACCCTTTGAAACTCTAAACATTGAATGGCAATGATTTTACCTGCGGCCTGCTCACATAATTCACGGAAATACCACACCTCATATGCTTTTCTCGCAACAGATTTAAGATAACGCCCCAGTTGGGCAGAATTACTCCACAGAAAAGGTCCATTCCATTTTACAGCCGTATTTTGAATAAATGGGAACCATGGAAGACTCAATAACCCATTCTGTGGTAATAAATCACACATTCCCTCTCGAAAAACTGCACGTTCATAAGTGTTCCAGATGTCCAGCCAATAAAGCAGTGGCCTCAGGTTTATCATAAACTCAATCCCAACCCGTCCCAACTCCATTTTAAATGGAAGATGGTGAGGGCTATCAGGGAGGTTGAGAAGTCGCTTAAATATTCGATTATATTTCCTCAATCACCAAACTGCGTGTATCCAATGCCCCCATAGTTCAGCACCAAAAATTGCTGCAGACACGGCCTGGATTCTACCAATCTCCATAGCAGGGCTATGCTTAGCCCCCCGTACTGATCAGCAAGACGTAGCACCGCCATATCTCTCCTGGCCAGTGTGATCGTACCCGCCATATCTCTCCTGGTCAGTGTGATCATACCCGCCATATCTCTCCTGGCCAGTGTGATCATACCTGCCATATCTCTCCTGGCCAGTGTGATCGTACCCACCATATCTCTCCTGGACAGTGTGATAATACCCGCCATATCTCTCCTGGCCAGTGTGATCGTACCCGCCATATTTTTCCTGGCCAGTGTGATCGTACCCGCCATATTTCTCCTGGGCAGTGTGATTGTACCTGCCATATTTCCCCTGGCCAGTGTGATCATACCCGCCATATCTCTCCTGGCCAGTGTGATCGTACCTGCCATATTTCCCCTGGCCAGTGTGATCATACCTGCCATATCTCTCCTGGCCAGTGTGATCATACCCGCCATATCTCTCCTGGGCAGTGTGATCGTACCCGCCATATCTCTCCTGGCCAGTGTGATCGTACCCGCCATATTTCCCTTGGCCAGTGTGATCATACCCGCCATATCTCTCCTGGGCAGTGTGATCGTACCCGCCATATCTCTCCTGGCCAGTGTGATCATACCCGCCCTATTTCCCCTGGCCAGTGTGATCATACCCACCATATCTCTCCTGGCCAGTGTGATCATACCCGCCATATCTCTCCTGGCCAGTGTGATAATACCCACCATATCTCCCCTGGCCAGTGTGATCGTACCCGCCATATTTTTCCCGGCCAGTGTGATCGTACCCGCCATATTTCTCCTGGGCAGTGTGATTGTACCCGCCATATTTCCCCTGGCCAGTGTGATCATACCCGCCATATCTCTCCTGAGCAGTGTGATCGTACCCACCATATCTCTCTTGGCCAGTGTGATCGAACCTGCCATATTTCCCCTGGCCAGTGTGATCATACCCGCCATATCTCTCCTGGCCAGTGTGATAATACCCACCATATCTCCCCTGGCCAGTGTGATCGTACCCGCCATATTTTTCCTGGCCAGTGTGATCGTACCCGCCATATTTCTCCTGGGCAGTGTGATTGTACCCGCCATATTTCCCCTGGCCAGTGTGATCATACCCGCCATATCTCTCCTGGGCAGTGTGATCGTACCCGCCATATCTCTCCTGGCCAGTGTGATCGTACCCACCATATTTCCCTTGGCCAGTGTGATTATACCCGCCATATCTCTCATGGGCAGTGTGATCGTACCTGCCATATCTCTCCTGGCCAGTGTGATGGTACCCACCATATTTCCCCTGGCCAGTGTGATCATACCCACCATATCTCTCCTGGCCAGTGTGAACATACCCACCATATCTCTCCTGGCCATTGTGATCGTACCCGCCATATTTTTCCTGGCCAGTGTGATCGTACCCGCCATATTCCTCCTGGGCAGTGTGATCGTACCCGCCATATTTCCCCTGGCCAGTGTGATCATACCCGCCATATCTCTCCTGGGCAGTGTGATCATACCCGCCATATCTCTCCTGGCCAGTGTGATCGTACCCGCCATATTTCCCCTGACCAGTGTGATCATACCCGCCATCTCTCTCCTGACCAATGGGATCGGACCTTGTATCTCTCCTGGCCAGCGTGATCGTACCCGCCATATCTCTCCTAGCCAGCACGATCGTACCCGCCATATCTCTCCTGGCCAGTGTGATCGTACCCGCCATAAATCTCCTGGCCACTGTGATCGTACCTGCCATATTTCTCCTGGCCAGTGTGATTGTACCTGCCATATCTCTCCAGGACAGTGGCATCGTACCAGCCATATATCTCCTGGCCACTGTGACCGTACCTGCCATATTTCTGCTGGCCAGTGTGATCATACCCGCATATCTCTCCTGGCCAGTGGGATCTCACCCGCCATATCTCTCCTGGCCAGCATGATCATACCCGCTATATCTCTCCTGGCCAGTGGGATCATACCCGCAATATCTCTCCTGGCCAGCGAGATCGTACCCGCCATATCTCTCCTGGCCAGCATACTCGTACCGGCCATATCTCTCCTGGCCAGTGCACCCGTACCCACCATATCTCTCCTGGCCAGTGTGATCATACCCGCATATCTCTCCTGGCCAGTCGGACTGTACCCACCACATCTCTCTTGGCCAGTGGGATCGTACCCGCCATCTCTCTCCTGGCCAGCGTGATCAAACCTGCATATCTCTCCTGGCCAGTGTGATCGTACCTTTTGCTATCTGATTACTCCAACTGGAGCTTTGTCGTACTTGTAAACCAAGGTAGTCATAACCGCCCCACCTGCTCCATTTTAACATTAACTCTAAAAAAAGAGCAGGATTTACCTTTGCAATGTTTATTCAGGGTAAAAATCATTGCTTTAGATTTCAAAATATGAATTATTAGGCCTCTTGTCCCACGTCTAGTCGAGAATGCAGTTCATTGTTTTTGGAAACCTAGCGGCGTCTTTGAAATCAGGGCTGAACCCTCTGTATGAAGGAGGAGGCCCCATTTTTCCCCACGCAATACTGGGGCGTCGGCTTCCAGGTTATTATGCTGACTCCAATGTCACTTATAAATAAGGAGAACAAAAGGGAGTCATCACACGCCCCTATCTCACCCCTTTTTGGATGGGAAATTTTGAGGTACACTCCCCAGCGGGTCCCCAACGGACCATAGCCAAATGATCTGCACACAGTACGGACATTGCACGAATCAACGGGGAAGGAACACCCTCCATTTTGTCTTTCGATGCCTGCAGGCTATGAAGCTTCATGCCTGCCACTGCTGATCCAGCAGCATCTCAGCATCTCAGGGCGGATTCTGCTCAGGCCCTGCCATGAGGCTGGGGCCTGAACCTGGCCATGGGAGGCCCCAGCCCACTTAAAGCCCTAGAATAGTTGTGATCAATTTGCGCACATGTCAGCATTACACTCAAGGCGAGATTCTCCAACCTTTCTCAAAAGGCATCTAAATGAGCGCATCTTAAATGCGCTCCTTCAGATGCCTTTTCCCCCCATTTGCGCAAATAAGGAGGGTGGTTCTGCACATTTAAAAGCACATCCGAATTCACAAACGAGAGGTGCTTTCAAATGTGCAGAAATTAAGGACTTCCCCCTGCGCCTATTCTGAACAGGTGCCGCGAAAGGTGCAAATCATGACTGCCTCATTTCTGACCATGTCATGATTTGTTTTTGAAGTGGGACAGCTGCGGGTTCAGCAGCAACTTTTACACTTCCATTTCCAGCCCCCAAACGGGGATAGAATTATTTTTTGTTGGGATTGTTTCACAGAGACAGGCCCTTGTCTCTGTGAAATGCGCTCAGTAGCCAGGTGGATGCTGGGCGCTTGGCATATATCAGTGTTAGGAGTGCGAAGGAGCTGGACAGCGCATCTTTCGCCAGTGTCCAGCACCCGCCAAAAATGCTCAGGTGACCTTTGTGAATAAGGTGGTCGGAGCATTTCAGAAAGTGGCGCAAATGAAAGGAGCGCATTCGCTGCTCTCCTTTCCTTTGCGCGGCTGTTTGTGAATCTGGCCCCGCTGTCGCCGGGTGTATTAGTGTGCTTCGCTCAACTATGCACCATAAGGAAAGGGGCTGCATGTTCCATGAAGGGACTCTGGTGAGATTGCGGGTCTTAAAACCATTTAAGTGCGGGAGTGGGCGGAGCCTACAATGATTTCCTATGGGAATTCAGGACGAACATACTTGCCCTTAGCACCTGTCCACGTGACCGGTTCTTGCCATGGAAATCACTTGTGGGTTATCAGGATGATAATTGAGACGCCCGAACTTTATTATGCAAACCCATGGCTCCTGAGACCCCGCGCGCGCCCTCTACATCTGTAGACTGTAGCACCAATAGGAGCAGAGATGCAGGCGCTCCCGTGCGCCCCACCCACATAAAGCAGCAAGGGACTGAAGCGGTTCCTTCTGTGTCAGAGAAACTCATGCTACGCGGTCAGGTGAGGTAGGTATGACGAGACGTCCCGGTTTGGCCGGGACTGTCCCGGTATTTGGAGCTCCCTCCCCCTTTCTCAAGATTCTGTTCCCATTGGAAACATCAGTGGTGCTAGTTGTTCGTAGTTGGTCTTCATAGCTGGCAGTCAGGAATGCACAATCTCACACAGAAGAAATGCTGCGTTTTACAACTTAAGATAGTGGTAGTGATACATTCATTATAATGTGTTTCTTTGAACAGTAACACTTAAAACCCCTTCTCCTCCAAACGCTACTGAAGTGTGGTGCCTTGACAGGCACTTTCAAGAGTTAGTCCTACGTTTATGTTAGTTGCCCTTCCCTGGTTGTTTATTTTTTTAAAATCTGATCACCCTATGTGAGGGCATCATCAGTGAAGCGAATCAGTGAAGTGCGGCATTGTTGAAGAGTAATGCATGGCCCACAGCTGAATTAACCATAACCACTGGCGATTGCTCTGCGCAGTGTTGCACGCGCTGGCACGGCTCTGCCCAGACGCAGGTCCCGAGCCTGCTGTACATAGAGCCCCAAGATACAGCTGAGTGCTTTGAAGCTGATCCAGGACATCGTAGACACCAAACCTGACCAAGGCCTTGTGAGACGACACGTTTCGCCCACGAGCTTCGCCAACTCATATGTTTCCAGGTCATGTAGTCTTGCTGTGTGACATGTAAACCTCTATACTGAGCACGCGGTCAGCCATGAACAAAGCCGAAGCAACGGCCAAGGAACTTGAATATGTTTAAGAAAGAAGGACTCCCAAAGAGTGCTCTGTCCTGCATGAGTTCCCTTTGCCTGTAGGTCTACGGCAGTGATTGTGTCTCCCTGGTGTCTGCTGGTGTCCATGGGTGTGCAGGTGTCTGACAGTGTGCACATATCTCTGGGTTGCTTTTTTTATAATGTGTATTCAGTGCCAGATTTCGAGGATAAAATCCATTCATTGCCCAGCCAAAGATTATAGAAGAGATTCCCCGAAAGTGCATAGAGGCTGCAGCATTAATGTCGGTGGAAACACAAATATAATGGGGGGTCTGGGTAAGAACAGATTCTTAGGAAAAACTACTAGAGGAGTCGGAGGGAGTCTGGGGGGGTGATAGTTAAGAAATGTGGTCACTGGAACTTCATAGAAGCTATATCTTTAACTTGTCCAGTCTTTCAACCAGCATAAAGTTCCACCACATTCCACCAGGTCCCATTGTGTATTTCCTGGTCCTCCTCTTCTCCAGGCTCGGCACTTTACCAAGATCCGTCAGCCATGTGTCCATCTCTGGTTAAGTCCATGCTAGATCCGTCAGCCATGTGTCCACCTCTGGTTAAACCCATGCAAGATCCGTCAGTCATGTGTCCACCTCTCGTTAAGTCCACGCTAGATCCGTCAGCCATGTGTCCACCTCTGGTTAAGTCCATGCTAGATCTGCCAGCCATCTGTTCACCTCTGGTTAAGTCCATGCTAGATCCGTCAGCCATGTGTCCACCTCTGGTTAAGTCCACGCTAGATCCGTCAGCCATCTGTCCACATCTAGTTAAGTCCATGCTAGATCCGTCAGCCATGTGTATACCTCTGGTTAAGTCCATGCTAGATCCGTCAGCCATGTGTCCACCTGTGGTTAAGTCCACGCTAAATCCGTAAGTCATGTGTCCACCTCTGGTTAAGTCCTCGCTAGATCCGTCACCCATGTGTCCACCTCTGGTTAAATCTATGCTAGATCTGTCAGCCATGAGTCCATCTCTGGTTAAGTCCTCGCTAGATCCGTCACCCATGTGTCCACCTCTGGTTAAGTCTACGCTAGATCTGTCAGCCATGAGTCCACCTCTGGTTAAATCCTCGCTAGATCCGCCAGCCATCTGTTCACCTCTGGTTAAGTCCATGCTGGATCCGTCAGCCATGTGTCCACCTCTGGTTAAGTCCACGCTAGATCCGTCAGCCATGTGTCCACATCTAGTTAAGTCCATGCTAGATCCATCAGCCATGTGTTTACCTCTGGTTAAGTCCATGCTAGATCTGTCAGCCATGTGTCCACTGCTGATTAAGTCCACGCTAGATCCATCAGTCATGTTTCCACCTCTGGTTAAGTCCTTGCTAGATCTGTCAGCCATGTGTCCACTGCTGATTAAGTCCATATTAAATCCGTCAGCCATGTGTCCACCGCTGGTTAAGTCCTCACCATATCCATCAGCCATGTGTCCACCTCTGGATAAGCCCAGGCTAGATCCGTCAGCCATCTGTCCACCTCTGGTTAAGTCCTCACTAGATCGGTCAGCCATGTGCACACCTCTGGTTAAGTCCTTGCTATATCCATCAGACATTTGTCCACCTTTGGTTAAGTCCATGCTAGATCTGTCAGCTATGTGTCTACCTCTGGTTAAGTCCAGGCTAGATCTGTCAGCTATGTGTTCACCTCTGGTTAAGTCCTCGCCAGATCCATCAGCCATGTGTCCACCTCTGGATAAGCCCATGCTAGATCCGTCAGCCATCTGTCCACCTCTTGTCAAGTCCTTGCTAGATCTGTCAGTCAGGTGCACACCTCTGGTTAAGTCCTCGCTAGATCCATCAGACATGTGCTCACCTCTGGTTAAGTCCACGATAGAACCGTCAGCCATGTGTCCACCTCTGGATAACCCCATGCTAGATCCGTCAGCCATCTGTCCACCTCTGGTTAAGTCCTGCTTAGATCCGTCAGCCATGTGCACACCTCTGGTTAAGTCCTCGCTAGATCCATCAGCCATGTGTCCACCTCTGGTTAAGTCCTCGCTTTCCATGCCCTCAGGGTTACCCTTTTTGCACCAGTGACAGGCCCGAGTCCTCAATAACTCCTCGTTATTGAAATTGCAGCAAAAATATGGTGACCCTGGGACCACCAGGTGGGGTCAAGGTATAATTGAACACCCGCAAAGAAACACACAGGGGAAATTACTATTGGTCTAGAATTTGCTTCTCCAGCACCAAACTCAACCACAATCTACATACATAGGATGCCTGGGGATATGATAATTCTGTACTGATGTACCTACTCTGTAACTAAACTAGTGCACTCACGCAATCAGAAGCACACAACTGTCCCTACAAAGGGATATTCTGTCCTTAGACCAACAGTGTTCTGCTGCCTATCTAAAAGAAAAGTAGAAAGAAAGATTTCCCTCCACTAGACTACACTACACAATACTTCATTATCAAAGCCAAGAAACACCTCATTCAGCGCAATCTAAGTAACAACCAACGTGCTGTTTCAAAGCACCTTATATTCCCACTGGATGGACCAAGGCAGTTGGACAAGTATCATTAGTGCTTTTCAACAGAGATTTTGTAATATTTTTTTATTCGCCCACATTGCAGTGTGCTCAAATGAACTATGACCTTGGTGCGTATTCAAAAATGACATAAAACACAGCGTCAAACTCCATACATAAACAAACAAAACAGAACAATTCTGTTGGTATCCCGACTTAATTCAAGGATATCCTCTTTAAACAGGGTCGACCGGTTTCGATGACGTCTGTTTCAATCTGCCACCTTCTTCAGGGCAAAATGAGTCTTTTAAGCAAATTAAACACAACCCCCAATTGTTTGGATTATTTCAGGCGGAGTGAGCCTATTATTTAGAACAAGGCGAGGGAACTCGTTGTTATTCTTCACCGTGCAAGGGGCTGCTCCTCGAGGCTTGATTGAGGCAAGTGCGGGTGAAACGTCAAAAATTGTGATCGAACCGCCAAATTCAGTGCGATCCTCTCCTCAGTATCCCACCGCGCAGCAGTTTCAGAACATGTGTAGCAGCCCCACCCTCCAGGTCCCACAGAACCCGCATTGGCCATTCTCTTTAATCCCCACTTTGAACATCTTGATTGGTGCCCAGAAGACCCTGAACATTTTGTATTGCTTTCAATGGATTGTTGGATTGCTTGGGTATGGTGGTTCTCAGGGCAATCCTCCACACCTGGTCAGAAATCTCATTTCCCAGTGTCAATGCCCATTTCTGCCACCTGGTGAGAAATCTTCTTTACAATTAGAGGCCAGTGCTCTGCAGACAGAGGACCTACTCAACATCTCTTTGGATGCCCTGTCCATCATTTCCCTGTGTTCCTGCATGCAATTTGCAGGAGCCCTATATCTTTGTGCCATGGCAAAATCTCCTTGAAGCATACGCAGGTGCTCCACAGACGGCCCAGGACATGAAGCCCACCATGCCATGGAAGGGTTGTAAATTGTTTGCGCCAAGTTCCATAGAGTATCTTTGGGTTTCTGATAGCGTCCCTAGGTAACCGGGTGTCCCATAGAGTCATCATATTTCTGGATTTCTGACTGAATTCCAGGGTTTCAAACGGATGGAAGTGTCCAAAGATCTCAGATGTCTGATAGTTCCCCTATGTGACCAAGTGTCTGACATTGCCTGTACGTCTCAGGGCTTCTGATGGTGTCAGCAAGCATCCAGGTGACTGCTAGTGTCTCTATATCCCTCAGTGTTTGTCCCTGAATCTATGCATCTGTGATAGTGATCAAAGGTCTTAGTCGAGTCTTACAGGTCTTAATGTTGGACAATCCTTCTCCACCTCACAGGCTCTATTCATTTTGGGGTGTCTACAATTGGCCCTAGGATTTGCTATATGTGATAAGGTCAGTGTACACAGTCTCTGGGCGTTTGACAGTTTGGTGGGTTTCTGATATTGGCTTATGTTTCTCATTGTCCAAAACTGTCCCCAAGTATTATTTTTCTCAGATACTATCTTTTGGTCCCTGGGTATTTAATAGTTTCTTTAGGTTGCCTGGTGTCTGATAGTGGCATATATGTCTCAGTGTCTAATATAGTCCCTTAGCGTCACTGATGCCTGATATCAGCATGTGTGTCTCAATGTCTGATATAGTCCCCAAGCGTGTGACAGGTTGTATCAGCCTCTGGGTGTTTGATAGTTTCTTTAGGTTGCCTGGTGTCTGATATCGGCATGTGTGTCTCAGTGTCTAATATAGTCCCTAAGCGTCACTTTGACCGATCGTATCGGCCTCTGGGTGTTTGGTAGTCGCTTTAGGTTGCCTGTTGTGTGATATCGGCATGTGTGTCTCAGTGTCTGATATAGTCCCTAAGCGTCACTGTGACAGATCATATAAGCCTCTGGGTTTTTGATTGTTTCTTTAGGTTTTCTGGTGTCTGATATTGGCATATGTGTCTCAGTGTCCGATATAGTCCTCAGGCGTCACTGTGACAGATCGTATCGGCCTCTGGGTGTTTGATACGTTTCTTTAGGTTGCCTGGTGCCTGATATTGGCATGTATGTCTCAGTGTCTGATATACTCCCCAAGCGTGTGACAGATTGTATCGGCCTCTGGGTGTTTGATAGTTTCTTTAGGTTGCCTGGTGTCTGATATTGGCATGTGTGTCTCAGTGTCTGATATAGTCCCTAAGCGTCACTGTGACAGATCGTATCGGCCTCTGGGTGTTTTATAGTCACTTTAGGTTGCTGGTGTCTGATATCGGCATGTGAGTCTCAGTGTCTAATACAGTCCCCAGGTGTCACTGTGACAGATCGTATCAGCCTCTGGGTGTTTGATAGTTTCTTTAGGTTGCCTGGTGTCTGATATTGGCATATGTGTCTCAGGGCCTGATTCATGGAATTTTTTGCACGGTTCAAAGTGACTTTGCATTGCCGACACAAATCCTGATTCATGGAACTGTGCAACGTGTATTTTTGCAGTGCAAAGTCAGTGCATAGTCATTTTTGCAGTACAGCAGTGTATCGGCGATTGGTTACTTTGCGCCAGGGTGGCAGTGAGCAGCGTGGAGGTCTGAGCAGATAAGGCACAGGAGTTGCAGCTGTTGAGGTCACCCTTGGCACCGGCCCCAGTTTTTCGCCCTCTGCTTCGTCTCCGAGAACCCTTGTGTCAGGTGAGCTTCAAGTGCTGCCAGCTTGGCACTGTGCAGGCCTCACCCTTCCTGCAAACACTGCCTCCCTGTTTCTGAAAATGATCTTATGAACAGCCTTCTCTGTCTGCAAGCACTATGCACAGCTTCCAGTCGGAATATACCTTGTGAACAGCCCTCCTCAATCTGCAAACACCACATGAGAAAACATCCCTCTGTCTGCAAACACTGTCTGAACAACCTGCCACCATCTGAAAACTGGATGTAAATGGCTGGCTTCGGGAGACCACCATAAGTAGAATTGCCAGCCCTCATATAATGTGAACAACTCTATGTCCGAAAACCCTTACACTGCAAACACCATATGCACACCCATTCTGTAAACATGACAAGAGCATCGTTCCTTCTGTCTGCAAACGTAATGAACCTCCCCCTGTTTATAACGCTGACTTAACAATCCTTCCTCAATCGATGTTCATTATTGGGTATAAATATTATGTTAAGAGCCTTCCTCCATCGGTGTAGATCATTGGGCATTAATCTTATATTAAGAGCCTTCCTCCAGCGGTGTAGATGATTGGGCATTAATCTTATATTAAGAGCCTTCCTCCATCGGTGTACATAATTGGGCATTAATCTTATATTAAGAGCCTTCCTTCTTCGGTGTACATCATTAGGCATTAATCTTATATTAAGAGCCTTCCTCCATCGGTGTACAGTATTGGGCATTAATATTATATTAAGAGCCTTCCCCCATCGGTGTACATCATTGGGCATTAGGACTTTATTAAGAGCCTTCCTCCATCGGTGTACATCGTTGGGCATTAATCTTATATTAAGAGCCTTCCTCCATCGGTGTACAGCATTGGGCATTAATATTATATTAAGAGCCTTCCCCCATCGGTGTACATCATTGGGCATTAGACATTTATTAAGAGCCTTCCTCCATCAGTGTGCATCATTGGGCATTCATTTTATATTAAGAGCCTTCCTCCATCGGTGTACATCATTGGGCATTAGGACTTTATTAAGAGCCTTCCTCCTTTCGGTGTACATCATTGCCCATTAAGACTTATAGTAAGAGCCTTCCTCCATCGGTGTACATCATTGGGCATTAATATTATATTAAGAGCCTTCCTCCATCGAGGTACATCATTACCCATTAAGACTTATACTAGGAGTCTTCCTCCATCGGTGTACATCATTGGGCATTAGGACTTATATTAAGAGCCTTCCTCCGTCGGTGTACATCTTTGGGCATTAGGGCTATTATTAAGAGCCTTCCTCCATCGATGTAGATCATTGGGCATTAATCTTATATTAAGAGCCTTCCTCCGTCGGTGTACATCTTTGGGCATTAGGACTTATATTAAGAGCCTTCCTCCATAGGTGTACATCATTGGGCATTAATCTTATATAAAGAGCCTTTCTCCATCGATGAACATCATTGGGAATTAATCTTATATAAAGAGCCTTCCTCCATCGATGTACATCATTGGGCATTGGGTCTTATATTGGAAGCCTTTAGCCTGTCTGCAAACTTCACAGCAGCAACCACCACTCTGCAAACACTGTGACCAACCGCCTGTCTGCCTACAACATGTCAACAACTCACACTCTACCAATACCATATACAATAACTCCTGTAAGCAAACATCACATGTTCATTTTGCCTGCAAAGCCCATTTCATCAACCCTTCCCCATGTCTACAAGCACCATATGAATAACCCCTCCCTCAGTCTGCAAAGACGACCTGAACAGCCTTCCCTCTCTCTCGCACTGTACATGAAAACCTCAATGTATGCAAACACTGCATGAACAACTCTCCCTCTACAAACACTTACTAAACAACGCTCCTTCTGTTTGCAAACTCAATACCAGCAACTTTCCCTTTGCTAAAACAATGCTCCTTCAGTCTGCAGGCACTGTTTAAGAACTCTCCCTCTGTCTGAATACAATTCTCATTCTGTCCGTAGATACTGTGTGACAAGTCTCCCTCTGTCTACAAACAATGTTCCTTCAGTCTGCAGACACTGTGAAACAACTCTCCCTCTGCAACCAATGAGTAAACAACCCTCCTTCTGTCTAGAAACAAAGCTCCTTCTGTCTGCAAAATAACTGCATTCAACCCTTCCTTCTGTCTGCAGACACTGTGTAACTTCTCTCCCCCTGTTTACAAACAATGCCCCTTCTGTCTGCAGACACTATGTAACAACTTCCTCTCTGTCTACAAACAATGCTCCTTCAGTCTGCAGACACTGTGTAACAACTCTCTGTCTGTAAACAAAGAGTAAACAACCCTCCTGTCTACAATCAAAGCTTCTGTGCACAAACTCACTGTCATCACCCTTCCTTCAGTCTGAAGCCACTGTGCAACAACTCTCCGTCTGTCTACACACAATGCTCCTTCTGTTTGAAGACACTATGTAACACCTCTCTCTCTGTTTACAAACAATGCTCCTTCTGACACTATGTAACAACTCTCCGTCTGTTTACAAACAATGCCCCTTCTGTCTGCAGACACTATGTAATAACCCTCCCTCTGTCTACAAGCAATGCTTCTTCTGTCTGCAGACACTGTGTAGCAACCTATATCTATAAACATACTCCTGTCTGCAGGAGTTTAACAACTCGCCACTTGTCAGCAAGCAATGCCTCTTCTGTTTGCAGACACTGTGCCACAACTGTCCCTCTGTTTGCAAACAATGTATCTTCTGTCTGTCGGCACTGTGTAACAATTCTGTCTGTCTACCCTTGGTATGTTGGTTTGTCTACCTCTCCTTGCGTTATGACTTTTTGCACAATTACTTTTGGTTCATTTATGTGGTTCAGGTTTTGCTTATTGTCCATTATATATTGTTTATTTTTCATGTTCTTGTCTGGCAAATGCTGACCCCTGTAATTGTGAATGTTGTGGCCTATGCCCACTTTCTTGTCGTGATTATGGGTGTCATTAGAGAAATTGTGTAGACTTAACATTAAGCCTTGATGAAGACCTGGTACAGGTCGAAACAAATGTCAGCAATTCTGTATTGAAGACTTTAAAACAACTTCACATTTTGTTGATTGAATTTCCTTCGTTGTGTACTTCTTTTCATGAAGGGATTGGAATACTATTGGTACCTCAACCACCTCACTCTGTATAGGACTTTTTTCTAGTTTATTTGGGAGTTAAGGAGCACATGGAGTTGAGTCTCACTGGTCCAACCTTTTCAAGCCAGGTCATAGAGTTCAACCATGCCCACTCCCTCCCACCTTTGACATTAGGGCAGTGAAATATCTTGTGCACTAATTAGAAATTGGGAGGTAGCTCGACACGATAACAGCCACCATCAGTGTAGCTGTCTACAAACAATGCCCCTTCTGTCTGCAGACACTGTGCAATAACTCTCCCACTGTCCACAAACAATACTGCTGTCTACAGACACTGTGCAACAACTCGCTCCTTTGTCTACAAACAATGATCCTTCTGTGTGTAGACACTGTGTAATAAGTCACATTCTGTCTAGAAAAACAATACTCCTCCTGTCTGCAGACACTGTAACATCCGACCCTTTGTCTACAAACAATGATCCTTCTGTCTGCAGACACTGTATGACAACCCGCCCTCTGTCTACAATCAATGCCCCTTCTGTCTGCAGACACTATGTAACAACCAGTCATCTGTCTACAAACAATGCCCCTTCTGTCTGCAGACACTGTGTAACAACCTGTCATCTGTCCACAATGTCCCCTCTGTCTGCAGACACTGTGTAACAACCTACCCTCTATCTACAAACAATGCCCCTTCTGTCTGCAGACATTGTGTAACAACCCGTCATCTGTCCACAATGTCCCTTCTGTCTGCAGACACTGTGTAACAACCTACCCTCTATCTACAAACAATGCCCCTTCTGTCTGCAGACACTGTGTAACAACCCGTCATCTGTCCACAATCAATGCCCCTCTGTCTGCAGACACTGTGTAACAACCCGTCATCTGTCCACAAACAATGCCCCTTCTGTCTGCAGACACTGTAACAACTCTCCCTTTGTTTGCAAACAGTGCACATTCTGTCTGCAGATACTGTGTAAACAACCCGTCATCTGTCCACAAACAATGTCCCTTCTGTCTGCAGATACTGTAACAACTCTCCCTTTGTTTGCAAACAGTGCCCATTCTGTCTGCAGATACTGTAAGAACTCTCCCTTTGTTTGCAAACAGTGCACATTCTACCCTCCATTTTTCTTTGTAGACTATATAAACTGTCCACCATCTGTCTGCAAACACTGCACAGATAACCTTGCATCCATCTGCACCCTAACTCTGTCCATAGGCATTGCATGAACAGCCCTCCCTCTGCTGCAGACACTGCATGAACAGCACTCCCTCTGCTGCAGACACTGCATGAGAATCCTCCCTGTGTCTGCAAACACCGCACAGATAACCTTACCTCCATCTGCACCCTAACTCTGTCTGCAGACAATGCATGAACAGCCCTCCCTCTGCTGTAGACACCGCACGAGAATCCTCCCTGTGTCTGCAAACACTGCACAGATAACCTTGCCTCGCCTGCACCCTAACTCTGTCTACAAGCATTGCATGAACAGCCCTCCCTCTGCTGCAGACACTGCATGCACAGCCCCCCTCTGCTGCAGACACTGCATGAGAATCCTCCCTGTGTCTGCAAACACTGCACAGATAACCTTGCCTCGTCTGCACCCTAACTCTGTCTACAAGCATTGCATGCACAGCCCTCCCTCTGCTGCAGACACTGCATGGGAATCCTCCCTGTGTCTGCAAACACTGCACAGATAACCTTGCCTCCCTTTGCATCCTACCTCTATCTACAAGCATTGCATGAACATCCCTCCCTCTGCTCCAGACACAGCATGAGGATCCTCCCTGTGTCTGCAAACACTGCACAGATAACCTTGCCTCCCCCTGCACCCTAACTCTGTCTACAAGCATTGCAGGAACAGTCCTCCCTCTGCTGCAGACACTGCATGAACAGCACTCCCTCTGCTGCAGACACTGCATGAGAATCCTCCCTGTGTCTGCAAACACTGCACACATAACCTTGCCTCCATCTGCACCTAACTCTGTCTACAAGCATTGCATGAACAGCCCTCCCTCTGCTGCAGACACAGCATGAGAATCCTCCCTGTGTCTGCAAACACTGCACAGATAACCTTGCCTCCCTTTGCATCCTACCTCTATCTACAAGCATTGCATGAACAGCCCTCCCTCTGCTGCAGACACTGCATGTGAATCCTCCCTGTGTCTGCAAACACTGCACAGATAACCTTGCCTCCCTTTGCATCCTAACTCTATCTACAAGCATTGCATGAACAGCCCTCCCTATGCTGCAGACACTGCATGTGAATCCTCCCTGTGTCTGCAAACACTGCACAGATAACCTTGCCTCCATCTGCACCTAACTCTGTGTACAAGCATTGCATGAACAGCCCTCCCTCTGCTGCAGACACTGCACGATAATCATCCATGTGTCTGCAAACACTGCACAGATAACCTTGCCTCCCTCTGCACCCTAACTCTGTCTGCAGGCAATGCATGAACAGCCCTCCCTCTGCTGCAGACACTGCATGAGGATCCTCCCTGTGTCTGCAAACACTTTACAGATAACCTTGCCTCCCTCTGCACCCTAACTCTGTCTGCAGACAATGCATGAACAGCCCTCCCTCTACTGCAGACACTGCATGATGATCCTCCCTGTGTCTGCAAACACTGCACAGATAACCTTGCCTCCCTCTGCACCCTAACTCTGTCTGCAGACAATGCATGAACAGCCCTCCCTCTGCTGCAGACACTGCATGATGATCCTCCCTGTGTCTGCAAACACTGCACAGATAACCTTGCCTCCATCTTCACCCTAACTCTGTCTACAAGCATTGCATGAACAGCCCTCCCTCTGCTGCAGACACTGCATGATAATCCTCCCTGTGTCTGCAAACACTGCACAGATAACCTTGCCTCCATCTGCACCTAACTCTGTCTACAAGCATTGCATGAACAGCCCTCCCTCCGCTGCAGACACTGCACGATAATCCTCCCTGTGTCTGCAAACACTGCACAGATAACCTTGCCTCCATCTGCACCTAACTCTGTCTACAAGCATTGCATGAACAGCCCTCCCTCTGCTGCAGACACTGCACGAGAATCCTCCCTGTGTCTGCAAACACTGCACAGATAACCTTGCCTCCCTCTGCACCCTACCTCTGTCTGCAGACAATGCATGAACAGCCCTCCCTCTGCTGCAGACACTGCATGATGATCCTCCCTGTGTCTGCAAACACTGCACAGATAACCTTGCCTCCCTCTGCACCCTAACTTTGTCTACAAGCATTGCATGAACAGCCCTCCCTCTGCTGCAGACACTGCATGATGATCCTCCCTGTGTCTGCAAACACTGCACAGATAACCTTGCCTCCACCTGCACCCTAACTCTGTCTGCAGACAATGCATGAACAGCCCTCCCTCTGCTGCAGACACTGCATGATGATCCTCCCTGTGTCTGCAAACACTGCACAGATAACCTTGCCTCCCTCTGCACCCTAACTCTGTCTAGAAGCATTGCATGAACAGCCCTCCCTCTGCTGCAGACACTGCACGATGATCCTCCCTGTGTCTGCAAACACTGCACAGATAACCTTGCCTCCATCTGCACCTAACTCTGTCTAGAAGCATTCCGTGAACAGCCCTCCCTCTGCTGCAGACACCGCACGATAATCCTCCCTGTGTCTGCAAACACTGCACACATAACCTTGCCTCCGTCTGCACCTAACTCGGTCTACAAGCATTGCATGAACAGCCCTCCCTCTGCTGCAGACACTGCAGGAGGATCCTCCCTGTGTCTGCAAACACTTCACAGATAACCTTGCCTCCCTCTGCACCCTAACTCTGCCTACAAGCATTGCATGAACAGCCCTCCCTCTGATGCAGACACTGCATGAGAATCCTCCCTGTGTCTGCAAACACTGCACAGATAACCTTGCCTCCCTCTGCACCCTAACTCTGCCTACAAGCATTTCATGAACAGCCCTCCCTCTGCTGCAGACACTGCATGATGATCCTCCCTGTGTCTGCAAACACTGCACAGATAACCTTGCCTCCACCTGCACCCTAACTCTGTCTGCAGACAATGCACGAACAGCCCTCCCTCTGCTGCAGACACTGCATGTGAATCCTCCCTGTGTCTGCAAACACTGCACAGATAACCTTGCCTCCCTCTGCACCCTAACTCTGTCTACAAGCATTGCATGAACAGCCCTCCCTCTGCTGCAGACACTGCATGATGATCCTCCCTGTGTCTGCAAACACTGCACAGATAACCTTGCCTCCATCTGCACCTAACTCTGTCTAGAAGCATTGTGTGAACAGCCCTCCCTCTGCTGCAGACACCGCACGATAATCCTCCCTGTGTCTGCAAACACTGCACAGATAACCTTGCCTCCCTCTGCACCCTAACTCTGTCTACAAGCATTGCATGAACAGCCCTCCCTCTGCTGCAGACACTGCATGATGATCCTCCCTGTGTCTGCAAACACTGCACAGATAACCTTGCCTCCATCTGCACCTAACTCTGTCTAGAAGCATTGTGTGAACAGCCCTCCCTCTGCTGCAGACACTGCATGAGAATCCTCCCTGTGTCTGCAAACGCTGCACAGATAACCTTGCCTCGTCTGCACCCTAACTCTGTCTGCAGACAATGCATGAACAGCCCTCTCTCTGCTGCAGACACTGCATGAGGATTCTCCCTGTGTCTGCAAACACTGCACAGATAACCTTGCCTCCCTCTGCACTCTAACTCTGTCTACAAGCATTGCATGAACAGCCCTCCCTCTGCTGAAGACACTGCGTGAGAATCCTCCCTGTGTCTGGAAACACTGCACAAATAACCTTGCCTCCATCTGCACCTAACTCTGTCTACAAGCATTGCATGAACAGCCCTCCCTCTGCTGCAGACACTGCATGAGAATCCTCCCTGTGTCTGCAAACACTGCACAGATAACCTTGCCTCGTCTGCACCCTAACTCTGTCTGCAGACAAGGCATGAACAGCCCTCCCTCTGCTGCAGACACTGCATGAACAGCACTCCCTCTGCTGCAGACACTGCATGAGAATCCTCCCTGTGTCTGCAAACACCGCACAGATAACCTTACCTCCATCTGCACCCTAACTCTGTCTGCAGACAATGCATGAACAGCCCTCCCTCTGCTGTAGACACTGCACGAGAATCCTCCCTGTGTCTGCAAACACTACACAGATAACCTTGCCTCGCCTGCACCCTAACTCTGTCTACAAGCATTGCATGCACAGCCCTCCCTCTGCTGCAGACACTGCATGGGAATCCTCCCTGTGTCTGCAAACACTGCACAGATAACCTTGCCTCCCTTTGCATCCTACCTCTATCTACAAGCATTGCATGAACAGCCCTCCCTCTGCTGCAGACACTGCATGCACAGCCCCCCTCTGCTGCAGACACTGCATGAGAATCCTCCCTGTGTCTGCAAACACTGCACAGATAACCTTGCCTCGTCTGCACCCTAACTCTGTCTACAAGCATTGCATGCACAGCCCTCCCTCTGCTGCAGACACTGCATGGGAATCCTCCCTGTGTCTGCAAACACTGCACAGATAACCTTGCCTCCCTTTGCATCCTACCTCTATCTACAAGCATTGCATGAACATCCCTCCCTCTGCTGCAGACACAGCATGAGGATCCTCCCTGTGTCTGCAAACACTGCACAGATAACCTTGTCTCCATCTGCACCCTAACTCTGTCTACAAGCATTGCATGAACAGCCCTCCCTCTGCTGCAGACACTGACTGCATGAGAATCCTCCCTGTGTCTGCAAACACTGCACACATAACCTTGCCTCCATCTGCACCTAACTCTGTCTGCAGACAATGCATGAACAGCCCTCCCTCTGCTGCAGACACTGCATGAACAGCCCTCCCTCTGCTGCAGACACTGCATGAGGATCCTCCCTGTGTCTGCAAACACTGCACAGATAACCTTGTCTCCATCTGCACCATAACTCTGTCTACAGACATTGCATGAACAGCCCTCCCTCTGCTGCAGACACTGACTGCATGAGAATCCTCCCTGTGTCTGCAAGCACTGCACACATAACCTTGCCTCCATCTGCACCTAACTCTGTCTGCAGACAATGCATGAACAGCCCTCCCTCTGCTGCAGACACTGCATGAACAGCCCTCCCTCTGCTGCAGACACTGACTGCATGATAATCCTCCCTGTGTCTGCAAACACTGCACAGATAACCTTGCCTCCATCTGCACCTAACTCTGTCTACAAGCATTGCATGAACAGCCCTCCCTCCGCTGCAGACACTGCACGATAATCCTCCCTGTGTCTGCAAACACTGCACAGATAACCTTGCCTCCATCTACACCTAACTCTGTCTACAAGCATTGCATGAACAGCCCTCCCTCTGCTGCAGACACTGCACGAGAATCCTCCCTGTGTCTGCAAACACTGCACAGATAACCTTGCCTCCCTCTGCACCCTACCTCTGTCTGCAGACAATGCATGAACAGCCCTCCCTCTGCTGCAGACACTGCATGATGATCCTCCCTGTGTCTGCAAACACTGCACAGATAACCTTGCCTCCCTCTGCACCCTAACTTTGTCTACAAGCATTGCATGAACAGCCCTCCCTCTGCTGCAGACACTGCATGATGATCCTCCCTGTGTCTGCAAACACTGCACAGATAACCTTGCCTCCACCTGCACCCTAACTCTGTCTGCAGACAATGCATGAACAGCCCTCCCTCTGCTGCAGACACTGCATGATGATCCTCCCTGTGTCTGCAAACACTGCACAGATAACTTGCCTCCACCTGCACCTTAACTATGTCTGCAGACAATGCATGAACATCCCTCCCTCTGCTGCAGACACTGCATGTGAATCCTCCCTGTGTCTGCAAACACTGCACAGATAACCTTGCCTCCCTCTGCACCCTAACTCTGTCTAGAAGCATTGCATGAACAGCCCTCCCTCTGCTGCAGACACTGCACGATGATCCTCCCTGTGTCTGCAAACACTGCACAGATAACCTTGCCTCCATCTGCACCTAACTCTGTCTAGAAGCATTCCGTGAACAGCCCTCCCTCTGCTGCAGACACCGCACGATAATCCTCCCTGTGTCTGCAAACACTGCACACATAACCTTGCCTCCGTCTGCACCTAACTCGGTCTACAAGCATTGCATGAACAGCCCTCCCTCTGCTGCAGACACTGCAGGAGGATCCTCCCTGTGTCTGCAAACACTTCACAGATAACCTTGCCTCCCTCTGCACCCTAACTCTGCCTACAAGCATTGCATGAACAGCCCTCCCTCTGATGCAGACACTGCATGAGAATCCTCCCTGTGTCTGCAAACACTGCACAGATAACCTTGCCTCCCTCTGCACCCTAACTCTGCCTACAAGCATTTCATGAACAGCCCTCCCTCTGCTGCAGACACTGCATGATGATCCTCCCTGTGTCTGCAAACACTGCACAGATAACCTTGCCTCCACCTGCACCCTAACTCTGTCTGCAGACAATGCACGAACAGCCCTCCCTCTGCTGCAGACACTGCATGTGAATCCTCCCTGTGTCTGCAAACACTGCACAGATAACCTTGCCTCCCTCTGCACCCTAACTCTGTCTACAAGCATTGCATGAACAGCCCTCCCTCTGCTGCAGACACTGCATGATGATCCTCCCTGTGTCTGCAAACACTGCACAGATAACCTTGCCTCCATCTGCACCTAACTCTGTCTAGAAGCATTGTGTGAACAGCCCTCCCTCTGCTGCAGACACCGCACGATAATCCTCCCTGTGTCTGCAAACACTGCACAGATAACCTTGCCTCCCTCTGCACCCTAACTCTGTCTACAAGCATTGCATGAACAGCCCTCCCTCTGCTGCAGACACTGCATGATGATCCTCCCTGTGTCTGCAAACACTGCACAGATAACCTTGCCTCCATCTGCACCTAACTCTGTCTAGAAGCATTGTGTGAACAGCCCTCCCTCTGCTGCAGACACTGCATGAGAATCCTCCCTGTGTCTGCAAACGCTGCACAGATAACCTTGCCTCGTCTGCACCCTAACTCTGTCTGCAGACAATGCATGAACAGCCCTCCCTCTGCTGAAGACACTGCGTGAGAATCCTCCCTGTGTCTGGAAACACTGCACAAATAACCTTGCCTCCATCTGCACCTAACTCTGTCTACAAGCATTGCATGAACAGCCCTCCCTCTGCTGCAGACACTGCATGAGAATCCTCCCTGTGTCTGCAAACACTGCACAGATAACCTTGCCTCGTCGGCACCCTAACTCTGTCTGCAGACAAGGCATGAACAGCCCTCCCTCTGCTGCAGACACTGCATGAACAGCACTCCCTCTGCTGCAGACACTGCATGAGAATCCTCCCTGTGTCTGCAAACACCGCACAGATAACCTTACCTCCATCTGCACCCTAACTCTGTCTGCAGACAATGCATGAACAGCCCTCCCTCTGCTGTAGACACTGCACGAGAATCCTCCCTGTGTCTGCAAACACTGCACAGATAACCTTGCCTCGCCTGCACCCTAACTCTGTCTACAAGCATTGCATGAACAGCCCTCCCTCTGCTGCAGACACTGCATGCACAGCCCCCCTCTGCTGCAGACACTGCATGAGAATCCTCCCTGTGTCTGCAAACACTGCACAGATAACCTTGCCTCGTCTGCACCCTAACTCTGTCTACAAGCATTGCATGCACAGCCCTCCCTCTGCTGCAGACACTGCATGGGAATCCTCCCTGTGTCTGCAAACACTGCACAGATAACCTTGCCTCCCTTTGCATCCTACCTCTATCTACAAGCATTGCATGAACATCCCTCCCTCTGCTGCAGACACAGCATGAGGATCCTCCCTGTGTCTGCAAACACTGCACAGATAACCTTGTCTCCATCTGCACCCTAACTCTGTCTACAAGCATTGCATGAACAGCCCTCCCTCTGCTGCAGACACTGACTGCATGAGAATCCTCCCTGTGTCTGCAAACACTGCACACATAACCTTGCCTCCATCTGCACCTAACTCTGTCTGCAGACAATGCATGAACAGCCCTCCCTCTGCTGCAGACACTGCATGAACAGCCCTCCCTCTGCTGCAGACACTGCATGAGGATCCTCCCTGTGTCTGCAAACACTGCACAGATAACCTTGTCTCCATCTGCACCATAACTCTGTCTACAGACATTGCATGAACAGCCCTCCCTCTGCTGCAGACACTGACTGCATGAGAATCCTCCCTGTGTCTGCAAGCACTGCACACATAACCTTGCCTCCATCTGCACCTAACTCTGTCTGCAGACAATGCATGAACAGCCCTCCCTCTGCTGCAGACACTGCATGAACAGCCCTCCCTCTGCTGCAGACACTGTATGAGAATCCTTCCTGTGTCTGCAAACACTGCACAGATAACCTTGCCTCCCTCTGCACCCTAACTCTGTCTACAAGCATTGCATGAACAGCCTTCCCTCTGCTGCAGACACTGCATGAACAGCCCTGCTTCTGCTGCAGACACTGCATGAGAATCCTCCCTGTGTCTGCAAACACTGCACAGATAACCTTGCCTCCCTCTGCACCCTAACTCTGTCTACAAGCATTGCATGAACAGCCCTCCCTCTGCTGCAGACACTGCATGAACAGCCCTGCTTCTGCTGCAGACACTGCAGGAGGATCCTCCCTGTGTCTGCAAACACTGCACAGATAACCTTGTCTCCATCTGCACCATAACTCTGTCTACAGACATTGCATGAACAGCCCTCCCTCTGCTGCAGACACTGACTGCATGAGAATCCTCCCTGTGTCTGCAAGCACTGCACACATAACCTTGCCTCCATCTGCACCTAACTCTGTCTGCAGACAATGCACGAACAGCCCTCCCTCTTCTGCAGACACTGCATGAACAGCCCTCCCTCTGCTGCAGACACTGTATGAGAATCCTTCCTGTGTCTGCAAACAGTGCACAGATAACCTTGCCTCCCTCTGCACCCTAACTCTGTCTACAAGCATTGCATGAACAGCCTTCCCTCTGCTGCAGACACTGCATGAACAGCCCTGCTTCTGCTGCAGACACTGCATGAGAATCCTCCCTGTGTCTGCAAACACTGCACAGATAACCTTGCCTCCCTCTGCACCCTAACTCTGTCTACAAGCATTGCATGAACAGCCCTCCCTCTGCTGCAGACACTGCATGAACAGCCCTCCCTCTGCTGCAGACACTGCAGGAGGATCCTCCCTGTGTCTGCAAACACTGCACAGATAACCTTGCCTCCCTCTGCACCCTAACTCTTTCTACAAGCATTGCATGAACAGCCTTCCCTCTGCTGCAGACACTGCATGAACAGCCCTGCTTCTGCTGCAGACACTGCATGAGAATCCTCCCTGTGTCTGCAAACACTGCACAGATAACCTTGCCTCCCTTTGCACCCTAACTCTGTCTACAAGCATTGCATGAACAGCCCTCCCTCTGCTGCAGACACTGCATGAACAGCCCTCCCTCTGCTGCAGACACTGCCTGAACAGCCCTGCTTCTGCTGCAGACACTGCATGAGAATCCTCCCTGTGTCTGCAAACACTGCACAGATAACCGTGCCTCCCCCTGCACCCTAACTCTGTCTACAAGCATTGCATGAACAGCCCTCGCTCTGCTGCAGACACTGCATGAACAGCCCTGGCTCTGCTGCAGACACTGCATGAACAGCCCTGCTTCTGCTGCAGACACTGCATGAGGATCCTCCCTGTGTCTGTAAACACTGCACAGATAACCTTGTCTCCATCTGCACCCTAACTCTGTCTACAGACATTGCATGAATATCCCTCCCTCTGCTGCAGACACTGACTGCATGAGAATCCTCCCTGTGTCTGCAAACACTGCACACATAACCTTGCCTCCATCTGCACCTAACTCTGTCTGCAGACAATGCATGAACAGCCCTCCCTCTGCTGCAGACACTGCATGAACAGCCCTCCCTCTGCTGCAGACACTGCATGAGGATCCTCCCTGTGTCTGCAAACACTGCACAGATAACCTTGCCTCCATCTGCACCTAACTCTGTCTGCAGACAATGCATGAACAGCCCTCCCTCTGCTGCAGACACTGCATGAACAGCCTTCCCTCTGCTGCAGACACTGCATGAACAGCCCTGCCTCTGCTGCAGACACTGCATGAACAGCCCTCCCTCTGCTGCAGACACTGCATGAGGATCCTCCCTGTGTCTGCAAACACTGCACAGATAACCTTGACTCCCTCTGCCCCCTAACTCTGTCTACAAGCATTGCATGAACAGCCCTCCCTCTGCTGCAGACACTGCATGAACAGCCCTGGCTCTGCTGCAGACACTGCATGAACAGCCCTCGCTTTGCTGCAGACACTGCATGAACAGCCCTCCCTCTGCTGCAGACACTGCATGAACAGCCCTGGCTCTGCTGCAGACACTGCATGAACAGCCCTCGCTCTGCTGCAGACACTGCATGAACAGCCCTCGCTCTGCTGCAGACACTGCATGAACAGCCCTGCTTCTGCTGCAGACACTGCATGAGGATCCTCCCTGTGTCTGTAAAGGCTGCATGAACACGGCTCCCTCTTTCTGTGAATGGAGACCCCCGACCTATCAGTGAACACGACAGAACCTACATTGTTCTGATGGTCAGACGTCTTCCATACGCACCCCACCAATCCCATGGCTTTCAAGTCAAACGTTTTGCATTGTTTAGCCCAGGGGTGTTGCTAGGTCTGGAAAAGACCCGGGGCTAGGCTAATGTCGGAATTGTTGGGTCTGGGGGCTGGCTAGCCTTTTGGTTGTAGCTCCTGAGATTCTATCTGGGGCTACAACCAAAAGACCAGGGGAGATAGCCCCCTTAACCCTTTCCCCCAGCAACGCCTCTGATTTAGCCTTTTTGATTTTAACGTAATCTAAGTGGACTTGTACAGCGCCCTTTTGCCACTATTTGTGGCCTCACTGCGCTAAGACAAAAGAGGTGGGGTCATAAGTGGGACAGTGGCAAAACCTGTGGTGTGGATGGCTGCAGGTCAGAAGTACCCTGTTCCTGAGTGCCGATCTTCTTTACTTGGGTTTGGCAGAGAAACTTGGGAGTATGTTATCCATAGGGAAGAGTCCATGATCCGTAAAGTACAGCGCTTTGAGTCTGGTTAGCCTGCCGGTGATGCGGGAGAGTGCGACCGGGCTAAACAGGGAGGCTCAGGCATGGTTTTAACTCTAAGACCACAGCATGGACATGTCCAAGGTGCAAGACTCAGTTGAAGTCAATGTGGCAGTTGAGACCGCCTGGATTTGAAACTCATTCTGAACAGGTGCAGCTTTAATACTGGCCATGGGGCCATCAAGACCGGCCGATAGCGTGGCTGGCTCAAAGTCGATAAGGCTCTTGTGCTTGGCGGCGTTAGATTGTGTCCTAATGTGTGAGGCTCTTTTAAACTCTGTGGGGCCGTTGAGACTGGTCCAGAATGAGCCTAAATGTGTGATACTCCATTAAAGTGTATAGGGCCACTATGGATGGCCTGAAGGGAGACTACGCTCCAAGGTGTGAGACTCGATCCCAATTATCGAGAGTTGTGTTTATCAGCGCCACTGGCGCTCTCCCTTAGTCTGGCGGTGCCTCCCGGCCTCAAAAACAGGCAGCCGTTCTGCGTGCTCCAAGGAGCTGGAGCGTTGCGCACGACCGCGTGACCTCTGACCCGGATGAGTCCCGGCAGCCGCATTGCAGAATGAGTGGCAGGCCTCCCTGCGTGCGGCCGGTCCCTGGGCAAAGCTAATGCTGTTCTCTGGAATGAGTGACAGGCGTCACGCAGGATGAGTGACAGCCAGCCGTCCCGTGAAACCAAGGGGAGCCGTCGCCAGGGGCGAGCTCTGCAGACATTCTAGTTCCAACCGCCCCAAAAAACGTGGCACTGGAATGTTGAACGCCGCTGCCGTTTAGGGGAGAAACTGGAGGCGGAAAGTGCCGCTGCCTCCCCGAAGTGTGAAAGAGGCGCAAGCCACAGAGGCGATGTCCCGATGCGCCTGCTACAAACGTGCGGAAATTTACCATTTACGGTGAAGTCTTCAGCATCCGCGCTCGTGTTCCCCGAACGGAGCTCCGCCTTTCATCGCGACAGGCAGGCTGGAGGAAGACGTGTTTAGGGAAAGAAAGAGAACGCTTCGTGCCTCCTTTCCAGCAGTCCCTCGGATCCATCCGCCAGGACACCTCGGGGTGCTAAGGAGAAGCCGACAGACACTGCATGAGGATCCTCCCTGTGTCTGCAAACACTGCACAGATACACTGCACTGCAAAGGTCTTCATCGTTCTACACTAAGGAGAACGCACCTGCACTCATATTCAGAGGAGAAAAGAACCCGCATCAACATTCACTACTCAGAAGCTGCCTGCTCTAACATTTAGTGAAGGGAACCCGTCTACACTAATGCAGTATTCACTCAGAGAAAAGTGCGTCACCGATATTCTCTTGGGAGAAACCGCCTGCACTACATTTCAATCAGGAACACGTGCTGCTCGCGGAGGAGAAGCCTGCGAGACCAGAACTGACTAATGAGCAGCTGTCCGGAATACTCCCGAAGGAGAAACGGGAAGCAACACTGAGAAGAGACCCCTAGCACCATACACGCGCAGGGAGATACCCCCCTGCACCGACCAGAACATGTGTGTCATGATATCCAATAAGGTGAGCCGCCCTTGGCTAGTGCTGTACCTTTCCCTGCACTGGTTTCCCCTAAGGCGATCAGCATGGCACACCTCTGGCACAACACCGCATCTCCTGCCTGATCCAGGCGGTTCTATAGCACCTGGCAGGGCTCCTAGAACACCGGGCAATTGAGTCTGCCATCATATAGCAGCGGTCTGCAAACTTTGGCTCCCCAGATGTTTCGGACTACAACTCCCATCATTCCTAACCAGCATAGTCAATAGCCAGATGTCATGGGAATTGTGGTCCAAAGAGCCAAAGGTTGCAGACCCCTGCGCTATAGGATGCAGGTCCTACTCCCAAAGCCATGACAGCTGGACTCTGCCTTGTGTCGTTTGAAGAAGGTGGGAGGTGCGTGATAGCTTGCGTGTTAAAGTCATGCCGCGCAACTGCTGACCTGTGGTCTGGTTGTGTATCCATGGGGTGGGAGCGTGCCATCTGCTGATTGCACCTACCCCACTGTGGCTATACACATCTTTTAATGTAGAGCACTGGCTGCTATGTCTCAAAGTTTACATGATGTCATAGATTGTATGAGATCTGTTGTGTAACTGTGATAGGTCTTGTATGAATTAAAGTCCAGTGCTGTGTTTGCATACACTGGTCCAACACTTATTCGGAATATGAGGATTTGGTGCCCATTAAATAGTATTGTATTGTTTATTTATAAAGCGCCTAGACACAGGCAAGTGTTTCAAAGCGCTCAAGGAGGGTGGGAGGGAAAAGCAACAGTCACTCAGAGCCCTTGAGGCGATAATCGTCTTCACAGGCAGAGTACGTGCGTAGGATACATTTAACAGTTTGAGATACTACAAATAGGCCTGAGGGCAGTCCTGCAGATTATAGCAGTGCAATTAAGGGGTGGAGACAAGGGAGGACAGACAGACAATCTTCGGCACGGAGCGTACGGATCATGAAGACGCACAGACGATAACAGGGAGTGGAGGTGCAAGTGCACACAGTCGGTGGAGGCTGGGGTAAGTGTAGAGAGAGCCACTCTTTTATGTATTTATTTATATTTATATAGCGCGCAAGTAGCCCATGGGCATTGAGGCGCTGTTACTTGCAAGAGCTTAGTTACAGGAAAAGAGGATTTCAGTGGTACATTATGAATTCCAAAAGGCAGAGTGCTGATGTTTTGGTTGGTACAGTTAGTCATTACAATACAGTTTATGCATTAGGAACATATGAGATGTATTCAACTGGTGCGAGGCATCTTATGTGAATAAGATGGTTTTCATGGTTTTGCGGAAGGCGCTGAGGGAGGCCTCACCTCAGATTGTGGGAGGTAGGGTGTTCTAGTGAGTGGGTGCGAGATATGGGAAGCTGGATCCGCCTGCTCTGGCTTTTTTTACTAATTGCACAGAGAGCATGTTAGTAGATGGTGATCTGGTTGGCCTCGTAGAGGAGACGGGGTGGATCCTTTGGGAGAGGTAGTTGGGGGATCTAGGGATGTTTCTCAGTGAGTGAGTGCAGTGAGTGAGGTGGGATGTAGGGCCCTGAGGCAAGTGCGAAAGAGGACTGGCGGGGTGCCAGGGACCTGTGAGACTCTGAGGTACACCAGGCGGCCCGTCAGCAAGCTGTACAGAAAAGGAGGGGGAGAGGGAGAGGGCAGAGAGCTGGGTAGAGAGAGAGAGAAGGAAGAGGAGAAGAGGAAGGTCTGAAGATCAGGCTCAAGACGGAGGGTGGCAGGGAGGCTATTACAGCGGGAGGCACCTGCTGAGGATAAGGATCTCCCTCCAAATCTCTGCTTGGAGAACTGGCTCACTCGCAGAAGGTTGGAGGTAGATGAGCGGAGGGCTTGTGAGGAACAGTATTTAGGTAGCAGCATTGCAGGTAGGTAGGTCCCAGGCTCCAGAAAGCCTTGTGGACAATGCAGAGGGTCTTGAACTTGATCCTTGCAGCCACGGGGAGCGAGTGAAGAGATTTCAGTGCTGGAGAGATCCTGTCTCTGGGCTTGAGCCCAAGGATAAATCTTGCGGTTCTGTTCTGGATGAGTTGCAAAGGGCGCAAGGCTGAAGAAGGGAGGTTGAGGAAGAGGCTGTTGCAATAGTCCAGCCTAGAGAGAACCAAGGCTCTGGAGAGGGTGAGCCACTGAGGGAAGGTGAGTGAGGGTAGAGTACCTCTGAGGAGGTATGGCTGATAGTGAGACTTTTTAGAGATGTCTGAAATGTGAGAGGAGAAGGAGCGATTGGAGTCAAAAATGGCCCCAAGGTTTCTTGCCTTGCAGGTGGGTGCGGGCACACAGCCAAGGGAGGCTGGCCAGAGTGAAAGTGGGAAAGCAGGAGCAGGGGTCCCAATGAGAACAATCTCAGTCTTACTGGCGTTGAGGCAGAGGTCATTTGCAGCACACCAGGACTGGATAGCGGACAGACAGTCCGATATGAGCGAGGGTAGCCTGAAAGATAGTTGTGTGTCATCAGCGTAACACTGGAAGTTGGAGGTGAAAGTGGCAATCATACGTGCCAGGGGCACACATGTAGACTTTGAAGAACCATGGGGAAAGGTTAGATCCCTGGGTAACTCCATAGGTAGAGAGAGCTGTAGTCGAGAGAAAGGCTCCAAGTTCCACCTGGGATGGGCGGTTGGAGAGAAAGGAGGTTAGCCACGCCAGAGCCTGACCAGTGATTCCCAGGGTATCACTCTGACGTGCGGCTAGGGTGATGTGATTGACTGTGTCAAAGGCAGAGGAGAGCTCAAGGAGAATGAGGACAGAAGGAGTGTTAGTGTCAAGGTTTGAGAGCAGGTCTTCACGGGTGTTCAGAAGAGCAGTTTCCGTGCCTCTGGACGCTCTAAAGCCAGACTGGTGGTCATGGTAGCAACCAATAGATTCAGTGTGGAGGGTCAGCTGAGAGATAGCCAACTTCTCAAGGAGTTTGCCCAGGAAAGGAGTGATGGAGTTAGGGCAGTAGTTTGCTGGATTGGATGGGTCGGCAGAGGGCTTTTTGAGCAGAGGGTGCACAAGGGAGTGCTGTGGTGCTGTGGGGTCGCAGAACCAGTAACTAGTGACATTGTAAATGTGTTAGCAGTATTGTTGATAAATGGATACTGTGTGTTGTGCATAGTGCGGCTGCTTGGAAAGCTCCTTGGTGTTCTATGAACACCAAAACCCCCACACAAGCTCTATGTCATGTATGTCTTACAGTCTGAGTATGTGTTTAATAGTGGAAAAAGAGAGGTGCGTGTGCGCGCATGTGCACACTTAACAACGTAATAAGGGAGACACAGGAGCGTCTGTGCATGTGACAATGTTTTTAGGAGAATGGTATATGTTGGTTTGAGCACTTACTATTTGCAGGGGGGGCAGGGTCGGTGTGTCTATGTGTATCTAGGGTCTCGTTTTATATAATATGCACACTGCCCAGTGTGCACGGCCATTTTGTGCACCTAGGTGCACCGCAGTACCCTCTGCATGTGTTGTTGTTTGCATTACCAGTGCAATGAATGAACGCACCTCCTGGCAGACCCAGGTATACAATGACTATTTGCACTTTGTAGGGAAAAAAAGTGTAAATGTCTCCCTGCCCTGCGCGCACGGTGGAGGGCACATACAATGTATTCCTATGAAAGCCGCCAATCAGGTGTAGGCGGAAAAGCATTTGTTCCTGACAGGTGGAGAGGATAGGGGTGGCAGACGCATACATTTTGGCCCGTGGCTCTGCTCCGCCTGTCAGAAACTCCAAAATCTCCTAGACCGGTGAAAGACGAGTAACAGCACGCGTACAAGTATTACGTATGATCTTCAATCATCGTTAAATGCTCCTGGGACTTGGAAAATGAGGGCCTTATGAGCACATTTTCGAGTTCTACAAGACCTGTTACCTTTACACTTTCAAAATGTGTACATAGAAGTGCAAAAGGAGAGTGTAAAGTGGTGGGTATTTGCCTGTATCCCACCCTTTTGCACTCTGCCGTGCAAACGGAGTAAACACATTCTGCCATTTACATATGGGGGGCATTTTTGGCAATCGATTCCTATGGACTCCGCTTGCTTTTCACTGCTGTAAAATGCAGACAAATTCCATTGAAATCCACAGCATTTACGCCAGAATGAAAATGTCATGCTGGCGTAAATATTTATTTATTTTTTACATTTACACAGCGCACACAAGCCCTCAAGCATCGGGGCGCTACAATCCAGTTACACGAGACCCATTAGCTGGGGATATACTTAGTACAAGATTAAATAGTGTTAAATAGGTATTGGTAGGTACAAGGTAGGTGTTTAAACATAATGATACAGAAAGGCATTGTGTTTCCCTGAATTGCAAGTTACATAGATGCTACAGTTGCGTTATACTGGAGTATTTGTATGGCAGAGAGAAAGGGGAGATGGAAAGGTAATTTACGATCCACCCCCCTTCTCCACCATGCACAGGATTGAAAATGAGGTGTAATGTAAATTGCCTGTGAAAAAGCCTTACGCATGACTTTCACGCATTGAATTTGCATTACTCCTCGTTAAGCATGAACCCCTTAATATATGTGGGGGAGATTGAGTGAGAGTGTGTGCAGAGTGCTCATGTGTGTGTGCTTGCGTGTGTCAACTTCATTTTAAATGGGGTGCAGTGGTAAATCAGGGTGTCAATGCAAGAAAGGAAGGCGTAATGCGTTTATGCCTTGATCTACCACGCCGCCACATTTTCATGCAGTTACAAGGTTACAGAGCAGAGATCAGCTCTCCGCCGTGCCTTCCTCCTGCATCTTGTCATTGCCTTGACATTTTCGTGCAGGTGTGAAATTAATGGCTTCTCATGGAACCAACCTTGGTTGTTTATGTTTATGTTATGTTTATTGAATTTATATAGCGCTTTACAGTATAACAACAGGTACAAAAGTGAGAGAAGCATATTTACAAACATGAGACAAGTCATTACAACAATATGTAGAACAATTTACAAGGAGGAGGGGGAGAGTGGGGAAAGGGAAGGGGAGAGGGGCAGGTGGTCAGAATGCTTGACATCGTAGAATAAGGGTTGTGACGAGGAAGACTTGGACTTGGAGTAATGAAGATTACCCTAAGTGATCAGGCCATTAGCGTGTCTCTGGCGAGTGCTGGGGTTATGGGGTGGTGGCTTTGCAGCTCTGCATATATGCTTAAGGTTATCTGTTACAGTCCCGGCTGCTGCTGACTAGAGCTGGGAGATCTCGGAGGGGTTCGGCCCGGATCGTAGCCAAGGCTCTGGCCGGAACCTCTTCTCTGGTCAGTGCCTGCCCAAAGCAGGGACCGTGGTGGCGGATTTCAAGGTAAGTGAAATGGAGCACAATGAGGTAGGTGGCAGCCACGGCATACCACCTCTTTCTGCTGCTACGACACTCAATCCCCTTGCTATTCTGACCTGCCCCCACCCTCCCCTCAAAAAGCACTGGCGCTGTGCCTGCCCCTCCCTAGACATTTTTTCGACCTCAACCCGTTTTGTCTTTCTCCAGCTCCTTTTAGCTGCCCCTTCCCCCTTTAGCAATTGTTCTTACCCTTTAGAACCTTTGTTGCCCCAATCCGTTTTAGCCCCTAGTTGTTTTTGCTCTCAGTCCCCTTCAGCCCCTTTTCTTGCCCAAGTCCTTTTTGTTGCCCCAAACCTCTTTAGCGTCCGGTATCGCGCCCAAACCCTTTCCTTACCCCCAGCCGCTGGCACAGGCCTCGCCCCTGTTTTGCATTACCCTGACTGGGCTCCTGTGGGGGGGGGGGGGGCCTTAGAGCAGCCAGGCCAGGCCCCCAGGGTCGGCCCCGGCTCGCCTCTCCCCACGAATTCCCTGGCTCTCCCAGGCCTCCTGCTGACACGTGTTGTGATGCGCACACATCCCTTTCAGAGACTAGCAGGGAGGCTCTCTTGCAAGAAGCCACACGGTAGAAGTTCTGAGAATCCATGGAGGGAAGAGACATGTTCTTAGTGGGAAATGAGGGGGGGGGGGCTATCGCCGCAAGAGCTGCTTTCGAACGAAATGCAAATTGTGCAGCTTCAAAGAACTGCCACCCGGTGACAAGGGGAAGCGCGCGAGGAGCCTGGAACGCGCGGCACGCGCCGGGACTCGGAGCTGCCAGGACTTAGACTCGGGGCGTTCACTCTGCCAGACAGGAGTTATTTGGCGGGATTAGCGGAAGGCGCTGCTTTATTTCAAAGGCAGGCGGGGGCTGTTCTGTGTCCTTTAAGCTCGATACTCCACGGGCACGAGGGGAAGCAGGGGGGCTGGTGGGGGAGCTCTTGCTCTGCAGCAGCGCGCGCTAATGCGGAATAGGCAGGACTGCGCCTGCGCGACTTGCCGCCAAGCTGGACCTGGCGTACGTCAAGTGCAGGGAGCTGAGAGGTTAATGTCATCTTCCTGGACGACCCGTCTGCGTTCATTATCCCCCCCCCCCCCCGCCGCGACGGGTGAAGGCCACTGTCATGGAAACTTTCACACGAGGGCAGGGGAGCCTTACCTTGCTCTACTTCAGCAACACGAGGGAAGCCATTTCAAATGTTTCGGTTCAAACGGGCCTCGCGCCTCAGGGGGCACGGGAGCGAGCAGCGGCCCCCAGGTTGGCAGCCTTATGACGAAGCAAAATACTTCCTTAATGCAGTACATTAAATGCGCGCTGTACAGCGTACACTTTGCAGGCTGCCTTTGCTGGCACCCTAAGGCTGTCACCTCCCTCGGGCTTTGCAGTATCCAGCAGTGTTTTTATGACCTCGCCTTTTTTAAAATCCGGTTTCCACTACATTTAACATCTACATTAGAAGCTACTACAAACACAAAAGAAAATTATTTAATTGTGCTAACATTATAAACTGTGTCTTTTAAACCATGTAGAATAGCTGAAAGGTTTCAATTGAAACTGTTTGCCAATAAAATAAAACATTATAAAAATGTACACTATTGATTGATAACAAAACGTTTCCAGTGTCTTACTGAGTAACCATATTCATTATTTTCTGATAGAAGGTTATCACTCTATGGTGGACAGTCTGGTATATGCATTTTGTACTCTTTTAAAATATGAAACACTTGTATACGAGCGCGGTCGAAATAAAATATCAATATGACCAAAACAAGGAAGGGTTGCAGGGGGTACAAGTGCTCACAAACAGCTAAGTGGGTTATACCGAAGCAGTATTTTTAACACGAAAAAGAAGTGGGCAGAGCAAATGTTATGCTCCGCAACCGTGATGTATTATAAGATGTTTCAAAAGGACACAGTATCAATAGACAGGCATTAAGAGTCTATTAATTGCTCCTAGGTTGGTATATATTTATCAAAGTGGCGTATCAAAAAACAGAGAGACAAATGAACAAAGACATTTCTAACTGTCCCTTTCTCTCATACAAGATGTCGTAAGTATGTGTTGGTGTGAGGTCTTGTCTATTAGTGGGTAGAATAAGAAAGAGCAAACAGACATTTCTTGTATTTTCTAAGGTCCAAAAGCCATGATGTTTCAGTTTTCACGGTGTCACTTTGTTATAATGAAAAGTGATCTTTAAAATATACCTATAGGAAAGGGAAACGGGCCAATAGCGTCAATGAGGGTTCCCGGATGCTTTGCATAAAATGAAAAAGCATTTTGGGAACATAGAAATCATCACAGATCTTTATATTTAACAGCAATGTCTGCAGTAAGAGGGTTGTATCCTTGTATACAAAATGGACACTAAGCTTGGTGTTGATTTCATTTTTCACAACACGCACCCTAACATTAAAGTGTTTCTAACACTGAACTATATAAACAGATACAGAGATGTGAGGATAGAATGGCTGTGGCACCAGTCACTTCATTAGGGAGCAAAGAGCAGCTGCAGATAATGGGTTTTTCCTCACTCAGGGTTCTGTCCAGGTGTCTGGGTCAGGATGGGTGTGCACATGCTCTGGTCCCAATGTGTAGACATGCTCTGTGAATTATACCTATATGGAATTCCTCTCTCTCAAGTCTTGAGGTATATTCCGGGCAGATGAGAGTGTATGTGCATTTCCTCTTGACCTCTGATTAGGAAAGGGATTAGATGGCCACTTGTTGAAAGGTACAGGGCACTCTTTGCCCTGAGAGGTTAAAGTGGAGCTGGCACAGATCTTTTGAACATTTTGTTTTTTTGCTTATTTTGCATTACACACCAGGAGTCATGCTGCAGAAACTATGCAACACTGCAATTTCAGTTGTGTACTGTGTTAGTGCAAACATTGCTCTAGAGTAAACCAATCTTTCAATGCATCTTTGCACCAGGACAAACTTATATTATTCTGTATTTTAAAAAAAAAAATGTTTTATTTGATTTAAAAAATGTTTACACATTTTCTTTTACAAATTATTTGAGTCCGTTCCTTAGTCCTGCTCCTCCATTCATCCTTATTTAGTTCGTTTTAAGTTCATTTTAAATTAATCTTCTTTCTGGTTTAGGGCTTTCCAAAGTCAATATGTTGTAAAAATTGCGACACTGCGATTATTTCCTTTGTGCGTTCCCCCTTCATTAAGCGTTTCCACCATACTTTTTCTTCGTAGATGGAAAATCCTTCAAATAAATGCAACATGTGTGTGGTTCTTAGTTCGGTCAAGCCTGTGCAGTTCAAGAGTAGATGTCTTAGTGTTTCTTTAAACACTTTATCCTGGCAGAAACGGCAGTTGTTCGACGATGATATTCCTCTGATAAATCTTATCTCATTAGTTGGCAAAATGTTGAGACGAGCCCTCATGAATGTTTGCCAGTGTTGTCTGTTTGGAAAGATTTTCAGATAGGGTCTGATCTCATTCAGCTTTCTATTGATCGGTATCACATGCGCCGCTGATTTATATGATCCCGCTGTGTCCTGGGTCTCTATCCAATCTAAAGTTTCTAGTCTTGTTATTGCTTTCATGGGATTGGTTATTAGCTCTTCTTCTGAGGATCCGATTTCTTCTAGTTGAGATGTTATTTTCTGGCGCCAGCTCTTTAAGGTTTTAGAGTTTGTTGTAAAAACTTCTTTATGGATGATATCAAAGATGTTAGACCGCTCCGGAATAATCACTTTTCTGTATATCATCAGTTCGTTCCTTGATACAATGCTTTGTAGGGACAGAATACATAATTCCCTTCTTATTAAAGGCATCGGCGTAGAAGGAGGAAGGTTCAATATCTGTCTCCAGAAATGACTTTCCAGCTTTATCCATAAAGTTCCCGGGATGTTGAGGAAGGCCTCTGCCCCGCATGTTACTGATGGGATCACTTTAGATCAATAAAATTGTATAATCGGTTTGAGTGAATACCGGCAGAATTTATTTTCAAGGATTTTAGCTTGGGATGTTAGGTTCTTTATTCTTTCCCAAAGATAGAGCGGCATACTTGTTTCAGTTTGGTTATTGCTCAAGATCACTCCCAGGTATTTCAACTCTAATACCGTTTCAATCTTTTCGACTTCCAGCTTCCAAGTAAACGAGATGTTAGGAGTACCCTAGGGCAAACATTTCCCTGGTGCAAAAATGCATTGTAAAAAAGTAGATTTTTGCACTAGGGCAACTTTTTCTCTAGTGCTACCACCATACAAAAGTGCAGTTGCGCAATGCAAAATGTTGGTAAAATGGCACCATGTGTGCCTTACCTTTAACAGTGAAAGACCTTGAGCCTAATTCACAGAAGTGTTTTATAATGGCAAAACCCCATTGGAAAATGCTCTGTGAATAAGGTCCCTTGAGTGTTGCTTTAAAGAAAACATAAGGACCGCTTTTAAACGTTATCTTGTGAGAATCACATATTGCTTTCGGAAATTGGTGACTGTAATGCTGTGTACATTGGCACCTGTCTCAGAATCCAACATTTGATACAGGGTTTAATAAGATCCCTATGCACACCTGAATGTACGTAGGGAGCCTTGGGGTCCCCAAATGAGTCAATGGGGGCACCTCTGGCAATTATTGTGAGCAAAACAAAGATCAACCGGCATTGATCTTTACTGTGAGCAAGACAACAGTCAACAGATAAGGATCCTACTCTGAGCAAGACAACAGTCAACAGGCAGGGATCCTACTGTGAGCAGGACAACAGCCAACAGACAGGGATCCTACTGTGAGCAAGACAACAGTCAACAGACAGGGATCATACTGTGAGCAAGACAACAGTCAACAGGCAGGGATCCTACTGTGAGCACAGGCAGGGATCTTACTGTGAGGAAGCCAACAGTCAACAGGCAGGGATCCTACTGTGAGCGAGTCAACAGGCAGGGATCTTACTATGAACAAGACAACAGTCAACAGACAGGGATCCTACTGTGAGCAAGACAACAGTCAACAGGCAGGGATCCTACTGTGAGCAAGACAGCAGTCAACAGACAGGCATCCTACTGTGAGCAAGACAACAGTCAACAGGCAGGGATCCTACTGTGAGCAAGACAACAGTCAACAGACAGGGATCCTACTGTGAGCAAGACAACAGTCAACAGGCAGGGATCCTACTGTGAGCAAGACAACAGTCAACAGACAGGGATCCTACTGTGAGCAGGACAACAGTCAACAGGCAGGGATCCTACTGTGAGCAAGACACCAGCCAACATGCAGGGATCCTACTGTGAGCAAGTCAACAGGCAGGGATCCTACTGTGAGCAAGACAACAGCCAACAGACAGGGATCCGACTGTGAGCAAGACAACAGTCAACAGACAGGGATCCGACTGTGAGCAAGACAACAGTCAACAGGCAGGGATCCTACTGTGAGCACAGACAGGGATCTTACTGTGAGTAAGACAACAGTCAACAGGCAGGGATCCTGTCAACAGACAGGGATCCTACTGTGAGCAAGACAACAGTCAACAGACAGGGATCCTACTGTGAGCAAGACAACAGGCAACAGGCAGGGATCATACTGTGAGCAAGACAACAGTCAACAGGCAGGGATCCTACTGTGAGCACAGACAGGGATCTTACTGTGAGTAAGACAACAGTCAGCAGGCAGGGATCCTGTCAACAGGCAAGGATCCTACTGTGAGAAAGACAACAGTCAACAGACAGGGATCCTACTGTGAGCAAGACAACAGTCAACAGATAGGGATCCTACTGTGAGCAAGACAACAGTCAACAGGCAGGGATCCTGCTGTGAGCAAGACAACAGTCAACAGGCAGGGATCCTACTGTGAGCAGGACAACAGTCAACAGACAGGGATCCTACTGTGAACAGGACAACAGTCAACAGACGGGGATCCTACTGTGAGCAAGACAACAGTCAACAGGCAGGGATCCTACTGTGAGCAAGACAACAGTCAACAGTCAGGGATCCTGCTGTGAGCAAGACAACAGTCAACAGACAGGGATCCTACTGTGAGCAAGACAACAGTCAACAGGCAGGGATCCTACTGTGAGCAAGACAACAGTCAACAGGCAGGGATCCTACTGTGAGCACAGACAGGGATCTTACTGTGAGTAAGACAACAGTCAACAGGCAGGGATCCTGTCAACAGACAGGGATCCTACTGTGAGTGTGGAATCAGAAAAAATACAATATTACGGCTGTTACACCAAGCAAAGGAAAAATACACCGACACGGGCTTGTAAAGATTCCCAGAATCTTTATTACAAAACTGAACAGTATTCAACAAAGTACACAAATAGCTATTTGGCCGTCAATACATCACAGAGACCACCAGCAGGGTTCAATGTGAGCAGTGAGCAGAATTTCCTAGCTGGACATCGACGTATTTATACAATTTGTAAAAATGATGTCCAGCCTCTTACAAGTTAATAATACATTGGGCTAGGGTCGAGCCAGGTTCACTTTCCTAATTTACGTATCTCGTGCATGCGGTTTACTTTTAAATACATTTACTAACACACTCCATTATTCTTTGATTTAACGTTACACTCTTTACACATGGTTTTAATACAGATCAAACAAATGTTTTGCATATTATATTCGGATAGCATTACTGTTCTTGTATACGTGTAGTTTAACATTGCTGATTCAAGTTATCCCCTGCTCCCAAGGTCAACAAAGGACAAGGTCTACATGACCCTAACATGTGGCCTGAAGGCAGGTTGGACATTAACTCTCCTACAGAGGTTGAAGAGGTTAAGGCAAGAACAAGAGCACACGAGACGGCCATTTTAGATTACAGGGTGACTTTGTACAAAACCCCAAAATGGCGGTTCTAACCTAAAATGGAGGCTTGATTCACTTGAGGTCACGACCTTGTGATACAGATTTCTTCGCAAAGCGACTGGGCATAGGCCAACATATACGATGAGGACGAAACAATATTATATCAGTTCTAACATGAGCAAGACAACAGTCAACAGACAGGGATCCTACTGTGAGCAAGACAACAGTCAACAGACAGGGATCCTACTGTGAGCAAGACAACAGTCAACAGGCAGGGATCCTACTGTGAGCAAGACAACAGTCAACAGGCAGGGATCCTACTGTGAGCAGGACTACAGTCAACAGACAGGGATCTTACTGTGAACAAGACAACAGTTAACAGACACGGATACTAATGTGAGCAAGACAACAGTCAACAGGCAGGGATCCTACTGTGAGCAAGACAACAGTCAACAGACAGGGATCCTACTGTGAGCAAGACAACAGTCAACAGACAGGGATCCTACTGTGAGCAAGACACCAGCCAACAGGCAGGGATCCTACTCTGAGCAAGTCAACAGGCAGGGATCTTACTGTGAGCAAGACAACATCAACAGACAGGGATCCTACTGTGAGAGGCCTATCATAGGTCTCAAACGGTGTGGATTTAGTTACCTTTAGAAACTAGATGGTCTTTGGTTGATCCAAGTTCAACGGGCAGTGAATTCCATAGGGAAGTGGCTAAGGTAGAAAAGGCTTGTGCCACCATTTCTCTCTAGTTTACATGCAACTGGGGTTAGGATTGAGGCTTGAGAAGAGTGAACAGAGTGAGCAAGAGCTTAGTGTAGAGGTTTTGAAGCTAATGAAGAGCATAGTGTAGGGATTTGAAGCTAATGATCACAGGGCTCTGTTCGTGACAAGTGAGATGCAATACACTGACGTCCAGGTAGCTGATAATGTGACCGCAAGGCCTGGGTGATGTTGTGTCTGTGCCTCAGTGGCAACAGAAGACATGCTGCTGTATTTTGCAGCCACTGAAGGCATTAGAGGAGACAGTTGAATAGCTTGAGACAGTCAGGGTTGTCCAACTCCAGACCTTGAGGGCCGGGATCCGGGCAGGCTTTCAGGATAGCCCTCATTAATATTCATAAAGAAAAATGTGCATACATTTCGACTCATTGTATGGAAATTTATCTCATGAATAATAATGGAGGGTAGCCTGATAAACCGGCACGGATCCGGCCCTTGAGGCCTGGAGTTGGACAACGCCTAGTCGATAAGGAGGAGACGTGTGCCAAGGTGGCCTGAAGAGGATGGGGAAAATACATCATACTTTGAAGGAACCGGGTAACGAATAAGCCAGTTTTTATAACCTGAGCAATTTCTGGAGTGAGAGAAAGAGAATCATCAGTAAAAACTCACATGGTGTTAACCAATGGTACAGGGGAAGGACTTGTCTGGCGGCCAGATTTCTTGAGGACAAGCCTCAGCTCTATTTCCCCAAATCAGTATCTTAATTTGTGCTCCATTCTATTTAAGTTTATTAGGCTCAATCCAGTTTTCGATATAAACAAATTGGCCAAGGAAGTTCTGGTGGGTGGTTCTGTGGCTTCTGCTTCATTGACAATGTCAAAAGAGTGAATAAGTTGCATTAGCGATAAGAGGTAGCTATTGAAAAGCATGGGTGACAAAGCAGAACCCTGGGAGCCACCACAGCCAACAGATGTAAAAACTGATCTGCAAGTAGGTATTGCAGCTTCCTGTTAACAAGAATAACCGTAGCCAGTCCAGGTATGATCGAGCTAGGCACTATTGAATTGAACGCTGTTTTACTCAATCCCTGTTGCTTTATGCTTTGTAATATATCAATTCAAGCAAATTACACGGTCTGTTGGATTCAGCTAATTCTTCGCCACATAGTTCTGTGCATGCACGCTCTTGAGGTGGTAGAAAGAGGCAGGTGTACATGTGCCATGATTATTAGAATGAGCCAGTGTTCTGGTGTGGGTGTGTGTATTCACAACGAGGAGGATGTCAGTGTTTACATCACATGGGGAGGAGGAGGATGTATTTCCGCATAATGTATAGATGTGCACTTACCGATAATTCCAAAATCGCTTTGACAGTATCAGGGCAGTGAACCACTGTATCTGACTGTATCAGGGCAGTGACACACTGTACCTGGCAGTATCAGGGCAGTTCACAATTTGTCTGACAGTATCAGGGCAGTAACTCACTGTACCTGGCAGCACCAGGGCAGTGAAACACAGGGCAGTGAAACACGGTGTCTGACAGTATCAGGGCAGTGAAACATTGTATATGTCAGTATCAGGACAGGGGCTCACTCTCTTTGACAATATCAGGGCAGAGACCAACTGTGTCTCAGTATCAGGGCAGTAACCCACTGTACCTGGCAGTATCAGGTCAGTGAAATAACGTGTCTGATAGTATCAGGGCAGTAACCCACTCTGCCTGACAGTATCAGGGCAGTGAAACACTGTGTCTGTCAGTATCAGGGCAGGAGCACTCTCTCTGACAATATCAGGGCAGTGACCCACTGTGTCTCAGTGTCAGGGCAGTAAAAGTCAGTGTCTGACAGTATCAGGGCAGTGAAACACAGTGTCTGGCAATATCAGGGCAGTGAAACACTGTGTCTGACAGTATCAAGGCAGTGAAACACAGTGTCCGGCAGTATCAGGACATTGAAACAATGTGTCCGTCAGTATCAGGGCAGGAGCACACTATCTGAAAGTATCAGGGCAGTGACCCCGTGTGTCTCAGTATTGGGGCAGTAAAGCACTGTGTCTGTCAGTATCAGGGCAGTGAAACACTGTCTGTCAGTATCAGGGCAGGGGCACACTCTGACAATATCACTGCAGTGACCCAAATGTGTCTCAGTATCAAGGCAGTAACCCACTCTCTCTGACAATATAAGGGCAGTGACTCACTCTCTCTGACAATATCAGGGCAGTGACTCACTCTCTCTGACAATATCAGGGCAGTGACTCACTCTCTGAAAGTATCAGGGCAGTGTATGTATCTAATCTAGCAGTATCAAGGCAGCAAGTCACTGCGTCTGGCGGTATGAGGGCAAATGAGTGACTGTGTGTTTCTGCATAGCGCAGTGAGGCCGTGCGTCGGTCACTTGTATAGCAGTGAGTCACAGTGTGTAGCATACTGGAGTAAAGCCCTACGGCAGGTTACCTCTTTTTGTTCTTGTGGCCCCAGTACTCAAGTTAGGACGCTAACAACTATAAAGTGAATGCCACCCACCACCTGCCTTCAGTTTCTTATCTCGATCTTTCAGAGGCAGGATATACTGGTTCTTAGTTTCAATTAGATGTAGCTACTGTGCGTCTCTTCCATTGGTATGACCTTGGCTTTCCTGGCACGAGTTGTCTCAGCTGAGCTTCGTTTCAGCCGTCTCTTCTCGTTTTTGCTAAATATGAAGCTTTCTCGTGTGGCCTTTAGTAACCTGGGTTGATTCTGTTTCTTTGTGCAAAGTAGAAATAAACGTATAATAAAGTGCTTCGTTTGAGGTAGATTATGTATAGTGGCGCTTGCCGCACTATTCTTCTACTAAGCATAGCAAGCCGCACTGTTTTCTTAGCTTTCTTGCGGTTCCAAGAGTATTTACAGGTGTAAGCTGGTCGACTATCTTCATTTTGCTTACAGCTTAAACTTCTTACATTTTGACATTGTTCTTTTACTCACGATATCCTTATTCATGGCGTTTCATCTCTTTGCATCATTCTCTGGTTGTCACTTCTTCTATCTGCGAGTCAGTCCGGGCCCTTGTGACGTCACCATTCGTCTTCTATTAAGGCTTTTTTGGTTTCTTCCGGGACTGTACTTAGGCAATCTTCATTTCATTTAATTTGTTGGTATGGTTTTCTCAATGGATACCTTACTGTCCATGATTTCCTTGGTACTGATACTTCAATAGGTGCTGTTCATCTAATAGGCACTGGGCAGAGCCCTACCGCGGCTCTCTGCTGGTTTATTTGCTCATCATACATCACATATCTTGGTGTGAATGTTCCTGGAACTTCAAAATGGCTGATTGGAGTGCAGGCTTTATTCGGGACCTCCTCTACAAATGGAACACAAATGGAACACCACCCAAAAGAAAACATTGACATAAATGAGAGCAAGAGAGCACCACCCAAAGGAAAACACTGACATCAATGAGAGCAATGGAACACCACCCAAAGGAAAACAATGACATCAATGAGAGAAATGACTGCAATGGGGACACATTGCACATGGGCTATCCACCTGCCGCATCAAATCTGTAATGGCTCTTTGTTACACAGAAGGCTTGATATTGATCTTGGGGGCGCCAGTGAGCAGGACATTGTATGGTGATTTGTATGGATTCCATTCAACCATGAAATTTAAACTCCCACACTTCCCAAAGGAAATGCATGTGTTCAGACACCGCCGTCAGCAGGAAAGGCAGACGCATACAGACATCAATAAACCGCAAAGCCACAGACTGCCCCAACTCCCTGCCGTAAGCCAAACTGTTTGTTCGGGGTGTAACTGCATGTGCTGTTACACATCAGAGCGACCCCAACGAGACCCTCAGGAGATAATTTGCCAATTGTGACTACAACATAGGGATTGTGGTACCCAGATGCGCTGTGTGAACAACTCGAAACACACTCCTGGGATAAGAACACACATAGGCTAACAGTCAGGCCTCTCTCTGCCCACTTACTGTCCGCAGCTGCAAGCCCGTGGACGCTGCCTGGATCATCCAACCTACTGTACAGAGATGTTGGGGAGCCTGCAGTTGGCTGCCTCGCCCCTGTTTTGCTGCCTCCCCCCAACTGCGCTTGTCTTCTTGTTGCTGATAGATTTGTATCCATCAGCGGTGATTTTTGGATACCGAGGCTTGAGCCTCATTACTCCATCTTCTCGGGTTGAGTGTATAGTCATGCGTTAGGATTCTTCTTGGTCTGTGTGGTCTTGTCACAGTAGGGCTGGGCTATCCCTTACAGAGTGTCTTATATTGTGTTGAGCTGCTCTCTGCCTTCCAGGGTGTCAGTGGGCACAGCCAAGTCTCCAACACAATCTGAGCTCTCAAAGTGAGATCAGTGGGAACATGATATAAGGTCGGCCTCCCTCAAGACCTTCTTTATTAACTAGTGTCTCATCGTTATGATGAAACACACGTTTCTATCAGTGTGAAACAAAACAACGTCATGAGTAAATAACGTGTGATGTATGGAGCGCTCATAAGGGCTCACATCCAGTGATGTCGCTGGGGGTGGGGGGTCTCGGCCCCTCCTCTGAAATCCTGCCCCCCCTTTTTGCCCCCACCTCAGCTGGGCTAATTTCTCAGCACTGTGCCCACCAGTACAGCACACACACAGGGCCGCAATCAATGCTGCTGCACAACAATGAAGAGCTGTTAAGTTCCCCTTGCAGCCAAGAGCAGCCCCTCCAATCAGAATGTAGTGACTTCATGGTTTAGTTCCTACATTCTGATGGGAGGGCAGGTGCAGTGGGGTGTGGGTAATTGGTGTGCAGAAAAGATTCTCTGCAGGAGTGCTTCTGACGTCACACATTACCCTTATATAGGCCCCCCAAACCCTACTTTTGTCTGGGCCAACCTACTTTTGTCTGTGGCCGCCTCTGTGCCCCTCCTAAATGTGATTCCTGGGGAAGCAACTGCTCACATCACATCACATCTCATTATAATGGTCCACGTGCATAGACACTATTCAGCGAGCGCCATGTTTTTTGAAAATATCACAGCCATTGTTGTATTATTCTTGGTGTAAACGTGCCATACAGCGGACACATGTTTCGACCCGACATGGCTGTGTGTCTGCTCGCTCTAGGGCAGGGGAGCAGCGTCTGTGCGCATCGGGCCAGCGAGTCTGTGTGTCTGCTAGCTCTAGGGCAGTGGAGCAGAGTCTGTGAGCATTGGGACAGTGAGTATGTGTGTATGCTCGCTCTAGGGCAGTGGAGCAGGGTCTGTGAGCATCGGGCAAGTGAGGCTCTGTGTCTGCTCGCTCTAGGGCAGTGGAGCAGGGTCTGTGAGCATCGGGTCAGTGAGTCTGCGTGTCTGCTCGCTCTAGGGCAGTGGAGCAGAGTCTGTGTGCATAGGTTCAGCGAGTGTTTGTGTCTGCTTGCTCTAGGGCAGTGGAGCAGGGTCTGTGTGCATAGGTTCAGCGAGTGTTTGTGTCTGCTTGCTCTAGGGCAGTGGAGCAGGGTCTGCGTGCATAGGTTCATCGAGTGTTTGTGTCTGCTCGCTCTAGGGCAGTGGAGCAGGGTCTGTGAGCATCAAGCAAGTGAGGCTGTGTGTCTGCTAGATCTAGGGCAGTGGGGCAGAGTCTATGAGCATTGGGTCAGTGAGTCTGAGTGTCTGCTCGCTCTAGGGCAGTGGAGCAGGGTCTGTGTGCATAGGTTCAGCGAGTGTTTGTGTCTGCTTGCTCTAGGGCAGTGGAGCAGGGTCTGTGAGCATCGGGTGCTCGCTCTAGGGCAGTGGAGCAGGGTTTGTGAGCATCGGGTCAGTGAGTCTGTGTGTCTGCTCACTCTAGGGCAGTGGAGTAGGGTCTGTGAGCATCGGGTCAGTGAGTCTGTGTGTCTGCTCGCTCTAGGGCAGTGGAGTAGGGTCTGTGAGCATCGGGACAGTGAGGCTGTGTGTCTGCTCGCTCTAGGGCAGTGGAGCAGGGTCTGTGAGCATCGCGTCACTGAGTCTGTGTGTCTGTTAGTGATATGGTGGTGATTATGTGTGTGTGTGTAAGCAGCAGGGACATGTGTCTGTTGGTCTTTCCCTCAAAGGGCAGTGAGGCTGTATGGCTGTCAGACGAAGGGCAGTGAGGCTGTGTGCCTGTCAGTAATTGGGCAGTGGGGGTATGTGTCTTCCAGTAGCAGGGCAGTGCGTTTGTGTGCCCAGCAGTAGTAGGGCGGTGCGGCTGTGTGTCTGTCCGTGGGAGGATAGCTCTGCCGTGTCTGTAATAATCGGGTCACTGAGTAGTAGGGCAGTGAAGCTCTGTCTCTGTCTCTGTCGGGACAGTGAAGCTTTGGTGACGTTTTAGGGCAGTGAGCCTTTCTTTGGGCCTCACCCGACGGGCGGTGGCCGCGTAGTGGAACAGTGCACCTGTGTGTCTGTAAGCCTCGAGCTGCGAGCCTGAGTCTGCGAGTGCGGCACTCCCCAGCCAGGCTTTCGGGTGTTTCTCCCTCCCAGAGGCCAGTGCGCCTCGTCTCTTCTTCCTCTCCTTGAGTCCTCACTCTCTGGCACCTTCGCCGACTGTTCCCAACTCGACGCCTGGGCACAAAGGATGCGCCGACACGGCTGCTTCCCACTCACAGGACGGCGCTTCCTTTCATCCCCTCTCCCGCGCTCGGCGCATCTGTCTCCGGGGCTTTAATTGGTGTCAGCCGGAGAAACGCTGCTCATCCTGACGGTGGGTTCGGGGCCCTGTGAAGAAGCACCTGCGGGGGAGGGGCGCGGGCCCGCCGCTGCTGCTGCCGGCTGCTGCTAGGTGCCTCTCTGCCTCAGGTGAAGGGATGTAGTCCGGATGTTATCTCTGCGTGTCCTGCTGGGGGTGACGGGGAGGGACGTGAGATGACGCTCACAGGCACAGTACTGCATAGAGCGAGCAACTATATAAAACTAAAGGACATCCTAGCAGCAGCGTCCATAAAAGACTCGGGACTGCAACTAACACCTCAAATTGCAAAAAAAATGTTTGAGCAGTGGAGCTGGATTGTCAACAAGGAAACACGAGACAAACTGAAATCATTAGCAACTATAGAGTCCAGTGAATACAAACTAAATGTGCCACCAGGATACTTGACACGATGTCCTTCAAAACATCATCATATGCCATTTTTGGGATTGAAACTGAATGCATTAAGCACCAAAGAAACATGGCAAGGAAAGATAAAACAACACAAGACAGCACCTGCAGGTTCTGTAACCTTGACATTGAAACAAGCAAACACTTAATAATAGAGTGCACTGAAACATGTAATCAGCGTAAAATTCCTCTGGAAACATTTTCTCCCTTGAACAACGATACTGCAGGGTGGTGGAAACACCTTTTAGAGGTCCAAAATGTAAAATGAGTCCGCGCGGTAGTAGACTATCTGGACATGTTGCTGAAAGAAGAATCAGTGAAAACGATTCAAACGGACACATAGTAAAAATGACAAAACTGAAGAATTAATAGGCATAATGAATTATTGACTGAATGGAAATTGTAACAAAAGTTTAATATCATTTTGTATAAAACTGAAGCTTTACAATAAATAAAAAAAAAATAGACCGAGCAGTGCAATGGTCACACAGTACTGCATAGAGTGAGCAGCAGCAGTGCAATGCTCACAGACACCGTACTGCATAGAGCGAGCAGTGCAGTGCTCATAGACACAGTATGGGCATAGAGCGAGCAGCAGCAGTGCAGTGCTCACAGACACAGTATGGGCATAGAGCGAGCAGCAGCAGTGCAATGCTCACAGACACAGGCTAGAGGCATAGAGCGAGCAGCAGCAGTGCAATGCTCACACACACAGTACAAGTATAGAGCGAGCAGCAGCAGTGCCATACTCACAGACACAGTACGGGTATAGAGGGAGAAGCAGCAGCGCAATGCTCACAGACACAGTACCGGTATAGGATAAGCAGTAGCAGTGCAATGCACACAGACATACTATGGGCATAGAGCGAGCAGCAGCAGTGCAATGCTCACAGATACACAATGGGCATAGCGCGAACAGCAGCAGTGCAATGCTCACAGACACAGGCATAGAGCGAGTAGCAGCAGTGCAATGCTCACAGATACAGTACGGGTATAGAGCGAGCAGCAGCAGTGCAATGCTCACAGACACAGTATGGGTATAGAGCGAGCAGCAGTAGTGTAATGCTCACAGACACAGTACCGATATAGGGTGAGCAGCAGCAGTGTAATGCTCACAGACACAGTACGGGTATAGGGCGAGCAGCAGCAGTGCAATGCTGACAGACATACTATGGGCATAGAGCAAGCAGCAGCAGTGCAATGCTCACAGACACACTATGGGCATAGCGCGAGCAGCAGCAGTGCAATGCTCACAGACACAGTATGGGTATAGAGCGATCAGCAGCAGTGCAATGCACACAGACACAGGCTACAGGCATAGAGCGAGCAGCAGCAGTGCAATGCTCACAGATACAGTACGGGTATAGAACGAGCAGCAGTAGTGCAATGCTCACAGACACAGTACCGGTATAGGGCGAGCAGCAGCAGTGCAATGCTCACAGAACAGACACAGTACCGGTATAGGGCGAGCAGCAGCAGTGCAATGCTCACAGACATACTATGGGCATAGAGCAAGCAGCAGCAGTGCAATGCTCACAGACACACCATGAGCATAGAGCGAGCAGCAGCAGTGCAATGCTCACAGACACAGTACGGGTATAGAGTGAGCGGCAGCAGTGCAATGCTCACAGAAACAGTGCGAGTATAGAGCAAGCAGCAGCAGTGCAATGCTCACAGACACAGTACGGGTATAGAGCGATCAGCAGCAGTGCAATGCTCACAGAAACAGTGTGAGTATAGAGCAAGCGGCAGCAGTGCAATGCTCACAGACACCGTACGGGTATAGAGCGAGCAGCAGCCGTGCAATGCTCACAGACAAAGTACCGGTATAGAGCGAGCAGCAGCAGTGCAATGCTCACAGACACAGGTTACAGGCATAGAGTGAGCAGCAGCAGTGCAATGCTCACTGAAACAGTGCGAGTATAGAGCAAGCAGCAGCAGTGCAATGCTCACAGGCACAGGATGGGTATAGAGCGATCAGCAGCAGTGCAATGCTCACAGAAACAGTGCGAGTATAGAGCGAGCAGCAGCAGTGCAATGCTCACAGTACGGGTATAGCGCAATCAGCAGCAGTGCAATGCTCACAGACACAGTACCGGTATAGGGCGATCAGCAGCAGTGCAATGCGCACAGACACAGTACCAGTATAGGGCGATCAGCAGCAGTGCAATGCGCACAGACACAGTACCGGTATAGGGAGAGCAGCAGTGCAATGCTCACAGACACACAATGGGCATAGAGAGAGCAGCAGCACTGCAATGCTCACAGACACAGAGCCGGTATAGCGCAAGCAGCAGCAGTGCAATGCTCACAGACACAGTACTGCTATAGAGCACGCAGCAGCAGTGCAATGCTCACAGACACAGTACTGCATAGAGCGAGCAGTGCAGTGCTCACAGACCCAGTACTGCATAGAGCGAGCAGTGCAATGCTCACAGACAAAGTACTGGTATAGAGCGAGCAGTAGTAGTGCAATGCTCACAGACACAGGTTACAGGCATAGAGTGAGCAGCAGCAGTGCAATGCTCACAGAAACAGTGTTAGTATAGAGCAAGCAGCAGCAGTGCAATGCTCACAGACACAGTATGGGTATAGAGCGATCAGCAGCAGTGCAATGCTCACAGAAAAAGTGCAAGTATAGAGCGAGCAGCAGCAGTGCAATGCTCACAGTACGGGTATAGAGCGAGCAGCAGCAGTGCAATGCTCACAGACACAGTACGGGTATAGAGCAATCAGCAGCAGTGCAATGCTCACAGACACAGTACCGGTATAGGGCGATTGGCAGCAGTGCAATGCGCACAGACACAGTACTGGTATAGGGTGATCAGCAGCAGTGCAATGCGCACAGACACAGTACCGGTATAGGGAGAGCAGTAGTGCAATGCTCACAGACACACAATGGGCATAGAGCGAGCAGCAGCACTGCAATGCTAACAGACACAGCGCAGGTATAGCGCGAGCAGCAGCAGTGCAATGCTAACAGACACAGCGCAGGTATAGCGCGAGCAGCAGCAGTGCAATGCTCACAGACACAGCGCAGGCATAGCGCGAGCAGCAGCAGTGCAATGCTCACAGACACAGTACCGGTATAGAGCACGCAGCAGCAGTGCAATGCTCACAGGCACAGTACCAGTATAGAGCACGCAGCAGCAGTGCAATGCTCACAGACACAGTACGGGCATAGCGCGAGCAGCAGCAGTGCAATGCTAACAGACACAGCGCAGGTATAGCGCAAGCAGCAACAGTGCAATGCTCACAGACACAGTAAGGGCATAGCGCGAGCAGCAGCAGTGCAATGCTAACAGACACAGCGCAGGTGTAGCGCGAGCAGCAGCAGTGCAATGCTCACAGACACAGCGCAGGTATAGCGCGAGCAGCAGCAGTGCAATGCTCACAGACACAGTACGTGCATAGCGCGGACAGCAGCAGTGCAATGCTCACAGACACAGTACCGGTATAGAGCACGCAGCAGCAGTGCAATGCTCACAGACACAGTACCAGTATAGAGCACGCAGCAGCAGTGCAATGCTCACAGACACAGTACGGGCATAGCGCGAGCAGCAGCAGTGCAATGCCAACAGACACAGCGCAGGTATAGCGCGAGTAGCAGCAGTGCAATGCTCACAGACACAGTACCGGTATAGCGCGGGCAGCAGCAGTGCAATGCTCACAGACACAGTACGTGCATAGCGCGGGCAGCAGCAGTGCAATGCTCACAGACCCAGTACCGGTATAGAGCACGCAGCAGCAGTGCAATGCTCACAGACACAGTACCAGTATAGAGCACGCAGCAGCAGTGCAATGCTCACAGACACAGTACGGGCATAGCGCGAGCAGCAGCAGTGCAATGCCAACAGACACAGCGCAGGTATAGCGCGAGTAGCAGCAGTGCAATGCTCACAGACACAGTACCGGTATAGCGCGGGCAGCAGCAGTGCAAGGCTGCAGTGCATGCTTCACAAAGACAGAACAGATGCAACACAAGCAGATCAGTGCAAGGTTCCCTCACCCACACAGTGCAGGGATATCACAGGCAGCGCTAGTGGCAGCGTTGCAAGTGCAGAATAGGTGCAGCACAAGCAGAGAAGTGCAAGGCTACCTCACCTACACAATGCGGGGATATCACGCAGTGCCAACTTCAAACACATTACAGGCACAGCAAGGGACGGCAACAGTGCAAGCTCCACGAGTGCAGGAAAGGCAACGCACGTGCCTCAGCAGGGCAGGCTTCGCAAACACAGCAGTGCAGGGCCCCTCACACATATAGCACGCTTTTACTGTGGTCCACACCCTGTCCTGAAACCTCACAGCATTCACTACCAAGTCTGCTCATTTAAATCCGAATACATAAGAACACGCATTTAAAGTGTTCACGATCGCTTTTCAGTTACTCAGCACTGCTTTAAACAGATAGCCTTGAACAATTCAAACGATCTGCAAGGTCCTTGTTGAAAATATATCTCTGAATAAAATTAAAGTGTGAGAATGAAACCCTCTGCATTCTCACTTGTCAGTAATTCAGTCCTTGCCAAGAAGAACCATGTGGCATGTAGAGATGGCCTGGCCCAATCATTCACCATGTTCCGATCATCTTGGGCTCATCTCCAGGGGTCAACCTTCCTGTCTTCCCTAAAAACACACACAATAATGTTCCCCATCAGTCCTAAGCATTCCTCAGAAATCTAACAGAGGAGTAAAACAATCCAATCAAGGCAGTAACCCCCAACATTTACTGCAAACCCTTTCCTGGTAGCCAGGTAGCCCGTGTAGTCTTTGGAACAATATTTATTTCCTGGTGCCAAAAAGCACTTCCGAAATATTGCAGGGTTGCTAAATCTACTGATCTAGCCCGAGGCCTGTTGGGGTTCCGCTTCTCTACGAAGCGTCCCCACGGTAGGCCCTGCTTGCGCTGCAATGACACGCGGGAGCCGGGGTATATTGTAAACCTTCTTTATTCAACTCGTCGGCGGAACTGCCGAAACCTGCCCTCGTCCCTCCCCTTCCCCTGACGTCACGTCCGGGACATCATGTCCTTCGGGCCCCAACGGAGGCCCGCCCACACAATGATGTGGGCAACCTGACATCTCCCCCCTTTTTAACATGCGAGTTCAGGGGCTCCCCTCTTACCCCATCTCCTCAATGAGTCGCGTTGGCTTCATGCGGCTCCTCTGCGGTCGTGTTGCCTTAATCGGGGTTGGTCCTTCCCTGGCGAGTGTGGGGAGGTGCGCCTCGCCTTCTGACTCTTCCCTGTCTCCTTGGTACACTTCTTCGCGTGGTCTGTCCTCATCACTGTCTCTGTCCCATGTCCATTGACCTTCTTGAGTCAGTCTGACTCGTTTGAAGTGCGAGCTGTTCCTGGTCACCATTGAGCAGTCGTCCCTTTGTACTGTGACCATGGAGCCCTTCTTGTGCATCACGACCAGGGGCGTGGGTGCAAAGGTGGCTTCTTCTTTCCGATTCTTGGGTTGCCTGAGCCATACTTCGTCTCCTGGTTGCATTACGTTCTCGCGAGCTCTCCTTTTACTGTCCGTGATCTCTTTCGTCTTTGCTTTCCTCGCGGTGTCATTTGCTTTCGCTTCTTGTTCTAGCGGCGTCAGTTCTTGTGGTCTCTGGTCTTCGGGTAGTCTCATGGTGATCGGTCTTCGGAACAGCAGGTCTGCTGGGCACACTCCCGTCGTGCTGTGGGGCGTGTGCCTGTATTCTCGTAGCAATTGATTGAGGGCCTGTTCGAATGGCTTGTTTTGCACATGGGCGATTTGGAGGGTCCTCTTTATGTTGGCCATGAACCTTTCGACCATGCCGTTGGCCTGCGGCCATCGGGGGGTTATACGTCGATGTTGAAACCCCATGTACTTTGCGAATTGCTGGAAGTCTTGACTTATGAACGTAGGACCGTTGTCGGACTTTATGATCTTGGGGATGCCATAGGCAGAGAGCATCCTGTCAAGTGCCGGAATGACACTCGATGTGGCGCTGCTTTCTACTGTCTGGGCGTCCGGGTATCTTGAATGTTCGTCCATAAGTACGACCACGTGTGTCCCGTTGTTCAGTGGTCCGAATAGGTCTACTGCTAGCTCCTCCCACACTTTGTTTGGCAGCGGTGATGATTGTAATGGGTTTGGGTGTGGCGGGGGTGCTACTTGCGTGCACACGTGGCAACTTCCCACGATGGTTTCTACCAAGCGATCGAGTTGAGGGACCCGACTTTCTGGCGAAGGAGACGCTTTGTGGCGACTACGCCTCGGTGTCCTTCATGCGCTAGGTGCACTATCCTCTCCCGCAGCGTTCTCGGGATGACGACCTTGCAACCCTTTAATATGATGTTGTCCTCTACCACGGTCAGCTCTTCCCGGACTTGGTCCAGCCACTTGACGTCTTCCCTCGTAGTGTCCGATTCTCCTCTGGCCTGATGTTTCATGAGGGTCGTCTTGTCCATCTGTAGGCAGTGTTGAGCAATTCGCAGCGCTGGGTCTGCCTCTGATTGTATCGATAGTTCCTGCCACCCTACTGGGAGTGGTTGCAGGTGATGTATGATGTAATTTATGTACGCGTCCGCTATGGACGGTTGAGATGTTGTCGTGGACCTGGGATGCCGGGAGAGGTAATCCGCTGGGTTTTCTTCCTTCCCTGGCCGGTGCTGTATTTGGAACCTGTAATCCTGTAGGCGTAGGCCCCATCTGGCAATTCTCGGCGGCATCCTGGCCTTCGGGCTGCCGTATATGGTGAGCAGTGCCTGGTGGTCCGTGATGATGGTGAATTCCTTGCCAAACAGGAAGAGATGAAAATATTTGCAGGCCCAGACGACCGCGAGGCTCTCTTTTTCTGCCTGTGAGTATGCCTGTTCCGTGGTCGTCAGGCTCCGGCTGGCATATGCTACCACATGTGTGATGTGTGGCTCCCTGGGATCTTTCTGGGTCAATATGGCGCCGAGTCCCACCGGGCTGGCATCCACTATTAGTTCGGTGTCACGGCTGGCATCAAAATACGCCATGTCTTCTGCCTGTGCGATGGCCTTCCTTATCGCCTCGAACGCTGTTTGACACTCTTTCGACCATGTGAATGGCGTGTCCTTCCGGGTGAGTAAGCACAGGGGGTTACTGACTGTGGCGTAGTCTTTCAGGTATCTGGAGCAGTAGCTGGCCAGTCCTAGAGACGACCTTAGGTCTGTGGTGTTCACGGGGGTTGTGGCTGAGTTGAGGGCCTCTACTTTTTCTGGGTCGGGTCTCATGCCTTTATCCGAGAAGATGTGCCCGAAAAACCTCAGAGATCCTTTCGAGAACTCACACTTGGATTTGTTCAAGGTTAGCCCTGCGTCGTCCAGTGCTTGGCATACCCTGTGTAGTGCCAGGTCATGTTCTTCCTGTGATTTACCGTAGACCAGGACGTCGTCCGAATAGTTCAGACAGTTGGGGACGTGTCTGATAACCTTGTGAATCTCCTCCTGAAAGATCTCGGCGGCCGAGGATATGCCGAAGCTGAGTCTTTTATATTGAAACAGGCTGAGATGAGTGACGAATGTGGTGATGTAGTAGGAATCTGGTGCGATTTCAATTTGGTGGTATCCTTTCATAAGGTCTAACTTGGAGAAAACTCTCGCCGCATGAAGGAGGTGAATCATGTCCGTGATCCTGGGCGCCTGATGCCTTTCCCTTTCAATGGCTGTGTTGCCTCTGCGCATGTCTACACATAAACATATGGATCCTTCTGGTGACTTCTTGGGGACGGAGACGATGGGCGATATCCATGGCCTCGGGCCCGACACAGGTTCTATGACGTTCATTTTGATGAGCTTGTCCAACTCTTCTTCCACCTGTCTCTGGATATTGAATGGAATGCCTCGATAGTGTTGGGCCACTGGTTTGACCTGAGGATTAATGTGGAGGTGTACTTTTCTGTTGCGCAGTTTGCCTAGGCCAGTGAAGAGCTTTGGGAATGAGTGTTCGATTGCGTCCGGTTTTGCAAAGTACTTGTGGGCCATCAGCTGGTATAAGATGTGTACTAGTCCCATGTCTACTGCTGTCCGGAAGCTCAATATGCATCCGCTGTTAGCTTCTGAGTCCAGAATGTATAGCTGGACCTTTGCGGAGTGCCCTTTATGTGTGCACCAGGCTGTGATCATGCCTTTGCATGGCAGGGGTGTCGTGGAGCCATAGGGATATATGTCTACTGTGGCCTTTCTAATTCTAGGCCGTGTGGTCAGGGACTGATATGCACTTTCACTGATAATGTTGACCGTCGCTCCGGTCTCTACGAGAAATTTCAGTGGAGTGTCATTCACTTGAAGTGTCAATATGGGGCTGTGTTGGGTGGCCGCAGTGTTGTCCTGTAGGGCCCACACGTATCCTTTCCTCCTTTGATCCTCCTCTGACGATGGGGTGTCAGTGCTAGTGGGGGACCTGGTCTCAACGTACCTTACGAAACGCCGTCTGTGTGATCGTCTCGTGTCCTCTGACGAGCGTTTACCTTCGCGCGTGTATCGGCTTCTGCGGTCGCTGTCTTCTTTTCTGGCGCGCCTTCTTTCGCTGTCCACTGCGGGTCTGGGTGGACTCTGGTGGGTGGGCCGGCGCCTGTCTTGGTAGCAATGTTTAGGAGGTGTGTGGGTTGGGGGGTTTTTGCACTTGGCCCTGTAGTGGTCCATTCCCCCACATGCGGCGCACTTTTGACCTACAGCCGGGCATGCCCCTGTATGTGGGTATTCGTAACCGCATTTATAACATGTGGCTTCGAGGTGTTTGTTGCCTTGATTGGGGTGGGTATACAGTTTGTTGATCGACGCAGTGTTTTCAGTGTGTTGATGTATGGACACTTTTCCTAGGCTGTCTAATTGCGAGTCCACCGCTGCTTCCATGCGGGCCAGCGCCAGGATTTCTTCTAGGGATCGTTGTTTTTGTAGGAGCTGCTTGCGAAAAGGCTGCGAGAGGCACCCGGCGATTACTTGGGACCTGAGTGCCTTTTCATTGGAGTATCTATGGAATTCACAATGTTTCAGTTTGATGCAGAGTCGCATCACGAAACTGTCTATTGACTCCCCTTTTTCCTGTCTTGTAGTGTGGAACATGTGGCGTTCATAGTCTACGTTTGTATGTGGCGCAAAATATTCAGACAGTTTGGCGTGTAGCTCCCCATATGTGACTGTTTCTACGTTCAGCAGCTCCCCTGCAATGTCTCTTACCGCCGGTCCCACTGCCATGAACAGTGTGTTTTTCAATCTTGTGTCGTCCGTCAATCCTATTGCACCTGTGTAGAACTTGAAGTCCCGTAGCCATATGTTCCATCTGGGCCCTAGATTAGAGGTATCTCTAATCTCGAAAGGGTTGGGCATGTGCATGACTTGGGATGCTCCTCCCTCCTGGAGTGCATGCTGGCTGTTGTCTTGTGCTGTATCAGCATTTCCAGGCGCTGCCGCCGCCAACCCTACCCCTCCCGAGGAGGATGCTGGTGTGGTCGCCGTGTCCGACATGATTGCGTTGCTGTGATGAGCCCGTGTGCCCATGGACTATGGTACCTGTGACTGGGCTTGGGCAGCTCTGGCAGCGCTTCTGCACGTGTGGGGGATCTTCTTCCACCCCTCACCCTTTTATTTCCGTGCGGCCTTGTTCCCTGGCGGGAGGCGGGGCCACAGAGAGTCAGCACTCCCATAAGCGTGGGGTGCCCGTGTGCTGATCCCGGGCCTTTGTCACGCGGGAGGCAAGGCCGTGTGGGGTCGCCCGCCGTGCCCGAGGTGCGCCGACGCGATGTACTGCTCGACCGCAGATCTCGGCACGGCACCAGCGGGAGTCCGTGCCTGCTCGTCGCCAGTGTTGGGGTTCCGCTTCTCTACGAAGCGTCCCCACAGTAGGCCCTGCTTGCGCTGCAATGACACGCGGGAGCCGGGGTATATTATAAACCTTCTTTATTCAACTCGTCGGCGGAACTGCCAAAACCTGCCCTCGTCCCTCCCCTTCCCCTGACGTCACGTCCGGGACGTCATGTCCTTCGGGGCCCAACGGAGGCCCGCCCACACAACGATGTGGGCAACATGACAAGTCCTATAATATGTGGGCAAGTGCTGAATGCGTGTCCAGTAGCCACTATGAAGGACTGTGATCAAAAACAGCATTGATTTCACTGACATTAAGAGTGGACGTCTGTGAAGAAATGGGGCCGAAACACTTATTAAATGACTTGCCACGTCAAGCTACGCCTCCTCAACTTTTTAGGGCCTTCCAACCACATTTGCTAAGAACGTTAAAAACCTGGGAACCATCGGGGACACTGAGCTTGGGCTCAACTCACAAGTTAACGAAGTGGCCAAGTCAGCTTTTTTTCTGCCTCCGAATACTGAGGGGTGCTCCGCCTTTTCTCCCTTATGAGTCTGAAGCAATAATGGTTGGGACTTTGGTGAATGTGTGGCTTGACTGTGCAGATGCATTATATATGGGCCTCCATCAACTCCAAATTGCTCAAAATGCTGCCACCATCTCCTCCCTTCGAGTCTTAGACAATCTTTGCATTGGCTCCCGGTTTGTCATCGTATCATTTATAAAATAAATATTTGGCGTGGGGTTGTTACGTCACTCTGCGCTTACTGTTTAGTAACTTATAAACCTGGACTGTTGCTTTGAGGGATGTTTTAAGGTATCCCAAAACCTTAATTCAAAGACATTATACAATTCGTCACCCCTGCATAGCGCCTGTCTACCTTGTTTCAATTAATTGGATCGATTATAGTAATTGTGCATCAACTTAAAGATGTGTTATTTGTTCAATTGCTCCTATGTCGACACATGTTTCGACCACATTCGGTCCTCTTCAGGACAGGGCTTCTTAGCAATGCAACTTAATTAAAATCTGAGTCTTCTTCAAATTTCTTGTATCTCGGATAACGATCCCTCCTCCTACACCAGCATTCTGCATGTTTTTAGCACCGGTGCTAAAAACATCCAGAACGCCGGCGGGACACTAGGCCTTCAGTAACCTGGGGTAAATCTAAGGAGAAGGGGGGATCGTTATCCAAGATTTAGGAAATGTGAAGAAGACTCAGATTGCAATTAAGTTGCATTACTAAGAAGCCCTGTCTTGAAGAGGACCAAATGTGGTCGAAACTCGTGTCAACATGGGGGCGATTGAATGAATGATGCATCTTTCATTTGATGCACTATTACTATAAGAAACTTTTTTTTGTTTTTAAGTGCATCCACGGTTCCCCACCACAGTATTTAAAAGATAACATTCACTTATACCAACCACCCTGCCCTCTTCACTCAAACCAGTTGCATCTTTTTACTACTCCCCGCTCTCGTTGCGCCACTATGGGAGATAAATGCTTTTCCGTTGCTGGACCTCAACTTTGGGACAATCTCGCAATCCAGCTTCGATCTATGAACTCCTTACTAGCCTTTAGGAGAAACCTTAAAGTGTATCTTTTATCCTAATCTCAACTGTGTTACTTCATGTGAATCCATCCCGCTGCAATTTCTCGGCCAATATCACCTGCGCACAGATGCAATTTATTTTGCTCGGTACCCTACTTGGGTTTTGCGCTACACAAATAATTCAAACCAAAAAAATGCCTTCTGTGGGGTTGGACTAGGCTAAGATGTTTTTGATTTTTAACACAAAATGACTCTGGTAACTCTATCTCAGAAAGCGAGATCTGCTAATCAGACCTCACTTTCCTAATGCACTTTGCTGAAAAGTATAGTGCACACATGCATCTCTGCTGGGACTGTCCCCTGACACCCCCGGTCACCGCCTTGTAGTTTGGCAACATTGCAGTTACAAAGTAACATGTGCATTTGTGCAAATAGCCTGCTGGAACCAAAAAGCTCAAACAGCCCGGGCTGCGTTTAACAGTGGGCAACCCTGATTCAAATGTACATAGGATTTTGTACCCACAGGGCCTCGTGGCAGATTAAAGAATAAATATAAACCTTAACTTTTGTATGTTCCTTTCTGACCCACAGAGCTTGGTTTCCCTTTATGTACGTATGCAAATATGGGGGCATATATAATTATTAAGGACAAAACTCTTTGGTGTCATGGTATTGCCAGTGTGGTTTCTAGTGACTCATTCCACTGCCAGGACCCTATGTGTATCAGCTTTCTGGGACTGGTTTCACCCAAAACAAACCACTTTGGTCTAGCCCTAGAAACTCCCTTTTGTTCTCTCTGGGTCTCTGGGAAGGTTTGTCATCTTTCCAGAGGACAGTAAATATCCCCAAGGGGTTAGATGGCAACCACTGCTCCAAAGCCCTGACAGGACGATTGAGAGATCCCACTAGGGTTGTAAATGCTAGTATTCCTTTGATGCTGGGCAGACAGGGAGGAAGGAGGAGTACAAGTAGCCTGGAGAGTAGTTTCAGCCATGAGAACGGCTCCACCATTTTAGGATTGTTTAGGCCGCTCACATTTCTGGTGCCCACTCCCCACTTCCTGCAGACAAAGCACACTGGATCTGAAGACATCAGGCAAAGACTCTTGTCACAGCAGCCATGATTGGTCCCTTACAGAAGCCTTGAAATGGACCAATCCACTGTGGCAAATTGACTTTATAAGGGGATGAAACCCAGTTTAAAGGAATAATCTTTCGACATCAGAAAAAGAGGCTTCACCTGGAACTTTATTGAGGTACAGTCTACCCAAAGTCCTCTGCCATAAAGGTGAATATAAAGTCTCCAAAAGAGGAAGCAAGACCCTCACCACACCCATCCCAAGAGGACCATTTGGGGTGAAATGCTGTTTGGCCCAGGCCTGCTGCTGCATGAACACTGGTCAGCAGGATCTTTCTCACTGGGGGCGACAGTCCCTGCACGTGCTCTCTGGAAACCTTCCTGGATTAGAAGAGCAGAAAGAGGACACACTGTGTCACTTGAGACCCTGGACAGGATCCGCCAGCCACCAAGAATTCAAGGAACGGCCTGCGCTCTGTTTCCTGCCTCGCACCGCTTCCGGGCCGATTCTACTGTTTTAGAGTTAACTTCAAGCTCCTGCAGGACCCCCCACAGCTGCCTTTGATACTCGTTGATTGTCCATCTGCTTCGAGACATCGGGCCGCTGATTTGACCGTTGCTTGCCGGCACTCCAGCCACTGCCGAACCGATCACCGCTGCAGAAGCGCATTGCGACACAGGACCTCGTCGAACTGACTTGATTGGGTCGACACTGACTTGATCCACTGGGAGCCCCTGACTCGAATAGCTGACAGGAAGAACCACGTTCCATGTAGAGATTGTCTAACACTAATCACTCAACATGTTCTGAGTCATCTTGGGCTCAGGGGTCCACCTTCATGTCTTCTAAATAAAACATAAAGAAATGTACGAATGTAACCCCAGTTCTAGAATATTGGAGGAATGGGCTGGAGGGTAGCCAGGGTGCTGTTAGGCATAAATATTATGTTCATTCTGTCTTCATTTCACCAACCTTATCTCTGGATATCAGAGATAGGTAAATAGGCGGCAAAATAACTTCTATGCGTGAAAACTCTAAAGCGAGCAATGCAGGAAAACCACAACCCACTTTTCTCACCCAAATACTTAATTCGCACTCCCGTTTCATAACAATGTGCTGAAACGTGGCACTCAAATCACGTTCTGTAAGACCTGGAATTGTTGGCCTACGTCATTTGTCCTCCCTGTGAAATGTATACATATTTATTTATTTATTTATTTACATTTTTGGGTAGGGCGCTACACGCCCAAAGGCCTCAGAGCACAGCAAGAAAGAAAAGGAACAAAGCGACAAAGAGGCAGAGAGAACAGAACTAGGGAAGGATGACCTTAATCCGCAGAGTTGAAGAGCAACGTTTTTGTACTTCTCTCAAATGTTACTAGGGACTGAGATGCTTTAATCGCAGGAGGTAAGACATCCCATTCTCGCGGAGCATGGTAGTCAAAGGTAGCTTCTCCAAATCCTTTGAGGCGAAAGTGGGGTCGAGTCAGCTGAGGATTATCGGAGGAGCGCAACTCTCGTAGCGCAATTTACATACAGGCCAACAAAGCCGAGCCCGTATGATTATTTCAAACCTGGCATGGGACCATTTCAGATCTTGCCCAATGCGTTTGAGATACCATAGAAGAGCATGTGTGATAAAGTGAAATGCGTGTTGTCGATTTTTGACACAAGCATGCAGATGGTGTTTTTGCATAACGTTTGCAGTTCACGCATTTGTGGCCCACCCAACATAAATGGACCCTCAGCAGCTGTCAGGAAATGCCCTGAAGACAGCTAAAACGGTGACTGGGACCACGGGCTGGGCCCCAGGGCTATTAGGTCTTGCCCCGCGTGTCACACCTTGCCTACGCCACTGATGTGAACCAATAGCGTTTAGGTCTCCGGGCGGCTCATTGTCAGTGCAGTGCTACAGCAAAAACAGAGCAAGTGCATTTGCACAAGTGCAAATGGAACTGTGCATGCAATGTCTTTGCTCATTTGCTAATAGTGTTTGCGCATGTGCAAATGTATCGTAATAGCGCCCTTGCTGTCAGGACAGCGTGGAGGCTTCACTCACTCAAGGTCAACCCGAGGGCTGGCCCAAAAATCCAGTCCTTGCGTATGGGCCCCGGCGGCCTTTAGGAACCCGGTCTCCACTTCCCCAGCATTGGTCGGCTTGCGGCGGGGATTACTGGGTAAAAGGGAAAGCACAAAGCGCTAATCCGGATTAGGATCCGGGGCTGCCAGCGGCGGGCATGTCTGCCAGGACAGCAAACCTCTGCTTTCTGAGCAGGTAATTGGATTGCCCAGATGGCATTCTCCTCGTTAGAGACTTAGGGCCACGGAATGGCTCCTTTATGATGTGTTCTTTTATTGATCATATGTCGCCCAAAGCCGTCTTAACCCCTTAACTTCCAGGCTATTAGGCAAGTCTATGCAAAATGGACGAGCATACTCATCCTTGGCACTTATTAAAGTGCTGAGCTTCAATGTTAAATGTATGCAAAAGCAGGCATTTTATTTAAGCAATAACCATCAAGGCAGGGGGCATTAATGGCCAGTAACAGCCTGACAACCAATTTACAAAGCCCGAGAAACGCGAGGGCCTCCAGGTGGTGCCTGCACTGGTTCCAGCTGACACCGCCCCCCATAAGGGGTTATAGCTATTAGTACCCCACATTGGGCAACTTGGAGCAGGGGAGTCGCAGTGTACTAAGAAGGAAATGCAGGCGACACAGAAAGCTGACCTGGTTGCAATTGAAACAATGTTTTCGATGGGTTTTTAGTGGGCTTTAGATCACGAGGGGGTGGAGGGCCCAGGCTCCTGCATGTCCAGTTGCACTTTGCACAGCCTCCTGGCTCCCCTAGCACTTGTGGTCTGTATCTGCAACCCTAGAGTCCCTTCTCTCTGCACTTATGAGCCACCCGCTGGCTGCACTTCTTGAGTTACCTGGACTTCTCCCTCCCCCTGGCACTTCTCCCCTTCCACTTCCCTGCACTTGCCCAATCTGAATGACACAGGCCTAGTAAGATAGTTGTTTTGTCCTCCCTCTGTTTCCTCCTCCTTGTCTGGTCGCGCCTAGAAACCCTTGTTGTATAAATGACACATCATCTCATACCATGATAGAATTATTCAAATATGTGTAAAAGTGAATGAAACCCCATTGGTTTGAAAAAGTGACAAAGACCAGGTGGCATTTCTGATGTTGAAACCGAAATGTGCATATGAGTATGTAATATGCAACCTGTGCATCAGCATTAAATAAATAATGCAGAAGGTCTATTGGCAAAGAAAGAACCAATCCATCAAACTTGATCAACTATTAAGAATGAGTGAGTTAAGAGACTTGTTGATGTAAGCGTTTCATGTTGAAAGTAATGAAATTGTAAGCATACAGCAATTAAAAAGAGAAAATGATCAAATGTTGAGGTGTAACAGGGTAATCATAGACGCAGAGAGCTGAGCCTGGAGCGGTGTTAGTCATCAAGAGAAAAGAAGGACTAGTATGGAGGCGGCGCGGCAAAGGTGGCAGCGTTTCAGGCAGGAATGTGGTGCAGCCAGGTCGCAGGGCCCAGAGCAATGACAGGGTTGACAGTTTAGTCTGTTGCTGGGAGAGAGGAGGCTCTGTGCCACCCAAACAGAGGCACAGGGATGCTATGGGGCCAGGCGAGGCCAGGCAGAGCAGTGCAGGAAGATGGTGGCTGGAGAAGCTGTGACTGAAGGTGAACTATGCACTCATACATAGGGTGACCAGATTTCCAAATCAGAAAACCGGGACAGTCAATAGAGGTAGGACTACAGTTTTAGCGGAAAAACACAAAAGATGGACTAAAACGCACATAGGACTCCAAAAAAACACTAGTCCTACTTTTATAGTGGGGGCAGCGGTCAAAGTGGGCAGGAGCGGTTGGGAGAAGTGCTCCTCTACTTTTTTTAATTCAGTTTTACTCTTCCTATACTTTTATTTTAAAAAGAAACCGTTCCGAAATATTTTCGTTTTAAAATATATGTGTAGGAAGAAGTTGACACATGCACTTCAGTGCACGGCACTGAATGTTCCCTTAAACAGCAGGCACATGTATTTGGGGGTTTGTATTGTGTGTGGGAGGGGCATAGTGGGGGGTTTGTGGGGACCGGCGGCAGGTGAAAGGAACATAGTTCCACTACTTCTTTTCATACAATTTGACCAATGATTGGGGTCTGTTCCGATGCAAAGTATGGGGGTGTATTGCAGGCACAACACTCTTATTGGGGGAGAGAGTCCAGGCAGGAACGGGGAGGAAAGAGGGTGAGCAGCGAGAGCAGCGATGGGCCCGATTTCAATATTTATCAATTCCTGGCAAAAACAGGGACAGGGTTTTAATACTAAAAAAACTCGGGGGACGCTGGGACCAAGGGGAAAATACCCAGACGTTTGGTCACCCTATCCATATAGGGTGACCAGATTTAAATAAACAAAACCCGGGACAGGACATGGAAATAGACGTAGGACTAAATTAAATACACACACAACTTTAGTCCTACTTCTATTTCGCTGGCCCGTTGTGCCGGGCGGGGAGGGGGTATGCTAACAGGCACACTTCTCTCATTGGCAGAGAGCACCGGGAAGGGGAAGGGGGCAGAAATGGGGGCGTGAAAAGCATTTCATGCCCCCATTCGCACAGGAAGAGTTGCGCCGGAACTCGATTTCGTGAATTCGAAATCAGGTCCCAGCAAAAAAAGGGACCGTAGGTGAAACCCCGGACAGGGTTTATAAAGTTAAAAAACTCCCAAACGTCAGGTGATTTCCCCGGACTGTCTCGGGAAAACCCAGACGTCTGGTCACCCTATACACATACTATCAGGTAAGAACCGTCTTTGAGCCAATAGGAAAGAAGGCATGCTATGACAATGATATTAATTGATGAGAAGCTGGTGTGAACCTCAAATATAGCGTCTCGTAGCTAAAATCCGGCTGGTTATGATGTCACAATGGCTACTGCCATTGCGTGCCATAGGGTGCTGCAAAAGCTCCCTGAGAACATGTAGAAACTGCTGCCTATATAGAAGAGAGCCTTTTTTCTTTTCAAAGTAATTGCAAGTGATCTTTCTCTGACTGTTCAAAGTTATTATGCGATAAGGGAACACTTCATGACTCTTCATTCTTTCCTCAATTGCACTACTGCTGGAATCCAGGACTGGATGACAGCATACGCTGGAAATAAATATTAGAAATGAACTTCTTACAATTAAAAAAAAGAGCCGGTTTACAGTGTTAGTACAATTTAATAATTTCCTTGATTTGTAGTAGTTTCTTTGTCAAGAATACACAATATTTTCACTCTCAAAGCGTCCTTCCTTCTTAGCAATGGCTCTAGCAATGGCTGGGGTCGCTCCAGCAATGGCTGGGGTTGCTCTAGCAATGGCTGGGGTTGCTCTAGCAATAAGCGGGGTTGCTCTAGCAATGGCTGGGGTCTCTCTAGCAATGGCTGGGGTCGCTCTAGCAATGAGCAGGGTTACTCTAGCAATGGCTGGGGTCGCTCTAGCTATGGCTGGGGTCGCTCTAGCAATGGCTGGGGTCGCTCCAGCAATGAGCGGGGTCGCTCTAGCAATGGCTGGGGTCGCTCCAGCAATGAGCGGGGTCGCTCTAGCAATGGCTGGGATCGCTCTAGCAATGGCTGGGGTTGCTCTAGCAATAAGCGGGGTTGCTCTAGCAATGGCTGGGGTCTCTCTAGTAATGGCTGGGGTCGCTCTAGCAATGAGCTGGGTCGCTCTAGCAATGGCTGGGGTCGCTCTAGCAATGAGCAGGGTCGCTCTAGCAATGGCTGGGGTCTCTCTAGTAATGGCTGGGATCGCTCTAGCAATGGCTGGGGTCGCTCTAGCAATGAGCAGGGTTGCTCTAGCAATGGCTGGGGTCGCTCTAGCTATGGCTGGGGTCGCTGTAGCAATGGCTGGGGTCGCTCCAGCAATGAGCGGGGTCGCTCTAGCAATGGCTGGGGTCGCTCTAGCAATGGCTGGGGTTGCTCTAGCAATAAGCGGGGTTGCGCTAGCAATGGCTGGGGTCTCTCTAGTAATGGCTGGGGTCGCTCTAGTAATGGCTGGGGTCGCTCTAGTAATGAGCGGGGTCGTTCTAGCAACGGCTGGGGTCGCTCTAGCAATGGCTGGGGTCGCTCTAGCATTGAGCGGGGTCGCTCTAGCAATGGCTGGGGTGTCTCTAGTAATGGCTGGGGTCGCTCTAGCAATGAGCGGGGTTGCTCTAGCAATGGCTGGGGTCTCTCTAGTAATGGCTAGGGTCGCTCTAGCAATGAGCGGGGTCGCTCTAGCAATGGCTGGGGTCGCTCTAGAAATGGATGGGGTTGCTCTAGAAATGGATGGGGTTGCTCTAGAAATGGATGGGGTCACTCTAGCAAATGCACACCTGACAGCAAGACTCTCACCCACAGAGAAAAGGCATAGAGTGAGACATGGAAAGATAAATAGAGAGAGAGTGGAGAGAGAGAAAGAGAGACAGAGAAGGAGATGGAGAGAGACAGAGCGAGGGCTAGGTTGGCGTATGATACGCCGCGTGCAGCTGCTACGGAATAAGGGACCTCCCATCTTGGAGTTGCATGACCATAAAAATAATTACTGATGAAATAAATATGAAAAGGTCGTACCTGATAACATATGTTATCTTGCATTTACAGCACTCCATCGTGAGAGGGGCCGCCATCTTTCTTGCAGCAATATTGTGTTCAATATTTGGACTCCCAGTTTGTAAGGATCTTTCTGCATTAATAGCCAAAGGGATTGTTGCATCCTTTTGTACCTCGTCTCTGCTGTTAAAGTAAGGGGCCCACGAAGTGCAGATGAAAGGGAGCTGTGTCGGCAAACCGCTACAGCAGGTCACAATCCGTCTGCACGAGATGAAAAGCAAGCACCGGCATGTTTCGGCCTCATTACGCTTCGTCAGTGAGTTTAGCGCTTTTTCAGGTAGGGTCAGTGCCCTGCTGTAATGGCAGATATAAGCTGAAAATGATGGAATGCTGCCCGGAGGGGATACAAGTAACCATGTCAGCAGTTAAGAAGGGTTTCATTTCCAGCACATGTTTTGTTGTAAGCTGGGTACAACTTAACACCCACCTCCCTGAAGAGGTAAGTCCAGGTCGGTGAACAGAGACAGTCCCATTGCACCTTCGGAACGGCGGATGATGCTCCGGAAACACACCAAACGCAGGACTAGACACCTCACACAGGTGTAAGGAGCACCTGTGCATGATTCCATGTCTTCAGATGCCCTTATTACATATTCCATGACTGGGATCCACACACAGCTCTGTGCATCCACCTGCAACCGAATTGCTTTGCCTTTGCGTCAGTGGGAAATAGATACGGCTCTGTCAATGCACATCAGTCATGTCCTCCTACATCTTTTGCATTGCAGCGCTGGGAGCCACACACACAGCTCTGTTAATGCACTTGACTCCCGACCTGCAGCACCCTTTGCACCGCTGCACTGGGATCCACAGTTTCCACACATGCACACAGCTCTGCCAATGCACCTTAATCCCGACCTCAGTGCCCCTTGCACCACTGCACTGGCACTCTCAGACACACACACACACACCACTGCCAATGTACCTCACTACCGGCCTCCGGCACCCTTTGCACCGCTGCACCAGGACACAAACACACACAGCTCTGCCAATGCACCTCAGTCCCGACCTCCAGCACCCCTTGCACCTCTGCACTAGGACACACACACACACGCACACACCTCCTCCAATGCACCTCAGTCCCGATCTCCAGCACCCCTTGCACCGCTGCACAAGGACACAAACACACACAGCTCTGCCAATGCACCTCAGTCCCGACCTCCAGCACCCCTTGCACCTCTGCACTAGGACACACACACACACGCACACACCTCCTCCAATGCACCTCAGTCCCGATCTCCAGCACCCCTTGCACTGCTGCACTGGGACACAAACACACACAGCTCTGCCAATGCACCTCAGTCCCTACCTCCAGCACGCCTTGCACCTCTGCACTAGGACACACACACACACACACACTTCCTCCAATGCACCTCAGTACCGATCTCCAGCACCCCTTGCATCTCTGCACCGGGACACAAACACACACAGCTCTGCCAATGCACCTCAGTCCCGACCTCCAGCACCCCTTGCACCTCTGCACTAGGACACACACACACACACCTCCTCCAATGCACCTCAGTCCCGATCTCCAGCACCCCTTGCACTGCTGCACCGGGACAAAAACACACACAGCTCTGCCAATGCACATCAGTCCTGGCCTGCAGCACCCCTTACACCTCTGCACTAGGACACACACACACACACACACACACACACTTCCTCCAATGCACCTCAGTACCGATCTCCAGCACCCCTTGCATCGCTGCACCGGGACCCCCACACACACAACTCTGCCAATGCACCTCTGTCCCGACCTCCAGCACCCCTTACACCTCTGCACTAGGACACACACACACACACACACCTCCTCCAATGCACCTCAGTCCCGACCCCCAGCCCCCCTTGCTCCGCTGCACCGGGACCCCCACACACACAGCTCTGCCAATGCACATCAGTCCTGGCCTGCAGCACCCATTACACCTCTGCACTAGGACACACACACACACACACACACACACACACTTCCTCCAATGCACCTCAGTACCGATCTCCAGCACCCCTTGCATCGCTGCACCGGGACCCCCACACACACAGCTCTGCCAATGCACCTCTGTCTCGACCTCCAGCACCCCTTACACCTCTGCACTAGGACACCCACACACACACACCTCCTCCAATGCACCTCAGTCCCGACCTCCAGCCCCCCTTGCACCGCTGCACCGGGACCCCCACACACACAGCTCTGCCAATGCACATCAGTCCTGGCCTGCAGCACCCCTTACACCTCTGCACTAGGACACACACACACACACACACACACACACACTTCCTCCAATGCACCTCAGTACCGATCTCCAGCACCCCTTGCATCGCTGCACCGGGACCCCCACACACACAGCTCTGCCAATGCACCTCAGTCCCGACCTCCAGCACCCCTTACACCTCTGCACTAGGACACACACACACACACACACACCTCCTCCAATGCACCTCAGTCCCGACCTCCAGCCCCCCTTGCACCGCTGCACCGGGACCCCCACACACACAGCTCTGCCAATGCACATCAGTCCTGGCCTGCAGCACCCCTTACACCTCTGCACTAGGACACACACACACACACACACACACTTCCTCCAATGCACCTCAGTACCGATCTCCAGCACCCCTTGCATCGCTGCACCGGGACCCCCACACACACAGCTCTGCCAATGCACCTCAGTCCCGACCTCCAGCACCCCTTACACCTCTGCACTAGGACACACACACACACACCTCCTCCAATGCACCTCAGTCCCGACCTCCAGCCCCCCTTGCACCGGGACCCCCACACACACAGCTCTGCCAATGCACATCAGTCCTGGCCTGCAGCACCCCTTACACCTCTGCACTAGGACACACACACACACACACACACACACACTTCCTCCAATGCACCTCAGTACCGATCTCCAGCACCCCTTGCATCGCTGCACCGGGACCCCCACACACACAGCTCTGCCAATGCACCTCTGTCTCGACCTCCAGCACCCCTTACACCTCTGCACTAGGACACCCACACACACACACCTCCTCCAATGCACCTCAGTCCCGACCTCCAGCACCCCTTACACCTCTGCACTAGGACACACACACACACACACACCTCCTCCAATGCACCTCAGTCCCGACCTCCAGCCCCCCTTGCACCGCTGCACCGGGACCCCCACACACACAGCTCTGCTAATGCACCTCAGCCCCGACCTCCAGCCCCCCTTGCACCGCTGCACCGGGACCCCCACACACACAGCTCTGCCAATGCACATCAGTCCTGGCCTGCAGCACCTCCTGTGCCGCATGACTGAGGTCCACACACAGTTCTGCATCTGAACCGTGATCTGCAGCATCCTCCACTGTAGCGGCACAGGGAACAGAAGCACGTGCAGTGACTTCCTAGGAGTAGGAGTGGCCTCTCTCCATCCTTCCTCATTCCGACATTGCACGTCATTTCTAGTGCCTGGTTTACACCTGTTGAGGGAGACCACCGGTCTTTGCCGGGCATGAACCCCATTTCCTCCAAATGTGAGTCTCCTGCTCCCCGTGCTTTTAGGGTGTCCAGAAATCCCAGTTCACCAGGACAGTCCCTGAATTCGGCCCCAACATTTCAGGTAACAGCCACATGCACCGATTGTGCCACGGAGGCTGCCTGCTAAACAGCTGCATTTCAAGGCCCTTAATAGCCAACAGAGCAAAAGCTCCATTGTCTCAAACATGCGCACAGTTACAGCCACATCTGCACAGTTTATAACCAGGGAAAAGTCTGGAATGTTCCCCAACTCCCCTCCGCTCCCTCAGACCCAATTTCCCGCTACTGAACAATAGACATGTAGCAACTGTCCAATTTTAGTCCTACTTTTATGTTAGTTGCCAAACCCGTTTTTTATTTTGAAAATCTGAATGGAATGCCCTGTTTCCGAAGAGCATGGCTCCTTTCTTTCCCGCTTGAGGGGTATCTATTTCCTCCAGTGGTGAAACCCACTAGCCCTGGTTGGGAGTCCTTTGCTTCAAGTCGTTATCCGCTGTCCCCTCGGAAATTGGACCAGGGGGTTCCGGGGCACGGGCACTGCGCTTCCCCTCGTCCGGGTCATAGCATGGGGAACCAGGATCCCCTTTTTTCCTTGAGGCGGGCATGCCCTGGTTTGGGGTGCAGGCTGACTGGTTCTGGGCTTTAGGACTTGCCTGTTCATGTCATGGTCTTCTGCTTACTGCGGGCATATTGGAATGTTTGCACCGGCTGGATCTCCTTTTTAGTTTTGGTTCATAGGTGGAGCTTTAGCGCCACATCATGTGGCAGAGGTATTGGTATAGGCTGGAGTGCGTGGAAAGAGACGTGGCATTGCATGTGGTAGAAAACGTCTGCTGGTATCCTTTGGCTACATCATTTTGAATTTGGTGCCACCATGAGCCTTCCTTTGCGTGGCCTGCCACACCCTTCAGCCCTGAGATCTGCGCTCTACAGTGCAGTCGGGAGCTGGGAGCTATGTAGCGCCTGCTTGTAGCCTAGAAGAGCCCGGTTAGCTTGACACCAATAGCTGCTGGGAGATACTTTTGGTTGCCCAGCCCAACTGATGCCAAATGAACACATCTATGTGAATTTAACTTTTGGGACAATCTATAAATGCATTTGAGGTCAAATCTATAGGACATGTAAAGCTTAAAGGGTAATCAATAATGGACAAGGTGATATGTTTGCATTTTATGTGGAAGTTAGATATGCACAACGCTATGTACGGGCTCTTCATTCTCCAGTGGTAACTACTCCTGGTCACTGGTTAATGCCAGATAACCAGGAGCTGATTTTAGCTCCTGCTTATCCAATCTTAATTTCTGTCCCTGTAGTGCCTATCAGCTGGGTGTTCTGGGCCATGCCAGTTCTGCCTACCAGCTGCAGCCCTAGGCTGTAATACGGGAGGGATGAAAACCTAGCTCTTTTGGAACCCAAACAGTGCCGTACCCCACCTGACCCTCTCAATATCAGGGTACAGAAGTAGCAATGGTCAGAGGCCATGACCAGATATGACACAGTACTGAAGACTCAGACACTGCCCAGCCCTCTCAGACAATAACCCGTGGTATGTGGTGGTGTCATGTCAGAGATGAAGGAGGCCACTAGTGGGAGTTCATGTACATTTCCCTTGGAATAAGCTTGGTATAAAACTGAGGCTCCTATGTTCCTGATGAAGGCTTTATCAGCACCGAAACACTTCGAGTTAAGACACGATTCTGAGCATGGAACCCCTCCATAGGATGTTGAACATGAAGTTGTTTGTATTCTTTAAACATGTTTAGGAATCTACACCCTGCACTCACTGTATCAGTTTATGAATTGAGAGCCCCATTGATGGGTTATGTTTTAGAAGTAATGCTGCTTGCTGTGTTCTATTGTTCGAATGCTATTAAATTATTGATGTTACTGATCATTCTTTATTTGAATGATTCAGGGTAACTTTTGACCAAACATTGTTTTAATTTATTATAAAAAATTGTTTTAATATAAGCAGAGATTTTTTTTAAAAATGAAGATTTGACAAATCAGGAGCTGTCCCAACGAGTGTGTGACACTATCCCTGTACATGTTGACGGTCCCAGAGGGCATTCAACCTGCCAGCGCTTTGAGGTCAAAGCAATGATATATAGAGCGCTATATGAATGCCAAATAACATAACATAATGTAGGACCATTGATTAACATATAGAGGATTGCAGCTGATGGGCCTAGGGTGTCTGCACCCAAACTATTCATTAAAATAGTAGGAAAGAATTGAAATGACATGAATTAGAGAGTGTGCACCCCCTCTGTTAATTTTCTTAGGGCCCTTAGTTTTGGCTCACAGGTGGTGGCGCAGCGCCAACTAGTGAGGATGCACTGTTTTAGTTCATGGCCGTTTCTTTAAAGCCACCCTTCATTTGAGCTCTGCTTTGAGGCCACGGGTGGCCTTTTAGCACTAACCATGGGTTTTGGTCCCTGGGTGTGTTTTAATGACAAATCACAGGGGCCGCCAAGGAGATTGTCAAGGTGATATGGGGTGTGGCAGGCAAGAGACTGGGCACACAGGAAGGTTTCCGGTTTCCTCTGGGTGTGGCCTCCTCTTTCTAGGTGCCATAGGTTTCATGGCTTCTCCTGATCTTCGCAGTCATGGCTGCCTGTTTCTAGACATGGCCCCCTGATTCCGGTCCTTGGTGCCCTGTTTCTCCTGGGAATGGAGCCCGTGCTTCGCTCGCTGTGGTCTTCCTACCTGCACTAGATATTGGGTCTCTGGATATCCTCTCATCAGTCCTTTCACAACCCCTAAGTGCTATTTCCTTAATTTCTGGGTGTAATAACCAGATGTATGGCAGGGGGCGCCATCTCCGAGCAACGCCCCCTGACTTCCCAGAATGTCCCAAGGTGTGGTCCTCGGAATCTATGCATTTATCGGCCATGATCTTCTGTTTACAAACACATTCCCGGGTTACCAATATGTGTTTCAATGTTTTCAAGCTTCGTATCCTGTTTATGAACAGTCACATTTCTAGGTGCAGATCTTCATGCTTAGGGTGTGGGTCCCCCTGGTATCCTGTGTGTGGGTCCCCTGTTTCCCCCATGTGCGTGGCTCCTGTTTCCCCAAGGCCTGACCCACTTCATAGCCTTGAATGGGTGCAAAGACTTGCCTGGTAGGTGCACTGCGCGGGGAGACTTGTTACCTCCGTGCAATTACTTCGTCGGGGAGAGGGTCTCCTCTTCGCATCTTCCTGTCTAGAGCTTAACCCCTCCTGATTGGCTTCCTCTGCACACCTTTGTTTTCACTTTAGTACAGCTCTACATCCTTCCACATTTTAGGGCTATCCCTCCTGTTAAATATTCCTCTGCACACCAGCTACCATGATAAGGATACCCTACTGCCTGGTGATCATTGATTAACTCGGTTGCCCGGCAGGTGCCTTGATTACGCCCTCCACCAACAAGGCGATCATTGATTAACTCGGTTACCTGGCAGGTGCCTTGATTTACGCCCTCCACTAACAAGGCGACCATTGATTAACTCGGTTACCAGGCAGGTGCCTTGATTTACACCCTCCAATAACAACGCGATCACTTATTAACTCGGTTACCCGGCAGGTGCCTTGATTACGCCCTCCACCAACAAGGCGATCATTGATTAACTTGGTTACCCAGCAGGTGCCTTGATTTACGCCCTCCACTAACAAGGCGATCATTGATTAACTTGCTTATCAGGCAGGTGCCTTGATTTACGCCCTCCACCAACAAGGCGATCACTTATTAACTCGGTTACCCAGCAGGTGCCTTGATTAAGCCCTCCACCAACAAGGCGATCATTGATTAACTCGGTTACCCGGCAGGTGCCTTGATTTACGCACTCCTTCAACAAGGCAATCATTGATTAACTCTGTTAGTCGGCAGGTGCCTTGATTTACGCCCTCCACCAACAAGGCGATCATTGATTAACTCGGTTACCAGGCAGGTGTCTTGATTTACGCCCTCCACCAATAAGGCGATCATTGATTAACTCGGTTACCAGGCAGGTGTCTTGATTTACGCCCTCCACCAACAAGGCGATCATTGATTTACTTGGTTACCCTGCAGGTGCCTTGATTTACGCCCTCCACCAACAAGGCGATCATTGATTAACTCGGTTACCCGGCAGGTGCCTTGATTTACGCCCTCCACCTTTAACAGGCAGGTGGAAGAAGAAATGGAGGCTTGTCAATATATAGAATTAAATATGGGTAGCTATCAACAGTGGGGATATGTTCCATGAAGGGGTTCCAAGTGACATCTGATGGACAACGACAGCGAAGCTCGAGTTTCCAGTGATATCACTCGGAACGCTGAGGAGAAACGAACACCGTAGTTGAAAGGTACCTATTTACAATTTTACATTGTGTATGGCTCCCCTGCACCCCTTTTTCAGACCCTCAGCTCTCACTTATGGGCCAGCATTGCAGGGGGTGTAGAGTGGAGGCACGAGGGAACTCTACACAACCTAAAAAACACCAGGCTCCCCATCCCTTCCCCCACAACAACCCAAAAAGGAATGGAAAGACATTCTTGCAAGAAAATGTATCCCATTGCTGGGTTGTCCCGTGATTTGATTTGAATTCGATTTTTATATTCGTAACGCACATAGCCCCAGAGGGGTGCCTGGCAGCAGATGGCATCTGGGCGCAGATAAAATTTCAATAGGACAGCCATGAATTACCTGCACCAGATGGCCCAGAGAATTACTGGGCAGGTACGTTTTCAATTGCTTCCTGAAGACAGTTAAAGAATTCATTTGCCACAGCTGTGGTGGAAGGGAGTCCCAGGCACGAGGACCTACCAAGAAAAAAAGTCTGTTGTGCCAGGTCTGTAGGGGGGAATTACTAACAAACATTTCCCATAGATCGCAGTGCGTGAGTGGGATGGCGAGTTACAATCCTAGATGTCAGGTTAATTGGAGAGAGGCCGTGCATACACTTAAAAACAAGACCTAAAATCTTGAACTGTATTCGCTGCTGCACTGGGAGCCAGTGAAGACCTTTTTGAAACTCTGAGATTAGTGTTTTTTTTGATAATGAGAAAATCAATCACACCACTGAGTTCTGTGTAACCTGAAGCCGCTGAAGTTGGTATTTAAACATTTCAAACTGCAATTTACACTGCAAAAGGCAACTTCTTCAGCAAACAAACTGAGGAGGCCAACAACCACCCAAAGAAGCTCTTTGAAATCATAAAAAAACCTAGCAAAAACGGGTACCTCAGATATACTGTTTTGCCCATCCAATTTGTATTTCGTTGACAGGGCCATTGAAAAGGAAACAAGCAATTAACCACTTGAATGACCTTAAAGCGATATGTGTTTATTGCAGGAAACACATTTATTACAAGAAGCGGTAAACAGACTGAAGAAGGGATGAGTGGGTAGTGTATTTGGCTCGTCCTATAATCTTGCGCCTTGAAACATTTGTGTATAGGCACATTATAAATGCCATGTCATATCATATCATATGAAGGTCACGCGGAGTAGTGATTTTAATTCGTAAACATTCTTCCGTTCAAGTACTGAAGCATTATTCGGACAAGGAGGGCAGAATGATTGCATTGTTAATGAACATCCGTGGCGAAGTTGAGGCGTTGTGTAACATACATGCACCAACGGTGGATGATGGTTCATTTTATAGATACTTTGCCAAGACACTGCTAGATATGAATACCTCAAATACAATACTCAGAGGAGATTTCAACAAGGTGCTAGATCCGTTGATAAACAAAAGTAAAAGTGCTGTGACTCGATTGGAATAACCATTCTGTGTCCTTGCATGCCTCGATTGATGAACATAATTTGGTGGAGGCTTGGAGACTGGAACATCCATCGACCAAAGAATACAGTTTATTTTCCAACGGACACAATACATACTCTAGATTAGACATGATAGTAGTGTCAGGCAAAGCAGCTGAAAATTACACAGGTGGTGTGATTTGGAATATACAATGTTCTGATTATGCAACAGCAGAAATGTGTCTGGCATTATGTTTTACTATGAATGGGATTTATTTATGGTAGATGAATACATTACTACTGGAAGAAGAAGACTTTGTTGAGAAGATTATCAGTGAAGCTAATCATTTCATTGAAGAAAACCACACAGGAGAACTAGATGCGAGAATAGTCTGGGAAGCCTTCAGATGCTGTATGAGCGTCTCATTGATCAGTTTATCGAGCGGTCGGAAAAAGAAACATGAAACAGAGGTTTTGGCCCGTGATAAGAAGATCAAAGACCTGACGGAGGAAGTGTTACGTAATCTGAGTACAAGAAAGTTAAGGAGCTACGCCACATAAAAAGTGATTATAATACAAAAATGTCTGAGAAGGCGGAACAAACATTATTCCGTATCAAGTGCACATATTTTGAAAATGGTGAAAAATGTGACCGTTGGTTAGCCCATTGATTACGAAGTCAGGAGGCAGACAGGGCTATTCCGTCTATCACTAAATTGGATGGGTCCATTACTTTAAACCCTAAAAAGAGATTAATGAGGTATTCAAGGACTATTATGAGCAACTATACTCAAATGAGACTAATATATAAGTATATGGTGACTTAAGGAGTTTTAAAGCTAACCTGCAGATTCCGAAATTAACGATGGAAGAGAGAAACAATTTATTGACTGTTGATGAAAAGTGGAAATCAGTTGCATCTTTGAATTCTGGAAAATCGACTGGACCAGATGGTCTACCTGTTGAATTCTGTAAGATTTTGCCAGCCTCTGTATTTGAACTAATACGTGACATATATGTGACTTCTCGGTGTGGTGGAATGTTACACCGAACAGCCCGTCATGTTATTAATTTGATTAAAAAGAAAGATAAGGACCTAACATTACCTTCAAACTATAACCCAAACAGCCTATTGAATACAGACAATAACATTCTGTCAATCTCTCGCAAGAAGACTGGAACTGTTGTTACCGACATTGATTCATGAAAACCAATCTGGCTTTGCCAAATGTAGACATGCTGCTAATAACATGAGAAGACTCTTACAAACCTTATCCCAGACTACAGACGAGTGCGATTATGCAACAGTCTTCTCATTAGACGCTGAGAAAGCCTTTGACTGGGTGAATTGCAATTACTTGTATGATGTACGAAAAGGAATGGGTCTTAGAGAATGCTTTGTAAATTGGGTAAAGTTGTTATACTCTGGCCCAACAGCAGACGTTGGAAACAATGGTATGGGATCTGAGTGCTTTGTGCTGGAATGTGGTACTAGACAGGGCTGTCCATTGTCCCTGCTTTTATTTGTGATTGCAATGGAACCTTTGGCAGCTGCAATTTGAGAAGAAGGAAGGATACAGGGAATTGGCTATGGTGGAGCTGGTCAGAAATCATGGCTTTATGCAGACGATCTATTGCTGGTGTTGAGAGATCTAGAACATTTGCTCCCAATACTTATGGGGCTTATATCTGATTGTAATGTATGCTCAGGCTATAAGATCAACTGGGCAAAGTCTGAGGCAATGCCAGTAACCAGGTGTACTGATAAACAAGTAGTTACCAATCTGGGATTCAAATGGTGCCCAGAGAAACTTAAGTGCTTGGGTGTCTGGATCGCCAATAAATTGGAAGGAATGGTACAGGAGAATATGAAGGTTCTGGGTGTTGGGCTTAAGCAGGATCTGGACAGATGGAAACTGCTGAATATATCTTTATCGGGTAAAGTCAACGCGCTTAAAATTATTTTGACACCAAAGATGACCTATGTACTGAGCATGCTGCCTTTGCATTTTGGGAAGACGTTTTGGAAAGATGTTGATGCTCTCATACAGAGATTTTTATGGGACGACAAGCCTCCTAGGTTGAAACTATGGACATTTCAATTACTTCAGGACAGAGGTGGATTAGGGGTTCCTAATTTTTATGCCTTTCATCTGGCATTCATGGGCAGATACTTTGGGCCATTATTGGAAAAAGAGCCAGATGATTGGTCTAAAACTGAAGCATGTCTATTAGGGCCTCTGGCCCTATTGGCTATCCTGACAGCCATATTAGGACACACAACTAAAGTTGAGCCCAAGACGCAATTTTGGATCATCGAAGGAGTTTGTGAATCTACTGGGGGAAAATACTTTTAAGAGACTCAACGTTACAAACGCGTTACAAACGCCATATCATATCATATCATAACTCATCCAATTGTACAACCCTGAAATAAGGGAAAATGGTAAAACACTTTTTTGGCCAGAAAGGTTCCTGGAGGCCTGGGGGGGGGGGGTACAGTGGTTTGGGGACCTGAGACGTAATGGAAGATGGCTGAGTCTGAATCAGATGAAGATGACGTGGCAAATAACGAATTGCTCACAACGTGATTATAAAAAACCTAAAAAGGCAATTGGGGACATTGAGTCTGAGGAGGGTACAGATTTCAGGAGCCTGAATGATAGTGGCAAAATGGAAGCTGAGCTAGCGAGTAAATATTATAAGTGGGTTGTATCTAGATCAATGGACAATAGAACTCTCCAGGAAGATTGGACAAGGAGAATGACATGTGAGATAACTTTGGAACGATGGGAGGTTGTTTGTAAGAATGTTTGCCTATCTTCTGTAAGCCTGGGCGAGGGATCGCGTCAGATTAAGATCCTGAATAGGGTGTTTTGGATGCCGGAGAGATTACATAAGAGAGTTCTCTCAGATACGAGTGACTGTTGGTGCTGTGTTCACAGAGTGGACACCTTGGAACACATGCTCTGGGAATGCGTGAGAGCGAGTGATTTCTGGAGGAGACTCTTCATTATTTTTAACAACATGTTGGGGCTGACCTTAGATTACAATTTTACTACATTCATTCTTGGTGATGACACATTATTGAATGATCTATGCACTTCTCAACGAAAATGGTTATTTAGGGGTGCCTTAGTGGCAGAAAAGCTGATATTAAGAGGATGGAAATCGAGATTGTCTCCAGAAGTGAATGTTTGGATGGACGAAATGTTAAAATTGATTGACATGGAAAGATTGATTTATCGTTGGAAGAAATCTCTTGGATTTTTTTGAGAAGATATGGGGTAGATTCCTGGACATGTACTAGCTCTAACTATGCTCTCTTTTAGGTATTTCTTTTTTTTTTTTTTGAGGGTGGGGGGAATATTAAGACATGTTTGACCGGATATTGTTTTTGCTGAGTGTTGTAAAATATATAAATTGTTAATAAAAGTAAAAATAACTTAGCAAAAACTGGTACCTCAGATACACCTTTATGCCCATCTGACCAGGACTGTTTCATAACACAACAAGCTTTTGAAGCAAAAGTAGATAGGGCTTGTTCTAAGATCCCCCACGAGCTAGGTAAACACCAGCGTTTCACACCATTGAACAGCAATACTACACCTACAGAGAGACATGTAGAGTTCTGGTTTGCTTCTATTACATCCACTGACAGGATGTATACCCTACCTACACTACATCCATCGCAGTGCACTGAAAGCATACTTCCACCTAACCTTATCATGGAGCACAAAGAGATCTTTGTTCCGTTCCTTGTTAGATTTGTCAATTCTTCTCTTCGAACAAATCAGGAAATCAGGTCCCTGATGCCATAAAAACGGTTACCATCACACCTCTGAGTAAGAAACCTGACATAGATGCCAAATATCCTAACAACCCGAGGCCCATAACTAACTGTAACTTTCTCTTGAAAATCTGAGATAAGAGTGTCACCACTCAATTACAGCTTTTCGTAGAAACAATAGTTATTCTACACCCAAGAAAATCTGGATACCATCCCCACCATAGCACTGAGATCGCCCTCTTGGATCTCCAAACCTACATGCTGAACATCATGGAAAAACTGGAAGGCTTGTCTTATTAGACCTATCGGCAGCTTTCAACCTCTTGGACCACGATAGACTTCTCTCTACGTTAAGAGATACAGGATTATGCAGCCCAGCAACTGTCGTTAGGTTACAGCCATTTCTGTCTCCAGCCATTTCTGTCTCCAGAGTAAGCTGGGGTAATTCTTCCTCACCCCCTGCCCTGATTAACTGTTGCATCCCACAGGGGGCCTGCATTTCCCTGTTATCTTTCAATCTCTACATCAAGCCTCCGTGCAATCTTTTTGGTGAGCTGAAAGTGTTTTTTTTTTAACTACGCTGACGACACCCAATTGGTGCTCGAGCTCACGGGTGATTGTGACCTTAACTCTGTTAAACTGCAAACCAGCTACAATTGAATAGAATGCTGGATGAATACTAACTGGATGTGCCTCAATGGGAACAAGACAGAGCTACTGATTTCTGGTTCAAAGAAAAATAGATTCAAACTTAACACCAGATACCGCACTTTTGACATCCACAACTATAGCATTCAAGTCTCTAATGAGACCAAAACTCTGGGTTTTCATATAGATTCCTTGGTAAGCTCAGAGACTCATGTCAACAAAACAGTCCAGAACTCTTCAAACTGTCTGAAACTACTTCGAAATCTGCAACCTTTTCTCGCAGAATCCAACTGTGGCTCAGTAACTCGGGCTATTATCATGCCTAGGTTGGACTATGGAAATTCCCTCTTGATTGGCGCCGCTAAGAAAAAATGTATACGACCTGCAGGTCGTCCAAAATGATGCTGTTCGCATTGTCAAAAATAAATCCAGAAGAGAACACATTACCCAAAGCTGTCATGATCTCCACTGGCTCCCGATTACAGCTCGCCTACAGTTTTTGGCCACATCACTGATCCGTGAAACCTTATACGGCTCAGTACCAGGCTACATCGGAAGCATGGTGTCCCCCTACAAGCCCACGAGAAATGTGCATTCCTCAACTCTTGCACTAGTGGAAAATTCCAAATTCAATTTGGTTAACAGAAGGGAAGATCATTCCCCTCTGTCGCTGTGAGGATCTGGAACTCGCTACCCCCTGATCTGAGATCTCTGAAGAAATACAACACCTTCCGACTACTTTTAAAACCGCTACTCTTCCACTAAATATCCCTCTTTTAAAAGCATCCTTACCTGCCTACTAGTCCTGTCTATACATGTTGTCCCTTTGTGTCTTTGTTGGCACCCCGATGCCTGTGGTCTTTCGGCACCACATACAAATAAATAAATTATACAAAATAAATGTAGGTATACCGGCAAAAAGGGCATTACAGTAGTCCATGTTGGTGTTTGTAAGACCTCCTACCACAGTTGGATGATCTTTTTCAGAAATTAGCAGGAGTCGAGGTTTTAGGAGTTTCATCTGGAAGTAACAATCCTTGATAATTTGGTTAACCTATAGGTTGCAACTCATACTGGACTGCCAAACGCAGCCCATATTTTTTACTGTCTATGTGCATTTAGTGGCCATTCCAAACAGGGTTGGACAGGGAACCAATTCTAACACATTAATCAGTTTCTTTTTTGGACCAAGAACAAAAGTCTCAGTTTTAGAAGGGTTTAATTGTAGTTTTTTGTCCAGCATCGAAGATTGAATTTTTTCTGCACATCTTAATATCTGCTTCACTGCCTCCAATGGTTGCTTTAAATGAACACATATCTGCATATCTATCGCACATGAGTGGTAACGCAGATCAAATTGGGCAAAGATGTTGAGTAGTGGGTGGACATACATATTGAACAATAATGACGACAAGGATGAACCCTGCGGAACTCCACAATTTACTGGCAAAGCTTCAGACCGGCATGAGCCTGCCTTTACCTGCTGAAAGCGGTTTGGTCGGAAATTAGGTAAATGAGGTAAACCACTGAATGGCCTTATCAGATACATGTGCCAGTGATGATAATCTGGATTTAAGTATGCCGAGATCAACTGTATCGCAGGCTGCTGAAAAATCAAGCATGACAAGCATGCAGATGTCCCCATGTCCGCAAGGTCAATCTCTTTTTAAAGACCTTGGGATTTAGCTAATAAGATCTCTTCCTTGTATGTCTTCTATGCAAGCTTGACCTTAACGTGATCGATATCAGCTCTAGTGTTGAGCCATTTATTCTCACCTTTCCGGTATAATCCTTTTAGGATTTTCAGTTTTCCATCCTACCACTGGTTATTTTTCTTGGGCGCTACTTTAAACCTTTTCAAAGGGGCAGTCGTGTCACGGTTGACCTGCAGCTGTAGAATCAGATTTGTATATAACGCTGCACAGGTAATGTCAGTTTATCCAGTTGTTATATTGCCCATTAACTCATCGTCCGAGATACAGTCATCAGCAACGTAGTTCTGCGATTATGATTAACTTCTGTCGGTTAGTGGAAATGATAACGTGCACCAAAAAATGGTCTGACCAATTAACCGGCATATTCTCATTCTGACATAGACTTAGGCCTCTAGACAATATGGGATCTAGACAATACCCACTTCTATGTGTTGGTAACATAGATAAGATGCTCAATTATGAGACTCAAGAATGTCTCTCAAATACCTGCAATCAGCTTCCTCAGGTCCCATATGCTTAAATCACCTAAGATAATTAACTTTGAATGGCAAAGTGCTTCTGTCCCCAGATAAACATCCAGGGTGTCTAAAGAGAGACTGCCTGAACCTGGGGGTCTATAGCATAAAGGTAATTGACATGAGTTATTGGGAGAAAACAGACAGGTTGAGGACAGTGCCTGGGATGTGGTATCCCAGTTTAGTGTATGGAAGTTCTGTTATTCAAGTGTTTTTATACAGCGTAGCAACTCCACCTCCTTTATCATTTTCCCTATTAGGCCACTTAATCTGGTGATTATCGGGCACCAGAAGGTGAAAGGAAGTTGTACAAGTAGAGGTAAACCAAGACTTGGTTGTAAAAAGGACATCTAAGTCAGTGGTCTGATAAAATCAGTTATGGTGGTAGCATTCTTAATGGCTGATCTGGAATTGATGAAGGCCATTGGTATTTTGGTTGCAGTCGTGGAATCTGCAGTAATGACAGGTTGAGCATTAGAGATCTCTAGAAATGTAATTTTGTTCCAGGCACGCAGTGACAGAGTGTCTTGCTGTGAGTCCCTAAAGGACATTTATATATTCCGGGAATAATATTTGAACATAGTGATCTCTATTTATATCCCTGCGTTTAGCGACCGAAAAGGTTGTACTTCTATAACGTGTTTTCAGTGTTATACTGTAGAGAGAATTCGGAGATGCGAACAGTGGCTTATCCAGTGAAATCGCTCTTGGCAGAGTGTTTTGTGTACACCCGTACGCTACGGACCGCCACAGACCGGCTTGACGTTGTCGCGCCGGCGCTGTCGCGCCTGTTGTGCAAAGAAGTACCGGCAACAACTACACTTCCCTTGGAAATTGTAGTTCCTTGCTGGTGGAGCGTGTGCGGTGAGAAAGCTGCACGTTCTAATTAGCTCGGAAAGTTGGGCACAGTCTGAAATTGAAATCTAGACGGGCTCTTAGGTGCAATAATATCTACAATTTTTAAAAGACACAATTTTGAACGACTTTGTTAATAAAAACGGCTAAGCCAAATAATCTAAGAGTGCAATATAAGCAACACAGTAAAAGGACCCGTTTCAAACTTCTGTTAATTAAATATCTGAGTAGATAATACAGGTAAACTATATCAGCACCGTGAGGTGCGCTCACTAATAATGAGAGCCAGTGACTAGTTCAGCGCGCTTTGAATAAGGACACAGACATGACTTGATTATGAGTTTGATAACCCTCTGCTATGACATCACAATAGGAGGATACAGCATTCAGAAAGAAAGAGTTGCTTATGCCGCCAGCCTGATGCCATAACAGGGTGGATAAGACATTAGATTCTGTTGGTGGCATGTGATTTGGCCGAAAAGATTTTATCGAAGTACCAACCATCAAATTCTTTTTTTTATTGGTTGGTTTTGCCGCAAATATATGCGGTGTGAGACCCACCTGCAGAATCCCCCTTAAGAGCCCTACATTAATTATTGGCCTAAGCCCACCCCCCACATAAATGTGCGGCAAGATCCAATGAAAAAAATGTGATTAATTCTAGTTTGATGGAATCTGTTGCGGCCAAAACTCCTGTTACCATTATGTTCCCCCGGAGGTCGAGGGACCGTACAAACGGAGGACAGAACGGGGCTCAGCGGAGGCAGAGTGAAGCCCTGCATTAACGGAGCTGAAGGTCACACATTTAGCAGTCAGGGAGAGGTGCTCCTTTGCTTGGAAGCTGTTAACCAAAGGTCAGAGCTCCAGGCAGACAAGAAGCAGTAGCTCCAACTCGCGAATCGGCTGCAACAGCCCTCGCTCGAGATCAAGGCAATACCAGGAAGCTGCCTCGGGCACTGAATCTCATTCTTTTTTATTTGCAACCTGCAGTGTAAATGGCACAGGAAAAAGAGACACACGCACACTTATTCGAGCATTAGCAACAGACAATGGGACAGATGGAAGGCGGAATGATGAAGAGCACACAAGACAAACCACCATGGAAGAAATGATGGTTTGCTGGCTGCAAGAATGTGGCCACCTTGTGCTTACCAAGAGATCACCAAATCATATTGATTACAGTCGTTGCTCTCACCCAGTGACCCAATGGCGTCTCATTCTTCTCTCTCTACCGCTCCTCTCTCTGCTCTTATCTCTTCCTTCCATCTCTCTTTTCACTTTTCCACTGACACCCAGATCTTTCTCTCTTTCTCTTCCTTGGATTCTGTCTTGCATTCCAGTGTCTCTAATTGTCTTTTGGCTCTCCTGAACTTGATGCTTTCTCATTTTCAACATCTCCATCCCTCTAAAAATCAGGTTCTGTTCTTTCCCTCTTCTACTATCTCTTCCACTCCACCCCCCCTCGCTTTCCTTTCCTCCATCCACTATTTCATTTTCACTCTCAGTGCGCAACCTGGGCGTTATCTTTGATCCTTCCCTCTCCTTCTCCCTTCATATTTCCTCTTTTGCTCACTCTTGTCGATGTGCTTTGTTTAACATTTGCCATGCTCGCGCCTATCTTTCTTTTCATGCTACTAAACTTCTTCTCTTTTCCCTTGTCTTTTCCCGTATCGACTACTGTTCGTCCTTATTGCTCGGTCTTCCTGCCTGTTATCTGTTTCCTCTTTGTTCTATCTATAACTCCTCTGTTCGTCTTCTTTTTTCTCTACTCCCTCGGGCCTCTATTACATCCCCCACTACTTTCAATTTCACTACTTCCTTTTGAATCCCGTCTTCTGTATCACTTTCTTTCAATTGTCCTCAAATGCACTCATGGTCTGGGCCCTCCTTATCTTTCCCCTCTAATCTTGTTTTATGCTCCCTTACGCCCCTTGTGATCTCAGCTTCTACTTCTCCTGACTGTTCCTAAGCCCACTTGTGCCTCATCTCGTTTCCACTCGTTTTCTCCTTTCGCTCCCAAACACTGGCACGCTCTTCCTCTTTCACTTCGTTCCTCCTCATCTCTTCGCATTCTCCAGACTAATCTCAAACTCTACTTTCGACTTTAGTCTCTTAAAGTTCTCTGTTTTTCTCTACTGATATAACTTTTTTGCTCATTTGCATCATTTTGACTGTAATGTTTCTTGGTTCTTTTTATTGTTCAGTGCCTTTGGCGAAAGGCACTTTATAAATTCAATAAAATACAAATACAAAATACAAATACCCAGCATTTCTAAGGGGAAAGCGAGCTAAGTGTGTGAGCAAGGTGCTAAAAAGTACCTACTCAATGTCCCCCTTGGTAAAAAAAAATAGGGAGCACCAAGAAACAGATAGAAATTACAAGAACATGTGGATTGAGAAGGTCTCATTAAGTAGGGGAAGAGCGAAAGGGAATATTAGACAGAGTTCTAAGGAAATGCTGGGATGGGACTTGCAGCCAGTAACTGAGTCAATGGAATGTCAGTCCGAGATGGGAAATGCAGGAAAAACGAAGGCTCATACAGAGAAGGAATGAAAAGAACAAACAGGAAACTGGTTTAGACAGAAGGGCTATCTCTCGCCCTGTAATTAACACTAATAAAAGGGAACTCTCATACTAGACTTTAGGACTAACACAGAAACATGGAATGACATGAAACTGACAGCAACGATTGAAGGAGCAGGGGGATTTGTAACAGCCAAGGGGATCCAGAATGCTCTTACTGTCCCTGTAGACCGAGCGTGGGTATTTCCAATATCAACAGGGTACAGAGAATTATGTTTCATTACCTACAAACTGAACATGAAAGTTGTGCGGCATGGGAGAATGGGAAACACACAGAAATCAGCACCACATCAGGAATCTGCTAGCACAATCTTCAGACTGGGAACAAGGAGCTTGCAAGCCAATGCTTGAAGCTGGGAACAGAGCATGCAAGCCATGCTTCAAGCTGGGAGCAAGGAATTTGCATGCCAATGTTTCAAGCTGGGAACAGAGCTTGAAAGCCAATGCTTCAAGCTGGGTACGGAGCTTGCAAACCAATGTTTGCAAGCTGGGAACTGAGCTTGCAGGTCATGCGTCAAGCTGGGAACAGGAGCTTGCAAGCCAACGTTACAAGCTGAGAACAGAGCTTGCAAGCCATGTTTCAAGCTGGGAGCAAGGAATTTGCATGCCAATGTTTCAAGCTGGGAACAGAGCTTGCAAGCCAAGCTTCCGGCTGGGTACAAGGAGCTTGCAAACCAAACCAATGTTTGCAAGCTGGGAACTGAGCTTGCAGGTCATGCTTCAAGCTGGGAACAGGAGCTTGCAAGCCAACGTTACAAGCGGAGAACAGAGCTTGCAAGCCAATGCTTGAAGCTGGGAAGAGAGCTTGAAAGCCAAAGCTTCAAGCTGGGTACGGAGCTTGCAAGTGAATGCTTCAAGCTCAGAACACCGCTTGCAAGCTATGCTTCAGGCTGGGAACAGAGCTTGCAAACCAGGCTTCAAGCTGGGTACAGGGAGCTTTCAAACCAATTTTTGCAAGCTGAGAAATGAGCTTGCAAGTCAATGCTTCCATCTGGGAACATAGCTTGCAGGTCATGTTTCAAGCTGGGAACAGGAGTTTGAAAGCCAACGTTTCAAGCTGGAAACAGAGCCTGAAAGCCAATGCTTCAAGTTGGGTACAGAGCTTCCAAGTGAATGCTTCAAGCTTGGAACACAGCTTGCAAGCTATGCTTCAGGCTGGGGACAAACCCTGCGAGCTATGCTTTAAACTGAAAAACAAGGAGTTTGCAAATCAGGCCTTAGGGTACAAATGGGTGCAGGTGGGGCTCTTAATCTGGAAACAATGACGAACAAGCAAACCAGTAGAGTCCAAATCTAGTTCAGAGATACAAAGTTCTGTGAGAGACAGCAGTTGCTGGAACCGTGAACTGCCAAATTAGAGGACATTTAAAGACATGCTGCTCACAGGTGAAAGCAATTGGCCGTTGACCAAACTGCAAACACTTAAGACCCCCCCTGCTGACCATGGCAGTTGCATGGTTTGAGGAAAGGCAAGGCCGCAAAGACAGAAACGGATTATGGACGGGGGTTTGATTCTGCACTTTATCAAGGAAGCATGCTGAGAAGTACCAGTAGTCCTGTGCCATGCAGTGTCATGATAGAACGAAACCCGAATCAAGCACAGCCCTTGCACATGTTGATGTTGCAAGATTTCACAAAGGCAAGAACCACAATGCACCATTGAGCTCTGCAAGATCTGGAACTGGATTCTGGAGTAGTGTCTATTTCAGAATTTATTTTAGGGCTTTGTGAATTGGTGTCAGGTGGACACTTGAACTGTTCAAGAGTATAACCAGCGGATGACTGAACCCCAAAGGCTGTTCTGGAACACACCATGTTGGCAAAATGACAGGATCCCGAGAAACGCTGACGGACGCCAACAAACCGATCCTGCTGGTGGGAGGATGAGAGACCAAGGATTCTTGATTTCGGACGGAAGTGCTGGGATATGTTGGATACTGAAGCAGCTGCATCTAGATCGAGGCGAACGGTAATGCCACCCGCATCAAGAAGACCCAACAAAAGCTCCCGGTATCCTAAAGCGGAGCAGCAGAAGAAGAGTTGTCTCGCAAGAGCTGAGTCAGAGAGTCCTGAGAACTTCTCCTAAGATGCAGGAACGGGACACCAGGAGCAGGTGGAAGTCAGATGTGGGCCGGATGGGTACGCCCGTAGACCTGCAAACATCTTGAGGAGGAAGGAGAGAGAACAGCGGCGAGCGAGAAGAAAGGAGTACCAGTGTTCCGAGGAGTAACGCTCACAGTTACGGCCAGAGGAGCTCAGGCCTAAGCACCTTGGCGGGTAGAGTTTTGAGCTATAGCACAAAAGTAATACTGTATGTTGGGAAACTGAATTGCAAGTCTTACAGCAAATTGAGAGATTCTCTAAGGTAACACTGGATGGGGGGAAACTGAGCCACATCACCACTCTTCCGGGGCAGAGAGACCCTGACTAGCTCTATTGTTTTGTATTGTATTGTAGTTGGATTTGTAGAGGGCTAGCTATGGCCAGAAGTCATCTAGGCGCTGAAAGGGCACAGATAGAAGTGAGGGAATTGATCAGAGAACCCACATATTTAGAAAAAGAAAAGATACGTTTTTAAAGTTCTTCGAAATAGCAGATAGTCACCAATATCTCGAAGGGACGCTGGCAGAGAATTCCACAAAATAGGGGCCAGAACTGAAAAAGAGCGCCCCCTGGCCCAGTCCCTGCAGAATAGAGGGACTCTCAGCAGATCCCGAGAGGACGATCCAAGAGATCTAGCAGGCCTATAAAGAATACGTTTAGGACGGAGGAATTCAGCAGCAGTATCATGGACGGCGCAGTGTAGAAATACACAATGGGGGTCATTATGAGTTAGGAGGTAGCCATGCTGCTATTAGCGGCATGGCCACCCTCTTACTGGGTACCGGGTCTGGGTCCGGGATCCTTAAATGAGGAATTACCGGGCCATTCCAACCTTGGAGGGCCCGGTAATTCCTCATTCAAGTAACCCGGACTCGGTACATCCCCATTCCCATTCGAGTCCCCATAGGGCTCAATGGGAAAGGGGAGCATGCTAACAACGGGCCCGTTAATAAAGGGCCTGTTGTTAGCATGCTGGGCTGCTCGCGGGTCCCGCGAGCAGACGTCGTAATAGGGCGGTAAGGGCTTAACGGCTCTGGCACCTTTACTGGTGCCGTTAACCCCTTACCGCCCAATATCTTAAAGCTGATTCGGCTCTCGATCGGAAGCAGGGCAGTTGGCGCAACAGACCAATGGAGCGGGACAGTCCCTGCATAACAGCTCATCGTCTGAAGCCACAGCATGGCCTAGCTGGACCCAAGGAAGTGCCAAAGAGAGAGAAAGCAGGAAGAGCCCTTTTCCTGCTACGTACCCTGTCTCTAGAACAAGTCACCCACTCTGCCCCCCTTCATGCTACACTTCAGGCAGGGCCTGAAGACCCCACTCTTCAAAGAATATCCTGGCAATCGCTGATCGCTCCACTCAGCCCAAATTCTCGCCCCTCGGGGGCTCCTTGCTCCCCTTCTCCCAAGGAATCCAAGCTCCTCTGCTACTCCTGCGCCATTACTCATAACCCCCGTGCGCAAGGCCCATCGACAGCGCTCTGTTCCTTGCCAGCTAGTTTTGTGCTTCATAAACCCCATGCATTCATACAGTCCGACCGCCAATCGAGAAGTTGCTCGTCTAAAGAAACTTTGCATGTTGGGAAACTAAGCCACGGTTCCCATAATGCACTGAGACATTGGCCCACACTATAACTCTGGCGGTAGCCGTGCACTTATTAGTTTGGCGGACCCGGTAATTGCCCATTCGCGGGTGCCGTTATGGCCAGGCTCCCGATCCCCATTCTGCCCCATAGGGTCCGTTAATGACGGTGCAATCATGAGTTCTGCTCGCGGGTGCTGGTCTGCACGCCTGGTCAGACCAGGCATGCAGTCTGGCACCCGCGAGCAGAACTCGTAGTGTGGTGGAGAGGTAACAACGGCGCCGGTAGCACTACCAGCGCCGTTGTTGCCTTTCCACCACACTCATAATGAGGGCCATTCTCTGTCTAAAAGATGCTGCATGTGGAACAGCTGAGCCACGTGCTCCATAATTAGGTTGACCCTATGTCCCAGAATTGGGTGATCTACCCCCCTCTCTCGAGATTATGTTCCCATTGGAAACTGCAGTGATTCGGTTTTTGGTAGTAGGTCTTCATAGCTGGCAGGCACGAAGGCACAATCTCACACAGAAGAAATTCTGCATTTTACAACTTAAGATAGTGTTTGTGATAAATTAATTACAATGTGTTTATTCGACTGGTCACACTTAAACCAACTTCACCTCCAACCGCTACTGAAGTGTAGTGCCTTGAGAGCCACTTTCAAGGGCTAGTCCTACTTTTATGTTGGTTGCCCTCACCTGGTTTTTTACTTTTTAAATCTGGTCACCCTCTCTCCATGATGAACTAAGAGATCCTCTGCTCTGCCTAAAGAAACTTTGCATGTTGGGAAACTGAACCACGTTTCCCCTAATAAAATGAGACATCCCTCGGCCTAAAGAAACGTTGCATGTTGGGACATGAGTCACAAGGCCCATAGCGAATTAAAAAACATTCCTATCGAGGAACTGTTGCCTGCTGGCAAAGCGAGTCAACATTTGCCAACGTACGGAGAGACGTCCTTTCACATGGACTGGGGTTGGACTGGGGGAACTGATTCCCAAACCCCACGAGCACCTGTGACACTTGCATTACACCAGTGACAGCAGCCCTAAGCGAACAGATTGTCTTCTTAAAAACATTTTGCGACATTTGCATGAATTAATGTATCTACTTTTGTGTCATCAAGTCTGCCAAACTACCCTTGTTTATAAGTATATTTTGTACCCACTTTACCTTCATATGTGTTTTTTAGAATAAGTATATTTTATTTAAGTTCTCAATTGGATGGTATAGTGCTGAGAGGCTTAACTTTCTCCGATGGCGCTGTATTGTTTATTAATTTTAGAAGTTTTATTTGATCAAACACGCAGAAGAAAGTACAGTGCTTTGGGGATCAGGCCTCTGTTCCCATGCAAGTTTGGTGTTGCACCCCTCTAACTCCTCTCAATTCTCTCTCTTTCAGCTCCAGCGGTTCAAGCGCTCCCTCTCCCTCAAGACCATCCTGCGGAGTAAGAGTGTGGAGAACTTCTTCCTGCGCTCCAACAGTGACCTCAAGTTGCCCTCCGAGGTCCTGCTCAGCCCCCCAGTGGCGCCCCCTCCTGCGTCCCCACCTCCAGCTCCTGCAGAGACCCTGCCGCCCGCCGAGCACTCCCCGAGCACCTCTCGGAAACCGCTGGCCCTCCTGAAGCCCATGAGGACGCACAGCTTCCAGGAGCACATGTTCAAGAAGCACTGCCCCTGCGAGCTCTGCCACCAGCTGATCGTGGGTGAGTACTGCCACAAGCTGATTCTAGGCGAGTACTGGTGAACCCAGGTGCTGCTCCTGCGAGCTCTGCTACGAGCTGATCGTGGGGGAGCACTGCCCCCAGCTGATCCTAGGTGAGCACTGCCCCCAGCCGATCCTAAGTGAGCACATCCCCCAGCTGATTCTAGGTGACTACTGGGGAACCCAGGTGCTGCCCCTGCGAGCTCTGCCACCAGCTGATCGTGGGTGAGTACTGCCACCAGCTGATTCTAGGTGAGCACGGCCCCCAGCTGATCCTAGGTGAGCACATCCCCCAGCTGATCCAAGGTGAGCACTGCCACCAGCTGATCGTGGGTGAGTACTGCCCCCAGCTGATTCTAGGTGAGCACTGCCCCCAGCTGATCCTAGGTGAGCACATAACCCAGCTGATTCTAGGTGACTAGTGGGGAACCCAGGTTCTTCCCCTGCGAGCTCTGCCCCCAGCTGATTCTAGGTGAGCACTGCCCCCAGCTGAGCCAAGGTGAGCACTGCCACCAGCTGATTGTGGGTGAGTACTGCCCCCAGCTGATTCTAGGTGAGCACTGCCCCCAGCTGATCCTAGGTGAGCACATCCCCCAGCTGATTTTAGATGACTAGTGGGAAACCCAGGTTCTGCCCCTGCGAGCTCTGCCACCAGCTGATCATGGTGAGTACTGCACCCCGGACGATCTTGGTGAGCACTGCCCCCAGCTGATTCTAGGTGAGCATTGCCCCAGCTGATTTTAGGTGAGCACTTCCCCCAGCGGATTCTAGGTGAGCACTGCCCCCTGCTGATCCTAGGTGAGCACTTCCCCCAGCTGATTCTAGATGAGTACTGCCCCAGCTGATTCTAGGTGACTACTGGGGAACCCAGGTGCTGCCCCTGAGAGCTCTGCCCCCACCTGATTCTAGATGAGCACTGCCCCCAGCTGATCCAAGCTGAGCACTTCCCCCAGCTGATTCTAGGTGAGTACTGCCCCAGCTGATTCTAGGTGACTACTGGGGAACCCAGGTCCTGCCCCTGCAAGCTCTGCCCTCAGCTGATTCTAGGTGAGCACTGCCCCAGCTAATCCTAGGTGAGTACTGCCCCCACCTGATCCTAGGTGAGTACCCCCCCAGCTGATTCTAGGTGAGTACTGCCCCCAGCTGATTCTAGGTGATCTCAGCCCCCAGCTGATTCTAGGTGACTACTGGGGAACCCAGGTTCTGCCCCTGTGAGCAATGCCCTCAGCTGATTCTAGGTGAGCACTGACCTAGCTAATCCTAGGTGAGTACTGCCCCCACCTGATCCTAGGTGAGTACCCCCCAGCTGATTCTAGGTGAGTACTGCCCCCAGCTGATTCTAGGTGATCTCAGCCCCCAGCTGATTCTAGGTGACTACTGGGGAACCCAGGTTCTGCCCCTGTGAGCAATGCCCTCAGCTGATTCTAGGTGAGCACTGCCCCAGCTAATCCTAGGTGAGTACTGCCCCCACCTGATCCTAGGTGAGTACCCCCCCAGCTGATTCTAGGTGAGTACTGCCCCCAGCTGATTCTAGGTGATCTCAGCCCCCAGCTGATTCTAGGTGACTACTGGGGAACCCAGGTTCTGCCCCTGTGAGCAATGCCCATATATCAACACAATTTGAACAAGGAAATATGAATCCAACTAGAGATTGGACCCTATAGCTCCTGAATTTCAATAAAGTCAACTTTGATTTGATTGAAAATAACTGCAATTCTTATTTAATTTCTCTGCAGTGGGTGTGATAATACACATGAGTATTAAAACATAGGATATACAACATAAACTATACATGGTGTAGTACATGGGTAACACAATCCAAATCAATAATATTCGGTAAAACACTTTGAGTAATTACATTCTCTATGCATCCTAATGAGGGCGCATGAGACATGAATAATGTAATAGCAGATTAGATGCACATGTATGTGCTACAATTAAGGGTTGAAAGACAACACAAAAACAAGTCAACACAACTGTGTTTCGACCATTCAGCTAGATGTGAAGAGCTGTGGTTAAGTAGGCCTTCATCAGGACGGGTGAATTCTTAATTCTGTGAGCAATGCCACCAGCTGATTGGGGGTGAGTACTGCCCCAGCTGATTCTAGGTGAACACTGTCCCCAGCTGATTCTAGGTGGGTACTGGTACACACAAGTGCTGCCCAGGGAGGTATGCCACCCAGCTGATTCTAGATGACTACTGGTGAACCCAGGGAGGTCTGTGCCCAGCTGATTGTGGGTGAATACTGCCCCAGCAATTCTAGGTGACTACTGGTGAACACAGGTTCTGCCCCTGCAAGCTCTGCCACCAGCTGATTGTGGGTGAGTACTGCCCCAAGCTGATTCTCGGTGAGCAGTGCCCCCAGCTGATTCTAGGTGAGCACTGCCCCCAGCTGATTCTAGGTGAGTACTGGTGAACCCAGGTTCTGCCCCTGCAAGCTCTGCCACCAGCTGATTGTGGGTGAGTACTGCCCCCAGCTGATTCTAGGTGGGTACTGGTACACACAAGTGCCGCCCAGGGAGGTATGCCACCCAGCTGCCCCCAGCTGATTCTAGATGACTACTGGTGAACCCAGGGAGGTCTGTGCCCAGCTGATTGCAGGCTAGTAGCTAACAACGATGGAGTAAATTCTTGGGTCAGTGCTTTTTTTAACCATGGGGAATTCTGCATTCATTCAAAGATTGTTTAACTCATCTGTCCCACTGTAGTATCAATCAATCCAGATGTTATTTCGGATTCCTCCATCAGAAATACACAAAAACACATAATCAGATCAACACGATAAATACAACATCATAAGAGCCCATCTAAAATCTTCCAGCTCCAGACATCGATGTTTAAGACAGACAGTCTGATGAACTTCAAAGTGGGTAAAACATAAATCTATTCGCCCAAAATAGGCATTCTCAGGTCTAAAGCTCTTTTTAGAAATGCGAGCAGGTCAGGCGGAAAAGAAGCATCCTCTGAATGTAGGACAAAAGACATGGCTTCCTTAATAACCCGAATCTGCGTGATCCTAAAATGCGGCTTGGACCATTCCTTCCTGAAACCTTGATAATGTGGACCTATGAGAAGACAGTGAACCAGATCCTCATCGAGCCCTCTCTCACAGCCACATTGGCCAGAACCCTTCCCATCTAGCCCTGTCTCACAGCCACATTGGCCAGAACCCTTCCTCTAGCTCATCCTTTTGACTCATCTAGCCCTGTCTCACAGCCACATTTGCCAGAACCCTTCATCCAGCGCATCCTTTTGGACTCATCGAGCCCTGTCTCACAGCCAGAACCCTTCATCCAGCTCATCCTTTGGGACTCATCTAGCCCTGTCTCACAGTCACATTGGCCATAACCCTTCATCCAGCTCATCCCTTTGACTCATCTAGCCCTGTCTCACAGCCACATTGGCCAGAACCCTTCCCATCTAGCCCTGTCTCACAGCCACATTTGCCAGAACCCTTCCTCTAGCTCATCCTTTTGGACTCACCTAGCCCTGTCTCATAGCCACATTTGCCAGAACCCTTCATCCAGCTCATCCTTTTGGACTCATCAAGCCCTGTCTCACAGCCCCATTTGCCAGAACCCTTCATCCAGCTCATCCTTTTGGACTCATCGAGCCCTGTCTCACATACACATTTGCCAGAACCCTTCATCCAGCTCATCCTTTTGACTCATCTAGCCCTGTCTCACAGCGACATTTGCCAGAACCCTTCATCCAGCTCATCCTTTTGACTCATCTAGCCCTGTCTCACATACACATTTGCCAGAACCCTTCATCCAGCTCATCCTTTTGACTCATCTAGCCCTGTCTCACAGCCACATTTGCCAGAATCCTTCATCCAGCTCATCCTTTTGGACTCATCGCACCCTGTCTCACATACACATTTGCCAGAACCCTTCATCCAGCTCATCCTTTTGACTCATCTAGCCCTGTCTCACAGCGACATTTGCCAGAACCCTTCATCCAGCTCATCCTTTTGACTCATCTAGCCCTGTCTCACAGCCACATTGGCCAGAACCCTTCCCATCTAGCCCTGTCTCACAGCCACATTTGCCAGAACCCTTCCTCTAGCTCATCCTTTTGGACTCACCTAGCCCTGTCTCACAGCCACATTTGCCAGAACCCTTCATCCAGCTCATCCTTTTGGACTCATCAAGCCCTGTCTCACAGCCCCATTGGCCAGGACCCTTCATCCAGCTCATCCTTTTGGACTCATCAAGCCCTGTCTCACAGCCCCATTTGCCAGAACCCTTCATCCAGCTCATCCTTTTGGACTCATTGAGCCCTGTCTCACAGCCACATTTGCCAGAACCCTTCATCCAGCTCATCCTTTTGGACTCATCGCGCCCTGTCTCACATACACATTTGCCAGAACCCTTCATCCAGCTCATCCTTTTGGACTCATGAAGCCCTGTCTCACAGCCCCATTGGCCAGAACCCTTCATCCAGCTCATCCTTTTGTACACAGGCAATAGATTTAAACGTGCCAGAATCAGCAGCCTTCTGTCTGCTGGAGAGTTTATTTTAGTATTGGGGCCTGGACCCAACTCAAACATGTTCAGATCAGAATACCAGGCCAATGACGGGAAGGATTTAGAAGTTGCCACCTCTGAGTCGAGGGCTTTCCCCTTTAACCAGGAAAGAATACTAGCATTAGATATAGTAGGTGCCAACCACAAGCAAATCAGCCTGGATCCTGCCCCAAAACAGCCATCCAGCTCCAACTACCAGGCCGTGGCCCCATTGCACCAGAACATAAGCAACTGCAGACTTGCTTCACCTTTACTGGGCCTCATCAGTGAAGGGCAATTCGAGTCCCTTCGTACGGTCCGCTTGGTACCCAAATCTGGCCACACGCCCACTTATGTGGGACTTACTGGGGAAACCCATCAATGTGATGCTTGAACGAAGGGTTCACCCCTGGAAATTCTTCCAGGTAGTCTTGCATTAGTCCGCTTTCTAGCTTGTCTGTGCCATTACAAAAGGGGGACCACTCACATGCACATTAGTTGCAAGCATGGAGGCAGTGCAGCCAGCAAGCAGTGGGGCAGTGCAGACCTTGCAAGCATGGAGTCAGTGCAACCAACAAGCAGGGGGGCAGTGCAGCCAGTAAGCCTGGATGCAGTGCAGCCAGCAATCAGTGGGGCAGTACAGCCAGCAAGCATGGAGGTAGTGCAGCCGCAAAGCAGGGGGGCAGTGCAGCCAGCAAGCATGGAAGCAGTGCAGCCAGCAAGCAGTGGAGCAGTGCAGCCATGCAAGCATGGAGTCAGTGCAAACAACAAGCAGGGGGCAGTGCAGCCAGTAAGCCTGGATGCAGTGCAGCCATCAATCAGTGGGGCAGTGCAGCCAGCAAGCATGGAAGCAGTGCAGTCAGCAAGCATGGAGGCAGTGCAGCCAGAAAGCAGTGGGGCAGTGCAGCCAGCAATCATGGAGGCAGTGCAGCCAGAGAGCAGTGCAGCTAGCAAGCATGGCGGCAGTGCAGCCAGCAAGCACGGGGGCAGTTCAGCCAGCGAGGACAGAGGCAGTGCAGCCGCAAAGCAGGGGGGCAGTGCAGCCAGCCGGCATGGAAGCAGTGCAGCCAGCAAACATGGAGGCAGTACAGCCAGCAAGCATGGAGGCAATGCAGCCAGCAGTACTGCTGCACATTTCCCCTGCATGGGAAAATGTTCTGATTGCTAATCTCTGTCTCGGGAGGATAGCTCAGGGACAACGTGCTCGCCTTAGAAGCAAGACGACACGGAGCAACACAGGTTCGATCCCCGGGGCCGCGCTTAGAAACCTCTGGTTATTAAGCGCATTATGAATAACCTAACCTATCATATCATATCAATACCAAGTACCCTGAGCGCCAACATCCCTCGCCCGCCCTTCCCTGGGCCATTGGTGGCATCCACCTCCACGCCAGCATCTGGGAAGTTCACTGGGATTATAGGCTGGTATAATGATCCTCCTGCTTTTCACAACATGCTGTCCCTTTCTCTTTCAGGAAATTCTAAGCAGGGCCTGAGATGCAAGACGTGCAAGACCAGCGTTCATCTGTGGTGTTCAGAGGAGGTGTCCCACCAGCAGTGCCTGGGCAAGACGGTGAGCATGGAGTGTGGTGGCCGCAGCCGGTGCTGCCACGGGCTCAAGCCTCAGCAAGCTGACCATGCGTCATGTGTGCCTGTACCTAGTAAGGGCGTGTGAGGGACTCCTCTCGTGCTGCTGCGCCTGCTCTGTGTGTGGGGAACCCGCACTGCTGTACCCAATAATGCAGCTTCTGCTATTGCTCTCCACTGATCCACTCTTGCGTTTCATGGTGGACCAACCTCTGTCCCTCCGCAGTCTCCAAGTCCAGTCCTCAAGAGCCAAATCCACTCCATGTTTTCAACATAGCCACACAAAACACACATTTGCATATAGGCAATGTAAATGAGAGCTATTTACATAGCCGGTGATTATCCAGATAAGCGGGTGTGGTTGGGGTTATCGAGGTCTGAACACGGAGATCCGCCGTATTCCCTTCCACCTGCACTTAACGTTCCTTCATAATGTTTAAAGGGATATCCGTGGAAAATTCGAAAATAACATTTTGAATGGAGAAATTACCTATTTTTTTTGGTTGAAAAAACAAAATTACATTGGGGGTTTTGGTTTTTTTTTAATAATGCGGGGGACCCCCAGCAGCCCCCGAACACTTCGCCCACCTTATGTTAAACTCTTACCGCACCCCCATCTATTTATACTTTAAAATGTACCAACATTTCGTAAAAATTCGACCAAATAAATCCGGTCATTTCTCCTTCGAAATGTTCTCATTAGGTCATTTCTGCGGATACCGTTTAAAGGACGGTCTGAAAAAGTGCACAGGCTGAGACAGGCGCGGTCAGTCAGGCAAGCGGGAGCCCAAACACTGTCAGATGGCTTCATGCAGGGAGAAGTGTAGGACTGAAGGAAGGGCAGGGACAAAACCGAACGGAGGCCTGGGAGGGACCACGCCAAGTTACTGGTCACGTGTTTGAAGGGTCCGCAATGCAAAACAGTCATGTGGGTGCACAGGTGTACAAAGTGCGCAGGAGAGGGGGAGGGGCATGTAGACGCCCATCTATGGAAGAAAAAGCTCTGACGCAACTATCAAGTCTAAGGCAGACTAGTAAGAGGAGTTTCATGGGAAACACCCACTGAGGTTGCAGGCGTAGCAGGGCTTCGTTGACCACTCAGTGGGGACAGGTGAGGTGCCAGAGGACCGAGTAGAGCAGATGGAATCCCACAGCAGGGAGAGGACTCTGGCCTGTAAACACCTGCCAGCCCGGCCTTGTTAAGACCCTCACTGTTGGGCCTCAAATGCTTTCCTAGGGAAATTAGGGCATATATAGAGAGATGTTCATGTAAAAACTCCAGATAGCAAGATTTCTAATCTATCTGGAAGCCATTGGATCACTAGTGCCCATTGGAGCATCCTGGCAGACCAATCACATTGATGTATTGAACTGTTCGACTCAAGACTTAGATCAATAACGAGTAATTGATGTTGTCTACTTTGACTTCAGCAAGGTCTTTGACATGGCTTTAAACAGGAGAGCCATAGTTTATCTAAGCCACCTCAAAGTGCTACCTGAGAAATGGCCTGGGTCAAGGACTGGCTGCATAATTGTTAGGCTAACATTACACGCCAGGACGTATTGCTGCCACCTGATAGCACTGTACTAATACGTCTTTTAGCATGACGGCATACAGTGTGTGCCGGTGAATGGAGTACAGTGTTTGCCTGGGGGGCAAGAGGTGCAATCTGCCAGTCTGTGTTTCTGGATCCTAAATCTAGCCAAGCAGGCCTTCCACCAGCATTCTATGGCTTTCCTAGTGGGGGCTGCGGTCACGCGATCAAGGCCAACTCTTAGGAGCGGAGCCGGTACCCAAGGATAGAGGGTAACACAGTGTTGCTGAAAGAATGGGCACACAGAGGTATTATGAACATATAGGTTCAAGGTAAGTAGATGTGTTGATGCAGGTAAGTAATTCAGGTTCAGAAATTCTCTAGAAGCATTCTCACATCTTGACGGCACTTGGCAGTGTCAACTGTGAAGTCAAAGGTCATCTGGGACCTTAGGGGAACCAAGTTTGACAAATCATACCCGAGGGTACCTCTAAGACTGGCATTTCCTAGACAAGCATTCAGCCCACATCTGGAGTGTCCTATCCAGATCTAGAGATTATATCTAGGCTGTAGTACCCAGCCCAGTGGCCCAGAAATGGCTTCCTAACACCGGGCCACAGCGCTTTTGCCAGCCCGTGAAGCCCGCAGGCTGGGTGATTATTGCTATTGGTACTGATACAGATGGGGGATTTATAGCAATATATTTGTTTGAAAAAACGGGTGGTGGACTCACCCAAGATGGCCCCCATAGAAATGGAAGATGGATCCAAGGAGTGGTGGGGAAAAACACAACAGATGAGTGGGAACCCGGGGGGTGGATGGACGGCAGTTGTGAGAAGCACACACCTAGCACCGAACCAAGCTTAGATTACGTGATTTCACCCATAATAGGAGAACACTGTGTATTTGACATTGTTTGATTGGCTGACACACCTGCCCCGGATTGTATTATAGTGCTCAATTCTGCAGACTACATAAAGAGTCATTGGGCCTCATTACTACGAGGGCGGCCGTGGAATGAATGGTGCCGATAAGGGACCGGCACCTTTCATTCCGGGCCGCCACATTACGAGGTCTGCAGCGGGTCCTGCTCTGGACGCCTGGCCAGACCAGACGTGTAGAGCGGGACCCGCTAGCAGTCCAGGATGCTAACAACGGCCCCGTCATTAATGGGCCTGTTGTTAGCATCCTACCAATTCCCATTGAGCTTTATGGGGACTCAAATGGGAATGGGGATGTACCGGGTCCCTAGAATGGGAATTACCGGGCCCGCAAAAGTCGGCATGGGCCGGTAATTCCCTATTTTTGGGACCCGGTACCCGGTTTGGAGGTAGCCATGCCGCTAAAAACGGCATGGCTACCTCCAAACTCCTAATGAGGCCCATTGTCCAGCTCTAGAGGTTACATCTCAGGTATGGTATCCAATTATGAATTCCCCCATCAGGAGTTGTGTGCTAAGTCTTGAGAGTACCTCTGGAGTATGGTGTTCACTTCTAGAGACATCTGGAGTAATGTAATGCAAATAGTCTTGCACAGAGCCTGTCGGCTTTTATTGATGGCCTAGCTGTGCTTAGTAAGATATATATATATATATATATATATATATATATATATATATATATATATATATATATAGTTCTCCGATCTGGAGACTACATCTGGAGTGCGTTTTCCTGATCTGCAAGCCACATCTGGAGTAGGTTGTCCAGTTTTGAATTTCCCATATGTAGTATGGTGCTCAGTTATGGAGACCACATCTAGAGTATGGTGCTCAGTTCTAGAGACTACATCTAGAGTATGGTGCACAGTTCTGGAGATTGCATCTAGACTATGGTGCTCAGTTCCGGAGACTGCATCTAGAGTATGGTGCTCAGTTCTGGTGACTTCTACATCTAGAGTATGGTACTCAGTTCTGGAGATTGCATCTAGAGTATGGTGTTCTGTTCTAGAGGCTGCATCTCGAGTATGGTGCTCAGTTATGGAGACCACATCTAGAGTATGGTGCTCAGTTCTAGAGACTACATCTAGAGTATGGTGCACAGTTCTGGAGATTGCATCTAGACTATGGTGCTCAGTTCCGGAGACTGCATCTAGAGTATGGTGCTCAGTTCTGGTAACTTCTACATCTAGAGTATGGTACTCAGTTCTGGAGATTGCATCTAGAGTATGGTGTTCTGTTCTAGAGGCTGCATCTCGAGTATGGTGCTCAGTTCTGGAGACTACATCAAGAGTATGGTGCTCAGTTCTAGAGACTAGATTTGGATTATAGTGTCAATACCGGTAAGTACATCTGGAGGACTTTGTCTAGCTCTGGAGTCCACTTCTAAGTATGGCATCCAGTTATGAAGTCTCCACTAGGTATGGTGGTCAGTTCTAGAAACCACTTCAAGGATATGGTCCACAGTTCTGGAGACTACATCTGGAGAACATCGTCTAGCATCTGGAGGACACATTTGAAGTATAATGTCCAACTAGGAAGTCCCCATCTGGAGTATGGTGCTCAGATCTGGAGACTATTTGCTGTGCAGCTCCGAATAGCACATGCCGGGTATGGTGTACAGTCCTGAAGACTACACCTGCCATATGCATCCCAGTCATGTAGGGCACATTTGGGCCATTGTGTCCTGTTATGAATGCTACATCAGAGTTGTGGACCAGAATGGAGAAGGGAAGGGAACATTGAAAGCACTTTAATAAAGACAAACCTATAACTATTGAGAGGTGATGGGGGCATGAATACCAAACAGAGGCAAAATGAAATAAGACATTTCAAGCAGTTGTGCGGCATACACAGGGGCATACACAGGGGCATACACAGGGGCATACACATGGGCATACACAGGGGCATACACAGGGGCATACACAGGGGCATACACATGGGCATACACAGGGGCATACACAGGGGCATACACATGGGCATACACAGGGGCATACACAGGGGCATACACAGGGGCATACACATGGGCATACACAGGGGCATACACAGGGGCATACACATGGGCATACACAGGGGCATACACAGGGGCATACACATGGGCATACACATGGGCATACACAGGGGCATACACATGGGCATACACAGGGGCATACACATGGGCATACACAGGGGCATACACAGGGGCATACACAGGGGCATACACATGGGCATACACAGGGGCATACACAGGGGCATAGGGGCATACACATGGGCATACACAGGGGCATACACAGGGGCATACACATGGGCATACACAGGGGCATACACAGGGGCATACACAGGGGCATACACATGGGCATACACAGGGGCATACACAGGGGCATACACAGGGGCATACACAGGGGCATAGGGACATACACATGGGCATACACAGGGGCATACACATGGGCATAAACGGAGGGCAAAGACAAAGCTTGAGTCTAAATAAAGTCTGTAGGTTGTACAATTGACAGAATATAGGGTGACCACAGTCCTTTTTTGCTTTTATGTAATAACTCTCGTATTTCTTTTTTCCCTTGATTTCCATTTTTTTAATTGCAGTCCACTTCCTTCCGGCGTAATTTCAGTTCACCCCTCCTGCTCCATGAACCCCAAGGCAGCCCAAAGGAGACACCCCCGGCAGCAGGTGAGTGCACCCCCTTACCTCTTAGCTAGTGTGTGGAGGTGGAGGGTAAAGCTGCACAGTTCAATGACCACCCTAGCCAATCCCACCCTGTGACTGGGCGGTGGGTTGTCTCCCTCGGGGGCTCAGGTGAGGGAAGTCCCTTATTTGATGCTGTGGTAAGTCCTTGTGACTGTGCATTAGTTTCTCTCCTGGTGGGTGGGGGGCTGTGGCTCATCTGTGAGATGTTCTCGTTCCAGGAAGCCCACACTGGGAATCCCCCCTTCCTCTGGTGATTGTCTAGTGTGATCTTTCATTGTGGGCTCAGGTGAGCCCCCCGCTGACCTCCTCCTGTGATAGTGTGAGGTGTGTCCCTCTGGAAGGCAGCTGTCTCGGGTGAGGGGTGGCCATGCACTGACCGTGTGCTCTTTTCTCTCTCTGCTGACCTTCAGGTTCTAGTGGAAAGGTGGACCCAGTTTACGAGACCCTCCGCTATGGCACCTCCCTGGCATACATGAATCGCTCGAGCTTCAGCAGTGTGTCGGAATCACCCACCAGGAGCCTGGTAGGTCTGGGGGGTGGGGAGGCGACAGAGGATGGGACAGGTTGGTGGAAGTAGAGGAGTTATTCTTCGGGGGCTACTCTGCTCATGCCCCCTGTTTCCACTTCCTCCCGCTGCAGAGTGAGAAGGATGAAGGTGTGGAGGATCCCGAGGGCAGCCTCAGAAGCTCAGAGGAGTGCCACAGCGATAACGGTAAGAGGATGAATGGTGCTGCGGAGGAAGAGATGGGCGGGGGTGTGGTCAGGGACTTGAGAAATGGACTGCCTGTTCAGAGAAGCGCAGGCTGTGTTCCGGCAGGTAACACAGCAGGGCGATGCCCCTGCCTACTGGAACACCATGCCACTGGAACTCTGGACCGTGCCAACGCTCTTGCAGTTCAGGAAGGAACCCAAGACTTTATTCTTCAGTCAATACCTTGGTGCCACCTAGGTTCATTGCATTCTCGCATCACATCCCACCACCATGCCCAGAGCATCCTGTCACATATTGTCACCCCCCTCCTTGATACCCCCAACAACATGTAAAGCGCTGCACTGCTTCCTGGCTAGGTTTGCGCTATATAGAGGCCTACACAGGGTAGGGGCTGAGTGGGCAAGTAGTGCTGTGTAGGCATTTACAGATGTTAATGTCACTGCAGTGGGCCCCACTACATTATCTTCAGGCCCCACCTGTTAGACAATCCTGGCTACGCCTCTGGCGCTATATAAAACCCCAAATACAAATACAAAGGGTTAATTGGAGTTTGGGGTAGAAGACCGATTCTATGATCCCTAGAATGTAATCATGTTGTCCTCTTTTTTGTTTTCAGCCAAATGTCAGGCCCAGTGGTGCATTGCCCTTTAAGTTGAAGGTGTACGTAGATGCAGGGGGCTGCAGAATAAAGGCACCGGCTGCATTCTCTTTCTCCAGTAGCTGCACAAACATAAGTAGCTTGATTATCGAGTCAGGTCACTAGACAAGCCTTACAGGATGGTTGCCCGGAACATTACCCCGGATCACCACGATGGGTTGGGATCAGGATGCTCTCAAAGACACTCTATACAAAGCACACAACCAAATAAGTAACAACTTGATCCAAAACGAACAACATGGAGTTATAAACAATGTAATAACACACAGAAGGATACCAGTACATGTATTATGAAGAATCCTTGAACCTTTACAGTTTTCGTCCATAGCTACCTTTCTTTTTTAACTTTTATTAAAATGTTTATATGGTTATAAAAAAAATAACCTTAAAAAAAAGAAAACGTTTAAAACTGTCAACATTAAAATAAACTGTCACATTAGAAATAATGGTTACACGTGGTGTAAAATAGTGGTGTAAAGGAAAAAAGGAAATGAAAACATAAAAGAATCGAGATTAATTTTGATACACTGATTCAAGATCCAATTCTCAAGTGGCCAACGCAACAACAGAAGTAGTAAATCCAGCTAGACAATGTTTCCAGATGAATTAATTTTCTCCCTGATCTAACAAACCATTGAACCTTCTAAAAAAAATTCCACCTTAATCCATGAACCGCAGAGCAATAGACCAACAGATGCTTAAGGCCTTCGTATTGCTCTTTATCCTGACAGAACCTAACCTATAGGATGCCCACTCTTCCTGCATCAGCCCAAATCGGACTAAAACTCTGTTAGTGAACACAAGGTGCCATTGGAGCCTAAGAAATAAGTGCCTAGTACTGGTGCCAGGATAGATTACCAGAAAGGGGGATAATGTCCCCAACCTCTTGTGGTTCTCCTGCAGGTGACACAGTGAAACACCCTGGTGGAAAGCTCCAACAGTGTGTATCCAATCGGGTTTATAGAAAGCATGTTTTGCTTTGGTTGGATTCCCCATCACCTCACTCGTAGTACAACCACATTCAATAATTAAGGCTGTACACAACTCATCGAAATCTGGCAATACTCCACATCCATTTTCCAACAAAATGTCTTTCAGATCCACAAACAAAGATCCCTCGCTGGGCAACAACATGTTCCTATGGAGTAAAAGCCACTTCCACTGAGCTCTAGCTTTCAAGGAAACTTTGCCCAGTTCATATAGCATTGCGAGGAGAGGGACGGAGACAGGGACACGAAAGACTTTCCTCCAAATCAGGGCATCAAGTACACGTAGGTACTCCAAGATAGTAAGATTGTACATTTATATTCCATATAGGATCAATGGTACAATTTTCCCTTTGTAAAAATGAATGTAAGGCAACATGGAAAATGTACTGAAGTGCGAGTCCACCCTGCACAGCTGATTTGCCATGGCAGTGGCACGAATTCTCAGCCAGGACCGCAATTTCATTTGGTTTATTTTTGAGGTTACAAAGAAGCCCAGATAAAGAAGGGTGTCAGTCATATCAACAGGCTCAGACCGAATCCGGCAACTAAAGGGAGCTTTCTTTTTCCGATTAGTAATTTGCATAAACTTTGACTTCGTAGAGTTGATCTTTAGGGAGTGTGTATCAACAAAATTAGAAAAGCCATTGAGTAAACGCTGCTGGCCTACGGAGGTACAGTCAAAGAGAAGAAAATCGTCGGTGTAAACCAACCATATCGGTCTTATGTTATGCAGCTTGGGAGAAATAAAACCTTCAGGTTTCAGATATTCGCCAACATCATCCATGTACAAGTTGAACAAACAGGGGGCCAGGACGCAGACCTGCCTGACCCCGGAGAGGTAGAGATCGAACGGTGCAAAAAACCATAATTATTCAAAAGGACTTGAATGCTAGAATTGTCATTTAGGCCAGTCATGAATCTGAATAGACCATTAGGAATAACTCACACATTCAATTTATACCACAATAAACTGCGGTCAACGGCATCGAAGGCTGCTGTAAGATTGATGGATGCAAGATAAACAGAGTCATTATTCTTTCTCCATGAAAAATGTTGGATGCAGTTAACCATAAGACCATTTAATGATGTACCCATATTTCTTCGGAAGCATGTCTGCCATTTCTCAATACGCCCAGATTTATATGCTCATGATTCCAAGTGCTGAAACAGGATGGTGGTAAAACCCTTGCGCTCAGCATCAAGGATCGCAATCGGTTAATAATTGCAGGGGTCCGATCTACCACCCTTTTGTAAATTGGGATGATTTGCGCCTGGGACCAAGACAATAGAAAAAGTTCGGCGTTGACCATATTGGTAAACAAAATGGTCAAAATAGTCTCCCAAGTTACTGGGTGAAATTTAAATAAGAAGTTCGAAAGCTTGTTCGGGCCAAGGGCCCATGAGGAACTATTCCCATTAATTATCTTCAGAACTAGCTCATAGTTTATGTCGATGTTATATGCATTGTCACTAGTGACGGAGGCTTCACTCGCACTGACTGAGCACAGTCTGATCAGACTGTGCATAGAGTGACTTAAAATGGGATACCCAGTCTTTCTCTGAAACTGCATTTACCAATTGACCTGATTGCATAGAATACAGGTCATTAATAAGCATCCAAAAGGCCTGTGAATTTTTGTTACTCAGGACAGTCAACATGATATGATATGGCATTTGTAACGCGCCTATACACAAGTGTTTCAAGGCGCGACGAGGCGGGGGGGGACAAGGGGAGACAGACAACGATCCTACTAGGCCAGGTGTCATTCAGATCGCGCAAGTGCAAGGGTAGAGGGGAAGGGAAAGTGCAAGGGGGAAGTGGAGAGTGGAGAGTGCAGTACATGGTTAATAGCATACAGGATAAATAACAAGGGCCAGCTAGTGGCAAGTGCGAGATAAGTGCAGACAAGTGCTGGGAAGGGGGGCTGTAGGGATACAGACACAGTCAGACACAGTCCTGCAGTGCAGGGGGTAGCCAGGGAGGCAGTGCAGGGGAGAGTGGCTGGGCCAAGGACCGGGATCGGTGAGTGGCCCAGTTGCAGATTCAGTGCAGGTTCAGAAGTTTAGCAGGGGAGAGGGGGAGAGAAAGCGGAGGCAAAGAGGAAGGTTTTGAGGTGCTTCCGGAACCGGAGATGGTTCTCCTCAAGTTTCAGGGAGGCAGGAAGGCTGTTCCAGAGGGCGGCCCCTGCAGCGGAGAGAGATCTGCCCCGAACTCGTTGTTTGGAGAAGCGGCTGACCCTGAGGGAGTTGGAGGCGGATGAGGGAAGAGTCGAGAAGGAAGATATTTAGGAAGAGAGTTGAAGGTATTTTGGCCCAAGGCCCCAGGAGGCCTTGTGGACAATGCAGAGTAACTTGATCCTCGCAGTCACTGGGAGCCAGTGTAGTGATTTCAGTCCTGGAGAGATACGGTCCCTGGGCTTGAGGCCAAGGACAAGTCTCGCAGTCCTGTTCTGGATGAGTTGCAAAGGGCGGAGAGTAGAGGCAGGCAGAATTAGATAGAGGCTGTTACAGTAGTCCAGCTTCGAGAGAACCAGGGCTCTAGAGACAGTGAGCTTCTGGGGGAAGGAGAGGAAAGGAAGGATACCTCGGAGGAGGTGGAGCTGGTAGTGTGACTTCTTAGAGACATCGGATATGTGAGGGGAGAAGGAGAGTGTGGAGTCGAAGATGACCCCGAGGTTTTTTGCCTTGCAGGTAGGAGCAGGAAAAGGGCCAAGAGAGGCCGGCCAGAGAACTGCAGGGAAGGAGGGAGTGGGTGTGCTGATGAGTAGAATCTCAGTCTTACTGGCATTAAGGCAGAGGTCGTTGGCGGCACACCATTCCTGGATAGCCGAAAGACAGTCAGAGATGAGGGAAGGAGAGGCCGAGGGTAGCCTGAAAATGAGCTGGGTATCATCCGCATAGCACTGAAAGTTGGGGCAGAGAGCGGCGATGCGGTGGGCGAGGAGTGCCAGATACTGGTTAAACAGCCAAGGAGAGAGGTTAGATCCCTGGGGGACACCACAGGTAGAGAAAAAGATGACAGAGAGGAAAGGACCCAGTTGGACCTGGGAGGGTCGATTGGAGAGGAAACAGGACAGCCACGCCAGAGCCTGACCACTGATACCCAGGTTATCACGGAGACGGTTGAGCAGGATGGTATGGTTGACGGTGTCAAAGGCAGAAGAGAGATCAAGAAAAATGAGAACACATGGGGTGTTAGAGTCAAGATTCAAGAGCAGGTCTTCACGGATGTTCAGGAGAGCAGTTTCCGAGCTTCTGGCAGCTCTGAAGCCAGACTGATGGTCATGAAGACTACCAACAGATTCAGCGTGGAGATTAAGCTGGGAGATGGCCAGTTTCTCCAGGAGTTTGCCCAGGAAGGGAATGATAGAGATTGGGCGATAGCAGGGCAGGAGGGGTCGGAAGAAGGTTTCTTAAGAAGGGGGTGCACAAGGGAGTGCTTGAGAGGGGATGGGAAGACTCCAGAGGCGAAGGAGTGATTGCAGGAGTCAGCAAGGGCAGGAGCCAAGGAGTCGATGTGGTCCTTGATAGTTTTGGAGGAATAGGGGTGGACCTGTTTTGACGAGACTTTCATAGATCGGACTTGTCTCGAAACCTCGTCAGCAGAAAACAGGGGAAAGGCAGAGAAGGAGAGAGGAGGTGTGGCTGCAAAAGGGCCAGAGGTAGAGCAGGGAATAGAGGGGTGGGAGGTGATTGGAGGAGAGTGAGGACAGGATGTTCTGAGTTTTTGAGATGAAGTGAGAGGCCATTGGCGTGCAGAGGGCCTGGGAGGGGACAGGAGAGGTAGAGACTGCAGCAGGGCTGGCCAGCTCCTTGCAGATTTTAAAGAGTTCAGCCGAATTATTAGATGCCGCAGAGATGCGGGCTTGGATAAGGGCTCTCTTCTTAGTGAGAACGGAGAGCCGGTATTGCCTTTGGAGCAGGCGGCAGGCCAGTTTGTCAGAGAATGCACATGAAGCACGCCATTTCCTCTCTGCCACCCTGCACTTGCGTTTAAGGGTGACAAGATCTGAGTCATACCAGGAGTTACATTTGGCTTTGGGCTTCAGGCGGATTCTCATGACAGGGGCAAGGATATCAAGAGTATCAGATATAGCAGAGTGGAGAGTAGAGAGGGCTGTGTCAGGGTGGGAGTCAGCCGAAGGGGGAGGAGGGGGCGAGAAGGTGGCAGCGAAAGCCTCAACTGACACGCGCTTCATGGGTCGGATGACCGAGAAGGAAGGTGGCAGTGATGAGGGTGGCTTTGCCTGTGGGGTAGGGAGGGTGAGGTGGGAGGAGAGGAGAAAGTGATCACTCCAGGAGAGAGGAGTGGAGAGAGGGACAGAGAGGGGAAGGTCAGGAGAGATCAGAGCATCGAGAGTGTGCCCTGCAGAATGGGTCGGCCCAGACGAGAGAATAGAGAGTGAGAGAGAGTCGCAGAGGTCACGAAAGAGTCCAGAGGGTCCACAGGAGGCATCCAGGTGGATGTTGAAGTCTCCAAGAAGGAGGAGTTGAGTGGTTGAGGACAGGAGTGAGGAGGAGAGGTCCGCCCACTCGGAGAGGAAGGAGGAAATTTGACCAGATGGCCGATAGATAGTGTCCACGGTAAGGGAATGGCTAGGAGAGAGAGAGAGTCGGCAGACAAGACATTCAAAAGAGGAGTAGGTCTGCGTGGGAGTAACAGTGGCAGGAATCCACTCAGGGAAGATAAGGGCCACACCCCCTCCAGCACGGTTGGGCCTGGGCACGGAGAGGATCTTGTAGCCGTCAGGTAGGAGTGTGTCAAAGCTCGTGACGGAGCTGGCCGTGAACCATGTCTCAGTGAGACCGAGGACATCAAGGTCCAGTTCCTCAAGAAGGCGGCAGATATCAGAGGAATGTTTGACGGCAGAGCGAGAGTTAAGAGTAGCAATGTGGAGAAGGTTGCCATCTTTGAAGGACTTCCGGGGGGGGTACAGATCAGGGGTACGCCCTGCGGAGGTGAAGAAGGAGCATGTGAGGGGGCAGCGAGGGAGGGTAGAGGCAAGGTAGTAGAGGACAGAGGAGGGGGGACAGCAGGAGAGGAAAGGAAGTTGATGAGGCGCGGGAAGCGTCTATCAAAGAGGTGAAGGTTGGCCTGAGGTCCCTGAACCAAGACAGTCCTATTAGCATAGACATTAATGATGGCCTTAGAGGAGTGGAAGGAGGCCAAGAGGACGTCCCAACGGGTGCCACCATTAATGGGAGAAGAGGAAAAAGGAGAGAGCACAGAGACCATGTGAAGGGTCCATAGGTCAGGTGAAGGCACGAAAAAGAGGATGTCAGTGAGAGTTTCCTTGGAGGAGGCATTAGTGCAGGTGTCAGCGATAGAGAGGCCTGGGTTGGAGACCAGGAAGTCCTTTTTAAACTTTTTCCTACCAGATTTAGTGAGAAGAGCAGGATAGTCAATGGAGAAGCAGTTAGAAAAGATAGGAGAAACAGAGAGCACCATGGACTAGGAGGGAGTGGGGGGGGAGACAGGATGAGCGCAAGAGGACAGGAAGAGAGCGGCAGCCCTAGTTAACCACAATTTAAGAACACAGTGAACACAGTGATGCATATAAGGTACCAGTGGAGAGGCCACCTAAGTTTGAGAATCCTGCAAGGGGAGAAAAACCCTAGTTTACCACAATTTCAGAACACAGTAATGCGTGTAAGGTACCAGTGGAGAGGCCACCTAAGTTTGAGAATCCTGCAAGGGGAGAAAAAACCCTAGTTTACCACAATTTCAGAACACAATGAAGTGTAGAGTATAGACACCCTGCGAAGGAGTGAACAGGTGGGGGGGAGGGGTGGGGCGGGCGAGCAGGTGGAGTTCACAAGATGGAGCGGTGGAATGGCGCCTGGCGTCCCCTGCGGACACCTGCAGACACAATGGGAGCCGCAGCCATAGGAGCCGCCCTTTGCCTAAGTGGCCCTTAGCCGAGGGGGGCTGCCGGGCAGGGGGCTGCCCAGGAGGGAGTAGTTATAGGCAGAGGGAGAAGAGAAAGTGGAGGGGGGTGTGGACGGGCAGGGAGGCGGGAAGGGAGAGGCGGACCAGGAAGTGGGAGGGGGGTGCAGGCACAACAACGCGCTCAGAGCGCAAGAAGCAAATTAACAAAAATAATTTCACAAATTCACTCACAGGCAGGGCTTCCCTTGGCCTGCAGTTCCCTCCGGGCTACCGGCGACTGCTCTCTCCAGCTCCGCTGAACAAAGAAGCGAGCGGGGGGAGCAGCCGTTGAGTAGCCCAGAAGGGAACCAGCCAGTCAGCCAATCAGAGGGGGGGGTGGGCGGGCAGGGAGGCGGGAAGGGAGAGGAGGACCAGGAAGTGGGAGGGGCCTCAGCATCGGCTTGGCACCCAAGGGCATGACTTCCGTGCAGCCAATTTCTATAGGAGTTACAGGCTTTTCTGACCAGGACACCTGTCTCAGTTAAAGGAAGGGTCATATTGTTCTGTACCTGTCTCACAGCCCTTCTCGTTTCTCTTTTCCTAAGAACAAGTTCTTCATTATGAGCATGTGTTTGCCTCTTAGATTTTGACCCATTCTGGTTCTTCCAAGATAAATTAGCCACAACAAGCTTGTGTACAAAGCATTCAAAGCATTCAAAATGATCCACCGGAAAGGTGTAAAGCTTCCAATCGTTTCATTGACTCAAGAAGCCAAGGCGGGGTTCCACAAGACTCGACTACCACCGTTGTTCAATACGTTGTCAGTTGGAACGCAACACAAGAGCATCAAAATGAGCCATAAGCATGGATTGGTCGCTAAAATCGGTTGGATTAATTTTCAACAAGGCACATTTCTCCAGTACCCAGGTGCCTACAAAGATGTGGTAAATTATGGAGATAGCAAGCCCATTAACCCAAGTAGAGTTGGGTGCAATGTCTCCAACAACAGTCCCATTCAAAGGAGACAGACCCAGACCGGTTAGACCTTCAAGCCACTTAATCCCATTAATGAGTTTGAGATTTTGATGACCCCTCGAATCCTCACCATCACACAAAGGGTGGCAATGGATACAATCCGAGTTTAGGTCACCCAAAAGTATAATATGTCCACCAGGGAAGTTATTAACCCACTCGTTCACAAACTGGATGATAAGATCTAATTCGTCGGACAGTGGAATTAGACTGGAATGCCAATACACATTGAGAATTAGCAGTTGGAAATAGCTCTCTCCACGGATTGTGACGTGTGTGGCCATAGTACCAAAGCTGATGTCATAGTTATCAACCTCCCTTATTTCAATACAAAATCTCACCATGGTTAAAAGACCACTGTAGGGATGCCCAAGGTCCCCCTGCCGAGCCTCTTGGAAGTAAACAGCATAACCGTCCAGAGCGGGGGAAGTTTGAGCCATGTTTCTTGGAGGGTAATGACAGTATAGTTCCTCAGCCAAAGATCCAACTCGGGACTGTTAAAGTGGTCCTGATGACAACGCGTATTGAATGATAGAAAGGAAAGAAAACTATGCTGATGTGGAGTGGAGAAGGAGGAAGTAGGGTTCCATGTCTTAAAATTGCTGCAAAAATGGCAGTGTATACAAAATATCACTGCAAAAATGCCTTGGTTTTGCCGCCACAATCATTTAAAGGATACGGGGGACAACCCCCGTAACCCCTGTACCCATTATACCATTTAATGGGACAGGGGAAAACCCTTGCAACCCCCGCTCCCCTTAAATGATATAATGGAGTACACCTTTACCGGGTCAAACCACTGCATTTTTGCCACAATTTTTTTTACCAGCGACATTTTTGCTACGATTTTATTACCTGATACCGGAAGTAGTAGAGAGCTCTCAATTTGACACACCCAGCAACGAGGACAATCCCTGCTTTCCTCTGAAACTTTAATTTTCCATTTCAGTGATAAATCTTCCTCCTCAAAAACATCACAACATCCCATGGAATCAACAGAGGTCACACGCCTCCTATCCACGAATGGACCATCCCCTGCAAACCTTTTTTCCGTAAAAAGGTAACAAATCAAAACCCAGCACTCTGAGATTTTCATGGTCCCTAAGGATAATGTCAAACACAATTTTGGACTTCACAAAAATAACTGATCGGTCCATTCTATAAAGATCGATAAAATCAATACTTTCCAAGTCCTTAGAAGAAATGACAGACAAGGCTGGAATCTCACTCAGAAGGCGAAGAATGTTCTTTCGGTTCAACAACAGAGATCCAGTGTCTAAAATAAGACTTTCCATTAGAATTCCGAAGGGATGGCTCGATGCATATTCCTCAGAGCTCTGACCAATCTTCTGGTGGCCAAGTACCTGGGGACCCCTTGGGCCAATGGGCAAACGATCGAATAAGCCACCCTCATGAGTACTTATCCGTGAAGGGCCATATAAGGCATCAAGTAGGTTTGATTGATGCCCCATGCTAACTACCTTCGGCTCGTTGCCGTGGGTCGGTGGTTGTGGACCCAACGACAGGCTCGTAGGGAGACCACCGTTGTTAAGAGAGAAACTCAAGCCTTGTCTTGGTACACAAATAGGAGCGGGGCTACCTTCCGAGGCACTACTCAGCAAAGAGCCACCAGGAACGGAAATAGCTTTTAATGCTTCAGGAGGAGTTACAGCCCCATTCAAACAATCCAGTGTCAGCAACGGAAAGGATACCTCGTGAGCCCGAGACGCACTGCTGGTACAGGGCGTGGGTAGTTAGTTGATAACGCATGAATCAGAGGATGATGTGATTTTGGGGACATTAAACAAAGCGGCTTTCACCGCAGGCTGGGCAAAGAGTGAGCGCAAGAATTTGCGTGAAGTCTGTTTATTAGACTGATTGAGATGTCAATTTTTGAGCTTCTTTGCTTGTGTAGCACAGATCCTGTGTCTCAGGGGTGGGTTAAGGAGGACAGAAACACCAGTAACCAAGGGTTGATTGAATGCGCCTCGATTAATCAAATCATCTACACAGATAACCTCTGCATTTGATGCGGAACCCCGACTTTGCAAGGACTGTGTTTCCGTTGATGTGACTAAATGGTTCAATATTATGGGGCGGGGGGCTTTTTGGTTGCAAGAGGTACTGGCATTGGTGGATTGCAAGTCAGCAGGAACGAGGAGTTGATTATCCACTTCTAAGTGTGCGTCACCATATTGCAAAGTTAGCCCGGCACAAGAACCCTGCTCAGGCTCCACTGAGCTAGCCTGATCCTGTGAGACGATTACCGTATCACACGAAACGGGCCGCATAGAATTTGAAAATTGTGACGGAGCTTTCTTATGTTCGAACGAAAATTCTTTAGCAGCAAGATGCAAGTTTATATTGTCGAATTTGAACAGCAGAGATTCCAAGAGAATGGGATTAGATTTAGTTTCCCGCTGAAAACCTTCATGAAGAGAATCCAAAATGCAAACTACTTGGTTGATTTTAGCCAAAGGTTCATCTTGGCTGTCCCCACTACGATCCTCAATTCTTCTCCAGGCTGCAGGGAGCCTTATAGGGGCTAAGGGAGGCGGCATGGAGTCGATGATGATGCAGAAGAGTCGAGCCAAGAGGATAGTACTGATCCCGATCAGACAAGACACAAAATTCAAGTCCGAGGGAGTCTCCATTGGGCTCAGATCGATTGGAGCCATGTGAGGGATGGGGGCAAGAGGCAGGGACTCACGGACCAAAATACCACCCCCGACATCAGTAGGTGCTAGAGCAAGAGGTATGGGGGTATCCACAGTTACCAAGTCATCCACAAGGGGAGGAGCGATAGAACAGGATGCCTGTGACCCTGCTGCTGAAACAATCGTGAAAGAAGTTGGGATCTTTGTGTCTCCTGGCCAACAATGGGCACTAGAAGGTCAGATGATCTTCCTTTCATTGGGAATAAACCACCCGCACTAGGGGAGGGAGGCCGGGGTAAATTCATAGCTGCTAACATTTTGGCATCCGAAATCTGGGCGTGATTGGTTGGCATCATTGTATTACCACTTCTTAGGTCCTACATGAGCTGAAGCAGAAATACGCCCTCTTAATTGTGGGATTACACTCGCCAACTGTAAGCGAGCAGCACAGAGAGCCGCCTGTGAAATCCCCAGGGGCGGGCAATCAGGCTACAATCAAATAGGAGGGGAGAAGCGAGCGGACCAAGTTCAGTCAATCAATCAGACTCACCCGTGATCCGGATGACCAGAAAAACCAGGACGGCCAGTGCGGATTGCGCTGACTGCCTCAACTCTGTACAACTCTGCTCCGCGGTTCCAAAGGGTTTAAGTATCCAACACCTCCTCGCGTTCTCACTTTGGATAGAAAGCAAAGAAACACTCTCCACAGTACTGCGCTGAGTGCCTTAACTCCGCACAACTCCGCCTAGCGACCTTTAACTTTGCAGCCAGGAGTCAGGAAAACCCCTGAGCAGGCCCTGTGCATTTCGTAAGTCCTCAGGTCCTCCCTAAGGAATAAAACACCGCAATCTAAAATCCAGCAGGGCCTTGCAACGACAAAGTGGTCCCACTGATGTCTGAGTGCAAGTGCCTCCAGCAAGCTGGCTAAGAGGCTCGCAGAATGGGGTTGGGTTAAAGACATTTGTATTGGGCTAATCAGGATGAAAAGAGTAGAGGTTTCCATATGGAGAGCAGAGATGTAGCACAATGCCCTTCCTGCACACCTGAGACAGCCTTTCTGTTGCAGAGCCAAATTGCCTGCCCTGCTTCTATATCCTGCCATTCCTCTGCACCCAGAGACCAAGCTCCCAACAGGTAGATGGCAATGCATTGCACAGGGAAACAAACCCCTGCTTGCATTTCTCGCTCCATGCATTAACACCCACTTTAAAGGCTCGCATTTGCTGCTTGCAAGAGAGATGCACCGCACTCTAAATTATTATTTTTGAATTTGAAACAAGCCCGCTTGCCCATATATATTGTGCTGAGCCAGACTCGCACTTTTAACACACCTGGGTTCAAGCCAGTAGCAAATCTCTCTCTTCCAGAATATGACTTCCAGGGCCAGGATAGGCTAGTGCTGAATTGATGGGGGCAGGGGGGCAACCAACAAACTGTGTTCATCCTGACTCCGATGGGGAGGCTACTAAGAACAACATGATTCCAGTCATCCTGCGTGGCACCAAATATCTACTTGGTATCCTGCACCCAGCCGGGCACCGTTCCTGCCTGTAATGCATTGAGACGAATGCTGGCGTTGCTTTGGAAGTCAAGCAACTAAGGTTGGCATCCAGAAGCTTGCCCAGAATGCCTGTTGTGTCCGGCTTGTAGGGTTTCGGTGTGTTTGACCGCATTTTTGTTGATCGCAGCAAACTGACCGCAATTTATCTGCTCGGGGTCCAATTTAAACACACATGCATTTTCTTTGTTGGCCCCCCTCCTCCAGTTTTAAGGAAGCGGGGGACATCACTGCACCCCTGAAATTGCTAAATATCCAACACGAGGGACACCCCCCGCAACCCCTGCTCTCCAGGGTTGGTATTTTGCAATATATACAACAAAATTGCCCCAAAGGCCAAATCACCTATGCAGAATTCCATCAAAAAGTCATTAGGTCAATTGTTTTAGGTCAAATAAACTAATACCGCTTGTTGTAGAAGTGCAACACTAGACTAAAAAGTGGTTTCAGGGTCTGGCATGAGAACACGCAGCAGATCCCTCTGACAGGAAGCTTAAACCAAGCATCACCAGGCGCCAGAGTGTTTGAGACATCCAGGGACTGGTTTAGCTCCTGCAGATGAATATAGTCATGAGGTGCTGACCACAGAAGTAGGGTTTTGTGAGTATTGGCCTGTGAATCGGGCTTGTGAGAAGCACTGGTACTGAGCCCAGAAGAATCAGCACCATGGACAGCAATTACTGCAAACTCAGGCCTTCTGAATGTCAAAACCCTCAAGAAAGCGATGTACAGGACAGGCAAGGGAATTCTGAAGTCCAGGTGCAAAAAGAAAAGTGTTGTTCTGTGGAGGAGCAACACTTTGGTTAAAAGTATCGCATTCTGTGAAAGAAAGAATGTGACTTAGTGACTTAAAAGCCTCGACCCATGCCTGTGCCGAATGTAGCAACTGACAACTGCTGTGTTGACCATACACTGCAAGAGCATTCTCCTTGCAGAGCCCTACTTTTGCATAAAAAGGAGTTAAAATACAGCAGCTGTGAGGTGTAGGTAACATCTTCTTTCACAAGTTTTTCCTGTATAAGCTAAACCTTTCTTGGAGGATGACAACTTCCCGCCAATTCTTCCACCCACCTAAGAATGGTGTTTCTGGAAACTGGAGGGTAGAATGCCTGGTTTCGACAGTACCTTTCTTCCAGGCTCAGAATCAGGCACTTATACTACAGTGTGAGAAGCGCTTTTCCAATCATAGTACCGGAAGTACAGTCCATATAGGTGGGCAAGGTAGCCCACCTGCCTGGTCCCAACCTAGCTCCTAAACCAGCCGGGCACACTGTCTGCCAAACAAGCAACTGCAGCATAACATTGAATTATTGAGCCCATTGGCAGCATTCCTTCGAGCCGATTGGTGGAGAGGGATCCATGCATCCCAGGAAGGATGCTCAAGGGCAGAGGCGTTGCTAGGGGGGCGGGTTTAGGGGGGGCTATAGCCCCGGGTCTTTTGGTTGTAGCCCTGGATAGAATCTCAGGGGCTACAACCAAAAGGCTAGCTAGCCCCGAGTCCCGACAGCCCTGACATTAGTGTAGCCCAGGATCATTTCCACACCTAGCAACACCCCTGCTCGAGGGCCCTGATGAACCTTCTAAAAATGTAATTTCTAAAGCGGGATTATTTAAACCCAGGTGGGATCGTCTTTTTACTCTGCTAGCTAGTTGCAGTAATAAAACAGTTTAGTTAATCTCATACTTGGACACTAAACTAACTTGACAAGCTGCAATCCATCTTTCATTGTATTTCGCATCCCCCCTACCACTGCCTGCAGAACGTAGGATTCGACACTCAACAGAGGCTACCGGGAGTCTTCTTAACCTCTCAAACCCTTCTGGGTACATGGCTTGCATGGATCTCGGATAGACTATCTGCTTAAAGTCTTAGACCCTAGAGCAAGATCTGCCCACTTATCTCTGTCCAAAACTGTGCCTCACTGGCCAGGGCCACACTTGGGGCAAGAATAGACTATTGTGGCAGCCTTTTGGCAGGTATTGCACAATGCAACCACTCCAAGTTAAAAACAATTCCAAATCATGCGGTCCGGATAGTGCCAGGTCTTCAAAGGCGGTAATCATGAAACTGCCGCACCATTGGCTCTGGATTGCACACAATTTAGGCGGCTCTCTATTGTTCAGAACTGTCTGTTTGTCGAGTCTCCCGCCTATCTGAAACCAAGACTGAATATGTATCGGAAAGGGCGGGTGCTCCGATCAAACCATTGCAACTTGCTATTGATACCGCACGTCAACTTGGAGCGAGCAGGAGGATGCTCCTTTGATTACCTTGCCCCTAAATTGTGGAATGCCGTGACTCGTCCTCTGAGGCTCCGCACGTCAACCTGGAGCGAGCAGAAGAATGCTCCTTTGATTACCTTGCCCCTAAATTGTGGAATGCCGTGACTCGTCCTCTGAGGCTCCGCACGTCAACCTGGAGCGAGCAGAAGAATGCTCCTTTGATTACCTTGCCCCTAAATTGTGGAATGCCGTGACTCATCCTCTGAGGCTCCGCACGTCAACCTGGAGCGAGCAGAAGAATGCTCCTTTGATTACCTTGCCCCTAAATTGTGGAATGCCGTGCCTCATTCTCTGAGGCTCCGCACGTCAACTTGGAGCGAGCAGGAGAATGCTCCTTTGATTACCTTGCCCCTAAATTGTGGAATGCCGTGACTCGTCCTCTGAGGCTCCGCACGTCAACCTGGAGCGAGCAGAAGAATGCTTCTTTGATTACCTTGCCCCTAAATTGTGGAATGCAGTGATTCATCCTCTGAGGCTCCGCACGTCAACCTGGAGCGAGCAGAAGAATGCTCCTTTGATTACCTTGCCCCTAAATTGTGGAATGCCGTGCCTCATTCTCTGAGGCTCCGCTCGTCAACTTGGAGCGAGCAGGAGAATGCTCCTTTGATTACCTTGCCCCTAAATTGTGGCATGGCCTGCCTCTTTCTCTGAGGCTTAAGACCACCATTGATGCTTTTAAGAAACAATTGAAAACCTTTTTTTACATAGTCTCAGTGATTGGTGCTGCTTCTGCTGCCATGGCGTGTGCCCCTGTTGTTTTATTGTTTTTTTTTATTTCTGTCTGTATTTTATGTGATTTTATTTCCATGTCCTCTCTCCCTTGTTTTATCTAGTTGTACTTGCCTATTGGTTTTAACTTGTGTTGTTTTTCCTGTGTACGCTGCTAACGCCCGTTTACCTTAGGGGGTTAAGCCGCTTTACAGATATATGTTATGTTATGTTATGTTATGTTATGTTATGTTATGTTAAAGGTAATTATAAGGCACACCGTCACCAATAAAGTTGGTTCCGCAGGCGCTCTGGTGGATCTGAAAACAATAAGGAGGACGGGTAAGGTTAGTGGGGTGGAGCGGGAGTAGGAGAGTGGGAGAGGTGGTGTGCTGTTGGCGGCTTCAGCTCGGTATTCACCGGGTGCTGGGCTTTGGTGCAAGTATTGGATCGGTCGAGACCTCGTGTGCTGTAGGTGCTGTTTGTGTTGTTGATACAGTGTGGTAAAGTGTGTGCGGATTTCTGGGAGAGAGATGGTTGTGTGAGTTTTATGTGGGTTGAGTATGCAAAGATTTGAAGGCTGGGTTAGTGGGGTCTGTATTCTGATACTGTATCCGGATTCTGATACTTCTGGTTCTGCTTGAGCTGTATCCCTGTGGGTGGGGTGGTTGCTAATTCCCTATAGGCCGTCTCGCTGTGGTGTGTAATGGTGCGGCACTGTCCCCGCTGTAGCCTAGTGAGTGTTATATCTAGCGATAGGTAAGTCTGAACCTTTCCTTTGGGTGTGGAACAGAGGTTGGTGCTACCTATTCTCTTGCTATCTATTGTGACAGGGGTCCATTAGGGCTTGGAATGGTTCAGGGTCCGTGCGCTGTTGATGAGGCGTCCTAGTACTTCCGTCTCCGTCAGCCTGTGTATTCAGTCGTTAGTTTCCTATCATGACTATCTTTCAGTTAGTCCTTTGGTGTTCCGAGGGGTGACATCCTAAAGGGCTATATATATAAATAAATAAATAAAGAGAGAGAAATGGGAACCACCGCCCAGCCAATTCCTGACAAACTTTTACAGCAGAAGACAAAAGAGCAGACGGCTGCAGAATGGCAGGGGACAGGAGAGAACGATTTGTGTTCGAGAAAGAGGAAGGTGGCTTTATGGAAGGGCTGCAATGGTTTTGCTTGGTCCGGAAAGGATCTGGGTCTACGATAATGTTGGGACTCTGGGCTAGCTAGCCTTATGGTTTTGGCCCCTCGGGTTCTATGCGGGGCTACAAACAAAAGACCCGGGGCTATAGCCCCGTCAGCCCCCCCCCCTAGCAAAGCCTCTGGGCAGGGTTAAAGGAGGCAGGATTTTCTTCCGAGTTAGAGGAAGGCTGGGTTATGGCAGTTCTGTGACTATCCTGCAAGAGTGCATTGTTAGTTCTGTTCATTGTTTTTTTTACTGTGCCAAATCACTACTGTAGAGGTTTTAGGGCATCTGGGCTTGTCCGTAGCATGGCGTATTGTGCCCCAGCCAGGGGTATTAAGGCAGCCTGTGGAAGGAACTAGTTAGCAGGGGAAGATAAGAGGATTGAAAAGAAGGAAAGGGAATACCTGCTATGAACAAATGGGAGGCAAGCAGCGGGGACACGTTTTTATAATAGCATAGACACATGTCTGCCCTGTTACTTTACAGAAGTACTGGAGCTTGCATTAAATAAAGAAGGTGTCGGCCATTTTGATTGTAGCAGCCACTTAACTTCAATTTCTCTCTGGTCCTGTTGATCCCAACATCATAGGGGTGGCAGGCACAGCTTGGGGCCATTGTCGGCGTGCAATACGAGGGTCTGCCGCTCTGCTCCGACAGTAGTCTGAAGCATTTTAGACACACAGCTGCCACCTTATACCCAATATGACCTAACCCGGCAAGGCCTGATTGCTGTTCCTGCATAGCTCTCAACGTTTTGTCACTCCATGGCGGGTGAAAACACCCGATTTTGCTTTTGGTGGGTGAAAGCCCTTTCATTTACATGGAAGGGTCAGTAGCTTGACGGGCAGAGGCTTTGCTAGAGGGGGGGCTAAGGGGGCTATAGCCCCGTATCTTTTGGTTTTAGCCCAGGATAGAAGCTCAGGTGCTACAACCAAAAGGCTTAGCTAGCCCTGAGTCCCGCCAGTCCCGACATCAGCGTAGCCCCTGATCTTTTCTAGACCTAGCAACACCCCATGTTGGCGGGTGAAAAACTGCCAAAAGCGTGTAAGTTGAGAGGTATGTTCCCGGTTGTTGTGAGATCCTGTGTTCGCAGTCCAGCTGGAATGCAACCCGAAGTCGCCTATTGCTGATGAAATTTATACCCAACAATAACTCCTCGAGTACTGCCCGACGAGACGTCTTAGATTCCTATGAATTAAGGTCAGGGCACCCAGGGCCTCAGTACGCTGCCACGCTCGCACTTAAAACAGCTCTCAACTGCTTTGATTAATTCTGGGTATGAACGTTTACAGGCTTATTTGCCCCCCTCAGAGAATCTGTTGGAGCGGACCCCCGCTGTATCTGATTATGCAGCTGGGGTCCTGTATTTCGTCCTTCGGCGTCAGTTCAACAGGGTTGTCATGGGAACCGGTGCCTTTCCTGAGTTCCCGTTCCAACATCCGCTCAGTGCGGATAAGACTTCTGGGCCACTGCCATCCGCGCATGCGTGGTGACGAACAAGAGGCCCTTGGAGGAGCTAAGATACTGTAAGCCAGGGGTGCACAACTGATTTTGCCAAAGGGCCGAATGTACCCTACATGCTGCCTATAGTGGGCCGAAAAGTAAATGTGGGCGCGGTAGGCGGGGGAGTGGCAGGAGTATTTTTCAACCCTCAATTTTTATTAAACACATGGAAAAAGAATACATGTTTAGGTGTGCCGGTCTTTATTTGTATTTCAAACGTACGAGGCGTGTGCTGCATGTGCGGCTGCACTTGGCCCCGCGCATGGTAGGGCCCTGCACTGAGGGGACCGTTGACTCCCTCTTGCAGGCGGCAGCGTGGGCCGTGTGCTCAGAGTACCTGAACTCACAGGCGGCACACACTGCAGCCTGCATGATGAAGCTGGCCGGAATATCTTTCAAAAGCGGCTGTTCTCAGGTTTGGCTCCCTGTTCCTTTGTATCTCGTTTGAGGCAACTTGTCATCTATCAACATCCTGCTGCGACTCTGTAGAGACAAACACCCCCCCCCCCCCGACCCCTATTTGGCCCAATAGGCGCAGGGGGGCCTCAGAAGCACTGCTGATCACTTTCTTTCTTAAAGCAGAGAGTTTAAATTGGGTACAATTTATTATTTAAGAGACCATTGTTGTGTTAAGAACTGCAAAGGGGCATTTTTATTTTGAAAGCACATGCAAAGCAGCAGTTAGCTGCCTACAATCTGTGCCTTCCTACAGCAGAATTAAACATATTGCACAAAATCGTTTTAGCTATTTGCCCTATTTCCATATGTTTATATTTACCCAGCCAAAAAGCAATTAAGTAGAATGGAACATTTTCCTCACATTATATATGAAGCCTGCAAGTGAGCCATGGATATTTACCAAGAATGTGACAAGAGAGGTCGTCATCCTGGAGACTCGAGGGGATAGTTTGCTGGTTCTGGCCCTGCACTGATTTTCAGGGCAAAAGTCAATACATGTGGGTGGACAGCGTCTGCCCACCTTTTTCAATGGGTAGACGCAACCCGGGTTCTGTGTTTTTGAGACTAGCATTAAGTTTGCTTGCTCAAGTGTTCACCTAGTAGGATTTCACACCAGGTTGTCATGTTTCCAATGCAGACGCTTAACCACAAGAACACATCAAAGTGCATGTATCATGTTTGGATTTCATATTCTTTGGAATATTTCATTATAAATTGTTGGGCTTAAAAGGTGGGCACCTTTTATACGTTGCTAGGGTAGTTATTGGAAATTCTCCTCTCAGATTATTTATTTATATATATTTATTTTTTACCATGTTTCGCTGCTGCCTACATAGGTAGTGGTCATTATCTTGTGATGTCACTTCCTGTGATGTCACTTCCTGTGATGTTATCAAATGCAAATGAAGGGGCCCGCACTTAATTTGCTGCACTTGGCCCCGCAAATTCCAGGACCGGGCCTGGTGTTGGGCATGCGCTTGGGTGCAGCGTGAATCGCATAACAGGGTCCTTCCCCTTATACTGCGATCCTAGACTGATGTTCGTCTTGCGCTGCCGCGCTGACTGTTCTCTCTGCTCATCCCTCTTGCTGACAGTCCTGTCTTCTCTGTAGTCTGACATATGAGGGAGCTTTAAGCGGGTCCGTCGACCGAAACCAAGGACGTCTGGTGCTTGTGCAGTCATGCAACGAGGGGTTGCATTGTATGCTCGCAGGATTTGAGTGATGGCCTCCACCGAAGTCTGCTTATTACCATATTCACCACAAAATGCTTTCCTCCTTGCGTGCATGAATCGCCGCAGCTCTCCATGGGCATGGGGTAGTCAAGCGTGACCCACCTGTGTTAAAATACTAGGTGTTCTGCTATAATGAGCCAAAACAAAAAGTTGATGGCTGGAAGGTTTTGAATAAATCATAACCACGGGCACAGCTCTGGGCAATCTTACAGGCCTTTGTTTTTCAGCCTGTGGGAAGGGGAAAGACCATATGCAAATCAGGCTTGGTCCCACCCCAAAAGGGGCAGTCCAGTCTGAATTGCTAGGTCATATCCCTTCTGCACGAGACCAGAAGCATCCCCAAACATGTTTCGACTCGGATGACTAAAGCAAAACCAAAAGCTGACGGCTGGATTGTTTTGAATAAATCATAACCACGGGCACAGCTCTTGGCACCCCGCCAGACCATCGTTTTTCAGCAAAATTCTGGTTGAAGGATAGCTGAAAGCCAAACAACCGGATAATATGGAGCAAAATCTGACACTTGTAGCATAAAACGAGTTTCGCTGAGACTTTGAAACAATGGTCGTAGCGTGGGCCCCAGCGGTGTAGACCGGGATCTCTTTACCGACATTACGAACTCTTGAAGGCCTTTAAGCAGTCCAGAGATCAGATCTTGCTAGGGGAGACTTCCACTGCCGAGTACACCCAGAAGGCCTTGCTAGAGTGAAATCCAACATGGGTGGCAAATGTTGCAATGTATCGAGAGAATGGCTCTAGGCCCAGCTGGTGGTACTCGACCATGAAGTCCAGCTTGGGGAACACGTTAGTGGCTTTCAGTTGCTCAACGTTGATCAATTGTGTTCTCAATGCTTCTGTGATATGGCACGGAGGTAGCTCCAGTGGGAAGCTAAGACACACCCTGTGATGGCAATAGGAGGGCCTGGAACCTGATAGGTTGTACACAGAATTGTCTGGTGCGTGAAGTCCAGTTGAAACCGGACTGACATGATATGATTGGGTATTTATATCGCGCTTAATACCCAGAGGTTTCTAAGCGCGGACCCGGGGATCGAACCTGTGCTGCTCAGTGTCCTCCTGCTTCCAAGGCAAGCACGTTGTCCCCTGACGCCAGGCTATGTTGGGGAGTGAAATGTGTAATTGGGAAACCACAGGACAGCACACTGTTGCACAGTTTTTTTTTAACTAATTACATTTTATTACACCCTTTCTGTTCATTTTTGCCATTTGAGCCACAGTAAAATTATTATTATTATTTAATTCTTATAAAGCACCACCGGCCCAAAATGAAAGCAATTTTGTGCAGAACCTCACAGGTCTTGGGTGAAGTGCCCATGCCATGGTTAGAACCCATGTATCCAGGTTCCAAGGTCATTGAAGAAGCCCCTAGACCACATCGCCTTTTATGCTAGGTGCACGTAGACCCTAATGGAACCGGATTTCTCCTGGTTGTTTGTGTTGATAGTTGACAACTTTGGACAGGTCCGAATTGACCAATGGCAGATGGTCTTTCCAAAGCTAGGTTTGCGCGCAATAAATAGCGGAATAATCGTGGTGCTTCATAACATAGTTGAGAATGCTTGCACAAGGATTTGCTTAGCCCATGTGTAGTGTATGTAATCCAATGGGATTTATAAAGCGCAAACAAAAACCAGGAGGCATCAAGGCGCTAGGTCAGTAGATGCAGACATCCTATTGGTTAATCTAGAGAGAACACAGCAGCTGTCCCCTTGTAGGCACAGTGATGAAGCTGTGGAATTTGGCACATTTGTGCATTTTAAACACTCGGGGGCTTGTTTTGTAGAACGTTCGAACCCCACAGTGGCGACCACCATTGTGTGCACCTACGTACTAGAATGAACGCAATTCCTGGCGGACCCAGGTTTACATTCACTATTTGCACTTTGGTGTGCAAAGAAGTGTAAATGCCTCCTTGCGCTGCGTGCACGGTGAAGGGCCCATGCAATGGATTCCTATGGAATCCACCAGATTTTAGGCGGTGCTTAGGGGTGGGCGAAAATTCTTTTGGTGAAACGGAATGTGCAAAAAAATCGCCAGCAATTCCGTTCAGCCGGCTGGGGGATTCCCCACTGTTTTTTGTGGCGGAAATGGCCTTTTTTGACTAAATTTCGTTTTTTGTGTGGTCCGAAACACACACACAACCGAAATGTCGGCAAAAACCTACATTTAAAGGGGCGAACACCCCTTTCACATAAAAAATGTCGTTTACAAAAAGTGAAATTTTGAGGCAGAAAAAGGTCACGAACTGCCAATTCCGCACTGCGGTTGAAATTGGCAGAATGGGGAAAATTTGCTAGGAATCTGCACATTTTCCTGAATAGAGAAATTAGTCATGTTCGTCCACCCCCACTGGTGCCGGTCTGTAGGAATGTGATGCTTTTCTGCCGCCAATCAGATGCAGGTGGAAAAGCATTTATTTTTGACAGGCGGAGAAGATGGGGGTGGCGGACCCATACATTTTGCTCCGTGCATCTGCTCCACCTGTCAGAAACTCCAACATCTCCTAAACCAGTGAAATATGAGTACACGCATGCGTGAAAGTATTATGCATGATTTCTATTCTGCATTTCATGGTCCAGGGACTTGGAAAAGGGGGAGCCACATAGTCTACATTGGTGAGCGGCTGCAAATATATGGGGTGCACTGAAGTGAGACCATAAGCAAAGCCAAAAGGTGGTGGCTGGAAGGTTTTGAATCAATCATAACCAAAGGCACAGCTCTGGGCAACCCTCCAGACCATCGTTCTTCGCCCGGCAAGCCATTACAGAAGAATAGGAAAGACCTGGTCCCAACCCAAAACAGGGCAGTCCAGCCCAAACTGCTCGGGCACATCCTTTCTGCGCAAGACTGCAAGCAACCTCAGACATGTTTCGGCCTCAGTGGGCATCATCAGTGAGGTGTAGCTTAGCTCTTAAGTCAGAATAACGGAGGGCAAACTGCACCCTCAGTCGCTCATCAGAGAACAGAGACCTCTTAGCAAAGCTGGCAGTCCAGACTTTTACCCCTTAGAGGGTAGGAAATGGGCCAGATCAATACGGCTGGAGCTCAGGCAACGTGTGGCTTGCTAGAGCCTTGCTCCATCCCGAGGTATAGGAAATTCCCAGATCTGTTCACAATCAGCCCATGCTTCAGAAGACGTGGCCCGCAAGACTGAACGCAGAAAGAACCAAAGCATCACTTTCTGTACAAAAGCTGCCCGAATTGGCATGTCTGACTTGCAGTTTACACAACTTCTTTTTGTTAGGGTGAGTAGTGACCAATGAAAAGAGCAAAGTCCAACTTCTATTACTCACTCAAAAGGGTTTCTTACTAAATCGCCATCACAGACATGTGTCAGATTTAAAAATGTGGCCATTTTCATGTTCACAAAATGTTCTTTTATGCAAATCGCCAGGCTTGGGTTCCATGAAGAGATACTGTGTTCCGTGACTGGGCCGGGGGCCATGACCCTCGGTCCTCTCCCCCACAAGGGTGAGAGGGTTCCCAGAGCAAATGTTTTCCATTTCCAGCACTGACCTCTGATGTCTGTCCAGTGACAGCAGCTAGTGCCGGAATTCATGTTCAGTGACTGCACCAAACAACCCAGATTTCTGCCTACCAATCTGCCCGAAGAGCTCAGAACTCTGTCCTGAAACTGCACCTAACAGCTCAGGCTTCCACCCGAAATGGCATCCACGAGCTCCCGATAGTTCCCAGAAACTAATCAAAGAACTCAGGATTCTCCTCTGAAACTGCACCAAAGGACTCAGATTTTGTCCATGAAACTGAAATTAAAGGGCTCAGATATCTTCCCCGAAACTGCATGCTAAGAGTCCAGGGCACATTCTTCTGCTTATCGTCTGCATCATCCAAGGGATCACAAGGGATCAAAAGTGTCCTTTTACAGCTCCCTAGGAATCCTAAGGGATCAAATGTATGTCCTTTGACATCACTTTAGGAATCCTCGGGGATCAAAGTCATCATCCAAGGAATCACAAGGGATCAAAAGTGTCATTTTACAGCTCTCTGTGAATCTAAGGGATCAAATGTTATGTCCTTTGACATCACTTTAGGAATCCTTGGGGATCAAAGTTAGGACCTGTGACATTATCAGGGAATCTTATGGGATCAAAGTCATGGTATGTAGCATCACTGTGGCAATCATAAGGGATCAAATGAATGCCTGAATCATCATCCGAGGAACTTTGTAGGATCAAAGTTATGAACTGTAATAGAACTCCAGGAATCCTGAGGGTTCAGATGTATGTTCTATAACATCACCCAAGGAATCCCAAAAAGATCAAAGTAATGGCCTGAAACATCACCAGAGGAACCTTGTAGGATAACATTTAGGAAATGTAACATAACTCAAGGAATCGCGAGGGATCGCATGTATGTCCTCCGTGGGATTGCATGTATGTCCTCCAACATCACCCAATGAATCCCAAGGGAGTCAAAGTTGTGGCCGATGGCATAACCCAAAGAATTCTAAAGGTCAAAGGTAGGTATGACATGTAACATCGCCTGAGGAATCCTACATTAGCAAAGGTATGCCCTGTAAAATCACCCAATGAACCCACAGGGATCAAACATATGTCCTGTAAAATCACCCAGGCACTGATGCACCAACTAAGTAACATCACACAATGACTAACCTTTCTACCCAGCAGTGGCGTCCCCAAGGGCTTGAATTGCGGCAGCGACAGGATAACCACAGAGGAACTCGGATATTTGCCATGTAACATCGCACACGTTCTCTTATTAACGCTCGTTAGCAGCACCCACAGGCTTAGAATTCTACCAAAAGACCCAATGCAGGGCTCACGTCCCCCTCCTGCAATCTCCCCCTGGGGCTGAGAGACATGTCCATTAACAGAACCCCAGGGCTCAGAGTTGGATTCAATAACATTAGCCAAAGGCCCAGAATTGAACTTCCTAACAGCGCCCAAGCACTGAGCTAGGGTCATGGGTTGGGTTCAGAAGAATACACTTCTCCCTGACCCCTCCTCACCTGTCTTCCCCCAAATCTCTCTTTCTTTTCCTCCTTTCGTTCCATTGTTCTGTCTCCATCTGCCTGTCTTTTCAAAATTCCTCTTTGTGTTCTTCTCCTCCCTCGCCCCTCTTCCTTTACAATACTCGCCTCCCTCATTATTTCCCTCCTCACAACATCTCTCTCTTCATTCTTCCACCATCTCTATTGTTCTCCTCGTCCTTCTTCTCTTTCCATCATTCCCGCACCATTTGAGTCCCTCTCACGTCATCTATCTATTCACTGTTCGGCCCAGTTTAGTTCTCCCCATCTCTTGCTCTTTCTATTGCCCCCCTCACTTTATAGCTTTCTTTGTTGTTAACCAGTATCCGTGCTGTTCCCGCTCCTCACTGTCTCACCGTTTCTCTCTCTCCCTTTTTGTCCAGTTTTTGCACCTGTGGAGAACGACGCCCCCGTTACAGAGGAGAAGGTCAGTGAGCAGGTACTGTGGGGGGCTCTGGAGCAGTTTACACTTTCTTGTGAAGGTTCATATTGGCAAGTTCTAACATGTGAGATCTCTCCTTGCAGATCTCGCTGCCGGGCTCCAGGACTGCTACGAGAAAGGAGATCTCCCCCATGTACTGCTATGTGGCCCTCTACAAGTTCCTGCCGCAGGAGAGCAATGACCTTCCCCTACAGTAAGTTAAGCCGTGGAGACCATCCTGTGGAGTAGGTGCTGGGTCCTTCATCTGAAGTAAGCCATGCACTGGAGAGCTTCCGGCGGAGTGGCTGCTGGGTCCTTCCCCTAAAGTAAGCCATGCAATGGAGAGCTTCCTGTGGAGTGGCTGCAGGGTCCTTCCCCTAAAGTAAGCCGTGCACTGGAGAGCTTCCTGTGGAGTGGCTGCTGGGTCCTTTCCATGCAGTAAACCATGCACTGGAGAGCTTCCTGTGTAGTGGATTCTGGGTCCATTCCCTGCAGTAAGCCATGCAATGGAGACCTTTCTGTGGAGTGGCTGCTGTGTTATTCCCCTAAAGTAAGCCGTGCACTGGAGAGCTTCCTGTGCCGTGGCTGCTGGGTCCTTCCCCTATAGTAAGCCATGCACTGGAGAGTTTCCTGTGGAGTGGCTGCTGGGTCCTTCCCCTAAAGTAAGCCGTGCACTGGAGAGCTTCCTGTGCAGTGGCTGCTGGGTCCTTTCTCTAAAGTAAGACATGCACTGAAGAGCTTCCTGTGGAGTGGCTGCTGGGTTTTTCCCCTAAAGTAAGCCATGCACTGGAGAGCTTCATGTGGAGTGGCTGCTGGGTTCTTCCCCTCTAGTAGGCCGTGCACTGGATATCTTCTGTGGAGTGGCTGCTGGGTCCTTTCCCTGCAGTAAGCCATGCACTGGAAAACGTCGGTGGAGTGGCTACTGGGTCCATTCCCTGCAGTAAGCCATGTACTGGAGACCTTCTGTGGAGTGGCTGCTGGGTCCTTCCCCTAAAGTAAGCCATGCACTGGAGAGCTTCCTGTGGAGTGGCTGCTGGGTCCGTCCCCTAAAGTAAGCCATGCACTGGAGACCTTCCTGTGGAGTGGCTGCTGGGTCCTTTCCCTGCAGTAAGCCATGCACTGGAGGCCTTCCTGTGGAGTGGATGCTGGGTCCTTTCCCTAAAGTAAGCCATGCACTGGAGAGCTTCCTGTGGAGTGGCTGCGGGATTCTTCCCCTAAAGTAAGCTGTGCACTGGAGACCTTCCTGTGGAGTGGCTGCTGGCTCCTTGCCCTAAAGTAGGCCATGCACTGGCGACCTTCCTGTGGAGTGGCTACTGCGTCCTTCCCCTGCAGTAAGCAATGCACTGGAGACATTCCTGTGCAGTGGCTGTTGGCGCCTTACAATGATGTATGCCATGCACTGGAGACCTTCCTGTGGAGTGGCTGCTGGGTCCTTCCCATAAAGTAAGCCTTGCACTGGAGAGCTTCTGTGGAGTGGCTGCTGGGTCCTTTCCCTGGAGTAGGCCATGCACTGGAGAGCTTCCTGTGTAGTGGTCGCTAGGTCCTTCCCCTAAAGTAAGCCATGTACTGGAAACCTTCCTGTGGAGTGGCTGCTGGGTCCTTACCCTAAAGTAAGCCATGCACTGGAGACCTTCCTCTGGAGTGGCTGCTGGGTCCTTCCCCTAAAGTAAGCTATGCACTGGAGTGTTTCCTGTGGAGTGGCTGCTGGGTCCTTCCCCTAAAGTAAGCCATGCACTCGGGAACCTCTGTGGAGTGGCTGCTGGGTCAATTCCCTGCAGTAAGTCATGCACTGGAGAGCTTCCCGTGGAGTGGCTGCTGGGTCCTTCCCCTAAATTAAGCCATGCACTGGAGAGCTTCCTGTGGAGTGGCTGCTGGGTCCTTCCCCTAAAGTAAGCCATGCACTGGAGAGTTTCCTGTGGAGTGGCTGCTGGGTCCTTCCCCTAAAGTAAGCCCTGCACCTGGGAGCTTCCTGTGCAGTGGCTGCTGGGTCATTTCTCTAAAGTAAGACATGCACTGGAGAGCTTCCTGTGGAGTGGCTGCTGGGTTCTTCCCCTAAAGTAAGCCATGCACTGGAGAGCTTCCTTTGGAGTGGCTGCTGGGTCCTTCCCCTAAAGTACGCCATGCACTGGAGAGTTTCCTGTGGAGTGGCTGCTGGGTCGTTCCCCTAAAGTAAGCCATGCACTGGAGACCTTCCTGTGGAGTGGCTGCTGGGTCATTCCCCTAAAGTAAGCCATGCACTGGAGAGCTTCTGTGGAGTGGCTGCTGGGTCCTTTCCCTGGAGTAGGCCATGCACTGGAGAGCTTCCTGTGTAGTGGTCACTAGGTCCTTCCCCTAAAGTAAGCCATGCACTGGAGAGCTTCCTGCAGAGTGGCTGATGGGTCCCTCCCCTAAAGTAAGCCATGTACTGGAAACCTTCCTGTGAAGTGGCTGCTGGGTCCATTTCCTGCAGTAAGCCATGCACTGGAGACCTTCCTGTGGAGTGGCTGCTGGGTTCTTCCCATAAAGTAAGCCGTGCACTGGAGAGCTTCCCGTGGAGTGGCTGCTGGGTCCTTCCCCTAAATTAAGCCATGCACTGGAGAGCTTCCTGTGGAGTGGCTGCTGGGTCCTTTCCCTAAAGTAAGCCATGCACTGACGAGTTTCCTGTGGAGTGGCTGCTGGGTCCTTCCCCTAAAGTAAGCCGTGCACCTGGGAGCTTCCTGTGCAGTGGCTGCTGGGTCCTTTCTCTAAAGTAAGACATGCACTGGAGAGCTTCCTGTGGAGTGGCTGCTGGGTTCTTCCCCTAAAGTAAGCCATGCACTGGAGAGCTTCCTGTGGAGTGGCTGATGGGTCCTTCCCCTAAAGTAGGCCATGCACTGGAGAGTTTCCTGTGGAGTGGCTGCTGGGTCGTTCCCCTAAAGTAAGCCGTGCACTGGGGAGCTTCCTGTACAGTGGCTGCTGGGTCCTTTCTCTAAAGTAAGACATGCACTGGAGAGCTTCCTGTGGAGTGAATGCTGGGCTCTTCCCCTAAAGTAAGCCAGGCACTGGAGAGCTTCCTGTGGAGTAGCTGCTTGGTCCTTCCCCTGAAGTAAGCCATGCACTGGAGACCTTCCTGTGCAGTGGCTGCTGGGTTCTTCCCCTCTAGTAGGCCATGCACTGGAGACCTTCTGTGGAGTGGCTGCTGGGTCCTTTCCCTGCAGTTAGCCATGCACTGGAGAACATCTGTGGAGTGGCTGCTGAGTCCTTTCCCTGCAGTAAGCCATGCACTGGAGACCTTCTGTGGAGTGGCTGCTGGGTCCATTCCCTGCAGTAAGCCATGCACTGGAGACCTTCTGTGGAGTGGCTGCTGGGTCCTTCCCCTAAAGTAAGCCATGTATTGAAGAGCTTCCTGTGGAGTGGCTGCTGGGTTCTTCCCCTAAAGTAAGCCATGCACTGGAGAGCTTCCTGTGGACTGGCTGCTGGGTCCTTACCCTAAAGTAAGCCATGCACTGGAGAGCTTCCTGGGGAGTGGCTGCTGGGTCCTTTCCATGCAGTAAACCATGCACTGGAGACCTTCCTGTGGAGTAGCTGCTGGGTCCTTTCCCTGCAGTAAGCCATGCACTGGACACCTTCCTGTGGAGTGACTGCTGGGTCCTTTCCCTGCAGTAAGCCATGCACTGGAGGCCTTCCTGTGGAGTGGATGCTGGGTCCTTTCCCTAAAGTAAGCCAGGCACTGGAGACCTTCCTGTGGAGTGGCTGCTGGCTCCTTACCCTAAAGTAGGCCATGCACTGGCCACCTTCCTGTGGAGTGGCTACAGCGTCCTTCCACTGCAGTAAGCAATGCACTGGAGACCTTCCTGTGCAGTGGCTGTTGGCTCCTTACACTGATGTATGCCATGCACTGGAGACCTTCCTGTGGAACGACTGCTCGGTCCTTTCCCTGCAGTAAGCCATGCACTGGAGGCCTTCCTGTGGAGTGGCTGCTGGGTCCTTCCCCTAAAGTAAGCCATGCACTGGAGAGCTTCTGTGGAGTGGCTGCTGGGTCCTTTCCCTGGAGTAGGCCATGCACTGGAGAGCTTCCTGTGTAGTGGCCGCTAGGTCCTTCCCCTAAAGTAAGCCATGCTCTGGAGAGCTTCCTATGAAGTGGCTGCTGGGTCCTTACCCTAAAGTAAGCCATGCACCGGATACCTTCCTCTGGAGTAGCTGCTGGGTCCTTCCCGTAAAGTAAGCCATGAACTGGAGACCATCCTGTGAAGTGGATGTTGGTGCCTTCCCCTAAAGTAAGCCATTTACTGCATACCTTCCTGTGGAGTGGCTGCTGGGTCCTTCCCCCAATGTAGGCCATGCACTGGAGACCTTCCTCTCGAGTGGCAGCGGGGTCCTTCCCCTAATGTAAGCCATGCACTGGAGAGCTTCCTTTGGGGTGGCTGCTGGGTCCTTCCACTAAAGTAAGCCATGCACTGGAGACCTTCCTCTGGAGTGGCTGCTGGGCCCTTCCCCTAATGTAGGCCATACACTGGAGACCTTCCTGTAGAGTGGCTGCAGGGTCCTTCCCTAAAGTAAGCCATGCACTGGAGACCATCATGTGAAGTGGATGTTGGTGCCTTCCCCTAAAGTAAGTCATGTACTGGAGACCTTCCTCCTGAGTGGCTGCTGGGTCCTTCCCCTAATGTAAGCCATGCACTGGAGAGCTTCCTGTAGAGTGGTTGCTGGGTCCTTCCCTAAAGTAAGCCATGCACCGGAGAGCTTCCTGTGGAGTAGATGCTGGTTCCTTCATCAAAAGTAGGCAGTGCACTGGGGAGCTTCCTGTGGGGTTCATTTACAAGGTGTCATGCAAACAATCCCATACACATTTGTGTTTCTTACCTGAAGTCCCAGTCCAGAATCCGCTCTGCCAGCATTAGGAGGACAGGTTCCCCCAATGGCTATTCGGCTCCTGTACGCCATAAACTGGAAGCAGGGAGAGTTTCCAGACTCCCGGCCCAGCCACTCTTAATGTACAGGGAGGCACAGGAGCGCCCCTATGCACATTCAGAGCTGCAGGACCCCAGCCTGCATCTCTAATGCACCATGCAAAGCAGAGAAAGCAAAACGCTCCCAGCCTTGCATAGCCTATTGGGTATGCACGCTGGCGTATGAACTGTCACTGTGTTTCCCTTTGACAGTTCAACCTAGCCAAGGAGCACTTCCTCGGCTGTTTGTTGAAGCTCAGGGAGTGCTTAGTGTTAACACTGTGCTGGCATGGGGGGGTTCTCCAAAAAGGGTGGGTCCATGCCTCATCGTCCATTATGAATGCGCCGCCCCTGGTGGGCAGACAGTTTTGCATTTGCCTTTGGTTCGTTTGTGTGGTATTATGTTCCACTCTAATGATGGCCAACTCATGCCCGAGCTGGGAAGTCACTCACTTGCACGCACACAAACGCCAACATGAGTAGGTGACGTCCCTGCCCCGCGCTCCTGCCCGTACTCTGCAGCGACAAAACCACCTATACACAACTCTGTGCCCAATTCTCGCTATCTACACTCAAGCACACCTTGAGTGTGCAACTTGCGGTTGAGGGTACAACCTTTGGTTCCTTTAAGACACACACACCTGCGGGTGTGTTTTTTGCACACACCTGTGGCTGTGTGTGTGTGTGGCATTTGTGTGATGGCCTTGTGAGTGGGGTCAAGACCCGTGGCACTGGTGGTGAAGTGCTGAGTGTGGCTCTATGTGAGAGCACCACATATGGTTTCGTGGGGGTTTGGCTCTGGACGGTGGAGCACTGGCTCTGGCTCTTATGGTAGCAGAGAGGTACACGTGCTTCTGGCTCTGAAGCGGCTGCCTGTGGCTCTGTGGGGGAGACCTAAGCAGGTGGGGTTCAAGGGCCCTGCCTGTGATTCTGGGTGCCCTGCATTTGACTTTGGTGGGAAGAACTGCCTGTGGTTTACAGCACAAGTCGAGGAATAATGCAGGTAGCATCCACCCACTTTTTCCCACTTGTGCGTTTTCAAGGTATTAAATAAATATATATTTTACTGGCCCTAACTCAAGTAACAGTCCTGGGCAGCATTCGGAGTCACACAACTGTGAGACACTTAGCCACAAGAACACACGAATCTCTCCCCATACAGCTGCACAATGAATCCTATTGAAATACTGCTACACAGGGCATGCTTTGCTACATTCTTAAACATAAAAGCTGCACACCTTTTAAACTTAGTAATGTTATAGGAAATTCTGTTCTCTTGGCAAATACTGATTTCCCTGTGAATTTTATTCAATTAGGAAAGCGAAATTGAATGAAATTTGCATATTTCACTTTAGGATATGTTCACAACCTGTGACGTCACTTTACATTGCGTATGTCAGGTCTTGCCCATCGATGGGGGGAATGCTTTCCTGACAGGGCTCTCAGCTGTTCCCTTGGCTCTCCTAAAAGTAGTCTGCCACGCTGCAGTACGTTTCATTATGGGAGCATGGAAATTTGACCGAATCAACCCCGTCCTACGCAAACTACATTGGCTTCCATTCCAAGCCAGGATACTGTTCATGTATCATCTAGAAAGCAGTCACAAGTAGCACACCAGTGTACCTGACGGCTAAACTCCACATAACTGGTGGCACACGCTCATCGTGCAGCAAATCGACCAACCGGCTTGAATCACAACCTGTCCACAAAGAGATGACCCGCAAACAATCCTTCTCTTGTCATGCACGCACTCTATCCCGGTGTCGGCTCGGAATGCCCCCACAATTCTCCAATTTCACAACATCAACACTCATACCGACTCACAGACCTTACAGTAATGTGCTACTGTTAAAAGATACCAGTACAAATGCTGGCTAGGGTCGCGCTTTAAGCAAAAAAAGTAAAAAATAAAAAATGCCTCCCCCCACAATTTTACAATGTTTGTTTAGTTCTTACAGTGGTTCGTGAGTGGGGCGTTGCCTGTGTCCCTTGCTTGGGCCATTACTAATGGGCTAGTGGTCCTGTCTGTGGTTGTTGTGAGTGTGGAGAGAACCCCCCCCCCCTTCCTGGCTGGATGGTCTGACCCATTGTGCTTCTCACCTCCCCTAATGGAGTTTTCTGTTTCCCTCTCAGGCCGGGAGACAGGGTTATGGTGATGGATGACTCCAACGAGGACTGGTGGAAGGTGAGTGATGGCTGCCCACTGCCTCTGCCAACAAACATGAAACATAAATCACCCACCATATCTAACACGGGGGATTGTGGGGGGAAGGGGAGGAGGTGCCAGGGGAGGAGGGGAGAGAAAGGGAGCAGGCCAAGAGGAAAACTGAGAGAAGATGAGCAGAGGAAGAGGAGATGTTGATGTGGAGAATATGCGGAGAGCGGAAGCATGTCGGGAGGAGGCGAGTGAAAGGTGCAAGTCACAGGAAAATGGAGAGAAGAGGAGCAGGGCAAGAGAAGAGCAGAGAGGGGAATATGGTGGAAGAGGGGAAGCGTAGCAGGGCAGTGAAAAGGAGAAGCTCAAAGAAGAAAATGGAGAGAAGAGGAGCGGGGTAAGAGAAGAGGAGGGGTGCGCAATATGGCAGCAGAGGGGAAGAAGGCCAGGGGAGGGATGGAGCAAAAGCGAGCAAGTCAAAGAGAAAATGGAGAGAAGAGGAGCAGGTGCATAGAAGGGGGTGGGTAATGTGGGGGAGAGGAGATAACACATAGCGAAGAAGGGATGAGAGTGGGAGAGGGATGAAGCCAGGCTAAGGGGTGAATGGAAGACAGAACATGAGCAAGAGGGAGAGGGGAAAGAGGACTAGGGAGCGGGAGAGAAACAAGAGGTGGGAAGAAGAAGGAGAGTGTGGGAGCGACATGGGTTTCAGAGGAACAATGATAAAGAAGACAAGAGAGGGGTACAGGGAGGGGAGGGAGAATTGAGGAAGAGGAAGAAGCAGGAGAGGTGGGGCAATGAGAGAGGGGAGGGCAGGGTGGAAGAAAGGGGAAGAGAAAAAGGGCACTACTTGGATTAAAAATACATGGAGATAAATGAGAGAGATGGGTGAGATGTCAGAGGGGTCAAAAGGGAGGGGTTGGTGAAAAGGAAAGGATAGGCGGCAGAGAGAAAAGAGGAGAGGGAGGGACCTTAGCACAAATTAGAAGGATAAAGTGGGTTGGAGTAAAAAAGGGGGAGAAGCAGACAGGCGCAGAGGGGTGCAACAGGAAAAGATGGATGATTGAAGGGTACACCACAAGACAGAAGGTGGATGACGCGGATGGGCATGAGAAGAAGGGAAGGATGGGCTCAACCAACAGTGCCCTGTTCTTGCCCTGGCCTTCCTCACACACAATGTGCTCTTTGTCTCCCCAGGGCAAGTGTGCCGACAGAGTGGGCTTCTTCCCTGCCAACTTCGTGCAGAGGGTACGCCCGGGAGAGAAGGTCTGGAAGTGCGTGAGACTCTACCAGGGGAGCAAGGAGCAGGGCCAACTCAGCCTGAAGGAGAACCAGGTAGGACCACCATCCCATCCCCATGGGACTGCAAGAGCAGAATCAGTGTCCGGTCAGCCTAACAGAGAACCAGCGCAGGGCAGCCTGGTCTACCTCGAAGATAACAAGGGGAGACCGCCAGCGTAGCCACAGCCTACCGGAAGAGCAGCCTAAAGGGGAACCAGCTCAGAGCACTGCAGGCTACCGGGGGAGCAGATTCAGCGTCCGGTCAGCCTAACAGAGAACCAGCGCAGGGCAGCCTGGTCTACCTGGAAGATAACAAAGGGAGACCGCCAGCGTAGCCACAGCCTACCGGAAGAGCAGCCTAAAGGGGAACCAGCTCAGAGCACCGCAGGCTACCGGGGGAGCAGATTCAGTGTCCGGTCAGCCTAACAGAGAACCAGCGCAGAGCAGCCTGGTCTACCTGGAAGATAACAAGGGGAGACCGCCAGCGTAGCCACAGCCTACCGGAAGAGCAGCCTAAAGGGGAACCAGCTCAGAGCACCCCAGGCTACCGGGGAGCAGATTCAGAGGTGGCCTGGCTGCTACATGTCGCCACTTCTGGGTAGACTCTGCCATGTTGGACCGCTTACCTACACCCCAGTGCAGGGGTTGGGAACCTTAGGCTCCCCAGATTTTTTTGACTATAACTCGCCAACTCCCATCAGCATAGTTACTGTTAGGGATCATGGGAGTTGTGGTCCAACACGTCTGCAGAGACACAATTACTAGCTATCTGGTTCAACACAGTTCTGAAGGTCGGCGGCTGACCGAACCTTTTCAGTTTGAAAAAAGGTTTCTTGTGACTGGCACAGGGTTCATATTATTAATTTTCTCAAGGATTACATAACTGTGCTCTTTGCAAAACACAAGGTATTTGATGGTACTGTATGGAGATTTGAACATATAGTCACCGTGGGGGTCAGGTAAGTATCTAACCAAACCTATTTTTATTTCAAAGATCACACAAAGCATTACTATTGGCAGATGAGATATACATGTACTCATTAACAATACTGACACACTAGTTCAATTTCCGTGTCAGGAATAGTTGCCAAATGTCTTGTGGTGCTTTCAAAGTATCTTGACGTGACGTAATTCGACCATTACCAAGTGGTGAGGAAATTGGGAGCGCCCGCAGCAGCAAGGAGATTTTGTGCGTCTTTTTTTTGTCACTGGCTATCTTCACGCTTCACCTGTACCATGAGGCAGTAAGGACATTGCCACTGCCATCTTTGATCGGGAAGGTGTCACTGTTAACACCTAAGAGGGAAGAGTAGTTAGATAGTGGCCGACATTTTGGAATGGTTTGCTCTCAATTACCAATCAACACTAACGATGCAACCAGGAATAAGATCCATTTAGAAACACTGACCCTGCTACTCCGAAATATTGTGGCAAATACCGCGTGGCATGCTGCCAAGCTGCCCTTGATATCCTGGGCCACCATGCTGGACCCAATCCTCGCGCCCTAACCACGGACAGGACACCCCATGCTGCCAGGCTACCCCCAAAGCCCTGGGGCGCCATGCTGAGTGAGACACATACCATTTTGGAGAAAAACAGAGAGGCTTCCTGGCTGGTTAGGGGCTCTAACTCTAGAGGAAACAGTATCTATTAGCTAATTCAGACTGGACCTCTTCCCTTCCTCAGACACACAATTCAGATTAGGATGAAAGCACAAAGTCTCCTCTCCTCACTGCACGCGTCAGACTCCAGATTTGCTCCTGTTATCCCCTTCCATCTTCCGACTGGTCATTAGTTACTCATCTATATTTATTTAAGCTGTGCAGACATTCATTAGCTTCACGGCACACCGAGGAGATAGAATCAGGAACGAGAAGGAGCAGAAGAGAAAAGCAAAGGAGGGAAAGTGGGAATCTTCGCTCAAAGCCGAGAGCCGTAGAGCTTCTTCCTGGGAGTGATGGGTTGATATCCAAGAGGAGCGAACCTGTCTGTGTCACAATGGGTAATTTCCCCTGGTATTCTACATTGAGCATAGCATTGATGAGGTCCTTCCTGAAGCGCTGTATTTTTCTGAGGTTTTACTTGTTTTTGGGAGCTATTGGGAGATTATTCCAGATACTTGAACCTTGGGCAGAAGAGTGTCTTTACCATTATTTGGTCTTCTTTGACTTGTAATCCTCTGGTGGACGCAGATCTGAGTAAGAAAAGGGGGGGGGGGTGGGGGTTGGTAGTGCCGAATGTGGTTCCGTAAGAAGTCGGGCACTTTCACCAGAAAATCTTCTAGATCCGACTCAAGACTTTTAGGTGAGTGTCTTTGGTTCATTTGAGGGCTGACGATTCACAGCGGAACTTCTCTACCCCAAGATGAGCCCTGTTCATGATCACGTGTGTGTGAAGGGTATTTGCCCCCCCCCCCCCCGGGACCAGCCCTGATAGCACTATTACACCCTACGACCCCCTTACAGGTTCATAACTATGCAAGGCACAATGTACGCAATCTGGAAGAAACCCTCTCACACGACTGTTTTATACTTGCATTTACTTAGTAATAAGCCAAACATATATATATATATATATATATGCATATATATGCAGTAGTTTTCACCAGAAATGGGATAAAGTGCAAGTTAAGCAATATAATTCAACATAAAGAGATTTTAGGGGTCTCAACCATAAGCGTCCCCTTAAACCAAAGGGATCAACCCTTAATACAACAAAACACAAGGCTTGTGGTCCCAAATTGCAGCCTGATACCGATGGATTCTCTTACTCAACCACTTTCATTTGTGATACTCCAAACAACATTACATAACAACAATTATATGCAAAAATATATATTTTATTTAGCATTTACAAAACATATTCTTCTAAAAAGTACTCACAATACTGCAGTACCTGAACCTTCTCCTACTAGCAAAATGTAGAAGGCATCTGTTAAGCAATACAAGTAATTAGTTGCAAGTGAAATACAATATCATCTTACGCTCCTGGGTATCGTTGATTTTGGCATGATCTTGTCACATCTAGGACCCACGCCACCCACACGCCTGGCGCCTCTCTCCCCTGGGACTGGCCTATCCCCACTCTGCAGACTGCACGAAGGTGGGATGCGTCAGCCAAGAGCCTCTGCCCTTCAGTGCTGGCGGGTTTCCGGGTGCAGTTTTTTGCGTGCACGTCTCTCTTAAACAGCCCGGGATGAGTCTCCCCACCCTAGAGCAGGTAAGGGCTTCTTATAAGGGCCTTCCTGTCAATCAGTGTGATGCACTGGACTTTCTAGAAGCTTCTCGGCAAAACCCTCTTTGCGCAAAAACATGTTTTTTTTATAGTTAACCTCTTGCAAGCAGAGAAGGATTTGTTCTACTATGCTATAGTGTTACCAAACCATCTATGAAGCTCTGCTTAGCAGCATTTTGTTACACTCTTCGACTAAGCTCTGGGTATGTGTAATAAGCCTTGGCCTAAAGCACAGCATAATTAGCTCAGTTAGCTCAGTAGGTTAATGCACCTCCGCCAGCCTTGATGCTTCACACTACACACGGGGGCATGGATTCACCGTTTTTTTGGCATTCCCCGGTAAATGATGTTGCAATAGCATGGCTTACTTAGGATGTCTTCTTGGGTTAGTTCCACCTTGTGGTATCTACCTAGGACGTGAAGGAGTTTATTCAGGATGTGGAGTTGAAGGTGGGCTGTTTTGATCAGGGAATTGATTTTGGGGGAGACTAAGATTGACAAATCAAAGAGGACCCCCAGATTCTTTACGTTGTTGGTCGCATTGGGTGGGGAACCTAAGAGGGGTGGCCATTTCACTGGAAAGTGAGGATCTAGTGTTTGACGCAGGGTGACTATTTCACATTTTCCAGGATTGAGACGGAGCGTGTTTGAGGCCATTCAGTCCTGTATCTTTGCCCGGTACTGCAGGATCTGGTAATTTGATGACTGGAGTTTGTGTACCTTAAAAAGTACATGCATGTCATCTGCATAGAGATGAAATTAGTCTGCACAGGGTTACAACAAAAGGGCCAGTGGTTGCATACACACCTCGCAAAGTCATGAAGATAATGTGCAGCCCTGTGGGACCCTGCATATGATAAGCGTGGAAGATGATATGGATTTTCCAGGTTCACATGGTAGATACGCCCTAGTAGGAAAGACTCTCTCGATTTCAGAGTGGTGCCACAGGGTTCGAAAGAGCCACGCAGGCCTTTTGAGGAGTCTCTGACGGTCCACTGTGTAATAGACAGCAGACAGGATGAGGAGAACCAGAAGTCCTCTTTGGTTAATGCCTAGTCGGATGTGGGTGGCTTCCTTTCTATCCAGTAGAGTTACCTCTGTGCTCTAAAACCTGATTGTCTGTCGTGTGGAAGCTTGCGTGCTTCGCAGTAATTTTTGCAATTGCCATCTGACCATTTTTGCAGGCTGTTGGGGAAATTCAGGTTGGATGTAGATTTGAGAGATCAGTTGGGTCCCAGTTTGACTGTTTTAAGGGGGGGTGGGGCTAATATTTGCTTGCTTAAGTTGGCCACAAACTATCCCTGAGAGAAGTAAAGCATTAGAGATGCCAGTAAAAGCGTGAGCTACTATCTCAATAGTTGATCTGATTATAGAATCAGTGCCTGGGTGGCAAAGAGATGTAGCCACTGTCCACAGCTTTACCGACTAGATGAGGGACATTTCTATATTGGTGTGAAGGATATACAGGAAAGACTTGGTGGATGGTGGCTATTGTTTCTGGGGACGGACATTAACCAACCTTTGCATAGTGTGATTATTTTCTCTAAAGCAGGACGCTATTTTCTCAGGTTTTTCTGTGAAATCGTGTCAGAAATGATTCCAAGTGATCCGACCGTGGCCGAATTTGCTACGGATGGAATGTTTGCATGAGAAAAGTGCGAACTACCAAATGTTTGCACCTTTCTCATGGGAACACACTTCCATACTACGGGGGTTGCAGGGGTTTCCCCCGCAACCCTCGCTCACTATACTTTAAAGTATAGTGAGCGGGGTGTTGTGGGGGACATCCCTGCAGCCCCCGTATTTATTTATTTTTAAAAAAGAATTTGCGGGTGTGCTGCGGGGGTGTCCCCCGCAACACCCCGCTCACTATGCCAAACAGTATAGTGAGCGGGGTGTTGTGGGGGACACCCCGCGACGGCCCCCGCAGTCTTTTTTTTTTTACTTACCTGCAAAGCTACCACCAAAGGTTCGAACCTTTGGTGTTCGAACCTTTGGTGGTAGCATTTTTCGGTCGTTTTGTACGGTAAGATCTTTTTTTCGGTCCGATCGTACAAAACCTCAGAAATTGCTTCCTTAAGCAGGGTTAGAGCATTCCTTGGACATTCGGAACAGTTCTATCTTCTTGTTATGTACTTTCAATATTGCTTAAGAGCAATATTTGTATTTGTATTTTTTTGTCTTGGATTTCTATAGCGCTTGATGCCTAGACACTGTACAATACAACTGGCAGTACAAATCATATGAGCAAACAATCAAAAGCCACAGATCAATGAGTAAGAAGAGGAATTTGTAGACGAGTCTTAAAAGAAGAAAAGGAAGAAATAGAGCGAAGTGAAGGAGGAAAAGAATTCCAGTACTTAGGTGCCAAAAGAACGGTACCACAAGCAGGCACAAGGGGCACGAGGAACAGTTAGATGAAAGATAGATTCAGAACGAAGTGAACGAGCAGGAGAGTAAAAAGAGACTAGAGAAGAAAGATAAGAAGGAGCAAGGCCATAGAGGCACTTAAAAACAGTACAGCGAAAATTAAAAAGCAAATGATTTTCAAAGGAAAGCCATTGCAAAGATTGTAGAGCAGAAGTAATAGATTCACAATGGGCAAGGGTACAAAGAAAGCAAAATGAAAAATGATAAATAGAACAAAGTGGGGCAAGATAACATGCAGGAAGACCAAGTAGAAGAGAAGAACAATAAAACAGGCGAGAGAAGACTGATGAAAAGTTTTGCAGAGGGAAAGGTGAGAAACCAACAAGGTTTCTGAATATTAAAAACTTGATATTGACAGGAGCGAGAAATAGAAGGGATATGAGAAGAAAAGGATAATGAACGGTCAAGAATAACGCCAATATTACAGTCAGAAGCAGAAATAAGAAGAGAAGAAGGAGGGGAAAAAAAGGAGGGAGAAGGAAGTCATTGCAGGAAAGAACAGAACACTGAGGTTTTGAGGTATTACGGTGAAGACAATGAGAAGACATCCAGGCTTGGATAGAAAGAAGACAGGCAGGCAAAGAAGAGGGAATAGAATCAGTAAAAGAAGGATAAGATAAAAAAGATTTGTGAATCATCAGCACATAAATGGTAGGAGAAACCAAAAGATGAAATAATAGAACCAAGAGGAGAGGTAAAGAGAGAAAAAAGAAGAAGACCGAGAATCAAATCCTGAGGAACACCATGTAGAAGAGTGGGAGAAGAATGACTAGCCCAGGAGACAGTGAAGGTACGCCCTGTGAGGAAGGAGAAAAAACAATTTAGCACTGACCCCGAAAGCCCAAATATGAAAGAGAGGAAAGAATAATAGAGTGATCGGCCATATCAGAAGATCACGAAGAACAGGGCAAGAAGAGAGTTTAGAGTATCGAGAAGAAAGAAATGAGTTAGTGACAAATAAGAGTGCAGTTTCTGTGGACGATGGGGCCTAATGCCAGACTGAAAAGAAGGTAACAGAGAATGTGTATTAATAAAGGAAGAGACTTGGAGGTAAACAATACACTCTAGAAGCTTAGAAAGAAAAGGAAGAAGAGATATAGGACAAATGTTTGAGGGCAAGGAAGAATCGAGGGAAGGTTTTTTCAAAATAGGAAGTATAGAGGCATGGTTAAAATGAGAAGGAACTAAAGCAGATGGAAGTGAAGAATTGGAAGGAGATGTGAGATGAGGTAGAAGTGACCGAATAAACCAAAGGAATTAAGGAAGAGGGAAGAGAGTAATCTGAGGGTGTAACGTAGATAATACAGGAAGAGAAGAATTAGAATCATTCAAAGATAAATAAGGTACGATGGAAGACTGACAAAAAAAAGAAAATCCCTCCCAAGCCAATCATGGCAACTTTACTACTGCTGACAAGACTTACAAAAAGCGGTCTTCTCCCACAAGGCCAACTATTACAATACCAGGATCGCAAATGCCAGCTCTGATTCTAAAGAACTGTTCTCCATTCTACAAGAACTAGAGAACCCTAGCAGGTCCAACAACGTCACCAAGACTGGCAAATAATAGTGTACCACCACCCAGGATGCCATTGCTAACACAATTGTTCTACTTTGCAACAAAATGAATGCCAAAAAACTCAACTCACTGCCAAAACCCCAGTCCCTGCCACCACTCCCTACTCCAAACCCAGTACCTTGCTGATATTTCTCCATTCTCCTTCTCCCAAGTCCCTGAAGAGCACGTTCTGGAGACCATCTTGGCCATGAAACCTTCAATCTGCAAGGGTGACTCCTGTCCGCCACACATTGTAAAATTGTGTGCACCCACAGTCTCACCTATCAGTATAGACTTTGTGAATGCCTCCGTTAAGACCTGCACTGTTCCCAACTGCATTAAATCTGCTTGTATTATTCCACTCCTTAAAAAACCATCTCTCAATTCTGGACCGTATCACCTATTCTCAAGTCCAACACTTTCTAGAATCCCAACAGCGTCTAGGCACAAGACAATTTGAGTTCCGACCAAAGCACAGCACCGAAACTGCCTTCTTGACCTTAAAATACAGTTGGACAGCATTCGGGATGCAGGGAACCTTGACATCCTCCTGGACCTTTTCGTTTTGACTTGGTTGACCATGACACTCTCGGCCAACATCTGGGTTCACACTTCCGTTTTTCCCCTGATGCCATTGCCTGGATGAAATCCTTGCTTGGAGATCGCACATCAAGAATGTGCATTGGGACTTCGGCTGCAGATCCCATCCCATCACCATTGGTTGTCCCCGAAGCATCTTGCCTGCCTCCCACCCTCTATAATACCTATAGCAAGCAACTCCTCGACATCCTCGACTCTCTTAACATCACGTACACTAACTTTGCTGGTGATACTCAAATACTAATTCCCATCACCGGCAACCACTCAGAAGACACCACATTAACAAGATTTACTCGACCATTCAAAACTGGATGGCCCCTCACAATGTTTGTTTGAATGATGACAAAACTGAACTTCTAATTGTGGGCTCCCTTCCTGCCTCAGCAAGCTGGTCTCTGAGTACTCTGCTATCTCTATTGATGGCAACTGCATCCCATTTATCAGACAAGTTAAAACTCGGTGGTCTTCTTGGATGCTCAACTTAACATGACAAAGCACATCAACACCCTGCCATTATATACAGCTTACATGGCAAAACGTATATCCTTGAGCAGACGATTCCTGTCCCCATTCAACAGCCTCATGCTTGCAAGAGCCATTATCATCTGCAAACTTGACTATTGTAACGTCCTACGCATGGGCACCCCTCCGGAACCAAGCTCTTCATGCAGCCCTGTGGCTGTGCTGTTCTGACCACATTGCAGCCTCCAGATGTGAAGACCGCTGGCTACGCATCAAAGCTTGCATCGAGTTCAAAACTTTGACACGTGCGCATCGTTGCATCTACAGTGTGGCCCCCAACTATTTAAACAAGAGCATCTCCCTGAAACTTCCCTCACGTGCTCTCTGCTCTTCTTATAGTACAGTGTTTGCTATCCCAAGATTTAAAAAGCCCAGAGTGGGAGGTGTTATTTTGTCACTGCCCTGCACTTTGCAACTCGATACCCCCACGCATCAGAAACGGACATCCTACTCCATCTTCAAGAAACTGACTATACCTGGCTTTTCAATCACTATGAATAATGACTCTCTTTACCTTCCCCCACCTTTTCCACTTCCCGCCTGTCTCCATTGGCTGCTTCCAATGTCTGATTTTTTTCCTGCATATACTGTACAGATGCTGTGATACCCCAGGGTCTGGGTGTTACAAAAAGGTCATAAATAAATAAATAAATAAATAAATAAATAAATAGAAGAACGAAGTAAGGACATTTTTGAAGTAAAATAAGTAGCCAAATCAGTTGCGGAAAGAGGAGAGGAAGATGAAGGATTAGTAGAAGAAGGAGAGATATGTTCTTGCTTTCTGCACTGAAGGGCTAGTTGGTGTCCTCTGGTGTGGATCTGGCAGGTGAGATTGCCATTATGGGCAAACGATTGGCACTATTTCCTTTCCAGTTGTCTTCCTGATTTTCTGCAACTCGATAGCTCTAGGATGAACCAGTTATGTTCTTTCTTAGGTTTAGGATTTTCTCTAGAGTAGGAAACTGCAGGGTTCCTCAATGGTGAATATTGGAAAGTTATCAAGAAAACATTGAGATGAGTGATATGTCCTGATTGGCCAGCTCTGATCTCCTCAAGAAATCAACCAAACAGCAATGGAAAAAACCCTATCTATTAGAAACAAGGCAAGCACAATACTGCCGGGAGAAGGCTGTAGCAGCCAGTAAGCTATTTGTTTATTGATTGCTCAAGTGCCACCTTTGCTGGGGTGCCTTGCAGCAGCCAATGCACAAATGGCTTGTTGGCCTCTGCAGCCTTCCCTCAGCAGTTCCACTCTCTGTGATTGGCTGTCATCTCTCAAACATGAAGAAGAGACCTTCCGATCCTAAACGCCTTTAGATAGGCATGTACATTGATAATGTCCTTTAGAACCTGATAGATAAAACCTCTAGGGGAATTCAAGCAACATCAGGAGTTTGTTAGTTGCCTGACCCATGACCATAAGCGATCTGAGGGATCTGTATTCAGTTTCAAATGTTCCCAGGGGAGGCCAGAGTTTCCACAGAGCCCAAACCATGGCTAATCATTCTTTCTCTGGAGCTGCATTAGGGCCCTTCATTGGCTTACAAGGCGCTTTTGCTAGAAAGCGGAACAATCTGATGCCCTGCACCCTTAAATTCTCGCAGGATAGCGGTAAACTGACACCGTGTCCTGACGGCAATAGCCCGCGGCACAAACATGTATTTACATTCTCAAAAAGCTATTGGCACTAGAAAGGTCAACGCAACGTGCATAGGTCTGTCTCTCATTGTGAGAGCAGACAGCAATGCATGTAAAAAACTGTGCCGGGGCACACATCATCCATAACACCACCACAGTGTGCAGACATGTCGCTCCTTGTGTGGGTGATCATTCCTGGTAGGGGCCACGCCATACTCATTTCAACATTCCTCTCAGTGGATTATCGCTCCCTCGTCTGTGGATTATCGGCTCCCTCGTCTCGGTGGATTATCGGCTCCCTCGTCTCGGTGGATTATCGGCTCCCTCGTCGGTGGATTATCGGCTCCCTCGTCTCGGTGGATTATCGGCTCCCTCGTCTGTGGATTATCGGCTCCCTCGTCTGACCTCAGGGCAAGGCCTAAGGGCAGTTCTTTTTGTTGGAATAGTCCAATGCTGATGTTCCCAAACTCTTTTGGCTTTGATATGATATGATAGGTTATTTATAACGCGCTTCATACCTAGAGGCTTCTAAGTGCGGACCCGGGGATCGAACCTGTGTTGCTCTGTGTCGTCTTGCTTCCAAGGCGAGCATGTTGCCCTTGAGCTATCCTCCCGAGACTAACAGATTAACTTGATTATGTGCAGACACATGTGAACAAATGACCTCATGTCTCGGGAAAGATAAGTCTATCGAGTTGTTTATAGTACACAGGCTTGAAGCAGCTGGGACTATGGAATCAATATGTGTTACACAAAGGTGTCTTATAACTCCCTGAGCAGCGCAACACTTACATTGAGAGCCCTACTTGTTACAATGTATCGAGACAGGCTTCCTTCCTTCATTCTCCACATAACTCATGGGGATTCACTTATCCATGTAGGTTTCTTGTGTAGCGCTTAATGATTGGCGTCAAACCGCTTTGAAATTGATGTCCGGGAACAGTGACTTGAAGGGATGCGATGGAAGGGGGAAGTAGGAGAGAGGGGAAAAGCGAGAAGAGGAGGGTTGATGCTCGAAGAGAAATCGAGGGGCGGCCCGGTGTGCATGGGTGTGTGTGCGTTTGACAAAGGAGTGCAAAGGCCCGTGCAAGGGTATGGTTTTGGCAACATCTGTATTAGACTGACATGGTTAGTGGGGTCCAATTACCCAATGAGACCACCAAGGTATAGCACAGAAAATACCTTCCTGCACACCTGAGGCAGCTGGCATAACCCACCCCACGCCCGCCGCACATTTACAGTCTGTTATTTATCCACACGCACCAAGCAGACTACCTCTGGCCCAGCCCTCCACATGGGAACCTGCATACATACAGTAGAGGCGCGAAGGGAGGGTTGGGCATATCCTCCCTGCCACTTAGAGTATATGTTATGTTATATTAGGTTATGATGCTATGCTTTTGAACTGCGCCAAATCACCACCGTAATAGTTTCAAAGTACCAAATCCATGTCTGAGGCGTATAGCGCTCCCACCCGGGGTAAAAACACTCACCCTCGGGTGCCAATGAGCTACCCGAACACCAGGCTCCGGTTCTGCTCCTACTCCCAATGGGCCTTCTATGCTCAGACCTTGAAACGTTCGTCATTTCGTACTAACCACATTGGATGTAGTGGGCCCTACTCTTTCCTACGTCAGCATCCCGGCGAGGATGATTCAAGGCTGTTTCCTACAAGAAAGCTCCTATGGGATAATGAGCTTCATTACAGATATGGCGGTATTTCCCAGGGAAATAGCGCCGTGCTCAGTTACCTTTACTGACACAAGTGTCAGCAGCAAATCTGCCCGATTACGGTTGCTGGTGTTAATCTCCATTCATGGAATCCTCCGCTGGTGATTTGGAGCATTTACTGCTGGCAATAACTCTGTTACTGCCACTTTTTTACCCCACCGCCATACTCGTAATGAGCCCCAATGTCCGAACACTTTAGCATTATTCTTGTCTGGTTTGGAAACCATTCACATACATAGATAGATGGATAGATAGATAGATGGATGGATGGATGGATGGATGGATAGATAGATAGATAGATAGATAGATAGATAGATAGATAGATAGATAGATAGATAGATAGATAGATAGATAGATAGATAGATAGATAGATAGATAGATAATCATACACCAGCACATTTTTGGTTAGTTTAAAAAGGCTTGAAACAAAAATCCTTCTGCCTGAAATGTTAAAGTAGATTAAGCCTTGTGAGTTAAGCAGCAAGCAGCACAGCACCACCCAGTAGCTATCGCTGGAAGTTCACCTCCAGTTCAGAGCCAGATGGGCAATGCATTGTGGGTATGAAAATATAGCACTTCTTCAAGCCAAGATAGAAACCAAAATGAATAGCCTTGCTCTTAAAGCATACGATTGCAACGCATCTAGCCCTCACCCGCCCTCTTGCACTCCTTTCCACTTCTCACCAGTAACAGAGGATGAAGTGGCAAACATAATTGCGCGCCTTAAACCATCTAACTTCCAGGGAGACTCCTGCCTGACGACAGTCATCAAGGACAGTGCTAAAGAATTGCCACCCTTCATCTCCACCTTGATTAACTCCTCCTTCAAGAATTCCTCAGTCACCAACAACCTCAAAGAAGCTTGGGTCATGCCTCTACTCAAAAAACCCAACTTAGACCTCAACATACCCACAACCAACAACCATTATGACAGTCCCATTTCTCCTGAAGATCCTAGATAGAGTGGCCTATCTCCAAATTCAACAACATTTGCAAGACAGCAACCTTCTGGTCCTGCAACAATCCAGCTTTAGACCCAGGCCTGGGACGGAAACAGCCCTCCTGGACCTAAAAATCCAGATGGATGTAGCTAAAGACAAGGGCAATTTAGCCATACTGCTCTTGTTGGATTTATCTGCAGCCTTCGACCTGGTCGACCATCAAATCTTGACTAAACACCTCTCCATGGCTGCAGCATTTTCACAGAATGCCACTAACTAGATCCAATCATTCCTCTCCAACAGGACAACTAGGGTCTTTGCACCTTTGGCTCCAGCCGACCCAGTCCCTATCCAGTGCGGAGTCCCCCAAGGGTCCTGTGTGTCCCCTACACTTTATAATATCTTTACTGAGCTCCTCTTTGATCGTCTTGATGACCTGCGTGTCACATACACAAACTATGCGGATGGCACCCAGGTCCTCATTACCCTCACTGGTTGCTATGAAAAAGATACTATAAAACTAAATGAAATCTACCTAGAAATACAGGCCTGGATGGCCACACACAGCCTCTGCTTAAATGACAAGACAGAACTACTGCTCGTCGACACCCAAGCCCGTCTTAACAAACTTGACCCCCACTACCAATCATTCACTATTGACGGTAATATCATTAAGGTCGTTAAAGAGGTCAAAACTCTTGGGGTCTACCTTGATTCCACACACTCTCTCAAAAAGCAAATAAATTCTACAGCCTCCACGACAGCCTACACTAACAAACTCATCTGTCCACTAAAAGCTACCTCACCCTCGCTAGGGCATTCATTCCGTCCAAACTGGATTACTGTAATACGTTATTTCTTGGCTCTACCAATCATAACTTGAATAGATTACAAGTTCTCCAGACCAACGCCCTGCGACGTGCCCTCAACATTCCTCGTGCTAATCACATCTCCACTATCAGGCGAGAGGAACAATGGCTACCAGTACGTGAAAGAATCAAATTACGCACACTCGTCATCACTCATAAATGCTTGTCCTCGACAGCACCCCAATACCTGACTGATAAATTCTCAAGTCATAGCTCCATCAGTCCCACAAAAGCACCCTATCTACACCGCCTTAATATATCCAAGTATAACCTGAAAACAGCAGGTGGATCGAGCTTCCCGGTGCTAGCTGCAAAGTGCTGGAACGCGCTCACCACAGACATCAGAGCTGAACCCGCCTTCTGGTCATTTAGATCCAAAGTGAAGGACCTGCTCTTCACCCAGCAACCTTAGCTCGCTACTCATTAGTTTGCTTCCTCCCGTAGCTAGACCAAGAACTTCTTGTTTGCCTCGTTGACTGCAACTGCATCTTTGTGATGCCTACTGCTATGACCATTTTTGTAACCTGGTCCTCATAATTCCTTGTGCTGCATATATTCACTTGTTAGGCCGACGTCTTTATACCCCGGTCTTCATATTCATACGCCTTCTATCTACTGTACTGTATCTGCAACATATGATCAATGTAAAAGCGGCCAGATACCTCAGGGTTAGGATGCGCCATGTAAATAATAAACTAAACTAAACATATGTATATATATTTATATCAATATGAAGATGTAAAGACGATGCAACGTTCGTTGTTGCGCGCCACGAGCCACGTGCACGACTGATTCTTACAGGAGCTGAGAATTTGTTGCTCCTTCGCTCATTAGTCAGGCTGCTTCTGGCTTGTTATGACATAATTATAAATTATTGTTTGCTTGTGTGTCAGGCACTGATTCTTGTTGCAGTGTAATTGCTTTCAAAAAGGGACTCAACTCTTACATATAGTTTCTTATTTTATTGATTACCAATTTTGCGGTTAGGCTTCAATGTATTCATTTTCTGATGGAGGAATAATTACAGCGCAGCTGGCAGGGCGCCCGTGCTGTTTTTCACTATCAAACCGTACGCGACAAAGTCGCATTTAGTCTGCATGGTACAGACCGCTGTATCTTCACAAGCAAGCCTTCTGCAATCATGCTGCATGTTATTTATACAGCCTAAAAGGATTTCACTACAAGGTGTATATTGAAAGGGCAAAGAATTGTGACACAATAGTGTGATAATATTTCCGATAGTTAACGAGCCCCGAGGAAGCAAGATATGCGAAACACGCGGTGGCTCTCTGTTGTCTGCTATACAAACAAAATACAACTTGGCTACTTAGATCGTCATTTTTTCGACCCATGTAAGCAACTTGATGACATAGTGTTTCAGTGTTAAAACCATCAAAGCCTCTATGCCGCCTACTTTATAAATTTTCCTCCAACGGAAGAAGAACAGAGAAAATGAGGGAATTGAAACGTAACCACCAAATGGTCAATCGATAAAATACAAAACTTTAGCTGGGACTCGAACTGCTTTTTGGAAATGAATTACGCTACAGAGAGAATTCATGCATAAGGCCCTCTGTAATATGCGCATATGCATTTATATATTTACACATGGAGTCGTTTCTCATGCTGAGGTATTGCTTTATTTGGCGATGAGCTCCTGTATGTTACACTGCACCTGGCACCATCCAACCACTGTCGTCAGAGTATCAGCCTTGATGCTTGATCCCGCTACTAAAGGTGAGCCAACGAAGCTCCTGGAAGGCTTGCTTGCCAGCGCCTGTGAGATGGCCCACATTTCTAGGTTTTAGAGGAGCTTGGCCAGAGAGCAGTAGGACTTCTCTGTGCCCGGTCCCTGTCTTTGGAATTTTCTTCCTGGATGTTCTACGTACATTTGACTCTCATTTTTTCTAGTTAAATGATGCTGATAAGGTTACCTGGAAACCTACAATCTACTCCTAGGTGCAGTTTAGTCTGCCCTTGTCGAGCGATACAAACCCTAAATCCTTGTTGCAATAAGGAAGTATCTGGCACTACCGCCTAGCGCAAGCCAGGTGAACTTCTGGCAACATTGTCATTTCTCTGCTTTCAATGTCCAATCCGCCACCTGACTGTGTCCGGTTGTGAACTTCCTCAGGTTTGCTTCACTGCACAAAGCTATACTGTCCAAATGTACCTATCCCGAAACCTCCACCTCCAGGGGAATGTTGTGTGGTAGCTTCTGGAACGTGGCAGAGGCGTTTCTGATTCCTAAAAACATGATTGCATTGCAACAAGCCCCGGGCACGCTGAGAGCTATTCTATTCTTAGCCCTGTCACTCATGGCCACAGGCCAATATCCCTGGATACGGGCAATGTCAGGCAGGAATTGTGCAGGCCCACACCGCTCCAGCGAGTGTATTTTGGGACAGAGTGGAACTATAGGGGTATGTGTGTGTGTGTGTGTGTGTGTGCAGTGTGTGTAGGAAGACAGGACACGGTACATCTTGGGTGAAGTCAGCCAGGGTGCTGGCACGTCCTGTCCTCTTTGTGTGCCACACACAGGTGTCTTTATGCGGATTGGCAATTGAATCGTGTGTGTTTGATATTTTTAATATTCCCACCCCACGCGCCCTTGGATATTAGGGAAAGTTAACTGAATCAGCTCAAACTAAATGTTTCTGCACTTTTACATTTTGAATATACGCGTTTGTCTAAGAAAAAGGCACATACACACAAAACACACATACACAAACATAGCTAACACTACCCACAAGTGCACACGCTCTACCTACACGAGCATACACACACACACACATTGCCCACATGTCCATGCAGACACACGCGCCAATGTGCACACACCACACACACACACTGACACGATACAAACACACTCACACAACACCACACTACCTACATGTGAACACAAACACACACTACCTACACGCGCACACACACACAGTCTCAACACCCACAACTGACAGGTCCACACAGACACACACGCCAGCGCCCCTGCACACACACACACGGGAGCAGGGAATTTCCTCGTGTGGGATAGAGCGCTCCTCGCAGACCCTCGGTTGCACCTCTGGCCGCCACGGGTCTCGTGTCTGCTCCCTGTCCAGGCAAATAGAGGGTAGTGCGCGTCAATGGCACGCGCCTTAGGGGGCACTCATAGGCACACACACACACACACATCAGGTGCTCGCCTTGGTGTAAGAGTCAAGGTAGCTTCATAGTGAACAAACAAACAGGTCGAGCATCCAAGCCGTTTCAATACGGTCGTCTTTAATACTAGGAACAAGCCAGGCAGAACATGTAAATAACGTGCAACTGGGCTTAAAATAACAATACCTGATGAGGAACATGTAGGTGGAAATATTCACTAATGCCATCTGCGTAGGCAACACCTAAGCCGGATGAAAGGAGCCTTCCACCCAAATACCAGCCCAGGGCAGCTCAGGCCAGATGGGGGGGCCCAGACACAGAGATCAGGTGGCCGCGTGTCCTGAGCCCTTCTGGCCTTGGCGTCCTCCAGGAGAGCACCGAGTGTGGGCTCCCAAATCTATATCTCCCCCAGCAGGGATCACCCTCTGGAATGAGCCTTGCTTAGGTGGAGTGACAAAAGCATCATTAAGTGACAGGATCAACTCTCCTTAAATGAGCCTTGCTTAGGTGGCTGGACCGTCGTTGAGTAGCAGAACCACCATTAAGAGACAGGAGCAACCCTCCTTGAATGAGTCTTGCTTAGGTGACCAACCCGTCATTGAGTGGCAGAACAATCATTAAGAGACGGAGCAGCCTTTCTTGAATGAGTCTTGCTTGGGTGGCTGGACTGTCGTTGAGTGGCAGAACCACCATTAAGAGACAGGAGCAACCCTTCTTGAATAAGTCTTTCTTAGGTGGCTGGACTGTCGTTGAGTAGCAGAACCACCATTAAGAGACAGGAGCAACCCTCCTTGAATGAGTCTTGCTTAGGTGGCTGGACTGTCGTTGAGTGGCAGAACCACCATTAAGAGACAGGAACAACCCTCCTTGAATGAGTCTTGCTTGGGTGGCTGGACCATTGTTGAGTGGCAGAACCACCATTAAGAGACAGGAGCAACCCTCCTTGAATGAGTCTTGCTTAGTGGCTGGACCCTCGTTCAGTGGTAGAACCGCCATTAAGACATAGAAGCAAACTTCCTTGAATGAGTCTTGCTTCGGTGGCTGGACCGTCGTTGAGTGGCAGAACCACCATTAAGAGAAAGGAGCAACCCTCCATGAATGAATCTTGCTTAGGTGGCTGGAACGTCATTGAGTGGCAGGACCATAATTAAGAGACAGGAGCAACCCTCCTTGAATTAGTCTTGCTTAGGTGGCTGGATAGTCATTGAGTGGCAGAACCACCATTAAGAGACAGGAGCAACCCTCCTTGAATGAGTCTTGCTTGGGTGGCTGGACCATTGTTGAGTGGCAGAACCACCATTAAGAGACAGTAGCAACCGTCCTTGAATGAGTCTTGCTTAGTGGCTGGACCGTCGGTCAGTGGTAGATCCACCATTAAGACATAGAAGCAAACTTCCTTGAATGAGTCTTGCTTCGGTGGCTGGACCGTCGTTGAGTGGCAGAACCACCATTAAGAGAAAGGAGCAACCCTCCATGAATGAATCTTGCTTAGGTGGCTGGACCGTCATTGAGTGGCAGAACCATAATTAAGAGACAGGAGCAACCCTCCTTGAATTAGTCTTGCTTAGGTGGCTGGATAGTCATTGAGTGGCAGAACCACCATTAAGAGACAAGAGCAACCCTCCTTGAATGATTCTTGCTTGGGTGGCTGGATCGTCGTTGAGTGGCAGAACCACCATTAAGAGACAGGGGCAACCCTCTTTAAATGAGCCTTGCTTAGGTGACCTACCTGTCATTGAGTTACAAAACCACAATTACGAGACAGGAACAGCCCTCCTTGAATGAGTCTTGATTAGGTGGCCTAGCCGTCATTGAGTGGCAGAACAATCATTAAGATACAGGAGCGAGGCCACCAGGGGGCGCGGGCAGGATGGACGCCTGAACGTCGAGCTCCGCACCCAGCCCCGGGTGAATCACGATTTATCGGCGAAACGAGGGTCCCATATACTACGCGACCCCCCCCAAAAGACGTGGAAGCCTGTGGCCCCCACCTGGGTCCAACTTTGGTTCCGATCCGACGCTCCTGTGCGGAGTTACACGGACCAAGGCGATATCGGCTGCCCCTCCCCCACGACCTGGCGCGGAGTGGCGCAGGAGACAGCACGAGCCGCGCCGCCCACGAATAGGCCCGAGAGGGTGAGCCCGCGGCGCCTCCTCCCCTGGGCATCCTCCGACTTGAAGAAAACCGTCCACCCACACAGGGAACGCACGCCCGGCGCCTCTGGTGCCCGAGGCCCGGCCTGACCCGGAGAAAGGCGGCGTCCGTCGTAAACTGGCCGACACGAACCCCTCATGAACTGGAGAGAGAACTTGCTGAAATATCAGTTTGTTCCCAAAGAAAGGACCATGGCCGCCGGTAGCCCCACCGTCCCACCCCCGGATCTGGGGGCTATCCAGAACAACATCCAAACGATTCTGGAGGAGATACGAGGTATGAGGACAGACATGGGGGCCAAACTGGCCGACCTCACCACCAAGGTCGCCACCCTAGAAGACCGCGTGGAGGGCGTCGAGAATAACCAACTTTCGGCGACACTCCTCGAAACCCAAATGGACATGAGACTCCGAGACATGGAAAGGCGCGAGGAAGAGCTTCGGTTCAAGGTTGACGACATGGAAAATAGGGAGAGGAGGAACAACCTTCGAATCTTTGGCCTGATGGAATCTGAGGGCGAATCCGTACAAGGACTTGAAGGCAAAGTGCACGATATCGTGAGGATCGCCCTGGGAACGGAAGACGTGGGGGCGACCAACTTCGACAGGGTGCACCGAGCGGGGGGGGGAGGCAGAGGCCCACGCTCGGTTCTGGTTCGGCTGCACTACTACAGGGACAAGATCAGAATCCTGGAAAAGGCGAGACATCTTGGCACCATACAGTACGGTGATTCAAAGGTATCCATCTTCCAAGACCTCTCGGCCCTAACCCTGTCAATGAGGAGGAAATGCGGCACACTCACAAGATGGTTGCAGGGAAAAGGAGTCCGATATCGGTGGGGTCACCCCTTCTATTTGGAGTTTGAGTGGCTAGGTGAGAAACACCACCTGGTGTCGGAGGAGGACATACGAAGAGCCACGGACGATCTGGTGAACGACCAGGCGGGCCATTCGGGCGCCCAGGAGGGAGGACCACGGGACCCCCCTAGGGGTCCCGACGGCCCAGGAAATCACAGTGGGAAATCTAAGGTCAAGGGGGCCCGAAAGTTTCGGAAAACCAGACACCCGTCGATGAACCCGGAAAATCACACTGACTCATGAAAATGACGTTCGATTGGAAGGAGAGAAAATCATGAGGTGAGAGACGATTCAGGGTACGGACGCAGGAGGCCCCGGGCCCACGAACTGCCTTGAACGGACACCGCGGCGGTGTCGCGTTTGGCCCACCGGACCTTGGGTCGGCAGACCATTATGTTAAAAAGTTAACTGTTTATTTGTGTTGCCCCGCGTTTGGGTTTCTGGTTGTGGGTTGAGGGCCCGGGCGGGGTCTCTGGTTTTTGTCTCGGTTAAGTGCACCGAAGGCCTGCAGGGGCCGACCTGAATCGGACTTGCGATCTGGGACTCTCCAGACACACGAAAACCCCGGGGCTGGGGTTGGAGTCCTTGGTGGTTCGTTGACCGGCCCCAACACATGTTGGGGAGAGTGGACGGACGCCTCAAGGTACAAGGGTGGGGAGGGGGGAGGGAAGACACGGGGAGGGGGGTCAGTTGCAAGGGGGGAGGGGATGGGGGGGATAACGGGGTAGTTTGGGGGACTCAGGGGGAAATTCAGTTCAGACCGCAAGAATACGCTTGGCAAGGGGCACTAAAATTCAATCACCACGAGGGGTTCAGAATACGCACACGGTATGATGACAACGATTGAAGGGAAGGTGGGCACGTTAAATGTCAAGGGTCTAAACTCTCAAAATAAAAGATCCCTCACGGGCAACATGTTCCGAAAACAACACCTGACGGTCCTATTTCTACAGGAAACACATTATAAGCGCGGGAGGGAATCCAGAATCAAGGGGAAAGACATCGGTAGCAACTATTGGGCTTCACACCCGACCTCGAAGAAGGAGGGGGTGGGCATTCTCCTGGGAAGGGCTCTCCAACTAACGGGGGTGGAAACCAAGAGGGGGTTTGGGGGTCGATTTCTGGGTGTCAAGGGGCTTTGCGAGGGGCAGCGAGTTACTCTCGCCACCGTATACGCGCCCAACACGGGCCAGGTGGAGTTCCTCACACGGATCTTTGGTGTCATGGATGAATGGGCCGAGGGGGCCATGATTCTCGGGAGTGATTTTAATCTCATAGCCGACCCCCAACTGGACTGGTGGTCCGCCAGAGGTGGGGTACCCAAGGGGATCACGAGGGATAACCTGGCCTTGCAGAACCTCTTGAAGGATCACTACTGGGTAGATGTTTGGCGCAAGGCGTACCCGGCCCAGGGTGGTTACACATTCTTTTCTCCCCCGCACTGCACCTACACCAGAATCGACCTTCTGTTGGCCTCAGAGGAGGGAGATGGGGCGATGACCCAACCAAAAGTCGAGACCATAACGTGGTCGGACCATGAACTACTTATAGCTAACTGGTCCCTGCCCATCGCCCCGAGATCGGCTCGATGGCGGTGCAACGACACGCTCCTTAGGGATCCAGTATTCCGTGAGTTCATGAAGCAGGAAATGCTGGCCTACTTCGAGACAAATGACACGGGGGAGACGGACATGTCCATGGTATGGGAAGCGGGGAAGGCCACCTTCAGAGGCCTCCTCATAGCGGAGGGCTCGAGGCGTAAAAGAGAGAGGGGCCTGATCGAGAGCAGACTCCGAGGGGAGCTGCAGATCTTGCGGGCCAGACTGGGAGTCCCGGGAGTGGACCGGAGGGCACTATTGGACGAGATGCAGGGCAAAAGACAGGAGCTCCATACGGTTCTCATAGGGGAGGTGGTTAAGAGGATGCGATATACCAAACAGAGATACTACGAACAGGGCGACAGGGTAGGCACTCTGCTGGCTCAGAGGTCGAGGGGGTGTAGAGTGGAGAGAGGGATTACCCGGTTGACCGACGAAGAGGGCAGGGTTCATGGGAACCGGCATGAAGTGACGGAATGCTTTGCTGAGTACTACAGCAAACTCTATTCTAGGCAAGCGGGCGAATCTCGGGAGGACATTGCCTCCTACCTGGCAGAACACCCCCTCCCCAAACTGACCGACCAGGACTTGGAGGCCCTCGAGGGGGAAATTTCAGAAGAGGAGGTGGAGGGAGCCATCAAGAGACTGAAGGCCGGAAAGGCTCCTGGCCTTGACGGCTACACAGCGGATTTCTATAAACAGACCCAGTCCACCTTAGTGAAGCCCCTGACCAAATTGTTCAACCAAATTAGAGGCAACGACACGATCCCCCCGACTTTCCTACAGGCCCTCATCACCGTCATACCTAAACCTGGTAAAGACCGGGCAGCTTGTGGGTCTTACAGACCCATTTCACTTCTCAACTTAGATGCCAAGATCTTTGCTAGGATCCTGGCCTCCAGATTGGAAAACTCCCTCCCACGCCTGATACATCCTGATCAGGCGGGATTCGTCCTCAATAGACAGGGTTCCGATAATTTAAGGAAGACCCTCCATGTATTGGCCACGACCGAGGCCAGGAATGAAGGCGCTCTCCTACTGGCTCTTGACGCGGAGAAGGCCTTTGACAGGGTCAGCTGGGCTTTCATGAGGGAGGTTCTCTTGTCAGTGGGGATGGGTCCAAGGTGGTTGGGATGGATATCCGCGCTCTACTCCTCCCCCTCGGCCAGAGTGGTGGCTAACGGGATTGAGTCTAGGGAATTCCCCCTTGAACGTGGCACGAGGCAGGGATGCCCCCTGTCTCCGTTAATCTACGCATTGGTGATGGAACCGTGGGCAATCTCGATCCGCAATGATGCGGACATCAGTGGTGTACAGATGGGGGATATGCACTGCAAGATCTGCCTCTTTGCGGATGACGCCCTGCTCTATGTCACCAGACCGTCCCAAACAATCCCTCGGGTTCTGCAGGGCCTCGCAAGATATGGAGAACTATCGGGGTATAAGGTTAATTTGGACAAATCGGTCGCATTCATGGGTGGGAACCTGCCAGACACGGAGGTGACCTTTGTGGAGGGTCTCCCCTTCAAGCGGAGCGATGAGGGGTTCCGTTACTTGGGAGTCCAAATCACACGTAACCTTGAGGACCTGTATGGGGCCAACTTCCCCCCCCTCTGGTCAGCAATCAGGAGAGACATAGAAAGGTGGGCGGGAACGGGTCTCTCATGGATGGCACGCCTTAACCTTATAAAAATGGTTATCCTCCCAAAATTTCTGTTTCTCTTTCAAATGCTCCCGGTCCAAGTCCCCAAGGCCTTTTTTGACGAGACAAAACGCATCCTCCTTAGATTCCTCTGGCAGGGCAAAAAACACAGGATTTCATACGAGGTTCTGACTAGGACCAAGGAAGATGGAGGGGTGGGCTACCCTGATCTCGAGACGTATTATAGGGCTTCCCAGTTGAGGATCCTGGTCGATCACTTCTCACCGGGACCGAAAAAACAGTGGGTAGCCATGGACAATAGGCCCCTGGCGCCCGTCACACTAGAGGAATGGCTCTGGGTCCCAAGGAGAACGATCCCCAGATCAGTCTTGAACCACCCGATTCTAAGAGTACTGTGGTCCCTGTGGAGAGAGGGAGGTTACTATAGATGGCTCACGACATGGCCCTCCCCCTTGAGCTGCATCTGGGCCCCTCCTTTCCTGGCCAAAATAGCGGAACCAGCAGCCTACCAGACATGGTTCGAGGCGGGCCTTAGTAGGACCGGCCAGTTGTGGGTGGGGGGCTCCTTCCTCCCCTTGAAGGACCTTGAGGAAGCCCTGGGAATAGGCACGCTTTCCCCGTTCCGATATCTTCAGCTTAAGGGTGCCCTCACGGAACCATCTTGGGGTGATACCCTCAGGAGGGAACTCACAGACTTTGAAAAACTCCTTCTGACCGCAAGGGGCTCCAAGGGGATAATCTCCCGCCTATACAAGCTCTTTCTGTTCTCCATCCCCCGAGACCCGCCACCAGCACGCATACAATGGGGTAGGGACCTGGGCGAGGAAATTGATGACGAGAGATGGACAGAGATGTGTAGACGGGCCAATCGATCCACATCCTCCCTCCAATATCGCCATCAGGCCCTCAAGATATTACATAGATGGCACTACCCCCCGCAAAGAATAGCCAAAATGCGTCCAGGATATGACCCACACTGTTGGAAATGTAGGACAGAGAGAGGTGACTATATCCACATGTGGTGGGGATGCCCAGTGGTCCAGAAATACTGGGACAAGGTGCGGACCTGGATCAAAGGGGTAGATGGGATAGAACGAGTATCCTGCCCGTGGCTCTTCCTCTTCGGGATTAGTAACGAAGAGGACCGGGGTAACACTCATGATCACATGCTCCAGGTGATGCTGGTAGCAGCTAGATGCTGTCTAGCGCAGAAATGGAAACACCCGAGAATGCCAGGGGAAAAAACCTGGGTGACCAAAGTAAGGGCCATCTACGACATGGAGTTCCTCACACACCTGCTCGATGAGTCTAAGTCCAGTATCGAGGAAATTTGGCTCCCCTTCTTTGATAAGTACGGCCGAGTGGTCTAGGTCCTGAAGACTGAGCTGAGGGATTCCCCTCCTCCCCACGGATGTGGGACCATGGGCCAAGGACCCGGCTGAGAACTGAACTCGTTTGGCCCATATGACTTTGGCGTGCCACACGCATATTGTATTGACGCCTCCATCATTAAGAGAGCCCGTTGTGCAAGTGTTTATCAAGGCTATGTAAGCGCGAACTGAAGGGGGGTGGGGGGAGGGAGAGGGAGGGGGGGGGCATGGGGTGTGTTTCGTCTGGTTTTCTCTTTATGTTAACTCACATTAATAAATGCAATGCAAGAATGTAACCTCGTTATGCACCAAGGAAACTTAATAAAATTGATTTTCAAAAAAAGATACAGGAGCAGCCCTCTTTGAATGAGTATTGCTTGGGTGGCTGGACTATCGTTGAGTGGTAGAACCACCATTAAGACATAGAAGCAAACTTCCTTGAATGAGTCTTGCTTCGGTGGCTGGACCGTCGTTGAGTGGCAGAACCACCATTAAGAGAAAGGAGCAACCCTCCATGAATGAATCTTGCTTAGGTGGCTGGGCCGTCATTGAGTGGCAGAACCATAATTAAGAGACAGGAGCAACCCTCCTTGAATTAGTCTTGCTTAGGTGGCTGGATAGTCATTGAGTGGCAGAACCACCATTAAGAGACAGGAGCAACCCTCCTTAAATGAGCCTTGCTTAGGTGACCTACCTGTCATTGAGTGGCAAAACCACAATTACGAGACAGGAACAGCCCTCCTTGAATGAGTCTTGATTAGGTGGCCTAGCCGTCATTGAGTGGCAGAACAATCATTAAGAGACAGGAGCAGCCCTCTTTGAATTAGTCTTGCTTAGGTGGCTGGATAGTCATTGAGTGGCAGAACCACCATTAAGAGACAGGAGCAACCCTCCTTGAATGAGTCTTGCTTGGGTGGCTGGACCATTGTTGAGTGGCAGAACCACCATTAAGAGACAGGAGCAACTGTCCTTGAATGAGTCTTGCTTAGTGGCTGGACCGTCGTTCAGTGGTAGAACCACCATTAAGACATAGAAGCAAACTTCCTTGAATGAGTCTTGCTTCGGTGGCTGGACCGTCGTTGAGTGGCAGAACCACCATTAAGAGAAAGGAGCAACCCTCCATGAATGAATCTTGCTTAGGTGGCTGGACCGTCATTGAGTGGTAGAACCATAATTAAGAGACAGGAGCAACCCTCCTTGAATTAGTCTTGCTTAGGTGGCTGGATAGTCATTGAGTGGCAGAACCGCCATTAAGAGACAAGAGCAACCCTCCTTGAATGATTCTTGCTTGGGTGGCTGGACCGTCGTTGAGTGGCAGAACCACCATTAAGAGACAGGGGCAACCCTCTTTAAATGAGCCTTGCTTAGGTGACCTACCTGTCATTGAGTTACAAAACCACAATTACGAGACAGGAACAGCCCTCCTTGAATGAGTCTTGATTAGGTGGCCTAGCCGTCATTGAGTGGCAGAACAATCATTAAGATACAGGAGCAGCCCTCTTTGAATGAGTATTGCTTGGGTGGCTGGACTATCGTTGAGTGGTAGAACCACTATTAAGACATAGAAGCAAACTTCCTTGAATGAGTCTTGCTTCGGTGGCTGGACCGTCGTTGAGTGGCAGAAACAACATTAAGAGAAAGGAGCAACCCTCCATGAATGAATCTTGCTTAGGTGGCTGGATAGTCATTGAGTGGCAGAACCACCATTAAGAGACAGGAGCAACCCTCCTTGAATGAGTCTTGCTTGGGTGGCTGGACCATTGTTGAGTGGCAGAACCACCATTAAGAGACAGGAGCAACCCTCCTTGAATGAGTCTTGCTTAGTGGCTGGACCCTCGTTCAGTGGTAGAACCGCCATTAAGACATAGAAGCAAACTTCCTTGAATGAGTCTTGCTTCGGTGGCTGGACCGTCGTTGAGTGGCAGAACCACCATTAAGAAAAAGGAGCAACCCTCCATGAATGAATCTTGCTTAGGTGGCTGGACCGTCATTGAGTGGCAGGACCATAATTAAGAGACAGGAGCAACCCTCCTTGAATTAGTCTTGCTTAGGTGGCTGGATAGTCATTGAGTGGCAGAACCACCATTAAGAGACAGGGGCAACCCTCTTTAAATGAGCCTTGCTTGGGTGGCCTACCTGTCATTGAGTTACAAAACCACAATTACGAGACAGGAACAGCCCTCCTTGAATGAGTCTTGATTAGGTGGCCTAGCCGTCATTGAGTGGCAGAACAATCATTAAGATACAGGAGCAGCCCTCTTTGAATGAGTATTGCTTTGGTGGCTGGACTATCGTTGAGTGGTAGAACCACTATTAAGACATAGAAGCAAACTTCCTTGAATGAGTCTTGCTTCGGTGGCTGGACCGTCGTTGAGTGGCAGAAACACCATTAAGAGAAAGGAGCAACCCTCCATGAATGAATCTTGCTTAGGTGGCTGGACCGTCATTGAGTGGCAGAACCATAATTAAGAGACAGGAGCAACCCTCCTTGAATTAGTCTTGCTTAGGTGGCTGGATAGTCATTGAGTGGCAGAACCACCATTAAGAGACAGGAGCAACCCTCCTTAAATGAGCCTTGCTTAGGTGGCCTACCTGTTATTGAGTGGCAAAACCACAATTACGAGACCGGAACAGCCCTCCTTGAATGAGTCTTGATTAGGTGGCCTAGCCGTCATTGAGTGGCAGAACAATCATTAAGAGACAGGAGCAGCCCTCTTTGAATGAGTATTGCTTGGGTGGCTGGACTGTCGTTGAGTGGCAGCACCACCATTAAGAGACAGGAGCAACCCTCCTTAAATGAGCGTTGCTTAGGTGACCTACCCATCATTGAGTGGCAAAACCACAATTACGAGACAGGAACAGCCCTCCTTGAATAAGTCTTGATTAGGTGGCTGGAACGTCATTGAGTGGCAGAACCATAATTAAGAGACAGGAGCAACCCTCCTTGAATTAGTCTTGCTTAGCTGGCTGGACTGTAGTTGAGTGGCAGAACCACCATTAAGAGACAGGAGCAACCCTCCTTGAATGAGTCTTGCTTGGGTGGCTGGACCGTTGTTGAGTGGCAGAACCACCATTAAGAGACAGGAGCAACCCTCCTTAAATGAGCCTTGCTTAGGTGACCTACCCGTCATTGAGTGGCAAAACCACAATTAAGAGACAGGAACAGCCCTCGTTCAATGAGTTTTGATTAGGAGGCCTACCCGTCATTGAGTGTCAATCATTAAGAGACAGGAGCAGCCCACCTTGAATGAGTCTTGCTTGGGTGGCTGGACCATTGTTAAGTGGCAGAACCACCATTAAGAGACAGGAGCAACCATCCTTGAATGAGTCTTGCTTGGGTAGCTGAACTGTTGTTGAGTGTCCGAACCATCATTAAGTGACAGCAACACTCGCATTTATGAGCCTTGCTTGGTGGATTAACCGTTGTTCAGTGAGTGACAGAACCATCATTAAGTTCTGGGAAAAACCCTCCCAGAATGAGCCTTGCTTAACTTACAGAACCGCTATTGAGGTACAGAAACACCATTAAGAGACAGGAGCAACCCTCCATGAATGAGTCTTGGTTAGTGGCTGGACCGTCGTTCAGTGGTAGAACCACCATTAAGAGATAGAAGCAACCTTCCTTGAATGAGTCTTGCTTCGGTGGCTGGACCGTCGTTGAGTGGCAGAACCACCATTAAGCGAAAGAAGCAATCCTCCATGAATGAGTCTTGCTTAGGTGGCTGGACCGTCATTGAGTGGCAGAACCATAATTAAGAGAAAGGAGCAACCCTCCTTGATTGAGTCTTGCTTGGGTGACTGACCCGTCGTTCATTGGCAGAACCACCATTAAGAGACACGAGCAACCCTCCGTGAATGAGTCTTTCTTAGGTGGCTGGACCATCGTTGAGTAAGAGAACCATCATTAAGTAACGGGAACAACCCTCCTAGAATGAGTCTTGCTTAGGTGGATTAACAGTCATTGAGTGGCAGAACCACCATTTAGAGACATGAGCAACCCTCCTTGAATAAGTCTTGCTTACGTAGCTGAACTGTTGTTGAGTGACCGAACCATCATTAAGTGACAGCAACAACCCGCATTTAACGAGCCTTGTTTAGGTGGATTTACTGTTGTTCAGTGAGTGACAGAACCATCATTAAGAGACAGGAACAACCCTTCCAGAATGAGCCTTGCTTAGCTGACAGAACCTCTGTTGAGTGACAGAACCACCATTAAGAGACAGGAGCAACCCTACTTGAATGAGCCTTGCTTAGGTGGCTGGACCATCATTGAGTGGCAGAACAATCATCAAGAGACAGGAGCAGCCCTCCTTGAATGAGTCTTGCTTAGGTGACCTATCTGTCATTGAGTGGCAGAACCACCATTAAGAGACAGGAGCAACCCTCCTTGAATGAGTCTTGCTTGGGTAGCTGAACTATTGTTGAGTGACCGAACCATCATTAAGTGACAGCAACAACTCGCATTTAATGAGCCTTGCTTGGTAGATTAACCGTTGTTCAGTGAGTGACAGAACCATCATTAAGAGACAGGAGCAACCATCAGTGAATGAGTCTGCTTAGGTGGCAGATGCATCATTAAGTTCTGGGAACAACCCTCCCAGAATGAGCCTTGCTTAGGTGGCTGGACCGTCGTTCAGTGGTAGAACCACCATTAAGAGATAGAAGCAACCTTCCTTGAATGAGTCTTGCTTCGGTGGCCGACCGTCGTTGAGTGGCAGAACCACCATTAAGAGAAAGGAGCAACCCTCCTTGAATTAATCTTGCTTAGGTGGCTGCGCCATCGTTGAGTGACAGAACCATCATTAATTAACGGGAACAACCCTCCTAGACTAAGTGTTGCTTAGGTGGATTAACCGTCATTGAGTGGCAGGACCATCATTAAGAGACAGGAGGAACCCTCCTTGAATAAGTCTTGCTTAGGTGGCTGGACTGTTGTTGAGTGACCAAACCATCATTAAGTGACAGCAACAACCCACATTTAACGAGCCTTGCTTAGGTGGATTTACCATTGTTCAGTGCGTGACAGAACCATCATTAAGAGACAGGAACAACCCTCCAAGAATGAGCCTTGCTTAGCTGACAGAACCACTGTTGAGTGACAGAACCACCATTAAGAGACAGGAGCAACCCTCAATGAACGAGTCTTGCTTAGGTGGCTGGACCATCATTGAGTGACAGAACCATCATTAAGTAACAGGAACAACCCTCCTAGAATGAGCCTTGCTTAGGTGGATTAACCGTCATTGAGTGGCAGAACCACCATTAACAGACAGGAACAAGCCTCCTTGAAAGAGCCTTGCTTAGGTGGCTAAACTATTGTTGAGGGACAGACCCACCATTAAGAGACATGAACAACCTTAATTTAATGATCCTTTCTGAGTGGCTGGACCGTCGTTGAATGGAAGAACCATTATTAAGTGGCAGTAAAAACTCTCCTTGAATAAGCCTTGCTTAGTTGACAGAACCATCACTGAGAGACAGAACCATCATTATGTGATAGGAACAATACTTCTTGAATGAGCCTTGCTTAGATGGTTGAACTGTCGCTGAGTGACAGAACATCATTAAGTGACGGGAACAAGGAGCCTTGCTAAGGTTTTTTAACCGACATTGAGTGACCGAGCCATCATTAAGTGAAGGGAGGAACCTTCATTGTATGAGGCTTGCTTATATGGCTGAACCATCTTTAGGTGACAGAACCATCTTTAAGTGACAGGTACAACCCTCCTTGAATGAGCCGTGCCTTAGGTGGCTTAACCATTGTTGAGTGGCAGAACTATCATTAAGGGATGGAAGGAACCACCACTGAATGAGTCTTTCTTCGATAGGTCAACCTTTGTTGAGAGGTGGAACCATCATAAAGTGATGGGAACAACCCAACTGAACTGTCGTTGGATGACATTGCCATGATTACGTAATGGGAACAACCCTCCTAGAATGAGCCTTGCTTAGCTGACAGAACCATTGCTGAGTGACAGAACCATCATTGAGTGACGGGTACAACCCTCTTTGAATGGGACTTTCTTAAGTAGCTGAGCTGTTGTTCAGTGACCGAACCATCATTAAGTGACAGGGACAGCCATCACTGAATGAGCCTTGCCGAGTGGTTGGACCGGCATTGAATGGAAGAACCATCATTAAGTGATCGGAACAACTCTCCTTGAATGAGCCTTGCTTAAATGGCTGAACCTCTATTGAGTGACAGAACCATCATTAAGGGACAGGAACATCCCTCTTTGAATGAACCTTGCTAAGGTGGCTTAACCGTCATTGAGTGACAGAACCATCATTAAGTGACGGGAGGAACCGTCATTGAATGAGCCTTGCTTAGGTGGCTGAATCATCGTTGGGTTGCAGAACCATCTTTAAGTGACGGGAACAGCACTCTTTGAATGAGCCTTGCATTAGGTGGCTTAACCATCATTGAGTGACAGAACCATCATTGAGCGACGGAAACAACCCTCCTTGAATGAGCCTTGCTTAAGTGGCTGAATCAACGTCGAGTGGCAGAACCATCATTAAGCAACAGAGGAAATATGGACTAACGTGTGTAAGGAACTCATTCTGGCAACAGTAAAGACAGACACAAATGATAACAGTTCAAGGGTGTTTGTTAAACTGTATATGCGGGTTGGAAAAATGCCTAATCTAAACCTAAAACCAAGATGGGAGCAAGCTACAACCATCAAATAATAATAAAGCAGTCCTAGTGGAGTCTTGTCAAATAAAAGGGCCTATACTAAGAAAAACCTATTGCCAATCCTTACGCTAAATACAAAAAAAGAGTGTGGGATAATGTTCATAAGAACGAAAGAAGTGTTCATAAATAATAAGTCGGGATGTGGTAGTCGGGGTCTCCCTTCCCCCTTTGTTTTGAGCACGGAACAAGGTGGGATTCCGGAGCACAGCATACGCTCAAGCTTTCCCAGCATGAGCTAACAGTTTCGCTCTTAGCTATCAGGGCCTTTGGTGGTTAAGTCTCTTTTCTTCAAAAAGTCTCTTGCCTCTGAGGGTCTGATGTGTTCCAAAATAATAAACAAAAGTTCCTTTCTGTTTGCACGTTGGGTGATGCCTTTTTACCCCTGGATTCCCCTCTTCTGGGCAGAGACCCTTCTCGAATGTTTGCCTCCCTCTGTTGGGTTCACTATGGCTTTCAACACAATCTCATCTGCGACATTCACAAATCTTAATGTCTTTTTAAACAGTTCACTGTGGACATGCCTCTGCCGGGGTTCACTCTTGTCAACACACTATTTATCTGGACTTTTGGCTTTTCACCCTCTTTATCGGCATCCTTCCGTTGGGTAAACTCTTGCCAAATTTGTCATTCACACAATTCCTTGAACAGTTCTTATGATGCAGAATTCACTTCGCTTAGCGTCACGAACATCTGCCGGTCAAAGTCTTTCAACTGTATAGAGAATTTTACTAGACCCCTGTATGAACACTTTGACCCCTTTCTCGCCTTTCAAAAGTCCTTTTGATAACTGTAGGTTCAATAATAGAGTAATTGCCCAGAGTTTCCCGAGTGAGCACCTACGTGGTGCCTGGCTCCTCTACAGCTAGTTTTCCCCTTTCATCTCAACCGTTCTTTGTACTTTCTTCAATTAGCCGCTTGCTACTTTTGTTCAACACAGTTCGGTTTCTTATCGGTTCTCCCCTCGACTCACCAGCTGTGATGAACCACCTGGCTTTGCTTGTCTCTGGAGTCAGGGCCGGTACCACAGTGGCAAGCATCTCTCCCCAGCTTGGTTATCAGCGGAGGAGGGCCGCGTGTACCGTTGAAATCTGCTGCAACATACGCTGGCTATTGTTTGCGGTCTTAGGATTCCTTCGATGGAGGTTTCACGGGCCTGGCTCGGAAAGGACAAGGTCGCTTCTCTCATTGTCACCCTCTCGTTCGCGCCATTTTTCTCCTCCTCTTGAACTGCCATGCTGAGTTAGCTCTCATGTCGTGCGGTGTGCCTTGCTCATATTGTGCTCTTGTGCTCCACCTTTTATCCCTGTGAGGAAGGGAAAGGGCAATCAGGTGTGTGTGATTCTGGTCAATTGCCTGACTTTGCCTGACCCTTGTGGTGGGACAAGTCAGGAAAACGTCTCTGGTGTTTGTCCGTCGTCATTCGTGGTGTGCAAAAGTGTTTGTGTCGGAAAAAGGTTTGGGGTGAGGGGTAGAGTGTTTGAGTATCCTACGGGGTAGGATAGAGAAAAGGTGTTATAAGAAGGGGGATACCACGTCTCACCCGTCGGTGTCCCACTTCCACCCCCTGTGGACCCCCCATCCAGGTGATCCTGCCGCCCTGGTCCATCCCCAGGAACTGGATCCAACAGCGATGGCCGTGTCCTGGCCACCTGGATAACAAATCCCCAGGGACTAGTCAGGGAGACACCTTCAGGTTTCTCACATGTATCATCTTTGAGTTACAGTGCCATTCTTGAGTAATAAACGTTTGGGGGTCACCAAGCATATCGAGTACTGTGCACCCTTTTTGCATAATAAAATGCTACTAAGAGGTGTATACAAAAGAACTAAAGACACTATCCAAACATTGTAAGGCACACAAACAAGACAGGGGACCTCTGGAATCATTCAATGGAATCTCTAACATCAGGGGCACTCCCTTTGCAAACCTATAATATTAACAAAGCTGACCGCCTTGTTTAAAGTGTAACCAGGGGCACTGCTTCTTTTTAGCGAGGGAGCGACTGGACAAAACATGCATTTAATTGACCATTACCCTATGTTGAGAAATCTAGTTCCACCACACACACAAAGTCCTATAACTGGGTGACTGTGACATCCAGGGGTAACACAGCTGTCCTTAAGCGACTCAGCCACCAGTGGGAAACAGAGCTGTCCCTGATCGGCTGAGCCATTGCTGCATAAAGAGAAAAGTCTTCCTTGGGTGTCTGAGCCATCATTGGATAACAGAGCCATGCTTGAGTGGCTGATCCAAACTTGGCTAACAGAGCTGTCCTTGAGTGAAAGAGCTAGGGGTGCAACATTTCCCAAAATGTTGCATTCATGAAAAAATACTTCTTTTTTGAGCCCTCCTCTTACAAATGTAAAATCACTTTGCTTTGCTGGTTTAAGACCATAAAATACCTTATGTATAACTTGGTTTGCTTATAAACAGAAAGAACGTCCACAAGCAAAAGAGGCGATGGCTTATTATTCCTTCTCTTGTGATAATCCCTCCCATCAGGAGGCATAAATTATGTGTATAAGATAAAGAATGGTTGTATGCTGACAGACAGCGCTATGAACATGGACATTAGTCCATTAAAAAAGTCTTTCTGAATGATGCGTCTTCAAAAAAAGTTTCAGGTGTGCACTGTAGGTTTTTAATACGAAGAACACAGCCGACACGTGTTTCGCCTATGGTCGTCCTCAAGGCAACTTGTTCCATTGAGTGGTTTCCCTGGTGATAATGTCTGCCGAGTGCTCTTCCTTAATAACTAGAGAGTCACCACAATTCTCTGCGGTCACCAAACCAAATTCAAATCTATTTTCGTCGCATAGATCTAAGATTCCCCCAATAGGCAAAAGAAAATTTCAATCCTGTGTGGTTCATCCTTTGGTTCAAATTGTATCAGATATACTGGTTCCCAATCATTCTTCTTAAATACGGTGTTGGCGAATTAGAATAATCCACTCTTGATTGGTTTATAGGTCCCAGGAGACTTTTTTTAATGGACTAATGTCCATGGTCATAGCGGCTGTCTGTCAGCATACAACCATTCTTTATTTTGTACACTTTTGAGAGGATTGGGGGTACCTCCTTATGCTGTTACTGCAGCAAGTGACCAATAGCTGAAATGTTTGGAGACCAGCAGAGATAATACTAGGTTACACCCCACATCCAACTCATTGGCACACATTATGTACTTGTTCTTGGGTGGTCGGAAAGGTAAAGAGCTGCTACTAGAGACTTTTGGGAAGGTATTTCCATTACATTCTTATTAGAAAACAATTTTGTGGAGTAAAGGATGGCAATAAACATTTATTTATCATTTTGGGCTTGACATTTAAGGGCACTGAGGACAATTTACCTCTGATGAACAATATATTGGCTGCAGGCGCGTTAGTCAACTATTTGCATGCACTCCTGTTCGCTCCCAGTCATACTTAAACACTAAACACATCAGATAAGGGTGAGACAACTCTTATGGGAGAACCACAGCTTCTGACTACACGTGTGGTGCTTTGCAATGTAGTTAGCTATTTTATTAGCAGTATTGTTTGTATTTTTCTTTTTTTAATTGCATTTGGCTAAATGAATTCAACCTTTACAAAATCAGAATGTATACAGTATCAAGAATCACTATTAAAATGTACAATTTAAACCACACGGAAAATATACATTCCTTAATAACAGTTTTTTAAAACAAGGTTTTGAAAGATTAAGGGGATAAGATTAAAGGTATTCCTTTTAAATTAGTGCTGTAATGGGAATTGTATAATATGAATTGTTTTAAGATGTGTAACGATGAATAGATGTGAATTCTTTTAAGATGTGTAATGATGATTATGTTTGATAGTATGCGAAAGGTTTATGATAAACTAAATGCATTACATTTTAAAAAAACGTATACAATTCCTTAAAATACAGAGAGAATACATTATTTCTCAATACATCAACTAATCACCATAACAAGCATAACTCCAATTCCTTAATGTATTTCACACTTAATTATGCATACTGTCATATTACTACATTTTGTCAGTATTATTATCATGAAAAGAAAAAACAGGAGAAAGCCAAACCTACCTGTTACCCCAAAGCTTATGAGCGTTCACATTTTTAATAAAACCCCATACTACAATTGCTAAGGCACAGGCATAAGACTCAGCAACTTTTGCCACAAAGATTTGTTGTCCACATATTAAATATTGTGTACAAATTGTGTAAAACATAGCATGCAGAAGAAAATTAATGCTGGACAAAATAAAAACAGATGTTTCCATGTTTCTGTTTCAGTAATATTCTTACAGTGACGACAATAACCACGATCAGGGGAAACCAGGCCTCTTTTAACTAACAGTGCTCTGGAGGGTAATAGATTAAAGTGACTCCGTAATAAGATATTCCACACCTTGGCATTAGGGAAGCAAGGTGCTGCAGAGCCCATACTTTTGTGGGTATGCAGTAATAAAATCACAGCAAAAATGTCGCCTTTACAAAAAATCGCTGCAAAAATGCTGTGGTTTGACCTGGTAAAGACGTACCCCATTATACCATTTAAAGGGAGCAGGAGTTGCGGGGGTGTCCCCTGCTCCCCATAAATGGTATAATGTGTCTGGGGGCTGCAGGGGTGTCCCCCGCATCCTTTACATGGATTGCGGCGGCAAAACCACTGCCTTTTTGCCACAATTTTTTGTGTAAACTGCCATTTTTGCTGCAATTTTAACACATGGAACCCTTTTGTGTTCTCGAGAAAGATGAGCTAGTGAGCTATACTCATGCAAATCTTCCATGGTGTTAATGGTTCTATGTGATTTTGTCGAAAATATTACATCAAATTCGATTTAATCAAGAACAAAAATGTTGTGGTAGATTTTGCCGCAAATATATGTGGAGGGAGACCCCCCGCCCGCAGCACCCCTCCCAGAACAGTCCCACATTAGTTATTTGCCTATGCCCACGTATATTAGGGCCAAAATGTATTGAAAAAAATGTGATGAATTGAGATTGGATGTCATTGCCCATGGCAAAACCTCCCTATCCCGTGGTCATCCTGATATAAGGCGGCGTTCACACAGCCAGGTCTAGTACTTAGGTCACTCTCAGAGAAACCCGAACCATGCAACAGCTCTGTAGAGTACACTGTAAGATGATTCACTGTATCATTGCTCCCCTCTTTATTAAAACAGTTAGACCCCCCATACATAGATGTATCCGGCGGCACAACCAATTTCTGGAACAACAGGAGCAGTTTCCAATTCCTTTTTTCAGATAATGATTTTAGGCCCAATTCAAACCGTGTAAGGACCATAGGCATAGAGTTTGGTAATCCAAATGCTGCCTCCAAATTAGGGCTTCCAATTTCACTCAACTACCCAGTATTGCATTATTTCCACAACTTATAGAGGTTTAGGCATTATTCTGCCTTCATACACATGTATCAAAGGGGCCACAGAGAATGTTCTCTATTTGTTTGTGATTTTGCTCAATTGACCTGCCAAGGCCATGGCTTTATTTTGCAAAAAATCCCAAATGCAATATCTCACTGGCTTTCTCAAAATAGGGAAGCCTACATAGATGACATTATCCACCTTGGGTAACTGTACGTTATTCACCGCCGAGGTAAACTTAACAGATCTTTTTGTTGTTGAAGGTTGCACGACTTTTGGTTTTTGCAGATGTATTTGCAAGCTATTTACTAGTGCAAAATCAACAAATGCCAAAAGTACCCTTTGCAGGCCAATACTGATGATCAATATTGACTTGTTTTTTGTCAAAGACAGTGCTACTAAATGACTTTGTAATTGATCTCTCATATTTGCATCAAATGTGAAGATGTCCTGTGATCACAGCAGTAGTTAAAAAATGGTTTATTTGGAAATAAAACACGGAACAGGAAAAAAAATACAAAAAAAAAAATATATATATATATACTGGCTGCAGGCATCTTTCGCAGCTGTTTGCATGTTCTCCTGTTCACTCCTGGTCAAACTTAAACCCGAAACGCATCAGATCAGGGTGAGACAACTCTTATGGGAGAAGCACTGCTTTCGCCTACACTTGTGGTGTTTTGCAAGGATGACGTGTGAAGTTAAAAAAAAAGATTAGGGAATCATACTGGAGTTTCATTTCGTGACAAATGTAAAAACAATTAATTCTCATTTCCAAATACATCTGGGATGAAGGCCTCTCCAGGCCTCGAGGGCCGGATCCATGTCGGATTTTCAGGCTACCCCTACTTAATATTCATGAGATAAATTTGCATACAATGATACTCAATGTCTGCTCATGAATATTAATGAGGGATATCCTGAAAACCCGTCTAGTTACCGGTCCTCGAGGCCTGGAGTTGGACAACCCAGCTCTAATGCAAAGCAAGAGCAGCAGGGCTTCCGGTGAGGGAAAACAAACTCTTTGATCTAGGAATTATCATGGACACAGAGAATGGAAAAGTACAGTAAAAGGAACAGAATTTTCTTCCAACTTTTCCTTTTTGTCTGGGCCCTCACATCACTTGACTGAGCCATATTTAGGCAACAGAACCTTCCTTGTGTGACTCATTGCTGAGTAACTCCCATCATTGACCAAGCTATCATTGAGCAACTGAGGATCCATGTGTGACAGAGCCAAACGCAGCCATCGTTGCCAAGGCTACCTATGCGAGTCAGAGCCCTCACTGCATTGAGTGAAGGAGCCCTCGTTTAGACCCTGGGCAACCCTTCAGTGACTGAGCCATCGTCTGATAGCAGAGCCATTTATAAGTAACTGAGCCATTCGGAATTGGCCGAGCGACACCTTTGGCGACACTAGCATTTTTGAGCCTGTGACTGAGCCTTCCTTGGGTGACAGCGTCAATCATTGGTTTGTGTTGTCATTATTGTAGGTGGCCATGTTCTTGACCTTTGTCTGTCTTCTGCTTTCTCACTCACTGGCTTACTCTCTCTCTTTTTCAGATCTGCGTGGGAGTCAGCAAAGCAGAGACGGAGACCTTCATCAGGGTGGCAAGCGGTAAGAAGAAGGGCCTGGTCCCCACAGATGCCTTGACCGAGATTTGAAGGGAAACTTGAGACAACGATTGGAAATGAAGAACCGCCCCTTTCGTCCCCTCGCCTCACGCGCCAAAAGGGGACCGAAGTCTGTCGTTTTAATTTTACCTGCACAACATAATCTGTGACCTGCTACCCTGTGCTAGGAACACCAGCTGCACTCTGCACTGCGCCAGGAGTGTTCTTTGGGGAAAGGTTGAGAGGCCAAGAGGACATTGGCGATTGCGAGGGCTGGTGAGATTTGGCGCTCCCCCCTCATGATATGGTGCCAGTCTAAGCTGATGCTTCGTTGGCAGCTTTTGTCAGTGGGATGTCACCTCTGTTGGAAATAGAGAGGCATGGACCTCTGGGTTAGAATGGATCTGCGCTGTGGCACCGCAGGAGTCTGAGGAAGACCCCCATTCAGCCATGCTGCAGAAGGGCTATGAGGAGCAGAAACTCGTTTGAAAGGTGTCTCCTTCAGGGGCTGGTCCTCTCCACACCACATGATGGGGAAGTGGAAGTGGCCTCCATCCACCAGCACAAAGCTGCTAGTTCTTGCTCTGGACACACAGCATCTTTTGATCCTTGGGCAACAGAACCGCTGCATGTGCGGACAAGCTCTTCCACCCTGTTTATGGGATCAAGGGACTTGGTTCGGCCAGCAACAGCAAGAACATTTAAAGTCAGGCCAATGGGGTCTTCCCTGGTGTGCAGAAGCGTCTGGTATCGGCAGTAGAGGCTGGCTAATTCCTCCCGGCACCATCCGGACTAAGACAAGAGAGGTGTGACGTCTTCATATAGTACAGAGCGAGTTCCCTCAGTGTATTACAAGGTTGGACTGGCATCAAGATATCTACCATGGCAAAGGTTGCCCTAGCGTGTGAAGCGGTCGGACTGGACCCTTGCCCAACCCTCTCTTATTGGAATTATGCTTTCCAGCAAGGGGCGCAGTAATGTGTGATACAGTGGGACTGGTGCTGTGACTCCCTTTTTTACTGGCACATGCCCAAACTTCCCCGAGGAAGCCCTCTGGTGGCACAGTTGCTGTATATGTTGAATTAGGCCTCTGTCATGTCTTTGCCCCTGGATCTTTGTGCATTACACATTCAGATCACTTCCAAAACCACTCTGCGTTGGCGACGGGTCTCTACTAGATGTCAGAGGCGCCGGCTGTTCAGCCACAGAAAACCCTCTCAGGGCAGTGGCCCTCTGCATATGCTGCACTCTTGGTAATCAATATTTTATCCTGTAGAAAATAAGACATGAGAAACGTGATGTCGCAGGTCAAATTCAGGCATGTGGCATGCCGCAAATTCCTTTACCGCATAAAAGAAGCATAACCCTCTGACCAACTGAAAACCCATTATGGCGCGGGTTGATGACATCATAGGGTGCCCTGCCAGGTTAACTTTTCAATCGGAACACTTGTGTGCTGTACATGTCTTAATCGTCACTAGGCAACCCCGTTGATTGTGCCATGCTGCTTTCTTATTTGTTTTGCATGGTCTCTGCACACGTGGATGAGCGCGCAGGAGCGTGACGTCGACGTGCTTACGTGCACATGCGGAAGTTGTAAACACACCCTGTCTTCCAGGAGCACTTGACTTGCCCGTCTCCAGAACAAAAGTTATTCGTTTTTGGCGAGGCTGCATTTTCTGCTCACGTTCCCCGACGTAAGTTTTTAAAATGAGGTTTTGTTTTTGCTTGAAAGGATTGTGAAACTGCCCCTCAGTCAGGGGGACAAAAATGTACTGTCCGCCAGTGATGACATCATAACACCACTGGCAATGACATTGTCAAATCCAAAATGTTGACGTCATCAACTGCGGGACGGAACATTCACAACCTGGCCATGACTCCAGACCTGGCGGGAATCTCCCAAATTGTTTGCCGAGTTTCCGCACCTTAACATTGATGCCAAATCTTTTCATAATGGGGGAAAGTACCCGCTTTTCCTAAACATGTATTAGCACTTTGAGAATGAGGGGGCATTCTGGGCTGAATGATATAGGGACGCTATTGCAAGGGTGAAGTGGGTGTTCAATGATAAATTAAATTCCAGAATTTGGCAAACGAGGACTGAATTTCATAGCTCCATCTTAAGTGGCTGTTTAATTGAAACTGAACATGCGCATTTCTCATTTATTGAAAGGACACCTAGCGGTGAGAAGCAGGAAATGACGCATTAGGAGCAGCCAAAGCCAACACTTTGCAGCAATAAGTTATTTTTCGGGGCTCGTAGCAGCCCATGCACTGTAAAATATAAGCATTTCACACATGTATACTCGAGCATGTCACCCCCACACTGCATCGCCAAGCACCATCCCGACACCGAGGGCCTGATCACAGAAGACTTTTATTGTGGCGCAATCCCATTGAAAAACGCTCTGTGAATTAGCCAATTAGCCCCCCCCCCCCCCGAGTCTTTTCTTGGCAAGAGGACCACCCCCGACCCCCTTTTGTCTTGTAAGGCCCTGCGGACCTTATGGTTTGATCTTGTGACCTCACGTTTGCTAAGCACAGAGGCTCAAGATTTAGAAGGCAGAGCTATCACTCAGATCGCATGCAAGGTGGATCACAGTAGCTACATGGGTTGGTGCACATTATTATGCTTGTGTTAAAATACATGGCTGTGTTGTTTTGTGCAGGAGGTGCTTAAATGCAAAGGAGGATATTCCACACAGTCTGTGTGATCGTTCATGTTGTAAAAAGTGTCTTTCTCGATTTTTACTTCAAAATCCCTTCTTCCTGAATAATTTCCTTTTATTTTTAATGTGGTGCTTTTGGAATCATTTCTTTTGCATAATTACATTTTGTTTTAGTTCTGTTTTTCACTCTTTAATATATGCCTCCCTTCCTGTATTTGTTTTGGGCGGGGTCTATTTCATGCTGTGTAGTTTTCATATCTTTTGTTATTCCTGCCTCTGGGAGCCTTCAACCCCTCCTTCGCCAAAAGGTTTCGCCAAAGGTTTTGAATTCAAGTCATGAAGTCATTGTGCGCACAGAGGCCTATGCTCGAGCTGCGCGTAATGCTGCGCGTAATAAATAATAATAATGAATTTAGTGAAAGGAGGTGTTTTTGGGAAAGATGTCTTTCAGAAAGGTTTTCTTCAAGCATATTTCTTCCTGAAAGGCATTTTTAGAAAGTACATTAAAGATGTGCGCAGCTACAACTATGACAAATTCGGTCTTGTTGGTCACATGACCGCTTTTCACTGAAACACCAGGCTTGCATAAACGGATATCTATGATTTCACCGAATGCACTTCACCTAAAGGAGAAATCATCGAAAATATGTTTCTTCGATTTTTTTCGTTATGCAGTGGGAGACCCCCACTTGCCCCTACCTTATCCTATCCCGTTACCCCACCCCATCTATGTTTTTAAATTTACCTACGTACCTAACCAATTCGAAGAAGAAAAAAAAGTTTGGTGATTTCCGAGTCGGTGAAATTGGATTCGATGAAATCTACGGTATCGTGCCTCAACACCTCTGCCATTAGAATACAGCGACATCCTATGAAAAATGTCGGTCTAGCTGTGTACATATCGACTCCCCTGCACTAGCGCCCTGTCTTGTCCGCCCTCAGCACCCGCCCACGTGCCTGTCCTCTTGGGTTGCTTACTGGAGCCTAGCCAGCCCTCCTAAATTCTAATCTTGGATAAATGCACACACGCATCTTAAACCTCCCCTAACATCTTTCCCATACCTGGACTTTGGTCCCTGAGGGCGTTTCTACCACAAAGTGCTTTGAGGCTGTATGAATTGGAAAAGATGCTATATAAATGACGACTACAATACAATAAAATACAATGTTAGGAGGTGGTACATTTCATATTATTATTATTAGTGATTTGTGTAGCGCTTCATGCCCGATTCCTCCAGCTTCTAAGCACTCAACCATAGAAATAGAATAAATGCTCATGTGATGTGGAACATGTCACCCAGCACAATTCATTACCACCATGCAACATAGTCTCCCTATGCACGTTAGCACAGCTGGAACAAAACAACACAGATCTGAAATTTAACACAACAATCTTAATTTGCACCACCCAGTGTATGATATGATAGGATATTTATAACGCACCTAATACCCAGGGGTTTCTAAGCGCGGACCCAGGGATCCAACCTGTGTTGCTCCGTGTCGTCTTGATTTCAAGGTGAGCACGTTGCCGCTGCACTATACTCCCGAGACATATTATCAAACCCTAGTACAACATTGTGGTATGTGAATATTATCATTGTGTGCAGCAAAGCTAGCTGTCAGGACACACTTTTGTAGTGATTTGTGGGCACGCAAGCTAGCTCCCAGGTTCCTTAGGGCACAACAGAGATTTCTCTCTGATTACTGTGGACGTGCCCCTCTGTGTATTGGGGTTCCGGGGTAAGGTGAAGAGTCTCCCCTCTTTGCAGTCCAGCCGTTTGCTCGGTCCACAACAAAATAAAGACTTTACCACCCTGGGGTCAGCACTAATTGCCTAGAAGTGCCCACCAAAAAAGTTTAATATTAGGAAATGCAGTGGAAAGATTACATTGTGTCATTGGTGGGATGGGGAGGTCTTCACGGAAGAGGGTGGGCTCAAACACAGCTGCCCCTTTACCAGGGCATGGCACTTGTTGGTGGGATGGACAGCCTCACAGAGCAGGACACACACCTCTGCCACTTTGCCAGCAGCTGGTACTCATTGGCGGGTAGAATGCATCACAGAAGCGGACAAACACCGCGCCCCTTCCAGAGTGGTTCTCTTCTATACAGAGCAGATCAAAGTGGTGGTGGTGGGGCGGGAGGCGCATCCCTATGACTCTGGGGTGGCGGAGAGCTACATATGGGGAGCATGTGTCATATACCTGTCCCACGCTGCCAGCCCAATGCACTCAAAGGCGTGGTTGGCATGGCAAGGCATGCACACATAACATTGAGGCCGACAGGTACGTTGGGGGTTGTGCGCACCCCTGCATCCCTCTGCCCACTCTACACTCATCGGTGGGCGGTAATTGAGGTACAGTACACAGTTGGACTTGCTCCCGGAACTCTACACTCATTGCCAGGTTGCTTTACATGGGGGAAGGGACACAGCAGGCAACTCTGACTGCTCATTGGTTGGCTGGGAGCACCATATTCCCTGGGTCCTAAGGGCCGCTACTGACTGTCTTCCTTCCTGCCATTCTCAACATGTCCCCTTGTGTCATTAGTTTGTCTGCTGCGGACAGCTAGTCTTTCACGTGCTGCAAAAGCGACCCCACAAGGCCGCCTGAAAACTAGTATTTGGAATTCTTAAATGAGCAATAATTGCACATGGCCTTCCGGGAGGTATGTGGTATTGTATAGTTAATGCCCGGTGCCCTGTGTGCCAGGTTTTGCATGAAGTTGTTCTGGCTGCGGGACACCAGCCTCCTGAATAAACCTTACCTACTTGTACCCACAATCTACGTCTGTGTCTCTTTCCTGGGTCGTTTTCGGTAATATGGATGCAAAGCCCTGTGCAGGTGCTCGTAGACTAAGTGTGTCGAGCATCCCTTTCGTTGCTATGCAGGTAAGTGATGAGAGCATGTCTTTTTGGAGGGCTGGGCATGTAAGTGGTGTGGGCAATGAGCTTGTACGAGGCTCATTTGTTCAGTGGTGTGTGGATATCCCTTTTCAAGTGGGTGAGTGGTTTAGTGGTGCGGACATGGGAATCTAGGTTGGTGATGTGTCTTTGATATGATATGATAGGTTATTTATAACGCGCTTCATACCCAGAGGTTTCTAAGCACGGACCAGGGGTTCGAACCTGTGGTGCTCCGTGCCATCTTGCTTCCAAAGCGAGCACGTTGCCCCTGAGCTATCCTCCAAACACTTTGGTGGGATGGGCAGGTTAGTTTGTGTGCCTGTGAACTTGTGGCACTGGGTTGGTTGGGTGCTGGCAGAGCATGTTTTCAGTCACGAGAGGGCTCGTATTGGAGGTGCCACCTTGTTGGGGTGCTGGATTGGTTGGCGGCGTGGCATGGTCCTTACAAGTCTTGGGTGTGCTGGTGTTGTGAGCAGAGAGGGTTGGCGGCTTGGCAGGTCGGTGTGTGGGTATGGGACATCAGCATGCAGAGTGCAATATGAAAGCATGAAAGCGATTTGCAATGCTTGTATGCTTTCATTTTGCACTGCAACTCATTTGCATGCCCTTGCTAGGAGTAGGAGGGACACAGAGCGGAGTTTGCATCTCCCCTTTGCTTTCCTCCTCTGTCGTCGAATGGCACCGCGTTTTAGGCTTGCGCGAGGTTTTCATGCGGGCGTAAAACCAATAGATTCCTATGGAATACGGCTCACATTTGCCCTTGCTTAGGATCAGGTGGATTTCATAGGAACCCTTTGCTAAATGCTGCCTGCAAAGCGCAATTTGCAGGCTGTCTTATTTCTTGCAAAATGGAGCATAAAAGTGAAGAGTAAAAGCGAATTTCCCTTGTTTTACTCTTCACTGTTACACTTTACCTTGCAAATGTTAAAAAATGCATGCCTGGGACCAACATCACATAATTCTAATTCTAAGCGCTTAATACCAGAGATTGGTTTCTAAGCGCGGGATCGGGTTGTCTTGCTTCCAAGACAGACGCGTTGCCCCTGAGCTATCCCCCCTCATAAGTGCTTAAATTGGCGGTCTCCTTCATGCAATGTGCACATACTTTAAAATGACCCCAACATACTTTCTTCCAACCTGTACACAGAAGAAATGTACATAGGCCATGCCGCTTGCCAGGCTGGACACACATCAGTTAATGCCATGAACGGCAGCGATACTCTAAGGAAATTGTAGAACCAATCAAAACACTTCCCAACAACAAAGCTGCTGGCCTGAGAGGTGTTCCCTCCGAATTCTACAAGGAGTTTGCGTCTTCTATTGCATCGCATGCTGGCCTTGTTCAAAGGTGTTATGGCTGCACGCAAGGAGTCCCTTCTTGCAACATAGCGATTACTTCTGACTTTCCAATAAAGATCAACACAGACCCGATAGATCACTGTATGTCGACCCATTTACCTATTCAGGATGGACTGTAAAATCTTTTCTAAGTGACTCGCTAAGAGACTTAAAAGTGGAATTACCCAACCAGTCGAACCACAACAACATGCCTTCATCGCTGGTGAGAGTACCATCAGACATGGTAGCTCCCTTCTAGCGCTCCTAGAAGCAGCAGAAATGGAGAAAGAATCCGATGTGTCATCATTCTAGTTCCAGGACATTGAGAGAAAATAATTAAAATGATCCGCCAATATTTAGTTGAATAAATTATAGTACTATTTTAATGGCAAATTAATGCACGCTTAATACATAGCACCAACTATAACAATTAGTCAAAAACCAATACATAAGAGCTGCTACAAGCCAACACAAACCAATTGGTGCACTTACACGTGTTTCACCTCAACAGGCTTTTTTTCAAGGCCAATTAGAAATTAAAAAGTTTGATCAATATTTTCCCAACATGTATACGTCCTTAACTTAACTTTGATTAGTCATATGTAATTTACGTTCTACAGATTTCCACAGGGGGAGAAATAACGAAGAACGTTGAAGACAAACATAAAAAATAAAAAAAGAATAACACATATTAGCAAACCATCATTATTTGTAATCCTCATAATAAATCCCCATTAATGATATAATGTACATTACCAATTCTATGGATTTTAAGATCACCTGAGGTACTGTGAAATAACCTTTCCATTTATTGGTTGCCCTGTGGATCTTAAGTATCATTTGCTTACCTGTAACAATATAAAAGAGATGATATTGTATCCATACTCATGTACATTTCAATGAAATCATATGGCGCTCCCATACAATAGTTATTTAGTAATTTACCTGATTACAAGCTTCTAAGTTGTCAATTGACCAAGAGCGTATTTCAGGAATACTTAAACATAATAAATAGAAGAACTACTTTTTGGAATACCAAGTTCAATAAATAAGCCTGCCTGGGTGGAGCACCAGACTTGAGATTGCAAGTTTGTGAGCGGAGGAAAGGACCAAAGGGGAAAGGACTCCCCCGAGACATTTGAGAACTGTATTTGAAAGTTGTGCATCGTATATTGAAATGAAGAACTGAACATTAACATCAGAATCCAGAATGAGAGAGGTCTCCTTTTGAATCAAGAAAACGCGCACATTTCTTTTGTTCGTTTTAGTGTAAGGGACGGAAATAGGTTTGGACACAGGACGGTGGGCATTTTATTTGCCAAAAACATCCTGACAGAGTCCTGAGCATTTTTGGTTGAGTCAGGGCAACCCCTCGTATAGATGGGGCAAGAACTGTTTTTTTTCTTGGTTTTTCTTAATCAAAGTATTTGCTAACAAGTATGCCACCATTGTGACAGACTAGTACTTCTGCACCCTTACATATGGTGTCAGAGTGGGATGCTGATCCACTTGATAATTTGTAGTGAACCCTGACACAGCTACAGTTTATTTTCCTACTCTTTCCCCCCTCCCCCATCTCCACCCCCAATGCTAATAATAGTTAGGGGATCTCAAGGGGAAGAGATTCAATTAAAAGGATCCGCAATGGAACCCATATATACACTGAAACAATTACTCATTGGAAAATTAAAAATCCCCATATTCCAGCAGAAACTCCCTTTTAAAGGAAGGCCATTAGCTGATGGAGCTCGTCTATCCGATTATTCGATCGGTCTCAACCAGAAGTTGAATCTTGTTAAAATGACTAAGAACCTTCCCCTACTAGAGTGCCTGGCGATAAAACCAAACTTAAAGAAGTCCCCACAGGCAATTTCTAGGGCTTTGGTGCTAATTCCTACCTTGTCCGATGATTTGTGCCCAGATTTTCAAGAAAGCTCCCTAGGAACCAAGGAGACCATTCATACAGAGTCTTGTAGACACTTAGAAGTTGAAGAGTTCACTTGTAAGTTTGAAGAGGACACTTTCTTCTTCAAAACACCTAAGTTAGGGGGACACGCAAGGGGTGTTCAGCTTCCCTGATTCTGTTTGCTCTGGCCCTGGAGCCATGGATTGAAGTGGGTGGTCCGAGACACGTAGTTTCACTCTATGCGGATGACCTGCTGCTGTATTCAGTGCTCCAGATAAGATTTTGAGGTCGGAGTATTTTACTCCCTGTTTTTAAAACTTTGAGAGTAAATGTGATTTTGCAAGTGAGTAAAATGTATGTGACATCCAGCGACGCATGCACAAACTGTATGGAAATCATTACCATACAGCAGCTTTCTGCATTGTGACAGAATACACCTTTCATTATTTCTCTAAAGTCTGGCCATTTGATCTCTTCTGTATATATTTAAATGTTGAAATCACAAAAACCTAGCCAATTACATAGTAAAACAAACATGAATTTTATTGTGTGTTTTGAGGTTCGATAGCAGAGTTGTCATTTGATGTTTAATGAGTCCTCATTTTCAGGAGCTATTACTACCTAATGGTATGCCAATGTTATTATCCAACAGTGCAGGGAGGCAAGGACTCCACGCTAAATTCTACATCTAATCTAATGGTCAAATGGTTATTTATATAGCGCTTTTGGCTAATCGCTGTACATAGAACAAATTTATCACAATTATCACCAATCCAAAGTCGGTACTCCTTTATGGACCTCTAAAGGAAGAAAGGCTGAGTTGGACTTGCCGGGATTCGAGGCTGCAACCTACAGATCACACAAAGATTGCAGCAATGAGGTATGATAATCACAGTACCTAGATGTTGGACAAATCATTTATGAAGCACTACATGAAGTTAAATACGTATCTAGATTATCACAGGGACAGGTTTTGTTGAGTTTCTATTTCAATTACAAATGTAACTTTCATTTGTTTTTGAACAGTGCTTGCACTTCCTGGTGAGTCAGGTTTTGGATGTTTTAATTGTATTCTTGAAGATTTGAGAGGCGAGAACACCTGTGATTGGTGTAATGATATTCACTCACCCTTGAGCAAAGACTCTGCTGCCACTGACCATTTATAGTAATGTACCCGATTGACTGCAAGGCAGAATGGATGTAAACTACACTGTGCATAGTCATCATTTTATACACTTATAATTAGAGTGTAAACTAAATTATAAGTGTAAAAATTATCTGCCTCCTCATGATTATGCACACAGCACCAGAACTCTGAAAAATACAATTGTGCAATACTAGTTTGCTTTCACTGGAAAAAAAAAACATAATTTGTTACAAAATATTTCTCAATTGCAACTTGGTTTTCCATCTTATTAATTATACAATCCTGAAATTGTAGGAAATTATGCACAGTGCTTCTAAAGCTGAATGGAAAGAAACCATTCCTTTTATCACAGTGTGCAGTATATTTTTTTGAAAGGCTTCAGAGAAATACATTCTGTTTCAGAGATGGCTTGCAATTACATCCATGTAGATAAAAATCTAAAGAAACGTCCTAGTTTCTATCAGGTAACTGATAGGGTGTACTGCCCTCTGCTCTAAACCTGTGTGTAAATGTACCAAGGAAAATAATAAAGCTGTCGTATTTGCAAGATTTTCATGCGTAAAAAAGCCTGGTACCCACCTTATCTGGAAGCCTGGCTGTATGTAACAAATCTGTGAGTATACCTCCCAGAGTTGCTGGAAATTCTGAAGAACTTCCGGGTCATGTCAGGCTTTCGTATTAACGCAGACAAATCAGTGTTATTCCCATTGGGAGGGCTACGGGATTGTCAACTAGAGGACTTACCGAGGTTGGGGATAAAGTGGGAGAAGGAGTCGTTTAAATATCTAGGCATACAGATAGTCCATGAAATGGACGAGATGTTCGTCCACAACACAGGGAGGGCGCTATCAAAAGTGGGAGACTCGGTTGAATTCTGGAAGAACTTGCCTCTCTCCCTGATGGGTTGAGTGGCACTATGCAAAATGGTGATTGTACCACGATTACTTTACTTATTCTCTAATATACCATGTGTGGTGAAAAAAGTTTTTTTCAAAATGCTGGACAGCAAGGTGAGGGAATTACTGTGGAATGCGGGGAGGAAGAGGGTATCTCTAGCGGTATTACAGAGGTCTAGGGTGGAGGGTGGACTGGGCCTATCAGATTATGGGAAATACTTTGTGGCAGAGCAGTTGCAGTCGGTGCTGTTATCAGACCAACCCGGGGGGAGAACCTGAAAGGGCTGCTAGGGGACCTGCCACCACATCGGAGAGGTGTTGTACTGTTGTGGTGTCCGATGGGTAATAAGGGGAGGTCCATTGTATTTGAGGCGATAAGGGATATGTGGAAGAAATATGTTGCCATGAGAGGGTCCGGGGGGGCTATATGAGAGTAAACTTCCATGGGGCATAGATCAGTAACTCTGCCAAGCTTTCGGAAGGGCAGGGATACAAAGGCTTAGAGAAAGAGGGTGGGAGATCTATTTGAGGGAGGGTGGCTGCTCCCCTGTGAGGAATGGTGTGTGAAGTTTGGGTTGCCACAGGGCCTGTTTCTGGTGTATGGGGCAGTGGTCAAAAGACTGGTGGACATTTAGGAAGGAATCCCAGAGGAGCCGGGGACGAGACCATTGTTGCAGGTACTGCTAGACCAAATGGGGGGCAGAGCATGGGTCTCACAGATCTATAAAGCCCTCTGGGAAAGGGAACCCGAAGAGGAATTGAAAGTGAAAGAAAAATGGGAGGCGGATATGGGGTACCAGATATCAGAAAAGGAGTGGGCACAGATATGGGAAATGGCACGGAAAGTTTTACACAATGCCCGGTTCCAGCAGGTCCAGTTCAACATCATACACAGGACATATGTAACCCCAGTTAGCTTGCGGGCAATGAATAAAGATTTGTCGGAGGAGTGCCCCAGATGCGGCAGAGGCCCGGCGGGATTTTGGCATATAATTTGGGAGTGTGGTGTAATAATGGAATATTGGGATAAGGTGATTAAGGGGGTGAATGACTTGTTGGAGACCAAGCTGGAATGGAGACCGGGAATGTGCATTTAGGGAACTCTCACAGGGGGGAAAAACATAAAATGCGAAACAGAATGATCCAATTTTTATTGTTACTGGCCAAACACCAGGTAGCTATAGCGTAGAAGAGCCCACAAGGTCCGACAATTGCTATGTGGCAGGTGGATGTCTGTAGGTGGGGGATGTCGGAACGGGAAGTACTGCGGGATGCAGAAATGGAGACGGAAGGGGAGGGAGTGACAATATACTGGACCCAGTTGTTGAATGACTTGTCGAAAGCCAACGACCTAAAACCGCCATGAAGGATTAACCGATGGATAAGGGAGGGGGGGGGCGATGAGAGGAGCAAGGGGTGGTACATACATACAAGGAGAGTCATTGCAGAATCAGCCCAACCACAGTGGAAATGCATAACATAAATGGCCACCTACCGTCTACCATGGGACAGAAAAAGGGGGCCCGATATAGTAACCTGTATACACGAATAAGGGAGGGATGGGTGAGGGTGATATGGGATCTCTTTGGACGTTATGGTTGTTGTAATGGACATTTTTTAATAAAAAAAACCCTAAATTTTCATCTTCAAGCTTACTTCCCCTAAAGAATCTCATTAAATCTACTTTATCAATAAACCTAAAGCTCTCCCAGAGACCTCTCCCAATCCACACTATGAGTACCCTAGAGGCACTACTGGAATCTCTTGCAACCCACCAGGTGGACGCAGAGGCCAGGTTCCTAGATGGTATTGCCACGGTGGTAGCTGTCCAGCAAAGACCCATTCTCCCACATGGGATCCTACAACCATATAGGGATCTTTCAAAACTTTGATCATCAAGCACAATTATTTCATTGGGGGGGATGAATTAAAAACCTGCTATCTGGCACCCCTGTTGAAGGGAGATCTACAGTCATCCTATCAATCCCTCAACCCCTGTCACTTACTTCATTTCGATGAGATCAAACATGGCTTGTTACTCAAGGTGGGACAAACTGAAATCTTTTACAAAAATACATTTAGGGAGATTAAATTAAACCCAGGTGAGACACCAGAGGAGTTGGGAGCTAGAATTCAAAACATGTTGTTGTGGCTAAGGAAGAATACCCTGCCGGAGGTGTTGGAAGCCTTAGCCCTGGATCAGCATATCAGTATTTCAAAAAAAGGTAGCAGGCGCTCCTCTCCAGAAAGAACATGGCATGATAACCTGTTCTGAGATGAGAGTTTGCAGCACACGCTGCAGCACACGCTTTATGCTCACTGTACCTTTCACAGATGAGAAATATCCATTTGCATATCAGTCTTTGTCCCGCCCATATGGGCAGTCCAGCACCGAAATGCTATGGCAATTCCTCTCTGAACAAGAGTACCAACAGCAACCCCATACACGTGTTTCAGCCTAGTTGGGCCTCATCAGTGAGGTGAAGCTCTGCCTCTCTGAGCAACGTGAGCAAGAGGTCCACATCTGGTTGCCCCCAGGTAACTCAGGGTGACCAACCCCATGTTCCTTGAAAATATTTCATAAAAGGTAGCAGGCACTTCTCTCTCTAAATCAAATTTATTGGAATCAAGCATATACCAATGGACCAATGATGGGGTGACTGAGAAAAGGTTTTCAGACACCAGGGGGCACAACTTATTTGCGCACGGAGCAGTAGCATTTATGCACTGAACAGCGATCATGAGATGTAGGATTTTTAATGAAATAACTAAATAACTAGAAGCATATCGGCAGTAACACACACTTAATGCAGTAATATCAAAACGGACGTAGCATACTGTGATCAGGGTGGAAATGGTTTTCTTGGTATAGATATTGTAAAATCTCAACAACATTCAGAGATTGATAAACCTATGCTTGGATAAAGGTAACATGCAATAAAATATCATGTCACTTTAGAAAGCTCTTGCTCATTAAGTTATGGTACACTATTTCAAGGATTGCATATTAATATTGACTAATTAATGGTATCAATAACCCCTTAAAAATATTATGTACAACATGGAAACAAATACAGATAGCACATTTTGGGCAAAACGAGTTGAGAATTGAAACAAGTACATATGGGTTAATGAACCATCTTAAATTGGTTGAATGGGACGTGAATACAAAACACTGAATTCCCTAAGGGGTATACTGAATATCAAGTAAAATGCGTCAAACTAGAAATAGGATGGAGGATCACCAGCTCATTTTTAACCTTGAAGATATACCTCGATTTTGGGTGTTGCTATCATACGCCTAGTGAGTACATCATAAAAGTAAAAGTGAACTATTTGAATTATGTGGTTCTTCATGTGGTACTTCATAATAATTTTGGTACATAAACATGAACATTTGTTTAATAAAACCATTTGACCATGAGGCATTGGAGAATGATTTAATATCATCAGCAACATTTGTTTAGAGACCACGCAAAGACAACACACCTTCCATTGGGGATGATGTAATCATTGTAAATAACACTTGATAGTAGCGACTGCAAGGAGACACGCAGAACGCTGCTTTTTTAAAAGAATTTTTTTAATAATATCTGAGGTAAGCATTATCAAGGTTTTGCTAAAAATTTGCAAATAGATATCATATGATATTTGATTTACAGGCACCTAGCAACCACAGACATGTATGTTATCGTTCGAGGACCAGTAATATAAATGAAGGGAATGCAAAAGATATAAATTAATCAATCATAAACCAGATAAAACCTGCATAATTAACCACTTCTTAATACTTTTATAGCATTGAAATTAGACTTTAATAGCATTCCATTGTTGGTGTACAATGTACAAACATTGGGGAACATATCCCAAAAGTTATAGTGAGCACATTAAGAAGACTGCTGCAAATCATCTATACTGGGAATTCAACTGTTCAACAAGTTCAGCTTTAGGTGGACAGGGCTCGTTTGCAATGTTTTGTGGCATTGTATGTGTCCTAGGAACAATATCAGAATCCATTCCATGAGTATGCATGGCCAACACAGTCAAAGTGAGATCTTTCACAAAATCGAATTCCATTTCCTGGTATATTGGCTTTGCCACCCATTTTTTGCTTTGTTTTGCAAAGGCAAATGTGTAATGAAGCATCCCAAAGTTTCCTGCAGTTCTCGATTGTTCTCTACCCAAGTTCTCATTATGCGTTAAATACGGCTAGTAATGTTCGGGCTTGCATACCGTCTATGCCGAAATGCAACCTTTTGGGCCTGTACTTTAGGCACATATTGTGGAACACCTCCAAAACTCTGGTGTGACAGAATTCTGTGAGTCCCTTTATGGCTCTTGAAAGAGTTTTGTCATACACGATCTTCTCAAGAGCTTTGTGTGGAGGTGAACATGGCACCAACCACTTCTTGTTGCGTTCATGCCCCCCTGATAACGGTCCGTGTGCACATTCATGAAAATGTTGGTTTTCTGTCCATGCGTGAACGTTGGAACAGTGATGCATCAATGAGTGCCATTTTTTCAAGGTAGAATTTCCACAGACCCATCACAAGTTTTGGAGCTCCACCAAAGATGGTTGCTGAAAGATTGACACCACTGTAAAATAATTTGCGATCCCTTTTTTTTACCAGCAGCTGTGATTTATTTACTCACTTATTTGGCAACGTGCCATAAATCAAATTGATGATGAATGTTTGGAAACTGCTCTCGCATGGCCTTGGTTATTGAAACATGTCCGTCAGTGGCTATGATGTTTATTTGCATTCCCCTCGATTGAAGATGTTCGAGGAATTTTATGAAACCATGTTTTTCCATGGCCACTGAGGATTTACATTGGGACACCTGCACAATCTCTGAACTCACAATTTGTTTAGTTTCCATGTCTTGAAAGTGGTATGTGCAGTACTTTGATGAGAATCCGGGGCTGTCACACTGTGCGTCGCCAGCTAGCCAATACCGTTTGCCAGGGAATGTGCTTTCAATAGACATCTGTTCAATTTTCCGGGTTTGACTAATAGTGGGGAATAAGAATTCCCTGGATATTTGTAGTACTGGGTTTTAGCAAGGAACTTAACTCCCGCAAATTGACAGGAAATGGACATCTTAGTGAAAGTCGAGCCACTGAAAAGTAAAGCTTCTGAACAAAGTAGATTTCCAGCTGGCACTTTTCCCAGCATCGGTTGGGCGGACCATGAAAATGTATGATGGAGGCTGACACAGCTGGCTTGGATTTTCAGGTTAGTGCCTTGTAATAGACGAGACACATGCACCAATGGATGCCTGCATATTTTCCCCCTCAATGTATGGATACATTTCAGCATCAGTATAATGTCTACCAGGCAGCTGTCGAATACAATGTATTTTTGCTCCTTTATTAGCCAATCGTACTGCATGAATATGGTTTGTGACTCAACTGTGGTGGACAAATCGCCCAAACTAGCCAATCTGAAGTTGAGATCTTTGGCAAGTTCATCAGTCAATTGCGTTGAAGCTTCAGTCTCTGTTAGTTCAGCTTGTGTTATTTGCACATGAATTGGAGAAACCATCAATTTCGAATGTTTATAGGGTGGACCTTTTTTTGCGGGTGTAGATTGTGTCAAGTGGTCTTCCAGGAATTCCAATGCATCTTCATTATATTCAATTTCATCTTGTCGAGTTCTCACATTGTAGCAATGGTCCAAGAACACTCTGCTGGCTTTGCCGGTCACATTCAATTCAGTTTCAGGCCATTGGGCATAAGCATCACAAGCCTGCTTATTGACTGGACCACTCTGAGCCTCAAATAGTAGTTGCTCCATGGCAAAATCTGTTTGGCAAGCAACATCTTTGGTTCATTTGTTGTCTGTGTCTTTATACTTATTTTCATTCTGGGCCTCTGGGAGATGTGTTGTAAAAACATGCTAAATGTATAAATTTAGCTAAAATCAATTTAACACCGGCACAAATTTCAGTCTTGAGCAAGGGACTCTCCTTTGTACCCACGGCAGGCACGGACTGGTACAAAGCAGAGCTAGAAGTAAGACGTTTTCTGCGAACTGTGAGACTTTGAACTTTCTTTTCAGAGAGGGATACACCTGAACCTATATAAGATATAGGTCTGCACCCCAAATCATTTTTTTGCCCGTCAGATAATCAAATACCTAGTGACGTTTTGACATTAGAAAAGTGTGTTATGAAGGATTTAAAAAAACTATCCAATAAAAAGGTGACCATTAGACACAACTGCACCAAGACAGAAAAAGAGGCTTTGAAACAACTAGCGGAAAATCGAGAGATCATTATAAAGCCAGCAGATAAGGGGGGAGGCATTGTCATTATGTCAACTGAACAATATAAAACTATGGTGATGTCACTCTTAAATGACATGGAGAGCTATCACCCCTCTGAAAAGATCTCACAAAAGAATTGGAAACTGAACTCTCAGAGATAGTAGCTTTTGCACTCCAAAGAGGGTAGATAGCAGACAAGGAGTCAACTTTCCTTACCACCTCAGAGGGCAGAACACCATGCCTCTATGCACTACCAAAAATGCATAAAGACACAACTGATCCCCCGGGCAGACGATTGTTTCAGGATGTGGGTCAATTTTGGAGCCGCTATGTAGGTTTATAGAGGAATTTCTTAAACCTATGATTGGAACTACAGATTCCTATCTCTGTGATACCACACACACCATACAGGTTTTAGAAAATTTGGACTTCAACCTTGCCTGCCAGATATTGGTTACAATGTACATTAAGGCACTCTATACCAGCATCCCCCAATTAGCAGTCTTGGATTGCATCTATGAATATCTGACGGAAATCCAGAGTTCCTCCAGCATTTACCATTGAACTCATGACACTGGCTTTGTGCACTCATTTCTCCATTTTTAACAATCAATTTATCTGCAGACAAAAGGAACTGCCATGGGCACTACCTTTGCACCAAGTATGGCAATCCTGTATATGGCTTCTTTTGAGAAGGAAAACATTTCCAATATATGCAACCTGTGGAAATTGAATATCAAAAGGTGCCATCGATTCATAGACAACATCATTTTCATATGGGAGGGAAATGATGTTGAACTGGAACATTTCGTTACATGGTTAAACAACTGTGATGCAGATATTCAGTTCACGATGGAATCTAGTAGGTAAAGTAAACACTTCCTGGATCTTAAAATCAGCCACTCTCATGGCAAACTCATGTGTAATCTATTCAGGAAAACTACAGATCGGAACACCCTGCTACATTTTTCAAGCGGCCATCCTTTACACATGAAGGAGAACCTGCCCTATGGGCAATTTCTACGTTTACATAGAAATTGCACGCAGCTTGAAGATTATTACAAAAACACAGCAGCATTAGAGGACAGGCTGAGAAATAGAGGGTACTCCAAAAAGCTAATCACGACCTCCATAAAACGTGCCAGGTTCACGTGCAGGGATACAATCCTAGATACCCAGCAACCAAGGGAAAAGGATAAGGAGACAAGACTCACATGTGTGATCACACACGGACCACACACATTTGGAGTGAAGAACAGCATTTGCAAGTATTGGCCTCTGGCCAAACAAAATCTGCCTGAGGAATTGAGCCCTAGGTTTGCTTTCAAAAGATCCCGTAACATTCGACAACAACGGTTGCATTCCCTATTCAGTAGAGAAACTCCTTGGGCAGGCCCACGGAACTTAAGAACGATAACAGGACATTTTCCATGTGGATCATGTGTGGCCTGCAAATACATAAAAAAAATGCAGAGTTTTAAGCTTGGAACCAAGATCTGGTTTCTTAAACACTTCACTAATTGCAAATCAGCACAAGTAGTGTGTACTGCATTGAATGTTCATGCGGGTTGTGATATGTAGGCCAAACTATGCACAGTGCCCATACACGCAAATCTGAACATCGATCGAGAATTAGATGCAGAAGTGTATCCTCACCTCTGGTGGAGCACTATTTACAATTGCGACACACAGCCGATGACCTTGTATGGTGGATCCTGGAAAAGGTTAAGGCAGGCACAGGGTCCCAACAACGTCTACTAAAATTAGAGAGCAAATGGATCCATAGACTGCACAGTATGGACAAAGGTCTAAATGAGCAATACATCCCACTAAGCATATGAGAATGTTTACCCTTTGGTGATTGTAAAATTCCACATAAGAGACCACCCAGCCAGGGTGAGCACTAATCCCACCAGGCAGCAATTATGAGGTATCTAGCGGTTGTTTCTCCACACACACTGAAGTGTGGACACATTAGATATTCACTCAATGCCACATTTGGCACAATATTCGGGAAGGAACAGGTCCCAAATACGTTTGCATGCCCCCAGGGCTGCGCAGTGTACATACATTAATTTGGCCACACAGTGAGGCACAAACTGTTTACTTGCATTATTTCTCACCCTGGGAATGAAACATGCAGTTACATTGCACATTACTCTGATCCATGCGTGTCAGGGCTGCACAGTGCACATGTTCCAATTGGGACACAGAGTGAGGCACAAACTATTTACGTGCATGATTTTTCACCCTAGGAATGCAATACGCAGGCGCATGCCCCAGAGATTCCACATACTCTGATTTATGTTCACAGTAAAAATAAACTCTGGAATTGCACATGGCAGCATTGGGACATGGAGTCGGCAAAAAAAAAAAAAAAGGACCTCTAATTAAGAACAAATACTGCATCAAAGCAGCATACATTTTACCACTTTAGAAACAGGAAAATGATCCTTTATGCTGATCACTCACATAGTGAGTGGATTCAAGGGTTCAGGACTCAGAAAGCATCTCGTTTCACGGCGTACTTAACAACGCGTACACAGGAGCCATTTGCAGGCACGTACCTGCACACACCCTCCAGATACGATCAGCGGATAGGCCAGGAAGAAACCACACCCACCGTAATGGTTGGGTAAGTCAGACATTGGTCTGACACGTGACAGCCGGCAACTGCACGGGACTATGTTGCCTGGCAACACCTCGAGCCAAAGCCTCAGGCTATGATTGCCTGGCAACGTAGTTAACTTACTAAAAGTGATGACGGAAGGATGAAGTAAATGGAGGAGGCACCCCAATAACCTGTGTGAGGTCCTCCTCCTCCTCCCTCCCCCACCCCCTCTCTGGGTAAGGGGGAGGGTGCCCGCCAAAGCGCGGCAAGTCAGGCAAAAGCCCGCGAAGGGCAAACAAATGAAAGGGGCGGGCGATGCACCATATAACAGGCGGCCGCCCGTCAGCAGGCAGTTCCAGCCCCTGCCAATAGACGCCCGCCGGAGACAAAGGAAAGATCTGTCCATTTTGCACCAATAACATTGTACATGCCCATTCTTTGTCCCCCAAGTAATGTGCAGAATGAGACTTGTCTTCTTTTTGGCATAAAAAGACCACAGATTTATTTTCACAACATCATAAAAAAACACTGTACACATTAGTGAAAATAGTTCTGAAGATGCAGCGACTGCTCCATATCCAACAACCTGCTTCCCCCTTTCTTTCCACAAAGTCCTCCGTAGGCACAACTCTCCCAACCCTTCGGGTCTGTGCCACGCCTGCCCTTGCAGGTGTTCTTGGGTGGGCAGAGCGCCGTTTCTTTGGGGGAAGCTGAGCCCTTATTGTTACCACCAGACTCACCTGCCGTTTAGGCTCCCAGGAGGCGCTGGTCCGAAAAGAGCGAAAACCCTTCCGGCTTTCTCCTGGCTCATTCGGAGTCTGTCTTTTGTGCTTGGTCGTCCAAACACTGCCACGCCACAGGTGGGTTACCATCCACCGTGGCTACCCCCTTTCCTCATTTTACCTTTCCAAGAGTTTTGTACTTACTTCCAACCAAGGAGCTCCAACCCCTATGCTGACAACTGTCTGCCTTCCCCTAGTTCGTACTCTGGGGAGTTTACGTTAATCAGCCCATGCCCGCTCTGTGAAACAACTCTCCAGGAGCTTAGTGCACATTTTGCCCCATTTTTGTAAACTTTACCATGCCCCCTGTTGGCCGGTGCACTCACTCTTTTGTAACTTCAACCAGGGGCTTCACTTTGACCATGTTGTGCCTCTTCTGGGGAACCTTCAGCCCCTACCTCAGCCCCTGCCTGCTCTGCGAAACACCTCTCCAGGAGCTTAGTGCACTTTGCGCCCAATTTTTGTAAAAATGTTCCATACCCCCTGCTTGACCAATGCACCAGCTCTATTGCATAATCAACCAGGTGCTTCACTTACGACAACGTTGTACCTGGACTGGGGAACCTTCAGCCCCTACCTCAGCCCCTGCCTGCTCTGCGAAACACCTCTCCAGGAGCTTAGTGCACTTTGCGCCCAATTTTTGTAAAATGTTCTATGCCCCCTGCTTGACCAATGCACCAGCTCTATTGCATATTCAACCAGGTGCTTCACTTACGACAACGTTGTACCTGGACTGGGGAACCTTCAGCCCCTACCTCAGCCCCTGCCTGCTCTGCGAAACACCTCTCCAGGAGCTTAGTGCACTTTGCGCCCAATTTTTGTAAAATGTTCCATACCCCCTGCTTGACCAATGCACCAGCTCTATTGCATAATCAACCAGGTGCTTCACTTATGACAACGTTGTACCTGGACTGGGGAACCTTCAGCCCCTACCTCAGCCCCTGCCTGCTCTGCGAAACACCTCTCCAGGAGCTTAGTGCACTTTGCGCCCAACTTTTGTAAAATGTTCTATGCCCCCTGCTTGACCAATGCAGCAGCTCTATTGCATATTCAACCAGGTGCTTCACTTACGACAACGTTGTACCTGGACTGGGGAACCTTCAGCCCCTACCACCTTTCCTTGCATGAACTCAAACCACCGGCTCCTAGTTTACCCCCTCTGTGGTCACTTTTCCTGACATACTCCACCCATAGAAATTCTTCTCCCATTTATTAGAGTAATGCTCCCCCCCAACTTAACCTTGCTCTGCCTGCCCTTGCAGGAGTTACTGACTGGGGAGTGCCGTTCTTGACGGGTGAAGCCGGTTTTTTCGTCCTTTGTTTGCATTTTACCTCTGCATTCTTGCCCCTTTGTCCGCCGAATTTTTACTTGTCCTGTATGCACCACCTTCTGAATTTTTTTAAAAGAGAGGCTCCCCTTTTCCAGTTTACTTATCATGTACGGCCCCTCTCCCTACCCTAATCTACTGCAGGGTAATTGAATATCCTGGTATATGCTGTGCTGGGTTACTTATAACTGCTTAATACCCAGAAGTTTCACCGAGCCGTCCCGGCGGTTGACCCTGAGCTGCTTCGTGCCCTCTTGCTCTCCAAGTGAGATAATAATTCATCCTTTTTACAGGGCTAGGAACCCTCCTGCCTCTGGGTACTGCTCATTATTCCCGAAAGGCTGTGTTTGGCCCTGCCTGGATGTGAACCTGTGTGCAGGTTCTGCACCGATGTCAAAAGCGAGCGCTTACTCCGCAGTTCTACAGGGTAACCAGCATCCTGCGAAAACCTGTGACCCAGTACTGCAATTGTAATGTGGTAAAGTTTTTCCCCCCGGGCATAGCCACCCATGCAGAATGCGCTTACCACTGTGAATATCTCTGCTTCCCAATAGCCGTTCCGGCCAGTATGTATGCCTACAAACCGTGAAGACCTTCCATAATTCAACCCCAGTGCACTAGGTGCAGTCCTTTGCTCAAAAAAGCTTGGTCCTCTTCAAACCGGTTGAGTCCTTCCATCCTATCCTTTTAGCTTCTGCACCTCTTCTGTAATAAACACACAGTGGTTGGAGGCCGGCGGGTAATGATCAACACCCAGTGGATGGTGTTGCTAACCCCTGTGACATCACCAGATGGCCACCTTGCAGACCACTTTTCCCAGCATATTGCGAGCTTCTGTGCCTTTCTAGCTCCGTCTTTCCTTTCTTTCCTGCTAAACTGCTCCAGCCCAGGCCCCAATAAATCTCTAAACATCTCCTCCATCTCATTTGTACCCATGCGCTATGTTAATACGCCTGGCGCCCCTGGGGTTTGTAACTGATTGGCCCGAGTGCCCAATCTCTAACAAGTTGAGCATGTATTCATATCCTTCCTGTTCCCTTCTGCAGCTCAATGGGTAGCCCGGGCCCTCTCCCCTGCTTCAGTGCCCTTACAACTACCAGACCTCGCAGTGATGCGGTACCCCACCATGTCCCAAACCTGGCCAACCTGCCTTGTGGGTGATCCCCTCTTGCAGATCCACCTCGACAGATCAGTAACTGACCCGGGCACCTCATGAACCTTCATCCCCACGGGCCAAATCAGATATACCCAGGGGGTCCCTGAAAGCCAATGCACTGCCCCCATTAAATAAATACCCTTGGTATATAAAATGATGAGTTATTTATAACATGCTTAATACCCTGAGGCCCAGAAACTTACAGTAAACTCGGCGAGTCTCCGACCACCGAGGGACACGCTGATTGTGCTGACTCGGAGACAAAAAAGTACAAAGATAAGAAGACATCATGACCACAGGCACACAGGGATCCTTAAAAAAATAAATTTAGAAAACAACGCCGGGGCAGTCTGCCTGAATCCGGGACAAAAGCTTTATTCAGATCTGTTCTGCCATTTCCTCTACAGATACACTATGTCTGTATGAGGCAAGAGAACAAATGAAAATACGAATGCACAAAGGGAAGGAACAGTGAATGCAACAACATATCCTCCCATCCAGCGAATAAAATAATAAAAAATAATCCCAAAAGCAATATGGACACGGTAGGCAACAATTAAGTTTGGATACGCCTGAGACATAGTCATCGTCATAGCAATCGATTTGCATTTTTAGCAATGACGCAGGGGCACCACTTATTTATTATACCCATTTGTGTGATGTTTTTCAGGGGTTTATTCGCAATCCCGTCATATTGGGAATCATGGAACAGCCCACCTAATTGATACCACAAGTGCCGGGTGCACCAGTTTTTTTCGGTCTTTGACTGCACCGTGGGAATAAGCATGCAACAGCAGCCTTATATTTGAAGGCTTGGGTTCTCTTCACCTTATGGTAAAACATGTCTTCTTCCTGGGTAGTGAACCCATTTCTTCAATTGCATTGTTTTCAATTGCACCATTGCCCGAAACCAAAATATGCAAATAACATTAGCGTTTTCATGTACTTATCACACACACCACTTCTGTCTAATCATTTTATTCATAACATATATTTCTTTCCCCTAGGGTCCTTTAACTCTGCCCTGATGAAGGTGGCCATATTGGAATAACATCAACCACCGAAACGCGGTCTACAGTAAGGGGATTCCAGTGGTCCCTGCCTTGGAACACAACCACTGGCTTATGTGGACTATCAAACCCTTTTCTCGTCACTTGAATAATTAAAGCATCTGTACTTTCACAGTCTGAAGTCCACCCCCTGCACGCGTAGGCAGACCCAATGAGGGCTCTCCCCCCTGGTTTTGCTGAATCAAATTATCAAGGAAGGAAAAAAAACTCCAACATAGGAGTTTCCCCCCTTTTCATTTTTTTTCTCTTTTTTCTTTTTCATTTAGCCGAGAAACAGGCCACTGGTCTGAGACCAATACAGACCGATGACCCCAAAACGTATTTTAAACCCTTGAGCATAGGATTTGCTGGTTTGAAGTTAAAAACCGTACAATCACTGTTTAGAATTGAGCCCTACACCTTTTCAGTATTAACCAATGTGTGAAAAATAACACAGTGACTGGGAACCCCTTATTGGCACACAGGAAAATTGGAAAGTAAACTATTGATGATGTTCAATATGGAAATTGCAGTATTCATGTTAAACGAGCATAAGTGTTGAGCATTAGCTCTATTTTATCATTTGACACATTAGTTACACAAAGGCTGTATATCATTTATTTATTCCAGTGCCTATCTTTCTTCCTTTCCATTACACGTGACTAGCTTTGAAGTCACAGAGTCTATCTGCACACTGGGTCTCTATGGACACTTCTGAATCCACACCTTCCTTTCCTAATACTTTGGTAGGGTCTTACCTTTCTAAAATTTAAGAAAAATGTAGTTTTTCTTTTTTAACTTCAAATATTTATTCACTAATTTGGGAATTGCAGTAGAAATGGAGTGCCGGTTAGTTAATTGGTCATTTCTAGATGCACTGAATTCATCAAGCTTATAGTTAACTTCATGTACAAGTTGTATGTACACTATTGCTTTTGAACCACAGAGAAAGATAAGAACCAATTACCAATCTTCTACAAAGTGTCATGATGTGTGTGTTCTCTTTGGACAATGAACACTTGTATACATAACCATGTGATTGGCACTAGGAGGAGTCCAGACCCAGAATTTGATACCCTAATAATACATGACTAGAGCATGCATGGTATCACTGTTTAGCAGCAATATTTTTCTCTTTTGTGTTGAAATGTATAGCACACATACAGCAGATAGCACTATAAATACAAAAACATGTTATGAAGAAAACACCAGCCCAAAACACTTCTACAAAACAAAAATTTGTGTTAGTTCCTCTTGTTTTCTTAATTTTCTGTGAAACCGTGGCCTTCTCTGTAACGACCGCACCAGCAAGCAGATCCACCACCCCTGACCCATGTGCCTCCACTTCTAATTCCACACCTTGTGTACATTCCTTGAATAGAAAATGCAAAACATACTGATTGTAATGTTGCCCTCAAACATTTTTCAATGTATTCTGCAGTAGGGAGGAAGTGTAACATTAGAACTGAAATCATAAAAGTTTGGAACACTGCACGTTTATATGAATGTCACTAATAGTATCCTATGTAGGATTTACTTTCAATCATTCAAGGGAACTTTACGTATGCATACCTCATACTCTCGACCAGCTGCAAAGGTCGATGTAATTGTAGTCGAAGTACCAGAATCGCTCTGTAACAGAGTACTTGTTTTGTACGGATGAAAACAGCAAAATGGAACAGAGACAATGGGATGCAGACAATGGTACATATAAATGATAGATATAAACCAAGCAGGTTCGAGCACCAAAGAATTGTTCAACATTCTGAGAGAATTGGAAAATCCCAACCCACCTGAGGACACCTGTCTAAAAGAAAAGCCCTGGTGCACTAGCATCCAAAACGCTCTCTCCAACAAAATCGCAGGCCTTCAGACTAAAATTGCCAACAAACGGCATCAACTAACCGTCCGAGGCTGAACTACTCCGTTCCCTCATAAACTTTCAGGCTTTAAATTCACCAATGTATCTGTACCAGTGGTACAAAATATTATAGCTTCACTGAAACTATCAATCTGCCAGGGGGACAGCTGTCCAGTGCAGATCATAAAAGATGCGACCAGAGACCTGGCTTCATTCATTACCAAATTAATTAACTCCTCATTCTCTAGTAACTCCGTACCTTGCAACCTGAAGGAATCATGGGTACTCAAAAAGCAAACGCTAGTCCCATCAATACTCACAAATTACAGATCAATCACAACGGTCCGCTTCCTGTTAAAAATCCTAGACAGGGTTGCATATTTGCGAATACAAGACTATCTAGAGTCAAACATACTAGGAACACGACAATCTGGCTTCAGACCTCAACATGGAATTGAAACGGCCCTTGATGACCTCAAAAGCCAGATTGACGAACTAAAAGACAAAGGAAAAGTGGCCATCATACTACTTCTAGACTTGTCGGCGCCGTTCGACCTGGTAGACCACAAGGTACTCTGTGATCACCTCGCCACTGCAGCTCATTTCTCAAGTACCGCCGTCACCTGGATTCAGTCGTTCCTCAACAACAGGACCATGCGTGTCTTCTCACCCTTAGCAGCAGCAGACCCTATACCCATTACCTGCGGCATGCCCCAAGGCTCTTGTGTCTCCCCTACTTTGTATAATATCTTTACAAAGCCATTGTTTGATAAACTGGACCATCTGGGTGTCATCTACACTAATTATGCAGATGACACCCAGATACTCCTACCCCTATCAGGTAACTATGACACAGATGCATCCCGGATAAACATAATCTACACCATCATTCAGGCATGGAAGGCATGGATGACCATCCACGGCCTCTGCCTGAATGATGATAAGACTGAAATCCTACTGTTTGGCTCACCTACTAACTTAACCAAACTCAGCCCTAACTACACTAGCATTAGCGTAGATGGGAACAACATTCCCATCGCCAAAGATGTAAAAACCTTAGGTGTTTACTTCGACGCCAACTCCAACCTAACTAAACAAGTGAACATGACTGCCGCTGCCACTGCCTACACAGGCAAGCCGATCAGGGCATGGATACCTCTATTGTCATCTAACAGCTGTCTTATATTAGGCAGAGCACTCATTCAGTCCAAACTGGAGTACTGTAATTGTCTCTACCTAGGTGCTAACAAGGCTATACTCAACAAACTACAGATATTACAGAATAACACACTCAGAGCTGCCCTAAACATTCCCAGAAGATAGCACATCTCAGCAACCAGAAAACACTGCAAATGGCTCTCCATTCTAGAAAAGATCAACTTGAAGACCCTCTGTCTCACTTACAAAGCGCTTAACCACCTAACCCCATCCTATCTCACTGACAAATTCATACTGAGACCCTCTACTCGCACCACTCGATCCACCAATACTTCCTGCCTCTCAGTACCCAGGTACAACCTCAAATGAGCAGGTGGTTCCAGCTTCCCGGTCATTGCCTCCCAACTATGGAACACACTCCCACCCGATATCAAATCTATCCAAGTATTTGCTAAATTCAGAAGTAGTGTTATCACTTGGCTACTCAATAATCATTAACCTTACTCTGTCTCTTACTTTTGCATCCTTGACTACTCTGCGAAGGTACGAAGGGACCCTCCCATCCATGGCTACTTTGTGTTCTAGTCTGAACTCACGCTTGTAATAGGTATTATCTGAATTCCTGCATTATACTATGTAAGATGTATACTTTGTGTCTGATTGTATTCAGGCCTGTAGTATGTATTAGCTGTATTCTTGCCTTTATGATGTATCACATGTACTATGTATACAACTGTAACATGCAATCGTCTTCTTACTCACTAGCGCCCAGATACCCCTAGGTCAGGTGTGCTTTACAAGTAAAATAAACAAACAAACAATAAAGTGAAACCCATAAAATGGCACTTAGTGTAAACAGCCGACAGGATACATAAACGATTTCCTATTATTAGAATTTCCAAGCATAATGCTCTCTCTTTAATTGAAAAGTGAAATACAATTACCTGATAGGCGCTTGTTGTTGTTAATGACTCCAGAAAAGAAATGGATGCAGAATCTTGCTCCTTCATTTTCAGTGCATTGTCATGAAGTGGTGAAAGGGAAAATTACATTTCCATTAGATATGTGGAAAGATCCAACTGTCGAGAATATAAACTCCTGCATGTCTGTAGGGCTCACCATTGGTATACTGGACGTGTCAGTGGTTTCGTCACTTGCGAGGGTCTGTGCTTCGGCCAGTATGCTCTCCTAAATAAATTTACATGTGAAGCAACTGATTCCGAAAACCTTATGCTTCTTTTAAAGGGCACTATGGCATTGTTTTCCACTGTCATAATTACTTCATTTGAGGCTCCATAACCCAGGGACAGATGTATAGTAAATGTGGTATAGTTAAAATGTAATACAATCTGGTAAATATGCAAACTTCAGTATGACACATTTACACCGAAAGCACCAATCCATTCATGAAGTTACCTTTTCAGTACCCCACCGCCTACAGCTAATTCATCATCCGGGACTCACCTGAGGCAGCGTGTGCATCAATAGAGTTGGAATTGCATTTGGAAGCAATTTAAAAAACATTCTGGCTCAACGTGTTTTTGTGTACTTCGATTGGTCGTACATATCTGCGGTAAAGTGCAGGCTGCAGAGGCAGAATCGATTGGCCCTCAAGTCTCCCAATACAGACTGGGCTCTACTTTCAATCTCGTCCACCGCAAAACCACAATATGCAACCCATCTTCTTATTAAATCAATATCGTTCAGGAATGCATGCAGCATTGTGCCCTGACTTTTGACATGGCTCCTAGAACGGCAACCCAAAATCATACAAACAGGCACTCTGAAAAATCTATAAGAGCTGTATAAAAAAAGTATAAATAAGTACAAGAAAATTGTACTGTATGCACAAGATTGATGAAATATCACAGCTTTCTATGCAATGTTTGCTTTGGTCAAAGAATCAAAACCTGTGTAGCGTAGTCCAATATGCACTGGGATAACTTTCATACAGAATTGATTGATATGATGCAAATCGTAACGTGTTACTCGTCGTTGAATGTACTTTCATGCATCAAAAGGAAACATCCTTATAGACATGGTCCGAAAAAGATGTGATTCTATTACAATGGACACTGATGAAATGTGCTATATATCGAGATCAGAACACTTGAAACATTAGACAATGGTAAAGTCATCAAAATGAATGAACATTACACTACTGGGTACATACGGTCGAAATAGATAGAACCTTTGAGATCAGAAAGAGATGAATATAGTGAAGTTCTGAAGTTAATAGGTGACCTGCCCTTACCTTGACTAACAAACAATTAGATTCAGCAAGCAAGGGAGTTGGTAGCAGGAGAACAGGTAGCACAATCAAGAGTTGACTTCCAGTGTTCAGAGAAGTTCTCTGGATAAATATCAAGGGGTTTATAAAGGATTTGAAAAGTGGGTGTATATGTGAATGATTGACATGTTTCTGGCGGGGTCTGCTAGAGGGGAGCCTGGAGACACTTGGTCGGGGGAGGCCATGTGAACAATGGCTCCTTTGCAGAAGACACCTTTGAAGTGTACATGGTGTTTGGGACCTTGGCCTTTCCCAACCTTCCAGCTTTCTTGGGAATGCAAGGCCACAGGTGCAAACTGCCATTGATAGTGGAGGGGGGATGGATGGGCAAGAGGCTTGCAGAAAAGGGTCGGAACACTGCTGAAGGGAGACACACTTATGTGGATTGCAGGGGCACGGTCTGCTTCAGGGGAGCCTGGAGACACTGGGTCTGGGGAGGTCATGTGAACAATGGTCCCTGTGCGGAAGGTACCTTTTGAAGTGTACATGGTGTTTGGCACCTTGGCCTTCTATAATGGAGGGGGGATGGATTGTTGCAGAGGAGGTGAGTGTAAAAGGGCACCAACCATTCTTTCATGTCCCTCATAGACAAGTGAGCGTGTCCTTGATTCACTGAAAAATTGAAACAATTATTCATGAAAGCTCTTTTGTATTTTATTTTGTTGATGATGTTGATGGCACAAATATACTACAAATTGTATACTTCGGGTTGCAGAACAATGTGGGAAAATCCCCTGTACTGTCCGCAGTCACTGGGGAATTTGGTGCAAATGGCTCCAACGACACAGGCGGGTATTACTCATCGAATGCAGAATCAAAGCCTCCCATAAAGCCACCATGTAAATGAACGGTAGGCCACCAGCCTGTACCACCTGTGGAAGAGAAACACACACACTGTATTTAAATGAACCGGATGAGTGTACAAACCTTACTTGAAAATTCTCCATGTATCCTATGGCATAGTTGCCCGTACAAATGTTACTTCATGGATCAATCAACTTGGGCTTTGAAGTGTAGACACATGACAAAAGTGAACACCCATGCAATCCATAACGTTTGGGGCACAGAGTAATCTTGGTTCTTTAGTTCAACGTGAAAGACACATAAGATGAACACTCTGATTTCCCCAAATCGCGAGAAAAGTATTCATTTGGCAGACTACTTTCATTTGCCAGTGATAGATCAAGGTTATGACAATATAGGAGACAAACATGAAATATTATTTGTCTCAGTGGTCAAAATGCCATCACACCTAGAGTATACTTACTCGTTACTTGGATTGTGAGGGTGACCTGTTGCACGAAGTTCGTGCATAAGCACCATCATAATCCTCAACATGGACCTTGTCAGGCAGGCTGCTCTGAAGTCATGCAGCTCGATAACGCATAGCGGCGGTTGGTCTTCCTCCGATATGTAGGCCAAGAATCCAGAGTTTTCTCGGCAGCAGTAGTTCTCCTCGTTCGCATGACCTCACACCGATTGCAGGTACACCATGTGGAAACGTCTTCCATGCAATTCCTCTTCCCAACTGTTGTCCGATGCCCCATCCTTTCTGCATCTTTCTCTATCAAGTAATTCTGCCTGGGAATACTCTGGCCCGTACACAACAAAATTGAAATCAATAGTAATGCTAGTATAAGTATTTGTTTGCAGAGGCTCCGTGCAACGAAGATAGCTGAACACAGCAGAAACGAGTCACTGGCTATACAAAAAATAAATAGTGAAACAATTGAAAAAGCAACTTTGATGTTGTCTGATGAGAAACAGTCTGTTTATACTTATTGAGGAAAGAGGCATCCTTCCATTTCCATGGAGACACATCATTAGCTGGCGCACAGAGAACGTTGACATGAGACGTGCATTCGCGTTGTGAAATGGGCCGTAAACGTCTAGTGATGTCAGCACCAGGGGCGGGTGATATGATTTAGTACCGCAGGGTCACTTGAACTTAGGAGATCGATCCACGGATAAGATTAGCACAAGATGGCCGTGCCCCACTCATTGATTTTGCTTGTGTAAAAGTGCAGAAAAACTAAGCTAAGGTGCATAGGAAATGTTTTTACGATCGATCACAGTTTGCTTAAAACCACATGCCCGAACGCTCGGGACAATAACATTTTTGAGCGCACTACTGCTTTAAGATTCACAGGGCGACCAATTAATGGAAAGAATATTTCACAGTACCTCATATGATCTTAAAACTCATAGAACTGGTAAGGTAAAATTATAAAATGTATGAGGATCTATTAGAAGGATTACAAATGATAATGGTTTGCTAATATTTGTTATTATATTTTTTATGTTTGTCTTCAACTTTCTTCCTTATTTCTTCTTTCTCCCCCTCCACCCCCGCCCCCCTGTGGAAATCTATAGAACAAAAATTATATATGAGTAATCAAAAGTTAAGGACTTATACATGTTGGGAAATGACCTTGACAAAACTGGTTGAGGTGAAACACTTGCACGTGCACCAATTAGTTTGTGTTGGCTTGTAACAGGTCTCATGTATTGGTTTTAGACTAATGGCTTCTAGTTGGTGCGGTATAGGTTGAAAACATAAAATGCAACCACTGCGAATCCCATAACATGGGGGGGGGTTCCATCTAATTTTAGCACGTTTCATTGAATAAATAGATGGGTTGTTGGGTTGAGGTATTAATTAAGGTGTGGGGATGTGGGGTGGGGCGGCATGGAGCTCCCCCCGCAATTTTATTTCAATAAAATATGTTAAAATGTGATTTTAAAAAATAGTTGAAAATGCGATACGCAGGGATGGATTCGATGTTTTAACGTAGATCCGTTGGTGCTGTGTATTAAGCTTGTATTAATTTTCCATGAAAATAGTACTATACTTTATTCAACTAAATATTGGTGGTTCATTTTAAATATTTTCACTCAGCACACTGGAACTATAGTGATGTCATATTAGCAAAAATCTATAGGGCTGTCAGGTGTTAGCAGCTTTCATTCTGGACATAGTTGCAGCGAATCCTCAGACTACAATTACAGCGAATGGATTACATTCTTTACTATGGATGGCATTGTGGTAGGCACACTGTTTGCATGCCACTAATGGAGAAAATATGTGGCCATCATCTTCCTGGAAGTTGAAAAGGTTTTCGACTGGGTATCATGGGACTTTTTAGGGGACTTTTGGGGGGAATTTGGTATGGGAGAAAATTGTAAAAAAGTAAATATAGTGCTAAGCCCCAGATTTTGGGGCGGGCATGTCCAGTAATGTCCCACTAGCCCAATCGCTTCATAAGAGCTCAACACCATTACAGGCTCTCTTTGTCCCAGAACACAGGATTTATCACGTTTAGCACCCTAGGGCTTTCTTTCAGGGTGCTAATAGTTGTTTTTTTTTTTAAATAGGAAATTGTAGCTACGATGAACATGTGTGCCCAATTTCCCATAAAAAATAAGTGGGCTCCATTGGAAATATCAAAGAGGCTAAGTCCCTTTATTATGTTGATGGTGCTTCTAGAAGCAGCAGACAGAGACAAAGTAGCCAGGTAGGCCGGGAGGATAGCTCAGGGGCAATGCGTTCTTCTTGGAAGCAAGACAACGCATAGCAACACAGGTTCGAATCCTGGGCTCACGCTTAGAAACTGGTCCCCAGTAGTAAGAGTGTTATAAAAGAACAATTATAATAATAATAAGTGTGGGGTGGGGCAGCAGACTTTTCACTGGACTATGGGGGCGTGGTTTATGGAACTCGGTGGAAGGGAAGGGAAAGGTTTGGGGGTGCTGAATGCAAGAAACTGGTGGATAAACGGGGAGGACGCAGAGATGGCTGAGAGAATGTGAGTGCTTTAACTGGTGGGTTCTGTCCGCATTCTCGGTCACCTGATTGGCCATGTGCTTTCTCCAACGTGTAAATTACTTTTATTCAAACCCTACAGCCAGGGTTTGTGTGAATGGCACTCTGCTCACAAGTGTGTCTGCTGTCTCCATTACTGTTCGTCCTATACCTAGAACCCTTTCTATATAAAATATTACAATGCCCAAATACATGGCCAGTGGAAACAAGGGGTAAGTAATTAAGGGTGTTACTGTATACTGATGACATTGCATAGAGTCACTGATGACGCCAATTTAGCTAAGCCTAAGATCACTATCATTTTTATCAAAATGTAGATGCTACTCAGGCTGGACGCTTCCATGGCTGAAATTATTATTCTAATTATCTCTGAGTTTTAAAAGCCATCCTACTGCCACACCAGTCTGAAATATTTGGGGGTGCCTCTCGCTATTGACATAAGCACCATGTTCACATTAAGATTCAAAGCACTTTTGATGCAAAGTACTTCTAGACTCAAGAAATGAAGTAACTATCCCTTGTTAGTAGTGATTGGCGGTGTAACATGGACAAAATTATCATTCGGCCTTTTGAAATTTGAATTTGCATGTATTTGTAAGTAGTGATGTCATTTCTTTCAGGTCCCTTCCTCAACTGTACCCAACTCTATCTGTCATTGGTTACAGTTCTTGATGTTGAGGTTCATTTGGAATTACTGCATTTAGGAAATACGGCTTATCACTTCACAATGTCCACTATTATTACGCTGAAGTCGAACACGCAGAAGATTGAGACTGTAGCGTAGCTACAAATATAAGATTAATTATAAAACTCTCAACACACAGAATGGGACATCGCCAGACATTGAGCCTCATTACGACCCTGGTGCTAATGGGTTAACGGCGCCGGAAAAGGCTGCAGCACCGTTAACCCATTAGCGCCTTATTACGAGGTCCCTTTGCGGGACCCGACCTAAACGGCTGGTCTAGACCAGCCGTTAAAGTAGGGACCCGCGTAGGGACCTTGGTGCTAAATACGGTACCACAATTTCCGGTACCGTACTTGGCGCCTTCCCCATTCCCATAGAGCCCTATGGGGCGAAAAAATGGGAATGGGGAAGGGCCATGGTTCAATGGGGAATTACCACCCCCCAACCTTGGAATGGGGTGGTAATTCCCCATTGAACCATGGCGGACCCGTTACAACACCGGCACCAACCATGGTGCTAATAGCGCCATGGTTTAGCGCCGGTGTTGTAATGAGGGCCATTGTAAGGTGCTCTCTGTCTTTATGTTTAACCCTTTGTAAATACAGATGCATACCGCAGAACCCGGGTTCTGCAGTATACAAGTATGCACTTGAGTTAATGGGAAGAGCCCAAATAGTGATCAACGCTCAAGTGAGGGTTATATGAGGGATCTCGCAAAGCACATTTTCCAAACACATTTTTAAAATATTTCCTGATATGTGATCACTTTTGACATTTATTTGTGGGTGTTATTATGCATAATCCATACATGCTTCTAAGCAAAGTGACTGATGCAACGAATATAGCAATGTAATTACCCTGTAATGGCCCATTAAGGCAAAGGCAGCCTATCTTGGAAAAAAGGCTGAGAATTGGTCAAAGTCAGTAGGTTTGTATACTGGTCTTACTGAAAAAACTATCTAAGCTAATAAGTAAAGACAAAACATATTCTGCATTTTAAAACTTTTATGGGTTATTATGATTCACTGGCCATATTGCAAAGCTGGAGTAAACGTGGATGCTCAGCATCCCTGAAACACCGAACTAGCAATGACATCATCCACATGCTAGCAACTCACCTTCTAGCAATGACATCATCCACATGCTAGCAACTCACCTTCTAGCAATGACATCATCCACATGCTAGCAACTCACCTTCTAGCAATGACATCATTCACATGCTAGCAACTCACCTTCTAGCAATGACATCATCCACATGCTAGCAACTCACCTTCTAGCAATGACATCATTCACATGCTAGCAACTCACCTTCTAGCAATGACATCATTCACATGCTAGCAACTCACCTTCTAGCAATGACATCATTCACATGCTAGCAACTCACCTTCTAGCAATGACATCATCCACATGCTAGCAACTCACCTTCTAGCAATGACATCATTCACATGCTAGCAACTCACCTTCTAGCAATGACATCATCCACATGCTAGCAACTCACCTTCTAGCAATGACATCATCCACATGCTAGCAACTCACCTTCTAGCAATGACATCATTCACATGCTAGCAACTCACCTTCTAGCAATGGCATCATTCACATGCTAGCAACTCACCTTCTAGCAATGGCATCATTCACATGCTAGCAACTCACCTTCTAGCAATGACATCATCCACATGCTAGCAACTCACCTTCTAGCAATGACTTCATTCACATGCTAGCAACTCACCTTCTAGCAATCATATCATCCACATGCTAGCAACTCACCTTCTAGCAATGACATCATTCACATGCTAGCAACTCACCTTCTAGCAATGACATCATTCACATGCTAGCAACTCACCTTCTAGCAATGACATCATTCACATGCTAGCAACTCACCTTCTAGCAATGACATCATCCACATGCTAGCAACTCACCTTCTAGCAATGACATCATTCACATGCTAGCAACTCACCTTCTAGCAATGACATCATCCACATGCTAGCAACTCACCTTCTAGCAATGACATCATCCACATGCTAGAAACTCACCTTCTAGCAATGACATCATCCACATGCTAGCAACTCACCTTCTAGCAATGACATCATCCACATGCTAGCAACTCACCTTCTAGCAATGACATCATCCACATGCTAGCAACTCACCTTCTAGCAATGACATCATTCACATGCTAGCAACTCACCTTCTAGCAATGACATCATTCACATGCTAGCAACTCACCTTCTAGCAATGACATCATCCACATGCTAGCAACTCACCTTCTAGCAATGACATCATCCACATGCTAGCAACTCACCTTCTAGCAATGACATCATCCACATGCTAGCAACTCACCTTCTAGCAATGACATCATCCACATGCTAGCAACTCACCTTCTAGCAATGACATCATCCACAGGCTAGCAACTCACCTTCTAGCAATGACATCATCCACAGGCTAGCAACTCACCTTCTAGCAATGACATCATCCACAGGCTAGCAACTCACCTTTTAGCAATGACATCATTCACATGCTAGCAACTCACCTTCTAGCAATGACATCATTCACATGCTAGCAACTCACCTTCTAGCAATGACATCATTCACATGCTAGCAACTCACCTTCTAGCAATGACATCATTCACATGCTAGCAACTCACCTTCTAGCAATGACATCATTCACATGCTAGCAACTCACCTTCTAGCAATGACATCATTCACATGCTAGCAACTCACCTTCTAGCAATGACATCATCCACATGCTAGCAACTCACCTTCTAGCAATGACATTATCCACATGCTAGCAACTCACCTTCTAGCAATGATATCATCCACATGCTAGCAACTCACCAAGCAATGACATCATCCACATCCTAGCAACTCACCTTCTAGCAATGATATCATCCACATGCTAGCAACTCACCTTCTAGCAATGACATCATTCACATGCTAGCAACTCACCTTCTAGCAATGACATCATCCACATGCTAGCAACTCACCTTCTAGCAATGACATCATTCACATGCTAGCAACTCACCTTCTAGCAATGACATCATTCACATGCTAGCAACTCACCTTCTAGCAATGACTTCATTCACATGCTAGCAACTCACCAAGCAATGACATCATCCACATGCTAGCAACTCACCTTCTAGCAATGATATCATCCACATGCTAGCAACTCACCTTCTAGCAATGACATCATTCACATGCTAGCAACTCACCAAGCAATGACATCATCCACATGCTAGCAACTCACCTTCTAGCAATGACATCATTCACATGCTAGCAACTCACCTAGCAATGACATCATTCACATGCTAGCAACTCACCTTCTAGCAATGACTTCATCCACATGCTAGCAACTCACCTTCTAGCAATGACATCATTCACATGCTAGCAACTCACCAAGCAATGACATCATCCACATGCTAGCAACTCACCTTCTAGCAATGACATCATTCACATGCTAGCAACTCATCTAGCAATGACATCATTCACATGCTAGCAACTCACCTTCTAGCAATGACATCATCCACATGCTAGCAACTCACCTTCTAGCAATGACATCATCCACATGCTAGCAACTCACCTTCTAGCAATGACATCATCCACAGGCTAGCAACTCACCTTCTAGCAATGACACCATTCACATGCTAGCAACTCACCTAGCAATGACATCATTCACATGCTAGCAACTCACCTTCTAGCAATGACATCATCCACATGCTAGCAACTCACCTTCTAGCAATGACATCATCCACATGCTAGCAACTCACCTTCTAGCAATGACATCATCCACAGGCTAGCAACTCACCTTCTAGCAATGACATCATTCACATGCTAGCAACTCACCAAGCAATGACATCATCCACATGCTAGCAACTCACCTTCTAGCAATGACATCATTCACATGCTAGCAACTCACCTAGCAATGACATAATTCACAGGCTAGCAACTCACCTTCTAGCAATGACATCATCCACATGCTAGCAACTCACCTTCTAGCAATGACATCATCCACATGCTAGCAACTCACCTTCTAGAAATGACATCACCCACAGGCTAGCAACTCACCTTCTAGCAATGACATCATTCACATGCTAGCAACTCACCAAGCAATGACATCATCCATATGCTAGCAACTCACCTTCTAGCAATGACATCACCCACATGCTAGCAACTCACCTTCTAGCAATGACATCATCCACAGGCTAGCAACTCACCTTCTAGCAATGACATCATCCACATGCTAGCAACTCACCTTCTAGCAATGACATCATCCACAGGCTAGCAACTCACCTTCTAGCAATGATATCATCCACATGCTAGCAACACACCTTCTAGCAATGACATCATTCACATGCTAGCAACTCACCAAGCAATGACATCATCCACATGCTAGCAACTCACCTTCTAGCAATGACATCATTCACATGCTAGCAACTCACCTAGCAATGACATCATTCACATGCTAGCAACTCACCTTCTAGCAATGACATCATCCACATGCTAGCAACTCACCTTCTAGCAATGACATCATCCACATGCTAGCAACTCACCTTCTAGCAATGGCATCATCCACAGGCTAGCAACTCACCTTCTAGCAATGACATCATTCACATGCTAGCAACTCACCAAGCAATGACATCATCCACATGCTAGCAACTCACCTTCTAGCAATGACATCATCCACATGCTAGCAACTCACCTTCTAGCAATGACATCATCTACAGGCTAGCAACTCACCTTCTAGCAATGACATCATCCACATGCTAGCAACTCACCTTCTAGCAATGACATCATCCACAGGCTAGCAACTCACCTTCTAGCAATGCCATCATTCACATGCTAGCAACTCACCTTTCATCCATACATTCTGGATCAAGGTAGTTGAGATTATTTCCAAGTCTACGAAACTGATTCCCACACGTACATGTGTGTTCTATTATGTTCTGATGAATGGAGAGTCGGAAACGAGTGATTGGATGCTAGAGGGCTAGCCTGGCTCTTCAACCTGGCTTTCATATTAATGGTATTAGCCTGAAATAGTATTGCCAGAGCTTGACTAGATACTACTGAGCCAAATCACAACCGTTGGGGACAAGACCCACCTTCACACCTGCTAGTTACAGCATAAAGGCAATCTGCATGCCAGGCACTAGACTCTAGACTTGTCTGTCGGACACATGTGCTGTGAACCCTTAAGACCCTTTAATTGAGATTGCGCTTTATTAGATGGATGGGGATGCAGAATTTACTCTTAAACCAAATAAAAGTACTGACTCAGGAAGTTGGCAAAACACGTCTGTTTTAATCTCAATTGTCTAAAACAGGGAGTAGAACGGACATCAATGGACGTCGCACAGCATAATCTCAAAGCATTTCATAAAAAACATACTTAAATAGCAAAAGTTCGTCATATGTGACATCATACTACATGGAAACCTAAGAAAACCTACTTGGGATTGTGGTTTTCTTAAGGGGAACATCTGGGTATACTTTCTCTGAGGGATTGGATTGTGATTGGGTCTCTATAGTCAGGTGGACAGCTATGCCCACCCCTAGGGCAGGTCATCTTTATTGTCATCAAATACACAACGTCTCATTGGCTCTCAAACTGTAGAACTATTTGCTATGTGGCCTTCTATAATTAGTTGTCACGCTTGTACCCTTATGGAATATTCCACTCGCTAGCAGCATACAAGCTGGTACCCCAGGTGTCAGTGGGTGGACTTGACCATGTCTTCCCACCCAATTAGCCCATCATCCATCATCACTCATGACTTCTGCCAATTGAATTGTCTGTGAACTTGGCCTTGCAAAGTATCGCTGCTCCTCAGAATAGAAGGGAGTGTGAGCATGCGCTTATCTTCAAGTCTCGATGCAGCTTGCCCATTTTCTATTTTCATCCACCCCATGTGACAGGAGACCGCATTTGAGCTCCCTTTTCACATTTAACTGTATTAAATGAATAGAACTTGCCACTTATGATGTCTTTTCTTTGCACTTTAACAGGGGCTCGCCTTGCTCCTCACATTCTCTGTATCTTTCCATGATAGATAACCAGTTCTCAGCTGCAGCAACCCTTGACCCTGGGCCAGACAGCCTTCTCGATTCTTCCACGATCGTCAGCTGTTTTTCTTCTGCTGCACCACACCTTTAGCCTTTCTCTTCACGAGTCCTGGCTTGCTAAAGCTGCGACATCGAATATCCATATCCTATATAATGGCGGCACTGCCTGCAATCTATTCACTACGTATAGCCAGCCTTCATGATTACTTAGTCCACTTGCATTACAACATCTGTACATTTATAAAACGACTTGCATTTTCTTCAGTGCTTTTCACAGGTGTAATCTTTATTCCCCATATGAAAGGTTACTCGATTCTTTACTTCGTCATCAGTTTCTATAAGGTCTATGGACCTCATTACGACCCAGGCGGTAAGTTACCGCCTGGGCCGTGACTTTACCACCATGGCGTAAACTACGTTTACTCCAGTACTCCGCATCCAATGTAAAGCATCCTGCTGATTATAGATATGTATAATGCAATTCCAGAAGCGCACCTCTTCACCTCAGATTCAACGGCTCCTCTCCAATTTACACGTAACAGATCTGGGATTGGCTATTGATTTGCCTTAGAGTTCGGCAATCACATTTCACTTGTTGAGGACGGCAGGAGTATTCGCAGGGATCCTGGTTATGTGTACGTCGTGCACAGACAGATGCACAGACAGAGACTCTATTTTCTTTGACAACATTCCCACTGTGAGATATTTTTGCTCCTGAAGAAGGGGATAGTCCCCGAAACGCGTAGAGCTTGAAGCTGCAGTTCAAAATTGGGAGCTTATTTCTTTGTCTGGTTTGATTTGTTTTTCATGCTGGCCATATTGGAAGTCAGTTGATAGCTTTTTTCTGTACTTTTATGAAGATATTTTGTTACCTATGTTCTAAATTGACAATTCTTTCTATATATAAAAGTGCAAATGTTATGAAATTTGACTGATTTATTTCAGCTTGTAAGGTGTGCAGGGGACGGGAGTGTCTTTAAGTTTAGACACTTTTTGTTTTATGATCAACACCCATCTTACCTGTGCCAGGTATGGCAAAAGAGGGAATGAGCTCCCATCTCAAACATTTGTGATTCAGACATGGGCTGCACCGTGACAAGACTGTGGCCAAAAACCCATAGACACCTTACATGCCATTACTTGCGAGGTGAGTGCTTTTTGCAAGGTCTTTGAACCAGGGATCAATGCATTTTCCTGCACAGTGCACATTTGTTCTAACAGTGCTTCCAGCATTTAGCACACCCCCAATCAGTTCTAGCTCAGTCTCCAAAATACACTTTATGGCTTGGCCTGAAACTAACATGGCAGCAATAATACTATGGAGCCATTCTCTCCATTGTCACCACAACAAAACCCCAATGGACATGATCGAATGTTTTTTCCACATTAAACATTCCTGTGCTAAATCTCTGCTAGTGTTCTTGATCACTGTCGATCACAGACAAAAAATTGTACTGGGTGGATCGGTTGTACTCGGATGATCAGTGTGGAGATTACCCTATCTGCAGTCATTCAAGTTAAGCGTTTTGAGATAACGCACTGGTTTTCATGAAGTTTGACTTCCATTCTTTTCCCCTGCATCTGCCCATTCTTGTAAACACTGTGTGAGAACACCTCACTGGAGGTCCCATGCGCTTTATGCACGGCGATCGGGATCGCCATTCAGATTGCAGTGGAATGGCTTAATTTACATGGATTCTTCCTACGCCGTTGTAGACTTCGCCTGTGTGCCTGCATGCAAAGAGATTAACCAGTTTTCCCTGTAGCTTTGCAGTCAAAGGCACAGATCCCTGGGTAGATCCCGGGTTGCGGTGCACCTTGCCACATTCAGATGATGACTCCCCGAATTATGGTTAAGGCCATGACCGAGTAGATACGCTATCTGTCCTGGTCTCAGCCCCGACTACCCTGGCCTTATCGGACTTAATCTGTATTTTGAGATATGGGTCTGTCGCATGCCCACTTTTAAGAAGATGCAAAGGTGGCATTCTGTCAGGTCTCTGGTGCACTGGTTTCGGTACACATTGAATAGAAAAGCTCCAGCAGCAGTGAACCCACATGGCAGCTGAAACCCTTCAAGGATTGGAAAGCAAGAGTTACAGAGGGCGGTGAGGAATTGGAGGAGGTACTTCAGTGGAGTGTCCATCCCCCAAAAATTACTGAACATTAAATAGATCACAAAATCTAAAATAAACAGGAAAAACGTAAAACAATATTTTTCAAATGAAAATATTTCAAACATGACAGAAAGTATAGAATGTTCAAAATTATTTAAAAAAATAAGATAGATGGTACCCACATCATGACCTTACTATTACACTATGGATTTCGTGTGGATGCCCCATTGGACCCGGTGGCTACCACGATTAGGGCATGGAACAATATCCTTCCCTCCAGCGCCCATACTATAAGTGGCTCCCCTTATGGCAATTTCCCGGCCTCACCCCTACACATGATTAACACCTCTCCCAATGTTGGGAAAGCCTGGGATATCGCGCCCTGACTGACCTTTATCCTGATTGTTCATTTATTACCCCCCGAACATTGCGCCCCGGGCACCCCAGCTCTGCGCTTGACTTGTTGCAGTACTACAGGATGAGAGCAGCGGTACGGACAATGTGGCCCTCCTTCCAAGAGGAGCCTCCAGACTCACCTGAACTCCAGTACATAGGAAACTCCACAGGCTGTAGGGGCATAATATCCTTCCTGTATAAAATACAGATGGGCAAACTAGAGAATATCTCCCCGGAACCACGGGAGGCATGGGCCAGGGAGCTCGAAACAGAGATCACTGACGAAATGTGGGGCAAAATGTGTGCACATACGCGCAAGGTATCACTGAGTGCCAGGTTTCGCTTCATACAATACAAACTTCTCAATAGGCTCTACTATATGCCGTACAGAGTTGCAAAATTCACGCTCACACCGACACATACATGCCCGAAATGCAAATCAAACGAGGCAGATCATGTTCATATGTTTTGGTCCTGTGCTGCGCTGCACTGCACAAGTTTTGGGTGGCGGTGACAGAGGCGCTCTCGGAGATGATTGGCTCCCCGGTAGAGATGGACCCATTAGCCTTGATGTTTGGTATTTGGACAGGAGAAAATGTAAGGAAAATGTCAAAATTCTTGAATGTAAGTGCTATTGTTGCCAAGAGATGTATATTACAATGCTGGAAGCGCCGCACCCCCACCCCCACCCTCAGCATGTGGTTGAGGGCCCTCACGTGGGTACAAACATGCGAGGCGGAGTACATCGGATCCTTGGCTATGCCTTCCCGCCCCATAAATGTGTGGTCCGAATTGTGTAGTTATCTGAACAACAAAGATGGGGTCGAGTGGACCTCTGCCCCCTCACCGGCCCAACCGGACTCATCTTGATGTACGACCCATGCGTACTATTCCACAATGTTCACTCCCTCTAAGATGTGAAGTTGATCTTAGCTGTGATGCAATGCATATAGATGCTGTTATGTTGTTTTCTTGCTTACATGCTATCTGTGCTGTACCTGTCTTGACCTTCTGCCAATAAACAAGTTTAAAAAAAATAAAAACAAAATAAGATAGATGAAATAATAATTACATTATTCAAAAAAATATTTTTTCAAATTAAAAATGCATAAATGTATCTAAAGGGTTACTTCTTATTGTCTGCCCGTGAGTGGATAGAATTTTAGTGCCTGGTGTGGTGAAGTCCTATTTCTAACTTTGTACCATGGCCCGGAGGGATCTCGGCAGCCCTGTGGAGGCCAACCTATCAAGGAAATCTAGCATGATCCATGAGTAACCTGAATCTGGTATGGGGTGGGAGCCACCGAGAGCCCTCATCTTCAGGGTCATGGCATGATTTAAGTGATGTGGTCTCCGACTCTGAAGGGAGAGCTATACCTTTGTTGTATAAGCAAGTACCCATTCCTCATGCTTATATGCAGATTCAGGGAGGTACAGGCCCCCAACAACAAGCTCTGGGCTTTGACAATGTTGGTTTCGCAGACACCCAGAGGGTCATCTGATGATAAAACTTGTAATGTTGAGGATCAAAGAATGACATAGCTCAAGAGGATTTGTTCATCCCTTGAAAGCTTTGTGCCTGAAGGCAAGAGCCCATGGCACCACCTATGCCAGAGAAAGTCCCATTGGGATGAAATAAAACCGTTTTAAGTGAAAAGATATTTTTAGGGAGCAGTCTTTCTAAATTGAACTGTCACGCCCCTGCCACACACGAAAGCGCGCAGGGGCTGACAGGCACGTCAGGAGCCGGAAGCCCAGGACGAGGAGAACGGTTAAGTGCGTGGGTGCATGTGTGCTGCGGTGTGTGTGTTGTATTTTTGTTTGCAAGGGTTTGGGGAGGTGAGTCTGGGGTGGTGGACAATGAAACCCCCCAAATATAGAAGTGTATATATATTTTAAGCGTATTTTATGAGAAAAAGACCTTTACAATGCTGTTTTTACGATCAAAAGAAAATCGGCCATTGTAAATCAGGCTTTTTCTCTTGAGACCTTTAAAATGAGGTATTTTCACATAGAACCAATAAAACCTGCTGTAAGCAGGCACCAGTGCGAAGAAAGGAGATGCAGATTATTCACACAGGTAACCCTGCGGGAACATACCAGGACTATTCCTCAGACTGTGCGTCTGCAAAGACCTGAGATGAGTGGTGACGGAGCTCAGTGGAAGCAGATAGGGCTTGCAGTGACAAGTCTGGAGCTTGCAGTAGGCCCACTTAGAAATGGTGAGTAGGGAACCCCCCCACACCCATGCATACAGTTGATAACCTCTGAGGGAGGCCTAGGGATCTCCAGGCTGTATGCGGCCGTGCAGGCTCACACCCCCACTGTAAATCGTATAAAAGAAAAATGGGAAAGGGACCTACAGCCCATAGAAGACGGAAAATGGGCCAGGTACTGTTCACTTACCAAGAACATTTCTCTCAACGCTGGGCTACGGCTAATCCAATTTAAAATCCTAAATAGGTTACATTACACACCGGCAAAAATAGCAAAATTTGCAGCAGAAAGCTTGGATGCCTGCCCTAAGTGCAATGCACCCCGAGCCGGAGCCCCCCACATGTACTGGGAATGCCTGGTGGTGGCAGCATTTTGGAGTAGTGTGGCTGCAATGCTGGAAGAGATAGCGCAGGTCCCCCGGGAGTTGACTCCTCAGAAGTACTTGTTTGGTGATATTGGCAAGTGCTCAGAGAAGATTGGAAGACTGTTCAGTATCTCATGTGCGGTGGCCAAAAAGTGCACATTACTGAAATGGAAAGACAAGGGTCCACCCAGCATGGAACAATTTCTTTGAGAACTAACATATGTTAACGAAACAGAAGAACAATATGTACCTGACACAACCGGCGGCATGTAGGCCAAAAGACATATGGGGCCCGTTCAGGGGATATTTGTGCAACATGATTTCTGATGACAAAGAATCTCTGTAATATTGAAATTATGTAGAAAACACATAATGCATATTGTCGAATTATTGATTTGCGATTTGCAATGGCAATGTAGTTCTCTTTGTGGCCACAAATAAAAAGAAATGGTGAGTAGGCAGGGCTTGCATTAGATATTATAGGGCCGCCAGTCCTTTTATTACTTCTGAGAGCCATGGGCCTGCAGAGAGAGAGAGATGGGCAAAACATCTAGATAAAAACGTTGACCAGTGAAAAATCCACAGCCAGCAGCATCACAGAGGGCCAATCAGAGAGTGGAAAAGAATCCCCACATCTACCCGTTCTCGTAGGGCGCAACCCGTTACTACACAATAGAGCGTAACAACTGGGGTGTGCATACGGCAAGACAAGCCCCAGTGGTCAAACTGACCTAAAATCGCACCGGCACCTCAAGAGTGGTTCCTTCAAAATCTACACTCATCAGCTCGTCAAGATTTGCACCTGGCCTCTCCCTCTCCTCCCACTACTCTTTACCGCTGCTACCCTCCTCCCTTGCAGAAGCCAAGCACCAAGAGCCTGCCGAAGTGGCAGAAGTCACTCTATACAAGACCCAGTTACATTACATTTAGAAGGGGTGGTCAAATAATGGGGTCTGTGATTTTTCCAACCCCCGATAATGCCGTATTTACCACATGCAGAATTGTCTGAATGCTGCACGAGGTAAACAAAAAAAAAACATAAGGGCAGAAATGTATCCCTTCTTTTCTGATAAAAAAACACCCCACTATGCGCAAACCCTACAGTCATTATGGTGGCAACACGCCAAGATCTCAAAACATACGTTGCCTGATGCGGAAGACCTTTAAATGATACATTTTTCTTTTTATCTTTTTTTTTTAACTAAAGCTATTCTGGATTTACAAAGACTGCTTCTTTTATCAGCCGCTACCATTTACATACTAATGCAAGTGGCCTAATGAGATGCAAGCTCTCTCTGGCTGGCTCGCCATTAACCTTGACGAGGTGCTTGTGTGATAGATTCCCAGTTACTGCGCATGTACTCTTGCCGTTATGCTCGGTGGGGACTGTGTATGCCTGCACTAAACAAGCAGACTTGGAAGTAAAGGAATAGGGCCAAGGACTAAGGACAGCAAGTATGTGCACATCACATGGGCACACAAGGCTTCCATCTGGACACAAATGCTTCTATGCCAGTGGTGGGCGACCTGCAGCCCTCTGGATGTTTTGGCTTGTGGCTCCCATCAGCCCTATCCAGCATAGTGAATGCTGGGGAATTCTGGGAGTTGTGGGGCTGTGCATCTGGGGACCACTGCTCTATGGACCTGACACAGACCACCACACAGTAGACAAGTACTTCAGAACTTCATGCATGAACACAACAGCGAAGCGGACCTTCCCCACTAACCTAGCCCGCCCCCCTCACTCAGATCCGCCACAATGCCCGGAGACCATGAAAATTGCAGCATTAGCTGAAATAAATCCCGGTAATATAACATAACATGTTGGATTACAAAAGAACCTTGTCACAAGATGTCAATGATCTGAACTCACAATAGTAGTGGCTCGCTAAACTGCTGGAAACGGGGTTGACCCCAGTTAAGGGCTTCGTGGATGCGGGAGGCCTGAGCCTACCAACCCTATAACAGAACTGCATACATAAGGTGAAGCTGGTCACCGCAAAAGGTCTAGCATCCTGGATGTAACCGCCTCGGGTAACTGCCTCGCTACCAGTCGACTCCAAATGCTGCCCACCCATTGCCCACACTGCAACCTGTTCACTGGAATTGCTTTGCCAGCTTCCTCCTAGATATGATAGGGACAGGGGATGGAGCCTCTCTGTCAGCCTTGTCCTTTTGTTTGCTGTGTACCCTTGACCCTCACAGTGTTTGCTTAAGAGTTCCCGGGAGCTCTGAAGGGCAGAAGAAGACTTTTATTAGTAGGGTATTAATTGACCATGGACCAAACTTCAATCGTAGGGGGAAGAGCAAGGTCAGGCCACTGAGAAACAAGGGAGTGGGGATCTAACAATGGGGAGAGAAGGCAATGGTCAGCAATGGATCTACAAGCACCCAGGGGAGGAAAAAGTGGGGATCAGATCACCCAGTCTCGGATATGGTGGGGAGTGTATGGACTGCGAGGGGTCAGAAATGCGAGGCGGACAACTTTGTAAAGGTTTTTCATAAGATGCCATTTTATTAATTAAAAGGGTTTGATAAACGCCTCACTATCCCTACCCTGAAGAGGTTTTCCCTGCCTCTCAAAATAATCTAAAGTATACACTGTAACAAAAGGAATATGTCCCTCACACATATACATACAACAAACATATGAAGGGAATATATGGCAATTCAACTATAACAGAAATCACAGTTATGTCCAACATAAACCTAATAGCGGGTTCTCCTTGTGACCTGGGTAATGGTGCCTTCCCCAGATACAAAGCAGGAATTTGTATCAACAGTTCAAAATAGAAAAGTTCTATTCTACAGCAAAGTTCTGGTAATAAGGTTCTTCTTGCGCCAAAAGTCTCTCACTTGTACTTTCCAACAGTACAAAAGAAAGAAAAACTCTGTGTCTCTCCACTTGTAGCAAAGTGTTCAACACAACTTCTTCTTGGGAAACAAAAAGACTTCAACAGTTCATGTATAGCCACAGCAATGTTTTGTCAGGATGATTTCACAATAGTTCAAAAGATATTGTACTGGACTTGCCACTTCTTCTTCTTCACAGTCTTTAACCACAACACAGTACTTCAACAACTTCTTCCTGGTCCACTAATAGCCAGGGCTGCCACTACAAAGTCCCTTGCCCTGGTATACTCGCCTGCCAGGACTAAAAGCTCCTAGAAGTACTTGTGTGCTAAAGTTCACTTCAAAAAGCTTATTAAATCTTTGGACTTCTAACAACATCAGTATCCACAACATCAGTATGGGCTACTTCTTCTGGGAAACCATGAAACACATTTGTGCTGTTTGTTCCACCCTTGTGATTGCCACATGCAATGCAGATTATACTCTTCTCCTCCTGAATGCTTTCTATCAGGAGGCAGCTCTTCTGCCACTCGTTTCTTCACTCTTACATCAACCAAATGCTGATAATGGCTTTTTATCACACTTGTCCTTCTTTGGCCTAGACAATGCTTGTTTGGGTCTTTATCAACTATTGCCTCTTCCTCTTTTTGGCAATAGGGGTTACCATTGGCTTTCTTCTCAATTGCCCTCTCTTGACCTTGGCAATATTAATTCTTATTAACTTGCTTTAGCTTTTCCCACTCTTGGTTTTGGCAATGTTGATTCTTGTGAATTTCTTTTAATATTGCTCTCTCTTGACTTTGGCAATGTTAGTTTTTGTGACCTTCTTTTAATATTGCCCTCTTTGGGTTTTGGCATTTACTTGACCTTTATAATTACAATTATATCCTTCTTGTCTGGTCCCAAGGTTCGTATTCTGCCACTTAAGCTGCTTTGTAACAGATTGGTATGCAAAGTTATTCTTAGTCTGCCACCTTAGTTTCTTTATATTAGTTTGGTATTCAATATTCCCAATAGTGGCCAGCGGGTGATTACGGAGCGTTCCGGGGTCACACAATATTAGTGAACTCTGCAGGTGCTGCATACATGTCTGCTCGCTCCGCTGCCATTGCCACTTCTGTTTCCTCCACTTTCCACTGCACGGTAAGCTGCTTCGTTCTGCTTCCCACAGCCCACGCCGGCCTGGAGAGGAGCATTCCTCGCTCCACTGGCACTCCTTTGCTCGCCTACCACTGGAGCACAAGTTACTTTGGGGTAAGCTTTTCAGGGTAACACTTCCCGCTGTGCAACTTCTGCATACAAGCCAACCATGGGGAAGACTTTCTGGAACAACGCTTCCTGCTGCGCAACCTCTGCATACAGGGTCATTATGGGTAGAGACCCTTGCAAAACTGGCATCTGCTTCACAAATGGCAGGGACTCCGGCATCGCTGCTTCTCTTCAACTTCTACTGCAACTTCAACGTGGAGTCTCAACAATTACTCCACCATCTGCTTCTCCTTATGGCCTGCACCTGAGGGGGCTCTTTATACTCACCAGTCCCTCTCAGGTGTGGGTCACTAGAATCACTAGACTGCACCTTGCAGTTTAGTGCCTCCAAATTCCTCTTCCAGTTCCCAGTACTTTGGGCATTGTGGGATTTGAAGTCCCCAATGTTCAAATTACCTTTTTCTTCTCCAGTCACAACTTTACAATAGGCCATTAACATTGTAGGGTCTCTGGTAAAGTTATTAAATGGGGCTTCCCATTCCTCCTGACCTGACCCCCCCCATGTGATCCTCCTGCAGAACACCACCCCCAGGGTCAGGATCAGGAACCGTCTGCCTTCCCTGGCCACATGAAAAGGGTCCCAGGACAGGCTTTCTGGGGGAATCATTTCTGATTCATCACAGGACTTAGGTGTTATAGACGAACCATTCCTTGAAGAGGATGGTCTTGTGCTCCTTCCTGAATTTTAGACGCGAGGGGGCAACTCAGATGTTGATGGGGAGGTGGTTCCAGAGTCTTGAGGGGGTAGACAGAATCACTTGTCTTCTGTTTTTTACTTGCTGCACCGACTGAGTTTAAGTCTGCACATGTCCTCAATTCTGATAGATTGAGGTGCTGAGTTTCTCAGTGAAGAAGCTTGGGGACATCTGGGTGATTACTTTGTAGATGTTGCAGCAGGGTTTAAAGATCTACAGGCCTGCAGCAGGAGCCAATGCAGTTCATTGAGGGTCGGGTGATGTGGTTGAATTTGCAGAGTCCTTTGAGGAGTCGTGCTGCAGCATTCAGAACACATCTCAGGAGAGTCAGGGTAGTCAACAGAAGATGTTACAAAAGGGCATTGCCACCATCCAGGTGGGAGAGGACCAAGGCTTGGCTAGCAGATCTGAAGTTGTTTTCCAGGGATGAAGGGCTTGATTTTCTGCAAGAGAGAAAGTTGGTGCCTAGCCATTTGTGTCTTCCTTGCTATGTGCTCTTTGAAGGATAGTTGTCCTTTGATGTCAAACCCAACCAACTTAGCACAGGTGGCCAGCTGTGGTGTGAAGCCTGTGAGGTGCATATCAGAGAGGGAGGTCTGGATGTCCAGGTGTTCGGTGTAGTTGGCCAGCAGTAGGAATTCAGTCTTGGCGGGGTTGAGCCTCCGGTAGCACTGGACATTCACAACTGGATCAATGAGAGGCAGGCCTTTAGCCTCTGGATTTCTTCGATGAAGGATATCTTGAGGTACAACTGTGTGTCATCTGCGTATTGGTGAATGTGGATGTTGTGTTGAGCGAGGAGGGTTCCAAGTGGTTCAATGTAAAGATTGACAATCATGGGGGAGAGGATGGACCCTTGCGAGACTTCACAGGTGATGGGTAGAGTTGCTGATCTGGGGGAATCATTTGTACAAACTGGTATTGATTAGCAAGGTACGATTTGAACCAGCTGAGGATGATCTCACTGCTCCCCATGCGGTTAGGTAGATTGTAGATTGTCAGTGAGTGTCTGGTGGTCTACTGTGTCAAATGCTGCTTAGAGGTCAAGTAGAACCAGGAGGCAAGGATGGCCATCATCAAGGATTTTAAGGGCCTCGCTGATCACCTTGATGGTAGTGATTTCTATGCTTCATCCGGGTCTGATGCTGGATCAGGACTGAAGGAAGTTGTTGGCTTCGAAGTGTTGGAGGAGTTCTGTAGCTACTGCTCTCTCAAGGATCTTACCTAGGATGGGTGATGGGGAGGTAGTTGCTGAGGTTGTCAGTGTTCAGTGTTGGTTTCTTGAGAAGTGGGGGGATTTGTCCGGTCTTGAGGGTCGAGGGGAAGGTTCCTTGAAGACGTAGAGCCTTCCTAAGTGATTTGTTGACCAGCAGATGCTTTTGCCTGCCTGGAGGTGTGTGTACTGAACCATAGGCCTGTGCGGTACCAGAGGCATATTGCCAACCCACTATTTAAAACATAAGTTTTACAGGATGAGTGGGTGGAACTTCAGGTCTGCACCAGCCTGTGATTGGGGTTCTCATGCAGGAATTTAAGGCAATTTGTTGTTGACCCTTATCTAAACTTGCGCCATGAAAGACCATTTGCTGTATAGGCGCATTATAAATACCCAATAAATAAATAAAATAAATGAACGCCAGAGAGTTTATATATCAGACTTTAGTTGTACATACTACGGACAAGTCTTTATTTATATTGTGTCGTTATTTCTAATTCGTGATTATGACAAGGGAAGCTCTTTCCCTGACTAGAAGAGAGACTTCATTTGAACTGACTCAGAAATATTTTTTATAGCAATACATTAATGCAAATAAAATATATATATATATATATGTCATAATTCTGCTGCTTGAACAACAAAGAATGAGGTGACTTTTCAGCGTCACCACGGTGTGTTCAAACCAGGAATCAGTGTCCGAAAAGTTAGCAAATAGCATTTAATCGTGCATCATGAACAGTTTAAAATCCATAAGCATCTGGAGTTTCCCCAAGCAGTGGCATCTGAAAATTCAGCATATATATATATATATATATATATTATAGGGCGGCCACCACCACCCTATTGTTGAGGTGTAACCTGTGTACAAAGACTTTTCCTGAAATTCTATTGCTAATACCGTTTGAATATGGTGAAAACCACTGGATGGATTTGGACCAAATAAGTAACAAATTGGGAACGAAGAGTCGCAAATATTTCTTTTGCTGGATTTGGGGTAAATCCATCCAGTAGTTTTTAAAATATTCGACAGAGAAGGAGGTGCCCCCTGCTCCTGAAAAACATGTATGTATCTCCCATGGTGCTTTGCGGCAAAGAGTCTCAGAGGCTTTTCAGAAATTAAAAGCTACGATTTTATTTTTTTGCTCAATGTAAGCTATTCCCATGGTACCACCAAGGGAAGCCATAAAAGGGAAGGTGCTCACAATGCAATTTGGAGGAGGAAAAGGGGTGTATTCACATCATGCTAGAGGTGGGGCAGCGGGAAGAGTACAACATGTGAAGTGGAGGATTTGGGGATAGGCTAGGGAGACCGCTCTCAGTACACCTTTTCAGCTTCTCAGGAGAATCTCGCGAGATGTCCACAAGATGCCTCAGAAAAGTAAAATGCATCACACCAATGAAGAGTGAAAGGTGTTAATAGGAGAAGGCATGAGTAGAAAAACACAATGGAGGAAAGTTTGGGGACCAAGAAAAGGGGAGGGGTACACATGGTGAGTGCCAGTGAGGACGGGGAAGACTTTTTCATTTTCAAGCACTTTCATGTTGCCACAGAAATTGGCAAACTTTATGTTACTGATGGAATTGGCATAGCTGGCAATGGTTACTGGGAAATTATCATGGCAATAGGAAGATGGGGTTCGGGGGTGCTGGGACAGCATTTTATGCCTGCACAGATCACATTTACTAGGGAGGGGGCAATGGGTCTTTGGGAATAATTGGGGCAACATGTACAATGGACACAGCCGTGGCCAATGGAATACAATGGAAACAGCCATAGCCAGTGGACTCTGAGGCCATCGCCCATGGCTAGTGGATCAATAGAAATGGGTGAACTTTTAAAATAATTGGTGTAACATGGAAAGTGGCCACAGCCATGGATAGTGGGCTCAGAAGAAGCTATAGTATAACAAAAGCCTTGAAATTCAGTGAAAAAGCCTAATTTAAGACAGAGTTAAGGTCATCAGATTTATCGCAACAAAACCTTAAACTTCGAAATTTAGCTGGTGTGGGAAAGGATGGCCATCTTAACCCACCCTCTTTTGCAAAGCTCATGAGGATATAGACATCACTGAAGGTATTCACAATGTCATATAAAATGCCATCATGGAGACATCAATGGGGGGACGCCGAGTCATGATGGCCTTTGCTTCCCATTTCACACACCAGATGAATTCAAGGGTTTTGTTGCGATACATCTGATCCCCTTAACTCTCTCAACAAACGTTTTGGCACTCAATATATACAATGCTCTGGTTTTGGACATAAACCTATTTAACTCTTGAGTGTATTGCATTTGGAAGTGATTAAGGCAACTACCCCGAGAAACCTCTGACCGCCCTCAAGCCTTGGAATTCGGATCACGCTATCAAGGATGGGCTAAAGAACAAGTCAATGCGGCCTACTGTCGAACCTCGGTTGGCAAATCCCTGGACACTATGTTGTAGAAGCCCAGCTAGAGCAAGGATCTTAAGCACTTCTGCTTGTCCCTACCACACCCCACTGATACAAATAATGGATCTGAAAGTTTAATCACAAAACCAAGTGATGGGATTGCTCTCTGCCAGGGCTGGGCCAAGTCTATCGTCCTTATAGCATTCTCGCTTCTGAGACGTACGCTAGATAATCCATCGTTGCTGTTTGTCTTTAGTGGACATGACACTTTCCAGATTGTTTTTCAGGATGTTCACCTCTCTAGTCTGAGCAGAGTGTCGGCTTCATTTATTTTCTCGAATGCAGGCTACCTTCGATGCATGATCGTAGGAGGCCAGCTGATGCTTTACAGTTTTTGGATTTAATGATGTTTATTCACCCAAAAAACAAAATGACTCTTTCCCTCATAAAAAGACCACTACTCCCTCCAAGCATATCCCTTCCTTCTCTATAATCCAGAGGTATGATGCAGAGGCATGCAAAGTGCTACAATAAAGAAGCGGGAAGTGTAATATCTGTCCACACACCACGATTTAAGCAGTACAGGAGTACGGGAGGATAGCTCAGGGGCAAGGCGTTTGTCTAGGAAGCAAGACAACGCAGAGCAACACAGGTTAGAATCCCAGTGTCCCGCTTAGAAACTGGTTTCCGGTATGAAGCGTGTTATAAAAGAACAATTACAAAAATTATAATTGCTATGAAATTGACACAAACCTCTTGTAGGGGTCCAATTCAGCCCCCGGCTTTGAAAGACACCTTCTCAAACACTCCTAGAGCCGGCCTATCTTCAGGCCACCGCTCAGTTCATATGTTCCTTGAAGGAAAACTGAGGCTTCTCATCAGTTATGTAGATAATGAAGAATTCTAGGCCGTTTGCACAGACTCAAGAAGCCCTTCACCTTCCAGGATAATACTGTAGTAATCATGATGTTATGAATGGTGTGATGTAGCATTATGGAATGTGGAGCCAGTTATTGACACACGACATGGATATACAGAGAGAAAAGAACAATAATCAAGCAATAAGCCCTGAGCCACTGGAAAGGGGTTGGGAGGCATTGTGCCCAGGGGCGCATAGTTACAGGCCCTTAACGAAGGCCCTGGGACATTACCAGACACAGTAATGCCCACCCGGCAAGGAGCTTATCAGTATTAGTACCCCAGCCCATCAGACTGGGATACCAATAGTGTGTTTTTTCAGTTGCGAGATGCTCTGGTGTTTTGCAACCGGAAAAAAAAACGACCGCCATGGCATGGGAAAGGAAGTCTGTTCTCCCTTTTCATGGCGGCCATTTAAAATAGTTTTTAAAATGTCAACAGAGAAGATGGCCACTGGCAGTCATGCGGTAGGCAGAGGCTTCTCTGAGCGCCCGCAAGATCTTGCATTGGTTTATGAAGTCCTGTCTGTGGACAATCTCTAGACTATACAACTTGAAATGAAATGAAATAATATTTTATTTGTATCGCGCTCGTACACAAGTGTTTCAGAGCGCGACCAGGCAAAGGGAGGGGAACAGGGGAGGACAAAAACAACGATCTTACTAGGCCCAGTGACATTGGGAACGCGCAAGTGCATGGAAGGGGAAAAGGGGTAAAGTGCATGGAAGGGAAAGAGGAAAGTGCAGAACAGAGGAGAGAGCAGAAAAAATAAATAAAAATAAATAATTAAAGGTGGTAGTGCAGCCAGCAAGTGGCAAGTGCTGGTTTAAGCAGATAGGGTGTATCTGATGAGTGCAGAAGAGAAGTGGGTGGAGGACTGTATGGGTACAGATACAGACCCCAGTGCTGGGGTGGCCAGGAGGCAGTACAGGAGGGTGGCAGGGTGAGCAGGTGCCTGTGTCCAAAGGACAGAGGGTGGGCAGGTGAACGGTGCCGAGAGAAGAGTGGAAAAGGCAGACGTGAAGAGGGAGGTCTTGAGGTGCTTCCGGAACCAGAGGTGGTTCTCTTCAAGTGTCAAGGTGGCAGGGAGGCTGTTCCAAAGGGAGGCACCAGCTGAAGACCGAGATCTACCCCCAGCACGTTTCTTTGAAACACAACGGACCCTGAGGGAGTTAGAGGTGGAGGAGCGAAGGGCTCGAAAGGGGAGGTTTTTATGGAGGGATAGTTGAAGGTATTTTGGACCCAGGCCCCAGAAAGCCTTGTGGTCAATGCAGAGGGTTTTAAATTTGGGGTAGTCCTCAGACTTGTATAGCCCGCATATTGTCCTGCATGTCGCATTGCAAGACCACTAGCAGCAATGCGAATGATAGGTGCAGCCAATTCACTGTACCCACACAGGTGGTTTCATATACTAGGATGTATACTATCTGCCCGCAAACGTTTTGTTCGCAGGCAGACTGCCTGTAATAAAACTGCTCTGGCCCCCGTTTTGACCGTTCCTTGAAAACGGGGGCCTGAGCAATTTTTGTCCCCTGTCTACATTGTTAAGAATGCGGGGGACACCCCCGCAACACCAGCTCCTCATGTTCAGGTAAGTAGGTCAAATGGGAAGAAGGTAAAAAACGCACATCAATTATTTATGTATATTATTTATTTTTAGCTCTTGAAGAACGCTACACGGCCATAGGCCTCAGCGCGCACACAAAAGGACAAACAAAGTGGTGAAACATGAAGGAGCTAAATAAAAGGGGTTTAATCCAGGGAATTAAAAAGAAGAGTCTTGATTGCTTTCTTGAGAACGGTCAATGAAGGAGACGACTTAATAAGCAGGGGGAAGGAGTTCCATTGTAGGGGGCCCTGACTTTGAAACAAGTACCTCCAAACTTCTCCAGGCGGTAACGAAGTTGGGTTAGGAGATATGAGTAGCTGGAGTGCATTGTTCTCGAAGGCTTAACATGAGAGATTCTTTTTTCCAAGTAGCAAGGTGCAACTGAGTGTAAACATTTTAAAACAAGGGACAGAGTCTTATATCTAACCCTCTCTTTGACCGGCAGCCAGTGAAGTTTTCTTCTAAGGTCGGAGACATGGGGCCCTCATTATGAGTCACCCGGTATGGAAATAGCGGTGGCGGTAAACCCGCCGCCACCGTTGTTTCCATACCGGGTGATCTCGAGTCCTGCAGGTGGAGGTGTCATTCCCGCCATGTCTGACCTGGCGGGTTTAACACCGCCCACATGCAGGCGGACGTGGAAACACCAGCACCATCACAAGATGGTGCCGGTGTTTCCAAGGTCCCTATTCCCATTGAGTCCTATGGGACTCAATGGGAATGGGGATTTACCGAATTCTGCCTGCAGAATTCCCGGGTTACTGGGGTTGTAATGCCCCGGTAATTCCAGGAATCACGGAGGCGGAATGGTAATACGAGTCCGGCGGTAACCGAGCCAGAAAAACCGGCAGGTTACCGCCGGACTCGTAATGAGGCCCATGGTCACCCTTAGCGAGACCAAAGACCGAACTAACGGCGCCATTCTGTGTTGTCTGTAGATGCTTACTATTAGCTTTAGAGGTGCCAATAAGTAGACTGTTACAATAATCCAGGCGGGAATTGATTAGCAGTGTAGCAAGAATGAAGCAGTTTTTAATGTTAAGATAGGGACGCATCTGATGGAGGAGTTTGATAACAAGTCCACAAGAGGAGCATATGTTGGAGATATTAACATCATGTCATAGATAACTCAGAGTCAAGAGTGACACCCAAGGTTTTTGGAGACAGGAATAATATTGTGCATGACGATAAGTGGAGAGAATTTCGCATCAATTTTCTTAAGACGCGGCCCTGAGTCAAATATTTTCAGCTCAGTTTGACAGTTTTTTAGGGCCAAGGAATTGTAGGCCATCCAGTTCTGGATTTCTTGGTGGAGATTGTTCACAGTACTAGTATCATTGTCATAGATACCAGTCAATTCGAAAAGGACCTGTGTGTCATCAGCATAATTAGCATGCTGGACACCCAGGCCGTCTAGAAGATCCAGAAGTGGTTTGATATAAATGTAGACCAAAATGGGAGACAAGCATGACCCCTGTGGCACAGAGCAGGAGGAAAGAAATGGAAGGGCTTGGAACTTTGCAGCTGGCACCCTCAATGTTCTCTGACCTAGGAAAGATGTGATCCAGTTAGCTGCCCCCTCTGAGCAGTTCAAGATGTTAAGTAGTCTCTCATGTAACAGATCATGGTCGATCAAGTCAAAAGCTGCAGAGAGGACCAGCAACCTAAGTAATGCAGGATGGCCTCCTTCAGCGATTGCGGAAACGTTAGACTTAGGGTTCAATAGGGCGGTTTCAGTCCTGTGTTGAGCCCTGAAGCCAGACTGCTGAGTGCCCAAGAGATTATTAGCCTCTACACATTTTTGTAATTGCAAGTATGCAGCTGTATCAAGAATTTTAGTCAGACAGCGAACATTAGTAATGGGCCGATAGTTGTTACCATTAGCAGGGTCCAAGGAGGTTTTTTTCAGTAAAGGAGTAATCCATGCATTCATCATTGAAGCTGGCACCATACCTTCTGAGAAAGACATGTTAATCATCCTGGTGATCCATGGAGTGATAATATCCAGGGCTTCTCACAAGATTAAGACCCCTAATAATGTCACAGATCTCAGATTCCGAACAATCTTAGAAGTCGAAGGTCGAAATAGACGGCAGAAAAGTGGGTTTAAAGCTGGTATTAGGTGTGTGTGTTTTTATACTGTTAGCTAAAAGAAGACATTGGTTCACAATATTAGCCTGGTGGCTGGATGATTTAGCCCAGAATTCCTCTTGAATATTTTGACACAAAGTGGAGTCTTTAAGAATCGGCAGAAAAGGTGAGGTATTATTTTCAAATTCCTTAAGTATGTTGAACCATTCATTAGGAGAGGCTTTGTCGATACACAGATTATAGTTATCTCCTTTGGCTTTAATAATAGCTTTATTACAGACATGAGCGCCACCTTTATATTTTTTCAAGGTGAGAATGTTAGGATTCTTGCGCCACTCACGTTCCAAGGCCCTTATAGTGTTCCTGGCTTGTATATTGTCAGTAAACCAGGATTTTCTGATGGTTTCTAATTTCACAGTTTTTACTTTTTCTGAGGCCAACGTATCGATGGAGGCCTTGATAGAGCTGGTGATGTGATCTTCTAAATCTGAAGTATTGTGAAAGATTCCCTTAGTCTCGAGTTTGTCTGACACCAGAGCAGAGAAATCTTCGGCCAGTATATTTTCACATCCCGGCAAGTTACCTTGCTCCTGCGATTGCTGTTCATCCTGAGCGGGGCAGCGGGCAATGTGAACTCAGAGTTCACAAAGAAATGATCCGACCATGGACAGGGGGTGGGAATAAGTATTGATATTATGAATGTTACGGGTCAAAATCCAGTGTAAGGTCCATCCACCCAGATGCGTAGGGGTTATGACCAGCTGGGAAAACCCAAGGACTTCGAAAGCCGACAACAATCAACCCACCATAGCATCAGTGGGATCAGAAGCCCACTGGTTAAAATCGCCCAATAATATGACCGGGGAGTTGGGTTTTACAAGATTGTTGTTCAAACAGCTGAAGAGTCTGAGACGGTCTATAAACTAAGAGCATAGTAATAGACATGTTACTATTAACTTTCAGCTTAAGAATAAGATTCTCAGAACCATCCATATAACGTGCCTGAACCACATGACAGTTGAGGGACTCCTTGACACAGAAGGCTACACCACCTCCTCTTTTTCTCAATGTGGTCTACCCATAACAGTTTATACCCTGCTGGGGTGGAATTGTCAGCTGAAATCTGTGCTGTTTCTTGCAGCCAAGTTTCAGTAACTACAAAGATATCAACTTTGTGCTCATCAATGTAATCAGCTATTTCTGGGCTGTGTAAACAGGCAGAGCGAGTATTGAGAAGAGAGATGGATAGCATAGGGTATTTAGGACCATATTTAGCCATAGGTGTCATAGTGGGTTTAATGGGGAGAGTGATAATGGGACCAGGAGAGACAGGCTTCCTAGTGGTATAGGTTGGCTATCTCCCTCTTTAATGGAAACAGGGCAAGGCAATAGCTGGGCAACTGTTTGTACAACTCCAGTACTAGGGGGCGATACTATAATAGGGTGCTCCTGTTCAATAGGAGGCTGATCAAGTCCCAATGACAGATATTTGCTAAGTATAGCAGCATGCTTTACCTGATAACGAGTAAGCATGGCTAAATGTAATGCAAGGTCTGTTGACAACAGAATAAGCAATAGTGCTATGCTTACCCAAACCTGATAGCAGCAGAGCTCCTGGCACACCCAGCACACTCCCTGCACAAACCGGCTCTAACCAGAGACTCAAACGCGCAAGCGCTAATGCGCTTGTTCAGTGGTAAAAATAATTGCACAAACTACAAAACTGCAGGTGATTGTAGTTCCCAACGCAATGTCATTCGGGCCAATAGGTGGCCCTCCAGTCTGACTGCAAACAAAGGAAAAGCTAATTAGTAGATCAAACTGAAACAATCAACAGTGTTACAGTGTCAATTACAATCAAATGCACACATTTAAAATGTTAAAATAAAGCGGTCGCAAATAAGATTACAAATAAAATGAACACAGGAAATGCAGAAGCAGCAGAGTAGACATCAAGTGCCTAGTGCAGGTGAGGAAACTAGAGTGAGGGATTAGCTTACTGTTTATACTGGCACTAACCGGTCGCTCAAGTGCACAAGGCGCTAACGCGCCTATTAAGTGATTAAATAGTTGCACAAACTGCAAAACTGCAATTATTAGGTCAAAAGGTGAGACGAGGGAATTGGTTAATTCCATATACTATGCACAGGCCTGTAAATACCCATGTTAATTTGACCAAAAGTGGGTTATAATTACTTTGTAGACCCGGACGTAGAGCTGCAAAGGGCATCATGGGCCTTTAAATCTTGTTAAATGGCCTTGTTGCCCTCTGACCTATATCTTGGCCTTTAGGCCAGTATTGCCCTTGGTACAAGTGTATAAACCTTAATTAGAACATTGTCATTTTGGCACTTCCTTTGCAGATAATTGTGATGAATCCAATGGGGTCGTCACAGATTCCCCGGTGGTGATGACCTCCCATTTAGCCAGGGGACGGCAGCCGCTACCTGATCCTAACCCTGTGGGTGGTTCTATGAGGGAGGATCACATGGGAGGAGGCAACTAACTGGGAGATGTTTTGACTTCATTGGACAAGATGGGGTATTCCTCCCTTTTCCCATGGGGAAGACCCTCGAATACCCCAGTTCTTAATGGCCTATTGTCACTCTGGTCAGGCCCCCACCTTGGACCCAAACACACAACACCTTTTGTTTCTTATGCGCCTTTTTGTGAAATCTCTGAGAAAAACCATCTAAGAGTTAAAAGTCCAAAACCATCCATGGACTCCAACTCCCATAACCACTCAGGTACTGAGACGAGGCGGAGGATGAGGGAGTTTGTGCAAAGGGACAGGAGCTCGAAGTACAATGTGCAGGCTAGTTGTTTTTGCAAGTCTTCAGTGCGCGGGACATTTAAAGATGGCAACCGCACTATTGCATCGAGCAGTGCAGGAGAAGATGTTGAACCCCGTGCCGAAGCTCACGAATGCAAGGTACATGGACAGGTCTGGCAGAATGGAGGAGACCGCCCGGTACAGGAGGCGAAATGCTGTGTATGAGCAAGAAGGGTTAAGGAGATGCTGGGCGCCACTCAGGAGCTCCTGGATGTTGGGACACTTGACGAAACCGCATTCTCAGGTCTGAGCCAGAAAGGAAAGCCAGCGAGTAGCTGCGGAGCCGCGCAGAATGGTGGAAGAACATCTGCACACTCCAAAGTGTAAAGCAGGTGAATGAACCATGCCGCAGAGGCGCGAGCAGAGTCAGAGAGACTGAATGGAAACAGACAGTGAATCTGCCCAAAGCAGCAGGGACCCAGGGGCATACCGACAAGCGCACCAACAAATGTTTGAATGGTACGAAGTTGCTGATGCTGAAAACACCCAGAGGTTTGTTTGAATGCAGTCATGGCAAAGTACAAATTCAACACCCAACAAGAAGAATGTTTGAATGCAGACAAGGCAAAGTACAAAGACAAACTTCAATCAAGCACATGTGCATGTGATACCAGAGTGGGGAAAAACGTTTCAGCAAATAATAAGAATGTTTGAAAGCAGACAAGGCAAATTAAATACCATAGACAGATATACCAAGCACCTCACAGTGTATGTTTTAATGATATAGCCAAAGAACTGTGAAACCTTAAGAGAAGTCCTGGCAGGCGAGTACACCAGGCAGCAGAAATTACATAGAGATCCCTGGCTGGGGAGTATACCAGGTGATCTACAAGGTTACAAGAAATGCTACAGAAATCCTGTCAGGTGAGTACACCAGGCAGCTGAAACTGTATAGAGACACCTGGCAGGCGAGTATGCCACGTGACCTGCAAAGGTACAAGAAATGCTACAGAAAGACTGTTACCAGAACGTATTGTTTATACAAGAAATGTGAGTCCAGTGAAGACACAGAGGAACTGTTAGCTAAAGAGACATTTTGTTTGCCATCCCAAGAATCCAGGGGCAGGGGACCATCCTCTAGAGCCCAGGGTCTTTACCTTGGATAACATTTTTGTTGAAGTCATTCTTATACTTTTGGTTTTGAACACAACACTTTTGCCAACATCAAGTTAAAGACATTTCCTTGCACCCCTTTGATGTTTTGTTTGTAGTGTGAGGGTCAGGATAGGACGTTTTGGACACAGGGATGACTTTTCAGATACTGACACCCTGACACAGACAAATCCATAGTTTTTGGTTTCTAGGTAAGGATAGGGCCAGAGAGGCATTCTCCCAACTCATTTTTATTTAATAAATGTCTTTAGTCAAAAACATAGGGGGCAACGGAAAATCAGGTGTCCCTACTTCCCAAAAACATATCAACTTTGTGTCCGGCTTTCATTTCTGTCCCTCACACAATGCAGCGGCAGAGGGCAATGATGCATCTTTGTCACTCTACAAACTGAAAAGTCTACCCTCATTGGATGGGATGTTCTTATAGGATTAATGCGTCCCCGGGGCATTATAAAGAGGTAAAGTCCCTCTGCCTTTGTAAAAGGACCACCTGGTAACTGGTCACTGACTGAGTGCAGCATTATTGCTTAAATATTTGCTTGTGTACAGTTACTGCAAACTGGTCCAATAGCCGAGTGTGTTTAGAACTCACTGCTGGGATCTGAGTACAAACTGCAGATCACACTTTCGAAAGGCAGCAAGACGGACTCTTCATTCTTTTGAGGTTGAAAAATTGATGACCACTAAATTGGATATTTAAGATTTATAGACATGGACTGAAGGTTGTACTGGGTGTTATGGCCCTGACTACCAAGTTAAAGGGCCAAGCACAGTGAGGGCACCTTACAGGCTGTGTGGGATCACAGTATCCGGTATGATCCGAATTCTTACACCCCCTCTTCTATGCAGCCCGAAATGGACGAGTGAAAGAGTGCTCTGTAACAGAAGATGAGGGAACATTTGCATAAATAGTAATTGTGCCTGTGCATTGTGGATCAGAATTTGCATAATTGCATGGTTAAATAGTTTAAAAATCTATTTTGAGCACTGTATTGAAGCATTCTCCCATGGCTGTATGGACAGTGTAAATGTGTGCCTCTGCAGTTGTGGGAAATTGATTGCAGATGACCGCGGATGCAGGTCGCTGGTCAACAGATCAAGATCAGCACGCGTGACCAGGACCATGAAGAGAAGCCACGGGGAGAAACTGGCTTCGAGGGGAATCGCGGTGAACAGTGACGGCAGCGGCACGGAGAGGCCCATTTTGACAAGCATAGCACAGCGGGTAGTGGGCAAGGAATGTGGGCTATACTGGGTCGTATAGCTCGCAGATTGACCCTTCAGAAGCAGGCCTGCAACATTCAAAGGGATATAATGCTAATAACGGCCCTTAAGCAGGGAAAGCCTATTGTTGGGCTATATGTCCAAATGTCGACATGTAACACCAGCTCTTGGTGGACTCCACTGGCTATCTGTCACAAAAAGGATCTCGTTTAAGGCCCTCTGAATTGCTGACAGAGCATTTGAAGGTCAAGGAGCAGAATTGCTCCAAAACAAAATCTCACTTTAGCAACCAACCAGAGACCTAAGATCCAGAAATTGTATACTTTTCGAAACCAGAAGATTTTGCAGAGAAGACACAAGAGGGCCGATCCATGGAATTTTTTTGTATGGTTCACAGTGACTTTGCACTGCTGAAAAGTGACTTTGCACTACTGACACCCTGATTCATGGTGACCTTTGCAGTGCAAAGTCAGTACAAAGTCATTTTTGCAGTACAAAAGGACTTTGCACTGATTTTGCACTGCAAAAATACACTTTGCACAGTTCCATGAATCAGGGTTTGTGTCGGCAGTGCAAAGTCACTTTGAACCGTGCAAAACATTCCATGAATCGGGCCCCAGAGCTCTTCCTTTTCCACTACAGTGGCCAGACACTGAAGTGCACTAACAAGGGAAATCCACACACTAACGTTCCACCTGAAACTCTGGAAAGGTCTAAAAACCTGTGTTGTCAATGCTTAACAGAACAAAAGGCAGCCATCAAGCAGCGAAAAATGACACTTCTCAATCGTTCGACTTTCATGCACAGGCACAACCTAAGGGAACTCAAAACGCCCCCCCCCCCCAAAAGTCTGCCTAGAACACATTGGCTGCCACTCAGAAAACTAAAGCAAGTGGAAGACATCACACCAAGGCACTGCAACAACCCTACGAGAGCACCTTCGCTGTCTCCTGGAATATCTAAACCTCAGCACGGGGCGTCTTCACGCATCAACCACTGAAGTCAAATGCCTCTCACCATAACGCCACCGACAGCAATACCAATCTTCTGCATGGCCCACGTAAATCTGAAGAACACCCCTCTTTCTTTCGACTAACCCGCAACTTCTCTCCACCTTACTCATCACACACATGTGAACCAGCCACGTGCACATGGCGTTTAAAAAACAAAAAAGCCCCTCTCCCCATACTTCAAACATCACACATACACCTCTAACTTCACTGACATACTCGGTATGGTCAGCACACACCACCACTACAGGCACAATGTTTAGGATACAAAGACGTGGCAATTATGGAGCAACTTGCACACAGGTTGGCATGGCTCTAGCGTCTTCGTGATGCACGTGATAATAGAGGGTCAAGTGTGACAATGGTGCACACGATAGCGGTGGGTTAATCGTCTCACCCCTGCCCAAAATGGCTGCGGCATGAGGGTGCCACCAGTGCACCCAGTGCAGGGGTTTAAGCCATTCATTGGTGCACGAGATTGTATTGTGAAATGTCGCCACATTTTCACAGTGTATGGAAGTGCATCGATTTGAATGCCTCGCTGGTGCATATTACAGAAGCGGGTGGAGCTTCCCATTGGTGCACGTGATGGTAGATGTAACTGTGGCACAAAAAGGGGAACAGTGTGCCGCATTGATGCACATGACAGCAGTGGGTTGAGCATCTCACTCCTGCAGGCAATTGCAAGGTGTTGAGAGTGCAAAGGTGCAGACAGGGGGACTGATCACAAGTTGGGTGGTAGCCCTTAAATGCGGCAGTAACAGTGTTACCACCACATTTAAGGGCTGGCCCAATCACAAGTCTGGCATGTTTACCCCCAGCACAGAGCTCGGGGTAAACACGCCGGGAAAATGCCAATTTTTGGCAAATTACTGCATGTGGTATTACTGTGCAGTAATTGCACCAAAAATTCCCGAACGGACCCAATGGGGAATGTGGATTAACAGTTGGTGCCCAACCCATAATCCAACGGTAATACCTCCGGACCAGGTTGTGCATCTCCAGGGTGCTCTAGATGTTAGGGTGAAAACAGTGGCATCCTTTTCAGAACATATACGTGATTCAGTGGCGCAGCACTATTGAGCTGACCGAGCTTCAGGCCCCCCTAAAGTTTTAGGCTATGTTGACTCGACCTGACTAACCTATAGAGCCGTGGGGAACAGAACAGGAGACAGATGTTACACGGGCGCTTGGGCTTCCCATTGACGATCTCATTGGCGCTGAGATGCCAGCACAGAGACTGCCATGCCCTGCAATGACTAATGTAAAGAATTTCAGTGTTACAGCTGCATTCATATTCCTTCCTTTTTGAGGCAATTGAAATCAGGATGTGGGCTTAGTACTTGCATGCCAGGGGAGTAATTGGAAGGTTAAGGGGGGCGGAGACCTCTAATTCTCACAGCAGTCCTTAATTGGGTGCTTTCAGACTTAAAGGAGAGAGTTAACTGCTTGTAACATTAACACTGCATTAGAGTAGTCTTATTAGAATGCGGAAAGGAGTTAGATGCCCCCACACAAATCAGTTTGCCCCTCCCCCACCGTCTCTGAAGTTAGCACCTCTCCCAACACTTGAATGGTTAGCTACCCCCCCCCAACCCCTGCATGAAATGTAGGTTTTGTTGCGCCACTGGTACAATTGCACAGAACTGAATGCCTCATAGGTGCACGTGATAGCTGTGGATGGAGCATGTAATTGGCGCGCACTATAGCGGTAGGTTAAATGCATCATTTCTGCGGTGCACGTAATGGTGTGGAGGGCCCATTGACGATCTCATTGGCGCTGAGATGCCAGCACAGAGACTGCCATTTGCCTCTTTCCCGCTCCCTGGTAATGCGTGGCAGATGTTAATCCATCATCCATTTAGCGTGTGGACCGGATAGTGCCGGCAGCAGCCGCCTTCCGCTCCGGAGAGACTCTGCCCTCATTAAACAACACAAAGGCGAGCACAGGAGTCTGCAGAAAAAAAACACAAACATATTGCCAGCGAAACAGAACTGGCGCACGCTAATTCTCTTCTGCGCAGATGCTGGCGGGCTCCCACCTCGCCCGCCCTGTGCCCTCACGCCTGCTTCCCAGCCCTGGGCCCAACTGAGGGGATTCATCCCATAATCCCCTGGAGATTGGGCTCTAGGACCTAGATTAGGGCCTGCAGTTGTGGGGATTATCCTTATGATCAGGTAAAGTGTCCTGATGAGCTCCGCTGCCGCCGCAAGGGCCTCACTGGAGGACAACCAGCTGCTACCCAATGATCTGACACTGGAACCTCTGTGAATATATTACGGAAAGATATATAAGATGGGGGACCAGCAAAACGGATTGGACGTAGAGTTACAAACTATGCGAGTGGAGCAGGAATCTTATTCTCAGAGGACGGTCGAAACTGTCTTCACTAGGAATTGGTGATATCTTCAGTGCTCAACCGCAATCAGGATTTAAATCCTTAAAACCATGGTTCAAATCCCCTTAGATCCGTCAGATCCCGATAGGTTTCACTCTTCAGAGGAGCCGAACAGAGACTTGCAATGGCCAGTCTGCCTCACTTTTGATTCCAATTGATTCAAACCAATTGGATCCGTTGCTATTTATTGCCACAATTTAAATTTTGATCAATTCGATCTGAAACGCATCTTTGTTTGTGTAAATCTTTTTTATTGATTTTATAACAGATACAAACAACAATGAAGCAAATACAACAGGCAGTTAAATACAAATTCATTTGAAATATATTAGCAACAGTAAATCATTTGCCCTGCATGGTAAAAAGGAAGAGAAAAGAAAAACGGAAGAGACAGAGAGAACACAAATTCAAAAAGGAAACAGGAGGTAAGGGGGTTGGGATTCAAGCATATCATTCATTAAAAGTGTCTCAAATATCAGAATATTTGTCTTGCTTTTTTTCACCTGAAAGGAGACATTCTCCCTGCTAGAGAGAATTGATCAATCATGCAACCAGTCACTTTGGAAAAGTGATCTCGAAGGTATGCAGTGATTATAACGAATGACAAAATAACTAATCCCATTACAAAAAAAAAACGAAAATAACGAATTCCCAAGAAAATGATAAAAGGGGTAGGGAGTGGGGATAGTGGCTTTGGGGGTGGGAGAAAAGTATTAGGAACAAAAAAGGGGGGCTACAGGGGGGAACAACGTAAAATGATTTATTTATTTATTTTGGAATTCGTTATTATGCTATTCTTTATAATGGGATTAGTTATTTTGGATTCCTTAAATTCACATTTAACCATCTCAAGCCTACTGTTGATAACTGAAACACGTCTTAATATCGAAATATGTTGTGTTAGGGTGATTTTGACTGTGCACCACTGGCATTTTCATGTTCTCCAGGCCTTCAGGTGGCTCCGTAAGGAAAGGTGGTTTGCACTGGTTAGTGAGGGCGAGAGGGATAGGATGGATGCTGTGCTCCTCTTGTGATGAGTGCAGCACCAGGTGGAACTGGCATCTGTGCGTGTGAGCTTTCTAGGTATGTTTTCTTTTGTGCACTGGGCTTGCTGTGTCCAGCGTGTGAGTTGTTTGTTGTCAGAGTGTTTTGGGTTTGTCGCTTGGTTAGAGAAGGATGTGCAGTTTGCGTGTTTTGGTCGGTTGATGCACTAGCCCTCTGGGTGTGTGTTGTGTGGAAGTCAGAAGCGGGTTTTGGATGTTCTTTGGGTATTTGGAACCGTATTCTTTTTTTCATTCTGTATTTCTCCCTGGTTTCTGGTTTATGGTTTGTAGCATAGCACATGAAATCAAATGAAAATAATATCAAAACAAAAGAAGATTTAAAAAAAATCTAAGTGAAAATGGGATATTTCAAGCTGGGTTGACCAAATGCAGCTTATTATCGATCCAGGCTGCACTAATCGGGATTCAAATCTTTCTGATCATTTAGAGTTTCAGCTACCTATTGTTCCAGTCATTAAACACCCCGATGTTTGGTCAGGCTTGACCTCAGATTTGAGCCTGTTCGCCCTTGCCGAGTTGGACCTGCTCCTCGGGGTGTCTGTCGGTGATTTCAACGTGGCTTTCCAGCTGTGTTGAACTTCGACTGTCACTCTAGGTGGCCTGCTTCCAGCTGTGTTGAGCCCAGTCTGCCACACCCAAGGGCGCTCTTCCAGCTGTATTTAAGCGAGGCTGCCATCTCATTTCAACTGTGTTGGACCAAGGCTGCCAACTCCGATGGTCCTCTACCATCTGTGTTGAATTTATTTGCCACCTTCAAATGCACTCTTCCAACTATGTGAATAATATGATATGGCATTGATAAAGGGCCTATACACAAGTGTTTCAAGGCGCGACAAGGCAAGGGAGGGGAAACAGAGGAAGGACAAAAAACAACAATCTTATTAGGCCTAGTGATATTGAGATTGCGTAAGTGGAGTGCATTGGATCAGAGAGGGCAGAAGTGCCAAGGGAGAGGGGGTGGGAGAATTGACAAGTGCAGGACAAGGATTCAACAGAACAAGTAATGCATCCAAAAGGTGGCAAGTGCGGGTGTTAGAAGTGCAGACAACAGGTGTCTAATAAGTGCAGGAAAGGGGACTGTAGGGTTACAGATACAGACCACAAGTGCAGGGGGTGCCAGGAGGCAGTGCAGGTATGCAGCCGGATGGGCAAGGGACCTGGGCCCGAATTCACAGTGCCCTCGGCTGCCACCTCCAAGGGCACTCTTTCAACTGTGTTACTGCTCGGCTGGTACTCTTTCAGCTACGGGAGGTTCGTATTATACCAGGTCAATGAACGCAGACATTACAGCAGACAAAATAGAGTGTCATTGCTGGATGCATTTCACATGGAATGTTCTCCACAAAGAATGGATGAAACCAAACCCCCCACAAGACTAACTAATGCAACAGATGTGCAAAATGAGACATAAAATCCTTAGAGATGAGTTGTGGGTAGTTTGCCTTTTCAGGTGTAGAGAGGTTATAGAGGGATGCATCAGTTACACCAACTAATCGTTTGTTCAAGATAACACACTTTTGCTCAAGTGGGGATGCCAGGATTAGAACCCAGATGTGCTAGTTGAAAATTGGTCAGGAAAGCCACTAGACAGATGGATCTATCTATCCTTCCAAATCTTCTGTTCCTTCCTTTCCTCCTCTTATCTAATCCCCTTACGTTCTTCTTCTCAACCCACCTCTTCTATCTTTGCATGGGGAATCCTAACTGCTGGACCTACAAGGTGACAGTTTAGCTGGGCGCTATGACTGCTTACCCGTATGCCATTTGTATGTCATTATTGTCTTCGGGACATTTGTAGTTTTCTTTTATGACCAATGTGTCATTTAATTGCAATTTTGATGAATTTCTTTGACTTGTTGTTGTTTTCCTGGCAAGGTTTTCCCATTTGCAGTTTTTTTGTTCCTTTTTTAATTTTGACTTCTACCCTGCTTTTCTTTTTGGGGGCAGAGGGATCCATCCCCTCACCCCATCTACCCTTTCCCCAGATTTATTTCCAAACCACTTCCCTGTTTGTTTTTGTCTTTGCTTTTCTCACTAGACAGATGATTGTGTACATCAATGGAGATACTTCTATGGACGTCTGTGAAGAAAACGATCATGTCCATCTCTGCAGATATTCTGGTTTGCATTTAAAGAACTGCTCCTGTCTGCATCTCTGGGCAGATGATTTTTTCTATCGCTGGAGATACTTCTATGGACGTCTGTGAAGAAAAGGATCATGTCCATCCCTGCAGATATTCTGGTTTGCATCTAGGGAGCTGCTCATGTGTGCATCCCTAAGCAGATGATTTTGGGCATCAATAGAGATACTTCTATAGACGTCTGTGAAGAAAGCAATGATGTCCATCTCTGGACATATTCTGGTTTGCATCTAGGAAGCTGCTCCTGTGTGCATCTCTGGGCAGATGATTTTGTCCATCGATGGAGATACTTCTATGGACGTCTGTGAAGAAAACGATCATGTCCATCCCTGCAGATATTCTGGTTTGCATCTAGGAAGCTGCTCTTGTGTGCATCTGTGGGCAGATGATTTTGTCCATCGATGGAGATACTTCTATGGACGTCTGTGAAGAAAACGATCATGTCCGTCTCTGGAGATATTCTGGGTTGCATCTATGGAGCTGCTCATGTGTGCATCTCTAAGCAGATGATTTTGGGCATCAATGGAGATACGTCTATGGACGTCTGTGAAGAAAACGATCATGTCCAGCTCTGGAGATAATCTGGTTTGCATCTAGGGAGCTGCTCCTGTGTGCATCTGTGGGCAGATGATTTTGTCCATCGACAGAGATACTTCTATGGATGTCTGTGAAGAAAACGATCATGTCCATCTCTGCAGATATTCTGGTTTGCATCTATGGAGCTGCTCATGCGTGCATCTCTAAGCAGATGATTTTGTACATCAATGACGATACTTCTATGGACGTCTGTGAAGAAAACGATCATGTGCATTTCACGAGATATTCTGGTTTGCATCTAGGGAGCTGCTCCTGTGTGCATCTGTGGGCAGATGATTTTGTCCATCGATGGAGATACTTCTATGGACGTCTGTGAAGAAAACGATCATGTCCATCTCTGCAGATATTCTGGTTTGCATCTATGGAGCTGCTCATGTGTGCATCTCTAAGCAGATGATTTTGGGCATCAATGGAGATACTTCTATAGACGTCTGTGAAGAAAGCAATGATGTCCATCTCTGGACATATTCTGGTTTGCATCTAGGAAGCTGCTCCTGTGTGCATCTCTGGGCAGATGATTTTGTCCATCGATGGAGATACTTCTATGGACGTCTGTGAAGAAAACGATCATGTCCATCTCTGCAGATATTCTGGTTTGCATCTAGGAAGCTGCTCCTGTGTGCATCTGTGGGCAGATGATTTTGTCCATCGACAGAGATACTTCTATGGACGTCTGTGAAGAAAACGATCATGTCCAGCTCTGGAGATAATCTGGTTTGCATCTAGGGAGCTGCTCCTGTGTGCATCTGTGGGCAGATGATTTTGTCCATCGACAGAGATACTTCTATGGACGTCTGTGAAGAAAACGATCATGTCCATCTCTGCAGATATTCTGGTTTGCATCTATGGAGCTGCTCATGCGTGCATCTCTAAGCAGATGATTTTGTACATCAATGACGATACTTCTATGGACGTCTGTGAAGAAAACGATCATGTGCATTTCACGAGATATTCTGGTTTGCATCTAGGGAGCTGCTCCTGTGTGCATCTGTGGGCAGATGATTTTGTCCATCGATGGAGATACTTCTATGGACGTCTGTGAAGAAAACGATCATGTCCATCTCTGCAGATATTCTGGTTTGCATCTATGGAGCTGCTCATGTGTGCATCTCTAAGCAGATGATTTTGGGCATCAATGGAGATACTTCTATAGACGTCTGTGAAGAAAGCAATGATGTCCATCTCTGGACATATTCTGGTTTGCATCTAGGAAGCTGCTCCTGTGTGCATCTCTGGGCAGATGATTTTGTCCATCGATGGAGATACTTCTATGGACGTCTGTGAAGAAAACGATCATGTCCATCTCTGCAGATATTCTGGTTTGCATCTAGGAAGCTGCTCTTGTGTGCATCTGTGGGCAGATGATTTTGTCCAACGATGGAGATACTTCTATGGACGTCTGTGAAGAAAACGATCATGTCCATCTCTGGAGATATTCTGGGTTGCATCTATGGAGCTGCTCATGTGTGCATCTCTAAGCAGATGATTTTGGGCATCAATGGAGATACGTCTATGGACGTCTGTGAAGAAAACGATCATGTCCAGCTCTGGAGATAATCTGGTTTGCATCTAGGGAGCTGCTCCTGTGTGCATCTGTGGGCAGATGATTTTGTCCATCGACAGATATACTTCTATGGACGTCTGTGAAGAAAACGATCATGTCCATCTCTGCAGATATTCTGGTTTGCATCTATGGAGCTGCTCATGCGTGCATCTCTAAGCAGATGATTTTGTACATCAATGACGATACTTCTATGGACGTCTGTGAAGAAAACGATCATGTGCATTTCACGAGATATTCTGGTTTGCATCCATGGAGCTGATCCTGTGTGCATCCCTGAAGATGAAGAAGATGAGGGTGTGTCTCACTGTATGTATGCCTGGGGCTGCTCTGGTTTGCATGTATCGAGCATGTGATTGTGTATAGCGCTGTAGTTGCTCTGCTTTGCATCTCTTTAATAGGTGGGTGTGTGTATCGAGGGTGTCGCATCTGTGTTCAATCTCTAGAGCAGGTGTGTTATATATCTACCTTCTTTTCCAAACCTTTCATACATTTAGAATATATATATATATATGTATCTTTAATGTGCTTGCATTAAAGATCATGTTTCCTTGTAAGGTCATGGCCATCCATTATAAATGCTTCAGTTGGAGATAGGACTAACACACTGTAAATAATAAACATGTTGTGGATACCAAAACCATATAAGTACATAAACATATCGGGTAACTGCAAGGAATAAACATGTTGTGGTTCCTGTTGTAACTGCTTTCATAAACATGCTATGCATTTATGCCACTTTCAAACTTATGTATGTTGGTTGTTGTCATTCACTTGCCAAATCATAATAAACATGTTGTGTAGTCTCCTTGGAGACATGGAACCTTCATAAGGTTCTATGGTCCTGTATATATATGGAAACAACGTGCTCTGTTGAGAGTTTTACTCAAGACACGAGGGACTTCATTTTATGCGAAGAAATACTTACCAGAAACTTACCTTGACTCCTGGGAGTTCCTCACTTCAGAATGGCAACAAACTGAATCCCCTGGAGGCCCTCCTGCTGTCTTCTTCCTTCATCCTGCTTTCCTGCTCCTCAAGTGGAGCTTCAGTACATGACAGAATGTCTTCCTTCTTCAACGTCTGCTCTGCTCTCCTACTGCCTTCGCCTCACCGATATAACTTGGGCATTTGTCCATCTTTGTACCAACACATTTGCTCATTCTCTTTGCCCCTTTCGATATCCAACACAGTAAGGTGCAGAATGAGACATGTCTTCTTTGTTGGCATAAAAAGGCAGCAGATTTATTTTCACAACATAATAAACTCAGAACACAGCAAACAAACTTTGTGAAAATAGTTCTGAAGGTGCGACGACTGCTCCGTGTCCAAAACTTTCTTCCCCCTTTTCCAACCAAGTCCACAGTAGGCCAAAGCTCTCCCAACCATTCTTGTCTGAGCCCTGCCTCCCCTTGCAGGTGTTCCTGGACTGGAGAGCGCTGTTTATTCGGGGGAAGCAGAGACCTAATTGCTACGACCAGCGCCCCCGCCGCTTAGGACCCCAAGAAGCGCTGGTCCGGAGAAGAGCAAAGACCCTTCCGGCTTTCCCACAGCTCATTTGGAGTCTGTCTCTTGCCACTGGTCGCCAAAACAATGCCATGCCAAAGGTGGGTTACCGCACACCGCGGCTCCCCCCTTTCCTACTTCACAATTCCAGTAGCTTTGTGCACACATTCCAGTAAAACAGATCCATCCCTGATGCTGAGAAATGCACTCCATCCTTCAAATAGTACTCCAGAGATTTCAAATTGATCAAGCCGTGCCTGATCTGTCGAAAACCTTGCCCCCTGCAAAATTTTGCCATTGACCCATTCAACTTCCTCCTCGACTTCTCCACCACTGAATGACTCTCAGCGCCCCTCCATTCCTGTCTTGGAATGATCTCAGACCACAAGATCTTGGTCTCGACCAACTGCGAGGACAATTCCTGCAATGAAGACATCATATCCCTCATTCAAGCCCCCCTCCCCAAGCTTGTCAAATCATTGCCGCCTAGATGTATAATCAGGACATCAGGTCTGTGATGCTTACCCAGCAATTTGTTGATGTGTCCTTGCAGCTGTGCCCATCTCATTCCGGGCACCCTGTGCCACCAAATCCAGTACTCGCGGGCGGTCAATTCCTCTCTTTCTGCCGTCCATCTTGCTCCGGTCCTAGACACAAATGAATGCCCCACTACCCAGATGAACCATCGCCTCCTCCGTGCTGATGTTAGTTAGAAGGAGATGAGAAGGAAGTTGTTAACACTAAATTTTGTCCGGCCTGATGTACCTCCTAAAACACCCAGACTTCTATCCCCCGATTCTCATGATTGCTTCCGGACCCAGGCGTACCTCTGCTGCTGATGTTGCAGCCCCTATCCTGAAGGAGTGGGTACCAAAACCCCCCGTGTTACCCCCATTTTCTCCAAAGCCATGTCCGTGACCCTCCTGAATTGAAAACGGCTCAAGGCCGTTCCGTCCCTGTGCAAGAAAAAAGGAGACCCCGCTCCCGTCGGCTGCATTCCCTGGTGATAGGCCGTCTAGCCTTCTACTGGACACACTAAGCTCCCTTGGAATTTATAGAGTGTGACAGTCATCCCTTTACCCTGCTGATCGGTCTTGGACCTTCTTAGGTAAATGCCTACCCATTCCTCTGTTAACTGTACATCCTCCAACCTTCAAAACCCAGAGCCCTTTCCTTCTTTATTTTCAGGCACCAGCTCGCTTACTCTAAAGGCTCCAAAGAAAGCCAGTGCAAAGGCCGCTGTGAACAAACCCTCTCTTCTATGCTATGGCAAACCGACCGTAGGCTTTCAATTAAACTGTGCAGCTTTAAAATATTGATGGGCCTCCTTACATCTGGTTTCCTTTCTTTTTGTCTAGCCCAACCCTTCAGTGCCATCAAAATGTAGTGTTCCTTGGTGGTTTGCGCCTTACCCTGGAGTTTAAAATAATGCGCTATTGCTGCCAAGTGATAAGACATCCAGGATTTGGTTTTCCCAGACGGCCAACCCCATCCGACAAAGGCACACACTGGCGCTCCCCTCTGCACTTCCAACAACATTTCGCATTGGAAGGTACTGCCAGAAACCCCTGTATCTTCTTGCTGTGCTGGGGGCCAGAGCTGTGTGGATTAAACTCATATCACCCCAATCATGCCCCACCACTCCACCTTGAATAGGGTCATCATCTTGCTCGCCTCTGGACAGTTCCCCCGAAACTTCTCCCACTGTAAACGAGAGAGAGTCAGCGGCCACGTTCTTTACTCCAGGAACGTGCCAGGCTCTAACTTCCGTGTCCAAACTAAGCAGGCTTTTAGTGAGTTCCCCAAGTAGTTTCAACACCCTTGAGTTACTGGACATCCCCTGATTTATGATCTGGACCACTGTCAAGTTATCTGACCAGAGCACCACCTTCTTGTTATCCAAATCCTTCCCCCATAACTTGAAAGCCACTACAATAGGGAACAGCTCCAGCACCGTGATATCCCTGGTAAACCCTCCATGATTCCACTCTGATGGCCAGGCCTGGCCACACCACTTGCTCCCCAAAATGGCCCCGAAACCATGAGAGCCTGATGAGTCAGTGAAGAGTTTGAGTCTCTCGCTGGTTGCCCACGAAAAACAGGTCCTTTGGTGCGGTGGGCGTCCTTCTGCTCGAGCTGGATTCTCCTGCAGCAAAACGCCCGCCGGCTTATGTGCAGCCTGGCACGCCCCCTCCTATTGTTGCCCTTTGCAGGCATTTTCCTATATTTGGCACGCTTCGCACCCCCAGGCTGCTTTCATCATGCCTCACCCTTACCCAGGGGGGAGGGAGGAGGACCCTGCCCATGTTATTAGGGCGCCTTCTCCATTTCTCATCGTCACCTCCATTTCCTGCACTGGGGGAACCTTTATCCTGCTACGTGCATTAATTCCTGTGCAGACTAGGATCCTTGCATAGATTAGAGGACCCAGCACCCTAACGATCACCTGATGATGCCTTCTACATTAAATCCAGCACCAACGATCACCTGATGTCTCCTACATTGTCTCTGCCCGCAACGCAATCCTTGCATTGCTATCCGCCAGCGTTGGCAGCCAACCACCCGTAATCCTGGAAGCTCTCTCCTTCCTACCTTCTTCCGTTACTCGGATGGTTGGATTCAGCCCTCATCCCAGCTGCTGCATCGCTCCTGCTCTGCGCACCTGTCAGGAACTGGCCCTGTTGCCAGTAAGACTTCTTTGGCCCAAGTGACTCCTGTACTTTTTCACCGCTCTAATTTCCAGGTCTGGAGATGGACACTCTGTCACTTTTGCAACTCCTCTACACTCTCTGCCTTCGAACAACTTGCCATCAAGCCAATTTGCAGCAGAGCTTCGCTCCCCTGCGGCTGTGGTCATTCCGGTCTACTTACGACTGTTGAGGTCCTGCGGCCTTTCCTAATTGTTTATGACTCATGAGGGGATGAGAAGAAAAACGTTTGGCTTACCCATTGCTGTACCACTGCTGTCACAATCATTACTACGTGTTCATAGCAAATGAGAGGTGGAAGTTAGCGCAGTACTAATTCAAAGTTTGACTGTGCTGTTGTGGGTTTATAATTATTTCTCTGTTTATTGCCGGTTTTTGCTGTATTGTGTGTAAGCACACACCCTCCTTTGTCATAGGTCTCCGCTCCATACACTGCATTCCTTTAGGCTTCTATTCTTCTCTATTTGGTGTAGCTCTACATATAGCTTGCTGTGCTCCAATTGTTCCTATCAAACACTGACACCATGACCAAGGTAGCCCCTCTCTTCCTGCAAACTCCTGCTGAACCTGTAATTCCATGGGAAACATGGAAAGAGGACTTTGTGAAAGACCAAAGAAATATCGAGGCTTAGTACCACAAAATGAAGTACGCCAATCACGGGTTCAAAGATACAAGTATCTTTATTTGTGTACAGATTCAAAGGCAAAATCAGATAGTTATCTGGGCTCCCAACACCTCGCAGTGTGTACCAGCAGACACTGTGAGGGGAGTGAGTGCTGGCCATTCCAAAACGTGCTCAATTTATACGCCATTGTCCAGCCCTTCTCCAAACTAATAAGTTACATACAAGGGTTCATGCCCAGGTCACATGACAAATATGACAATATTGTTTAACACCTTTAACATGTTTATTTGTCCATGAAGAATCAATGGCGATGTTGGTTCTTCAGCTTAGAGTAAGTCCAGTTTCAAGAAATGAACACAAAGGGTTTCTGCCAAAGCACACGGTTTTAGTTACTTAGCATTCTGTTCCGTTGTTTGAATGAGAATGAAGCTGTGGGTGCAAACAATACTTTAAATTGCAGTTTATATCGGCTATAAGGTCTCTTTGCGCCGAACAACCTTTCTGCTCTCAGCAGCCTTAATTTTGACATAGCTCAAAGTTCATTCAGCTCAGCTGAAGCCGGAAAAACACATAGTCCAGTTTAAGACAGAAACAGAACTAATCAAAATGGCAGACGTTTCTAAAATGGCAGCTTTAGTCAATTCTATTCAGGGCTTTTTATACGCAGTTTTCTGTACAAACTGTAGAATGGAGAGGTGCAGGGCTCTCCTCACGCATTGTTCAGGTTATATGGGCAGAAGAATCATGAAGAGTCTTCCTGAGTTGCACACTGACACCGAGACTGCTGGGGAAGGGGTAGAATTACCTTCTGCTATGAGGCTATTCTTAAATAAATTGGATGGACATTGCGAAAAGAAGGTCTGCATCATCTTGCAGCGCCACCATTTCAGTATTAGGGAACATTCCAGAGTTGAGTCTATTGTAGCCTCTATTACAGCTCTTACAGAATTGGTAAACACCTGTAATTCTGGTCCATCGTATAGTGAATGACTGCGTGACCAATTCATGTTGAAAGTCAAAGAATTCAAAAAAGGAGAGGACATTTGGTCATACGGGGACCAGTCTCGAGAGGAAGTTTTGGATATTGCGAAGATGGTCCAGCATATTTTAGCTTATTTTAGCTTGTGCTAAGCAATTGAAAACAAAAGAACTCAAAGAGGCTGTCTGCGTCACCTCCCCACAAGACACAAAGAAACGCTTTCAAAAAAGAAATATGTTATGAAAGGGGATGATAAGAAGACCACTTCTGCCAGGTCTTCAAATCTCCCAAACATCAGGAGGTGTTTCAGGTGTGGCAGTACCACTTAACAAATAGCACCTCATGCCCAGCTCACAATGCACTGTGTGGCAAGTGTGGACGGAAGGGACACTTCACCAAGTGTTGTCAGAATACTGTGAAAAAAAAGGTTGTCAAAGAATTCTGTGAAAACATTCAGAATGATGTGTCAGAAGACCATACCTCTGAGGAAGAATCGTCTGGGATTAGTTGGTTGGTGTGTGATCTTGATGTGCCCAGTAGAAATGATGAGAAACCACACTCTCTTGTGCTGATCAATGGTACTAGAGTTAAAATACTTATTGATTCTGGCTCGGACTATACCAACATCAACAGGGAAACCTGGTGCTCCAAGTTCTGAAATGTTAGACTCAAGCCATCACATGTAAGGGCCAGTGCACATGGTGACTCAAGGATTATCATGCTAGGGGGGTTTCTTGCAACATTAAATGCAAAGGTAAATTGACAAAAAACAGGTTTTATGTCTCTGATAAAGGTGGATGTCTTCTGGGATGGTACCAACAACGGGATATGGGCTTAACAATCAACTCAACAATTCCAGGTTGTGCATCAACCATATCCTCCGCTCCAGAAAATGGTGTCACTGATGTATTCAGAGCAGATCTGGGTTGTCTTAAAGGCAGATGTCATAACATTAAATTGACAAAGGGTTTCAAACTTGTAGCTACTAAAGTAAGGTGTGTCCAAATTGCCATAAGAGAAGAGGTTACTAAGGAAATTACCAGATTTATAGAAAATGATATCATAGAACCTGTGGAAGCTTTGGAGTGGTGTTCCCCAGCTGTAGTGGTAAGAAAGCCAAATGGCAGTGCCCACCTCTGTGTGGACCTTAGGGCACTGGACAAATGTGTTGTGGTTGATTGTTTTCCACTCCCAAATATTGGGGGACTGGTCAGTCGTACTGCAGGGGCCAAAGTTTTTTCCACTTTTGACCTAGCGTCAGTCTTTCACCAAATCAGATTACATCCTGTTTCCCGAAATCTCACCACCTTTATTAGACAAGATGGTACTTTTTGTTTTAAAAAAATACCCTTTGGCCTAATATCTGCAGTGCATTTTTTCAAAGAATGATGAAAGAGGTTGTTGGCGACATTCCAGGTGTTTTTATTATCAAGATAATATTCTTGTCATGGGGGTGTCTGCCAGAGATCATAATGCCAAATTGAAGACTGTTCTAAACAAATTAGGTGATGCAGAGCTCACCCTTCAAAAGTCCAAGTGTTGTTTAGGACCTCACACATTGAATACCTGGGATACCATTTATCAGAAAAAGGAATCTCGCCCAGAGAGGGATTAATTTCTTCCATATTGCAATCCTTACCACCCAAAACATGAGTTTCATCCCTCCATTCCCACCATCACCAGGCAATGCCAATGTCAACGACATTGCCCCTCCTCTAAGGCATGGACTGTGCAATGCAGCACCTTCACCCACATAAGCCTCAAGCCTATCCACAATGCCTCACCGTCCACAACATGGTAGTTGATGCTTGCCAACATTAGCTCAGCTATCACCGATACAGCAGACATCCCCAACCTCATCACTACACACAACCTTGACACTATCTTCGTCACTGAGACCTGGCTGACACCCGCGTGCACCCACATCCTATATGTCTTTGTCCATGACGGCTACAGCATCCAACACAGAGACCGGCTGAACAAGACAGGCGGAGGCCTTTCAGTCATACGCAATACCTTGTGGCCCGGCATCAGACTTGACGTCGACAACATTGGCTCCTTCAAAGTCCTCTTCTGCCACGTCCCGCTCTCCCCGATGGACACAGTCACCTTCCATCTCATCTAGACCACCCAAAACCAACACCACCTTCATCAGAGACTTCACTGACCTGGTCATCACCATGCCCCTCACTCACGCAAACAACATCTTCAGAGGAGACTTGAACAACCCTGGCAATAAGGCCACCAAACTGATGAAAGAATCTCTCCTCAGCCTTCTCGACACCCTCAGCTGCACACAACACACAAAAGACCCAACACACAAGAAAGTTAACATCCTCAACCTAATCATCACTGCACTGTCTTCCCCCCACTACAGCTCTCCTCTCCTGCTTGACTGGTCTGACCACCTACCCGTGTCTTTCAACATTGTGCACACCACCCCAGTCAAGCTCTCCCAGCAGAAACCCAGAAGACAAACCTCATCTCCTTCAAGAACTTCCCAGTGGAAGACCTCACAGAAGACCTTGCCAACCCACACCTTACATGGACTGAACACCCTCAATTGAACTGTGACTCTCTACTGAAAGCACTCAGTGCCACCTTCTCAGGCTCCATCAACCAACATGTGCCCCTGAAACAACGCACCTGCAAACCCAAACCGTCAGCAGCCTGGTACACGCTAGAATTCAACCTCAGCAATAGAGTCATTAGGAAACAAGAGAAAACCTGGCACTGCTCCAGGACTGTATCCAACCTGGGTCTCCTCAAGGAACTATTAACCTGCTGACAACTAATCAACACAGCCAAGGCCTCCTAGTATCAGAATACCATAGCGAAGCCGACATCAAAGTCAGGGCCCTCTTCAAAGCAGTCAAGCAGGGCATTAACCCACTACCCAACCCTGCCATACCTCACTCCATCGCAAAATGCACTGCCAGCAACACTTTAATTATCGACAAAATCAGCAAGATTCAGCAGCAGATAGACACCAGCTCTGCATCAACAGACCCACCGCACATTCCTCCACGAAAAAATCTCCACAACCTTGACAACAATCAGGACACTCTCGACAGAGGACCTGGTAGAAACCCTGGCTGCCCTCAAAGCAACATCGTACACAGATGACATTGTCCCAGCATCCATTCTCAAGACCCTCCCCACAGAATCTCTCCTTCCCTACCTGGCGATCATCAACAGCTCTCTACTCAAGGCAACTTCCCATCGACCCTAAAAACAGGACAAATTCCCTCTCTACTAAAGAAGCCCACTCTGGATCCCAACAACGTAGGTAACTATCGCCCTATCACCCATCTTCCATACCTAGGTAAGATCGTCGAGACAGCAACCACACAGGTGGTCGACAACATCCTCAACATCCTTGATGACGGCCACCCTTGCCTCCCGGTTGTACTCGACCTCTCGCCTGCTTTCCACAGAGTTGACCACCAGGCGCTTACAGAATCCCTACAATGGCACATGGGGATCAGCAACCTTGTCCTATGCTGGTTCATGTCCTACCTCGCCAACCGCAAGCAGTTTGTTCAGATGGACTCTGCTAGATCGCCAATGTTACCCATCACCTGTGGAGTCCAGCAGGGTTCCATCCTCTCCCCATAGATCTTCAATCTAGACATGGGGCCACTGGGAGCCCTCCTAGCCACACACAACATCCACATCCACCAATACATCTTTGACACACAGATATACCTCAAGATCATCTCCACCAAGGATATCCATAGGGACAAAACCCACCTCTCGCTGATCCAGTCTTGGATGTCCAGTGCATACTTGAACCTCAACCCCTCCAAGACCAAATTCCTAGTCCTCACCAACAACACCAAACACCCAGACATACAGATCTGGCTATCAACCATGAACTCTGAGGGCTACACACCAAAACTCACCTCCTGCGCCAAGTACCTGGGGTTCCATATCAACAAACACATCTCCTTCAAAACACACATAGCTAAGAAAACGTATCAGCTCTCCCTCCTGCAAAATGTCAAGCCTTCCTCCCACCGGACAGCTTTAGATACACAGTTCAAGCACTGGTCCTATCCCACCTGGATAGGGGCAATGCACTCCTCAAAGGCCTCCTTTCCTTATCTCTTGTGCCCCTGAGAAGTGTCCTACATGCGGCTGCATGCTTCATCAAGGGTCTACACAGATATGATCACACCACCCTAGCCCTCATCAACCTTCACTGGCTCCCACTGCATGCACAAATCACTTTCAAGTCTTGCTGCTTCATCTATGAGGCAGTCACCCAGCTACATCACAGAGAAACTCTGCATCTTCAGCGGACTGCACACCACCAGAAGCCAGGACACATGCAAACTTGAAATTTGCTGCTGCACAAAGGAAAGGTCCAGAAAACAAGCCTTCTCTGCCTACACCCCAAGACTATGGAAACTCCTCCCTGCCGACATCAGACTCGCCCCCACACTCCTACAATTCAGAAAAGAACTCAAGACCTACCTCTTCAAGTAGTCTCTCCTTCTCAACACCTAGGCCATCGTGTCATCCCTCGCGCCACCAGACTCGCTAGCCACCATCCGTGCCTCTGCTCCCCGCCACCCAGTACAGCTGTACCCTTCCCCTGTTCCACTCTGTATTATAACCCCTGCTGTATATCTGTTCTATTGAAAAGCGCTTCGTTATGCATCTGTAATGTTGTACACCTCTGTATAGTGCTCCGTTATTGGTGTATTGTTCTGTAAAGTGCTCCTTTGCTTCTCAAAGTTGGTCCCCTTTTGTGATGTGTTTCTTACCTGCGTTCTCCCATGCCGTTCTGGAATCCTCTAGGTTTGGGAACGACAGGAGAGAGCCGTTGTAGAGGATTGAAGTGTGTGGTGCTGTAGCGACTCCCTGGTCCCTCAGGGGTCTCCTTTCCTGATTAAACCTAATGTTACTAGTATCTCCTTGTGGCCTCTTATGTGTCTCTTATCCCAGCAGGGGTAGCTGGAGGACCACCTCTCCAAAAAAAACATCTTGGGGGTGGGTGCATGAGCTGGCACGAGTAGCCTCCTGTATGCGCACGGCTTCAGCGCCAGCACGACAACAGTGATGCATCATCCATGCTCAGTATTTGAGGAAAGGACCTCTAAACGTGGATCTGCATGCAGCCATCATGTTTACAGCAGTGTATCCTAAGAAATAAAAATCCAACGTCAGAGGATGAACACGCCCGTCAAGGTCACCTGCTTTAACACAATGAGCTAGAGATACATTAAAGACATTTTGTTACAATGACAGAGCCCACAGATACTTTCTTTTAAAGAGATTGATCCTGCACATTCACCAGTCTCAACACAATGCAAGATGACCCAAACACGCACACAGTATTTCCTCGGAACTGTAAACCCAGCAATCAACTTGAACGTACAACGCAACAATGCAGAACACCCCTGCGCCTGTAGCATTTCTTGCCTCTCCCATAGATCCTCCCATACCATGGGAGCAATAGGTAGATGTATTTCAAGTATACCTACGTGCCCTCTGGGGCAGCAAGTTGAACAATGACATGAAGGAGACATCCCTGCTGAACTGCATCAGTGCTAAAGCCTTAGAAATATTCTGCACCCTCCCCGATATGCTATGCCCAGATGTAGCAGGAGAATATATAGTTCTTCAGGATGTGTCTAAAAGTATGAATCGGCTCTAGCATAACTTGAAAAACATTTTGGCAACAAAACAAATGTGGTGCTGGAAAGGTACTCTTTCTTTACAAGAAAACAAAACAAAGGGAAATCAGTTGACAGCTATATAGCTGCCTTGAGAGGCCTTTTTACATCATGCAAATGTACCAGTGTTCTGGATGAATACCTTAGGGATCAGCTCGTACTACACACCACAGACACGCAGACCCAGCAGATATTCTTACAGGCCAAGGACCCAACACTGGAACAAGCCATTGACCTAGCAAGAGTGATAAATGCATGAAGGCTGTGCAACAAGAAACAGTCACTTCCCAGGTGAACAGGGTAGAGGGGTGTGATGATGATGAAGAAGACCTCACTGTTGCCCCAGTGAGGAGAGGTTCTGTGTCTGCTGCAAGGCGCAATGCAGATGTCATCGACAGGGTGAAAATAAATAGTGGAGAAAGACCGCTGATGACAGCGAACGCCCCCAATCGAGGTGCTACATGTGTGGATGCACGAGACACTGTAATGGCGAGAAGAAGTACCCTGCAATTAATGCAGAATGCTACAGGTATGACATAGTGGGACACCATGGGAGAGCTTGCAAGAAGCCCAGGGCTAAAGGACGACGCCGCACCATAGGGCCTAAAAAACATAGAAAACAAAGATCCTGTATACATCCTCACAATTGATACTCAAAGAAAAAAGGGACTTTGGGAGAAAGTTACAATAAACAAATTCCTGCTTGAAGTGAGTACTGAGTCACCTTATACCATGGTAGATGTGGCTACATATCAGAATGTATTTGGTGGTTCCAGACAAGAATTGAAACCATCCAATGTAAGAACTACAGGTTATGGATACAGCCCCATAAACATTCTTGGTTTCAAATGGGTACACCTCGAATTTGGGAGCATAGAGACCTATTGCAAATTGTTTGTGGCTCAGAAAAGATTGTCTGTTCTTTGCTGAGATGAACAAGCTGCGCTACGACTCAAAATTCATCCGGGAGAAGAAAAACCAATTTGAGGTGTCACAACTCCTGTTCCGATAAGTATTCAACAACATGATCAGAAAGCTTAAAGGATTTCAACACTGTATTGTTTTGAGACGAGGGGTACAGGCAGTTGTTCACAAAGTAAGAAACATACCTGTTGGCACTAAAGATGCACTACAGAAAGAATTGGAGAAGCTCTTTAGGGAAGACATCATAGAACCAACTGAGTCTTCTGATTGATTATCTCCTATTGTAACTGTCCAGAAAGGAGATGGTTCAATACGCATGTGTGTGGACCTCAGGCATTTAAACACCAACATTTGGGTGGACAGGCACCCTCTTCGCAAACATTACTGAATTGCTAACAACAATGAAACCAGCAAAGTATTTCGACCCATTAGATTTATCATCCGCTTACCATCAGGTAGTGTTAGATGAAGATTCAAAGCACTTAACATATTTTGTGACACTGTTGGGTGCATATAGATACAAATGCATGCCCATCAGACTGGCTTCAGCTTCTGCAGTCTTTCAGAGACTCATGCAACAACTGTTTGGAGGGATGGAAGGGGTGTATTTTTTCCAGGACAACATCTTGATAGCTTCATCTACAGAAAGGGAACATGATGCAAAACTTCTGGGAGTATTACAAGGAATCAGGGAGGAAGGACACCCTCTTAAAATAGAAAAGTGCAACGTCAAGTGCAAGAGGTTATGTACTTAGGACATGTGATCAATGGTGAAGGCATCAAACCGAAAAGAGAACTGGTGGAAACAATAACGAGTATGCATGTTCCTACCAATAAGGATCAACCTAAGTCTTTCTTGGGATTAGCTGAGTATTACTCCAAGTTTGTCCCATGTTTCACAGAAAAAGAACATCACATGAGAGCACTCATGAAGAAGAATGTAATATTTGAGTGGTCTGATTTGTGCCAGGAAGAATGGGAAGTCATACGATCTGATGTCAATAAGGCACCAACCTTCACAGCATAATCACAGTTGATGCCAATAATGTGGGATTGGGGGAGTGCTTGAACAAGTCCAGGAAGGGAGAGAGGTGATGATTGCCTTTCCTTCTCATGTGTTAAAGGGTGCAGAACTAAACTACTCTAAACTAAACTACTCCACCATTGAGAAGGAGGCTCTGGGTGTGAAGTGGATATTGGAGCATTTTAGAACACTCATCTGGGGGCTGCCAGTTATAATCAAGATGGGTCGCAAACTCCTCATTCACATTATGGATTCTAAAAGCCCACAGTTCGCCTCACAGTGAATCCGTAGGTGGATACTGGAGTTCATGCAATACAATGCCAAAGTTGTGCACACTCCAGGTAAAGGGAATGTTACCGTGGATTGCTTCTCCAGGTTACCTTAGGCTGATGAGTTAGGGCAGGAGATGAAGGAGACTGAGGAGTGCATTGTTGCCCATGTTTAGCCAGGAGTTCCAAAGGGATTGGATCAGGGAGTCATCAGAGGACCCTGAACAGTGCTTGCTGAGACCTGCTGTTCATGAAGGTTGGAAGAGTGTGGGGAATGCCCTTCCGGACTTTGACCAAATCCGTGAAGAGATTGCCAAAAGCGCAGAGTGTGTAGTGAAAGGAGATTGCATACTTCAACCAAAATCCTTGAGAGCGAGAATTCTCAGTTTGGCACATGAAGGCCACCTAGGAAGGAATCTTACTAAGAGAAGAGTGAGAGAGAATTACTGGTTGTCGGGGTTCCTAAGTGAGGTTGAGGATCTAGTGAAGTTTTGCCAGACATGCGCAGTCAGTGACAAGTCCAAAAAGGTGAATGTGGCACCTCTTCAACCTGTGCAAGTCCCTGAGTCAGTGTGGAAGAAGCTGGCGATGGAAATCGATGGACCTTTTCAGGCTTTGGAGCCATGCAAGGTGTACATCGTGGTCCTCGTTGACTACACATCCAAGTGGGTGGAATGGTGCTTCATGGAAGTACTTGGAGGCCATGTTTAGTAGAGAAGGGGACTTGGAGGAACTGTCACTGACAACGGGGTGCAGTTCATCTCAGAGAGCATGCAGAAGTTTTTGAAGGACTGTGGAATTACACACATACACACATCATTATACCATCCTATGACAAACGGGGTCGTCGAGCGCATGAATAATTTCATGAAGGGGATGATTCAGCTGGTGGTGGCAAATTCATTACCCTGGAAGGAGACTCTAAAAGAGTCACTGAATGCATATAGGATGACACCCCATACTGTGACTGCAAATGAACCCTTTGTTATGATGAGGGGCAGGGTGCCTTGTAGTAGGTTGAGTCCCTCATGGTTGATTGAAAGAAATATTAAGAAAGTAGATATGGATGAGATTCTTCGGGAAGTGAGAGAGAAACAAGGAAAATACAAGAACTACTATGACCGCGTCAACGCTTCCCGTGATGTTGAGTTCAAAGAAGGTGACTGGGTCAGGGTTCGAGAACATCAGAAAGTCATGAAAGGCCTGTCTTAATACAGAGAACCACAGATGATAGAGAGTGGGGGGAGGAAAACTGTAGTCCTGGATGATGGCAAAGTTTGGTCATTAGATGACATCATCCATAGCCTGGCATAGGAATGGAGTGTGATGGTGTCGCATCACAGTCTTCACAGTTTCGGAGTGAGAAGGTGCAAGCTGACTGTTCACAAGATGGCTGTTCTGGGCCACGAGCCCAGAAGAGGAAGATCCAGTCCAACGTCAGAGAGGAGTTTGTGTATTATTGATTTGTATCCTTTGTTGTAACATCTTTGCCTATTTCTTCCTCCCCTCCTCCCCCCTCATTCCTGCCCCTCCCGCATTGATGGGGGGGCGATGTTGTGATATGTTTCTTACCTGCATTCTCCCATGCCGTTCTGGAATCCTCTAGGTTCCTACTGTCGAAGGATTGAAGTTGGGGCTGCTGTAGCGACTCCCTGGTGCTCCAGGGGTCTCCTTTCCTGATTAAACCCAATGTTACTAGTATCTCCGTGTGTCCTCTTATGCGTCTCTCATCCCAACATCCCCACTCAATAAATACCATAATAATAATAATGATAATAATAATAATAATTAGTATTACTATTACTATTGTTATTATTATTATTATTATTATTATTACAATAGTAATAAAAGAACAGACAAAAGGTCCTGTCCTTCTTAGGGCTAGTCGGGTATTGCTAAAGATTTGTGAGAAATGTTTCAGACAAATGCCAAAATATTAGAAATTTGTGTAAAAAGGGTCAGATGTTTGAATGGAACAGTATGTGTGAGTCTGAGTTGAATTAGATAAAATAGGCCATTGACAATGCCGCAATAGATAATGACTGATGCTAGTGGCACTGGACTAGGTGCATGACGTATGCAATCAGACAAGCAAGGTGACAATATTTTAGCTTTTGACCCTAGGGCCCTGAAGGAAGTAGAACAATGGTACTCAGTCGGTCATTGAGAAAGAAGCTCTATCAGCAGCATGGGCAGTGAGAAAATTGAAAACCTTTCATTGGGGCAGACAGTTCTCCATTATCACTGACCATGAACCGATTGTGGCAGCATTTATGTCAAAAGGACTGAATGGAGTTTCGAGACGAATAATGAACTGGGTAACATCCATACAGGGCCATGGCTTTTTCATTGAACATGTCGCAGGGCCTCAATACGAGTTTGGCGGTAACCCTGCCGGTGCTACCGGTGGGTTGCCACCGGACTCGTGACATTTTACCGACGCGTAGCTTGCCAGTGCCACCGGGAAATTACAAGTCCAATTGGACCGACAAGCTCGATAAATGGTGTTCCCCATTCCCATGGAGTCCTATTGGACTCCATGGGAATGGGTTAATGGAAGCACCGGCACCAGCGCTTACGTGAAGAGTCTGCCTACCGTGGCCGCTGCGCCCAGCAGGGTCAGATGAATAACTAAAGATGAATGGGAAAAGAGTCAGGGGAATGATCTTGAACTTAAAAAGGTAAAAGAGTTTGTCCTTAACAATTGGTCTGGGTGAACATCTGATCTTGGGTTAGAAGCATTCCATACAACATGAATTAATCTTAGAAGATACGCAGGTTGTTAGAGCAGGGCAGCTTATTCCTCCTATAGGAAAGCTTTTACAATTAGCCCATGACAGTCACATGGGGATTCTCAGGACCAAAGGTATTCTTCGGTCCGATTATTGTTGACTGGGTTTGGACTCCAAGGTGGAAGAGATCATAAAAAACAGTATCACATACTCTTCATCAGATAAAGTACTCGGAGCATGTGTCCATCCGTTGAAACCTATAGAACTGTCCAACGTTCCCTGGGAATACATTGCTTTAGACATTCTAGGTCCACTACAATTCAGGGAGGGGAGAAAGACATATGCGATAGTGATGGGTGATCCATATTCTAAATGGGTCGAGGTACGCTCTATGTTGGAAGCTGATTCAAAGGCTGTGATCACATTTATGGGTGACATTTTACAGAGAGAGGGCATACCAAAGGAATTACATAGGGACAATGGTGTCCAGTTCACCCCAGGTTGATGAAGAAGTACTTAGACAATATGGGGGTTGAACATCCCAAATTATCAGCATTCCACCCCTCCACCAATGGGATGATGGAGAGATTTAATAGAACGTTAATGCAAAATAATAGAATGTCGATTCATGCAATGCAGGACCTGGGAAAATGACACAAGGAACATTGGGGAGAATGAGATTCATGCATGCAGGACCTGGGAAACTGACACAATGAACATTGGGGAGAATGAGATGCATGCAGGCAGGACCTGGGAAAATGACACAAGGAACATTGGGGAGAATGAGATTCATGCATGCAGGACCTGGGAAACTGACACAATGAACATTGGAGAGAATGAGATGCATGCATGCAGGACCTGGGAAAATGACACAAGGAACATTGGGGAGAATGAGATTCATGCATGCAGGACCTGGGAAACTGACACAAGGAACATTGGGGAGAATGAGATTCATGCATGCAGGACCTGGGAAACTGACACAAGGAACATTGGGGAGAATGAGATTCATGCAATGCAGGACCTGGGAAACTGACACAAGGAACATTGGGGAGAATGAGATTCATGCATGCAGGACCTGGGAAACTGACACAAGGAACATTGGGGAGAATGAGATTCATGCATGCAGGACCTGGGAAACTGACACAAGGAACATTGGGGAGAATGAGATTCATGCATGCAGGACCTGGGAAAATGACACAAGGAACATTGGGGAGAATGAGATTCATTGAATGGAATGAAGAGGAACTGAGAGAGTCAGAAATAAGAATGAGGCAGCAAAGAAGGTATATAATACAAAATGGAACACAGGGCTATCAAGGGTGGAACATGGTGGCAAGGTGTGGGCTCGACGACCAGTGTTTCCTTGTAAGGTCATGACCATCCGTTATAAATGCTTCAGTTGGAGATAGGACTAACACACTGTACATAACAAACATGTTGCGGATACCAAGCCCATATAAGGACATAAACATATCGGGTAACTGCAAGGAATAAACATGTTGTGGTTCCTGTTGTAACTGTTTTCATAAGCATGTTATGCATCATTGCCCCTTTCAAACTTGTGTATGTTGGTTGTTGTCATTTATGTGCCAAATCATAATACACATGTTCTGTAGTCTCCTTGGAAACAACATGCTCTGTTCAGAGTTTTACTTAAGACAGGAGGGCCTTCGTTTGATGAGAATAAATACCAGAAACGTGCCTTGACTCCTGGGAGTTCTTCACTTCAGGGTGATTGCATGGCTCTCTGGGTCTGCTCCTGTCTCCACCACTGGAGCACGCGACTCTGTGCATCTCTGGAGCGACCCCTTTTATCTATGGAGCAGATGACTCTATGCATCTATAGAACTAGAGAATGTATAGATCTCAGACAAACTCTGGTGCGCTTCTTTGAAGTGGTTCATGCGTGCAGTTCTGAGGCAGGTGATTGTGTGCATCACTAGAGTTATCTCCAGAGAAGGGGGTTGTTGGCATCCCCTGGCCTATTCCTATATGCCTTTCTGAAGCAGGAGATTGTGTGTATCTCTGTAGATTCTCTGGCGTGCTTTTTTTGAGTGGTTTCTGCATGCAACTCGGAGGAGGCAGGTGATTTTGCGCATCAGTGAAGTTGCTCCCATGGTTACCTTTGGAGAAGGTGATTGTATGAATCTCTTTGCCTGCTCATGTGTGCCAGAGGGCCTCCCTGAAGCAGGAGATTGTGTGTATGTGGTGCGCTTCTCTTGAGTGGTTTCCGCATGCAACTTGGAGGCAGGTGATTTTGCGCATCCATGAACTTGATCCGACGGCTATCTTTGGAGAAGGTGATTGTATGAATCTCTTTGCCTGCTCATGTGTGCCAGAGTGCCTCTCTGAAGCAGGAGATTTTGTGTATCTGGTGTGCTTCCCTTGAGGGGTTTCTGCATGCAACTCAGAAGCAGGTGATTTTGCGCATCAGTGGGGTTGCTCCTATGGTTATCTTTGGAGAAGGTGATTGTGTGCATCTCCTGGCCTGCTCCTGTGTAACTCTTTGAAGCAGGACATTGTGTTTATCTCTGTAGATTCTCTGGTGTGCTTCTCTTGAGTGGTTTCTGCATGCAACTCTGGGGCAGGTGATTTTGTGCATCACTAGAGTTACCTCTAAATGTAGCAGTGGAGAAGGTGATTGTGTGCATCTCTTGGCCTGCTCCTGTGTACCTCTCTGAAGCAGGAGATTGTGTGTATCTCTGTGGATTCTCTGGTGTGCTTCTCTTGAGTGGTTTCTGCATGCAACTCTGGGGCAGATGATTTTGTGCATCACTAGAGTTACCTCTAAATGTACCTGTGTAGAAGGTGATTGTGTGCATCTCTTGGCCTGCTCCTGTGTGCCTCTCTGAAGCAGGAGATTGTGTGTATCTCTGTGGATTCTCTGGTGTGCTTCTCTTGAGTGGTTTCTGCAGGCAACTCTGAGGCAGATGATTTTGTGCATCACTAGAGTTACCTCTAAATGTACCTCTGGAGAAGGTGATTGTGTGCATCTCTTGGCCTGCACCTGTGTACCTCTCTGAAGCAGGAGATTGTGTGTATCTCTGTAGATGCTCTGGTGTGCTTCCCTTGAGTGGTTTCTGCAGGCAACTCTGAGGCAGATGATTTTGTGCATCACTAGAGTTACCTCTAAATGTACCTGTGGAGAAGGTGATTGTGTGCATCTCTTGGCCAGCTCCTGTGTACCTCTCTGAAGCAGGAGATTGTGTGTATCTCTGTAGATGCTCTGTCATGCTTTTTTTGAGTGGTTCCTGTATGCAACTGTGAGTCAGGCGTCGCTGGAACTGCTCCTACGAGTATCTCTGGAGAAGGTGATTGTGCAGATCTCTGGTGCTGCTCCAGGGTGAATCACAGTGTGTCTTTTGGGTGTTATAATATTTATTGAGCAGAGCAGGGTGCTTTCATCAGAAACACACAGTCTATATACAGTAGAACAATGGCCTTAGAAAAGGACAATGGCCAATGAGTTACAAAACCAGTTGGACATAAAATGGCCAGAGAATACTATGGGAGTAGGCGGGTCCTTCTTCGTGGTGTAGGAGATAGATATTTGGGCAGATTTGACTGAGTGAATGTTTTTGCCTTTTTTTGACGACCCGGGCTAGGAAGTTCCAGTGGATAGGTTTGGAGAGGGAGAAGGCGTGGAAAAGGGAAGATGTAAAAGGCTGGCGGGGGATACGCAGACGGGTGTGAGGAGAAGAGTAGTTGAGATCGAGGCTGCCAGATAGGATGGGGGTCAAACCCATGAATTGATTCAAGGACAAGTAGTAGAAACTTCTAGACTAGGGACCGGTTCTGTAACTCTGGAACTGTTCCTTTTTGCATCTCTGAAACAGGTGACTATGCATTTTTGGAGCTGTTCCTGTGTGCGTCTATGGAGCATGTGATTTTACACATCTCTCGACTGCTCTGGTGCGCATCTTTAGAGCTGCTCCATTGTGCTAACTTTGGATTATCTCTCAGAGAATCTTCAGGCATGTATATTCCCCAGAATTGTCAAGGCATAAACTCTCAATCTTGTTACAGGGCCTTCCTTGGTAGTAAACATATGCGTATTTAAGTCTATCGAGACTGAGTTAGGTAAAGATACCAACACCTCCTTTCGGAAAAAGGAGAGGACTTTCCATCTATACCAAGCACACATGGATGAGAAGCCTCATTCATACCTAAGAGCTGAGATCTAGAGGGAATCCAGCAGAGCCAAAGCCTTTTTCCACGCTATACTAATTGTTCCCAATCTACAGTCCTTGTTAAATGATTGATCTCAGTGGCATAGAGAAGAGGCGGAATTACTTTAAGGTGACAGTACTCAATTACCTGGACAATGGAGAATCTCTTATACTTGCCCTTTATCTGCTGTCACGCCCTCTCACGCAACCCTTCTCTCACTTCCCCCCTCACACCTGTCTCCTTCATCAGGCGCTTCTCGCCGTCGTATTTCCCATTCACACCAGCGGGGGAAACACGGCAGGCGGAATACCATGTTGGGCGGACCTGCCTCTTTTCGCCCTTTTCCGCGTTGGCGGTTGCCATGGCGCCTCCAGCACAGCCGACAACGCCAGGATACCAGGACGTACCGACAGCCCCAATCGCTGGCCACGTTGCGCTCCACGCGGCGTGCGCGAGCAGTCACGTGATGCGTCACGTGATACCGCTCGCCTCTTCAAAAGAAGCCGGCAAACAAGACTCTTTGCTTCACAGCTACTTCTACGGAGGACTGCCAGGCGTTACCTTTGCTTCTTGTTTTCCCACCTTGCTTCGACCTCGGAACGTTTATTTGGAACTGCTCTTGGATTACCCTTGGACTCTGGCGTGCTCTCGGATTTCCCGGACATCTGACATCTATTTGTACTCTGGACTTGCTTTTGAATTGCCCCTTCTGTTTTGCAACCCTCGGATTGCTTCACGCTTTGCCACGGATCCAGTCTTGCTCCACCAGCTGCTTTCAGGAGTGTTAACTACATCATTCCAGCCTGCTGTGGGTTCCCCTGCATAGGTTCCTTAGGTAAGCTGGTGTCACTGCATCTTGTTTACTCCTTCTGTCCATTGCCTTTTTGAGTGTTGTCCTTGATTATAACCCTTTGCCTTACAGTACTCAGGGGTCCTTCCGGCGTTCCCGATACCAGGCTGACGACAACACTCCCACCTGTGGCCTCAAAGATTGCTTGGGCAGTAATTTACTTTCTGCTCGAGCGGTACTTGGGGACGGAGGCATTACATAACTGCACGACCATCAAGTCGGACCCATCAAGTTAGAACAGACTGTGAAGCCTTATGGTCGTCCAGTTATGGATGTTTCTGCCGGGGACCCTGTGACCGCTTTAATGCAAGCAGTGACATCGCTTAGGACAGATATGGCAGCTGCTACCACTGCCCTCCGCACTGACCTGGCATCTGCCACCACTGCACTGAACCACCGTCTTGACGCCATGCAAAGCACACGACATCCATTACCTGTTGACGCCGAGTTCGGCGATGCTGCCTCATCCCAAAATCCGATTCCCGTCACACCACCCATTCCGCCAACCCCGTCTGTGGTGGTTCAGACCCCATTTCCTCTAGCGGCCCCTGAGAGGTATCAGGGGGATCCCTTGAAATATCGCACCTTCATAAATCAGTGCAAACTGCATTTCTTATGCCGACCCCAGGCCTTCTCTGATCCTGTCTCTAAGGCGGCTTTTCTTTTATCCCATTTGTCGGGTGTGGCAGCCACATGGGCTAATCCATTGTTGGAAGGCAACCACCCTGCTCTGTATGATTTTGAGTTATTGACCCAAGAAATGGCCAAGGTTTTTGACACTAGATATAAAGCCCAATCCAGAGACATGGAACTCTTAGATCTTACTCAAGGCCGATCCACTCTCATTGAATATATCACCAAGTTCAACCAACTCGCTACTGAGACTTCATGGCCAGAGAACAAGAAAGCAGTGGTCTATTATAGGGGCTTGTGTGGGTCCATGAAGGACGCTTTATCTGTGGTGCCTTCTCTTCCCTCACTATATATCGATCTAGTCGATTTGACCTTGCAAATTGACGCCAGACGGGCAGAACGTAAGGGGGTAGCAGGGTTATCCCAGACCACGCCTTCATCCTCATCTGGCACCCTACCTGAACCCATGCAGATCGGCGGGGTACGCAGTCCTATTACTCATGCCGAACGAGAGCGCAGAAGGGCGGACAACGCTTGCTTCTACTGCGGTCTCAACGGACACTTTGTAAAGGAGTGTCCCCGCCGGCCAAGGAACAAAGCTCCGGGTTTTCCGAAGACTCGCCCTTGAGATCAGGGGTTGGGGCGAGTCCTATACAAAATACCTCTGATCCAGCTTTTGGTCCCGTCCGACCTGTGGTGGTACAAGCTACCTTAAACCCAGCCGCAGGGGTCTCCCATGCAGTACAATTAGTGATCGACTCTGGAGCAACAGGCTGCTTCATTGATATAGCTCTAGCCAGTTCGCTAAACTTACCTCTGATAAAAAAGAAACACCCCGAACCGGTTCATGCAGTAGACGGGACGTCTCTAGCCTCTGGACCAATCTTACAACAGACAGCCCCTATGGAATTAGTCATACAGGAAGTCCATAGAGAGACCATGTCATTTGATCTCATAGCCACACCTCAGTTCGGTGTTATCCTGGGCATTCCTTGGCTAAAGAGGCACAACCCCCTGATAAACTGGGGCACGGGTCAGGTCTCCTTTGAATCAGAAACGTGCCAATATTACTGTCTGCTCGAGACACCTCGGGTTTCTAGTCCCGCAGACATTCTCGGGGTAGTCGCTTCTTTGACCATAGAAGACGGATCCGACGCCCAGGACACTCACATGATAGGGGCGGTCATGTACAACATACCTCATGAGTATTCTGAATTTCGGGCTGTGTTTGACAAAGGCTCTGCGGAAGGTCTTCCTCCGCATCGATCTTACGATTGCCCTATTGATTTAGTCCCAGACGCCCCCATCCCAAAGGGGCGGATCTACTCCCTAACCCAGACAGAAGAACGAGTCCTGCAAGAATACATACAGCAGGCCCTGCGTCTGGGTCACATTCGCCCATCAACATCCCCAGCTGCAAGTCCTATCTTCTTTGTGCCAAAGAAGGAAGGGGATCTCCGTCCTTGCATTGATTATAGGCGTTTGAACGCCATCACGGTAAAAAAACGCTATCCTATACCTCTCATTACCCCGTTGTTAGACAAACTCACTCATGCCACAATCTACACTAAACTGGATCTGCGGGGAGCATACAATCTCATACGCATGCGAGAGGGAGACGAATGGAAGACAGCCTTCTGCTCACGTCATGGGTTGTTTGAGTATACAGTTATGCCGTTTGGCCTCTGTAATGCTCCTGCTACGTTTCAGCGCTTCATGGATGACATATTTTGCGATATCCTGAACGCTTACGTAGTGGTGTACTTGGATGACATATTGGTTTTCTCTTCCTCCCTTGACGAACACATCACGCATGTCAAGGAAGTGTTGTTGCGTCTTCAAACCAACACACTATTCGCTAAACCTGAGAAGTGCATTTTCCACACCAGTCAGGTTGAGTTCTTGGGGTTCCATATCTCTCCTGGGGGTCTTTCTATGAATCAGTCCAAAGTCCGGGCAATTAACGAATGGCCAATTCCGACCACGCTCAAGCAACTGCAATCATTTTTGGGTTTCGCCAACTTTTACCGACGATTCATAGCTGGGTTCTCCTCTATTGTAGCACCACTCACTGCGCTCACTAGCCCTTCAGTCCCTTATGTCTGGTCCGTGAAACAACAAAACGCCTTTGACTCCCTGAAAACCATGTTCACCACTGCCCCGGTGTTACAACATCCTGACCCTGAACTCCCGTTTGTCCTCGAGGCAGACGCATCCTCTTATGCACTAGGAGCTGTACTGTCCCAACCATGTCCTACCACTGGTCGTTTGCATCCGGTTGCATTTCACTCACGTAAGTTCATGGCAAGCGAATTGCACTACACAGTCACAGAAAAGGAACTATTGGCCATTAAGGACGCCCTACAGACCTGGAGACACCACCTCCTGGGCGCAAAACACCAGACGGTGGTGTTCTCCGATCATAAGAATCTCCAAGACCTTGCCTCCCTGAAATGTACAAACAGCCGACAAGTACGTTGGCATCTCTTCTTTGCCGCGTTCGACTTCGTGGTCAAACATAGACCTGGTGTCGGGCATGGGAAAGCAGACGCTCTGTCTCGTTCCCCTGGGGGGGAGGTTCTCCCATCCTTCCCCGAAACCTTGTTGAGTGAGACTCATGTAGTTTGTGTCTGCACACCATCACCTTCATTACAGTCCGCCATACGACACTGGGTCTCCCGCTATCCACAGTCACTAACAGAATGGGATCCGGTCATGCAGGATGGGCTGCCCTTTGTACACGGGAAGCTCTTCCTTCCCACAAGCGAGACCAGGAACCTGGCGTTGGAGTGGTCTCATGATGCTGCCATTAATGGTCACCCCGGGCAGCATCGTACTTTGGAATTACTCAAACGCTGGTGTTGGTGGCCGACTATGAAACGCGACGTACAAAATTACGTCAACACATGCTCAGTCTGTGCCCAGGGCAAGTCACGCAGGGGCCGACCTTTGGGTCTTCTTCTTCCTCTCCCGGTTCCTCCACGTCCTTGGCATACGGTCTCAATGGACCTGATTACCGACCTGCCACGTACACAGGGTTTCGATACTATTTGGGTCGTTGTCGACTCCTATACCAAACTGGCCCGTTTTGTACCATGCAAGGGGGTACCCTCAGCCCCGGTCTTAGCCAAGCATTTCTTTAGGTCTGTCTTCTGTCTCTTTGGCCTGCCCCATGTTTTGGTGTCCGATCGAGGTACACAGTTCACCTCCCGATTCTGGCGGGCCCTCACCTCTCTGTTGGGTATTGATGCTCATTATTCCTCTGCTTACCATCCTGAGAGCGACGGGCAAACCGAGAGGGTCAATCAGTCATTGGAGCAGTATCTACGCTGCCTGACGTTACAGTATCAGGACACTTGGCTTAATCTCTTGCATCTCGCCGAGTTTGCTTACAACAATACACTGCACTCTGCTACTGGGTTCTCTCCTTTCTTCGCCCTCTATGGCCAACATCCCCGTACTCTTCCCATTCCGGACTTCTCCTCTTCTGATACCCCCGCCGCTTCAGCCTGCGCTCGGGATTTGGTCTCGGTCCATGCCCAAACATTGGTCCACCTGCGTGAGGCCCAATCCTCCATGAAAACCGCTGCTGACAGGAAGAGGGCGGTTGCACATGCATACAAGGTGGGGGACCGGGTTTGGCTCTCTACCCACCACTTACACATCCCTGGCTGTCGCAAACTTCTCCCTCGGTTTGTGGGTCCATATGAGGTGGTCAAAGTCCTGAACCCGGTGGCTATGCGCCTGGCGTTGCCCCCCGCCTGGCGGATCCATCCGGTTTTTCACGTCTCCCTGCTTAAACCGTGCCCTGGTCCTACCCGGTTGGCTACCCCTCCTGCCCCGGTCTCTGTCTTGTCCCCCGATGTGTTTGAGGTGCGGGCTATTCTGGGTTCCCGTATTCACAGGGGCGGATTACAGTATCTCGTGGACTGGAGGGGATACGGCCCTGAGGACCGCTCCTGGGTTGCTTCCCGGGATGTTCACGCTCCCCGCCTGGTGGCCCGGTTTCACCGGGAGCATCCTTCCAGCCCACGCGGTCGTGGGCCTTTGAGGGGGGGCTCTGTCACGCCCTCTCACGCAACCCTTCTCTCACTTCCCCCCTCACACCTGTCTCCTTCATCAGGCGCTTCTCGCCGTCGTATTTCCCATTCACACCAGCGGGGGAAACACGGCAGGCGGAATACCATGTTGGGCGGACCTGCCTCTTTTCGCCCTTTTCCGCGTTGGCGGTTGCCATGGCGCCTCCAGCACAGCCGACAACGCCAGGATACCAGGACGTACCGACAGCCCCAATCGCTGGCCACGTTGCGCTCCACGCGACGTGCGCGAGCAGTCACGTGATGCGTCACGTGATACCGCTCGCCTCTTCAAAAGAAGCCGGCAAACAAGACTCTTTGCTTCACAGCTACTTCTACGGAGGACTGCCAGGCGTTACCTTTGCTTCTTGTTTTCCCACCTTGCTTCGACCTCGGAACGTTTATTTGGAACTGCTCTTGGATTACCCTTGGACTCTGGCGTGCTCTCGGATTTCCCGGACATCTGACATCTATTTGTACTCTGGACTTGCTTTTGGATTGCCCCTTCTGTTTTGCAACCCTCGGATTGCTTCACGCTTTGCCACGGATCCAGTCTTGCTCCACCAGGTGCTTTCAGGAGTGTTAACTACATCATTCCAGCCTGCTGTGGGTTCCCCTGCATAGGTTCCTTAGGTAAGCTGGTGTCACTGCATCTTGTTTACTCCTTCTGTCCATTGCCTTTTTGAGTGTTGTCCTTGATTATAACCCTTTGCCTTACAGTACTCAGGGGTCCTTCCGGCGTTCCCGATACCAGGCTAACGACAACACTCCCACCTGTGGCCTCAAAGATTGCTTGGGCAGTAATTTACTTTCTGCTCGAGCGGTACTTGGGGACGGAGGCATTACATAACTGCACGACCATCAAGTCGGACCCATCAAGTTAGAACATCTGCTTCATTTGCACAGCAAATTATACTGCTCTAGTTTTTAATCTTGTTACTATACAATCCCTATTAGGCGCTGCCAAGATTTCACAACCGAGATAAGCAATACGGTCAACAGGTACAATTTCCGAATCACCTTATGAGAAAAAGTTGGATGAACACATCCAGCTAAGTCCGGCGCTCTCCGTTGGAGCTCTTCTGGAGCTCACTGTTCAGATTGTGTTTGTTTTAATGTTTAATAAGCTTAGAGTTCATCGCTCATGGATATCTAAAATCGTATTTAGAGCCACTTTAGAAAAATTTCAAGAGTGTAATCCTGAATCTGAGGAGCATCAACAGCTGGGTGTTTTGCTAAATAAGAAGCAGACTTGTTTCATTTTGTGTACGGTTGTTTTAATGCCAATGCATTTCGGAGCGTATCTCCTTATTCAGGGCGTTAACCATACCACTTATTGTAAATTCTTACATAATTATAATACGAGAATAAATGAAAATGTTACAATCCACATCATGTGAAAATTCCAAATCAAAACAAGATTATAATTCCAATCAATATTTTGAGAGTAAATAACCAATATTAACATAGTTCACCATAGTTGAGTACACAAATCAACAAATGCATAAAATGAATAATTGAAAAACATACATACCCAGTAAAGGTAATTCGTTAAAGATGGAAGATTAGATGGTGGGGGGGAAGAAAACAACAACAACATAGAGCCCTCGTTAGGTAAAAGTAGGTACATGTTTGCGCACATTCATTTCTAAATCCAAAATAAATCCCGTACATGACTATCATGTTTTCAAAATTACCTCAATCATTTTCCTGTGGTGTCTAGCACCCTTCTTTAAAGAACAACTTCTTACGTACAGAACTCCAGCCGTCTGTATTCTAAATTTAAAGAAAAGTAATACTAACAATGATGTATACTGTAATCATTGTTCTATATGTATAAAAACGTTATACCTAATTCTTCTTAAATGTGGGGCACAGACTCACCCGTAGTGTTGTTTAAAGGTCTGGATGAGCTTCTGTCTAACGCTTCACTCGCGCTCTGCCTGTGTTGCATGTACGCTGGTCCACAGGGATCCGCGTTCCAAGCAAAAAAGGTGAAAAATGGCTTCTAAGTGGTTGCTGAGGTAACCACATATGTTGTGCGTGGTCACCCGACCACTATTCAGTACTACGTCGTCATGCGTCCCGTGTTTCCATGGAAACCAGGAATTCGGACGATAAATATACAGAAAAAGTGCCGGCGCATACTGCACTGCTGTCAGGTATTTAAAATAACGATTGCTGCGTGCAGGTTTCATTGGAGACTTATAGTGACTCAGTGATGCTATTAAACAAAAATCAATGTAACTGCCCCATTGAGCGTACGCTCGCGCCCGGCTGATGGCCTGCGTGGCGACGCCTTGCGTCCCGTGTCCCCATGGAGGCGGGGAGATGGGATGTTGGGGGTAATTGCATTCAATTATACCGCTGCATATATGTTTGTTTCCCATACGATTACTTATTAACCGATGTCATTACGTAAGCCTCAGACGTACTAAGTTATATTCTAACTTCTGTCTACATGTTCGTTAAGAGTGTGTTACACTAAGCATAAACTGAATATTAATTCGTACATACAAAATCACGTAAACAGGTGAAGTTAAATGATGACTGATATTCTGCACTATCCGTAATGCTTGCACCCAAAAATATTATGTACGTTACTCTGTACGTGTAGTTTACAATAATGATGATAGCTTGTGCATGTTCTATCAGGCATGTATATTGCATTGTGTGTAGCAACCATCTGTCTGGATCTGGTTGTCGGACCTAATATGCCTAGGTCTCATCCTTGCACCGCTTTTCTTTTTATGTATCCACAACTGTCATTTAGCCACAATAGATATGTCCATGTTGGTGTTCCCCTCCCCATCCTTTTACATAAACACTAGCATGTTTATAAGAAACATGCCCAGTTTATCTCTTCATTCATTCCTCTCGGGGTGAGACACCCCAACGTTTTAATCCAATAACATTCCCTTCTGTCTAATTTGTTTTGTATGTTTTCATGAGGATCATTACTCCAGACAACCTCCAGCACCATGAATCGAATCTGTGTCAAGTTATGTCTCTCTTTGATCCAGCGTCTTGTGATCGCAGAGTTTAGATTCTTGTTCTGTATACACGAGCGATGCTCATTCCATCGGAGTTTCGCTTTTCTTTGAGACTGTCCCACATAAAACTGTCCACAGGGACACTTAATACCGTAAATAATGTTAGTGGTGTCACAAGTTGCAAATGATTTCAGCATGATTTTTCTTCCTGTATGTGGATGGTTGATAGTTGATCCTTTTTTCACATATCTACAGTTACTACATTGCAGACACGGAAACGTTCCAACACGTTTCGTCTCACGTCGTTTCTTGCGTTGTCTTGTCTGTACCAAACTGTCACGAAAGTTCCTGCTTCGTTGGTAAGCAAATATAGGTGGTTCTTTGAAAGGATCCTCGGTCTTCTGATCGCAAGATAATACTTGCCAATGTTTTTTAATAATTGATTTGATGCGGCCACTTTGTGTTGAAAACCGTGTGACGAATACCAATGATGGTTCTGTTTTTGCTTTCCTTGCAGCTTTAAGTAATTCATTCCTGTTTTTTTGCTCTACCTTGTGTTTGGCTTTTCTAATTTCCTCCTCCTTGTATCCACGTTTCAAGAACTTTTCGCCCATTTCGTGAAGTTCTTTATCATAGTCTCTCAGATCACTGATAATGTGCTTCACTCTAAGCATCTGACTGTACGGTAAGTTCCTGATCAAGCTAGGTTCGTGGAAACTCAGTCTATGGAGCAGATTATTGCGAACCGTTGTCTTTGTGTATATATTAGTTTTGTATTCATGTTCCATGGACTCCACATTCACGTCAAGGAAATTAATGCTTTTTTTAGAGAACTCATAGGTGAACTGAATTTTTTCACTAATTGTGTTGAGGTATGCGAAAAATTCCAATAGATCTGTCTCAGTATCTTTCCATATTCCAAACATGTCGTCTATGAAACGAACCCAAATAGCCAAATGTGCCTTCCATCTTTGCTGACTTAGTTTATGGTCTGACTCAAATTTGTGCATAAATGTGTTGGCGTATGCGGGAGCCATCGTGGCTCCCATAGCAGTTCCTGTTATTTGCATGTAGAATTGGTTCCTATATTTAAAGTAGGAATTTGTTGAAATAAATCGTAATAGAATAATGATGAATTCCTTGTTAGCTTCGATCTCCCCTGTGTTTAAAAGTAACCATTCTATTGCTTCAATTCCTAAGTTATGAGGAATAGACGTATATAAATTCTTTACGTCGACAGTAAACAGAATATGTGACGATGAATGTGGTAATGTTGCTAGTAATTGCAGGAAATGGGTTGTGTCCTTAATGTACGTTGTAGTCTTCTGGATGAGGGGTTGTAAAAAGTAATCAATGTATTTTCCGATTTGCTGAATCCGCCATTGTCCAGGTAAAGTTATACTATTTTGGGGGTTTTAAAGTAAACCGATTAATACTGGTTTTCCCTCATTAATCATCAGCTCATTTTCTTCTGCATACTTGTTAATGCTCAATAGCGAGTGTTGCAGTCCTCGTTGGTGAGACGAATCTGAGGATGGCATCCCTTCTCCTCTGGGGGGAGACCTCTTCCATGGGGCCAAGGTGGGGCGTCCACAGTACATTTGGGAAGCAACCCCCCTTATGGGATTAGGGACGACCATGTTCAGAGAACGTGGTATGGTCCCGCTTTAGTGCAGCTAAACCCTTCTCCAATGTCCAGTCATTCCATCCTTTCTGTTGATAAAACCAATATCTGTTATTGTCAAGTCACTCCACCGAATATACTTGACAAGATTCAAACCTTAAAAAGAGAAAAGTATATTACATCTGACTCTATGGCATGTACTGAGAAGAAGAGGATGACGAGGAGACAAATGACCACTATAGAGAAGCAGAGTGAGCGCTCTAGCTTCCAGACACATGCGATTGGCACATAGCAACTCCCTTTCCAAAACAGGAGTTTAAACATCCCACAGCTGAGATGCATAGGGAGAACGATACTCAAAGGATGGAACCGGTGAACGGGCAGTGGTGACAGGGGCGAGAGCCAGCAGGAGGGAAGCGGAGAGCGGTGAAGGAACGTGTGAGCGAGGTTCCAGAAGCAAGGACTGCTTGCGTTGCTGCTGTGTCAAATCTCTGGGCATCCCGAGCTGCGGTGAACCATCCTCGAGAGAGGACGCACCGCCGCAGAGAAGCAGACATCAGAAAAGCTGCTGCTGACTTTGTCAAAGCCCTAAATGTGACCGGAAACCTCCAGAGACGCAGCAGCTGCTCAGGAAATGCTGATACCTGGTAGAAAAGCAGGTATCCGAGATACCCGGGTGGTACTGGAGGTCCGGGGGAGTAAAGGGGTGAAGATGGAAGCAGGATTAAGAGGGTCTGGGTCCCTGGGAATGAAGCACGAGTGTGCAAGAATCACCCTTTTGAGAAACGGAAGCCAATACGAATATTGCGAGTCTGGGACCGGCACGTGCATGATAAACAGAACCAAAGCAAAATAGAATATTGCAAATCTGGGGCCCACACATCATAAGAGATAGTCCACGTTGGGACTGTTGCTTGGCAAGAGAGTAAACCAAATAACTGGGCTTGGCAGGAGAGAATATGAAGCCGTTTTGAACATTGCGAGTCTGGGACCTTCACCCTAATAAGAAGTTCATGACTGCTTGGCAGGAGAGTGAATCAAGCAGTTATATTGCAGGTCCCGGACTTGCATCCAAAAGAGGGACAGTCCATGAGAGGACATTTGTTTGGCAAGGAAGAAAACCAAGCCATTCTGAATACTGTGAGTCTAGGACCCGCACTCGAAATAAGTGAAGAATACATTGTGCAAACAGATCCTACAGTTGGCCAAAAGGAGTGTGCCAAGTTGGTGGGATAAATAAGAGAAGGATAAGGAGTATGATTCTTGTGAAGTGCCTACTGCCATTTGGTTAAGCAGGTACAGGCCTGAGAGGCCACACAAAAGGAAGCTGTGGGTCAGAGAGGCCCCAAAATGGAGAGAGAATCCATAAGAATGATTCTGGGGGCAAGGACTATGACCCTAACTCTGGAGTTCTACAGTTTTGAAAATGTCTTTATTTTTACTACTTGTGATCACCCAAAAGAACTGGGAACTTGTCTGTTGGCTAGATCAACTAAGAGCCCTACAAGGAGTCTAGGAGAAAGGGATTACGACCCTAACCTTTGAGTCCTATGTTCATGAATATCTCTTCTTCTTGTCACCAGTTCCAATACCCAAAAGACTGGGAACTTTTCTGTTGGTTGGATCTACAAAGAACACTTCACTTTAGGAAGAGATCATCCCTACATTGTTGGTACAAGTTAATGGTGTTAGAGACAGAAGTAGACTTTTTTTTTACACAAAAGCTACAGACTTTATAATTCGGACATTCTGGCAGTTTCCTTAGTTTTCCTAGAGCCAGGGAAACCCCTCTTCGTTTTAGGGACAGAGAGGCATTTGTTCCAAACCTTTTTCTTCTAATGTTTCTGCCCAAAATCATACCACCATTGTGTCCGAGCCTTACTTCTGCACCCACACATTAGGTATGGTCAATTAACATGACATCATTGGCATATGCCACCCAGTGTGTCGGAAGAGTCTGGACCTTTGGTGCCAAAAATGAAAAGGGGAGTAGATAGTCACCCATGTCTGAGATGTAAAGATTGAACAGGCAGGGGGCTAAAACACAGCCCTGCCTGAGTCCTCTGAAAGTATCAAATTCATTTTTCAGATTCCCCTGCCTATCCATTCGTACTTGAATAGTTGTGCCTTCATCTTTATGAATTATAATTGCTAGTAAAGAGACCAGCAATTTCAAGTCTCTCAATTTGGCCCAAATGCGTTTCCCATTCACTGTACCGAATACCTCGGCTGGGGTGTTGCTAGTTCTGGAAAAGATCTGGGGCTACACTAATGTCAGGGCTGTCGGGACTCGGGGCTAGCTAGCCCTTTGGTTGTTGCCCCTGAACTTCTATTCGGGGCTACAACCAAAAGACCCAGCCTATATCCCCCTAACCCCCTACCTAGCAATGCCTCTGTGCACTGCGTGAAATCTATCGCAGCTGTATGCCGTGCATTCTCCTGAAGACAACTGATTATGAACCCATTGATCAGGCTATTCATTTCTCTGCGGAAGCCGGTTTGTACTTTGTGTAATTGATTATTTTCTCCTGCCCACTTTTCTATTTCTTGCAGGATAATTGAGGCGAAAATGTTGCCACTTCTGTGTACATCTCTGGAGCAGGTGTTTGTTTGCATCTCTGGGGTTGCCTTTTTGTGCATATCTGGGGTAGATGGTTGTTTGCATCTCTGGCGTTGCTTCTTTGCGCATCTCTGATTACCCCTCTGTGTGCATCTCTGGAGCCTGCTCCTATGTGCAACTCTAGAGCAGGAGATAGTTTGCATCTCTAGAGCTGCTCCTTGCTGCATATCTGGGTAGATGGTTGTGTGCATCTCTGGAGTTGCTTCTTGGTGCATCTCTGAATACGTCTATGTCTGCTTCTCTGGAGCCTGTGCTCCTTTGTGCAACTTTAGGGCAGGTGATTGTGTGCATCTCTTTGGTAAATGGCTGTTTGCATCTCAAGAGCTGTTACTTCGTGCATCTCTAGATGCGTCCCTGTGCACGGATCTGGAGCCGCCTGCATGCACCTCTAGATCAGGTGATTGTTTGCATCTCTGGAGCTGCTCCTTGGTGCACATCAGGGTTAGATGGTTGTTTGCATATCTGGAGTTGCTTCTTTGTGCATCTCTGAATACGTCTTTGGAGTCTGTGCTCCTGTGTGCAACTGGAGAGCAGGCAATGGTTTGCATCTCTATAGCTGCTTCTAAGTGCAACTCTTGAGCAGGTGATTGTTTGCAAGTCTATAGCTGCTCTTGTGGGTAACTCTAAAGCAGGTGATTGTTTGCATCTATAGTGCTGCACATTTGTGAATCTCTGAAAACGTACATGTGTACATATTTGGAGCCTGTTCCTGTTTGCAACTCTAGAGCAGGTGATTGTTTGCATCTCTGAAGCTGCTCCTTTGTGCTACACAGGATCATGTGGTTATTTGCACCCCTATAGTTGTCCCTGTGTGCAACTCTAGAGCAGGTGCTTGTTTACATCTCTTGAGTTGTTCCTTTGTTCATCTCCGGAGCTGCTTCTTTGTGCATCTCTGGAGTATGCTCCTGAATGCAACTCTAGAGCAGGTGATTGAAGCTGCTCCTGTGTGCCACTCTAGAGCAGGTGATTGTTAGCATCTCTGAAGCTGCTCCTGTGTGCCACTCTAGAGCAGGTGATTGTTAGCATCTCTGAAGCTGCTCCTGTGTGCCACTCTAGAGCAGGTGATTGTTAGCATCTCCGAAGCTGCTCCTGTGTGCCACTCTAGAGCAGGTGATTGTTATCATCTCTGAAGCTGCTCCCGTGTGCCACTCTAGAGCAAGTGATGTTAGCATCTCTGAAGCTTCTCCCGTGTGTCACTCTACAGCAGGTGATTGTTAGCATCTCTGTAGCTGCACCCGTGTGCCACTCTAGAGCAGGTGATTGTTAGCATCTCTGAAGCTGCTCCCGTGTGCCACTCTACAGCAGGTGATTGTTAGCATCTCTGTAGCTGCTCCCGTGTGCCACTCTAGAGCAGGTGATTGTTAGCATCTCTGTAGCTGCTCCCGCGTGCCACCCTAGAGCAGGTGATTGTTAGCATCTCTGAAGCTGCTCCTGTGTGCCACTCTACAGCAGTTTATTGTTAGCATCTCTGAACCTGCTCCCATGTGCCACTCTAGAGCAGGTGATTGTTAGCATCTCTGCAGCTGCTCCTGTGTGCCACTCTACAGCAGATGATTTTTAGCATCTCTGTAGCTGCTCCTGTGTGCCACTCTAGAGCAGGTGATTGTTAGCATCTTTGAAGCTGCTCCTGTGTGCCACTCTAGAGCAGGTGATTGTTAGCATCTCTGAAGCCGCTCCTTTGTGCCACTCTAGAGCAGGTGATTGTTAGCATCTCTGTAGCTGCACCTGTGTGCCACTCTAGAGCAGGTGATTGTTAGCATCTCTGAAGCTGCTCCTGTGTGCCACTCTCAAGCAGGTGATTGTTAGCATATCTGAAGCTGCTCCTGTGTGCCACTCTCGAGCAGGTGATTGTTAGCATCTCTGAATCTGCTCCTGTGTGCCACTCCAGAGCAGGTGATTGTTAGCATCTCTGTAGCTGCACCTGTGTGCCACTCTAGAGCAGGTGATTGTTAGCATCTCTGAAGCTGCTCCTGTGTGCCACTCTAGAGCAGGTGATTGTTAGCATCTCTGTAGCTGCACCTGTGTGCCACTCTAGAGCAGGTGATTGTTAGCAACTCTGAAGCTGCTCCTGTGTGCGACTCTAGAGGAGGTGATTGTTAGCATCTCTGAAGCTGTTCCTGTCCACCACTCTAGAGCTGGTGATTGTTAGCATCTCTGAAGCTGCTCTTGTGTGCCACTCTAGAGCAGGTGATTGTTAGCATCTCTGTAGCTGCTCCTGTGTGACACTCTAGAGCAGGTGATTGTTAGCATCTCTGAAGCTGCTCCTGTGTGCCACTCTAGAGCAGGTGATTGTTAGCATCTCTGAAGCTGCTCCTGTGTGACACTCTAGAGCAGGTGATTGTTAGCATCTCTGAAGCTGCTCCTGTCCGCCACTCTAGAGCTGGTGATTGTTAGCATCTCTGAAGCTGCTCCCGTGTGCCACTCTAGAGCAAGTGATGTTAGCATCTCTGAAGCTTCTCCCGTGTGTCACTCTACAGCAGGTGATTGTTAGCATCTCTGTAGCTGCACCCGTGTGCCACTCTAGAGCAGGTGATTGTTAGCATCTCTGAAGCTGCTCCCGTGTGCCACTCTACAGCAGGTGATTGTTAGCATCTCTGTAGCTGCTCCCGTGTGCCACTCTAGAGCAGGTGATTGTTAGCATCTCTGAAGCTGCTCCTGTGTGCCACTCTACAGCAGTTTATTGTTAGCATCTCTGAACCTGCTCCCATGTGCCACTCTAGAGCAGGTGATTGTTAGCATCTCTGCAGCTGCTCCTGTGTGCCACTCTACAGCAGATGATTTTTAGCATCTCTGTAGCTGCTCCTGTGTGCCACTCTAGAGCAGGTGATTGTTAGCATCTTTGAAGCTGCTCCTGTGTGCCACTCTAGAGCAGGTGATTGTTAGCATCTCTGAAGCCGCTCCTTTGTGCCACTCTAGAGCAGGTGATTGTTAGCATCTCTGTAGCTGCACCTGTGTGCCACTCTAGAGCAGGTGATTGTTAGCATCTCTGAAGCTGCTCCTGTGTGCCACTCTCAAGCAGGTGATTGTTAGCATATCTGAAGCTGCTCCTGTGTGCCACTCTCGAGCAGGTGATTGTTAGCATCTCTGAATCTGCTCCTGTGTGCCACTCCAGAGCAGGTGATTGTTAGCATCTCTGTAGCTGCACCTGTGTGCCACTCTAGAGCAGGTGATTGTTAGCATCTCTGAAGCTGCTCCTGTGTGCCACTCTAGAGCAGGTGATTGTTAGCATCTCTGTAGCTGCACCTGTGTGCCACTCTAGAGCAGGTGATTGTTAGCAACTCTGAAGCTGCTCCTGTGTGCGACTCTAGAGGAGGTGATTGTTAGCATCTCTGAAGCTGTTCCTGTCCACCACTCTAGAGCTGGTGATTGTTAGCATCTCTGAAGCTGCTCTTGTGTGCCACTCTAGAGCAGGTGATTGTTAGCATCTCTGTAGCTGCTCCTGTCTGACACTCTAGAGCAGGTGATTGTTAGCATCTCTGAAGCTGCTCCTGTGTGCCACTCTAGAGCAGGTGATTGTTAGCATCTCTGAAGCTGCTCCTGTGTGACACTCTAGAGCAGGTGATTGTTAGCATCTCTGAAGCTGCTCCTGTCCGCCACTCTAGAGCTGGTGATTGTTAGCATCTCTGAAGCTGCTCCCGTGTGCCACTCTAGAGCAGGTGATTGTTAGCATCTATGAAGCTGCTCCTGTGTGCCACTCTAGAGCAGGTTATTGTTAGCATCTCGGAAGCTGCTACTGTGTGCCACTCTAGAGTAGGTAATTGTTAGCATCTCTGAAGCTGCTCCTGCATGCCACTCTAGAGCAGGTGATTTTTAGCATCTCTGTAGCTGCTCCTGTGTGCCACTCTAGAGCATGTGATTGTTAGCATCTCTGCCACTGACCGGGTGTGTTTTTCTGAAGCAGACCCCTGTGTGCTTCTGGAGTTTCTCCTGTCGGCATTTCAGCGCTGCTCTTGTGTCTATCGCGCCTGCCTCTGCTCTCTCTGCCCTGCCCCTCCCCCATCCACTCCCCCAGAGATTTACGGGGACATTGTAAACGGCTCTGCTGGTGCTGATGACAGCAGCCCGTCCTGTTCTGCATTGCAGCAGCTCAGCCTGCTGCTATCAGAAACACTATCTATCAAGGCTAGCTTTTATCAGCAAAAAATGCCGCAGAGCTGCCAACCCGCTGACACCTCCGGGCCCCCTCCCCCAGTAGCAGCTGCGGCACGACCAGCTACACTCTGCTGGCGTTCGTGACCTGACATTTTACACACACTCGCCACATGGAGTGCAGTAACTTTCCTGAACATGTTGGGCGGACATGAAATCTAAAGGAAAGGAGCCCCTGCCAAATGAGGGGTCAAAATGTTGTGCCATGAAAGTTATGGGGTGCCAAACACCCGGCTTGCCCCCCCTAAAATGACAGCCAGTGCGCCGTTTCACACTCCACTACTTTGCACTTTGTGAGTACTCTTCATGTACCTAGAGTACCTCCTGAGTATCCCCAGCCATCCCCTCCACCGAATAGCCCCTTCAGCGCCCCCCCACGCCCCTCAAAGCGCACGTGGGTCCCTAGAGTTCCCTTGCTTTATGTGCGCTGGCCAGTAGGGCTCTGAGCCCAGGGGTCCCTTGCAAGGAGCACCTTTTGCCTGTAGGCAGAGGCGTTTCTAGGGAGGATTGGGGGGGCTTAGTGGCTATAGCCCCAGGTCTTTTAGTTGTAGCCCCAGATAGAAGCTCAAGGGCTACAACCAAAAAGGATAGCTAGCCCCAAGTCCCGACATTAGCATAGCCCTAAATCTTTTCCAGACCTAGCAACACCCCTGCCCAGTGCTTTAAGTGGGCCGGGGCCAGCCGAGACCGGCCCCGTCAGTCTTCAAAAATTGGAGCTGAGCTGGAGCACTGCCGGCCCCCCCCCCTGGTTCCACCACAACATTGGCGGGATGCATCATCCCGCCGCAGCCGCGACAGGACATGCGGCCGCCATTAAGTCAGTCAAGCTGACAGAAGTGCCAGCCAGCCGGAACGTTGCTGTGGTTGGCTGGCACTTCTGTCAATCACTGTAACCTCTCAAGAGTGGTCACCAGAGGAAGTTACAGTCCCTTTGTTTCCCCAGGTTGCGAGGTGTCTTTAACCCTCGGCGCACCTGGGGATGCCTTGACGTCGGGCTTTGTCGGTCTCTATAAAAGATGGATTGAATTGTGCACTTTTCAAGCCATCTTTTATAAACATAGAAATGTTTTTAAAAGATGGCTTGAAAAGTACGCAAACCGTTAGGTATGCACACAAATATATATAAATGTTACATATTTTTGTGCGTATCTTACTATGGTTTGTGTACTTATGTTGCATATCTCTATGTTTATAAAATATGGCTTGCATAGTACACTAACCATAGTAAGGTGCGCACATAAATATATAACATTTATATATATTTGTGTGCATACCTTACGGTTTGCGTACTTTTTTAGGCTGCGCCCATCCAACAAACCACGCCCCCAAATGAGGGCCCCCCCTCGATTTCTTACCCCACTTAAAGCCCTGCCCCAGCCTGTATGACACCCGTGGCTGCCCCTTTAGACTGTAGTGCGCCGCAGCTATGCCCCCCACACATCAAGCAAGCCCCCTTTTCCAAAGGTCTTGATCAGACCTTGAAATCGCCTGCAGTGAGGCCTCTTTCTACCCTGTTTATGACTCAGGACCATCCGTCCACTTCCCTGCACCCAGAATCGTGTCTCTACAGGACTCCTATCATTCTGTCCACGTAAAACATTAAAGGAGCCATGCAGTTCTCTACAATGAGCCCAGCGTATCAGTAAACGTCTGGCAGACCCTTCAGTTCCCTACACTAAACCCAGATTATTGGTAAAACTCTGGTAGACCCACTCAGTTCCTTCCCTTCCCTGAGCCCAGTGTGTGAGGAATTCGACCATCCGCAGGGTGGGTGTGCGTTTGCCTGGCTTTTAAAAAAATGTAATATGAAATTGAATTGATGGTAGATCAACCTCCGATAAATGTGTGGGGCTAATCCGCACACATTTTCCTATTCTCACCGCGGACATACACATATATCTGTGTACCATGGGTGGACACAGCCTACAGGCGCTGTCCCCCAGTCATATTTAGTTGGGATATGACAGCCAAGAATACACCATGTCATTTCAGAAGGGGGAGGGCAAAAACGTCCTCCTGCCATGGCCAGATAATTAACTAAGAAAGGCTGCATGGATCTGCCCTGTCCTTTGTTGAGCCCTGCAGAATGGTGGCAGCGATTAACAATGTCCTCAGCTTTGGGCTCTCCGCCTTAAAGGACGACACAAGCCCAGTGAAGAAGTTAGGAAGAGTGCACAGACAATCATCTACCCACGTCTGCCTTAAAGGACATTTAAAAGTCAGTCAATCCCTTCTAGCTGCAACCGACTGCACCGCTGACTGTTGTAACGCTGCAGTTGCTAACGCCATCTGAGACGCCTCGACCAGTGCATCAGACCCACCGACCAGCACTGAGAAACCATTCCTGTCCCTGAGCCGCCATGTAGGCCAGCCTGCAGCTGTCCATGCAGCCTTGCTCACCAAACTGCCTGCCTCCTGATACGCACAGCTGTCTCCCATCTCCAACGCTGTCGCAGAAGCTGCCACGCGCCCTGAACCCGACTAGACCATGTTGAGCACCAAGAACATGTACAGCATAAGGTACATTGTGATTCTGTCCCCCTGGTCCTTCTCCGAAGGACCCTAGTGACATTTTACGACCCATTGCTGCCTTTGTGTTGAAACCAAGTATCCTTGAACTATTGCAATGAATTACTTTACCAACGACCCTCCTGTCAGTCTCCAGAGTGCATCCCTTTTCCTTCTTTGAAACTGTCTGTCCTCTGCATTCCTTTCTGGGTGGGTTGAATTTTGTCATGTTCTAGAACTGTCTGTTATGATAATAATAAAGTAGATATGTTCATACAAGCTTGGCTGGACAGTCGCTTTTATCAGTGGGTAATGGTATTTTCGCTGTGTTGCAACTAACCAACGATCCACAACCTTGCAGAGATAAGACTGTTGTTCCGCCCACGTTACCAAAATGTCACAAGTAGGTTTATAATTTGCTTGTGTTTCCAATCAGTTCCAATCCCTTCTTTCTGGTGTGCTAGAGGTGTGGGGCTGATTGATGGTTTATAAACCGATATTCATCCCCCAACCACTTGTGCCCCAGAAGTTGATTCGTCACACAGTGTATCTATACATCTCTGGCAGACCCCTGCAGTTCCCGACACTGAGCCCACTGTATCTGTAACTCTCTGGCAGACCTTTGAGGTTCCCTACACTGTGCTCAGTGTATCCGCAAAACTCTGGCAGACCCTGCAGTCCCCTACACGAGGCCAGTGTATCTATATATCGCTGGCAGACCCCTCCAGTCCCCTAAACTGAGCCCATTGTATTTATAACTCTCTGGCAGACCCCTGCAGTTCCCTACACTGGGCTCAGTGTATCCGCAAAACTCTGGCAGACCCCTGCAGTCCCCTACACTGAGCCCAATATATCTGTACATCAATGGCTGACCCCTGCAGTTCCGTACACTGGGTCCAGTGTATCTGCAAAACTCTGGTAGACCCCTGCAGTCCCCTACACTGAGCCCAGTGTATCTGTAAAACTCTGGCAGATCCCTGCAGTCCCCTACACTGAGCCCAGTGTATCTGGACATCTCTGGCAGACCCCTGCATTTCCCTACACTGGGCCCAGTGTATCTGGACATCTCTGGCAGACCCCTGCAGTTCCCTACACTGGGCCCAGTGTATCTGGACATCTCTGGCAGACCCCTGCATTTCCCTACACTGGGCTCAGTGTATCCGCAAAACTCTGGCAGACCCCTGCAGTCCCCTACACTGAGCCCAGTGTATCGGTAAAACTCTGGCAGACCCCTGCAGTCCCCTACACTGAGCCCAGTGTATCTGTACATCTCTGGCAGACCCCTGCAGTTCCCTAAACTGAGCCCAATGTATCTGTACATCTCTGGCAGACCCCTCCAGTCCCCTACACTGAGCCCAGTGTATCTGTACATCTCTGGCAGACCCCTGCAGTTCCCTACACTGAGCCCAATGTATCTGTACATCTCTGGCAGACCCCTGCAGTCCCCTACACTGAGCCCAGTGTATCTGTACATCTCTGGCAGACCCCTGCAGTTCCCTACACTGAGCCCAATGTATCTGTACATCTCTGGCAGACCCCTCCAGTCCCCTACACTGAGCCCAGTGTATCTGTACATCTCTGGCAGACCCCTGCAGTTCCCTACACTGAGCCCAATGTATCTGTACATCTCTGGCAGACCCCTGCAGCCCCCTACACTGAGCCCAGTGTATCCGTAAAACTCTGGTAGATCCACTCAATTCCCTACACGGAGCCTGGTGTATTTATACAATTCTGGTGGCCTGACAAGTCCCTGCACAAAGCCCAGCGTATCTGTACGATTCTGTCTCGTGCACCGTCCTTCTTAAGTGTTCTTTGTCACTGTGACTGTCACAGTAGTTGCCTTCACTGACCCACATCCCTTAATCCTCTGTAGTAGTAGGACTCTGCAGGCCCCTGTTGCTCTCTGCACTAAGCCCTCATGTAGCCGGAAAACACAGGCAGGTCCTTCCAGTTGTCTGCACTGAGCGCCATACATCTTCCAGCCTCTGGCAGGAGCCTGCACTTGTTGGGGTGGGACCAAGCCTGATTTACATTTGGTCTTTCACCTCCTGTAGTGGCTTGGCAGGCAAAGAACGATGGTCTGGAGGGTTGCCCAGAGCTATACCAGAGGTTAGGGTTAATTCTAAACCTTACAGCCATCCTCTTTTGGTTTGCATTAGTCACCCCAAGTGAGTGGGACGGGTATGCCTAGACGTGGGATGTGATCTTGCTGAGCCTAGAGACCCAAGCTACTCACTGATGAGGCCCAAAGAGGCTGAAACATGTCTGGGGATGCGTGTGGTCTCGTGCAGAAGGGATGTGACCAAGCAGTTCGAGCTGGACTGCCCCTTTTGGGGTAGGACCAAGGCTGATTTGCATATGGTCTTTCCCCTTTTATAATGGATTGATGGTCTGGGGGGTTGCCCAGAGCAATGCCAGATGTTAGGATCAATTCCAGACCTCTTTTGTTTTGTACGAGGCCCCTGCACTGAGCTTGTTGTGCCAGAACAAAAAGGTCCTGCAAGTCCCCGCACAGAGCCTCCTGCAATTGTAACCATCTGGCAGATCCCTGCAGGACATTCCACTGAGCCTGTACAACAATGGCAGGTTCCTGCAGCTTGCCCAAGTGAGCCCCTTTCACCTGTAAACCTTAGACAGGTTCTTTCAAGCAGCACTCTATATCGGTACACTTCAGGCATGTTCATGCAGGTCACAGGGTGCTCTGCACCTGTACCCGTCTGGCAGGTTCCTGCAAGTCCTTTCACTGGGCTCTGCACCTGTATGCCTCTGGCACGACCCTGCAGGAACTTTCACGGGGTTCTTTGCACCTGTACACCTCTGGCAGGTCCCACTAGGTCCTTTCACTGGGCTCTCTGCACCTGTACACCTCTGGCAGGTCCCTATATTTCATTTCACTGGGCTCCCTTTACCTGTATGCCACTGGCAGGTACCTGTAGGTCCTTTCACTTGGCTTTCTGCACCTACACACCTCTGGCAGGTCTGCGCAAGTCATTTCACTGGGCACCCTGCACCTGTACACCTCTGGTCTGTCCCTGCAGTTCCTTTCACTGGACTCTCTGCACCTGTACGCCTCTGGTAGGTCCCTGCAAGTCCTTTCACTGGGTTATCTGCACCTGTACACCTCTGGCAGGTCCATGTAGGTCATTTCACTGGGCTCTTTGTACCTACACATCACTGGCAGGTTCCTGCAGGCCCTTCCACTGGGCCCTCTGCCCCTGCACTCATCTGGCAGGTCAGTGCTCTGGTCATTCGGCACCTGTACACCTCTGGCAGGTCCCTGCAAGTCCTTTTACTGGGCTCTGCACCTGCACACCTCTGGCAGGTCCCTGCAAGTCCTTTCATTGTGTTCTCTGCACCCGTACAACACTGGCAGGTCCCTGCAGGTCCTTTCAGTGGGCTCTGCACCTGCACACCTTTGGTAGGACCCTGCAGGTCCTTTCAGTGGGCTCCCTACACCTGTACGTCTCCGACTTGTCCCTGCATGCCCTTTCAGTGGGCTCTATGCACCTCTATGCCTCTGACAGGTCCCTGCAAGTCCTTTTACTGGGCTCTCTGCACCTGTACGACTCTGACTTTTCCCTGCAAGTCCTTTTACTGTGCTCTGCACCTCCACACCTCTATCAGGTCCCTGCAAGTCCTTTCACTGGGTTCCCTGCACCCATACACCTCTGGCAGGTCCCTGCAGGTCCTTTCAGTGGGCGCTCTACACCTGAACGTCTCTGACTTGTGCCTGCAGGCCCTTTCAGTGGGCTCTCTGCAGCTGTATGTCTCAGTCATGTCCCTGCAGATCTTTTCAGCGGGCTCTCTGCCTCTGTACGCGCCTGGCAGGTCCATGCAGGTTCTTTCACTGGGCTCTCTATGCCTGTATGCCTCTGACGTGTCCCTGCAGGTCCTTCACCTGGGCTCTCTATGCCTGTATGCCTCTGACTTGTCCCTGCAGGTCCTTTCGCTGGGCTCTCTGCACCTGTCCACCTCTGGCAGGTCCCTGCAGGTCCTTTCACTGGGCTCCCTGCACCTGTACGCTTCTGACTTGTCCCTGCTGATCCTTTCACTGGGCTCCCTGCACCTGTACGCCTCTGGCAGGTCCCTGCAAGTCCTTTCACTGGGCTCCCTGCACCTGTACGCCTCTGGCAGGTCCCTGCAAGTCCTTTCACTGGGCTCTCTGCCCCTGCACGCCTCTGACTTGTCCCTGCAGGTACTTTCACTGGGCTCTCTGCACCTGTACGACTCTGACTTGTCCCTCCAAGTCCTTTCACTGGGCTCTCTGCATCAATACACCTCTGGCAGGTCCCTGCAAGTCCTTTCACTTGGCTCTCTGCACCTGTACGCCTCTGGCAGGTTTCAGCAAGTCCTTTCACTGGGCTCTCTGCACCTGTACGCCTCTGGCAGGTCCCTGCAGGTCCTTTCACTAGGCTCTCTGCACCTGTACCCCTCTGGCAGGTCCCTGCAAGTCCTTTCACTGGGCTCTCTGCCTCTGTACGCCTCTGACTTGTCCCTGCAGGTCCTTTCATTGGGCTCTCTGCACCTGTACACCTCTGGCAGGTCCCTGCAAGTCCTTTCACTAGGCTCTCTGCACCTGTACGCCTCTGGCAGGTCCCTGCAGGCCCTCTCACTGGTCTCTCTGCACCTGTACGCCTCTGGCAGGTCCCTGCAAGTCCTTTCACTGGGCTCTCTGTGCCTGCCTGCCCACATCTTGCAGGTCCCTGCAGGCCGTTTCATTGGGCTTTCTGCACCTGTACGCCTCTGGCAGGTCCCTGCAGGCCCTTTCACTGGGCACTCTGCACCTGTACGCCTCTGGCAGGTCCCTGCAGGCCCTTTCACTGGGCTCTCTGCACCTGTACCCCTCTGGAAGGTCCCTGCAAGTCCTTTCACTGGGCTCTATGTGCCTGCCTGCACACAGCTGGCTGGTCCCTGCAGGCCCTTTCACTAGGCAGTCTGCATCTGTACGCCTCTGGCAGGTCCCTGCAGGCCCTTTCACTAGGCAGTCTGCATCTGTACGCCTCTGGCAGGTCCCTGCAGGCCCTTTCACTGGGCTCTCTGCACCTGTACGCCTCTGGCAGGTCCCTGCAAGTCCTTTCAATGGGCTCTCTGCACCTGTACGCCTCTGGCAGGTTCCTGCAGGTCCTTTCAATGGGCTCTCTGCACCTGGACGCCTCTGGCAGGTCCCTGCAGGTCCTTTCACTGGGCTCTCTGCACCTGGACGCCTCTGGCAGGTCCCTGCAATTCCTTTCACTGGGCTCTCTGCACCTGTACGCCTCTGGCAGGTCCGTGCAAGTCCTTTCAATGGGCTCTCTGCACCTGTACGCCTCGGGCAGGTCCCTGCAAGTCCTTTCACTGGGCTCTCTGCACCTGTACGCCTCTGGCAGATCCCTGCAAGTCCTTTCACTGGGCACTATGCACCTCTACGCCTCTGGCAGGTCCCTGCAGGCCCTTTCACTGGGCTCTCTACACCTGTACGCCTCTGGCAGGTCCCTGCAATTCCTTTCACTGGGCTCTCTGCACCTGTACGCCTCTGGCAGGTCTCTGCAAGTCCATTCACTGGGCTCTCTGCACTTGTACGCCTCTGGTAGGTCTCTGCAAGTCCTTTCACTTGGCTCCCTGCACCTGTACGCCTCTGGCAGGTCCCTGCAGGCCCTTTCACTGGGCACCCTGCATCTGTACGCCTCTGGCAGGTCTCTGCAAGTCCTTTTACTGGGATCCCTGCACCTGTTCGCCTCTGGCAGGTTCCTGCAAGTCCTTTCACTGGGCTCTCTGCACCTGTACGCCCCTGGCAGGTCCCTGCAAGTCCTTTCACTGGGCTCTCTGCACCTGTACGCCTCTGGCAGGTCCCTTCAAGTCCTTTCACTGGACTGTCTGCACCTGTACGCCTCTGGCAGGTCCCTGCAAGTCCTTTCAATGGGCTCTCTGCACCTGTACGCCTCTGTCAGGTCCCTGCAAGTCCTTTCACTGGGCTCTCTGCACCTGTACGCCCCTGGCAGGTCCCTGCAAGTTCTTTCACTGGGCTCTCTGCACCTGTACGCCTCTGGCAGTTCCCTGCATGCCCTTTCACTGGGCTCTCTGCACCTGTACGCCTCTGGCAGGTCCCTGCAAGTCCTTTCACTGGGCTCTCTGCACCTGTACGCCTCTGGCAGGTCCCTGCAGGCCCTTTCTCTGGGCTCTCTGCACCTGTACGCTTCTGGCAGGTCTCTGCAAGTCCTTTCACTGGGCTCTCTGCACCTGTACGCCTCTGGCAGGTCCCTGCAAGTCCTTTCACTGGGCTCTCTGCACCTGTACGCCTCTGGCAGGTCTCTGCAAGTCCTTTCACTGGGCTCTCTGCACCTGTACGCCTCTGGCAGGTCCCTGCAGGCCCTTTCACTGGGCTCTCTGCACCTGTATGCCTCTGGCAGGTTCCTGCAGGCCCTTTCACTGGGCTCTCTGCACTTGTATGCCTCTGGCAGGTCCCTGCAAGTCCTTTCACTGGGCTATCTCCACCTGTACGCCTCTGGAAGGTCCCTGCAGGTCCTTTCACTGGGCTCTCTGCACCTGTACGCCTCTGGCAGGTCCCTGTCGGTCCCTTCACTGGGCTCCCTGCACCTGTACGCCTCTGGCAGGCCCCTGTAGTTCCTTTCAGTGGGCTCTCTGCACCTGTTCGCCTCTGGCAGGTCCCCGCAGGTCCTTTCACTGGGCTCTCTGCACCTGTACACCTCTGGCAGGTCCCTGCAGGTCCTGGGCTCCCTGCAGCTGTAGGCCTCTTACTTGTCCCTGCAGGTCCTTTCACTGGGCTCTCTGCACCTGTACGCCTCTGGCAGGTCCCTGCAGGTCCTTTCACTGGGCTCTCTGCAAATGTACGCCTCTGGCAGGCCGCTGCAGTTCCTTTAACTGGGCTCTCTGCACCTGTACGCCCCTGGCAGGTCCCTGCAGGTCCTTTCACTGGGCTCTCTGCACCTGTGCACCTCTGGCAGGTCCCTGCAGGTCCTTTCACTGGACTCTCTGCCCCTGTACACCTCTGGCAGGTCCCTGCAGGTCTTTTCACTGGGCTCTCTGCACCTGTACGCCTCTGGCAGGTCCCTGCAGGTCCTGGGCTCCCTGCAGCTGTAGGCCTCTGACTTGTCCCTGCAGGTCCTTTCACTTGGCTCTCTGCACCTGTACGCCTCTGGCAGGCCACTGCAGTTCCTTAACTGGGCTCTCCCTGGCAGGTCCCTGCAGGTCCTTTCACTGGGCTCTCTGCACCTGTACGCCCCTGGAAGGCCCCTGTAGTTCCTTAACTGGGCTCTCTTCACCTGTGCACCTCTGGCAGGTCCCTGCAGGTCCTTTCACTGGACTCTCTGCCCCTGTACACCTCTGGCAGGTCCCTGCAGGTCTTTTCACTGGGCTCTCTGCACCTGTACGCCTCTGGCAGGTCCCTGCAGGTCCTGGGCTCCCTGCAGCTGTAGGCCTCTGACTTGTCCCTGCAGGTCCTTTCGTTGGGCTCTCTGCAAATGTACGCCTCTGGCAGGCCACTGCAGTTCCTTAACTGGGCTCTCCCTGGCAGGTCCCTGCAGGTCCTTTCACTGGGCTCTCTGCACCTGTACGCCCCTGGCAGGCCCCTGTAGTTCCTTAACTGGGCTCTCTGCACCTGTACGCCTCTGGCAGGTCTCTGCAAGTCCTTTCACTGGGCTCTCTGCACCTGTACGCCTCTGGCAGGTCCCTGCAGGCCCTTTCACTGGGCTCTCTGCACCTGTATGCCTCTGGAAGGTTCCTGCAGGCCCTTTCACTGGGCTCTCTGCACTTGTATGCCTCTGGCAGGTCCCTGCAAGTCCTTTCACTGGGCTATCTCCACCTGTACGCCTCTGGAAGGTCCCTGCAGGTCCTTTCACTGGGCTCTCTGCACCTGTACGCCTCTGGCAGGTCCCTGTCGGTCCCTTCACTGGGATCCCTGCACCTGTACGCCTCTGGCAGGCCCCTGTAGTTCCTTTCAGTGGGCTCTCTGCACCTGTTCGCCTCTGGCAGGTCCCCGCAGGTCCTTTCACTGGGCTCTCTGCACCTGTACGCCTCTGGCAGGTCCCTGCAGGTCCTTTCACTGGGCTCTCTGCAAATGTACGCCTCTGGCAGGCGCTGCAGTTCCTTTAACTGGGCTCTCTGCACCTGTACGCCCCTGGCAGGTCCCTGCAGGTCCTTTCACTGGGCTCTCTGCACCTGTGCACCTCTGGCAGGTCCCCGCAGGTCCTTTCACTGGACTCTCTGCCCCTGTACACCTCTGGCAGGTCCCTGCAGGTCTTTTCACTGGGCTCTCTGCACCTGTACGCCTCTGGCAGGTCCCTGCAGGTCCTGGGCTCCCTGCAGCTGTAGGCCTCTGACTTGTCCCTGCAGGTCCTTTCACTGGGCTCTCTGCACCTGTACGCCTCTGGCAGGTCCCTGCAGGTCCTTTCGTTGGGCTCTCTGCAAATGTACGCCTCTGGCAGGCCGCTGCAGTTCCTTAACTGGGCTCTCTGCACCTGTACGCCCCTGGCAGGTCCCTGCAGGTCCTTTCACTGGGCTCTCTGCACCTGTACGCCCCTGGCAGGCCCCTGTAGTTCCTTAACTGGGCTCTCTGCACCTGTACGCCTCTGGCAGGTCTCTGCAAGTCCTTTCACTGGGCTCTCTGCACCTGTACGCCTCTGGCAGGTCCCTGCAGGCCCTTTCACTGGGCTCTCTGCACCTGTATGCCTCTGGAAGGTTCCTGCAGGCCCTTTCACTGGGCTATCTCCACCTGTACGCCTCTGGAAGGTCCCTGCAGGTCCTTTCACTGGGCTCTCTGCACCTGTACGCCTCTGGCAGGTCGCTGTCGGTCCCTTCACTGGGCTCCCTGCACCTGTACGCCTCTGGCAGGCCCCTGTAGTTCCTTTCAGTGGGCTCTCTGCACCTGTTCGCCTCTGGCAGGTCCCTGCAGGTCCTTTCACTGGGCTCTCTGCAAATGTACGCCTCTGGCAGGCCGCTGCAGTTCCTTTAACTGGGCTCTCTGCACCTGTACGCCCCTGGCAGGTCCCTGCAGGTCCTTTCACTGGGCTCTCTGCACCTGTCACCTCTGGCAGGTCCCTGCAGGTCTTTTCACTGGGCTCTCTGCACCTGTACGCCTCTGGCAGGTCCCTGCAGGTCTTTTCACTGGGCTCTCTGCACTTGTATGCCTCTGGCAGGTCCCTGCAAGTCCTTTCACTGGGCTCTCTGCACCTGTACGCCTCTGGCAGGCCCCTGATTTTCCATGTACACAGCGCGCACTGTCACTCCAGATTTCTCAGCCACGGGAGTGAAACTAAAAGCTTCGGGATTAACTCAATGGAGCGAGAGGAGAATAAAGAGCAGGAAAAAAATAGCATAACAGCCAGTGACCGCCTGAGAGACCAGGGAACTCGCGGGCTCTGCTCCCCTTCACTGGGCCTGGGAGAGAAGGAAGAGGTGAACTGGACTCAGCGGAAGCGCCCAAGTGTGATGAGCAGGGCGAGTATGGGTCTCGAGACCTCCCTCCCACCTGGCTGACATAATCCAAGGAATCACGTACACACAGACACCTGGGGAGTGAAATAACAGGTACACCGGAGCAATGAAGACACTGCACTTTCATTTAGATTAGGCCAGACCGCCTTAAGACCATGGAAATGGCAGCAGTGGGCGGTATAAAGTCACACCCAGGCCAGGTTCCGCTGTCAGTGTAGAGGCCAGGTTCTAGGTTCTGCTGTCAGTATAGAGGCCAGGTTCTGCTGTCAGTGTAGAGGCCAGGTTCTGCTGTCAGTGTAGAGGTCAGGTTCTAGGTTCTGCTGTCAGTATAGAGGCCAGGTTCTGCTGTCAGTATAGAGGCCAGGTTCCGCTGTGAGTGTAGAGGCCAGGTTCCGCTGTCAGAGTAGAGGCCAGGTTCTGCTGTCAGAGTAGAGGCCAGGTTCTGCTGTCAGAGTAATTCTGCTGTCAGTGTAGAGGTCAGGTTCTAGGTTCTGCTGCCAGTGTAGAGGCCAGGTTCTGCTGTCAGAGTAGAGGCCAGGTTCTGCTGTCAGAGTAATTCTGCTGTCAGTGCAGAGGCCAGGTTCTAGGTTCTGCTGTCAGAGTAGAGGCCAGGCTCTAGGTTCTGCTGTCAGTGTAGAGTACAGGTTCCACTGTCAGTGTAGAGGCCAGGTTCCGCTGTCAGTGTAGAGGCCATGTTCTGCTGTCAGTTTAGAGGCCAGGTTCTGCTGTCAGTGTAGAGGGCAGGTTCCGCTGTCAGTGTAGAGGCCAGGTTCTAGGTTCCACTGTCAGTGTAGAGGCCCAGTTTCACTGTCAGTGTAGAGGCCAGGTTCTAGGTTCCGCTGTCAGTGTAGAGGCCCGGTTCTGATGTCAGTGTAGAGGCCAGGTTCCGCTGTCAGTGTAGAGGCTGGTTCTAGGTTCCACAGTCAGTGTAGAAGCCCAGTTCCTCTGTCAGTGTAGAGGCCAAGTTCTACGTCCCACTGTCAGTGTAGAGGCCAGGTTCTAGGTTCCGCTGTCAGTGTAGAGGCCAGGTTCTAGGTTCCACTGTCAGTGTAGAGGCCAGGTTCTAGGTTCCACTGCCAGTGTAGAGGCCAGGTTCTAGGTTCCGCTGTCAGTGTATTTATTATTTATTTATTTATTCACATTTGTTAAGCGCACAGCAGCCCGTGGGCATTGTGGCGCTGGTTACAGTGGATATTCATATCTTAGTTACAGTAGTCACGTAAATACATACAGCATGAAGATGGCATTGTGGCTTGTAGCGCATATGTACAGATATCATAGTAGTGCGCAAGTATATACAGTGAGTTAGCAGCTAGTTCAAGAGTGTAGTTTTTAGGTTTAGGTTTTTTTAGTGGCCAGGTTCTAAGTTCCACTGTCAGTGTGGAGGCCATGTTCTGCTGGCAGAGTACTAGCCACGACCTGTTAAATGGGGAGTGAGGTGTGTTGCTCACGGGGGCCCGTCTGTTCTTCCACTGTGTTGGGACACACAAAAGACACAGGGGACGAAGTATACAAAAATAGTAGGGGGAGATGATCCCTCAACCCCCCTTTCCCTCTCGACTCCCCAAATTCAAACACCTTACCTGGGTCCTTCCCTTCCTCCACTCCACCCCATGATGCAATGTTTTACAACAGTACTATCAAGTCTGAAGCAAACAAGAACATGTATTTGAATGACCGCTGTTACTCACACAGCATTCAGCTCTATGCAGCCTCCCTTTTCCATTCACACCCTTTGAAGGACATACTCTTGACTATGGCCACCCCCAGATCCCTCCCCTCCCACTACCTGCAAAGACACATGTGACTGTAGCAGTTCAAAGGCAGTGCCGAGCTGGGCTTTTTGGCTGTTTGAGAATTGACGTTACTTATGCCCCAAGCAGTCTGTTCAAATAGAGAGAGTGCAGTGAACCCAACACCTGCGAGATTGCGCAGTGTGAAGTGACAGTGTTTGTTACCGTGAATGGTCAGGTTCGAGTCCTCAGCAGGGAAAAGTAAAACAAAACCAAAATAGAAACAAAATGGCCTGCCCAGCTGCCCCGGAACTGTGTTGCCTGTCACAAAAAGTAAGGGAATGATGATGGATATCTCTGAGAAGTAAGGGAACGTCGTACCCTTACGTTCCTGCCCACTTTGACCTTTGCACACACATCATTTTGGCCCACTGGTGTCCCAAATGAGACTCGCGATATGCCATTTTTACTTTTTGACTGGTTTGCACCAACCACAACAGACCTCCCCTTGTTAGAGACCGGCCACTGAACCCAACTAGAAACCTAGCTGCATTGCTGTTATCCAGTGGCACCCCCACCTCCACTACTCCCCCCTCATCTGGTATCATCCCTACTCTTGTCTGCAGGGCCGGCCTTAGGGGCAGAAGCGCCCTGGGTGAATTGGCGCCTCCCCGTGTGCCCCTGGTCAACAGGGTGCAGGGCGGAGGTCGGCAGCCAGGATGTGCCACTTTTTTTTTTTTACCAGGAGGTAATGATGTGAATAGGGCGCATCAGCACCATATTGTTATTAAATGCGCTCCGCCGCAGCTGGCACATTTACTAACAAAGGAGTGCCTTGAAAGACTCCCCCGAGCTGGTGTGGTGGGGGGCTAATGGTGCCCTTTTGTTATTAAATGCACCTGGGGCGTCGGGCGCATTTAATAGAAAAAGGCCACCTGCTGTGCCTTTTCCCACTACGCCAGCTCTGGGGTGCCCTTGAAAGACTCCCCCGAGCTGGCATGGCGGGGGTTAATGGCACCCTTGGGGGACCTGGTGCCCCGGGCGGTCGCTCGGCCTGCCCTCCCCTAAGGCCGCTCTGCTTGTCTGGGTTGGCATAGGGACCCTGAACACAAGGGCACAGAAAGCAATTGCTTCCTTTCTTTTTTAGCAACAGGGCATGAACCTCATTGGGGCAACAGGGGCATAACTCCTCCCCCATAAATGTTATGTTCCCATAAATGTTATGTTATTACATTTATAAAGCGCAGCCTACACAGGCAAGAGCATTGTGGCGCTAAGAAGATGGGATAGAGAAGGCAACAGAGAAGGGGAACTAAAACAGAAAAGTTCTTAGTGCACTGCGAAAGGACAAATGGTCTGGGATGGCACAAAGGAAGAGCGTTCCAAAGCTGTGCCGCAGCAATGCAAACAGAGCGGCCCATTATGGGAATGCTTGAAACAGGGGACTGATATGCGTAGAGCAGCCGCGGAGAGAAGACAGCGTGCGGGAACATAGTGACAGAATTTAACCTGCAAATACACTGGTTCATTTTTATAAAAGGCCTGTTGAACAATGCACAAAGCCTTGAAATGAACACGCTTGGTCACCGGAAGCCAGTGAGGAGAGAAGCAGAGTCGTAGACGTGAGACGAGATGCACCAGTGGCCACCCTTGTTTCAGTGTGCCAGACGGGCTGGTGGTTGCGTTTGTGGGAGTCGTGGCGGTAACTGCGTGGATGCCTCGTGTATTTTGTATGGTATCGACGTGGCAATTTGGTGGAGCAGGGAAGGTTTGCTGCTGTTGCACTGGGCCGGCAGGGGCATAGGGATTGTATCACACTCCCATTCTCCTTCTGCATTCCGTTGCAAAATGACCCCACTTCTTGCATCCCCAACACTGTACTGGTCCCGCTCCCCCTCACGGCCTCATCCCTCCAAATCCACCTCTGCCTCCTTGGAATCCCCTTCTACCATGTTGCTGACCTCCTTGATACCAAACAGAGTACTGTAGCTGAGGTCCACTGTTCCACTGCCCTTTTCCTCTGCCTAGCCAGAGCGCTGCTATTCTTGCATCCGTTTGCACTGCTTCCTGCCCTGCTGGTTCTGTTTGAGTGATAGCCGCTAGTGCCCCTTTAACTGCTATCTTTGGCTATTTTTTCTGTACCAGTTTTGCTTCCTCAGCCTGCAACCTTTGCGCCGTTTCATTTTCTCTTTGATCTGCTTACAGTGTTGTATAATTATAGTCTGTCTCTCCGCCCATCCATCAGCTTCAATGCCCACTATCCTTTTGAGTGCCTTCTGCACCTCTTTGGGCAATCCCCTTTTAATAACAAAATGTAAAAGAGGAACTGAACGGTCCCACTGGTACCCAGTCTCCGCTCTCCACATCTCCTGCACTTTCAAATGTACTGAGCAGGGTGTCCCCCATTGTGTATTCAATTATGGACTGCAAGTCTGGTGTTTTGGGGTATGCCCATGGCAATGCATCCCACACCTACACTCTGATATTCTTAAAGGGTATCCCATCATGTGTATCATCATCCAGCTTAACTCCTGTATATCCAGCCTTGACACAAACATCCCCCTTACCCATCCCCTCCTATAGTTTTCTGCTAAATCGGGGGGTTTAAAACCCCCAGACCTTCCATTTTCCCCACCCACCGCCCTCCTCCCAGCACAACACACGCACACACACACACAGGCACATGCACACACACAGACAGCCCTGCATTCGCTTGCCCAACACTCACACACCTGTCAGCCCCTGCGCGCACTTATGTGAAGCTAGGGCATGGCAGTTCCATTTAAAAAGACCGCTCTGTGCGGGTACAGAGCGCTCTTTCTAAATCCATCTTTTTCTTTTTTCTTTTTTTTTTAAAAGGTCCATTGACCTAATATGAGACAAAGTAGGTATGTAGGCACAAACCTGGCAAAGCCTCACCTCAGGAGTGCATACATGCATAGCGGACAAAGTAGGTATGTAAGCACACAGCTGGCAATGCCGTGACTCATGTTATGGGGGCTGCTTCGAGTGTGCAAGTACAGGTACATTCAAAAGAGTGCAAACATACTGTCAGAGGTCGTTTCATGGAGTAAGAGGCTACATCCAGTAGGGAAGCAGACAAGATATGTTTCAATAGCAGCACAGGGCTGCAAGGTCAAAAAACACTGCAGTTCAGACAAAGAGCCTCTCAGGGTACAGCACGACACTGCAAGGTCGATGCATTGCATTTCACACAAGATATGTTTAAAGTCCAGCACAAGGCTGAGTCAAAATTGCTATCGGCACACCCACTCCCTCCTTCCCTGCAGCTCTCTGGCCGGCCTCCCTTGGCCCTCTTCCTACTCCCACCTGCAAGGCAAAAAACCTCGGGGTCATCTTCGACTCCACACTCTCTTTCTCTCCTCACATATCTGACGTCTCTAAGAAGTCACACTACCAGCTACACCTCCTCAGAGGTTTCCTTCCTTTCCTCTCCTTCCCCAGAAGCTCACTGTCTCCAGAGCCCTGGTTCTCTCGAAGCTGGACTACTGTAACAGCCTCTATCTAAATCTTCCTGCCTCTACTCTCCGCCCTTTGCAACTCATCCAGAACAGGACTGCAAGACTTGTCCTTGGCCTCAAGCCCAGAGACCGTATCTCTCCAGGACTGAAATCACTACACTGGCTCCCAGTGGCTGCGAGGATTAAGTTCAAAACCCTCTGCATTGTCCACAAGGCCTTCTGGGGCCTTGGGCCAAAATACCTTCAACTCTCTCTTCCTAAATATCTTCCTTCTCGAGCTCTTCGCTCATCCACCTCCAACTACCTCAGGGTCAGGCGCTTCTCCAAGCAACGAGTTGGGGGTAGATCTCTCTCCGCAGCAGGGGCCTCCCTCTGGAACAGCCTTCCTGCCTCCCTGAAACTTGGGGAGAACCATCTCCGGTTCCGGAAGCAGCTCAATACCTTCCTCTTTGCCTCCGCTTTCTCTCGCACTCTCCCCTGCTAAAATCACTGAACCTGCACTGAATCTGCAACTGGGCCACTCACCGATCTCGGTCCTTGGCCCAGCCACTCTTCCCTGCACTGCCTCCCTGCACTACGGGACTGTCTCTGTATCCTACAGCCCCTCCTCCCGGCACTTACCTTGCACTTGCCACCAGCTGGCCCTATTATTTATCTTGTATTCTACTAACCATGTACTGCACTTTCCTTGCACTTGCCACCAGCTGGACCTATTATTTATCTGTATTCTACTAACCATGTACTGCACTTTCCCCTCTCCCCTTGCACTTTTTCCCAGTCCCCCTACCATTGCACTTGTGCGATCTGAATGACACCTGGCCTAGTAGGATCGTTGTCTGTCTCCCCTTGTCCCCCCCCCCTGCCTTGTCACGCCTTGAAACACTTGTGTATAGGCGCGTTACAAATGCCATATCATATCATATCATATCAAGGGTTGGTGGTGTCTGCAAAAAGGATTGTTGTAGTGGGAACTGATTCAGATGGGTGTGAATGACACACTGTATTGTGTATTGAGCCAACCGTGCCTCTAAAAGAACTGATAGATGCAAAATTGTTCGAGGATCCGGTCGATGATGAAGAAATTGTGTTGGCTATTTGCATTCCCGGTGTGATCATGGAGCAGTATCCTAAGATGCAATGTTCTTTGATGGTCCTTTCACTCCATCCTCCTTCACTGCGAAAGACCTGTACCAAGTCCCTAAGAGGTTGTGTACCCACTATGTAGGGCTCTTACAGGGAGTGGCACCTGTATGAATCACACTCAAGCCAGGTGCAGTGTTGCCCCGAGCAAAACAATATCCATTGTCCAAAGAGGCAGAGGAGGGGATACGGAACACCATCTCTGCACTCCTATACCAAGGGATTATTGTATCCGCCCCCTCCCCATGCAACACGGCTATATGCCCAATAAAAAAGGGAAAAAGGTAGAAGTTGGAGAATGATCCAGGATCTCCACCCCTTGAATGACTTTGTACGTGCAGTTTCCTGTATTTCCTAACCCTGCAACCATTTTGTGCGGCATCCCAAACATCCCAAAACAAGCAACACATTTCACTGTGGTAGATTTGAAGAATGCCTTCTTTTCCATACCTTTGCATCCAGACTTGCAATACCTCACTCTGTTTACATATGGCGGGATGCGGTTCGAACACACAAGACTGCCACAAGGGTACTCTGAATCGTCCAATGAGGTGGTAACAGGGTGGCGAATGCACACGCCCATGTCTCCCATCAGAAGAGCTTCATATGCTCACAGGGCTGCGTCCATTCTAGGGGATGAGGTCTGAGATTACCTTTCTGCCTTAACAAAAGCAATACCATGTATTTCTCAACAGATAGCACCACCACAGCCTGAAAATCCAACCAACGCTGGATCTTCCTCAGCAACGTCACCACCACTCCAGCTATTTTCAGGCGATCAGATTTATGTGAAGAATGTTTGTCCACAGATGGAGTGAGCCTAGGTACAATTGTCCCTTTACCGTTGTCTATGCCACTTCTCTGGCAGTTAAGGTTAGGGAGCTGCCGTATTGGATTCATCTTTTGGATTTCGTGAAGGCCACCCATGCCGCAACCTGCGCACTGGTTGAGTAAATGTTAAATGCACTTACTTGGCTCACCCACTCATCAGTGATTGCACTTACATTCATCTTCTCCTCTTAGCACTTACCCTGAGCACTGCTTCATGAGCATCCAAGCACCTTATCCTTCCCCCTCCCCCCTCTGCACTTGCATGTTCTGAACACTCACAAGGCATAGTAGGTTTGTCCCCCCTTCCCTTTATTCCAATTATTTGTTGTACTATGAATGATATTAGTTAATCTTGCTGTAATTCATTGTCCCCTGTCCCCACCCTGTTTGCCCTGTGGGCGCTTTGAAACAGTTTTGCTAATTGTGTCTCTGCCTAGTAAGTGACCAATAAAATAAAAATAAAAAATAAATGTGCACAAACTGTGACATAGACTGATTTATCACATATATTGATGTTCTAGAGCTTATGTACGTAACAAGTTGCAACTCATTGTTTTGTGATATTAGATTTTTCATTTGTTTCTGCAACCTGTTTATTTCTACAAATTACTGATGCTGCTACGTACATGTTACACTTTTATTTTTATCTCCACCTTCACTTCTGCATCTCTCTCTATCTATCTTTCTGTTTGCCTCACTTCTTCCTTCCGTCTATTGATATAATGCAGCCACGTTCACATTTATTTGGAAAAGAGCGATATTTAGGTTTGTCTAAACACTCTTAGGTTCCCACATTTTTCTCTACCTATACCTGTGTCATGCATTGTGTCGCTGGACTATTTGCTTTATCTATGTTAGGATTGGGGATATATTTAGGATGTGGTTTTATATGGGGAGAGCATATAAAAGGGGGGACAGGGCAATGCTAATACTGACATTTTTTCTTCAGCATATGCCAATAGTGCTAATATCTCTTCATCATACAGAGAAATGGGGAAAACAATACAACTGCTATTAACACAAATGCTATCCAAGAGCAAATGGGGAAGTTTACTAAACTGGCTATGTCATTATTATTTCCTAATGTGTTTTTTAACATTGCTGCAAATTTCAATTCTTCACACGCTACTGCATCAAAATGGTCCAAGAGACAATTGAAAAGAGCCAAGTATGTTTAGGTTTAGATGTGATAGATGTGCACCACCCAGACATGGGTTGGTACACAGACATGAGTTCAGTGGGGAAAAAGAGGATTAATGGGAGCTGTTAAATTTGTTCCTTGATACCACAATCGCCGGGGGCACCCAAGGCATTAATGTTGCAGGAAACTCTGCTTTTGAAGGCTCAATATTTGGTCCATCTGACATTATGCAGGCTGCAAAGCATTTTTCAGACACGGAGCATACAACTCGTGGTGATGGACCCGGACGAATTGCAGTGTGCCTACAAACCCAAAAGCCTGCAGTGTTTACAAAAGCCGTACCTGAAGCTGGAGGGTGTGAAATTGGTAGCAAACAGATGGCAAGAGACACAAATGAGCTGCATGGTGGGAAGCATCATGGGATTCAGAGAAGTAATCAAAAAGGTGAAAACTGTTTGCCAAGAATACTGGAATGAGCATGTGGTGAAACTGACATGGATATAGACGAAGGAAAACAAAAGTGAAAGTGTAAAAGCAAAAAGAATATGAACTGTGTTTTTATAATGAAGGAAACATCTTTGTAGGGGCCAACAACAAGTGCAACAAGACATTGTGACCTCAAAAAAGGACAGCAGCAGTGATGGACAATTAATGGGTCTGTGGCCAGCAGGTGTTTCTGCACCTCCCGCCACTATGGAGAGCCACCTGCTTGCTGGCATCATTGCACTCAGCTATCCTAATGGTCCCTGAGGAGCACTTGATAGTGGGACCGGGTGGCTTGTCCACCCCACCAATTGCACCAGTTTCGGATGTCCCCACCACAGTTCCTCCGCAGCAGCCCATATTATATATCCTGCCAGTGCAGAGAAAGCAGAGGTCCAACTATTTGTCCCAAGATTCATCACAATTGCTCAAAGAAATACCAGACCAATACAGATTGTAAAGCAGAGACATTTTTTGCATCACTGTTACTGCCTTGAATACAAGCAGATGCCAATGCCAAGTGGCTCCAGATTGTCTATTGGGAGGTGATACAGCTGGCAAATGACACCGAACTAGGCCTCAATGCCATAACAATTGAGATGCAAGCAATCAGGTTGCTGATGTTGCAGAACTGCTATGTGCTGGACTTGTTTGCAGCAATGGAAGGCGGGGTCTACAAAAAGATTAGGGATTCATGTTGCACATATGACCACCGAAGAACGCTGACAAAGGGTCTCTCATGCACATAATAGAGGCCCTGCACACCCTTAGCACCCACAGGCAAACAGAGGCTGGCATCCAAAGAAGTGACTGGTTCGACAACCTTTTCTCTTGGGCACCATCCTGGATGGGGGCAATTGTAAAAATACTGGTACCTGTGATAGGGCCTCATTACGACCCAGGCGGTAAGGGGTTTACGGCGCCGTAAACAGCGCCGACCCTTACCGCCTGAGTACGAGGTCCCTTAGCGCCATGGCGAATTTAACACCTGCTTTTAGCAGGTGTTAAAATCCATGGCGCTAAGGGACCATGGAGTTAATTACGCCACCGTAATTTACGGTGGCGTAATTAACGCCTTCCCCACTCCCATTATGCCCTATGGGGCAAAAATGGGAATGGGGAAGGGTAAATGGGGATTGGGGACTTACCGCCCCGCCAAGGTCGGAATGGGGCGGTAAGTCCGCCAACCACCATGGCGTAAACGTAGTTTACGCCATGGTGGTAAAGTCACGGCCCAGGCGGTAATTTACCGCCTGGGTCGTGATGAGGCCCATAGTGTTTGTGTTGGTGATCTTCTACACCTGCCAGATGGGACTTTGCTGCTGTGCCAAAGCAATGCCTAGCACTGCAATGATGATGGTTTCACAGGATGTACAGGGTGATCCTTGCGGTACAAAAGACAGCCAGTTACAAACAGATGACCCTAACAAGCCCTGAATGATTAGATTAGAGCAACGCCTCCACCCCCCAGGCACTTTCACAACTCCCCCACCAGCCTCCAAGAACTCGAGGAACACTGGGCCGACAAAGCAGGAGGTGGTTGGTGTATATATATAACTTGTACCCCAGAACAATATGTGCAAGCAGGATCGAGTTTACGTTCTGTGTGCAAAGCAGGGCACCCAAGGAAGGAACATTGCCATATTTGAAGGCTGAGAAATTGAAAGGGGAGAAGAGAGAGCAGGGGCACCTGGAAAGGCTTACATGGCAGTTTGTTAATGTGGAATTAACGAAACGGGGGAAGGTTGGCAAACGGGGGCAATCGTCCCATGCCCTCAAGAGGTTCCAAATGAAGTGGAGACCTGTGAGTGAGTTGTAGATATCTGGGAAGGTTATAGGCGGCAGGGGGTGTCGATAGATGCAGCCTTATTGATAGATATTATTGTTTAGGTATTGCTTGTGCTGGGAGTCAAACGGCATCTTAGAAGTCGAGACCTGGTGCCACATTGCAGCCAGAGCAGTAGGCCCAGGCTCAGATCATAGAGAAAGGCGAGTGCATGCAGTGTTGGGCTGTAGCATCAACAGTAGTGAGAAAGACCAAATCCACGGACAGTCATAAACCTTTCATTGTTTCATTTCGTATCGCAGAAGGAATGTGCCCTGCAAGGCCATGAGAGGGCCAAGAACTCCCTGCACAAAGTTATCCCATAAGAAGGAGGGTACGAGGGTCCGTCCTTCCCCAAGTTATAGTGCCCAGATGCCCCTGTCCTAAGACCCCAGCATTGCAGAGTACCAGCCAGCCCCAGACCACCGACCATAAAACTGTTAGATCGCCAGTCCATCAGACAGATAAACGCTGAATATCCTGAACCGCTGTAATTTGTGCTGTAAGGTGCTAGGGAGGGAAAGTAACAAATGTAAGCCCAGGGCTGGGGTTTCAGAGTTATCGTGATCTCGAAAGTTGCCTCTGCGCCCATGTCTGCAGTACCAGGTGCACATTAGGCCACAGATAGGAGATGTGCTGATCTAGGTTAGTAATTGGCAATTAGGAGTCTCACGCTGGATGACATAAGACGAAGAACCCCATGTGGAAGAAGATGGACAGAAGAAGCTGGGACCAATGACCTGACATCCCAAATAGAGCAGCCCGCCTATGTATTGGGTCACACCAACCAGCTACGTGGATTTGTGACCTACGTGATGTACGTCAAGTGTGGCACTTTTCTCCTTTATAAGTTATCGTTCATGCTGATCTCGTCAGAGTGCTCCGTGGCAGCAAAGTCCTTTGCTGGCACGTCTTTGCTTTTATGGCAATAAACCTTGTTCTCCTTGCAAGAGGTGTGCTGGGCTTTTTTCCCTAGTGGGTTGTATTTTTCTGGTGTGAGTGTTGAGGGGCTTATCTACAGGCCTCACCTCCCCAGCCTCACAGAGAAGGGCTCTCCTCTGGGGAGAAGTAACAAGAACCTGTGAATCGTCACGTCACCCAGTTGTGGACATCCCACTAATGACTGTCTTTGGCTACTTGTTTTGCCCTCTAGTCTGCACCAACCACCTGCTCCTTCATCTGCAGTCATAACCTTCCACTCGCTTGCGGTTGCCATGTGGCGTGCATGTTTTAGTTCGGAAAATTGTGATGTCTTCAACTTTCTTTAGGACACAAAAGGGGTGTGGGTTTGTCTGTTGACAGGTATCTTAAAACATGGAAAAGGGGGTGTCACAAGTCACAATGATGTCGGAATAGCTGTAAATTCAAGCTGCATGTAATGTATTCAGTCTGAAAGAAACAGACAGCCTTCTAAAGAAAGCAAGAATTCGCACCTGGGGAAGGGTGCTCAGACAGTCAGGTGGCTGGAAACCTGTGCAGAAACTGCCAGTGTCTTCCAGTATTCCCCCAGCCACCTGTACCACACCCCCGGGTGCATACTATTTTTTTGGTCCTTGGCTCCACCACCTGCTCTCCTATCACTCTCTAGCCTCCTCAACAACCTGCACTCACCTCCCACCCTTCAGAATTACTGGCATGCCATGGGAGGCCACTTCCTCCAGACTGCACGGCCTGGCCATCAACACCATGAAAATAGAAAAGGAACTAGGTACCTAGAGTGTGATTGTTAACAAAGGTCTGATTTATCCACTCATAAAACTTGAGTGTTTCAAAGTTTGAAAAAAATCAAGGCTGGGGTTGCCTGCATGTGTAAATTAACTAATTTACATACAATGAACACATTAAATCATTCTCAAGAAACAACCAACACGTGTTTCGACCACTAAACAGCTCTTCTGCAAGGCTGTAGTGACGATAAATCATGATCCAATATTTGGGAATTAACCAAAACCGAAGAGTGAGTCCCAAAAGAAAGTGTTTAAGTACCGGTATTTAGCCAATGGAAAAATATGACAGGATATGATGCATAAATGGCATAAGTGTATAACACATATTTCATCGTTAAAACAATACATCCAACAACAATCAGCATCAGACTTCAGAGAAGAAAAGAGGGGACGGGGAGACAAGCCATTAACCTCAGTTGGCGATGCTTTTCTGACACACAACACTAATATCACATGTGCCCCATGTTAATCCACCCGGAATCCAACTATTGTGCCTTACATGTGCAGTTACCCACTAGATGACTAGATTACATGCGGTAAGAGGATCTCTTGCCAAATCTACGTTGCCGAAAAGTATGTTAGGGTAGGGCTTTAGAGCCAGCGTGACATAGGAGGAAGCCAAAGCCAGGCTGGTTACCATGGCAGTGTCTGGGCCCTGACATAGCGGCACAAGGACATGCATGTGGACCGCTGAGACCAACCCAGCAGGTAAGAAATATCATCTTCTCCAGGACTGATCTCAGCAGGGGGGCTTCATCCGGGCGGATGCTTCTAAATCTTTACACATGTTGGTCCCATAATGGCAGAAGGTTGCAGTTTCTGAAACCTAATCGCTTGCCTCTTATTTCTTCTCCCCTAGTTCTGCCCCCCCTACCCCCTCATGTGATTTTATGATCTTTTCACTCCTAAAACTGTTGTGTTCAGACCTCACGCGATCTGAACCCAACTTGGACATTCCAAACTTTATTTTTTATTGTTTTATCAACAAATATGCACACATGTTGTATGGTTGCCATCATTTCCCATGCTACAATTTGGAATTTGGAGTCCTCTCAATTGGGATTCACGTGTTGGTGATATAACTAACACACAACTGGATTCATCAGTCACACACAAGCTGTTTGTCATATACTTAGCCTTGAAAAAGTCCCAGCCAGGGTCGAAACACGTGTTGGCTGCAACAGCTATGACATTTGGAAGAAACAATCAGTTTACAAGGACTTTATATGTATGACTTTGTATTAAAAACCGCTTTGGATAAAATACTAGTAATTTTATTATTCCACCCAAAAATGTAATGACCCTGCGCCATGGGGTCAAGGGTATGTTGCAAGGTTGCCACCACCTCTGCAACAATTTACTTGCATTTTGAAAGCACTCACACAGCCTGGGGACATCAAGGCCTGTTACAGGAATATTTCTGAATTGCGTATTAATAAAGCGCTTAATATGTTTCCAAGCACGGAACCGGGGATCGAGAACCTGTGTTGCTTCGTGTCGTTTTGTTTCCAAAGCAAGCACATTGCCGCTGAGCTATCCTCCCAGGACAATGAGCTTTGTTCAATGGTTTAACAACGTACCCAGCGCAGTTAGACTCACCATTTTAGGGCCCTTGTTCGTGAATATAAGTTGTGATATTTATTAATGAACATCACATGCAATGTTTTTCTGGGAACGCTGCAAACTGTCCTTTACGTAGTGGGTCCAGGTGCCAAGCAGCTGCCAGTCATCTAGCGCTCTGATCAGTCCTTAACAATAATCTGTCCTACACGGCAGTGCCCCAACCCACCAAGCAACTCACTGCAACAACAGGCAGCCACGATGCAAAGACCAATAGGGTACAACCCTGCACTGAAGAAAAAGTCAAAGAAAGCGCATCGGTCATGCACTATGACATTGCAAGGTGAAGACAAGGGGTCTGAAACTCACTTTGTGGAGTCTGTGACCTGGTAGGGGAGACTATTCGAGTACTGAGGATGCTCACTGTTAGGGAGATTTCCCTTGGGCCCTCTGGTAAGGGCCTTTATCTGTATCTTCCTGACTTTGGTACTGCTAGTGATTGATTCCCTCAGGACAATGGTTCTGGTATGCCGGTGCACACCAATATTAAGAAACACATTACTAATCGATTTATTAAATGATTTATGCACTTGTATAGCGCACTAAACCCTTAGGTAGCAAGGCGCTGTTACATACATGTTACTCTTATTGCACAAGGTTACGGTTTCATACATCATGTTACAGTGCTTAGGTTATACTTACATTCATGTTACGCTCATTGCTTAAGGTTACATTCCAGTTACGTGTTACTCTTTTTTGTATAAGGTTACCTGCTGCTTCATAGAAGTTAATATTATTGCATGAGGTTGCGGTTGCATACATGTTCTAGATTGGTAAGAGGGGGCGGGGAGAAAGACGACCCTGGCACTGGGGTGTGAAGTAACAAGAGTAAACAAACCGGTGTCCACAATCCATGCGAGTGTTCCACGGATTGTGGACACCGGTTTGTGTACTCTAGTGATTTCCTCAAGCTCAGAAGGCTCTCTAAGAAGTAGTTGTGACAGAGCAGCCCAGGCAAAATTGTCAGGAAGTTGAGTGAGTTGGTAAACGGGTAGAGTACACTTTTCATTTCTACCCAATGAGAGAATGTTCACACACTATATTTTTATAAATAATATAACCTTTATATAAGGACAGGGAAAGGAAAACATTACTGCACTTACAAGTAAGTAAACCTTGTAAAACAAAAGATGGTGCTGTATATCAAGGAAGTATGAACAGTTTCGTAAGCAGGGGTGGCTGGACCATAATGGAACAGGGGGTGAGGATCCGCCCGTACCCTCGCCCATTATGGAGGAGCCGGGGGCTGAACTGTCAAACGGAAACATAGTTTCCCTTCAACAGTTTGTTCCCCCACGTGCATGCCCAATGGGCTATGCAATGGTGGCAGGTTTTGCTTCCCCATCCTTGCATGGCCAATTGGGAATGCAGGTTGGGAAACTGCATGTCTGAATGTGCAAGGGGGTAGTCCTGTGCATCCCAGTACATACAGAATGAATGTGGCACTAACCAGGTGGTGTTCCAGCTTCTGTGTGCATGTTCAGGAACCAGGAAGCGTTCTGTGCATCCTAGTTCCCATTCTTTTGCTTGTAGGCCGGAGGGAGGGCTATTGTCATGGGAGACAGCATCTCAATAGGAGCAGCATCCAGACCGGGGCAGAAAGAAGGTGTATAATGTTGTATGTATATATGCTGTGCACGTTGTTATGTGTGTATGTATGCATGCCTGAAGGAGCGAGTGTATGGTGTAAGAGGGTTTGGTTAGGCATGTGAATGAGCAAGTGTATGATGTATGGGTGCAAGAGCGCATGAACAACTGAATGCTGTGTACATTTCTGTGAATTCTGTTTGAATGCTGCGTGAATGCATGTTTGAATGAGAAAGTGAATGCTGTGTGAATGTGTGTTTGAATGAGCGAGTGAATGCTGCATCAATGCGTGATTGAACGAGCCAGTGAATGCGGTATGAATTCGCATTTGCATACGCAAGTGAATGCTGTGTGAATATGTGTTTGAATGTGTGTGTGCTTATATTGAGTTTGTGCTGGTCCAGTACGCTGATTGGGGATGAGGGGGCTGGGAGGGAGATAATATTTTATGCTGGGCATATATGATAAACCTGGCATGATAAGTGTTATTGCGTCGCTAGACTGCATTTTAGTGCAGTCAATCTAGCCATTTCATACTGTTGCATGATATTTTTTTAACTTGGCATATATGATAAAGCAAGCATGATAAGTGTTATTATGTGGTGAGAATGTCATTTTGATGCAGCCAGTCCAGCCATTTCTTACTGTGGTGTTACATTTTTCACTTGGCTTTTATGATAAAGCATGCATGATAAGTGTTATTACTTTGATAGACTGGTATTTTGGGGCAGCGCTTTATAACATTGTTTGCTGTGCATTTATGATAAAGCAAGCATGATACATGTTATTGTGTGGCTAGATTGGCATTTTGGTGCAGCCAGTCTGTCAAATTCCTAGTAAAAATGTCATGCCACAATAAGAAATGGCTAGATTGGCTATACCAAAATGCCAGTCTAGCCATGTAATAGCACTCATCATGCTTTATCACTGTTTTAGTACTACTTTACTAGGAAGGATGTGGGCAGCAGTGCCTGGTAACCAGGCTTACATGTGAGACCCGTGACCCTCCTTTCTTTTCTAGGTAACACAAGCAAGAGGATTATCATTATCAGAGTAAAGTTATGTGTGAGAGATGAAGTGGCATAATTATTAATGTAGAGAGGTTAATGATACATGCCCCATGTTTCATTAGATTGGAAACTGAAGCGCTAATGTGTGGGAAGCATTAGCATCCACTATTAAAAGAACAATACATTGAAGAAAATCATTCAAACTTCTACTTCCCCTGTTGCACTCGGGAATGTAGTAGTTACACCACCTTTGATGTATATGCTCACTCGTAATAGGGCAGCCCTTTCAGACTAAACAAGTACCAGTTTACTTTTCCAACATGGCCCCTTGGAGCGTGCAACATCACAGCTGCTGTTATGGCAGGTAATATGGACATGAGAGAGAAGAGGCACCAACCATCAACAGTAAATGTATCCCTCAGTACTTACTCTTCTCCACAGTTATGGCCAGTTCTTTAACACACACTAGCCCTGTTGTTTGTTGGCAGCCAAGCTCACCTGTCCATTTGCATTTCATTTATTAGTTGCACACAGTGGTGTAACAAAAGATTTGGGGACCGCCTTGTGTGCCATGCTGAGTGCCCCCTCCTCCAACTCAGTAACAAATCACGGGTCACTCCACACTCTGTACTGGCTTAGATTACCAGGCTTGTGCAATACGCACAAGCCTGCTGCTGCAGGGGTACGCAGCACACTGCAATAGGAGAAAGATATAAATATGTGTTTTAATGCATTATTCAGCACATTTTCTGAGAAAAAGTGGCTAAAAGGCCTGAGCGTTTACAATTGTTTTTTAGGGTAACACGAATCCAAAAATCCAATACATGCTGGTCACTAACAGTGCACAGGAACATTATTGCTTTAATTAATATAATGCTTTGCTGTTAAACATGTCATGCCACAATGAAAACATGTCCAACTGGCTGCACAATGTAGACCAGTCTAGACACGTAATGACATATTGCAGTAAAGCATGCCAGACCACATTTAGACATGCCTAGACTGGTTGCACCAACATGCCAGTGGAAGCAATAACACTTACCATGGTTATTTTATCACTGATGCCTAGAAAAAATATACAATGCTGCAGCATCCAAATGCCAGTCTAGCCAGGTAATTACACTTAGCAGGACTGCTTTATCAGAGATGCCCAGTTAAAAAAAAAAGTCAAGCCAAACTAAGAAATGACTAGACTGGCTGCACCAAAATGCCTCTCTAGCCATTAATACCACATATCATGCCTGCTTAGCCAGGGCACGGATGGCCTTATCACACAATCCCTGTCCTATGCCACCCCCCCCAGACATCCCCTCTCCCTCCCAACCCCCAAAATCAGCTTCTTGGCCCAGAATTACATCCACGTCCCTTGTCCTTGTCCCAGTGCTTGCATATGAGGCCCCTTGCCTCAGCTGTGAGTACTGGGATGAGGAAGAGGGGGACTAGGAGTAATGAAGATTACATGTAACTAAGGCAGGCATTACCGCCATGTCCCTCTACCTCATCCCAGTACTTGTGTATGAGGCAAAGGAAGAATAGGGCTGTGGAGATTATCAATAAGCAACCAATGGATTAAACGCAAGTAGTGGCGCAACACCATTGAGCTGTCTGGGCTTCAGCCCCCTCCCCAATCCCCCATACTCCCTTGAAAGTTTGAGCTATGTTGACTCAACTTGGCTGACCTACAGAGCCGTTGCTGGACAGAACAGAACACAGATGTTAAACGGTACCTGGGTTTCGCTGTTAACAAAGGCCCGACAATTACTAACGTAAAACATTTCACTGTTAGTACCTGCATTCAAATGCATAATTCTTTAGGCAATTGAAATCTTGATGTGGGTTTAGTACTTGCATGCCAGGGAAGTGATTGGAAAGGTATAGAGGGGACAGGAGACTGCTTGTTCTCACAGCAGTCCATAAGTGGGTGCTTTCAGACTTAAAGGAGAGAGTTAACTGTGTGTAACATTGAAGCTGCACTAGAATAGTCTAATTAGAATGCATAACGAAGTTAGATACCCCCACACAAATAAGTTTGTCCCTCCTCCACCGCCCGTGAATTTAGCACCTCTCCCAACATTTGAAGGGTTGCCTCCCCGAAATATTGGGTCTGTTGCATCTCTGAACACAAGCACACGCACCATTCACCATACACACTCACTCACACACCCAGCAACCCATACATTTAAGTGTGTACCCTTTCACCATACAGGCACACCCAGGCAGCCACCCATACATTTAAGTGTGCACCCTTTCAGCATACAGGTACATCCAAGCAGCTACCCATACATTTAAGTGTGCACCTTTTCACCATACAGGCACACAAACCTAGGCAGCCACCCATACACGTAAGTGTGCACCCTTTCACCATACACTCACACAGGCACCACCTCGACATTTAACTGTGTACCCTTTCACCATACAGGCACACCCAGGCAGCCACCCATACATTTAAGTGTGCACCCTTTCACCATACAGGCACACACACCCAGGCAGTCACCCATACACGTAATTGTGCACCCTTTCACCATACAGGCACACCCAGGCAGCCACCTAGACATTTAAGTGTGCACCCTTTCACCATACACTCACCCAGGCACACGTCATGGGGTTAAGGGGAGCCCCATTACCTCCGAATTCCTACAGAAATCATTTTCATTAAGGACCGAAACATAATGGAAATAATTTCTTTATGAAGGAAGTGTGACTTCAAAAAGAAACTATTTATTTTTGAAGTCATAGAGATCCCCCTACCAAATTACATGGAGGCCTCCAACCTAGAAGCTTCCATGTAATGGGGATGGGGAGCACTCCAACTTCAAAAATAAAGTTACTTTTTGTAGTCACTCTACCTTCATAAAGAAATGAGTTCTGTTACGCCAGTGGCTGCGCCAGTGGCTACACATGCAACTTGTGGACCACCGGTGGCAAAGAAAATCTTTGTCTTTCCATTCGTTGAAACGCAGTGTTACTGCTACGTTGATAGGATAGCCTAGTACTTGCAACAGCTAAGGTGCATACAGAACCCTTACTCAGAATAATGGCTCAGTGCACAAAACATTCCTTTAGCTCTTAAATGCTTTTCTGCATGCAATCAGTCAGTGTATATGTGACCACTTTGGATATCTAGTGTCTCCATGAAGTATGCTTCTATTTATGAGCCAGATAGCGCTGTGAATGATAAAGGGTATATTCGACAGTACAGCAAACATAGTCCGGACATTTGCCCTTACGAAATGTGTCAAAAGCAGAAAAGGAGTCCTGAGAGCAGTGCTGGGGCTTAACAAAGGCGACCACATCATTGCAGCCTTGAGGGCAGCACACTGGCTAGCAGACCGAGAACGGATCAAATTTAAGATCGTCGCCATCGCCCACCGCTGCCTTGACAACACCGCCCCGGGCTACCTGTCAGAGAGACTGTCCAAACCAACCACGGCCAGGCCCACTCGGTCTGCTTACACCAACCACCAAGGCATTCCTAGATTCAAGCAGACCAAAGCTGGAGGCTCCAGCTTACCGTCTCCGTGGCTAAGCTGTGGAAGGCCCTTCCCCATGCCTTAAGATCGGAGCTCTCCTATACTGTGTTCCGTAAGAGACTGAAAACCTTCCTATTCCATTAGCAACACCCTTCCTTCTGTCTGTAACATATTAAGCTGCATCCAGCGCATAGACGCCCACGGGTTGAGCACGCTATACAAATGTATAAATAAATAAATAGTCTTTTGGCAGAGAGTTTCTCTGAGGAAAACACCATTTTACTCGTTCCCAGAGCACATCGAATAGTCAATAAACCGCAGCGGGGAGAAAGCTTCCTCAGTGTGTTTTCAGTACGGAATTCACATTCTGCGAAAGCAAGATATGTCAGCGCAGCACAAGAGAATGTCATAGACCTTCTACCAGCTTCCAAGATGGCTGACAAGCTAGTCTCACACTTGGTCCCACCCCCTTAGCCCAAAGCAGGCCCAGCACTCCGAGACCACAACCCGTCACAGCCCAATGTCAATCAAAACATATAGGTGCAGACCTTCCACCCAGTGGGAGGAGGAAGAGCCCTCTAGTAGCACCCAGCTGCAGTCAGGTAGTGTGGGTGGCAGGAGCAGGAGGTTTGTGTTTGGGAAGGCCGGAGTCTGGAGAAAGATGGAAGAACTGAACGAAGGAGAAATAGAGAAGAGTGCAGGAGTGGCAGCAGTGGAGAGCTGAAAGAGGCGGTGAGAGCTGCGAGGGTCCAGGAAGGTGGTAAGATCAGGGACTAACAGTGGACAAATGGAGGTGTTGGAAGTACGATGGTGAAGGAGGAGGTGATACTGTCAGGAGGCGAGAGTGGACAGAAGGAGGGGCCTGGAAGGAAGGCACTAAAGGAGGAGGTGATACTATCATGAGGCGAGAGTGACAGAAAGAGGTGCTTGGAGGGAAGACTGTGAAGGAGGAAGTGATACTATCAGGAGGCGAGAGTGGACAGAAGGAGGGGCCTGGAAGGAAGGCTCTGAAGGAGGAGGTGATACTTATCAGGAGGCGAGAGTGGACAGAAGCAGGGGCCTGGAAGGAAGGCACTAAAGGAGGAGGTGATACTAACATGAGGCGAGAGTGGACAGAAAGAGGGCCCTGGAAGGAAGACTGAAGTAGGAGGTGATACTATCAGGAGGTGAGAGTGGACAGAAGAAGGTGCCAGCCGGGAAGACTCTGAAGGAGGAGGTGATACTATCAGGAGGCGAGAGTGGACAGAAGGAGGGGCCTGGAAGGAAGGCTCTGAAGGAGGAGGTGATACTTATCAGGAGGCAAGAGTGGACAGAAAGAGGGCCCTGTAAGGAAGGCACTAAAGGAGGAGGTGATACTATCAGGAGGCGAGAGTGGACAGAAAGAGGTGCTTGGAGGGAAGACTGTGAAGGAAGAAGTGATACTATCAGGAGGCGTGGGTGGACAGAAAGAGAGCCCTGGAAGGAAGACTGAAGGAGGAGGTGATACTATCAGGAGGTGAGAGTGGACAGAAGAAGGTGCTTGGCGGGAAGACTCTGAAGGAGGAGGTGATACTATCAGGAGGCGAGAGTGGACAGAAGGAGGGGCCTGGAAGGAAGGCTCTGAGGGAGGAGGTGATACTTATCAGGAGGCGAGAGTGGACAGAAAGAGGGCCCTGTAAGGAAGGCACTAAAGGAGGAGGTGATACTATCAGGAGGCGAGAGTGGACAGAAAGAGGTGCTTGGAGGGAAGACTGTGAAGGGGGAAGTGATACTATCAGGAGGCGTGGGTGGACAGAAAGAGAGCCCTGGAAGGAAGACTCTGAAGGAGGAGGTGATACTATCAGGAGGTGAGAGTGGACAGAAGAGGGTGCCTGGCGGGAAGACTCTGAAGGAGGAGGTGATACTATCAGGAGGCGAGGGTGGACAGAAAGAGAGCCCTGGAAGGAAGACTCTGAAGGAGGAGGTGATACTATCAGGAGGTGAGAGTGGACAGAAGAAGGTGCCTGGAGGGAACACTCTGAAGGAGGAGGGGATACTATCAGGAGGCAAGAGTGGACAGAAGGAGGTACCTGGAAGAAAGACTCTGAAGGAGGAGGGGATACTATCAGAAGGCGAGAGTGGACAGAAGAAGGTGCCAGGAGGGAAGACTCTGGAGGAGGAGGGGATACTATCAGGAGGCGAGAGTGGACAGAAGGAGGGGCCTGGGATTAAGTCTCTGAAGGAGGAGGTTATACTATCAGGAGGCGAGAGTAGATAGAAAGAGGGCCATGGAAGGAAGACTCTGAAGGAGGAGGCGATACTATCAGGAGGCAAAAGTGGACAGAAAGAGAGCCCTGGAAGGAAGACTCTGAAGTAGGAGGTGATACTATCAGGAGGTCAGAGTGGACAGAAGAAGGTGCCTGGAGGGAAGACTCTGAAGGAGGAGGGGATACTATCAGGAGGTGAGAGTGGACAGAAAAAGGTGCCTGGAGGGAAGACTCTAAAGGAGGAGGGGATACTATCAGGAGGCGAGAGTGGACAGAAGGAGGTGCTTGGAAGAAAGACTCTGAAGGAGGAGGGGATACTATCAGGAGGCAAGAGTGGACAGAAGAAGGTGCCAGGAGGGAAGACTCTGAAGGAGGAGGGGATACTATCAGAAGGCGAGAGTGGACTGAAGGAGGGACCTGCAATTAAGTCTCTGAAGGAGGAGGTGATACTATCAGGAGGCGAGAGTAGATAGAAAGAGGTCCATGGAAGGAAGACTCTGAAGGATGAGGGAATACTATCAGGAGGCGAGAGCGGACAGAAGGGGATGCCTGGAAGAAAGACTCTGAAGGAGGAGGGGATACTATCAAGAGGCAAGAGTGGACAGAAGAAGGTGCCTGGAGGGAAGAGTCTGAAGGAGGATGGGATACTATCAGGAGGCAAGAGTGGACAGAAGGAGGTGCCTGAAGGAAAGACTCTGAAAGAGGGTTACTATCAGGGGGCAAGAGTGGACAGAAGGAGGGCCTGGAGGGAAGACTCTGAAAGAGGAGGGGATACTATCAGGAGGCGAGAATGGACAGAAAAGAGGGGCCTGGAAGGAAGACTCTGAAGGAGGAGGTGATACTATCAGGAGGAGAGAGTGGATGGAAGGCTGTGAAGGAGGAGGTGATACTATCAGAAGGCGGGAGTGGACAGAAGGAGGTGCCTGGAGGGAATACTCTGAAGGAGATGGTGATACTATCAGGAGTGGAGTGGACAGAAGGAGGTGTCTGCAGGGAAGACTCAGAAGGAGGAGATGATACTATCAGGAGGCGAGAGTGGACAGAAGGAGGTGCCTGGAAGGAACACTCTGAAGGAGGAGGGGATACTATCAGGAGGCGAGAGTGGACAGAAGGAGGTGCCTGGAGGGAAGACCCAGAAGGCGGAGGTGATACTATCAGGAGGTGAGAGTGGACAGAAGGAGGTGCCTGGAGGGAAGACTCTGAAGGAGGAGGGGATACTATCAAGAGGCAAGAGTGGACAGAAGAAGGTGCCTGGCAGGAAGGCCCTGAAGGAGGAGGTGATACTATCAGGAGGCAAATGTGGATAGAAGGAGGGGCCTAGATGGAAGACTCTGAAGGAGGAGGTGATACTATCAGGAGGCGAGAGTGGACAGAATGAGGTGCCTGGAGAGAAGACTTTGAAGGAGGAGGTGATGCTATACTTATCTTTGTATTTGAATTGTTATTATAGGCACTGGTGATCATTTCTGGTGCATAGGTGGGTTTATGCTGGTAAATATTTAAATATATTTTACTAACACTTTACCCAGAATCCACTCTGGTACTCAGCTCTTTAAGGCGGGGATCCATGCTTGGTTGCTTGCAGCCATAACCCACTTTCTAGAGCCTGGGAGGAAAGAGTGTGACTGACACCCAGCCGCAGTCAGAGAGGTGATTTCAGAACGAAATTCTGCTATTTTGCTCGCATTTCGGGGGAGCAGCAAGCAGCAGTCGGGAGGTGATTTTGGAGCAGAAGCCATAGCGAAGTGCTGGCCCAGGTGGAACAGATGGAACAGGGGCTGGTGCTAGCAAGCGGAAGACCCAGCGGGGTAGGCCCAGCGACAGGGGCTGGAGAAGCTGGGATGGGAGGCCCAGGTACCCAGGAGGGGGAGCCCCCAACAGAAAGAAAAGGCGGCAGTGCAGCACAGCCCAGCAGCTCCAGTACTGCTTGAGGGACAGGAGGTGCTTCCCCAGGCAACAGTGGGACCCAACTAAGCGGTGGAGGCACATAACCACAGTGAAGGGCCAAGCCAGGCGGCACCGGCAAGGTGACAGGGGCCAAGCCAGGCTGCAACAGCTCAGTGACAGGGGCCAAGCCTAGCGGCAATGGCTCGGCGACAGGGTCCAAGCCAGGCAGGAGCACCACCTGGGAGAGCAAACCCTACCTGCTAAACCACAGGATGAGGCAGACGGTCCGGATGCAGAGCAAGGAGGTGGAGGAAAAGCGGGCCATGATGGACAGGAAAATGTTCTGGGACAAGGTGGTCTTGGGCGCGGGGATGAACCCCAGCGACGTCCTTAGTCTCCAGGACTACCTGTCGTGTCCTCCAGACAATCATCTCGCAGGCCCTCTGCGAGAAGTACTGGGAGGTCTTCCGGGGAAGGAAGGAGGAGGCACCATACAGCACGTTTGATATGGAATCCCAGAGGGAGTCAAGGGGGAAAAGGGTCACGGTGGAGATGACTAACCCTCACATCTAGGAGTCGGACATCAGCGCCCTGCTGAGAAGGTACGGCACCATCAAGGATGGGCCAACCAAGATCAGAGACAACAATGGAGGATGGAACACCTCATGGAGAGAGATCCAGGAGCTGCACTGCAACGTCTAAGGTCGGCACGTCCTACGACACCTGCCATCTGTCTTCTAACTAGGAGCAGATGAAGGAAGGATCAGGTAACCAGGCCCCCTGTCATTTTGCCCCAAATGCAGGGGAACAGGGCACAGGGCACGAGTCCCACGAGTGTAGGGGCCAGAAGACATACTACTTCTACGCTGCATCAGGCCACACCTACTAAAGCTGCCCATCCTCAACGAAATCCTAGACCGTAGTGGAGGCTGGGGGAGTCGAGGGTCCACAGACAGCCCGCAGGATTATCACTGAGGAGGCAGCAAGGAAGCTTGTGACTCTGCTGACGGAGAGGAGAGATGAAAGGGTGGAAAGGGCAAAGGTCGCACAAAAGAAGGCTGCAGCAGGCAAAGCACACCCAGAGCCAGTGACCCCCTCGCAGGCCCAGGAGGCGCAGAGCCAGGCGAAGCCAGAGCAGGTCCAGGAGCATCCTGGACAGGCAGACCCAGAGGCAACTGCTGCCAAAACCCCAGAAAAATCCACCCCTGATGTGGAGGTACAGCAGATTGCAGAGGCCAAAGAGCAGACGGAAACTCGCCCCCTCCGACCTCCCCACCGCTCCAAGGGTAGAGGACTCTACAGACAACAAAGAGCCCCAGAGCACCAGAGGGAAGGGGAAGAAGATGCTCAAAGATAAGAAGGGCAAGAAAAAGAAGGGTGAGGTGGAGAGGAGCACAAGCAAGGGCAGGCCAGAGCGAAAGCCTGAAAAACCCCATCCGTGCAAAACCCCATCCGCGTCAGAGGAGGCAAGCAGGATGGAGGGCGCAGCAAGGCCCACCCGAGGACAAGGAAAAGGACCATGCCAGCAAGAGAGGAGTTCTACTGCAACAAAACGGTGGTGTGCAAGCAGCAGGAGTACGCCAAAGTGGTAGTGATCGAGGGTGAGGAAGGCGATGGAGTTACAGCAATCCAGAAGGAGATAGCGAGACTCCATGAACAGCTGACCATCTTTGATGGGGCACAGATACCCAAAGGTGGACCCATCGCCGAGTGGCAGGTGGAGGAGGTCGACCAAACCATGGGAGAGCAGGCGGAAGCCAGCGGCACTGATGACGAGATGGAACATCTGAAGGATGACAGCCTGGAGAAGGTATAAGCAGGGACCCAGACTAAAACCCCCAGTGAACCACAGACCATAGCTGAAACATTGCATGATTGACAATATAACTGCTCACCTTGAATGTCAGAAGCATGAAGGACAGGAACAGATGGGCCAGCACGATAAGCTTTCTGGCAGCCCAGAACTGCGATGTGTGCTTTGCCCTAGAGTGTGGAATACTGTATTACGGTCGTACAAGCAACTTGAGGCGGAGTGGAGTCACGGGCCATCCTTTTGGTGTGGGTGGAACGACTGCAAATTCTCGGGTGTGGTCAGTCCTGTAAAAGAGAGGCAGCTCACGGTTGAATCAGTAACCGAGCCGGTGAACGGCAGAGTGCTGTCTGTTGATGGCTCATGGGCAGGCAAACCGGTCCGACTGATCAATGTTTATGCCCCCCGACCAAGAATGAATGGTTAGTAGTCTTTGAGAACCTGAGGCTGCTGCTCATTACCTCCAGGACTGTCCTGATGGGGGTGACTTTAACTGCACCATAGAGGTGGACAGACGCACGGGCCTCGGCTCTGCAGGTATGGATGCGATGTCCCGCCTGCTCCGGGAGGTTGTTGGGGAGTCTTCCCTGAGAGATGGCATCAGGGGTTGGGGGCGAATGGCAGGAACTTCTCTTTGAGTCGCCCCGATGGCTCTGTGTGCTCCAGGATTGACTTCATCTTCACCTCCGAGATGGTAAAGCAGGTACAGAGCTCCAAGGTTGCGGTCCAGTTTACTGACCACAGAGCAATCCGCTACAAATGAGAAATTTCAGGAAAGTTCCCAGACTGCAGGGACTGTGTGAATTCGTGCTCAGAGGCTGGAACATGAAGGACGACCTGGAGGAAACCAGGAAGCGGTTGGCAGACCACTTCCAGCGGGAATCCAGGAAAGTCATGTTCCGTTGTAGAGTCGAGCGTCTTGAGAAGGACGAGAAGTGCAACGCATTTTTCTTCAAGAAGCTACACTCCACTATTACACCTCTAGTGGAACTACGAGACCCACAGGGAAACCTCAAGGGAGAGAAAGAGGAGGTCATGAAGGTCATCGCTGACTTCCACAGCAGCCTCTACTTGCCTAAGGTGTCAGAGAGGGACCAGGCGAACAGGTTCCTGTCTGGGATCTCAAAGACACTGGGACCGGAGGAGAGAGTGGGCCTGAACGCCCCCTTCTCCCAGGAGGAGCTGCACCAGGCGGCCATGTCCTTCAAGCACGGCAACACCCCGGGCTGTTATGGGCTCCCAGTGGAACTGTACGTCGAACTGTGGGACCTGATCAGACCAGACTTGATTGCACTATACAAGGAGGTGACCAAAAGGGGTAGCATGCCACAGTCACTGAGAGAGGGCACAATCGCACTTTTGTACAAACAGAAGGGAGACCGAGAGGACCTGAAGAACCGGAGGCCCATGTCGCTCCTGAACGTGGACTGGCAAAAGTGATGGCAAAGCAGCTAAAAATGGTGATCGGGAAGATAGTCCACCCGGACCAGTCCTGCGAGATACCCGGCCACCAGATCGCAGACACCTGGCCCTGATCAGGGACACGACCGAGTATGTCAGGGACCGCAGGGTCAGAGCGGCCCTGGTCATCCTCGATCAGGAAAAGGCGTTAAACCGAGTCACCCACGAGTTCATGGACCAGGACCTGCGGGCACTGGGACTGGGGAACGTCTTCTGTGACATGGTCAAGGTGATGTACAAAGACATCTTCAGTAGGGCGATGGTCAACGGTTGGAAGACCGCCTCCTTCCCAGTGGGGTCAAGGGTCCGAGAGGTTTGCCCTCTCTCACCCCTGCTGTTTGTCTGTGTCATAGTGCTCCTGGAGGAACACATCAGACAGGACAAGGACATCAGAGGGGTGAAGGTGGCAGGCAGCGACGGCAAGGATGAGGTGAAGTGCTCCTTCTACATGGACGACGTCTGCGTCTTCTGCATAGACAGGAACATCGTGAAGGCCCTGGTGAGGAGCTGCCAAGGACTTTGGCAAGGCATCAGGGGCCAAGATAAACTGCACAAAATCAGAGGCCATGCTCTTCGGAGACTGGAACCCAGCGCACGAGCCGCTGCCCTTCCCCATCAGACCGTTCCACATGAAGATCCTGGGAGTGTGGTTCAGAAACGAGGGTGCTGCAACAAGGTCGTGGGACGAGCGAATAGCGAAAACCAAGCAAAAGTTGGGGGTATGGAGCCTGCAGAGGCTGACCATAGAGGGGAAGATGCTGGCCCTGAGGAACAATGTGTCACCGGTTCTGCAGTACGTGGCGCAGGTCTGGCCCATGCAGAAGGGAATGGCGAAAGCCATCACCCGGATGGTGTTCTACGTCATCTTGAACTTCAAGATGGTTTGAGTTAAGAGGTCCATGATGTACAAGGGACATGAGAAAGGATCGAATGGTGTGCCAGACATCCCCACCATCCTGAGAGTCTTCTTCACCTGCAACTGCATGAGGACCACGCTGAGGAGCAGTGATGTGAGTCACGTGGGATTCCTGATGGCCCACTTCTTCCTCCTCCTGGTCTGGCGAGGGCTGGCGTGGGCAGAGTGAAATGCCAGGATCCCATACAACTGGATGGCGCCCTGGTACTACTCTGAGGCAGAGCGTTTCATGAGAGACTTCCAGCTAGAGGTGGTGGCAGCAGACCAGTGGAAGACAGGGGCCATCCATGCATGCATTCGTGAGAGGAAAGTTTGCGAACAGATCGGTGCCCTATCCTCGGAGGCCGCAGAATGCATGTGGGTTAACATCGCATCTGAGAGGCTCACGAACAAGCACAAGGACATCGCCTGGATGGCCATCCAAGGAGGTCTGCCGGTGCGAGACTTCGTGCACGCTAGAGGTCTGAACTGCTTCAGGAACTGTCCAAGGGGCTGCATGGCAGACGAGACAGAGTGCCATCTCTTCTGGGACTGCACCTATGCCAGAGACCTGATAAGGAGCTTGGCAACAGAGCTTGGGGTCCAGATCTATACTGCAAACATCACTGCTGAGTCGGTTATGTACGTTTTGTTCCCGGGGACCCACACACTAGGAGATATCCAGGCGTGCTTGAGAATCCTGTGCTGCGTTAAAGATGTGCTCCTCTTTTCCAGAAACCGCTTGGTGGTGGGGAAGAAAGAGTCTACGACCGAATCCTACCAATGGATGACCCACAGCCTCCTGGACGACAGCGACGATGAGGAGTGAGTAATGTACACTTGCATCACTTGTTTGTGTGCTTTCTCTTCCAAGACCCACCTAAGGGTGTAGAAGAAAGAATAAGCGACCGCACTCGCGGCCGTAACATGAGGATGGGTAAGTAATGTACACCTAACCTAACATGACCTTTTTACTTTTGCAGCGAGAAAGGTCAATGGAGTCAGGCTTGTACACATGTTGTCAAGACTATTAAAGACTGATGAGTAAAATGGGCAATTCTGAAACTGACGATTTACACGATGACCACAGACAAAAAAATAAAAAAATAAAAAATTGGTCTGAGCAGGGGCTAGAATATCTGTTCATTTCACCCAGAGGTTTAGCTTGCTGTCTCCCTCAAGCCTCAAAGTCTTCTCCCACAGTCCACAGTGAAAATCCCTGCGCCCCCGTCACCAACAGACACAAACTCACCAGGTTTTACCCTGGCACCAGGCCTTCAGTATCAATGATGCTGCAACTCTGCAGGGGTTCTTCATGATGAAACTCAGAGAGTGCAGGGTGTGGATGCCTCAAAAAAGTGCTGTACCCTAGCATAAAAAAAGGAGATGGAGGTGGGGTAAATCAATTTATAAGATAGAGTTCTGTCCAATAATCTCTGATAGATGATTAGCAATTTCCTTTTAAATGAGATATATATGAATATATACCCGTGCAGGGGGAACCCAGTGAGACGATGCAGCAGCACAGGATGGAGGTGCATCAGTAGAGCTGCAAGTGGGTCTACAGACGAAGAGTGGGGTACATTAGTAGAGCTTGGAGTGGATCCCCGCACTGAATTACCAGAGGGTGCTGCAGGCACAGCTTGAGGTGCCTTGGTGGAGCTCTGTGTGGGACCCAGCAAAGACATGTCTGAGGGGCTGCATGACAGCAATGAGGGGCATTGCAAGAGCTGGGTCGGCAATCTTAGTGGCGGTGTCGAGCTCCTTCCCATTAGAGGTTGTTCTGGCGTGCTTAGGTCTGCACACTCCTTCCACGTTGCCATCGCAGGCCATTGTGCCCTGTTTGCCAGTCTGACTCATGCCAGCCACACCATTCCTCTCTCCTGAAGTGCAGTAAATATTTTGCAGCAGTGCTGACATGTTTCCATTACGTAACCCTGCGTGCCCCCTGTGACTGCCTAGTCCTCTGTCGTTGTCTCTTAACAGAATTATTCAGGGAAGTAAGTGAATTAGTCCACAGTATGGTTCATCTTTCCGAGTGCGCCCAACTGGAAGCGACTGTGCCCGCCCTTCCGCTGGAGTGATGGGTAGCAGGGCAAATGGAACCCCAATGGGGAGGAGAAAAGGATGGCAAGAAAGGGATAGACAGGAGGAGGAGATCGAGAAGATGTGTCGAGAGAGCGGAGGGCAAGGGGGGGGGGGGGCATAAGCATGTGAAAGGATGGGTTTGAAAAGAAAATCTGTAGATTGCAAGAGAGAATTAAGGGGAGAACGTTTGACGAAACCTAAGAGGCCATAGTGTATGCCTGAAATGCTTCATAGAGGCCATAGTGTATGCCTGAATGCTTCATAGAGGCCGTAGTGTATGCCTGAATGCTTCATAGTGGCCGTAGTGTATGCCTGAATGCTTCATAGAGGCCGTAGTGTATGCCTGAATGCTTCATAGAGGCCGTAGTGTATGCCTGAATGCTTCATAGAGGCCGTAGTGTATGCCTGAATGCTTCATAGAGGCCGTAGTGTATGCCTGAATGCTTCATAGTGGCCATAGTGTATGCCTGAATGCTTCATAGAGGCCATAGTGTATGCCTGAATGCTTCATAGAGGCCGTAGTGTATGCCTGAATGCTTCATAGAGGCCATAGTGTATGCCTGAAATGCTTCATAGAAGCCGTAGTGTATGCCTGAATGCTTCATAGAGGCCGTAGTGTATGCCTGAATGCTTCATAGAGGCCGTAGTGTATGCCTGAAATGCTTCATAGAGGCCATAGTGTATGCCTGAATGCTTCATAGAGGCCATAGTGTATGCCTGAATGCTTCATAGAGGCCATAGTGTATGCCTGAATGCTTCATAAAGGCCATACTGTATGCCTGAATGCTTCATAGAGGCCAAAGTGTATGCCTGAATGCTTCATAGAAGCCATAGTGTATGCCTGAATGCTTCATAGAAGCCATAGTGTATGCCTGAATGCTTCATAGAGGCCAAAGTGTATGCCTGAATGCTTCATAGAAGCCATAGTGTATTCCTGAATGCTTCATAGAAGCCATAGTGTATGCCTGAATGCTTCATAGAGGCCAAAGTGTATGCCTGAATGCTTCATAGAAGCCATAGTGTATGCCTGAATGCTTCATAGAGGCCGTAGTGTATGCCTGAATGCTTCATAGAGGCCGTAGTGTATGCCTGAAATGCTTCATAGAGGCCATAGTGTATGCCTGAATGCTTCATAGAGGCCATAGTGTATGCCTGAATGCTTCATAGAGGCCATAGTGTATGCCTGAAATGCTTCATAGAGGCCAAAGTGTATGCCTGAATGCTTCATAGAAGCCATAGTGTATGCCTGAAATGCTTCATAGAGGCCATAGTGTATGCCTGAATGCTTCATAAAGGCCATAGCGTATGCCTGAATGCTTCATAGAGGCCATAGTGTATGCCTGAATGCTTCATAGTGGCCATAGCGTATGCCTGAATGCTTCATAGAGGCCGTAGTGTATGCCTGAATGCTTCATAGAGGCCATAGTGTATGCCTGAATGCTTCATAGAGGCCGTAGTGTATGCCTGAATGCTTCATAGAGGCCGTAGTGTATGCCTGAATGCTTCATAAAGGCCATAGCGTATGCCTGAATGCTTCATAGAGGCCATAGTGTATGCCTGAATGCTTCATAGAGGCCATAGCGTATGCCTGAAATGCTTCATAGAGGCCATAGCGTATGCCTGAATGCTTCATAGAGGCCATAGTGTATGCCTGAAATGCTTTTGACTCTCTGGGGCCTGTGTGCTGTAATCACCTATTACAGAATGCAGACTTATACATACCGTACCATGCATGGCCTGTGACTATGGGAAAAAGATGCTCACCCGACCCGCCATAACCACAGAGAGTGCTGGCGGCCACCGATAAAGACATGGCGTGTCTGAAGAACCACGCTGAGTGCGCGCGGGCACGCATGCCGTGCCAGCCTGGTGTCTCTGCACAAAATAGAGCTCCCGAGTAATACACCATTGGAATCCTGTTAATGTGCGCCCCATCCTCCTAAGAGCCCGCTCACCAATCCTAACTTCTGTTTAGTCATACATGTGGGAATCCGGGCAAGGGTGAAACCTTTTTTAAAATCTTCCATTTTGGAATTTCAACAGATTTTGGGTAAGCACCATTTTATTGGGTACCATGTTCTATCCCACCACAAGCAAAAGTTGTGATCTGACGTTCTCCCTCTGTGCCCGCTAGCCCACACCCCTCTCTTTCAGATGACGCAGAGTGCCTGCAGACCATGCAAAGGGGCTGTGGTGTGTGGTATGAATCGCAGTAGCATAACGTAACATAAAGTCAGAGCCGGCCTTAGGGGAGGGCGGGCCAGGCGACCGCCCAGGGCACCATGCCCCCCCCAGGGCGCCATTAGCTCCCCACCACGCCAGGTCAGAGGAGTCTTTTAAGGGCTCCCCGAGCTGGCGTAGTGAGAAAAGGTTTGGCAGGTGCCCTTTTGTCATTAAATGTGCCCGCCGCAGTGCAGCGCATTTAATAACAATAGGGTGCTGGTGCTCTCTGCATCAGCACCCTATTCACATGATGATTACCTCTCTGCTCCGACTCAAGAGCGAGGAGGTTTTCATTGGAATAGGGCGCCCGCCTGGGCTATTGGATTTTTTGTTTATTTAAAAGAATGAATGATGGGAGATCAACCTCCGGAAAATATGTGGGGAGATTCCTGCACATATTTTCCACACTCATTGCACAGCATAAAAATAGTCATATACTCTGGGAGGACGGCGCCTACCAGCGCCGCCCTCCCCTGTCATGTGTAGCTGAGACCTAACAGCTGTGGGTACATCAAAAGCCTCTGGCCGTGGCAGCCTGATTAGCATTTCAAGGACCCATGGATTTGCATATCCATTGTTAGACCTTGCTGGTGGAGGTGAATACTGAAGAATGTTAATTAGCGAAGGTCTCGGTGCAGGAAGTGACAATGGAGAGCAGAGACCAACACCTCTTTGTAATGCAATGTGTCGACTTGGTACTAACACAACTCATTTGTATGAAAGGGCAGTGAATGTCATGTCTGGAGCTACTCCTTTCAGAGCAGGAATGTATGTGAATTGTAGGAGCCAATGTCTGCCGGCAAACCCCTACTTCAAAGGAGGCCCATGTTGTGACCAAGCGCCACATAGGGCTCAGTTAATTAGTGGGACACATTGATGTACAGCAGAGAAGATGAGTGAGTATATGTTGTCATCCTTACCCTGTTTGTTGCCAAGCGCTCTGATTCTGACCTTAAGGATCACTGAAGATTGTTGGTGGGGACCCAGGATTGGTTCATTAAGGTGGGCTTAGCCTGCACCAATCACTGGGGCCAGTTTGACTTTAAAAGAGGGCTGAGCCCCTTACTGATCAGATCATCTGAAGACTTTACAAGGAGTAAGAAAAGGACAATTTGGACGCGAGCTGAAGGTACAGTTTACCTTAAATCTTCCGCCAGTGAAGGAAGGACAGGAGTTCCAAGAGGGAAGCAAGATCCCTCCCCTAAACATCTCCCAGGGAACAGAGAGAGATACCCATCAAGCAACTCCAGAACCGTCACCCAGCCAGCACGCAGCGTGCCCTGCTAGTTTCTGACAGCAAGCTTCCTAGGTGGGAACTGCAGGAGAGACTCTGAATAAAGGACAAGGCCTTCGCCTGCAATCACTCTCCTGAGCTTTTGGCCGTCGGTCGTGAAAGGACACAGGCCCTGCGAAGAGGCTAGGAGGAGTGCCACACAAGCATCATCCAGCGTCCATCTTTTTAAGGACAATTTCGAGACACCTCGACCGCATCGCTGACTGTTGTCAGGCTGCAGTCACCAGAGCTGTCTGAGACGCCTCGACCAGCATTCCAGATCCACCAACCAGCACAGAGACAATGATTCTTGGCCCTGAGCCGCCGTGCCGAACAGCCTGCAGACGTCCGTCCAGCCTCGTTCAGGGTCGGACTGTGACAAGAAATAAGTCTGGTCCCCAGAAAAAGGTGGCCCACGCCTCGCCTCAAAAAAGTGGCCCATCCCTCGCCTCACGACCCTTGCCCTCTGATGACATCACCAGAAGTGATGTCATTTGACCCCACCCCAAAGTGACATGCCAGGAAGTGATGAAATACGACCTTTTACCCCTTGACAAAACAGGAAGTGGCATTAAATAGCATTGTTCCTAAGTACACTAAATTACTGTGAATACAAGCAGACGTCCAAGGCCAAATGATAATGTTATTGTATAGCACTTATGCTTAAGCTCTTTTTTATAGAACAACTATGCATACAATAATAACCCAACCTGTGTTTGTACTCATTTATCGACCTAAGAAGGATGAAAGGCTTTTTTTTTAAAAAAAAAGTTTTTAAAAAAAGGTTGAAAACATTTTTTTCCTTCCAAAGCGGCCCAGGCATGGCCAGAAACTGGCCCCCACTGCCCAGGGACGATTTCCGCCCGGCCACAGCCCGAAAGGCCGAGGGGCCAATCCGACCCTGGCCTTGTTTGCCTGCCGCCTGGTACCCGCAGCTGTCTCGGCCACTAACTCTCTCTCATGGGCTGAGAAGCGCCCTGGAACCGCCTCGACGCGGTACAGCACCAAGAACTTCTTCAGCACCATGTATATTGTGGTTCTGCCCCCCTAGTCCTTCTCTGATGGCCCCTAGAGACAGTTACAATATTTTGCCCCTTTGGTGTTGAAACCAAATAACCTTGAACTATAAGACTGATTACTTTACCAACTACCCTCCTGTCAGTATCCAGAGTGCATCCCTTTCCTTCGTGAAACAGTCTGTCCTCTGTGTTCCTTTACAGTATGGGTTGCAATAGTAGTGTGCTAGAACTGTCTGTTATAGTAATAATAAAGTAGATATTTGTATACAACCTTGACTGGACAGTCCCTTTTACCATTGGGTAATAATTGTATTTTCGCTGTGTTGCAACTAACCAATGGTCCACGACCTTCCGGAAATAAGCCTGCCGTTCTGTCCCCGTTACCAAATTTGGACAAGGAGGTCTTATAATTTACTTGTTTTCCAATCTATTTGGATTCCTTCTGGTGTACTAGAGGTGTGGGGTTGATTGATTGTTTAGAAACCGATATTCATCCCTGGACCAATGGTGCCCCGGAAGTTGATTCATCACAGGCACCACCCTGTGAGATGGCTGACAGGGGGGGGGGGTCTTGGCTCTTCAAACATGGAGGTAAAACCGTCTCAGCATTACCCCAGGCTCATTGAATGAAGTGTGTGATAAATATTGTAACCAGGAAGCAGGGAATGAAGAAACCGGGTAGGTAGACACATGACCTACAGATGGGCTAGAAATGGCACCTCCCCTTACTATGGATTATGAGTGACGGTATTTGTGTCCCCCAGGCTCGGCCTGTCCTACAAGGCAATAGGGCAGTGACTGAACCAAAAACACTAAATGCCAGTGTGGGCCAGTTTCTTTGGTCAAAGTGGGCCACTTTTCTGGCGAATGTGGGCCAGTTTGATGAGTTACTTCACTATGCAGCTGGTAGTTTTGACCTGTGCTGCTGAATAAATAGTCTTTAAAATGCAAAATATGCATCCCATTTTATCCACAAAAAAGACCTTTGGTACTATTCAAACAGTTTGTCACAAAAGGAATGAATTGCCATTTGCAACTGTGGGCCAATTTTTCATTGGTGCCCGAAACAATTTTATGTCCCAGTCTGACCGCTCGCGGTACGTTTCTAGAATTTGAAGCTGCAAGGAGGACTTGGCCTCATCAAATGGACTGGTATTGATGGTTGGCCTGTATTCAAAAGGTGGCTGGAGGAGACCGCAGAGGAACGACTGCGGAGTGGATCAAAGAGGGGGTGGAAGAAGAGTGGAGGAGAAGGAGGGGATTAAGAAAAGTAGCCAGTGGTGGAGAGAAACCAAGAGGACGGAACGAGAGGGAATCGCCCCCGGTGCCAAGAGCCTGTGACAGGAGGTTGGGTGGAGTTGCAAGCATTTGGCAAAGCGTTGAGGAGGTAGAAAGGGGAAAGAGAGGAGGAGAGAGTCGAAGGGTTGAAAAATAGGTCCCTACAGGTAAAGGCCAAAGTGACCCATTGAGGCTGTTGGGGACTAGAGCCAGGATCCTAGAAGAAAGAGACCTATTGTGAGGATAGCCTTGGAAGCAAGACACGGAGCACCACAGATTCGATCCCCCGGGTCGCGCTTAACCTCTGGGTATTAAGCGCGTTATAAATAACCTATCATATCATGTCTACCCAATAGAGCAGCTCAAGTGGCCAATCTCCTGGTGTAAAATTCTGTCGCACCACCCGCTTCTGACATTGGCAAGGCCTAAAGTACCATAATCCACATGGCCCAAGACTTAGGCGAGGAGGTCACCCAAGAGACGAGGGAGAGAAGTGGAATAACTGAATATATAGACCAAGAAGCCAAGAAACAAGAGATGAGAGTCAACTAGGCAGGAGATGGAATAGCTAGGGAGAGGATGACTGAGTTGAGGTGTGTAAATACCCGGGGATTCTTCAGCCCCTAGATCTGAGATGCTTTTGCTGGAACCCCAGAATGTTTTTTTCCACTCGCAGACTTTGAACCAAAGACAAGCCGTGCAGTACAGTGTTTGGAAGCACAGCCACACTCCCCCTCCCCTATCCTTACACCTTAAATCTCTTGAAATCTGGTGCGTCCTGTCATATGTACTGTTTGTTACAACATGCATGAAAAAGGTAGGGCTAAATGCAGCCACCTGCGGAAAGACAAAGCCGAGGAGAGGCAGCCAATAGCCAGAAATGCCATGGAATTGACACGTACACAAGCCAACACCATGCAGCGCCAAACTGTTGCAAATTGCGAAATCCACGAGCTCCCGCTCTTCAATGAGCTTCACAGAGTGTCCAACCTCAGCTGTTGCAACAGCTGCAGCAGTCACCCATAACAAAGGCTAGACCATTACCTGGGCCTTTTATAATTCATGATAATAGGTATAATGCGCTTAATACCCAGAGGTTTCTAAGCGCGGACCCGGGGATCGAACCTGTGTTGCTCCGCGTAGTCTTGCTTCCAATGCGAATGCATTGCCCCTGAGCTATCCTCCCAGGCCTTAATGATGGCCTGAGCACCACTCGTCACTCTGTGGTGCCTGGACATGGGTACCATCAGGCACCACCTGTTCACCAGGACTCAGGTTTACAGAGCACTAGTGACATATGCACAGACCTTGCTGGTGTCGGTGTCAGCGATCCACTTCTGTGCCAGTGACACCGAATGTGCTCACATGCAGTCAGTGGGCATGCTGCATGGCATGACGTGCGGATACACGTGCCTGGTGCACTACTCAGCCATGCCCTGCCACACGTGTACCTTCCACCAACCACAGAAGCAGCCAATGACACTCAGCGCAGGTTTGATCCCATTGCCCACTTTCCCAATATTGCACTGGGATGCACCCACGTGGCAGAGGTGCCTCCGCCCCCACACAAGCCAGGTGTACCAGAGTTGTACCCAGCAGCACGTGATGAACACCCACATGACCAGTGATGCAGACCGCATGACCGGCCACTGCTGTACAGGGTTCCCCGGTGCCCTGCATGATTCCCGAGACCTACAGAACAAATCAAATTGCGTGGAGGAACTTGGGAGCCAAATGAAACTAACAGAAAGTCGAAACTACATGAACCAGAATGCATTGTAAGAAATGAGAAGTGCCTGGCAGTGTAACGAAACGAGATGTGACACATTAACAGCTCTGCATCCCCCACACCACCCCCAGTGGCCTCAAGTCGGAGAATTGCGTAAAACACATACATGATTGTTGGTGTCCATGTGACTATACACCAGAAGCATTCCTTGTGCAATGTCTCTTTAAGGAAGTACGTGTTGCCGCTATACACCAAGCAGGTGACTCTGGGCGTAGCTGATGACGCCCATCCGGAATCCACAGACCAGCGGTAGATGGTCCACGGGGACCCCCATGGGCACACCTGAATGGAGAGGGCACTTGGCCTGCTGAAGGGTTCAGGTGCCTACACTAGATGGGGGACCACTGGTGCATAGCACAGAGAAGACCGGCAAAGTTGGTACAATGTGTGCATCAGAAGGTAGGACTTCCTACCGAGGGAGGGGGGGGGGGGGGCAGACACCACGTGACGCACACGAGCGGGCTTGCAGAAGGGCGGCATGAACTACTTGGGAACCTTGTCTGAAGCACACACTTTCTGTTGAGTCACTTTCATTTTCATGACTAGTAAATGACAACACATCTGAGCACCAACAATATCACGGGACACATGGTTGCTAGTTTAACTATGAACTTATGTCCTATAGCAAACAGATTCCAACCCCTCCCCCACCCACTCCCTTGCAATGCCAACTTTCCACCACCCACTCCCTTGCGACACCCACCACCCACCATCTACTCCATTGCAACACCAACTTTCCACCACCCACTCCCTTGCGACACCCACCACCCACCATCTACTCTATTGCAACACCAACTTTCCACCACCCACTCCCTTGCGACACCCACCACCCACCATCCACTCCATTGCAACACCAACCTTCCACCACCCACTCCCTTGAAACACCCACCTCCTACCATCCACTCCCTTGCGACACCAACCTTCCACCATCCACTCCATTGCAACACCAACCTTCCACCACCCACTCCCTTGCAACACCAACCTTCCACCACCCACTCCCTTGCAACACCAACTTTCCACCACCCACTCCCTTGCAACACCCACCTCCTACCATCCACTCCCTTGCGACACCAACCTTCCACCACCCATTCCCTTGCAACACCAACTTTCCACCACCCACTCCCTTGCGACACCCACCATCCACTCCATTGCAACACCCACCACCCACCATCCACTCCATTGCAACACCCACCACCCACCACCCACTCCCTTGCAACACCAACTTTCCACCACCCACTCCCTTGAAACACCCACCTCCTACCATCCACTCCCTTGCGACACCAACCTTCCACCACCCATTGCCTTGCAACAGCAACTTTCCACCACCCACTCCCTTGCGACACCCACCACCCACCATCCACTCCATTGCAACACCAACTTTCCACCACCCACTCCCTTGCAACACCCACCTCCTACCATCCACTCCCTTGCAACACCAACCTTCCACCACCCACTCCCTTGCAACAACAACTTTCCACCACCCACTCCCTTGCAACACCCACCTCCTACCATCCACTCCCTTGCGGCACCAACCTTCCACCACCCATTCCCTTGCAACAGCAACTTTCCACCACCCACTCCCTTGCGACACCCACCACCCACCATCCACTCCATTGCAACACCAACCTTCCACCACCCACTCCCTTGAAACACCCACCTCCTACCATCCACTCCCTTGCGACACCAACCTTCCACCACCCACTCCCTTGCAACACCAACTTTCCACCACCCACTCCCTTGCAACACCCACCTCCTACCATCCACTCCCTTGCGACACCAACCTTCCACCACCCACTCCCTTGCAACACCAACTTTCCACCACCCACTTCCTTGCGACACCCACCTCCCACCATCCACCATCCACTCCCTTGCAACACCAACCTTCCACCACCCACTCCCTTGAAACACCCACCTCCTACCATCCACTCCCTTGCGACACCAACCTTCCACCACCCACTCCCTTGCAACACCAACCTTCCACCACCCACTCCCTTGCAACACCAACTTTCCACCACCCACTCCCTTGCAACACCCACCTCCTACCATCCACTCCCTTGCGACACCAACCTTCCACCACCCATTCCCTTGCAACACCAACTTTCCACCACCCACTCCCTTGCGACACCCACCATCCACTCCATTGCAACACCCACCACCCACCATCCACTCCATTGCAACACCAACCTTCCACCACCCACTCCCTTGCAACACCAACTTTCCACCACCCACTCCCTTGAAACACCCACCTCCTACCATCCACTCCCTTGCGACACCAACCTTCCACCACCCATTGCCTTGCAACAGCAACTTTCCACCACCCACTCCCTTGCGACACCCACCACCCACCATCCACTCCATTGCAACACTAACCTTCCACCACCCACTCCCTTGCAACACCCACCTCCTACCATCCACTCCCTTGCAACACCAACCTTCCACCACCCACTCCCTTGCAACAACAACTTTCCACCACCCACTCCCTTGCAACACCCACCTCCTACCATCCACTCCCTTGCGACACCAACCTTCCACCACCCATTCCCTTGCAACAGCAACTTTCCACCACCCACTCCCTTGCGACACCCACCACCCACCATCCACTCCATTGCAACACCAACCTTCCACCACCCACTCCCTTGAAACACCCACCTCCTACCATCCACTCCCTTGCGACACCAACCTTCCACCACCCACTCCCTTGCAACACCAACTTTCCACCACCCACTCCCTTGCAACACCCACCTCCTACCATCCACTCCCTTGCGACACCAACCTTCCACCACCCACTCCCTTGCAACACCAACTTTCCACCACCCACTTCCTTGCGACACCCACCTCCCACCATCCACTCCCTTGCAACACCAACCTTCCACCACCCACTCCCTTGCATCACCCACCTCCCACCACCCACTCCCTTGCAACACCAACTTTCCACCACCCACTCCCTTGCGACACCCACCTCCCACCATCCACTCCCTTGCAACACCAACCTTCCACCACCCACTCCCTTGCAACACCAACTTTCCACCACCCACTCCCTTGCAACACCCACCTCCTACCATCCACTCCCTTGCAACGCCAACCTTCCACCACCCACTCCCTTGCAACACCCACCTTCCACCATCCACTCCCTTGCAACACCAACCTTCCACCACCCACTCCCTTGCAACCCCAACTTTCCACCACCCACTCCCTTGCAACACCAACTTTCCACCACCCACTTCCTTGCAACACCAACCTTCCACCACCCACCCCCTTGCAACACTAACCTTCCACCACCCACTCCCTTGCATCACCCACCTCCCACCACCCACTCCCTTGAAACACCAACCTTCCACCACCCACTCCCTTGTAACACCAACCTTCCACCACCCACTCCCTTGCAACACCCACCTCCCACCATCCACTCCCTTGCAACACCAACCGTCCACCACCCACTCCCTTGCATCACCCACCTCCCACCACCCACTCCCTTGCAACACCAACCTTTCACCACCCACTCCCTTGCATCACCCACCTCCCACCATCCACTCCCTTTTAATACCAAACTCCCACCACCTACTCCCTTGAAACACCAAGCTTCCACCACCCACTCCCTGGCAACACCAACCTGCCACCATCCCCTCCCTTGCAACACCGACCTTCCACCACCCAGTCCCTTGCAACACCAACTTTCCACCACCCACTCCCTTGCGACACCCACCCCCCACCATCCACTCCCTTGCAAAAACCAACCTTCCACCACACACTCCCTTGTAACACCAACCTTCCACCACCCACTCCCTTGCATCACCCACCTCCCACCACACACTCCCTTGCAACACCAACCTTCCGCCAGCCACTCCCTTGCAACACCCACCTCCCACCATCCACTCCCTTGCAACACCAACCTTCCACCACCCACTCCCTTGCAACACCAACCTTTCACCACCCACTCCCTTGCATCACCCACCTCCCACCATCCACTCCCTTTTAATACCAAACTCCCACCACCTACTCCCTTGAAACACCAAGCTTACACCACCCACTCCCTGGCAACACCAACCTTCCACCACCCACTCCCTTGCAACACCAACCTTCCACCACCCACTCCCTTGCAACACCAACCTTCCACCACCCACTCCCTTGCAACACCAACTTTCCACCACTCACTCCCTTGCAACACCAACTTTCCACCACCCACTCCCTTGCAACACCAACCTTCCACCATCCCCTCCCTTGCAACACCGACCTCCCACCACTCACTCCCTTGCAACACCAACCTTCCACTATCCATTCCCTTCCACCATCCACTCCCTTGCAACACCAACCTTCCACCACCAACTTCTTTGCACCACCCACCTCCCACCATCCCCTCCCCAATGTCCTCCTGAGAAGGTCTATCTTCTGGTGTTGGCTGCCTTCCCCTTCCTGGAGCTGCATCTTGGCATACCATCCACAGATGTGGCAGAGGCTGAGCTTGCAGCGTGCCCTGAACGGGCAAGTTGCTGGGGCATATGTGCCCATGTTCACCCTCATTCTCTGACCCACCAATGCTGTAGCTGCAGTAGAGTTGGCAGTGTACCGGCAGGAGTAGCCCCAGGACAGCATCCAGCAATGGCCACCAGCTTGCTCTGCCCCACTGAGTGCGTCGATGGCACTTGCCAGGGATGGGGTATTGCCTCTGCCGGGTTTGGGGGTAGTGCCAGGGGTCCTACCACATGACCAACATCCTCAAAATCTACAATGCCGTCATCAATAGGTATGATTTCAAAATCTTGATGGGACGTCTATGCTCTTCCAGTAGGTGCTGGTACTCGAGATGTGCTGCCCCCCATTCTTTCTAGGGCACATGTGTGGAGCTAGCCTCTCAAGGGGGGGTCCAGCATATTCTGGTGGGTTAAATCTCTGTGTGTAGTCAGCAGAGGAGGGGGCAAGGGGTAGAGGTGGGAAGGGTGTGGGTTGTATTCAGTTAGGTCGCCTGGCCTTCTTGCAATAACACTGGCAGGGACAGGCGTGCCAGCGGGGGCAGTGGGGAGGTGGAGGGTCTTGGTCTTGGACCAGAAGCACTGTTGAGGCAGGCAGAGATCCAGCAGCTGGGACAGGCACAGGGGCTACCCTGTTGTCCCTCGCTGATGTGCCGGGGTGCTGCTCCCTCTGCCTCCCTGGATGCTGTGCTGAGAGATGTGGCATCCAGTTGGTTGTTGTATCGAGATCTTGATAGGTGTAGAGTGTGCAACATAACATAATAGGTGCATTTGTGAAGCGCACGTTCACCCCCGCAGGGGCATCTTGGCGCTAATAACAGATGTTTATTGTTACCCAACTTAATGGTACTCATTTTATCGACCTCAGAAGGATGAAGGGCTGAGTGGACCTGCCAGGATTCGAACCTGTGCCCATGAGATCAAACACAAGCCCCTGAAGAGGATGCATTAGTCCACGGAGCCACAGACCCGGCTGACACCACCATGCGTGGTGCTTTTCCCCTATCACCTTCCTGACCTTTGCCATCTGACCTATCAGTCACCTATTGGGTGGGGCATGGATGTACAGTGCACAGAATGAGTGCTGCAGAGCGTACCCCATACTGTACCCACTCATTGCCAGACGGTGCTGTTACCCCATCCAGAATCCTCACGTGACATATTCTTGACTGCATGCATGTCCCGGATGCATGGCCCCGCTGTGTGAGCAATGTTTCAAGTCTATTGTTGGTTGACATGATGTTGGCCCAATTTTTCATTCACATGGTATGTAAGACCAGACATCCAAGAGTTATGGTCACATGAGCAGCCAATATGCCAGGGCGGGTGACATGAGGTCAGATACACATGGCATGGTATTGTGACTGTAATATCTTGCATGTCTCTCAACTCTTCCTCATTTGGAAGGTATCACACAATCTAATGGCTAGTTCCATCACATGTATGGGTGATACCCTCATGGACGGTATTACCCAAATTGACCTTTTACAATTGACCTTTTGCACAATTGACCTAATTATAGTGGTCCTAATTGACCTTCTGCACAATTGACCTATATATTATTTTAGTTATTTTATATAGGTATTGGGTTGGTTTTGGATTATTAATAATATAAGGTGATTGGGTGGGGGGTCGCTGGGATTTTTGGATTAGGTGAGAGGTTGCGGGGGGTTTCCCCCCACATATATCTCCTAATTGACCTTCTAAATTAGGTCAATTCTCCCGAGGTCTTTTGTGAAAAGCTCAATTAGCACACAACCTCATGGACATGGCAGACATCCCATGATTTGAACTTATATGGTGTCTTGTGAGTTGAAACTTTGATGGGCCCTGCAGGCGCCTTTCGAGGGAGGTTTACCTAGCTTGCACATATTACATTCACCAGGGTCTGCCATGGGTCTAGCTCCCACCGCCTGGCTTCCTGTGCCCTAAAAGCAGAACATGCCCCGGATGGACGGTACCTCCTACCCTAGGGCTGCAGCTGCAGACCCTCAACAGTTTTGCTTCCGGGGTGCAGCAATGCCTTTAGACTAGGCTGCGGCCATGGCTGTTAGCTGATTCTGCAGCTTGTTATTGTGGGAGGATAGCTCAGGGGCAACACATTTGTCTTGGAATCAAGAATACGCATAGCAATACAAGTTCGAATCAAAGGCTCACACTTAGAAACTGATCTCCGGTATTAAGCGTGTCATAAAATAACAATTATAATTATTAGGGGCGTGTGGAGGGCACCACCCTGCCCATGTGCTGCTCCATAGCTCATTGCACCTGTGTGCAAATGTCAGCATCATTTGTGCACTAAATAGTTAGTCCGCCACTTCACTACCTCATCCACCAGGCCCGTGAGCTGCGTCTCTGCGAATTGTATTTTCTTCTGGCACCCATCAGTGGTCTTCCTCTTATCCGCGTCTCCTTGCATGTTTTGCGGAGGTTAAAGCGATGGGTGGTGCCCAAAAAGGTGTGATTGCCAACGGATTGGCCTTCAGTGAAGACTGCTGCTACGGCTTCCTCATCACATCACGGTCGGGAGGATAGCTATGGGGTAAAGCGTTTGTCTTGGAAGCAGGACAACGCATAACAACATAGGTTATCCCGGTCTCACACTTCAAAACCGGTCCCCGGTATTAAGCGCATTATAAAAGAACAACTATAATTATGTAATTTCCTCCCTCAATAACAGTATATCTACAAAAAAACACAGCTCGGTAATGATGTCTTTGTACTAACCACAGAACTCCTGTTACCGCCTGCGGTATTTCCATATGGCAATAAAGTCTGAATGTAGGCAGAGCCGAGCAAGTTATCACCAGTCTTAATGACTATTCTGTTTGGTGGTGTTACCTCCTGTAATACCGTTACAGTGGTAATTAGGTCCTATACATGTTTATTTGACTCACTGCCACTGCGAGTGGCACCTGCCCACCGCTAGTCTTTACTTACTCCAGCCCGTCATCTGAGGTGATAGTTGGACGGTTACCTAGCAGGTTTGTCATTTGGGAACATGACTCTCCACCTTCAGTCTCCCGATTTTGGACGTCTCAGCCTGCCTCAATCACCTACACACAGTGATCTCTTGACTCAACCATGATGGACAGCAGAGGCCCCAACCTTCCTTGGGTTTAACAGCCAGGGGTTGGGTTTGGGAAAACCTCCAAACATAATGGTTTCCATACTACAAGGGTCTGTTTCAGCACACATTGTTGGTGGTGCGGTTTGGTTCCGATACCGAACGAGATTCCTCTGTGCTAACTAGTTACGCAACCCACAGCACGAGTCTACCAATGTTATCATTGTTGCAAACCTATCCTTTGGCAGCTCCTATCCTTTGTCTATTGAAAGCTCTGTAGGATCTGTTTGTGTTCCATGTCACTTTGCTGGTTGATGAGTTTTGGAACTACAGATGTGGTTTACACATTTGGATCATGTCACAAGTTGTATGTTCAAAGTCAAAGGACGCCAATAAATTGTCCCTCGAAAATTACCTATGATTTCAACCAAACTTTTTTTTTCCCTATAGTGCACTTGACCCTAGTATGGTTTGCAGATTCTGCGACTTCCCTTATATTTTAGCTTGATCACATATTAAGGGCATCATGCAGCGACACACATGCCTCACATGTCCAACACATCCAAGCGGAAAGACGCAAAACCCAATGTCCTTGATCTGTCTAAACAACCCCCCACAGAACTACCTACTCCTTCTGTTCACCCCCATTTTACATTTCACAACAGACCCGGCCCAAATGATCTGTGGACAAAGTAAGGTGGTGGGAGACCACAGTGGTGGTACATGGCGTGGTATAAATGAGCATTACGTCACATCTTGCGGGTAGATTTTCCCACCAGTGACCGCCACTGAGCTGCGTTTCCCATTGATTAGAATGCCTGGACGCTGTTTCCCGTGTCCTTGCTCTGCTCAGTCATGCGTGCGTGCTTGTTTGTGAGAGTTTGCGTCTTTGCGAGGGAGCACGTCACGTCAGCCGGATTTGGCGGGATTGACGTGGTCTGCTGCCCGCTGAGCCTAGATGAACCGCCCTCCATGTTTACTGAATGCTGGTCCAGAACAAGAGAAAAGAAGGACAGAGAGATGAAACGGAGGGAAACTAGACAGAGATCAGAGAGAAGAGCAGCCAGAAGGAGCGGGAGTAAAGTGGCACGATGAAGCCCTCCCCCGTCGTCCCTTAGCTGCACAACCTAAATATTCTTTGACGTTCTCTACAGCTCCTCGCTCCCGTTTTTCTTGTTTTCTCCTCCCCTTGTCTCTTCCTTCCTTCCCCCTGCTTTCTCCCTCCTCCACTTTTCTCTCTCTTTCTCTTTCCCACACTCCCTTTCTCCTTCTCCCCTATCTCCTCCTACTCTGTCTGTTCTACATTCTCTCTTCAAACTACTCTCCCTCTCTTGTTTGCTCTGTCTCCCACTCTTTTCCTTCTTCCTTCCTCTCCTTCTCCCTTCGCCCCCTGATCTGTCTTTGCCTCCTGCCGCTCCTCCTCCACTGTCCCCTCCTCTTTGCTCCCCATTCTTTCCTTCCCTTCTCCCCTGTCTCTTGCTAAGCTGTCTCGGCCTCCTGCCTCTTCTCTCCCTCTTGTCCTCCACTCTCCCCACCTCTTTGTTCTCTCTTCCTTTCCCTCGCCCCTCCCTCTCTCTTTCCTGCCCTTCTTCCCTGTCGCCCCCCGGTCTGTCTCTCTGTCTCTACCACCTTCCTCTCCTCTGCCCTTTCCTCCTCCACTCTCCTCTCGTTGCTCTCTCCCCCTCTCTTTCCTCCCCTTCTCTTCTGTCGCCCCCTGATCTGTCTCTGCCTCTTGCCTCTCCCCACTCCTTCTCCACACTCCTCCTACTCTTTGCCCTCCCCCTCTACTTCCCCCCTTCCTCCATTCCTCTACTCTTTGCTCTTTCGCCTTCCTCCTTTCTCCCTCTGATCTGTCTCTGCCTCCTGCCTCTTCTCCCCCTCTCCTCCTCTGCACTCCTACTCTCTCCCCTGCTCTCTCTCCCCTTTCTCTCCCGTCTCTTCGCCTGTCTCTGCCTCCTGCCTCTCCTCCCCTCCACTCCTCTCGTTGCTCTCACTCCCCCGCTCTTTCTTTTCCCTCCCGACCTGCCTCCTTCCTCTCCACTCCCCCCACCCCCTGGGCTGCCTTCTCCCCGCCCTCCTCTGGTTCTGCTGATCCGTAGCTCGATGCTCCGGCTGAGCGGCTCCCTTGCAGGCAGGGGAGCTGTGTGCAGAGCGCGTGTCAGCAGCGAGTGCTCAGTAGTAAAGCTCAGCATTATGGAATTACTCCCCGGGGAGGGGGCGTTTACTGCCATTATTTCGATTAACGGAAAGCTTGTTCATGGGCCCGCCTTCCCCGTGTACTGCTCTTTGCCCCCCCGCTGCTCCCCTCTCCCTTTCCACCTCTCTTCCTTCTTGCCTTCCCCCAGCCTCTCTCTTCCCCCTCTCCCACCTGCCCCTCCATCCCTGCTTTCCTCTCCAGCCTTCTCTCCCTCCTAGTCTCGCCCCGTTTCCTCTCATTCCCACACATCTCTTCTCTGTCTGCTGTCTTTCATCCTCTCTCTTTTACTGCTCGTCTCTCCCCTTTCCGTCTCTCGTTGTCTCTCCTCTTCTGTTGCCCTCGTTCATCTGGGTGGCCCAGGGTTGTGACGTGGGGGCTCATATTCCATTGGGTGTGGGTCTAGGAGTACCCTAAACAAAGTTCTGGCGTTGATCCAGATTTCCCAGATCCGTGCTCCAGCAAAATATGTCTTCCCAGATCTGCAAAAATACATTTGCACCCCTCTATAAAAACTGTACATAGCAAAAGAGAAGCAAGGAACATAGTGTTGCAACCTCAATCTACCGATCTTCCCTTCCCATCTGCTCTCCCCTTTCTGTTATATCTGATCCTCCTTCACCTTTCACCGTCCAGTCACCTTCCTCCAGCTGCCCTAAACACCGTTCCCATTTACCTCCCCTCCGACCTATTCACAGCAGCACCCAGCATGCCTTTCCTGGACTGTCTTGGGAGAATTGAGGGTGATGCCTCCTCCTCCTCCTCTGAGAGGGCTAAGCAGTGAGGCCCCCCGCCTTTGTAACATCTCAGATGGTGTCTGCCCAACAATACCTTCCTGAGCACTGTGGATACTCCTAGCAGGCCCCAGAGGACAGGCTTGTGGTCCCTCCATATTGTTGTGAAAGAGAGACCCGTCACCCAGACTACTGAAGCAAGGAATAGATTTTGTTTCCTACAAAATTACATTTTTTTACCAACTTCTTTAAATTTCAAGACCAGAACATCCCATGTCCAATCAATACAGGTAGTCTTGTTGATCTTGACAATATTTCGAGCACAGCAACATATCCTCCAATAACATACACATGTATACAATCCTCCCTTCACCCACCCATTCCACAACCTCCTCCCCCCCTCCTTTCCAACTGAACCCCGACAATAGTCCCATTCTGAATGTCTCCCATCAATGGTTCATGTCCAAAATTTCATTTTAAGCACAAAATGTTATTTGTTCTTGCATTTCTGCTGCACATTTTAATTTAGTTGAGAGTGCAAGGGAGTGCTAGGGCTGTGAGGGCTGCATCAGGAGGCAGACAGTGCTGGTTGAGGGGTTTGCGATCTCCTGGTATCGCTCCTGGTGGGGCGTACCCCTGTACATCATTGTCTGGTACATACTACTTATAATATGCAATTGTCCGGGATGACTCTTTGTTTGATGTGTTTACTCTGATTTGCTATTGAATGACACAATTGTGTTCAATAAATGTGGCCTGGATATTTTCAAAATTCGAGTGTGTGTCCTAATCCCTGTGCTGCCCATCTATTAAACCACGAGTGAGGCTTTTTGGAATAGCTTATAATGCGAACTGAATCACTTCTAGGTGCACCTAATTTAAATTGGTAAGGCATAGTGAAATTAAAAAAATTGCCCAGGATCACACACTTTGGTCAAGTGGTAAAGCCATAATTTTAGCCTAACCTGAAATTTAGATACTTGAACACACATCTTCCGAGCTCAAGTTGATACAAATATGTGTTGAAGTTTGGCTTTGAATACCTAAAATAATGCTAAATTGTATAGAGATTACTTTAAAAATGCACAAGTCACGTGATAAACCAACCTGACAATATATTCATCATTGTAGAAACATGTCGATGAAAAGATTAATGGGGGCATTTTGTTTTGAATCCTAATTGCACAGAATGGATTTCTCCTGTTTGCACTTTTTTGTAAAAGGGCCCATTAGTTAATTTTAATTGTTTTCACCAAGTACCAGAAAAGTAAAGAGTAAAACACAGGCAAAAATCACCTTTGCTCTTTACTTTACCACTACGTGTCTGTAAAAGTGTAAATCACTCCACAATTAACAATTGTGGGAGTCATCCACAATGGATTCCTTTGGACTCTGCCTGCTTTTTTCAGGTGTCAAAGTTATGCAGGTCCCATAGGAATCTATTGGTTTTCCGCCAACGTAAAAAATACATGCTGGTGGAATACCAATCGTTTTTGGCAGGGGGACCTTGATAAGTCTGATCTGTTTTCCAACTTCACCTGTCAAATAATACAAAACCCTGCAGCTAAAAAAAAGTGGAGCTACAGGCGTTTAGCGCCACTTCTTCCACTCCACTTGACCTGGAAAATGATCCCCTATGACTATAGCTTTATTTTCCCCATCCTGAATGGAAGCCTACAAGCTCCAGCATAGCAATTAATGAGAATGCACAAACAATCTCATACAGACACAAAGTGAAATGAAATGCATGACAAGGTTACTGTTTCACACAGCTTTTTCTGTATCCCCTTACTTAATAATCACCCAACAATCACACTTAGATAGCTTCTTAAAACCCTAAATAATTTTATTTTAAAGTGCCACAGCAATCAGCACTGCCTTTTTACCTTTTCTCATCGCTAATCACTTCCTGTTGTAAATAATCTGCCTCTAAAACACGTTCAAAGGATAACTAGTATGGCTTCATCTGCCCTGCTGTTTGTATTTGAGGGGAGAGAGTAGAGCGGGGGGTGGGGGGCATTGGCATTAATCCCTTGTCCAAATTTTAAATCCAGCTCTGATTGGACACTATAGAAAATATTTAAATACTTCTTTTTAGTTATAAAAGATGTACAACTTTTATACTTTGCCTGCAACATTATAGAAAACGCTCTTCTTTTTTGTTATTTTACGGGTGTTCATGTTTCATTTCCAGCAATGCCTGAACACCCGCACCCTGGATTTACATCATACTTTCCAAACAAATCCAACACACATGACATATTCTGTTTGCATGCAAACTCTGTAAATTTACTCAAACAGAATCAAGTCAGTACTTATCAGTTTGAATCATGAAACGTTCTGTCAGAGTAGACTAGGCTTCCAAACAAAGGTACATTATATTTGGGTTGGAGCCCCACTGGTAAGTATGCATGAGAAGATCTGAAACTGGTTAATACTTGCCAACCTAGCCTTATCATTTTCAGGTAGGGCCTTGCTGGACTTAGGGAGACAAATAGAAGCCAACATGCATTGGCAAAGCCAACAGCTTGGGCTTTTGCTTAGGCACAGATAGGCGCCAGGCACTGCCATAAGGGTACTACCTGGCCATAAAATGAGAACAGCTGGAAAATGGTGCCAGTAACTGTCTGCTAATACCTATACACAAGCCAAAACTGATGGCTTTGTGATTGCTTGTTTAAGACAGGACTTCAGTGCAAGGGACAGAGGCATTGACAAATATATTGCTTATAAAATCAACTGGCTGAAGACACACATTAAGAGAATATTACTACACCAGGAGCTCATTTACATAGTCAATTAAGTAATTAAACACTCAAAAGAATGCTTAGACATAATACTGGCACACCCTATACAGCAACACGTTTGGTGTTACTTTGTGAAATAGCTTGCTCAAAGAGTTCTAGAAAGGTTAGGTTTTGATGGTGAGGCAATGACATAGCCATGGCTAGTCGTTAGGTAGGTAAATGACCAGACACACTCATAGGATGTGAGTTTCTCCTCACATTTTATTGCTATCATATCTGTGTTCCACAGCATGCGTTCTGGTTGTACCTAATAGGTAAAACGTCTCTGAATCAGTTAGAACCACTGTCATTGCTCTGGCCAGCCTGCCATACCATTGTTTGCATATCAGCCTTGGCCCTGTCACTAATGTCAGAAGCCATTCCCAAACTGCTAGACCACAGGGCCTAAAAATTAATTTGGTTGCTTGTGTTCCAGTGCAGATGGAACATGGCCTAGCAACTTAGATTGAACAGCACCTTTTGGTGGCAGCACCAAATGTCATTTGCTAATGGCTTGTCCCCTTCTCTAATCATACAGACATACTATAGAATTATGGCATGGAATGTTGCGCAGAGCAACGGTAGTGGTAATATTTAATTCAAAGCCTTGCATCTATCACTTTTTGATTTTACTACACTCTCCCCTTCAGAATTACATTTTTGTTACTACCAACCTTATCTTTTCAATTATACTCAAGTAGTTAATGCAGCAGAATATATATTTTGAATGGAATTTGTCAGGGCCCCGAGCCAGTTGACGCACCTTTTACAGAAATCTGTGTTCAAGCAACTTAAGCTGTCATTTATTGTTTGATATAATTAACCATTTTATTAAGCATGATGTGGAATAATACTATATTCCCACAAAAAATAAACAGACTTTAAATTACAGAAACCAACATTGTGATTTCAGGTTTGAGAAAATTGTTGTAGGCAGCCTGCTTGAATAAGTGTGCTACCTCACTTAGAGGTGTGAATGTCCTCCATCTCCCTGGTCATTTGTACTTTTATGGCCGTGGGGCATAAATCATTGTCTAGGGCAAGAAAACAAATCCTGGCCAGGCCTCCTGCAATTCAGGCTCTGATGTCTCTGAGGTGGCTGCTGAGTGTATAGAGTGACAACCACCCCCACTCCCTCGGTTACCAGTGGTGTATAACACACTGACATGGCCTTCTTTCAAGGGGGGCCAGAGGCTGACTCTGGGGGGGCTGGCCCCCCTGCTGGTGCCGGGCCTGCTCAGCAAAGCGTAAAAGGCGTGACTCCCGGATTTACATGCATTGCCAAAGCCTTGCAGATTTGCCAGAACAGTGCAAAAGTAGATTGCATGCGAGTCCTTGACTTTCTGATGGTGTTGCGTGTATACGCCCCCTGTGCCCCCTCTCTCTCTCTCTCTCTCTCTCTCTCTCTCTCTCTATCGCACGCACTATTTCCGATTCATCCCTCTCTCGTACTCGTATTTCAGATCTCTCTTTCTCTCTCTCATCCTGTCTCCTAACTCCTCCAACTCTCTCTCTCTCCACCTTCCATCTCCCCGTCCTCCCTCCGCCCTCTCTGTCTCCATTTCAGGTCTATATCTCTCTTTCTCCTCTTTCTCCATTTCTCTCTCCCAATCCCTCCAACCCTCTATGCCTCTCCGCCTTTCATCTCCAATCCTCCCTCAATTCCTCTCTCTCGCTCCCTCTCTATTTCAGATCTCTCTATCTCTCTCCTCTCTCTCATTTTCTGTCACCTAACCCCTCCGACTTCCATCCCCAGTTTGCCCCCTCCCTCTCATTTATTTCAGATCTCTCCATCTCTCGCGTTCTATCTCTCTCATTCTGGCTCTTAATCCCTCCAACTCTCTCTACATCTCTCATCCCCAGTCCTCCACATTTCTCTCGCTCTCTCTCTGCTTCTCATCCCCAGTCCTCCCCATCTGTCTCTCTTACTCTCTCTCATCCCCCAGTCCTCCCCATTACTCTCTCTCTCTCCCTCTCATCCCCCAGTCCCCCTCTCTCTCTCTCTCTTACTCTCTCTCGCTAGCTCCCCGCTTCTCACCCCCAGTCCTCCCCATCTCTTTCTCTCCCTCTCACCCCAGTCCTCCCCATCTGTCTCTCTCTCACCCTCTCATCCCCCTACGCCCCCTCTCTCTCTCTCCCTCCCTCTCTATCTCTCTCTCTCTCCCCTCTTTCTATTTTATATCTTTCTCTCTCTTTCTCCTCTTTGGCTGTCTCCAACTATCAGTCTTCCAGTGCTTTGAGTTAGATAATACATTGACGAGGTGGTCTGTAAGCACCCTAAAGCAATATTTAGGGGTGGTACCTAAAGCATCAGGCGCAGCCTGAAATCTATAGTAGCCAGGGGCCCTTTACCTGATATGGGCCCTGGAATGCAAGGGGTGACCTGCCAATCCTCATGTCTGTGCACCTGTAGAGAAAAGGGAGTACAATCGAATTCAGACGTTGCATTAAACTATAATAAACATAAAAGAAAGGTATTCAAATATAAAATCGAACATCAAATCAAAATACACCACCATGCAGTTTCTCTCCATCTCTCACCCCCTCCATCTGTCTGTCCCTCCACCTTTCTTTCCCAGGTCCTCCCTCTGTCAATCTCTTCAACTCAGGCGCGCAACGTCATTGAGTTGACCGTGCTGAACCCCCCCCCCCCAATGTTAGCTGAGGGGCGGTGCTTACGTGTGCTTTAACAGTTCAAAGGATCAGGAACATGCTTCTGGGTGCATTTAGTTTTTTCTGAGGCCAATCTACTATCTGCTTGAATGATCAGTTTCCCAGAGTATAGCCCCTCCCCCTCTGCCCCCCCCACCCCCAGGCACACAGGCTGTGTCCCTGGCTCTGCAGCCAGTGCTGACAACACGTTCCTTTTGTCATCAGCAGCATAGCCTTTCTTATGCATGATGGTGAATTTCCAACTGAAAGACCACCAGTCACCTTGCGCATCTGTGACAGTTGAAGGAAAAAACACATTAAAGCACCCTTTGAAAATGTGTTCATACCCATAATGTCTAATAGCTTGATATGGTAAAAAGTCAAGTTTGCTTTGATGTCCTTAGTTGAACGTTCTTAAACCACACATAACATGCTGGAGGTTTGTGACGAATCTCCAAACCTCAGTGACTTTATTTTATTGTGTGTCTTAAAGCGCTGAAAATAAAGTGGGTAAATAGATATTTTGCATTTTGCATCTTATCGTTGTCCATTCAGGACGTGGAAGACAAAGGTACACTGATATTATTTTGGCACAACATGCTGCTATAAGGATTTACATAATGTCATGATGCTTTACTATGCAATTTGTGTATTTTGAAAGTAAACTCTATAGGACAGTATTATTGTAGGGCTTGACACACAAAAATCTAAATATGTGTGGCAAGTAAAGCGTGGAAGAAGGTGGCCATGCCCAGCTTGCAGAGGGGGTTAAAATCCCTGTTTCGCTCTTTAGCGTAAGTGTGTGATCCCGGGCAAATAATGTAATCTCACCCTGACATCCCCTGCAAAAATTGGAGTTCTTATAAGTGATTACGTTTACATCCTTCCAATAGGACAGTGTTAAGACGGATTTCTGAACTCTGTCCTGGTGGCGCAGAGGTTCAGAAGGCCAACCTAATTACTTGGAACAGGGTAACCTCTGGACAAGCCAGACCAATCAAGGTAGCGATCGCGGCGGTCAAGACTAGGTCTCAAGAGGGGTGAGGGTGACTGAAAGCCCGCAATGAGCACACAAAGCAAGAGCGCTTACAAACTACTCCAAACAGTTGTTTATATCAAAAATAGATACACATTTATTATAAGGCCTTGAAACTAATAACCACAGTAAAAGCAGCAATATACAACGATATTAAACCAACACATACACTATCCACCCAATATATATACAGAATACACAGTTTCACAGCATTAGCAGCACGAAATATGTTATCCACCTGCAGGGGAAGGAAAACAGGCAGTGCGAACCAATGCTTGTGATATGTCCGCCTTCTGAGGCCCCTAACTAGATGGTAGTCCAATCCCTACGAAGAGTGGAGCCTAGCGCTCAAAAGTACCTGCACACGCCGGTGCCAATGGGCAGAAGGTGAAGCTCTTCGGAGGACGTTGGACAGCTCTGTAGGGCGCCCTAATGAAGGAGAACACGGTCCGCGACTCTAGCGCAGCCTCCACTGTGAGGCAGAAGCAGGGCGCGAGTACGGACAAGGGGTGCTGTATTCACAGCGGGGAAAAGCAAAGGGCACTGCAGGAGGGCGACCAGATCCTAGCTAATCTACTCACCGGTCCCCGAAGCAAGCAGGCCCGAGCTTCTCCTCGATAGATGCAGCTTCTGGCAGGTTCTGGAGAGCAGGGAACGTCTCGTCGTCGTGCAGAGTAAAAAGACGTCCCGATCGAAGAAACAAGCACAGTTTTGTCGCCACAGCAGGGCAACGGAACGGCCGGGTGTATTCAAGCCAAACGAGCACTGCTCACCTCTAGCTTAGGGATGCTAAGCAAACGAAGCGTGTGAGCGTGCCCCGGACTCAGAATACCACCCAACCTGTCGGCGATTACAGAGCAGGCCTCCTTAGTAAGCTGGTCAGTCAACTGGATGGCCCAGAGACACTTCCGAAGGCTTACAGCAGGAGTTGATGAAGGTGCCGGGAATAGCTGGTCCTGCTATTCCAATAGGTCGAAGCGCCAGTACAGGCCTTCTTGTTCGATCTTAGGTGGAAAGGGCTTCACCGGACGACAGCAATGAGGAGCAGAAGTTCTTCAGGGGGTCACCAGTGATTCCTCGGTCCAGCCTCTTGTTCGCAGGATACTTGGCTCCTGTATCCCTGGGTTCGTGAGAACTCAGGAGATCGACATGGTAGTGGTGTTTCCAGCTCCCTCTTATCCACGGTTCCCTTCGCGCCAAAACGGAGGGGAGCCAATGGGAGATCCGCTCATCAACACACATACCATACGTGGACCAATCACGGACCACAGTGGTCCCAGGCATTCACACCACCCTAGACTCTCTGGCACCCAGGATGTGTATTGGGACCAGACAGCCCAGCCCACATCCTGGGGGCACTCAAACGACATGTAGAAGCCCGCGAAAGCAACCGTGTTTCGCGGGAAACTACATGCCCAAATAAGGAAGGCCCCGGGTCGCCTGACCCGGGGGAAGGTAAAGGGAGCAAGACGGACAGTGGACGAGACAAAGGAGCCTCGTGGTCCGGCCATTTTGGGTAGCCGGGCCACCCTTTTGTGTTCGCGGCAAAAAGGTGCTCAGAACGGCAAAAGGAGCTCAAAATAAACCAAATGATCGCTGCCACCAGCCCAGTCCCTGAATGACTTGCACCGATCCAAAAACCATCCTATAAGAGTGTCTAGGGTCTGTAGAAGGCTAGAGACCCAAGAGAGCTGTAACTTAGCTTACAGTGCCCTCTTGTGTCGTGTTGCACTAAAATGGCGACACGATAAAAGAAACTACGGGAAACAGCGTTCCCCGGTACTGACTGTCTTAAGGGCATGTCAGTTTCCCCGTAAGAAAGGAGCGAAAGCCCAGAGGAGTACAGCAGAAGGCTGCACTTCTCTGGCAAAGTCAAGAAAACAGGTTGAAAACAATAGCAAAAAGTTTAGGGGTTGCCACATGGAAGGAAAGTTCCCTACAATAACGAAATCTTTCCTAACACTCGCCCCTCCCAGACTATGGACAGGGGGAACTAATCCACCCCTGGATGAGTCTCTTGTTCAGGTCGGTAAAACATTCTGGACAACCCATCAGCATTGCTATGTTGGACACCTGGCCTATGCTCAATAGTGAAGTCGAAGCCTTGTAGACTTATGGACCACCTAAGCAACTTTGGATTCTCCCCCTTCATGTTCATTAGCCACTTTAACGGCTTATGGTCAGTCTGCACAGTGAAGTGGGTCCCATAGAGGTAGGGCCGCAGCTTCCTTAGGGCCCACACAACAGAGAAACATTCTTTCTCTACCGTGGACCATCTGAGCTCTCTGTCCTTAAGCTGGCGACTAATAAAACCGATAGGGTGTTCCTTACCCTTCTCATCTACTTGTGATAGTACAGCTCCTATCCCAGTGTCAGAGGCATCCGTCTGCACGATAAAAGGTCTTTGATAATCAGGGGCCCTGAGCACAGGGGCCTGGCACAAGGAGTCTTTCAAGCCATTGAAGGCCTTCTCACACTCGTCAGTCCAAGTTACCTTCTTGGGTTTCTTCGGAGTTGTGAGGGCAGTCAGAGGAGCAGCTATGGTGCCATAGTCTGCCATAAAATTGCGGTAATAACCCGTGAGTCCTAAGAAGGCTCTCACTTGGGTTTGTGTAGTGGGGGTAGGCCAGTCTTGTACTGCTTGTACTTTACTGGATAGAGGCTGTCTCCTCCCTCCACCTACTTCATGTTCAAGGCAAACCACTGAGCCTTGTCCATTTTGGTGAGGGGCCACTCGGACACCCTCAAAAGAGCTTTCTGAAGGACTGCTTTGGAACAGGTCAGGGAGAGGTTCAGACTCCTCTCCCTCAACGTCTGAAGCCAATAGCAGTGCTGCGATTTCGCCGCTTGGGACGAAAGCCTTCAGCCTATTCATGTGAAACACTTTTGGAGCCTGTCCAGGCCTTCCAAGGTCCACTGAATAGTTAACCTCACCCAGGGGCTCCACCACTGGGTAAGGGCCTGACCATTTGTCCTGTAAAGCTCGAGGCCTTATGAGATTCATGATCAGGACTTGCTGACCAAGTGTAAAGTTGATGAGGGAAGCTTTCTGGTCGTACCAATGTTTCACCAGCGCTTGCCCTGCCTTCAATTTATCACTGGCCAAGCCCATCAGAAGTACCATCTGTTTTCTGAGCCCTAGCACATAATCAACTACGTTGGTAGTAACAGGGGGAGTGGGCATCTCCCATCCCTCTTTGATGATGGCTAAGGGTCCCCGTACGGGATGACCGAACAGAAGTTCGAAGGGGCTGAAGCCAACACCCTCCTGTGGTACCTCTCGGTAGGCAAACAGTAAGCATGAAACAAGAAGATCCCATTTTCTTCTCTGAGGCTCCTCCAGAGCCCCAATCATGCTCGTTAACGTCCTGTTGAAACGCCCCCCCAGACCATCGGTCTGGGGGCGGTATGCAGAAGAGAACCTGTAGGTGACCCCACATTCTTTCCACATAGCCTGCCTATACTTCGACATAAAGTTGCTGCCATGATCCGACACAACTTCTTTAGGGAAGCCAACCCTAGTGAACATGCCGAGTAAAGCTTCTGCAACTGGCTTGGCAGTTACAGTTGTAAATGGGACGGCCTCAGGATACCTGGTTGCATGGTCGACCAGCACCAGGATAAACCTATTGCCTGAGGATGTTTGCGGGTCAAGGGGACCAACCATGTCGATCCCTACCCTTTCAAATGGTACCCCCACAACTGGGAGCGGTACCAACGGAGCTTGGATTGTCGCGCCAACCTTACCAGACAACTGGCAGGAGGCACAACTCCTGCAGTGACTTTCTACTTGCACCCCCATCTTGGGCCAGTAGAAGTGCATGGATAACCTTTGCTTGGTCCTCCTCATACCAAGGTGACCAGCAAGGGGAACGACATGCGCCAACTGCAGGAGGAAGGGCCTAACAGCAAGGGAAACCACCAACCTCCTATGGTCTCCTTCTGTAGACTCTGTGGGCTCACTATAAAGGAGTCCACCTTCCTGGTAAATCCTTTGCAACCCAGGAGGTTCACCCTCAAGCTGGGAGCAGGCCTGTCTCCTTAGGCCTTCCAGAGATGGGCACTCACGTTGGCCCTTACTGAAGTCGTCCCTATCAGGACCTCCTTCAACTAACAAGTCTTTTAGTTCAGGATGGTCGTTGGGGTCGAACACTTCAGGCATCGCCACCTCCTCGTCAGGCTCGGGCGATTGACCAACTCCCTCCACCGCAGTGGTAGGCGAGCTCGGGGGAATATTCTCTTTCCCCCGTCGGGACTTGTTGACTCCTTTCGCCTTGGGTTTCCCCTTCGGCTGGGGCGGCGTATTGGACTTGGCCAATGCTGCCCGTGCTTGAGACCGTGTGTAGGGTCTTTCGGCAGTGTCTCCTACGAGCCCTAGAGCTCTGAGATCATTGCCCAACAAGACCTTTCCCGGGACGTTTCTCTGAATGCTCACTGGAATCCTAACTGCTGTACCATTTAAAGTTAGATTAACAGGGATCACGGGAAACATACGGAGGGGGCCGTCAGCCAACTTAGTGGGCATCAGAGTAGCTCTGGCAACTTCCTCTGAGTCTACCAAGGTAGAATCCACTACAGTTCGACTGCACCCACTATCCCTAAGAGCTGGAGTATCCACTCCATTGATCAGCACACTGTCTTTAAAGTAGTGCTTGGTATTATCCGGAATCCTAGCATACGCCTCTGCGACTTTAGGCTCCCAGGAACCCAGGGACACTAAAACTACCTCAGCCTCTATTCCGCTGGGAAATGAGTCTGAGGAGAAGGATGCTCCTGTAATCTCTTCTTCCTCGTAGGAGGAGAAGGCCAGATTAGCGGAGTGGACCCCCAAAGGTCTAACCTTACAACGGGGATCCCCCTTCACATGGTCAGTTGCTCCACAAGAAAAACAAGCCCCATTGGGTCTGTTTACGTAGGGAGGCTTATTATAACCAGAGTTCTGTTTCGGAGGCGAACCTCCACTACCCTGTGAGTTCTCGGATGGCTTACCCTTATTTTTCTTTTTGTGGCCCTTATGGGAAGAAGATTTAGCAGATTCCCCACCCTCCACATCTTTGGACTTTTTCCCTTCCTCCTGCTTACCAGGATGAGTTTTGTCCTTATGGGACACTCGATGTGACACCCATAAATCTGCTGCAATGGCCAGCTTCTTAGGATCTATCTCCTTCGAATCGGCCAAATGCTGCTTAAGCTCCGGGGAAGAAGAAGCAAAAATGTGTTCCAGCATGACCAGATTGATCATGCCTTCGAAGGTAGAAACCTTATAACCTTCAACCCAGCCAGTCAAGTTTTTCAGGGACTCAGCTACATACGACACCCAAGTACCACCTTCCTTTTTCTTATACTCTCTAAACCTTTTCAAATATTGGGTCGGAGTCTTCCCAAACTTTAAAATGAGAGTCTGCTTCAACATTGCAAAATCAGCGCGCTCAGCCTTCGACATTTCCATAATGGCACTGCAACCAGAATGGGGCAGTCTGCTGAGTAACCATGCAATCTTATCCGCATTATCAACCTCTTGAACCTCGCATGCATACTCAAACGCATTTAACCAGTCCATAATGTCATTTCGTTCCTCATACACACTGAGCAGATCTTTTGGAAACCGTGGATGAGAGGAAGCCCCAGAACCATGTCTAGGACCCTTGGACCCATTTGCGAACTGAAGCTTGGCCAGTTCCAACTGGTGATCCCTGTCTTTTTGTTTTTCTGCCTGGTCGATTTTCAGTTTGGCTATGCTGAATTCAAGCTCCTGCTGCCTAAACCGCAGCTCTTGCTTCTTGAATTCAAGCATAGCCTCCCCATCAACACTGGCAGAGGAAACGTTAGACATTACATCCTCCCTGTCCTCGTGGTCGTGATGGATCAGTGCAGCGGCAGAACCGTCGGTTCTGCCAGTGAGAGCAGCCCCACCACCTTCTGCACTGTCCTCGGAAGTTATAGCGTCAAGCTGCGCTTCTTGCCACGCCACGATTCTCTGGATCATTTCCAATTTAGTGCCTTGAGAGGAAACCCCTCTCTCCGCACACATCTTCTTCAATGTTTCAGATTTCGAAGCATTTAAGGTTAATAAAGTATTCGTTTCCATACTGTTGATAGGACTATGGCCTTTTTAACGTTATATTCAATACTATACTGCGTGTCCTGGTTGGAATAACCTGAAAACGCCTTAGCTCGTGCGCAACACTGGATACCTTCAGTCGTATCCCACCGCTGTACACCAATTTGTTAAGACGGATTTCTGAACTCTGTCCTGGTGGCGCAGAGGTTCAGAAGGCCAACCTAATTACTTGGAACAGGGTAACCTCTGGACAAGCCAGACCAATCAAGGTAGCGATCGCGGCGGTCAAGACTAGGTCTCAAGAGGGGTGAGGGTGACTGAAAGCCCGCAATGAGCACACAAAGCAAGAGCGCTTACAAACTACTCCAAACAGTTGTTTATATCAAAAATAGATACACATTTATTATAAGGCCTTGAAACTAATAACCACAGTAAAAGCAGCAATATACAACGATATTAAACCAACACATACACTATCCACCCAATATATATACAGAATACACAGTTTCACAGCATTAGCAGCACGAAATATGTTATCCACCTGCAGGGGAAGGAAAACAGGCAGTGCGAACCAATGCTTGTGATATGTCCGCCTTCTGAGGCCCCTAACTAGATGGTAGTCCAATCCCTACGAAGAGTGGAGCCTAGCGCTCAAAAGTACCTGCACACGCCGGTGCCAATGGGCAGAAGGTGAAGCTCTTCGGAGGACGTTGGACAGCTCTGTAGGGCGCCCTAATGAAGGAGAACACGGTCCGCGACTCTAGCGCAGCCTCCACTGTGAGGCAGAAGCAGGGCGCGAGTACGGACAAGGGGTGCTGTATTCACAGCGGGGAAAAGCAAAGGGCACTGCAGGAGGGCGACCAGATCCTAGCTAATCTACTCACCGGTCCCCGAAGCAAGCAGGCCCGAGCTTCTCCTCGATAGATGCAGCTTCTGGCAGGTTCTGGAGAGCAGGGAACGTCTCGTCGTCGTGCAGAGTAAAAAGACGTCCCGATCGAAGAAACAAGCACAGTTTTGTCGCCACAGCAGGGCAACGGAACGGCCGGGTGTATTCAAGCCAAACGAGCACTGCTCACCTCTAGCTTAGGGATGCTAAGCAAACGAAGCGTGTGAGCGTGCCCCGGACTCAGAATACCACCCAACCTGTCGGCGATTACAGAGCAGGCCTCCTTAGTAAGCTGGTCAGTCAACTGGATGGCCCAGAGACACTTCCGAAGGCTTACAGCAGGAGTTGATGAAGGTGCCGGGAATAGCTGGTCCTGCTATTCCAATAGGTCGAAGCGCCAGTACAGGCCTTCTTGTTCGATCTTAGGTGGAAAGGGCTTCACCGGACGACAGCAATGAGGAGCAGAAGTTCTTCAGGGGGTCACCAGTGATTCCTCGGTCCAGCCTCTTGTTCGCAGGATACTTGGCTCCTGTATCCCTGGGTTCGTGAGAACTCAGGAGATCGACATGGTAGTGGTGTTTCCAGCTCCCTCTTATCCACGGTTCCCTTCGCGCCAAAACGGAGGGGAGCCAATGGGAGATC